>NC_090270.1:205558074-207958074 GCF_040414725.1 Anabrus simplex | reverse complement strand
CCAAATCTACCCACACCGTTCACTCATTTGCGTGCCTAACAGAAACTACGTTGCATGCAATAGTATTCCTAATGAACAGCCTTACCCCACACTCTGCAGTTCCCTTTCTTAACACCGCTCAAGTACACTTTATAATCTCCTATTCTTCCTCGTTATCTCTCCTTACCCGAATATCATTAATTCGTAACAAATCCAGACGCATCCTCTTTGTTGACTTTCTTCCATAAGCACCATTAAATTTGATATCTCGGCATCGTATTCCATTTTGTTCGCTAAGTTGTTTCCAAAGAGTGCCTCGCCTTTCAAATTGGAGTCAGACTCCGTTAGTCCCACAGATCCCAGGTTTGCATAAAATGTTCTAAACGCGCTCGATGAAAAATTCAGTGAATTAGGAAGCTTCCATTACTTATGCATAGTGTAAGTGAGGATCTCTCCTCCAACGCGTTAGAGACCACCGGTGGAATTTCAAACTTTTTCTAAGAGAATACTTGAAGTTTTGTTTCTGGAGAACACTGTTCTCTGTCATTAAGAAATAAGGAATATGTTTCAGGCTGTTACTGTTACAAACACATTCGCGCAAACACTGATTTCACCACGTGAACTACTAGTGAACACAGTTTTCTTAGAAATTCATTGCCGGCCTGAGTGGCTCAGACGGTGAAGGCGCTGGCCTTCTGCCCCCAACTAGGCAGGTTCGATCCTGGCGCAGTCCGGTGGTATCTGAAGGTGCTCAAATACGTCAGCCTCGTGTCGATAGGTTTACTGGCACGTACAACGCCTGCGGGACTACATTCCGGCACCTCGGCGTCTCCGAAAACCGTAAAAGTAGTTTGTGGGACATAAAGGAAATAACATTATTAGAAACCCATCGACCATTCCTCTGCCTACCCCCTTAAAAGCGTTAACAATACATTTCTTTTGCTATTTGCTTTACTTCGCACCGACACAGATAGTTCTTATAGAGACGATGGGAGAGAAAAGGCCTAGGAATGGGAAGGAAGCGGCCGTGGCCTTAATTAAGGTACAGCCCCAGCATTTGCCCGGTGTGAAAATGGAAAACCATCCTCAGGGCTGCCGACAGTGGGATTTGAACCCACGATCTCCTGGATGCGAGCTTACATCTGCGCGTCCCTAACCGCACGGCCAACTCGCCCAGTCGTTAACAATACAGAGGCAAACTCTGCTTTACTTTTGCTGGTTCCAGGCAGGCTTCAAGAGATAAGGATTAGTAGTTTCGAGTGCGAGAAAGGAAGAGTGCGAATGGCGCAGAAGGGTAGCCTTCAGACAGAGATCGGAAGTACGAGAGCTGCAACTCTCAGTGGCGAAATTGGCAATTAAAACAAAACAAAACAACAATAAAAAAGTCTCCCGTGTAACATTCTATATTATTTGTACCCTGCCTAGGGCTATTTGGAAGCTTGCGAACCTACGGGACACGTGCCATACCCCAGACACAGATATGATAGACCGGGCTAGTTGGCCGTGCGGTTAGGAGCGCACAGCTGTGAGCTCCTGTCCGGGAGATAGTGGGTTCGAACCCCACTGTCGGCAACCCTGAAGATGCTTTTCCGTGGTTTCCCATTTTCACACCAGGCAAATGCTGGGGCTGTACCCTAATTAAGGCCACGGCCGCTTCCTTCCCATTCCTAGGCCTTTCCTATCCCATCGTTGCTATAAGACCTATCTGTGTCGGTGTGACCTTAAGAAAAAAAAAAAAAAAAGCAGACATGATAGTGGGTTAAACATTAATCAGGCTGGATCTGTTACTATCCATAGGGGACATCAGACAAAAGCAGCCTCTGAAACACATAAACATCCTCTCCCTCCCTACTGGGTCGTCAATCACGTCCATTACGCGACTTCGATCGCCCTGCCTGATGGGCAGCCACCCGAAGTGCCCTAGTTTACAACAGTGCGCTACGGGATGTGAAGTATCTGATAAGACAAAGCAAGGACAGCACATTATGGGATTAGAACTCCGGACGTCCCTCCCACCTATGAGCACGAGGAAGCGACTCATCTACTGCTGTGATTGTTATCAATGGGAGCGCACAAGGACGCTGCATTTCCTGACACATTGCAATAATGACCACATATTCCAGAACTGACAGAGCAGTTATTTAGTGGGTAGATCTGTAGCACACAGCCTGGTAATCCGTCGTTGCTACAGTATGAAGTAACCCAGAAACATACATACTGAACCCATGACCTTTGTGCCCTAAGAACATTATGCATAGTGTAACAAAATAATTAAAAGTTGGATTCTTGATAGCATGGATTTGACACGTGACGAGGGGGTGATTACCTTCGGTCCCACGCTCTGGGGTACGTGACGTCAACCACACGTGTCGACGGCGGAAGAATCTCAAGTCATTTTTATGAACTATTTCAAAGCGCGTGTACACGGCGTGACCACGCCAAGTCAAAAAAAATATAGTGCCTATCAAAGGAGGTCAATCATCTCACAAATCGAACCCGTAAAATTTTTAAATGTCCATGAACACTACCATCAGAAATGTAGCAAGCATGTAGTCACTTTCAAAACTCTTGAAATTACAGTTTAGGTAAGTCAGAAAATTTATAAAATTTTTCTTGGCGGCAAAGGGAGAGACCTGAAGAGAGGGGGTAACTGCTATAAATATGAAGGGACGCCATGACGAAGCTTCCTTCTCCGGCATTTGTGATACAAAGCGGACGAAATTGTTGAGCTGCTCTGCGAAATCAAATCAACGAAAGTAGACTGAGTTCGACTGCAGATTTTAGCCATTGCGGCTAAGTCTTGACTCCATGGGGAGATAGTTTTCTTGAGAGAAATAAGTGTATCAGATAGGACGGTCAAAGTACTGAAATATTCTAATGTGATTAAGTAATTCGTGTGCGGGAATAATTATAGTCCATCGTGTGCGTTCAAGCAAACAAGTGAAGGGTATTTTCTTTTTTTTTATGCTTTATTCCAGGAAACCTGAAGAAATAATTATAAATTGTGAAGCCATGAATGTAAAAATGGCTAAATAAAATGCCAGGGTCGCAGGTGAGCCCTAAGACGAATACTGGCATGAAGACATGAGGTAGGTGACTTCCCATCTTACTGCCTCTTATATCTCGTCTCGTGATTTCTTAAAGTGTATTTGAATGGGGATATACGACGCAGTGGTCGCCCTACTAAGTTTTGTAAATGTGAGAGTACGACTAAAAGAGTCATTGGTTTTATTTTCCACTTGGATAAATTTTGAAGTCTTGCGAAAGCCGTATAATGTTGTAAAAAGTTATTGATAAGGGTTCTGAAGTGATATCACGTCCAATGTAGATCGTCATCCGTGTGAGTGTACTGCCTGTATTTTGTGATGTCGAAGTAAGATGTTCATTCGATGTAAAATTCTTCTGTCTGCAATTTGACGTTAATAATAATAATCCATGGTTACTCATTTTCAATCGAGTGGAAGCGCGCTGTCCGGCGAGGACATAGGGAGATGAATTTGGTCATGGAGAGAAACGTTTTTTCTATGCCCATTTTAAACTGTGTCTGACTGACAAATAAAAGATCTAGTAGAATGTTTCAGTCATTTCTCGTAAAAATCAAGTTATTAAATACGATATCATTTATGCGAAGTTATTCATGATTAATGCATTGTGCGATATTAGACGTCGGTATTTCTAGTGAGGATTTTATTCCAGTTCTTGGTCGATGATAATTGTGGAGCTGGGAAACAGAGGTTAGTTTTGTGAATCAGGTTGGACCTGTCATTGAAGCCGGGACACTGAAGCCCGAGGAGTGTTTTATATGAGTTGAGATGAGATGTGCGAATCAGGTTAGAGTCCTGTCATTGAAGCCGGGATATGATAGCCCGAGGAATATTTATCATGTTGGGAATGGAAAGAAATTCATAGAAATCTATAGCGGTATCAATTGGCGACGCGTATAATTAGTGTGGGCATCTTGAAGCGTAATCTGTGCATTTTGTTGGTTAGAATATCGTATTTGTTTAATTATGTCGGCAGAGTTTAAAGGGAACATTTTGAGAAGTCAGTCAACTGTGAATAAACCAGGTGGTTCCTGTAACTGCCAAGCGAGCGAGGGGGGTGAGACACCTCAGCTATCTAACGGGACAGGCTTGGTATTGAGACTGTATTCTCGGCCAGGGAAACGTTAAAATGCTGGATTTAGTTGAAATTTCATAGCCGGTAATGATCTAAGTATTGTGAAATACTGTAAATGGGGACGTAGTGAACATTTGAAATCACGAACTTTGAGTATAAGGAACAGAGTAACCCAATTTCAGGGTTGTCCAAAATATAGAGCGATGGTCGTGACGATCGGTTTGTCTGCGAGGGGTGTGCAAAATTCAGTGATGACGAGATATGACATCGTAATTATATGGCGAGTTGTTTGGTTTGTACGTAGATTATTATGATATCCAAGTGTTAATAACGGTTAGGACTAGATTAGATTTTTAAGCATGATATCACGAGATAGGATATATGTAGCTGGACATGAATTATGTAAAAATTCTTTTCCAGCCAGATAAACATCGCAATATTGAACTCACATCACAGCTGCGTAGGAATTTGTGAAGAAACCAGAGTCCGCGGAGATAAAATTTACTGATCTTTAACATTTCATTAAATCATTTAAATTTATTTAATTATTAAATTCAGTGAAACCGCATTTTGAAATAACTTTAATCAAGCGAATAACTTGGAGATGCATTCTGGAAATTTTAGTTTGTTTTCTGGGGAATATTAACATGTAAAGTAACGATTAAGGGGACATATCCGAAGGAAATGGATTTTTCTGCCACTAAGTTTGTGAGCATTGCTATTGTTGTAATTATTGAACTTTGATTGATTGAGCAGTGAATGTGCTGGGGATAGTAAAGTGGAACTTTGGTCATAAACCGATGTAACTTAATTGTGTTTAGCCTTCAGCCTAGAAACTTGGATGGTCAGGGGGTCATCAACCTCAGTGACTTAGATTAGGGCCATATGCCATCGTAGCATCATTTCCTTGCGGTCATCATCCACAATGACTTTAAAGTAACTTAAAAGATTAGATGTCGGTCCATGACATAGACGCAGGTCACATCGATTCAATTAAGGGTCCATGCCGTAGAACCACTGTGTGGCACACACCGATTGGACGGCCTTAATTATACTCAGAGTCCAGAGTTCGTGTTACGAGGGCTGGACCATAACGAATCACTATGATGGTACATGTGGTCTCACATGGAAGCCGAATTTAAGGATTTCCAGACTTTCCTTTCTTAAATGATTAATAATTGAGACAATGGTTTCTAGTAAGAATGCCCATCAGGCGATTACGTTAAAGTCTCACACCAGTGTTCTGACATTTATGTAAAATGATTGTGGTGTCCAGTGGATACAGTTGACTTCTATGATACCAGTGACAGATTGCTTCAGAATTTCCTGAATAAATAGGAATCTTTTAAACAGACCTTTCATTCCAGTAGATAGATTAGAATTAATGAACCCTACCTTTACCTCAGCAAGTGACGAAGAACCCGAAACGACCCAAGAGACAGATCTCATGAACTTTGCTGATAGGTAAGGAAGGTAGGTATCCCTCAATAAGGACCTAAAGGGTTCATTAAAATGGCTTCCAACGTGGTGGCATCAGTCACTTAACGTTGGGGCATAAGTCACGATAACGATGAGGGAACCTAAGTCACGATAACGATAAGGATATTTTGGAAAAATCGTGTACTAGAGGAAATGAGAAATAATGTTGAGGCTATGCCACATTATGGATGATAAAATCGTGCGCCAGAGTTGATAGCGAACTCGAAGAAATAGATAAACGCCCGATGAGTAAGGCTAGGAGATACCACTATGAGAGTAATTTATCTACTGAATGAAAGGTATAATTTAAGTGTGTTAATGTAATTTCCCAAATTTTTGAATACTGGTTTGAGTGTTTTGGCTGATCACTTTGATCGAGTGAACATTGCAGTTCACGTTTTATTAAATAAAAATTTTAGAGAATGTTGCATTAACAGTGTGATGTGTTAGATAGGAGGATGTTGTGATGTTTATCGTTGTAGTCTTATTATACGCCGTTGAAGTCTCGGGCTCACCGATGACCTATCGTTTTCTGTTAAATACAGTATGTTTATGCAGGAGGGAGAATTGGCCCAAGGGCAGGTGGCCCAAATGATCAAGGACTTTATGGAGAGAATGGAGGCCGATAGGAAGGACTTAAGTGAGAATATTAAATGTATGAGTATGAAGTTGGATAGTACAGAGGCAGAATTGAAAGGTATGAAGGAAGTCGTAGGAACAATGGACAATAAATTAGATAGTGCAGATGTAGAATTAAAAGGTATGAAGGAAGTTGTTCAAAATGTTGACATTAAAGTGCAGGACACTCAGGATAGTTGTAAGGAAGCCAGCGTTGATATTAGGAAGGATATTGGTGACTTTAAACACGAAATAAATCAGCAGTTTATAGAAACTCGCGAGCTACATCGTGTTCTGAGTGAAAATCAGGACATAATTAGAGGAGACCTCGATAGGCACGTCAACGAAAGTAGGGAACTACATAAGCAGTTGATGTCAGATCAAGCTGAACTTAAGGCCGATCTGAAGACAGAGGTAGAGAAGTTCAACATCATGCGTGAAGACGATAAGTCAAAGGTCTTCACAGCAATGAATGAACATAAGGAAATTTTGTGTAAAGAGATAGCCGTCGTAAATGACAAAGTAGACCAGGTAGCCGAAGACGTCAAGGCAACCGTAGACCAGCGTATTGAGGCCATTGACTTTAAATTAATCCAGATGAATAAAGAGGATATGAGGAAATTAGGTACAACTCAGGAAGAAACGGCTAGGAGTATTGAGGAGGTACAAGCAGATATTGAGGAACTAGGAAAGGATTTAGGCGATACAAGGGTAGACCTATCGAAACAACTTAAAGATACCCAAGATAAGGTCATAACACTGAGCGACGAGTTGACATCTGTTCATGAGGCTCTTAAGGGGGAAGTTAGTGCCCGGAAATTGGAACTGGATGGGTTAGTGAACAATATCGTAGGAGTCCAGGCCAAGATAGAGGAAGTGGTTAGTAAATCTCGCCGCACCTCAGATATGTCGTTCAGTTGCCCTAGCAACGCTAGTAGTCCCATACATCCTGCAGGGAACGGACACTTTGACAATTCTACCCATTCTCAGGGGCAAAACGTCACTAATGTTATAAACATGATTCGTCTTAAGGAAGATCAGCCTAGGAAATTCGATGGCAGTGGTACCCAGACGCCAAAGGGTTTTCTTAGAGAACTTAGAGAGTATATTCGCGATAATAGGATACCTGAAGAGAGGCAACTAAGGACTGTGGAACGGTACCTAGACGGAGTTGCGTCGCTGTGGTTCAAAGGTTTCCGATATAGCTTTGACACGTTCGAGGAATTTCAGACCGCATTTTTGGGCAAATTTTGGAATTCTGAGATTCAGCAGAACCTAAGGCTAGAGTTATATAGTCGCCGGTATAACACAGCAGGACCGCCAAAATTTTCGCTTTACTTTACCGAACAATTAGTTAAGTTCAAGGAACTGGAATCAGCCCCAAGTCAGCAAGAACTGGTTCAGGCTATCCAGAAACAGTTCCCACCGGATATCCAGAGAATATTAATTGCTGCGAAGGTCGAAACCCCGATGCAGGCAGAATTGATATTGCGACAGCTGGACCAGACCCATTCGCATCAATCAGCCCCGCGAATAGTCAGGCATTCAGAGCCCCAGGTGAATGTCGTAAATCACAGCCAGGAGAGCGCGCCACATAGGGAAGTTTCACGAGCACCGAGATATGAGAATGAGGGGCGGCGGTTCGACACCAGGCCATACCAAGGTAGGAAGAACTGGGAACAGCCCAGATACCATCACGAAGAGTGGGACAGACGCCGAGAACAATGAAGAAACCAGGGTCGATACCAGGGGAACTCAGATCTAAGACGAAGGAACCCACGCGGGAATGAAGGCAACAGAAGAGGGGACGGTTACGAAAATTCCAGACGTTCTGACCGTTGGCACGGGCCTGAAGAGAGAAGGAGAGAAGGGGACCAGTATTTGAGAGAGCTGAGGTCAGGTACCGGACAGGACAAATGGAAGGACAGCATCCAGCGAAGGGAAGTCAACACTGACTGTGTACAAGCTCAAGACATGTCCCATACTGGAGCTATCCGAAAGACCTACCACCAGGATAGGGAATTAAACCCTAACGCGCCTCATTTCGACGAAAGTCTGAACTCGTCAAATGAGCGGAAAAAAAAACTCCAAATTTCCAGTAGTGGTTACGAGACAGGATTCCCACACACAGCCTGAATATATTTCTCGCGACGGCTGGATAGTAGCCCAGATTGACTCCTGGATTATACAACCAGGTGAATTAGTGGAAGACCACCTCAGACAGGAGGTTAGGAAAATAAGAGAGCTACCAATCATTAATGTCAGGATATGCAACTTAGAGGTGAGCTGTTTATTGGATACAGGCGCCAGCATCAGCTTAATTTCACAAAATTTCTTTAACGAATTGTCTACTCGGAAGAAATTGCCAGAAATTCCTGTAGCAAATATCAAAATTAGAGGAGTCATTCCCGACAAAACTGCCATTTGTAAAACGCAGACATTTTTGGATTTGCAGATAGGAGACATGACATTTTCGCATCCTTTTGTCATAATTTCAAAGCTGCACTATAATGTTATTCTGGGAGCAGACTTCATTTGTGAAAGTAATGCCGTCATCGATTTAGGAAGGAGAGAGGTGAAATTTAGGAAGGATGACGGACCGGAATTAGTAGCTCTAAACGAAGAATCATTGGGTCAGACTGGGAGAAGAATGTGTGAGGAAGAAGTCCATTTCACTACCGTTTCTAAGGAGACAGAAGAGGAGATAGAACAGGGAACAGAAGAGGTCAACCAGGAAGAGTGGGATGTCCTCGAGACTGAATGGGGAAAGGCTGTAGAAGATTTAATAAATCAGAAAGTATCAGAATGCCCAGGGACGGCGGAAGAGAAGATGAAGTTGAGGGAACTACTTCTCAAATATCAGGATGTATTCGATTCAAAGCCAGGATGCATTCCAAATTTCAAATATGTGTTGGCTGTAAACAGTTGGGAGCCGTTCAAACGTAGGCCGTATCCCATTCCGGAGAAACATCGCCAGGAGGCTGGAAAAATTATTAAAGAGATGGAAGAAAGTGGGTTGATTTCCAAGGCAAATACACCATTCGTTAATTCCTTAGTTACCGTTCAGAAACCCGACGGGTCCCTGAGGGTATGCTTGGATGCAAGGGTCGTAAATGACAGACTAATCCCTGAAAATGACAGAGCTCCTCCCATCAAGGAAGTTATTAGGAGGTTCAGGGGCAAGCGCCGCTTCACTAATATTGATCTGACCTCGTCGTATCATCATATAATGCTCGATGAGAAGTCAAGATTGTTTACTGGATTCCTGTATGACCAGCACACGTATGTTTTTAACCGTCTCGCGTTTGGGATAAAAAACGCCGGTGCAGCTCTCATACGCGCCCTAGATCGCAACCTCACCGAACAGGTTAAGGCCATAACTACGCGCTATGTCGATGACATATTGCTTTCGTCGAAGGATTTCGAGGAAAATCTTCATCATCTCGAGTTGCTACTCGAAAATCTCAGGGTGGCTGGTTTTAAGATCAACTTGAAAAAATCAAATTTCGGACAGGAGGAAGTTCTCTTCTTAGGACACATCATTGATGGTGAAGGAGTACGCCCTAACCCAGTGAAATTGCAGGCAATTGACAACTTTCCAAGGCCTATCAAGGTAAAGAACGTCCGACAGTTCTTGGGTATGAGTCAATTTTTCAGTGATCACTGTCCAAATTATACGGAGGTTGTGGCTCCATTGCAAGATTTGCTAGTAAAGAACAATCGATGGAAATGGTCTAGGGAACATGAGATTTCTTTTCGGGATACTAAGGAGATGTTAGCTAGAAGTGTGAAGCTAGGGTACCCGAATTTCGATAAGGCCTTTATCTTGCAAACTGATGCTTCCACCGTAGGGATTGGTGCGGTTTTATACCAAGAGGAAGGAGAAGAACCCAAGAAGAAGAACTACTTGGCATTCTTTAGCCGTAAACTTAGGAAACACGAGCTAAAATACAGTATCACTGAATTAGAAATGCTTGCAATTGTTCAATCACTACAGCACTGGAGAAAGATGATTTTTGGATTCCCTATAACCATTAGGACGGATCACAAGGCCTTGACCTTTGTGATGAAGACGGTAGTTGCTAGCGAGAGAGTAGCTAGGTGGGCACTGTTTATCCAGCAGTTTGATCTGACCATCGAGCACTGTTCAGGAATGTCAAATGTCCTGGCGGATGCCCTAAGTCGAAACCCAAACGATAACGAACATGAGGTGAACTTCGTGGAGTTAACTGACGAAGATAGAACCTTTCTAAATGAGCTGACACGATTACCAGAATGTCAACGACAGGACCAGTTCTGTGGCAGGTTAATTTCGTTGTTGAAGGGAGAACTTCCACATGACGACCCAGGACATGGAGAAGTTGAGAAGCTAGCTGAGAGCTATTTGTTTGTCGACAACACCTTGTTGAAATTCATAGACAAGGATCACACTAAATCTCGAATTGTGGTACCACCACCACTTAGGAAGGGTCTTATATGGCATGCCCATAGGATAACCGGTCATGGTGGGATTGACAAGGTCACCGCCACCCTTCAGGAAACGTTCACTTGGGTTCATCTACGAGAAGACGTGAGAAGCCTTGTAATTACATGTGACACATGCCAGAGGGTTAAGGCGAACCCGTACCTCATTCGACAGGCACCGATACCTCTCTTACCAGCTAAACCTCGTGAATTGTTCGCGATGGATATTTACGGAGTCCTTCCCAAGTCACGTAGAGGGAATAGATACGTCTTGGTAACCGTGGACGTATTCTCTAAGTTCACATCGTTATGTCCGTTACAGAAAGCAAACACTAAATTGGTATTAAGAGCTATAAATAGGACCATAATTCCAGCTATGGGGAAGCCCATGTTTTTATTAACGGACCACGGCACACAATTTACCTCAGCTCAATTTAAACAGGAGTTGCAAAGGCTTGAAATTCGACATATTCTTAGTTCAGTTCGCCATCCGGAGGGAAACCCGTCAGAGCGAATTATGCAGGTCATCGCGAAGTTCTGTCGGATCTTCTGTGCTCAAGAGCATTGGAGATGGATGGATGTGTTGCCTATCATAGAAGATTGCGTGAATAACACAATCCACGAATCTATAGGATGCGTCCCAAATGTGGTTCATTCCGATATTTATCCTTTGAGACCATGGCACGCAGTGGTGAAGTGTCCGAGCGACCCACGGCCGACTCAAGCGATGCGCATTGAAGAGACAGCTAGGCATCTTCGTCAGCAAGCTGACCGACGTTTGAGACGCGTCAAAAATAAAAGATTTCATCGGCCCTTGAAAGAAGGCGAATATGTGCTTGTTCGTAAACCCGCTCTTTCAAAACCTGAGGACAAGTATTACGCGAAGTTTGCACCGTTGTATATGGGTCCATTTAAAGTCATCCAGAGTTTCCGAAATAATTCCTATAAAATCCAGTCGTTAGATGGACGCTCTGAGGCTATTTTCAATGCAGCGAACTTGAAGGTTTATCGCAAACCTGAAGATATGGCGGACCAGGAAGTTAACCTCATTGAATCAGCGGTGGATCAAGATGTGGAACCGCTCGAAGAAAAGCAGGATGACCCACTGAAACGATGTAGGGAATGCAGGCAAGTCCCAGACTCTGTGATATTGAGAGCATTTGAGGAGTATTGGAATCTTACAGAGAAAATCTCGATAGAACAGGGAGAATTTGAAGAAGGTTCTGAGGAGGAAGACTTTGACAGCGAGGAAGACTTTGACGGCGAGGAAGGGATAAATAGCTCAGTCGAAAATTCAGTGGAGAACTACCAGGAAGCTGAACCAGTATCCGTACACCAGAAGATGACCAACTGCATAAGAGAGAAGAAAGGAATTTATGTTCAAAGGTCATGTTTCATCAGACGTCAAAATTAGAAATTTCGCCATCTGGAGTATTTAAAGGAAATTCCTTGTCACTGTGCGAAAGGAATTCGTGTCTTGGGGGAAATATGAACCCATGACCTTTGTGCCCTAAGAACATTATGCATAGTGTAACAAAATAATTAAAAGTTGGATTCTTGATAGCATGGATTTGACACGTGACGAGGGGGTGATTACCTTCGGTCCCACGCTCTGGGGTACGTGACGTCAACCACACGTGTCGACGGCGGAAGAATCTCAAGTCATTTTTATGAACTATTTCAAAGCGCGTGTACACGGCGTGACCACGCCAAGTCAAAAAAAATATAGTGCCTATCAAAGGAGGTCAATCATCTCACAAATCGAACCCGTAAAATTTTTAAATGTCCATGAACACTACCATCAGAAATGTAGCAAGCATGTAGTCACTTTCAAAACTCTTGAAATTACAGTTTAGGTAAGTCAGAAAATTTATAAAATTTTTCTTGGCGGCAAAGGGAGAGACCTGAAGAGAGGGGGTAACTGCTATAAATATGAAGGGACGCCATGACGAAGCTTCCTTCTCCGGCATTTGTGATACAAAGCGGACGAAATTGTTGAGCTGCTCTGCGAAATCAAATCAACGAAAGTAGACTGAGTTCGACTGCAGATTTTAGCCATTGCGGCTAAGTCTTGACTCCATGGGGAGATAGTTTTCTTGAGAGAAATAAGTGTATCAGATAGGACGGTCAAAGTACTGAAATATTCTAATGTGATTAAGTAATTCGTGTGCGGGAATAATTATAGTCCATCGTGTGCGTTCAAGCAAACAAGTGAAGGGTATTTTCTTTTTTTTAATGCTTTATTCCAGGAAACCTGAAGAAATAATTATAAATTGTGAAGCCATGAATGTAAAAATGGCTAAATAAAATGCCAGGGTCGCAGGTGAGCCCTAAGACGAATACTGGCATGAAGACATGAGGTAGGTGACTTCCCATCTTACTGCCTCTTATATCTCGTCTCGTGATTTCTTAAAGTGTATTTGAATGGGGATATACGACGCAGTGGTCGCCCTACTAAGTTTTGTAAATGTGAGAGTACGACTAAAAGAGTCATTGGTTTTATTTTCCACTTGGATAAATTTTGAAGTCTTGCGAAAGCCGTATAATGTTGTAAAAAGTTATTGATAAGGGTTCTGAAGTGATATCACGTCCAATGTAGATCGTCATCCGTGTGAGTGTACTGCCTGTATTTTGTGATGTCGAAGTAAGATGTTCATTCGATGTAAAATTCTTCTGTCTGCAATTTGACGTTAATAATAATAATCCATGGTTACTCATTTTCAATCGAGTGGAAGCGCGCTGTCCGGCGAGGACATAGGGAGATGAATTTGGTCATGGAGAGAAACGTTTTTTCTATGCCCATTTTAAACTGTGTCTGACTGACAAATAAAAGATCTAGTAGAATGTTTCAGTCATTTCTCGTAAAAATCAAGTTATTAAATACGATATCATTTATGCGAAGTTATTCATGATTAATGCATTGTGCGATATTAGACGTCGGTATTTCTAGTGAGGATTTTATTCCAGTTCTTGGTCGATGATAATTGTGGAGCTGGGAAACAGAGGTTAGTTTTGTGAATCGGGTTGGACCTGTCATTGAAGCCGGGACACTGAAGCCCGAGGAGTGTTTTATATGAGTTGAGATGAGATGTGCGAATCAGGTTAGAGTCCTGTCATTGAAGCCGGGATATGATAGCCCGAGGAATATTTATCATGTTGGGAATGGAAAGAAATTCATAGAAATCTATAGCGGTATCAATTGGCGACGCGTATAATTAGTGTGGGCATCTTGAAGCATAATCTGTGCATTTTGTTGGTTAGAATATCGTATTTGTTTAATTATGTCGGCAGAGTTTAAAGGGAACATTTTGAGAAGTCAGTCAACTGTGAATAAACCAGGTGGTTCCTGTAACTGCCAAGCGAGCGAGGGGGGTGAGACACCTCAGCTATCTAACGGGACAGGCTTGGTATTGAGACTGTATTCTCGGCCAGGGAAACGTTAAAATGCTGGATTTAGTTGAAATTTCATAGCCGGTAATGATCTAAGTATTGTGAAATACTGTAAATGGGGACGTAGTGAACATTTGAAATCACGAACTTTGAGTATAAGGAACAGAGTAACCCAATTTCAGGGTTGTCCAAAATATAGAGCGATGGTCGTGACGATCGGTTTGTCTGCGAGGGGTGTGCAAAATTCAGTGATGACGAGATATGACATCGTAATTATATGGCGAGTTGTTTGGTTTGTACGTAGATTATTATGATATCCAAGTGTTAATAACGGTTAGGACTAGATTAGATTTTTAAGCATGATATCACGAGATAGGATATATGTAGCTGGACATGAATTATGTAAAAATTCTTTTCCAGCCAGATAAACATCGCAATATTGAACTCACATCACAGCTGCGTAGGAATTTGTGAAGAAACCAGAGTCCGCGGAGATAAAATTTACTGATCTTTAACATTTCATTAAATCATTTAAATTTATTTAATTATTAAATTCAGTGAAACCGCATTTTGAAATAACTTTAATCAAGCGAATAACTTGGAGATGCATTCTGGAAATTTTAGTTTGTTTTCTGGGGAATATTAACATGTAAAGTAACGATTAAGGGGACATATCCGAAGGAAATGGATTTTTCTGCCACTAAGTTTGTGAGCATTGCTATTGTTGTAATTATTGAACTTTGATTGATTGAGCAGTGAATGTGCTGGGGATAGTAAAGTGGAACTTTGGTCATAAACCGATGTAACTTAATTGTGTTTAGCCTTCAGCCTAGAAACTTGGATGGTCAGGAGGTCATCAACCTCAGTGACTTAGATTAGGGCCATATGCCATCGTAGCATCATTTCCTTGCGGTCATCATCCACAATGACTTTAAAGTAACTTAAAAGATTAGATGTCGGTCCATGACATAGACGCAGGTCACATCGATTCAATTAAGGGTCCATGCCGTAGAACCACTGTGTGGCACACACCGATTGGACGGCCTTAATTATACTCAGAGTCCAGAGTTCGTGTTACGAGGGCTGGACCATAACGAATCACTATGATGGTACATGTGGTCTCACATGGAAGCCGAATTTAAGGATTTCCAGACTTTCCTTTCTTAAATGATTAATAATTGAGACAATGGTTTCTAGTAAGAATGCCCATCAGGCGATTACGTTAACGTCTCACACCAGTGTTCTGACATTTATGTAAAATGATTGTGGTGTCCAGTGGATACAGTTGACTTCTATGATACCAGTGACAGATTGCTTCAGAATTTCCTGAATAAATAGGAATCTTTTAAACAGACCTTTCATTCCAGTAGATAGATTAGAATTAATGAACCCTACCTTTACCTCAGCAAGTGACGAAGAACCCGAAACGACCCAAGAGACAGATCTCATGAACTTTGCTGATAGGTAAGGAAGGTAGGTATCCCTCAATAAGGACCTAAAGGGTTCAATACATACATACATACATACATACATACATACATACATACATACATACATTCATAACTCCATATATTTTAACTATTATGCCTTTCAGTGTTCCGTCTCTAGGTTTCAGACCAATTCGTTTGTATATTATGAATGAATGAATGAATGAATGAATGAATACTGATCTGCATTTAGGGCAGTCGCCCAGGTGGCAGATTCCCTATCTGTTGCTTTCCTAGCCTTTTCTTAAATGATTTCAAAGAAATTGGAAATTTATTGAACGTCTCCCTTGGTAAGTTATTCCAATCCCTAACTCCTCTTCCTATAAATGAATATTTGCCCCAGTTTGTCCTCTTGAATTCCAACTTTATCTTCATATTGTGATCTTTCCTACTTTTATAAACGCCACTCAAACTTATTCGTCTACTAATGTCATTCCACGCCATCTCTCCGCTGACAGCTCGGAACATACCACTTAGTCGAGCAGCTCTTCTTCTTTCTCTCAATTCTTCCCAACCCAAACTTTGCAACATTTTTGTAACGCTACTCTTTTGTCGGAAATCACCCAGAACAAATCGAGCTGCCTTTCTTTGGATTTTTTCCAGTTCTTGAATCAGGTAATCCTGGTGAGGGTCCCAAATAATGGCATATATTGGTGTTCTTCGAAATGCACTTCTAGTTGTAACGGTTTTGCGACAGTTGGTATGCTACGTTGAGTTTTTAAAGACTAATTCCTGTCAGTAATTAGCAAGCAGAGCCGCATGCAGAACTCTGGGATAAAGGAATACAAACAATGCACAGAACAGAAAAGAGGGCTCTGAATGTTCTACTGCTTTCATTCTCTGAGCATGGATTTTAAATTTTCTCTACAATAAAGAAGGAATACAGGAGTCACTTTGATAACTTCAACCTTTGTGTCTTTCGCTGATAATAATTGTCAGTCGTTAACAAGTGAGTACGTTCTGATTCAAGCGTAAGGCTCTCTTTAGAAATAAATCTCGTTAGGAAGAAATCAAGTTTTTCAAAACGAACATTTGTAACCTACAGGTCTTTACGGTATGAGGTTATATCTTCTTTACGGCCGGTATTATAATAAAGGTTTAAAATGAACATTGAGTTAAACTGTAACTAGAGTTTAATGATGATGCTTGTTGTTTATAGGGACCTAACATCTAGGTCATCGGACCCTAATGGTACGAAATGGAATGACAAATTAAAAGTCCAAAATCCTCCACTGACCAGAATTCAAAACGTGAGGACGAAGAATGAATGGATGGATGAATATGAATTTAAAACAATCAGTGGATCCAACCCGCAAAGCCTCACAATTACAGAGACTGACGTACAATAGTATTACTGACGAAG
Source organism: Anabrus simplex (assembly GCF_040414725.1). NCBI lineage: Eukaryota > Metazoa > Arthropoda > Insecta > Orthoptera > Tettigoniidae > Anabrus > Anabrus simplex. The sequence continues at coordinate 207,941,175 of NC_090270.1, read as the reverse complement.
GGACTGCTTCTACAGGATAATACTGAATCGACGATACTTGTAGTCTAAAGGAGTCCAAAATCCAAGTCATCGGCCCCTCACAATGGTACTTATCGCTAAGAATGTAGAACCATGATATTTGTCATGTCGCGGTACTACTGAAAACTAGCGTAGACTCGCGATATTCCACACATTATGGTACTAATCACAGGTAATAAAATTCGCACATGTAATACAGACCTATGGTGTTTCGCACATTGCGGCGCCATTTACAGGCAACGCAAACCTATGGTGTTCATTACATACGATACGTATACTAACCACAGCGACTCGCACTATCCCGTGATGTTCCTCATATAGTGGGTACTAATCATACGCAAGCAAGAACCATGGTGTCACTCCTAAAGTGGTACTATTCACAGGTACTGTAAAAGCTGGCAACGCACTCTGTTGCTACTAATCACAAACCTATTGTGTACCTAACATGATGGTACTACGCGCAAGTAGAAGCGACCCATGGTGTTCCCCGCGTGGTGGTACTAATCAGAAGTAGTTTCATGGTTCTAATACAATCATCCCTTGGTCGTCCCATTTAGTCGCCTCTTACGCCGGGCAGGGGATACCGCGGGTGTATTCTTCGTCTGCGTCCCCCATCCACAGGGGGAAACCAGAGTTTAATCCACTGGTGAGTCTTTCTATGTCCGCGGTAAAGAAGGAAAGATTCGATCTTGATAGCAGTGATTGAGAAGAGACGACTATCGTTTATATTTTGTTTACTTCTGATAGCAAAATCGGCAGATAAAAGCAATAAACGTTAATCTAATTTTGCTTCCAAGGAAATACAGAACAGGTTGTGCAATTAGTACACATATTTTTTGCCTTGTGATATTTCCACGTCAGGGTTCATGTTCATTTACAACAGTATCTTTAACGCAACAGTGGAATTATGTGTTATAGGCAACAACCAGTCTGAAAATCTTGAAAGCTGGCATAGAAATTGAAAATCTTATTTTGTAATAAGAGTAGAGCTACAATCCTCTTTTGTTCGCTGAAAACTCGGTAGTTCAATGAACTGCAAGAATTACTTAGTTTTTTAAAAATGTACACTTTTGACATTAACTGTTCAAGAATGTGAGTTTTACATTCTTACCTTTTCGTTGCATATTTCATTCTAGCTCAGATTAGCTGAAATAGTTTTAAGGTAGTCTGTTTAAAAATTCAGTTCCATTCCACATATGAAAACAGCGTGTCCTTGATCGAAAAATTCCTGGTGGTCGTGGTCGTTGCGAATAATTTGAACCACTTCTTCACCATCGCTAAGTATTTCTTCAAACACCTCCAACATATTTGCGATCCATTTGCTCTGTCACGTTGCACTGTTGCAGTTTAAAAAGTAGATGAGTGGCAGTAAAATTAATCTCTAGTTAAACTGAAGATTTTTATAATATGCGAATGGCAGATAAACCTAAGTTTAGACTGAACGAACAGTTTAAACTTTTATTATAATACCTTCTCTTAGTGTTATAATGCAAGTGTTATTTTCATTAAAATTAATCTCTAGTTAAACTGTAGATTGAGTTGTATCGTATGCAAATGACAGATAAACCGAAGTTTAGACTAAACGAACAGTTTAAACTTCTGTTCTAATACCGGCTCTTAGTATTATAATGCAAGTGTTCTTTTCAGCAATCCTTCGTAATTGTAAGCTGCCATATTTGTATAAATGAAAATAATAAAATAGGACTGTGGAGTGTCAGAACAAAAGGCGATTAATACACTTTTGATGAGGCATTTAATTATTTTGAGATTAAACATACGACGCAACAAACACATTTATTCAAAACTCGACGAAATCCACTTTAAAACGTCGGCTGAAATTGCGACAATTGGATCACAATCCGATAAATCCAGCGAAGTAGTTACTGGAGAACATAAGTTGTTATTAAGGTTCGGATGTTAAGGAAAAGTCATATTTCTTTCCTGGCTCATTTTAACGAAAAACTGGAAAATAAATGTGAATAATGGGTCTTCGGCCCCGTTTAAAGCAATTTTATATTGCATATTTTTGTTGCTTCAATCCTATTTTGCACATTTCAGTGATACAAGGTCAAATTTTGATCTGAACATTTCTATTTAAACTGAGGCGCCGTTTTTAACAAGGTACATGTTTCAAACACAGGATTTCAAAATACTATAGTAAGTGTATTAGATATATCAGTTTCTATGATTAAAACCGAGCTCGGTAGCTGCAGTCGCTGAAGTCCGGCCAGTATCCAGTATTCGGAAGACAGTGTGTTCGAACCTTACTGTCGACAGTCCTGAAGATGGTTTTCCATGGTTTCCCATTTTCACACCAGGCAAATGCTGGGGCTGTACTTTAATTAAGGCCACGCCCACTTCCTTCCCACTCCTAGCCCTTTCCCATCCCATCGTCGCCGTAAGACCTATCTGTGTATGATTACGTTTCTCTTGTATTAACACTAGTGACCTTTTGGCATGTTTAATGTTAGTAATACTCGCTACCTATTCCTAAAATCCTTACGTCATTTTACATTTTTGCCTCATATTTAGCTAGTTTTAGAGCATATTTGCTTGCATATTTTCTACTTCTTATTGTCATAAACTTCCGAACCCTAGTTATTTTAAAAAAGGAAGGGATATTAAAAATGTATGTGAAGAACATGGCATTGTACTGGCTTCAAGAAAGGACTACGTATTACAAGATATCCCGGAGAATCACACACACACACACACACACACACACGCGCGCGCGCGCGCGCGCGCGCGCACACACGCACACACACACACGCACACACACACACGCACACACACACAACGTGGAATAACAGATGACAAACTATGTCATTTAAAGAAATACAGACTCATCACATTCCTGGCTCTTTCTCTAGTTATCAGGATTCGGCATTTACATGTGGATTTAGCCCACTTTTGCGGTCGGATGCCTTTCCAGGGGTCAACCATATTTGGAGGAAAGTATTCACTATTGTCTTTTTCTGGCGGGTTTTAGTGTAATGTGTTGTATGTAGTGTATTAGGTAAAACACAAACACAAGAGGAATGAACCGAAGTTAAAATCCCCCAACCCGGCCGAGAATCGAGCCCGGAACCCTCTGGAAGGAAGGCCAGTATGCTGACCATTCGCGCAGGGAGCTGAAGAATACACTTTCTTCAGATCATCCCAGTTATTTCAGGGTCCCTGGAGCCACCCAGGCTCATTTTGGTTTCGACCTGGGATTTAAGGCCGTATGCCCCGAGATAAAAATCTCAACTCAGGATCGACCGAGAGTCGAACCTCAGTTTTCTTGGTGTGCAACCAGCAGCTAAACCACTGAACCAATCATGCCCGAGATGAGGAAATCATCCACAATTTTTAAGACTCATGGATAGTCTCCTTCCTCGCTTTTTCCCCAATTCCTGGGGTCGGTCCAGTTTTACAACCGGATGTCATTCCTCACGTTAACCCTATATGAAGGAAGGTATTCATTATTGCGTGATTTTATGGTGGTTTGTGGTGTACAGTGTGGCACTGTATATGAATGAACATGTGTATTGAGACAAACCACAATCACCCAGTCACCGTATCAGAAGAATTAACCAAACGCAGTTAAATTCCCCATCCGGCCGGGAATCGAACCAGGGGCCCACTGAACCGAAGACCACTACGCTGACTATTCAGTCAAGGAACCGGACAGTCTCAGTGACAGTCGGATAGCTCAAAATAAATAGGATGTGAGGGTTTTGATGGTCAAACAATTTGGAAACGAGTGGAAGAATAATGATAAGATTATTTTTGGTGCAAAAATCTGCTCGAGGATAATACAACAATGAAGAAGATGACGAGCAAGTAAATGATCATTGTGATTATTTGGGATACGATACTTCAGTTTCGTGCCTTTGCTGGCGGGACCTAGTGTTTACAGTGCACTATTTCTTCTGGTATGGGCTAGAGCAATTTTGTTACCTTCCCTGATCTGTCTCAGCTTTATTCTTGGCTTTGACAAAATGAAAGTGACTGAGGTATGAGTAATGCTAGTATTGCCATTCCTTCTGCAGCCAGTCCCTGCTATGAATGGTGTGTAAATATTGCTCATAGGGTCGGTTGGTGCATGCATTTCAGTGGGCTTGGCAGACTGATATGTAATAGCAACTTCTGACTCGGTGAGGAAAGCAACGGGAAACTACCTCATTTCCCTAGTACGCCTCTTCAGTGACGCCTAGGCCATCTATGAGAGCTGATGGCGGAGCTGTTGAGAATCCAACCAGCCTTCGGACCGAGGACTAAACATACATTTCAATTTCAGTATAATAAAACTGTTTCCAATAAACTAAACGGCGTTCTCAAGAGTCGATGTTTATATGTATTAGCGACTTCACTGCATATGTACTGCGATCTCATCAATATCAGACAACTCCACGGAGTCTGATCAAAATCAGATATCTCCATTTCTTAGAGTAAAATCTGAGTAACGAAAATTAATATTTCTCATTTGATTTAACTCTCGGAATAGTGTTTTGTTACTATCTATCTATATTTTGCTGTAGTCTCTTAGTGTTTGTTACATTCTTTCTTGATTTATCGGTCTGTTCCGACGCTCTTTTGTCCAATAAACTTCTTTAACGTTGAAGGCATTTACATACAGCTTTGGTCCTTGTAGCTTTTTAGACTGTAGATTGTGGTCATTATGTCAATAACATAAAGCATTATTATGAGAATAAGTGTGTGTGTAGACGAAGGGAACTGTGCTAGTGATCACCCACGTTGTTCACTAATGTATAGTCGGCCAGACTCGTATTCATGCACAAAGTAATTCGACAATTTTTGCATCATTAAATTTGCCCCACTTTGACACACATTTCAAAAGAACTGTCGTCACTTCTCCACCCAGCAGTAGCTGATCTGTACGAAAGCTATGATTACTGCCCCGCAGATCCTCCAGTTCGCCGCTGTTAAACAAGGATTAGGTCAGCAAGTACACCAACTCGTGCCCTTGTGATGTTGGAAGGATAATCTCAAGGCTTAAAACACAAATGCACAAGAAACGATGTGCCCAACTCTAAGAGTCGAAAAGGCGGTATGGAGCCGCTAGTAACACAGTAATAACTATAAGTTCGAGAAACACTATTCTGAATATATATTTTTTTAAATAAATAAAATACTTTTATTACATAGTTTTCATAAGCAATGCAACATTTAATCAGAAATGAGTTCTGTTAACCACGCAGCAGAAATAACCGCTTTCTACGAGTCTTGCCTTCTTTCTCTAACTCATTGCCATACTGCCGTTTCCTTTTGGTGTAGCAACAGCTTCCACGCGGAAGATGTCAATAAATGAAAACCGAGAACATAAAATATGTTTTAGAACAGAGGTGCTCACGCTGAGCATACAGTCCCGCGGGCGCCCAGCGTATTCTATTCAACTACAGTGACGTTATGGCTACGTCACAGGCCGTCACACTCTATCACTGCGGCAATACCCAAGTTTGAAATGGAGGCAGGAAATAATGAAAGAAAGAGGGCAGAAACCCACGTCATTTTCAATTTTTTTTCCCCACGCGAATAGGAGACAACACGGAAAACCTGAGATATGCATTTGGAAGGTACGGGTTTAGTTGGGGACAAATCATGACGACCTCGCCTCACACCACTACTTTCCAGCGGCAGCTCGGTGTCTATTAGCGACTTATAGGATTTACCACCTCTACCGCAGTCAGAGTTGCCAAATCGCCTACTGCACTCGACACGAAGAAAGGGTAAATACTACAAAGAGTGAGGAAGAAAGTGGTTTGTCAGCCTCTCCAAAACAAACAAGGATCACTTAGAACACGTTAACTCAGCAGAGTGCAGGGTGTGATTGACTACTGGCTTCCAGCTCGCTTCCAGGAACTGAGGCCGTCATGTTGTGTCCCCAACTATACTTGCGTATGATGCCACTAGATGGTGTATGTAAACAACAGTGTGGGTCTAAGCATGCCCCCAAGTTCAGTGTGTGAGTGAGAGCGTCACAAAATGGAAGTTAACAGAGCAACATTCGCATATTAAAATAGCAGTTCTCCGCGGCAGACATGCACGCCAATGCCATGCAGAGCTGCGGGAAGCTTTAGGTGTGCATGCCATTACGTGGACAACGGTTTGCTAACAAAGAGAACATCGTAACAGCATTACGGAGAGAGGTGTCACACGTTAGCGATACGCATGCAGCGAATGGTGTTCAGCGTCTGCCACACCGCTGGCAACGCACAGTGGAAACCTTAGGTGATTATTTCGAAGGTCTGCAACCAGTGGATACCTGTCCTTTGTACGTAGTCTTGTGTATTTGCTGTCTATACCATCATAAAATAATGTTTACCAATGGCCTGTGTTCTGTCACTTTCCTACGAGAATCTCTTGAAGTCAGAATTTGTCGGCAGACACTGTGCATAAGTACATGCGCTATATTTCCAAATGCATATCTTAGATTTTCCATGTTGTCTCCTGTTCGCGAGACTTGTCCCTCGTATGTATTTTGACCGGTTACAATAAAGAGTTAGGCCTACAACCTCAAACATTATTATAATGTGCGTAATGAATTACAATATTCACTATTACATTTTAAGAGATTTTTTTTTTTTTTGCTAGTTGTTTTACGTCGCACCGACACAGATAGGTCTTACTGCGACGATGGAACAGGAAAGGGCTAGGAGTGGGAAGGAAGCGGCCGTGGCCTTAATTAAGGTACAGCCCCAGCATTTGCCTGGTGTGAAAATGGGAAACCACGGAAAACAATTTTCAGGGCTGCCTACAGTGGGGTTCGAATCTACTATCTCCCGAATACTGGATACTGGCCGCACTTAAGCGACTGCAGCTATCTAGCTCGGTAAGAGATGTTTTAGAAAGAGTTCTCATATAATATGGAGTTAAGGTGGATAAGCTGTGGCTTTGGTTTTTTGAGTTTAAATTATCTGATAAACTCACCAACAATCCAATCATGCTCACGGGGTATAAAATATCAATGAGGTTATTTATTTGAAGACATACTGTACATCTATCTGGTAGATACATTTACGTTGTTGTTGTTGTTGCATTACTTTAATCTTAGATAGTAAACATTTATGTCCTCACTCGTGATGTAACTGCCTCTCGCCATTTAGAGGCTAGCTATTATCACCGGACGCCTGTTAAATTTTAAATACTATTTTCAGAAATTCAGTAAACAGGGAAAGACATAACACTACAACACTGTGCAAAATCATTGTTGCATTTTGTAATTATAGGCTATTACTTTTTGCTTAATGAATAACAGAAATTTTACTTTTAAAATGAAAATACTGTAATTTCCATCCAAGGAATTGTAAATCGTAACTTGTACCGGTACGCTTAAACTCTGTACATTTATAGATTGTAACACAATAATTATAACGTGTCAGTTTTCTTTGAATTTATAAATACAAAAAAAATGACTATTTATATCGAGCGAAGTATAAATCAAACCGGAATATGTTGAAAAGGTGTTTTTGTTGCGATTATACAGTTTTATTTTAAATAATGTATCCCAATCAGCACTTCGCTGAGTAGTGGAGGAGAGCTTCATAATTGCAGTCGAACGTCAATGCTCCCTCGCTTTCCTGCAAAGTGTGTTCGCTCTTTCGCTTCACTGTGACGTATGTGCGTTCCGTAAGCTGCCCGCATTTACGCCACGCCAGCCCGGCCGCACTGGGCTAGCCTCAACGGGAGCCCAGCTGAGCACCTCTGTTTTAGTTTTAAAATTCAATGAAATCTAGTTGATACTGGTAACTAGTGCACTAAATGGCTCTTGAAATGCTCTTTACCTGCTGTTCAGTGTTCATTTTTCATAATGAAGATGGAACAATCAAATTCTGATAACCCTGCTGAACACTTTATACTGTTAACAGCAACCAACACGAAATAAAAAAGTTCGTTGCACATGAATTAATTTCAATTTTGAAACTAGCCAATCGGAGAAAAGTAATGATAGTATAGTATCACAGCCAACTAAATTTGCAGTACCCTCTTTATACCGGCCTACACAATCACTTGTAAATCCTATTAAAATGTTGAAAAAGGAAAGTTTATCCGTGATGCCGCTAATGCGCCCGCCACCAAGAATACAGGAGCCAGGTACGAGTTCACCTCTCAAGAAAAAAAAAAAAAACCCTTACGTTTCAGTGACAAATGTTGCCGATATGCTGAAAATCTTGGTGTGTTTACCAGAACTATACAATATTAAGCTATAATGATTTTAATCATACAAATTATTTGAAAAGTTTTGGATCATGACTAGATGAAAAAACTGGAGGCTAAATAGCGCGGACGGTAGAAGAAGGACTTAATTGTATGGGATATTTCAACTGTATTTCCCAGAACTCCAACAGTTCCCCTTTAATGAATGCTATTTTAAATCAAGTTTTTACGAAGTCTGCATTATCCCAAACCTACATTTTAACTGTGTTATCTATTCTTCAAATTTGTTGCAGATTAAGCAGTACTGTATCTTCCAACCAAAAATGTGCTGAAAAAATACACGTTCACGCATTGTCCCTGTGTTAGGTAGACGCCCACTTTTCCAAAGCCCACTCTGGGACAAATTGACACAGGCAACTTAACAGCATTATTGCTTAGAAATTCGTCAGGCCGCGTTTTAAGAATATAGCAGAAAATGTGTTAAAAGTTAATTGTGTCAACATAAATTTCATACGGGTCATTTAGCAGGAAAATGCTGAGTTTGATAGAGATGTACAAATCTTTTTATTAACGTGTTAAAATAATAATAATAATAATAATAATAATAATAATAATAATAATAATAATAATCCGAGCGAGTTGGCTACGCAGTTTGCGTCACGTAGCCTTCAGCTTGCATACGGGAAATAGTGGGAAATAGCAGCTCTGAAGATGGTTTTCTGTGGATGGTCAATTTCTTATCTTATTGTCGCCGCAAGACCCGCCTGTGACAGTGCAACGAAAAACAAATAACAAAATACTACTACTACTACTACTACTATTTACTACAACTAATGTTATTTGCTTTACCTCCCACTAACTACTTTAACGGTTTTCGGAGACGCCGAGGTGCCGGCATTTAGTCCCGCAGGAGTTTTACGTGCCAGTAAATCTACCGACACGAGGCTGTCGTATTTGAGCACCTTCAAATACCACCGGGCTGAGCCACGATCGAACCTGCCAAGTTGGGGTCAGAAGGTAAGCGCCTTCAACCATCTGAGCCACTCAGCCCGGTACTACTACTACTACTACTACTACTACTACTACTAATAATAATAATAATAATAATAATAATAAACCTATGGCCTTAACTACCGAATGTCGGAATTTTTATCTGACGCCATCTAGGCTGCCTGGGCGTCCAATTTCGAAGTTCCGATTTACTCCATCAGATGGCACAGTAAATCAGATTCCTTCTCGGCGATCTATGGCTGAGAATTTATTTTGTCGAGTGAACACTAAATGTGTCTCCAGAGATCTTTTACATGCCAACATCGTACGAGACTGAGTATAGAATGGACTTTTTTCCGCCATTCAAAAATCCGACCTCTGCAAGGGTTTTAACCCACGATCTTGGAATCAGGTGTCCGGCACTCGCTGGTTCACATAGGGAGCTGTTATAACTACAATCGCAGATTTAATGCTATATTTCATTATGAGTGGACAAAACTAGTCGTATTTTTATCCGGGTTCTCTAAGATAAGTTGTTTTCAAACTGTAGTACGCGTACCCCGACTTTTAGTGGGGTACGCGAGCAGCCTTCAGGGAAAGAAATGAAGAAAAACTGAAATATGGAAATAAATAAATAAATAAATAAATAAATAAATAAATAAATAAATAAATAAATAAATAAATAAATAAATAAATAAATAAATAAATAAATAAATAAATAAATAAGAAAGTTAAATATTTATATTGAGCCACGCTGCCCGGCTCCATGGCTAAATGGTTAGCGTGCTAGCCTTTGGTCGAGAGGGTCCCAGGTTCGTTTCCCGGTCGGGTCGGAAATTTTGACCTTAAATGGTTAATTCACTTGGCTCGGGGACTGGGTGTTTGTGCTGTCCCCAACATCCCTGCAACTCACACATAACACTATCCTCCACCACAATAACACTCAGTTACGTACATATGGCAGATGCCGCCCATCCTCATGGGAGGGGCTGCTCCCGGCTACAAATAACCACACGAAATTATTATTATCATTATTATTATTATTATTATTATTATTATTATTATTATTATTATTATTATTATTATTATTATTATTATTAGCGACGATTCGCTTGAAAGTTTCACCTAGACTACGGCACATCAGAAAACCGTGTCACGCAATGCAGGTTCATCCATCCCATCGAGCGTCGAGTACAGTCTCATTATAGTTTGAGAACCTGTGCTCTAGATCAAATATAAGCAAGATCCAGAACCTTTTGATTGCAGCACTTTCGAATTTAGAACTCTCACTGAACAATGAACCTTATTCCCCATAACAAGACTTCCCTAACATCAAAAAGTAAACGTTTAGAACAACATCCTTAAGGCAACTTCTGTTATTTATCTAAATCTCTACTATGGATAATTCAAGTCATTGCTATTATTACTCGCGGTTAAGGAACGATAGCTAGACTGCTACAGTCTCGACTTGTAGGCAATTTCACATGACATTTTGACAAATATCAATTCAAGTAGCCTTCAAGTTTGATCAACTTGGCAAAAATAAATAAAATATCTAAATTAGTGAATATCTCCGTTATCTTAACTCTATGGAAAAATGTATATGACACAAAATTAAAAGTTGCGGACATAGCTGGAAGTATCTGAAAAATACAGTAATAGCGAATATCTCTGTTATTATTCCTCGTGCGGTAAAACGCAATAATAATAATAATAATAATAATAATAATAATAATAATAATAATAATAAGTAAAGATAGGAAATTATATTCTGCACAACTTTTATTTATTACAACTAATATTAACGCTGAAATTTTAAATTTGCTGTTCTGTCCCCCTTAATATTGCTACGCCACTCTTTATATATCAAATTTAATGTAATGGCGTGTGGCCTCCGAAGAGGCCTGGTGCAGGTCTTTCGAGAAATATATAACATAATTTATAGAAAATGCAATTTCCGATCACCTAAGGCCTACCTATGTTTTATACGGATTTACCGTACCGACTATGATAAGAGTGGTATTTGAGAGTCGGAAGGAAACTAAATGGTGAAGGCCTACGGTATCAAAAGCTCATTACGTTGACCATCGATTGTTGTGAATTTGTGATGTTCTTTGTCTCTACTATTTTTGCACTCATTTCCGATAGATGGGATTACTTCTGCATACCGAATACAACAGTCTCCCTGAATACTGGAGAGAAATAGCAGGGCAGTTAGATAACTTTCTTCTCTAGCATACCATTCCTCTGGTTTATACATTTTCTGATACTGCTGGTACCCAAAACGCTGGTTCGTCGTAGTATTCTACCTATTCGATCCCTACTCCGACGCGCTGATTTAACTGATCAGTGTGAACAGTTAACGGAATAATGGCAGAGGTTCACTTCCCAGTCTTCACATAAAAAAAATACGTTTTGTCACTTCCCGTCGCGTTTCTAGGGTAACGAGAATTTTGTATACAATGTAGATTTCCGTAGCGAAGCACGGGTACATCAGCTAGTACCCTGCTAAGCTCTTTGTCATCAACAAACAGGCAGACAAAAAATCGAACTGAATCTAATTTCAATTTGTGTATAATCTAATCAGAGATTTATACAAAAACGAAGTATGAGACAAATATTTGAAGTGTACAGACAACATTATAATTATACTAGCTGATGTAACCGTGCTTCGCTACGGGATTGTCAGAAAGACTGACTTTGTGGTTTTCCTAACTGAAGTCAACATAGGTCATTACATAAACGTCAGTAGGAAAGTAGCGACTAAAAGCAATGTTATCATATAAAATACTCGATGAAATGAAAAACCGCGCATTTTCTTCTCACTTTTAACGAACAGTACTACGGTGCCGATCTAACAGTCCAAAGTTCCAGAGCTGCAATGACCAGGCCGCAGACAGCCATAAACACTCTTCTGCCTTTATTCCGTTGAATATGCACTCTGCTCATTCCAATCAGTGCCACAGAGTAGGGATTGAATTGATTGAATGCTTTGATGAACCAGTGTGTTACGTGCCAGCAGTATCAGAAAATTTATGAACCAGAGGAATGGCATGCTAAAGAAGAAAGTTATCTAACTCCCAGCTAGTTACCGCCAATATTCAGGCAGGCTGTTACACTCGGTACGACGGGGCGAGTTGGCCGTGTGGTTAGGGGCGCGCAGCTGAGAGCTTGCATCTAGGAAGTAGTGGATTCGAACCCCACTGTTGGCTGACCTGAAGATGGTATTCCGTGGTTTCCCAATTTTCACACCAGGCAAATGCTTTGGCTGTACCTTAATTAAGGCCAAGGCCGCTTCCTTCACACTCCTAGACCTTTCCCATCCCAATGTAGGCATAAGACCTATCTGTGTCGGTGCAACGTAATGTAAATTTAAAAAAAATACTCGGTACGCAGCAGTAATCCCATCTAACGAAGATGAGTAGCAATGGAAGGCACAAAAACGTCACAACAAACAATGGTCAATGTAATGTTATTGTTGATCAATTTTATGAGCTTTCTGTATTGTAGGCCTTCACATTTGGTTTTCTTTCGACTTTGTGGTATTAGGGTGTCTTATAAAATGATTTATACAGTAGACTGTAGTTTCTTATTCTCCAACTTTACATACCGATTTTCATTAAATTCTGTTTACCCATTTTCTTGTGACTCGGCGCTGATATGAACTTGGTAACAAAAATCCAAATCCATGAATATCGCTGTGATAACAGCCGATACGGTAACAATGTACCGGTATAAGACATAAATGATCGGAAATGTAATACTATATAACTTTAGTTATGTAGTATTTATATCGATACGACCACTAATAACATGAATATTTGAGAATTAAATTGTAGGCCTTCCCCTAAACTACCATTTCACTCAACGTGAATACAATTATTTATGGCCTAGATTATAGCGACGTATTTCCCGATTTTGTATACCGATTTTCATTAAGATATGACCAATAACATCAATATTTTAGGCCTTCCCATAAACCACCATTTTTCTCAGCCTGAATACAATATTATTTATGGTCTAAATTGTAGCGAGTTATTCCCCGACTTCGCCTACCAACTTTCGTTAAGACACGACCACTAATAACAAATATTTGAGAATTAAATTTTAGGCCTTCCCCTAAACTACCATTTCACTCAACGTGAATACAATTATTTATGGCCTAGATTATAGCGACGTATTTCCCGATTTTGAATACCGATTTACATTAAGATACGACGACCAATAACAAATTTTTGAGAATTAAATTTAAGCCTTCCCCTAAACTACCATTTCACTCAGCGTGAATACAATTATTTATGGCCTAGATTGCAACGACTGATTCTCCGACTTTTCATACCGATTTTCATTAAATTCTCTTCAGCCGTTTTCTGGTGCTACGTGTACATACATACATACATACATACAGACAGACAGACAGACAGACAGACAGACAGACAGACAGACAGACAGACAGACAGACAGACAGACAGACAGACAGACAGACAGACAGACAGACAGACAGACAGAAATTACGGAAAATTAAGAAGTGAATTTCCTTGTTACTGTAGACACAACTGATACAGAAATGCTATCCTTTTCAAATTCTAAGCAATGTACAAACTCTCATTTTATATATATAGATTTCTACAGTTCAAAATTTTAATTTAATGTATCTTTCAGGAGGTACTTAGAACTTTATCTGGGCTAAGTAGCTCTGATCTCGAGTTGGTAGGTTCGATCCAGGCTACATCCGATGGTATTTGAAGGGTCTAAAATAAGTTGGCCACGTGTCAGTAAATTTACCGGCACGTAAAGAAACTCCTGTGGGACAAAGTTTTGGCATCTGAGTATTTCCGAAAACCGTAAAAGTATTTAGTGGGACGTACAAAAAATAATATTTTTATTACTACTAAAATTGAAACAACGGTGAATGAAAGAAGAAGAAGAAGAATATACCAGACTGTTGATAGTATAAGGGTTAGGATTGGTCGGCACTACAGTCCATGTAGGTCCTTGACCTCCTTAGTCACCTGCTTCCATTAATCTCGGTCCTTAGCTTTCCTTCTCCAGCTTTTTTTTTCTAGTTGCTTTATGTCGCACCGTCACAGATAGGTCTTATGGCGACGATGGGACAGAAAAGGTCTGGGAGAGGGAAGGAAGCGGCCGTGGCCTTAATTAAGGTACAGCCCCAGCATTTGCCTGGTGTGAAAATGGGAAACCACGGAAATCTCCAGCTTTTAGTTTCCATCTTTCTGAGGTCATCTTCAACATGGTCAATCCATCTTTTCCTTTTCCTGGGCCTTTCTCTCCACCTTCCTTCATGTTTTCCTATAAAGACCTTTCCAACAGTGCGGGTTTCTTAAATTCTCTGGACGAGACCAGACCACCTAATTCTTCCTTGCTTCATTTTGACAATATCCGGCTGGCCAAACAATCCTTGCAACTCTACATTTGTCCTCATTCTGCATCCATCCTGATCGCTAACTGCTCCAAATATCTTTTTCAATACCTTACTCGTGGTCATCACTCAACATTTTGAGCCGTACATCAGTGTACGTCTTAGTACTGTTGTGTATATTTTTAATTTTCGTATTCCTGCTAACATTTCTCGATCGATTTAAACATAGTTTGCAAGTCGTAAAAGCATCAGTTCCCAACTGTTATCCTTTCCTGTATTTCCACTGATAGTATAAGGACAGATACCAATTATGAGAACACTAAGAGGGTAGCAGGTGACAGCACTGCATGGAGAGCTGACATAGACCTGCCCTAGGGCAGAACATTAATGATGATATTTACTATTATAACTTTCATGACGATTTGGCAGATAATTATTATAATCGGAGATCTATCTCTTGACATTTTGCTCAGCTTATATTTTTATGAAAAATATTATAGATCCTACATCACCACCCCAGACAAAAAAAAAGTGTTAAACACTTTTCTTAAGAGTCTATTGCAGACTTCTGTCACATTCTCTCGCATTCAGGAATTTATTATTCACTCTCTACCTTCGTTTTATTTCGAAATGAATCTATTTGTTAAATGTAGCAATGTCCACAGACGATCTGAATGCTCTATGTTCTGTATAGTCGGTCATTGTGGCGTAGTTCTGTGTTCATAAAGCGGAACAATTTGCCGAGATCTTTGCCTGTAGAGTATCTGCCGAGCGCGACGACAGTATTTGCAGATCAATTTGTATGGTATGAGTCAATGTTTGAAGAACATTTCTCAGTAGGAGGACAGCTCTGCCAAATTCTCCACTGATGACTTCTGGACAAAAGGTAATATTGACTTGCATAAAGCAGTTGCTGTGAGAACCAACAAACGCGCATGCTCACAAGAGAACTACACCAACCAGAAACAATTAATTATAAGAGATTTTTGCATGACGTAATTTGCAGTGTTCAGCATAATGGAGTATTACAATCGTCCTGTTTATTCTAAAACATACGCTCTTCTAACCTTGTCTTAATTATTGAGAAACGTTTACTGTTTCACTGCTGCTGCCTATTCTTCTTACCTCCAATTTTATTAGCATTTCACAGAAAACAACCCAATAAAACCCAATAAAATAAAGATTTGCATGAATCTCATACATGTTAAAAACTTATTGGATATAAGAATATGGAGTACTAATAATTGAGAAATTTAAATAGAAAAACACGTCTACACGTCTACAAAACAGTGTCTCCCTTTAAAATATCATTCTCGTAAAATGTACTTAGGTCGATCAAAGTAAGTCTGTCCAAATTATAATCCCAAGTCCATCGTTCCGGCTTTATAAAGTCGATTTTTTTAACAGTGCGGACAATAATTCTAGGCACTTCATGGTAATATTGTTATTGTTGGGGTGTGGTCTACGGAAATACCTGGTGCAGGTCTTTCGAGATGACACCGTATATGCGACCTGCGAGTCTGAGGATGGAGCCCTACCAAATGCTGAAGACGACACAAACACCCAGCCCCCGAGCCACAGAAAATTAACCACTGCAAGTTTAAATCCTCGACCCGACCCGAAATCGAAACCATGACCCCTTAGATCAAAGCCAACTATTTACCCATGGAGCCGGATACCGTTTTTTGCTTTACGTCGCACCGACACAGATAGGTCTTATGGCGACGATCTGGATACTGTTGGCTAGACGATTATTTGTATTAACATTACTCTTCTGAAAACCTTGGGAATATTAATAATAATAATAACAACAATCTTACTGTGTTCCAATGACTGTACATTAACAATGGTGAAACAGAACAGCATTTGTATTACGAAAATACTAGGGCATAGCAATATTACATTTACAACATTGAAGCATATCTGTCTGGCCTCCCATAGAAGATGGGTTGAATGATGGCCATCACATTTACGGAGCGAGGAGGTACCTAATTTAGAATTGCCGAATTCATTTTAACAGAGGGGTGGAATCGAGGGGCACCTTATCAAGTTATTATTCTTGGATGTTCTAAGGGAAAAAGAAATTTGATGCTTTCATGCGATAAACGGTATTCCGGAAGGAAATAGTAAGCTCTAGGACGAAATTTATATCGGTTCGATTCCATATTTCATTCCTGAGGTCATTTTACCCGAAACCTGAAAAAATTGTGAATGATGGTTCCCTGACCCCCGCTTAAATCAATTATTTTATGTTGCTTACAAACGCATATTTAGACTATTTGTATTGCTTTTGGTCATATTTTGCTTTTTTACATAATATTTAGAGCATTTTTAGGTCATACTTCCTTGCATATTTTGTACTTCTTTACGCCATAAACTTCCGAATTCTTAATAATAATAATAATAATAATAATGATAAGAAGAAGAAGAGGAAGAAGAAGAAAGTACATGTCCGGATTTTCATGGCAGAGAGTTCAGTGTCTGCCCTCTGAACGCTACCTTTGATTCCCGACCGGTTCACGGAATTTTAACTGTACAGAGTTAATTCACTTGACTCGGGGACTGTCCATCAACATTCCTTCAACACACACTACACTGTTATCCACAACAACATGCAGTTTCTTACATACGACAGACGCCACCTACCCTCATCAGAGAGCCTTCCTTACAAGGCCTGCATCACGCTAACAATAGCCACACGATTTAAAAAAAGAAGATATTCTTCAGATATAGTTTATCGACATGATAATTCACGGGGTGTACACCGAGCCACGATGGACAGAGAATGTTTGGTACAAAGTACCAAGAATCTAACTGTAAAGAAATCCATGAATCTCGAATTCGGTCGCATCTACAATAAGGTAGCACATCTGCACATAATCCCAAACATGCCCGAGATTAGTAGTTTTACTGGATGTTATGTACACAAGTGTAAGGCCATTTGTCAGGACCATAATTTCACTTAATGCACCTCCAGTGTATTAAGAGAGGCTATACAAAGCAGAGGGGATAATGAATGCTCACAGGAAGGGTTGTAATGACGATAGAAAGTGCAATCAGAGTGACTCACAAGAAGATGTATGGCCTACTGTAGCTACGTCTTCCTCCCCTGCATTCATGCAATTACATGTCCAATGCTGCCCATGTATAAATAACGAGCATGGCCTCTTAATGATAAAGACAAATAATGTGAAAACAGGGCCGTAAATAGTTCTATGCCACATCAACTGCTCAGTTGAGTAGGACGGATGGCTTAGCGTTAACTTGCAGGCGTGGCAAATTGAGCCAAAGGTGGCACTGATCACAGCCGTGACCAGACGGGCCCGTAAAAGAACTCCTGCGGGACTAAATCCCGGCACATCGGCGTCTCCGAAAACCGTAAAAGTAGTTAGCGGGATATAAATAACATTATTATGATATTATTGTTATTAACAACTTAAAACGTTTTTCCATGATGTAAGGTATCGTCCTCTTATCATTTTTCTTTTCAGTTCATTAGAAACACTTCGGCGATTCAGTATGTTATCTGGATCGTGGTTGAGTTGGAAATTAGATTCGGAAAACTATATCTAGACTTGAAATTCCGTAAGTATATTTTTTCAAGGACATCACTTTATAACACAGCACCAACAACACAAACAATATTTTGCTTCATGTTAAAACTACAATTTATACCCGCTGACAACCATGATATTTTTCATTTTGACAGAACAGGCCACGTCCATGCTGCCACTCTCTTGCCCTCTTGCCAGCTGTTTACTGCAAATGCGTCTTGCCCATTATAGTACGCGCACCTTTTAGTGATAGATGGACACTCTAGTGCTGAATCGGTCGACCTCGCTTATCTTCGAGATTCGTATTGACAACCTTTAAACACAACCTAAGAATCGCTTATGCATCGCTGTGCGACATCTGGTGTACACTTTATGTACTCGTAGTCTACTGTTGTTTTCACAGCAAAGCCAAACTATAAAATTCATGCTAGGAGCAAGATTCGCATCGAGAAATGTTATATAATATGTGTGACACAGTAGTTGGCTTAATATAATAAAGGTATAGAAAATTCATATTATCGATTCAATTCAGATTTCATTTCCATTCAGTTGGCAGTATTACCGGAACCGGCAGTGCTACCTCCTTACTCCTCAACCCAGTACAAAAATCTATGACTAAAAAGTGTGCGCATAATACTTAAAGTAGTAAACAAATGCAGGTCATTCAGCGTCTTATTTATATGCTACGAAAACAAATGCAGCGCTAACTGCACGGAGTTTTATTTATTTTAGTTTACAAACGAATCAGTAGTCTCAGAACAGATATCTTACCAAAGTTCAAAGCACAAGTAATAACATTACTTGCGGGAGTTTACGTCTCTGCTATATTAACATTAGCACAGTATTTGTGCTTTTCGAAAAGGAACGCCGGACTTCATTATCACCCTTAAAAATTACCCAAGACTCATAGGTACGGTATGTAGTGATACTGATTTCTTGGAAGTTTTAATTTTCAAAATTTGCTGTCTGTACATACTACGAATGCACCTTAATTTTCTTGTTGATTTCATCACTACCCATGCCAGGGCTATTAATTTTGTAGGCACGTGAACGAATCGTATATATGAAATTTCATTATAGGCCTAATTCTTGTTCTAAATCGAAGACAATAAGTGATTTTACGCAAATTAAGAGTGAAATTAGCAGTAAATTATTAAATACCATTATTACTAGAGAAATACATACATACTTTGCTACATTACAACTATGAATTCTACTACATGACAACGCTTCAGTACGTCTTCTGTTCATGTAACACGTTTGTGTGTGAAGTCGTCGCTCACTTAACTTCTCTGAACTTATTTGCTTTGCTTTGGTTTGCTAACTCATTAATTAATATAATTATTGGTCCAGGGATCATGCTATTTTTCATTCAACAAAAATCAATTTGTGTTACGATATACTTCTCATCTCCATTTTCCCGTTGGAACTTCCCGCGTTAGTCATGATGGACAAAGATATTGAGAATTCACAGACATAGCACTCCCATTCGTTGGTGCTGACCCTGGACCTCCGGAAGGAAACAAAAGACGGCAGGATGAAGGGGAATGCCACAGACGAGAGTCGTGTCTACAGCGAAATAGTCGCCGTAATTAGGTATCTGTATTTACCGCTAATTTTACTGTTGATATGCCATCCTTCCTGGATCAACGTGACGGCCCTTGCGACTTGAACCTTGTAAAGATGTATCATGGGATGTCCTTGTTTACGTACAACGTGCTCAAATGACCACAGTAGTCTGTGTACATCACGACACACGGACGCAAGGATATTCACTTTGTTTTGAGGGGTCACCTGACAGTTTAATGCATGGCTACGCCTACAGATGGAGTATAGCTTCGATTTGATATACCCTGAGTAGCTAACGTATGCTGTACGACCATTGGAACCCCATCAACCAAATCAAGGTTCACATACCAGACGTTACAAAACATGTTCCCCTATTTTTTTGAACTGTGTAGTATGTTTAACCTCGCTAACTTTTTTTTTTTTGCTAGGGGCTTTACGTCGCACCGACACAGATAGGTCTTATGGCGACGATGGGATAGGAAAGGCCTAGGAGTTGGAAGGAAGCGGCCGTGGCCTTAATTAAGGTATAGCCCCAGCATTTGCCTGGTGTGAAAATGGGAAACCACGGAAAACCATCTTCAGAGCTGCCGACAGTGGGATTCGAACCTACTATCTCCCGGATGCAAGCTCACAGCCGCGCGCCGCTACGCGCACGGCCAACTCACCCGGTCGCTAACTTTAAGTAATGGACGATGTGTGATTTACAACAAGCGCTGTTTGAATAAGCTATAGAGTACACTTCTAGTCATCTCTATTTGATTCGATATCTGTAAAGGAAATAAGTGAAATGAAATGTCGTATGGCTTTTAGTGCCGGGATATCCCAGGACGGGTTCGGCTCACCAGATGCAGGTCTTTCTATTTGACACCCGTAGGCGACCTGCGCGTCGTGATGAGGATGAAATGAGGATGAAGACAGCACATACACCCAGCCTCGTGCCGTAGGAATTAACCAATTAAGGTTAAAATCTCCGACCCGGCCGGGAATCAAACCCGGGACCTTATGAACCGAAGGCCAGTACGCTGATCGTTCAGCCAACGAGTCGGACAAGGAAATAAGTGGCATTCATACATTTAGTTCTTTACATCGCGTATCACCTTTCAGAATTAAGAAGAGTCATTTCTTTTGAAACAGAGAGTTTACGAACTTAATTGTCATTTGCACTAATAGTGTTTACCTGACACTGACGAACTGACACACTTTCGTCATTTTTAGTGGAAAAATAGTAGTTGTTCTCTCTATTCAATACATTACGACTTCAACTCTAATTAAAATATAACATGGTACATATTTCGGTCTAATATACACGTTCCTCAGCTACAAAGCTGTTTTTATTTTACTTTCTATTTTTAAAATTTTGCTTTACGTCCCATCGATACATAGGTCTTATGGCGAGAATGGGATAGGGAAGGGCTAGGAATGGGAAGGAAGCAACCTTGGCCTTAATTGAGGTACAGCCCCAGCATTTGCCTGGTGTGAAAATGGGAAAGTACGGAAACCCATCTTCAGGGCTGCCAACAGTGGGTTCGAACTCACTATCCTCCTGATGCAAGCTCACAGCTGTGCGCCCCTAACCGCACGGCAAACTCGCCCGGTCAAAACATTTATGTGAATTCTAATAAGTGAATACGGAAAAGATATACCCCCACGGCACTTAACGCCCTTCAAAGGGCCTTGGCCTGCCCAGCGACCGCTGCTCAGCACGAAGGCCTGCAGGATACGAGGGGTCGTGTAGTCAGCACGACGCATCCTCTCGGTCGTTATTCTGGGCTTTCGAGACCGGGGTCGCCATCTCACCGTCAGATAGCTCCTCAATTCTAATCACGTAGGCTGAGTGGACCTCGAACCAGCCCTCTGGTCGAGAGAAAAGTCCCTGATCTGGCCGGGAATCGAACCCGGGCCTCCAGGCGAGAGGCAGGCACGCTACCGCTACACCACGGGGCCGGCACGGAAAAGATATGAAGTTTATAAATTGTACGTCCTAATGATGTAACTAAAATTAACGTTTCACAAGGAAACAGCTGTTTTATGGTGGTTTCTTTTCTCTTAACACATTTACGTCACGCATTAAAAGATCCAAGAACATTTAGGTATGTCTATCTTATGTTAACATAAAAGTCATGCAACAAGCACCGTAATTAATTTCAAAAACAGAGTTGCCAAACTGAAATTTCAGAAGCACCAGGTTAATTGGTTCTTTTGCTCTCTTTCTAGAGCGTGTTCACATGAACTTGTTTAGATAAATATTCATTTCCTTTACTGCCTTCGGGACGTTCTCTTTCAGTGACCAATCGCTATATATAGCTTAGCGGCATCACTTGTCACAGAAACTGAACTGCTATAGCTCTATTTATTAATTGTAATTTCCATCCATAAACTCTGCGAAAGATGCCGGGCTGAATAGCGCAGATGTTATAGCGCTGGCCATCTGACGGCACATGCTGGTGGCAGCGGCCTTGGACACTCCTTTAATTTGGCATGCAATACCCCCATACCATCACAAATTAATAATGCAGGAGTCTTCATCTTTATTGTTATCATCTACCCTCATGGCACGCTCAACAAAAATATCCATTACAACCACAAGGTAACAGCAATTTGGATTATCGGAAGCAGGTCAATTTATCGGAAGCAGATCAAAGAAACTTTAAGAAAAGTTGATCATTACTTCTTCACTGGTAGTCTTAACGTTGCATGAAGGTCGGATAGTTCTGGTTTATTTGAATATAAAATACCATGTATGATAAAACCCATTCAGGCAGCTCAGGCACTGAATATCATTACTACATAAGTGAGGCCTCAAAGCATAAGTTATCAATCCCACGTAGAACAGTTTTACTCTAAGGCGTAAATCGTTGATTATAGCCATTGTAAGGATCACGTCACCAGCAGTGGGTGCTTCAGAATATCTCACAATATGACGACATACCGTCACCGCCCAGTAGAGTTACCAGTTTTCGGTACACTTCATACCTTGAGGTCGTAATACTGAAAGATGCGGCCTGAGAGTTCTTAGAGGGTGATCTTGACTGCCTGTTGGGGTGGGAAAAAAAAGTGGGGGTATGGTTGTCATGGAAACGGGTGTGGGCCCACTGTGGTTGCCATAGAGATAGGCCTGCTGGCCGGCTCCTGTTGCTTGGAGTTGCCAAACCTCTCACTTCTGAGTTAGATTTTTTAAAATACTTATTTATTGTCGCTTTAACTTAGAAAGTCAAATCGCGACTTTCATAATTATACATAACAGATAATTACATTGATTACATAGAGTTACAATTGCAAAAATAACAACAGTACATATTGATCAGGCAGCTCAGGCACTGAATATCATTGAAAAGATTTGTTTCTCTAACAAAATGATGTTTTTACACTGAGTATCCTCGGTCAAGATGTCACATACACTATTATTCTGGTTTAAATTACAAAATTGTCTTTGTTGATCGTATAGATGACATTCTAGTAAAATATAGTCAACAGTTTTTCTTATTTTATTCTTTTTTTCTTTCTTTTTTTTTTGCTAGTTGCTTTACGTCGCACCGACACAGATAGGTCTTATGGCGACAATGGGACAGGAAATGCCTAGGAGTTGGAAGGAAGCGGCCGTGGCCTCAATTAAGGTACAGTCCCAGCATTTGCCTGGTGTGAAAATGGGGAAACCACGGAAAACCATCTTCAGGGCTGCCGACCGTGGGGCTCGAACCCACGATCTCCCGGATGCAAGCTCACAGACGCGCGCCTCTACGCGCACGGCCAACTCGCCCGGTTTTTTTTCTTTTTTGACAGGTGTCACATATTGGTGGAGGTTTCTTAGAGAAGATGTGTGCATGAGTCAGTTTGCTATGGCCTATACGTATTCTAGTAATGAGCACTTGTTCTCGGCGCTGAAGGAATGAAACATCAAATTTATCTGTAGATCCACGTCTGATATCATGGAGTCTTGTGGGTTGTTCCCGTGTCCACTCAGTTAACCATTGTTTTCGGATCTTTGTAGTAAGAAAAGGAGCAACATCTGTGTGAGGAATTGGAAAGTTTGGATCATGTACAGAGTTAGATCTTGTCGCAAGCGGTTCAGTTTGAGTTATATTCTGTTAATGTTTTGTGACTGTTATTAAGTATCTCTCGGTATTTAAAATATGGTAAAAGGTAAGGGTTATTCTGCCCGAAGGCAGGTCCGAACCTCCGCAGAGGAGTTCCTGAGCCGGAGTTTACGTGCGGTACGGTGGCCAGTTCCTTTCCGCTCCTCCATTCCCTTACCCCCCACCAACAGCGCGTGGTAACCCATCCAACTCCTGACCACGCCCAATGTTGCTTAACTTCGGAGATCTCACGGGATCCGGTGTTTCAACACGGCTACGGCCGTTGATATTTAAAATATGAATTCCGTAAAATTATGTTATTCCTATACATATTTCCCTACCGCTCGGTGGTATGGAAAAGAGTACACATGATACATTTTCCACCCCCAACCGCCCAACACCTTTTCCACCTCGAGTTCACTATTTTCTTCTTTGTTTTCCGTCCTATAGAGGTGTATAGAGACAATGATTTCACAAGCTACAGGTGCCACCCCTGTTACACAATAATAATGTTATTGATTGTACGTCCCGTGCAGTGGCGGTTCATGCATGAAGGGCTTTTGGGCGCCGCCCCACCGCCTTTTCAAAAACATTTATCGTTATTTCACTCTGTAACTGATTATATAAAGAGATGGGCAAATGTAGCGAAGTCGAACTTATAGTGGTGTGCTGTTCAGTTATACAATGTTATTTCGGCTGTAAACATTTTGCTTTTCTATTTTCAAGATCGGGCGAGTGGGACTGTGGTATAGCAGAGCCCTGAGCAGGTCACACACTTTGTGTGCGGGGTGCGGGAGGAGCCTGGAAGAACGCGTGTGCTTGTTAGGGGAAGAAGAGTGCAGGCGGGTGCATGGTCTGCAAAGGTAGTATGGTCTGTCCGGTGTCCGCGTGTCCGGTAGAGCCCTCAGTCCTCATTAGGTTCATAGAGTTTAGCAAGGATGCGGGAGCGGGAAGAGCCTGGAAGAGGAATATCGGCTTGTCAGGGGAAGGAAGAACGCAGGCGGGTATAAGTGCTGAACGTCGGAGTTCTCAGCACATTGCCAACACATGGAATGTATCTAGGCTTTTCCCCCCACGTCTTATATTAAATGTTGTCAGAGATTAATTCCAAAACATTTTACAAAACAATGTATTCCATTATAGTGATTTTTTAAACAATTCAGTTCTATAAAGAAGCTAAAATAAAGATTCAAAATGTAGTGTGATCAAATTGTTAAATACGTTGTTATGCTTTGAAATTTTAGCAAAGAGAGAGAAATTCAGGAGTGCACTGCTTATTTGTTTTCATCAATGTTATTATCACTTGTGATTGTGATCAGTGAAACAGTGCAGGTCCATAATAGTCGAGATTGTATTAGCTGTTAGCCTATTAATGTGTGTGCATAAATGCCATTGTAGTGTAGTTAATTCATTAATTAATATTGTAATGCAAGCCTATTTCTATTCAGCTAGTGTCATCGGATTATTATTATTATTATTATTATTATTATTATTATTCATCTAAAAGTATCGTGGTGTTGATCACTGAAAACTCGACCGATTGGGGAAGGGAAAGAGATGGCGGCACAGCCCTGCCAGAGTAAAATGACACGAACTGCCACTGGTCCTGTCAACTACTTTTAGTTTCCGGAGAAGACGAGGGGCCAAAATTTCGCCCCGTTCGCGTTCTTTTATGTGCCATTAAATCTTTCGACACGAGGATGACGTATTTGAGCTAGGATTGAACCAACTAAATTGGGCTCTACTGTCTGAGCTTATCAGCCCGACCCCTGTTAAAGTTAACCGAACATGAGACCAAGTCAGTCATAGTCTGGCCAGGTAGTCTACAACAGAACACAGCAGTCTGAACGAAGGAATAAGTGAACCACAAGCGAGGGGAAGGAGAAAGGTATGCAGGAATGTGGCAACCCCGGGAATAATTTATAGTGTCGTGCTTTGCTGTCACTATTCTATATGATGTACACAATAATAGATATCACATTCCCAATATGGACCAGAAAAGCACGATGCTGGTCTCTACAATAGTTGCTCCAATGCGAGATTAAATCGTGGATGTCGAAAAGTTCAAAAGGACACAGCAAAGTTCAAAAGCTTGTCGCCATTACCTCTGATTTACATTGGTGCACCATGACATAGTCAGGGAGCAGGAGAATCGATTTTTACTGCAACAGAAGCAGAAGTACCAATGTGATGTGGAACTTTATTGTGGGAGAGCAATAATGGCGTACTTTGTGTTCCGGTGCTATGTCTATGTATGTTCTAGTGACGTGCTTTAGTTTACAGTAACTTTCAATATCAAACAAACAGAATAATTATACTCATCTACTTGGGAGAGTTAGTTTGTTTCTGAAGTGGGAAGTGCTCTTGTTCGGGACTTCCCTGCTTGCTCCCACAAGTGGTGACCCTGAGAGCAGGGAAACACTCCCAGTCCACGGGCGGTCCAGCTAGCGGTGCGTGAAGTTGTCAGGTGGCCTTGCTCGATGTGGTCCAGCACGGTCCACAGATCAGAGAGTAGCTCTAACCGTCAAACATTACGCCATACTCACCTGAAAAGGAAGAAAAATATGATTGTTAGATTACAATATTATGAGTTAAAATGCAGCTTTACTTCGATTTTTTTCTGAAATTGGGAGAGAGATGAAACTTAAAATAAGGTCTCAGGACTCAGTGGCGTAGATACGACCTTCCCTTGGAGGATAATAATAATAATAATAATAATAATAATAATAATAATAATAATAATAATTACGGGACCCGTGCGTGAAATCCCGCACGTTCATGAAGTATGTGGTGGAGTATCCCCCTGGTGAATTAAGGAATACACAAATCAGTACAATATTAGACAGTCTTAATTACCATGTAATCTAATCTTTAATTTTAATATTTGTGGTATCCACTTGAACGGAAGCAAATACAAGTGCATTATTTTACTGACGAGTGTTCCGGAAGTAATTTTTGATATTACTACCATTCTTTTCTTAACTGATAATTACAGAATATTGTAATAACAAAACAGGCGTTCCAGAGGCCAAAATGTGAAGTGGACAGCAATGATCTCGCGCGAATTTTTCTACAGCAACAGTATTTGCAAATCACACACTTCGTACATTTTAAAATTCATTTTTAAAAGAAGGTATCGATATTTATGAAATGAGTGTGCTATTCGCCACTTCTAATGCCTATTCTCTTCCTTTTGTATGCTCTTTTCACGATCGGTTAGTTGTGAGCGCCGCAAAAGGGATCTATACTACTGAAATAATAATAGTCACATTGCAAATGTGCAGGGGTTCATTTAAATAAAATTTGCGGGAGGGGAAGGAAGATGAAAATGAAAATCCACATCCTGTTTCCAGTCTTAACCGGATCAGGAATAGAATGAATAGAGCCCTCATCTATTGGCGAGGATAGGAATTGTGCCGGCTGCCGAAACCTGTCGCACTCTTCTGGGGCAACGATTAATGATTGCCAGATGAAATGAAATTGTATTGGAGAGTGTTGCTAGAATGGAAGATAACAGGGGAAACCGAAGTACTCGGAGGGAAAATCTATCTCGCCGGCGCTTTGTCCAGCACAAATCTCACTTAGAGTGACCGGGATTTGAACCATGGAACCCAGCGGTGAGAGGCCGACGCACTGCCTCCTGAACCAAAGGGGCCGTTTTCTTTTTGTATTTGTTTTACGTCGCACCGACACAGATAGGTCATTGGCGACGATGGGATAGGAAAGGTCTAGGAAGTGGAAGGAAGCGGCCGTGACCTTAATTAAGGTACAGCCCCGGCAATCGCCAGAGGGGTCGTTACGGGGGGGATACGAATAGTAATAATAATAATACAAATAATAAAACACATTTTAAACGAATGTGTTTGCAAATTAATATTTTTATTATGTGTTGGTATCTTTTTATAACAAGGAGTACAAGCGTTCATGTGGGGATATTCCTCACCCCCACCCCCTCCTTACGTACGCCACTGCCAGGACTTGAATACTAAACAGCAGAGTTTTGCGAAATTGCATACACTTTGTCTTACTAAATAAACACACATACTTCATCTTAAATGTGTGTAATGTTATGGCAGAGCGAATGGGGAAGTTTTTTTTGTACAAAAATAGTCCCCTTCAGTTTGTACTTTTGCCGGGCTGAGTGGCTCAAACGGTTGAGGCGTTGGCCTTCTGACCCCAACTTTGCAGGTTCGATCCTGGCTCAGTCTGGTGGTATTTGAAGATGCTCAAATAAGTCAGCCTCGTGTCCGTAGATTTACTGGCACGGCAAATAACTCTTGTGGGACCAAATTCCGGCACCTCGGCGTATCCGAAAACCGTAAAAGTAGTTAGTGGGACTTAATGCACACAGCAATATTATTGTCTGTACTTTTTGAATATTAACCTAAAATATAATAAGACTTCTGTCTGAACATTGCTCAGAATTTAAAAAGGATGGTACTTCTATATCATGTTCTCGGTAACAAGAAATGCACTTTTTAATTTTCCGTCATGTCTGCTATCTGTCTGTATGAACATCATGAAAAAAATGGCTGAAGAGAATTTAATGAAAATCGGTATATAAAGTCCTGGAACGAGGCACTACAATCTATAGATTATAAAGAATTTTATTTACGCTATTGAAATGGTAGTTTAGGAGAAAGCCGAAATTCAATTCACAAAAATTTAAGTTATTAGTGCTGCTATCGATCAATACTACATAACAAAAGTTATACAGAACTAAATTTCTGATAATTCATTTCTTATACATTTTTACCGTATCTGCTTTAACAGAGATATTCTTGAATTTCCATTTCTGTTGCTAAGTGCACATCAACGCCGAACAACGAGAAAATAGGTAGGAGAATGTAATGTAAATGTGACGTAAATCGGTATGTAGTCGGTGAATAAGGAACTATAGTCTAGGCTGGAAATAATTTTATTCACGCTGGATAACATGGTAATTTAGGGGAAGGTCCCCTGTTAATTAAAAAAAAGGAATAGAAGAAAAAGATGTTTTTAAAATATTAAACAAAATATGTCCGAATCTTTGGCTGAACGGTCACCTTAACCTGCGGTTCAAAGGGTCCTGGTTTCGATTCCTGGCTGGGCATTTTACGTATTACGTATTTGCGTATGGTTGATTCCTCTGACTCGGGGGCTGGGTGTTTATTTTCCTCTCAATACATATCTCTTCATCTACACACAGTATTCTACACTGCGAATCACGGCAAAAGCACACATCTTCTCCACACGGGGTTGGCGGCAAGAGTGAAAACGGGAACCACAGAAACTATTCTCAGAACAGGGGACGGTGGGGTTCGAACCCACGCGTCTCCCGAATGCAGAGCTTGGCTCAATGGCCGTAACGCTTTAACACGCGCGGCTACGACACTCGGTAATAATAATAATAATAATAATAATAACAAAACTATCATAAGTAACAACATTAATTATCCGTTTTGGGAGAGACCCTTAACCTAGTGATGGGCAACGTTCTCGCTCGAGACTCTCGAGACTGACGTCGCATATCTCGAGACTCTCGCGAGAATCTCGAGACCGATCCTCCTGTAGTGCAAGCTGTGCGACGTACCAGTAACTACGACTGTAAACTTGATAGTGTATCATTGGCAGTTATTGCGTAAAATAACGTTCTCACATGAAACCGTGTGAGCCAATACATTTTGTCAACAGCCTGGAAAAGTACTGCATGTTCAACTATGAACCCCTTAATACCATTAACGAAGTGAAAACAAAATGTCAGTATCTTTGTGTTGTGCTTTGCTACATATGCAACCCCCATTACACATGAGTGGAACGTGTAACAGGGGTGATGGGCAACGCTCTCG
Source organism: Anabrus simplex (assembly GCF_040414725.1). Lineage (NCBI taxonomy): Eukaryota > Metazoa > Arthropoda > Insecta > Orthoptera > Tettigoniidae > Anabrus > Anabrus simplex. The sequence continues at coordinate 207,911,603 of NC_090270.1, read as the reverse complement.
AGACCGATTCTCGTGTGCTGCGAGCTGTGCGACGTCCCAGTAACTACGAGTGTAAGCTTGATAGTTAACATGAGCAGTTCTCATATGGAAACGTGTGTGACGATAAATTTTGTCAAAAGCCTAGGAAAGCACTGCATGTTGACCTATGAGCTCCTTAATACCATTAACGAAAGTTCAGACAGAATGCCAGTATCTTAAACTGTTCACGAGTTATGTCAGGTGGACTTCTTGGCTGAATAACCCATATAATTTGTTAATAACTGTTATTAGGACGTAAACCTACATGGATGCCTCACAATCGTTGTCGGCAGGGTAGCTTCTTGTGATTCAGACCGGGCTGGAGGTGTTCTGTGACGATTACTCTTCATTGATATTATGCGTCTGTAAGTGTCTGATCATCCCAGAAGTATTTCTGCCGACGTATTTTACTTCTTTTGAATAAGCAACACAGCAGGCTGTGTTATGTGACATCTCTTCAAAATAACCAACATCCACGACTTACGTTGCGTCTAGGACATAGTCTTCAAGTTGTCGCGCACAACTAGACAATTTCACATTGCACCGTCATATATCGAAGTACCTAATTATGACGCAAATACTCTATAACATGGTAAGGAATTATTTCCTTCGTCACCAAAATATCGGTAAACACAAGGAGTGGTCATATGTTATTGAATGTGGGGTCTGATAACGATGTACACCTACCTGTTGTAAGAATTGGAGCAAACTGAAGCATTTTAGATTACACATTCCACTCGTGCGTAATGGTGGTTGCATATGCAGCAAGGCGCATCTTGCCTCGTCTCGAGTTCGAATAATGCACGCCTCTAATATCCAGGTACGTGGACCTAGAGTAGCAGTCGTGCATACAATGCCAGAATGCGTTTCCTTTATAATTATGTTATACTGCGTCAAAATAGACCTCGGTAGAAATGAACGCCCTAGTCGCTTGTTGACACGTACTTACGAAATTGAGAAGACCCGTGGTTGGCTATTGGCATACTCGGCACAAACAACATTCAGCTCCGACTACCTGTAGGCCTACGACACGCTGCTCGCCGCACAATGCGGGAACAACGCTCTCGAGATTTCTCGAAATTTCTCGCGAGAAACAGTGCCTGCGCTAGTCTCGAGAAATCACGAGAAATCGAAGTGAATCGTTGGATCCCGACCGACATGTACACTATCATCATAATAACTATAATATTTTACTGTCCGCCTACAAATACTGAACTGCAAGACAACATGAAATAAACGTGCCATTTTACTACACTTCTAGTCCAGATAGTAGTATACCGAGAGTCAGCATTTCAATACATGGCAGGAGGGTAACAATTGCCGCGAGCCCTTCATTTTGTTGGATGATCTCTAGTCCGAGAGTTTTTGGATTTTAAAAATATCCTACGATGAATAATGTCCTGCACTGTAGTGTAGCATTTGCTATGTACACGGTCAGTAGACCAGAGGTCCTGCCCAGGGGCTCTTAATCTGCGAGCGTGGGTTAGCGGCCACGGGGTCCTTAGCTGAGCCCTGGCATTTCTTCCACTTACTTGTGCCAGGCTCTTCACTTTCATCTATCCTGTCCGATCTCCCTTGATCAACTCTTGTTCTTTTCCGACCCCGACGCTATTAGGTTAAGAGGCCTAGGGAGTCTTTGATTTTCACGCTCTTTGTGGCCCGTGTCTTTCTTCGGCGGATACCTTCATTTCTGTAAGTGTCGGATACTTCCCATTTTTTCCTCTGTGATTGTTGTTATATGCAGGATGGTTGCCTAGTTGTACTTCCACTTAAAACTACCACCACCAGCAGCAGCAGCAGAGGTCCAAAAGAATATTGCAGGTGTGGCTACTTGCCAGGGATTTCGCTGCCGGTCGAAGACTGAGCGCTGAATCGTTATAAATTATAATCTCTACACTTCATCACAATGGAAACTTCAAAATCTAAGTATCTGATGTTTCGATTTGCTGGTACTACTTGTGATAGCGGCGGTGGTTGTGGTTGCGGCTGATTTCAAGTGTAAAATAATGGTACTACCGGCATTAGACCCACTGACATTCTGGAAGAGGGGCTGTTCCATCTCTTGATGCATGTATGGGAAAATGAAGGCAAGGATCGTGATCCTATGTTTCGCAAACGTAACATGGACGAGAACGGAAACAGGCAAAGGTGAATCGGATATGAAAGATTAAAGAGAAGAAGTATAAAAGACAAATCAAACTTGGTCACGACGCATCGTCTCACAAGCTGTGAATCCCTAGGCGAAAATATTAGGACCTGACAGTCTCTACCAGAAAAAATAGGTGAAATATAGATATTACCGACTACATACAGTGAAACTCTGATAATACGTATCCGCTTAATAAATTATTCCCTATAATAGACATTGTATCTCAGAACCTTGCAAATCTATATAAATATGTCTGTACTTGGATAAACATAATTTAAATTGGTACTTCTGTGGCCATGACAAGAATAAGCAGAACGAGTCATTTTTAAATTTTCGTAATGTATTGTACCAGGAAATTATTATGGAGCCAGAGCATAGGAAGGATCTCAGGTAGTGTTCGGTAACTTATTGGAGCAGGTACACAGATGGATAGTTTCGCAGGGCGAATAATAGATGGTAAAATCTTTTTGACAATATTTATTAAAAATATTCATGGAAAATCACTGCAGTTGAATCTTCAAAATTAAATTTGCAGTCAATATTTCCAAAAATGCAAAAATAAATATCGGTGCTGTTGTACTCTGAGACATCCACTTGATTAAAAATGTCCAAAATAAATATCACTTTCTTTCAGATTGTAAACACCCTACAGTTCATCTAAGATTTCTTAAATGGATTTAAATACCAAAATAACACTTTGCACATAGAATTTCATTAAGTCCATCACTTGTGATGCAAACCTATAGTTTTTGTAATATTTTTAAACATAATATTAACACACACTTCCATTAATAATGTGATAGTTCAAATAAAAGTTTCAAACACTTGCTGTATATTCCTACAGTTCGTCTAAGTTGATTTTATAAGAAACAATGAAATAGTGCACTTGCAAACCCTAGAGTTCATATACGTGAAATTATTTCAAGTTATTTAAGATTTTGAAGAGGAATTTAGAGTTCAAAAGCAAGACACGAAGCCTTGTTAAATTATTAGGAATAGCAAGCTGAAATTCACACGAAGCACTTTTCTGTTGTTGGATGGAACACTATGATTAACTGAGTGCTTTGTTAAAAGTCAATGAGTGTCTAAGTGGAATTACTCACTCAAAATATAAGAACATCACCTGGAATCTGCTTATAAGGGTTGGTGAAGTACTGGCCGGCGGCTTGGTGACTGGAACTTTCTGCAGCGAGCAGCAAAGACTCGAACTCAGCACCAGCAGAGTGACAAGTCCATTCAATGAAGATACCACGTTATTATCCCTCGTCGACGTCCTTTGATGGGTACCATGATCGAAGAAACCATGTTAATCCCACGCTGGAAATGACGTTCGACGCAGCAGAATCTCACGACACTTTGCCAAGATTTCCGATGTTCTTTTAAAGGTAATGTTGGAACACGGAAAGTTCAATTGGCACACAATAATGGACTATATAGCTCTCAATTATCATTAAGACTGGTATTATACACTGACACATGTCTCAATGCACAGTTCGTATTCTCACTTTTGTTTTACGATGTTGAATACGTGACTTTAGAATATCACAGTCTATGCTACAGTATGATTCGAAGTCAAGTTAATGAAGTAATGACATACAGTCGTTTTCAAAACGGAAAACACAGTTTTTCACACACACAGTTTATAGAATAAGGATTGAACACTGTCACAGTTTATAATAGTCACTGATTATGTCTTAGGTTCGACCGTAAAATAATCATCAGAGTCCATGAAACACTTGAAAAAATGTCATTAATAACAGTCTCTACAACAGTCTCTGGAATAATAATGTTCACAGATTAAGAAGATTTTATGACTGAATTTGCATTACACGAGTCCGTACGACCTAATATTGCCATAAAAAGTTCTAAACATTCAGTTAGTTTCTGATGGTAGTCATCGAAAGTTCGAGAAAATGCACGAAAAAATAGTCGCTTTTAGCCTTGTTATTTGTTGAAAGTTTCGTGGAATAGTATCTCGCACAGTTGACAATTATACTAGTATAGGAGAAATGCGTCTCAGAATCATTTAAATGGTCATAAATTAGAAGTTTAGTTTATCACACGCAATGTCTTAGAATACTGTCACAGTCAATGATAAAGTTCAAAATTACGAGGAAAATTACAAAGTCCACAATACCGTCATCTGGTAAATGAAATACTTAGATCTCCAATTACACTTCAATTCACAATTTCTGTTGTAACTTCACTCGCTTAACACACTCCTAAATATTATATAATGACGATTTAGTCGGAGAAAATTTTATAACATTTCATTCGTCACGACGCGGTAGAAACTTTACTTGCGACGTCTTCGCACAATTTCAAAGTGCTCGAGTGTAACTTCTGCGTCTTCGCGAATCGCGACGGAGCATACTGGCGTTCTGTCATAATCGTAGAGTTCAAGGTGCACACACTGGCTATACGCTCGGTTCGTTGATCTATTTATATCCGGTTGCGAGCAGCACTCTGAGTCAGGTGATGAAGGGGTGATAATACTTCTCAAATTTCAACTTGTTATATCTTGGAAACCACTGGACGGATTAATCTCAAATTTGCAGGGTTGTACTTTTCAAATATGGGCTGCAATTTAGTGTTGGACTCATATTTGTTGATCCAGTCGTTGAGAATCTTAAAAATGGTTTCGAGAGAATTCTAAGGGGAGGCAAGCTACAGGCAGTGCTGACGTCACTTGACCTTGCTCCACTCATGCGGTGTCCCTCACACAGTGCGGTGGGAACGAGAACATTCTCTCGCACAGCTGTTCGTGCATCGTAACTTAGCCATTCGCTCATGAATAAAGATTTATAACTCGTATGTGCCACGGCCTATGCCTTCCTGATACAGTATGTATGCAGGTATGCACTTCACGAGAAAAGGGCCAAACAGAATTGATCAGTGTTTAAGGTAAAGGGAAAAGATACTACAATCCAGGCTATACATCATTTTATGCTCATTGTGTAAAATATTAGTTTAGGAGGTTTAAAAATTGTTTTAAATAATACCGTTAATACTGACCCTGTCCATACATTCTAAATAACAAAAGTAACAGAACATAACATTTCCGACATTATGCGAAGTACAAATTGATTCTATGACTTCGTACGACTGCACTCCATTACTTTTATTTTGGACTTTTCAAAATTTTTATCTCGTACTCCTCACCCAAGACTCCGTCCATACCATTCATCAACTTCTCCAGATCTTCTGCAGTCTCAGATAAAATAACAGTATCATCGGCAAATCGCAAATCTCAGTACATGTAGCATTCTTAATTACGAGGGTTGAGGCATAATTCATTGCAACTACTTTTGTTGGTATGAATGCGGGATCTACCAGACTACTGGAAATAAAGGCATAACCTAACCTCCCTACAGATGGGAATGTGGAGCCTAAAGTGCTGTGAAAAATGTGAATAATGACGAGTTTACCAGGTGTAGGATACAAAGCGAGGAAACAGTTAGCCATGAAATCCTCGTGCTACATTCTCAGAGAGTAGAGTAAACGTCGAATAGTAAATCTTCAAGGTAGTCCCCTAGATTGTCGGCTGCGTGCTGAAAGTGATGCGGAGACGTCGGACACCAGTCATCACCGTGTGTGGATTTTAAAATGTCATGTTTCACAGCGTCGACAGTGTTCTCTCGTGTCCCAAACCGTTTCCCGCGTAATGGTTCATTCACTTTGGGGATGAGATCAAAATCGCACGGGGACAAGTCGGGTGTTCCAGTACTTCCCACGCTGGTCTTACCTCGTCACATCCATTCTGCACGGAGCCTGACTCATTACCGCTGTCCTATCACCCTGTGAGTGGTACCTGTCCAATACACCGCCATCTCGTGCTGCGTCCATGTACTATGGGTGTCATGCTTTCCAGAACATATGGCCATGGTATGGTAGCACCGTGGATATGTGAGGAAAAAATAGTTGCAAGGATTTATGTCCCAACCCTTGTACGTACGCAATGTTTCAAAAAAAATTAAAAATTGAACATGCTGTATATTGTTATATATCGTATGTATTTGGTTGTCTTTTGCTCAGTACGTGGTTTTACAAGGGTTTTTGTGAAAATAAAAAGGTTATTTCCAACGCAGTCCCTGTACCTGTACATGGTCTCTCTGAGGATGTGCAGTACGAAAGTTAACTCATGTATCTGTCCATGTACTGCGGGGTCCGGCTTTCCAAATAACTCTTGACATCGATCGCTGATGGTCGGAAATAGTCAACATTTAAAGCATGTACTGAGCCACACATTTCAGTGACATGCCCAGAAAAACTGAACCTGTCTCCTGACATTTGTTTTTTTCTTCCTTGTGATGGTAATGATAGGTAGGTATGTACACTGACTGACAGTGACAATGCAACACCAAGGAGGAGTGGTTCGAAAGGGATGAAAGTTGGGGAAAAAACAGACACGGCACGGATGAATAATTGATGTTTATTTCAAACCGATATGCAGGTTACACAATGCGCACGGCATCGACTCAGTAGGATGTAGGACCACTGCGAGCGGCGATGCACGCAGAAACGCGTCGAGGTACAGAGTCAATAAGAGTGCGGATGGTGTCCTGAGGGATGGTTCTCCATTCTCTGTCAACCATTTGCCACAGTTGGTCGTCCGTACGAGGCTGGGGCAGAGTTTGCAAACGGCGTCCAATGAGATCCCACACGTGTTCGATTGGTGAGAGATCCGGAGAGTACGCTGGCCACGGAAGCATCTGTACACCTCGTAGAGCCTGTTGGGAGATGCGAACAGTGTGTGGGCGGGCATTATCCTGCTGAAACAGAGCATTGGGCAGCCCCTGAAGGTACGGGAGTGCCACCGGCCGCAGCACATGCTGCACGTAGCGGTGGGCATTTAACGTGCCTTGAATACGCACTAGAGGTGACGTGGAATCATACGCAATAGCGCCCCAAACCATTATGCCGCGTTGTCTAGCGGTAGGGCGCTCCACAGTTACTGCCGGATTTGACCTTTCTCCACGCCGACGCCACACTCGTCTGCGGTGACTATCACTGACAGAACAGAAGCGTGACTCATCGGAGAACACGACGTTCCGCCATTCCCTCATCCAAGTCGCTCTAGCCCGGCATCATGCCAGGCGTGCACGTCTATGCTGTGGAGTCAATGGTAGTCTTCTGAGCGGACGCCGGGAGTGCAGGCCTCCTTCAACCAATCGACGGGAAATTGTTCTGGTCGATATTGGAACAGCCAGGGTGTCGTGCACATGCTGAAGAATGGCGGTTGACGTGGCGTGCGGGGCTGCCACCGCTTGGCGGCGGATGCACCGATCCTCGCGTGCTGACGTCACTCGGGCTGCGCCTGGACCCCTCGCACGTGTCACATGTCCCTGCGCCAACCATCTTCGCCACAGGCGCTGCACCGTGGACACATCCCTATGGGTATCGGCTGCGATTTGACGAAGCGACCAACCTGCCCTTCTCAGCCCGATCACCATACCCCTCGTAAAGTCGTCTGTCTGCTGGAAATGCCTCCGTTGACGGCGGCCTGGCATTCTTAGCTATACACGTGTCCTGTGGCACACGACAACACGTTCTACAATGACTGTCGGCTGAGAAATCACGTTACGAAGTGGGCCACTCGCCAACGCCGTGTCCCATTTATCGTTCGCTACGTGCGCAGCACAGCGGCGCATTTCACATCATGAGCATACCTCAGTGACGTCGGTCTACCCTGCAATTGGCATAAAGTTCTGACCACTCCTTCTTGGTGTTGCATTTGCTCTGTCAGTCAGTGTATGTTGGGTATTCAGCCCGAAGGCTGGTTTGATCCTCTGCAGCTCCGCCAACAGCTGTCATAAATAGCCTAGGCGTCACTGAAGAGGCGTACTAGGGAAGTTAATAGAGGTAAAATTATAGAAAGTGACAGCGGTTTTATTACCATCTTCATTCATTGAAGATGAAGAGAGTTGTTATTTTTCGTAAAAAGGAAAATTATTTAGGTAATTAACTGATTAATGAAAGTATTTATTTTTTGTGTTACTCCAGTTCCGTAGAGGAAGAAGAGATCCCTCCATTCCAGTTCATATAAAGATACGAGAAAGCATTCCAACACAGCCCAGTCATGTATTAATAAGCGATATCAAGTCAGCGCATGCGGATAGAGCGATGCGAGAACGCGTTCAAGTACGAACCATGAACCGCGTGCTGGAAAGGTTTTCATATCCAAATAGCAAATTCTCTGACAATGGACTGTCGAAACCTATAAGATAAGAAAACTCGAAAATGAAACTTCCGAGCAGACACAGCTGTACTTTCTTCATTTCTAAAACAGCAGTTCACTCAATCTAAATAACAAATCGCTGAGTTCTGTATAAGGCTTCAGGAAGACCGGAACATGCGAAGGAGAGTGACAATGCGATGACATTCTCATTTAGATTCCCCGAGCATTTCTCTTGTGCGTAACCCCATATTTAACTGCTCACACCATAATCTGTATTCACGGCCCGACGCCGTCGTTAGTCATACGTTCGAGATTCACACTCTCTGTCATAAGTGATCGTTCATGCCGGTGTACAAAAGCAACATTCTCTTTGATGAATTGACGAGTCACTTCAGTTGCAACCACCAGGTTGAAGAAGGAATATCGTGGTCAGAAGGCATCAGCACCGTAAGTTGAGGGCTCTTTTGTAGGGGACCTTATAAAAAGAAGTAATATTTTGAAATGAATAAAGTAATGCTTATCAAAATCAGTGTTGCCAATTTAGCGAATTTTCCGCTAAATTTGGCGGAATTAGAAGACTGACGGCGGAGAAATATATCATTTAGCGGACAGCGGATTTTTTGGCGGAAGTCTAGATTTATTATAGTGGAATTTAGTGCTTTATCCACTTACGTTTTTTTTTTTAAATTTGTACTCCAATCTGTCTCCGAGCTATTCCATATTTCTTGTCAGGAGCTAGCAGGCACATGACATGAGAAAAACATGTTATTCGGGTTTGATATTATGAGATCATGGAGTCATAAATTTGTAAAGCGTGGGGAAATGTTACTTATCTCTTAGTTGACGAATGACGACAGATAATGAAACTGTGAGAGAGTAGCATTTATATTTATGCTATGAGGGAAGACCTTAGCTCGCCGGCTCGCAGGCAAGGGGTTAATCCCAGTGAAACTCACAGATCAGGTGAGTGCAGACATTTACTTTATTATTATTATTATTATTATTATTATTATTATTATTATTATTATTATTATTATTATTATTATTATTATTGCTCATTTTTTGAGATCGGATTTCTTGGCGGAATTTTAGTGGATTTTTAGGAGTATTTAGCGGATCTTGGAAATATAAGTTGGCAACACTAATCAAAATAAGTTGTCTATTCACAATAATAATCTTATTAAGATACAAATATCCTTGTAGAGTATATAATTTTTATGTATGATTTAGGAGTTATTATCGCTATAGTGGAAGGGCAAGAATTATTTACATATAGTATCGTGAGAAAGGAGCGGGCTACAGGCAGGCGGACGGAAGGGGCTTGGAAAACGTCGCACTGAGCTATAGTCGTCACGGTAGTCCATACATTCCAGCCCCAGCTTGCAGCCTCTATTGTAGCGGAACACGAGCCTTTGTTCCGAAACACACTTGAAAACCACTAACAGCGCATGTGTGGGCTTCTAGCAGCACGTTGTTGCAAACTGTTCTTTCTGCTCACGTCCGTAGAAAGGCATTCGTTAACCCTCATCCGCAGTCAATAGTTCACACACAACTACAGTTGTGCGGGACTGCGTTTGGAAGGTGGATAAAATATGTAAAAATCAGATTCCAACTCAATTTTTTGCGTTTGGTACCACATACAGTGGAAAGTCGATATCTTGAAATCCCTCAGGAGCTAAATTATATTTCGAGTTATCGAAATTTCGCGATATAGAGAATACCGCTTTTGAGCATGTATAGCACATAACTGAATCACATTGCTGTTAACCTTTCCTCCCTTCACGTTGAAACTTCTCGTCAATACCACGCAGCCGAGAGATTCCTAAATGGAGCTTGTCACCGGTAATTAATTCACACGCGAGAAACAGCGAGACTTCGCTGATTTTTCGAACATTAGAAGCTTCAGTTTTTAGTTTCCGTCATATTAGCTCCCAACATCACTGGAAACCTTTCTTTACTTGTTAACTGTTCCTCACAAACCAAAAATGACGTATTGCACGGTTAATGTTGCGCAAAATTCGAGTTAGAGTATTTTTTGCTTCAAGGGAGGAAATGTTTATGAATATTGAATTTTCACGACCGCAGTGTAATCGAAACAGACTTTCAACGTATTAGGTCGTGTTACGTACATGTAGTACGTGTTGAAGAGATGTTAAGTACAGAACAAAAATGGCCAACCGAACACCAGTGGGAGGTTGTGTGTTCGGATCCCACTGCTGTCCGGCTGGCCATTTTTGTTCTGTACTTAACATCTCTTCAACACGTACTACATGTACGTAACACGACCTAATACGTTGAAAGTCTGTTTCGGAGGAAATGTTTGTTTCAAGAAATCGAGAAATTCATGTAACCGAATTTGGAGCAATAGAGAAATAAATAAACGTAAAGAATAGGACAAACAGCTGGGAAATTTAAATCACTTCGATATACTGAAAATTTAAGTAATGGATATTCAAGATATCGAGGTTCGACTGGTATGTATTCCTTAATAAACCATAAAGTGCATAAAGTATACAAAATTTAGTTTCACCATTGTGAAAGTTATTTGTTCATGTTACATTCAAAATTTGCACACATGCACACAAATAATAATAATAAAAACTGAAGGCATTTTATGCTGAAAATTTGAACATTGTTATTTAATGTTATACAGGATTCACTGATGTTAAAATTGAAACGTGTTCTCTATAAATATTACACGCACTGCGGACACACCTTATTCAAATTGGAACTTTGCACTTGCGACATAAGTAGTCCCCCCTTCCTTACTGATGGACTAATTCGACGTGTCTTCCTTGTATCCCTCGGCATTTTGTCTTCCTGATCCAAGTTTTCATGGAGATATACTTCGGCTCCCACAATTCGACCGACAGAAAATTGCAGTTCTCATGGAAGCCGTTTGTTCATTCCTCTTTCGCGCAGTGTAGGTTCAATCAGTTGTTTCACGAGAGATTTTACTCTAAGTACAGTTCTTTCATTGAAGGACTAAAAGCAAAGCAACGCAAAGTCACCTCCGTACAGGCCATGAAGGCCCTTGGAGGAGTAGAAGGTAAAGGCTTCCACCATTGTTAACCTCGGCACTTGATGGGGTAGAGTGGTTAGCTCTACGCCCGGCCGTCTCTGCCCCCAGGAATTAACCTGGTACTCATTTTTGGTGTAGGCTGAGTGAACCTCAGGGCCATATTCATTGAAGGACTGGTGAACAAAGGACACGACCATGGGCCGGTGCTGTGTACGGCGGCTTGGAAAGTATTTGGCGCTCTCGTCATCTCCGGTATCAACACCAAATTTTGTTATTATGCTGGGCTAAAATTTAACATGTTCCCGTTTCCACGACACCTTCTCTGTCGTCAAAAGGTACAGAAAACAAATAAACACAACGAACGAAAAAAGACCTCAGTTTGTCACTGACACTCACAGTCGTGCGTTGCTGCAGACGTCGCTTTAACAATACGAGAGACAACACAGCGTCTCCAACACTGACTACCATGGTGACCGGCAGTAGAATGAGAATGAAAAAACTACTGAGATGGGCAGATCTCCAAGGCCGATAGTGTTCCTAGAATTAGGGGTGTGAAAAGTAGTGCACGACTGTAATTAAGGTTAATAGATGGAGTTCAGAATATGGAGATTCCACAATAAACTCAGATGACCTGTCGGCCAGAGACCCAATGGCCGTGGAGACTTGACGTACCGTACATACTGCATATCAGGAGGAAAAAACAGCCAATGCCGTCTACAAAGAAATCCTACAAGGCTTATCACCATAAATTTTAAAAAGCTCCCGTGCAAAGTCGGGACGAGTCGGTGGCGCACAGAAACTTTGCAGTAACACCATTCTTATAGAGTTCTATCCTGATTAAGTCACGGTGTATTTCGCTCAAAAGAGAAATACGTGATGAATAGCTCCAACAGTATTTCACCCTTCGCCGGGCTGAGTGGCTCAGACGGTTAAGGCGCTGGCCTTCTGACCCCAAATTGGCAGGTTCGATCCTGGCTCAGTCCGGTGGTATTTGAAGGTGCTCAAATACGCCAGCCTCGTGTCGGTAGATTTACTGGCACGTACAAGAACTCCTGCGGGACTAAATCCCGGCACCTCAGCGTCTCCGAAAACCGTAAAAGAGTAGTTAGTGAGACGTAAAACAAATAACATTATTATTATTTCACCCTTCAGTATATTGCACTTACCTTCAAGCATACTTAAAACTGCCCTTCGCAAATTAACCTGTCCTGCAAAAAAACACTTATTTTTAATGCTATACAGTCCATCATTCATGCCGTTGTGAACCTATCGTTGTTAATGAAGGACAGCTGGTATAACTGATTTCACCACCGTTACTAGTACTCTAATCTGTCCACTATATCTGTAACTGGAAACCCCTCATTAAGTGGATCACAAAATAAAATGTATGTAGGGGAAGTTCTAGTTTTCGCGTAGCTGTCAGCTTGAATTTAGGAGTTAGTGGGTTCGAACCCCACAGTCGGCAGCCCTGAAGATGGTTTTCCGTGGGTTCCCATTTTCACACTAGGCAATTGCTGGGGCTGTTCCTTAATTAAGGCTACGGTCGCTTTCTTCCCACTCCTAGGCCTTTCCTATGGTCGCTTAGTTGTACTTTCTCTTAAAACAATAATCACCACCACTAGGCCTTTCCTATCCCATCGTCGCCATAAGACCTATCTGTGTCAGTGCGACATAAAACAAACTGAGAAAAAAAGTTCTTGCTTCTTTCTCGAATCAAGAAAGTCAAGTTTACGTATATTACTATTTCTCGTGTTATTAAAAATATCATCTTCAAGGCAACAAGATATTTAAGTAAACAAATTACGACACTCAAACTACTGTTCTACTGGAACTCTCTGGCATCACCTTCAATATTTTATTGAAAATAAATTATCTATAACAGCATGATCATGCAGACTATTTCGTTTTCAACTCGGAATATTCATAACAGTTTGTATTTAAAATATCAAACAACAATTCTCATAGCGGAACACAGATAATTTGTTTTAAAGTTCTTATTTTAGATTTATGTATGAAATGGAGACAACTTATTTCAGCTGATTTATTTTACACGGTACCATTTTATCCAAATCTCAAACACATTTACAGGTGGCTATGAGCTAGAATATACGATTGCAACTGGATTTTCAAATTATAGGTGAAGACGTGACACAAATAACTTTAATTGTGACTTAATTTTCATATTTAGATAAATAATAGCAGGATTATCAGCCTCTCCCAACATTAAACGGGAGAGAAAGAGGTAAAAACCTGTTGAAAATTATAGGCAATATTCAGTGGGAACACAGGAGAAACCGAGGGGTCCCAAACGTAACGCATCTGTTGTCGAAGAGAAAACAATCGAGGAAGGAAAATCAGAAAAATAAAAGGAGAAGAACCTGGCACAACTAAGTGGAAGCCATGCCAAATTGAGGAGCAGTCTAAGGTTCCCATGTAAGTTTTAGTTGTACGTCTGTTGGGTCAGAGAGAAGCAGAGAAGAGAAACTACAGTAGTACGGCGTATTGCGACGAACAGAAGGTCTTTCCTTGGATTTACAACCGCAACGAAAACGTGTGGTGACGTAGTGACACAAACACAATTACCACTCCCAAGTTATGTCATGCGAGACACTTGTTCACGGAATATTAATGGCACTTCTTCCAGAACAATGCCTGCGAATGTGACGTTCTACATTCTTCTCGCTGGATCTACCAAGAGCAATATCCGGCTGAAGCCACCAAATTTCTTTGTTTACGAAAATATAAATTATTTCCTAACAACCTGTTTTCCACACAGACGTATCTGGGCAGAGGAAAGGAAAAGTCCTCATAAGAGTACTTTTGATAGAGATGCTTACCCCAAATAAACAAAGTAGGCAGTAGCGTTGTACAAATGGTTAGTATCATACCTTGTTGAAGTGAATTGTGGTTGAACGGCTCTGGTAACAACACACAGGTCGAATTCTACAAAGAACTGTACTACTGGAGATATTCATTGTATCATCCTCAGAATTTACCTGGTGGTGGTGATTATTCATTATGAAAAGTACAACCGGGCAACCTTCCTCTTTTAGAACTACGCAGAGGGAAAAGAGGTTCGATCCTTCGAAGAATGAGGGTACAGGTAGAAGAATCGAGATTTCTGGTAGATGAAAGGGAGCAGTCCTGAAAAAAAAAGTACAAATTACTCCCTAGGCTTCACAAAACATTAAATCGTTGTGATCAAAATGGAACGACCTGACCGAGTGAAGTCGTACAGAAAAGATTGATGAGGAAGTAATGCCAGATTTTTTTTTTTTAACATCGTTATGCCCTACTCAGGAGCACGTTTGAACTTGCTTAGCTGATGTGTTGGCCTTCTTTTCCTCCCAAAATCTCTTCATCCTCTCGCTGAGCTTCTTCCTTCGTTTTTCTGTCCAAGTTATAGTAGCTCTGGTGTTGGGTTTGTCTTCAAAGTGGTGATTGTCGATTTTGCTTCTGAATTTATATCTGTCCTGTACAATATCTTCTGAGATGTTGATTTCCTGGAGATCTGTTTCAATTTCACGAAGCCAGCTGTTCTTGGTTTTAGACGAAAGGGCCAGGTTGAAAATTCTTTTAGTTAGCCTGTTAGTGTTCATTCTGATAATGTGTTCATAAAATTTCAATCGTCTTTTCCGAAAAGTGTGAGAATTTTTTTCAGAATGACAATATATCTCCTGGGATGTTTTTCTCCATATTCCATCTATACAAACTGGGCCAAAAAATTGTCGTAACATTTTCCTTTCTTGTTTCTCAATGTCTTTGGTTAAAGATCCACCACCAATGATTAAGGTTTCTGAGGCATATAACGCTTCAGGTTTGATCACTGTATTATAGTGTCTAAGTTTTGCATTCCGAGATATTGATTTTTTATTATGCCTGTTCCAAGTGATCCTGTATGCTTTCTGTAATTTGGAAATTCTTTATTTGCTTCGCGGTTTAAACCAGAGGGCTGAATAATTTCTCCCAAATATTTAAATTGGTTCACTTGAACAATTTTGTCGAATTTAGTTATCATGGGTTGTCCATCTAAGTATCGTGAGGCTCCTTCCATGTACCGAGTTTTCTCATACGAAATTTGAAGTCCCGTTTTGATGGCAATTTCATGTAGTTTTTCAATGGAATGAATTGCTTCACGCCTATTGTTGTGAAGGATTGCTATGTCATCAGCAAAGGCCAGACACTGCACATGAATTCTGTCTTTACGTAGTCTTCCAAGGGTTATTCCTTTAGTTTCCTTTTCCCAGGTCCTGATTACTTTCTCAAGTACCAAGTTAAACAGTAACGGCGATAAACCATTCCCTTGACGGACCCCGGTGTTAACAGGAAAAGGCTCAGATATTTCGCCTAGGAATTTAACTTTTGAAGTAGTGCCAGTTAATGTTTGTTTGATTAATTGTCTTGTTTTTTTTAATCCACTTGAAATTCTTCTAGAGTATTGAAAAATGTTTGACGGTCTATAGCAGGGATGGCGAACCTATGCCACGCGTGTCACCTGGTGACACGCGGACACGATTTCGGTGGCACGCCACATGAACATAATATATTTTGCTAGTTGCTTTACGTCGCACCGACACAGATAGGTCTTATGGCGACGATGGGATAGGGAAGGCCTAGGAGTTGGAAGGAAGCGGCCGTGGCCTTAATTAAGGTAGAGCCCCAGCATTTGCCTGGTGTGAAAATGGGAAACCACGGAAAACTATCTTCAGGGCTGCCGACAGTGGGGCTCGAACCCACGATCTCCGGATGCAAGCTCACAGCCGCGCGCCTCTACGCCCACGGCCAACTCGCCCGGTGAACATAATATTTTATATATACGTCTCGTACTACAGACAGTGCATATCTTACAGTGTTTCACGTGTAAGAAATAAATATCGAAAATGTAAATACTAGTTTCATTCGGACGTGCAATATGGCAACACTGCTATACTGATAGGTCTGAAAGTCAAGTGAGATAGTGTCGTTTTCTAGTGGTTTTGTATACGGACATCGCAAATATGTTTTCGGTGCCGAAAAAAAACAGAAACTGAACAAAGGTGGTGACCGTATTTTTCAAGAACACTGGCCAAGACGTGTTGTCTGTGTTCGAAAACAGTTGTATCCCCCATATTTAATGTAAAGCGCAATTTTGAGACTGGTTATTCAAATGTTTGTTCCATTTCAAATGAAGAAAGAGGAGAGTTCATTTCACAAAATATCCAACATTACACAAACAAACTAGTTCTTTTGAATAATCTTTCCGGCCCAGGAATAATATCAGTGCGGCTTTTTCTATCTGTCTCACTGCATAGTACAGCATGCATGGGAAACAGATTTCTGACGGTGAGTTGTTGAAAGAAAATTTCTTATTGACGTCCGACACATCATTTGAAAACTTCCCTAACAAACAACTAATAATTAACAAGATTAAAGGAATCCCAGCCAGCTGAACTGCTGTCAAGGATAGAATAATAAAAATGGGTGAAGAAGTTCCGGAGCAGTTGAAAGCTAATTTGGATAACTCCCACATATATGCAGTATGTTTTAATGAAAGCATGAATGTGACCTTACAAACAAGGATAGCTGTTTTTTTTTTTTTTTTTTTTTTTTAAGATTTCCTTATGGAAATGTGATGAGGGAGAAATTAGTTTAATTGTTGAGCGTACATACTACAACGTGGGAAGATAATGAAGCTAATGGAGGAAGTATTTACAAGATATATTGCACCCGTTATGCAAATATTTATAAAAAATAAATGACTCAATAAATAAATAAATAAATAAATAAATAAATAAATAAATAAATAAATAAATAAATAAATAACGTATTATGAAACATAATCGGGAAATTGAAAGGAAGTTGCGATGGGAGGGGGGGTGTAGGTTGTAGACATCTCGTAATGGAAATGGAAAATAACAAGTGGCACAGTCAACAGATGAGAATAATAAACCAGAGTTAAAAAGGCACACTAGTTGGAAAAGGTTCGCCATCCCTGGTCTGTAGAGTCATATGCTTTTCTGAAATCTACAAAAGTAATGATTGTTTGTCCGGTTTTGCGCATTTGGAGGATAGTTTCGAGATTAAGGATTTATTGTGTACAAGATCTTCCTTTTCGGAAACCTGCCTGGTATTCACCAATTAGATGGTCTGTGTGTTTCTCAAGTGTAGTGAGCAGGGCTTTGGAAAAAAAAAATTGTAAGCAACTGGTATCAAGCTAATTCCTCTATAATTATTGATGTTCGATTTATCCCGTTTCTTGTGTAGTGGATGGATTAGCTCACAATTCCAATCTTCCGGGATTTTTTCAGTGATCCAAATGTTTTCAAGAATCGAGTGGATTTTCCAGGCTACGCTGTCACCTCCTATCTTCAGCATTTCGGCAATTATACCATCTTCCCCCGGGGCTTTGTTATTTTTGAGTCCATGGATTACTTCTTTGACTTCTTCCAGTGTTGGGGGTTCTGAATCTTGATTAGATAAGGGGTTTTCAAAGGTGAGTTGTTCTGTACGGGATTCACAGTTTAAAAGATCCTGGAAATAAACTGCTAGAAGTTTGCAGTTCTTCTGATTATTCGTTTCCAATGTCCCATCTGGGCTTTGAAGCAAAGACCAGGCACCTGATAATTTGATAATTCTTCTCTGAAAGTTGGGTAGAAGTTTCGTGTATTGTTTTTTTGTAAAATCTTGTTCAATCTCTGCCAATCTGTAGTGTTCGTATTTGCGTTATTCAGACCTGATAAATTTTGATGTTTGTTTCTGTATTTCTGTGAATTCCTGCCAGGTTTGTTCAGTTTTATGAGAATTCCAATTCTGTCAGGCTTTAGTTCTAAAGTTTATGGCCTTGTCCCAGGTTTCATTCCACCACCTATGTTTGCGTTTCCTCGGTGGTGTGCCAACATTTTGAGAAGCCTTCAAAAGTATGTCTTTGAGTTTTAACCAGTTCGAAGGATTGTGAGTAGGAATACTTTCATTGAAAGTACTAGTGTTCTGTTTAAGAAATTCCGGATCGATCCGAAGATTTTTTAAATTCTTGGTTTGGACCTGTTTGGTTGAAATTTGACCTTGATTAAGGATTGATGGTGGTAAGAGTCAATGATCCCTTTTTTAACTTAAACATTCATATTTCTTTTGGATTTTTCTTGGAAATAGCTACATGATCTAGTTGAAATTCTCCCAAGTGAAAATTTGAGGATCTCCAGGTTGTTTTCTTGTGTGGAAGCGCCCGGAAATGTGTTGACAATTTGAGACCAAATTTTTTGCAAAAATCAATTAATCTTTCTCCATTTTTATTAGTTCTATTGTGCGCTGGGTATAGTCCTACAATGGCCCTGAATTTATTTTCTCTACCAATTTGGGCATTGAAATCTCCTAACAGATATTTTATGTGATGATTTGGAATTGTGGCTGTAGTTTCTTCTAGCAGTTCCCAGAAGTCTTCCGCCATTTGTGGATCTTTTTGATTATAGTTATTGGTGGGTGCATGCGCATTACGTAATGTACAAGCTTTGTTTCCTGATTTAATGGATAGTGTTGAAATTCTTTCAGAAGGCGAAGAAAAGTTAAGTACTGAGTTTACAATGTTTCTTCTTACAGCGAATCCTGTGCCAAATTGCAATGGTCTCTTATGAAGGGAAATTGTTGGCTTGCCTTTGTAAATTCTATAATTTCCTGAGTCAAAATAATTTTCATCCGTGTATCTGGTTTCCTGAAGTGCTAAAATTTTTATGTTTAAGTTATCTAACATGTCTGTTAATTGTTTTAACTTCCCAGTTTTCCGAAGTGTGTTGATGTTTAGACTACCAAATAAAGTTTTGCATTTTGGGCGAAGAGATTTGGGAAGCTCCGATACATTCCCGCATGATGTTCTCGGTCCCCCAGAATCCGATGACCGAGAAAAACTAGTATGTCTACTGATGATGATGATGCTTGTTGTTTAAAGGGGCCTAACATCGAGGTCATCGGCCCCTAATGGAACGAAATGAAATAACAAAAAGTACAAATTCTTCCACTGACCAAAATAAAATAGAAAATGTCATGAAGAATGAATGGATGGGCATGAACCCAACAAAAAACAAACAAACAAACAAACAAAAAGAGTAGATCAGACAAAAAAAAAGATCGTAAATAATAGTATTAATGACCAAGGGACCACTTATAAAGCACAAGGATGCTTGATGTCTAGAGGGGTGCAAAATCCATGTCTAAGGCCCCACAGAATGGTACATGTCGCGAGTAAAGTAGAACCATAGTATTTGTCATGTTGGGGTACTAATCAAAAGTAGCGAAGACTCACGGTGTTCCACACAAGATGGTACTACTCACAAGTATTGTACTTCGTACAGGGAACGCAGACGTATGGTGTTACTCACACAATGGCGCCACTCACAGCCAACGCAAACCGATGGTGTTCCTCACCTAGGTGTACTAATCACGGGCGCCGATATTCCCGTCTGCTCCTCACATAGTGGGTACTAATTACAGGCAACGCAGACCGATGGTGTCGCTCATATAGCGGTACAATACACAGCCTACGCCCAGACCCGCGGTGTTGCTCACATGGGTACGACGCACGGGTACTGGAAACCCCCAGGCCAGCCTCTTTACTCCTACGAATCACAAACCTATTTCGTAGATAATTTAGTGGTACTGCTCGCAAGTACAGGCAACCCATTGTGTTCCCCACATGATGGTACGAATCAAAAGTAGTTTCATCGTTCTAATTCAATCATCCCTTGATCCCCGCTTTTAGTCCTCTTACGACAGGCAGGGGATACCGCGGGTGTGTTCTACATGTGCGTCCCCCCGCAGGGGGTAGTGTGTTTGGTCCGCGAGAGGTATTTTATTTCCCTCAAGTCCGCCGGCAACCGGTTAGGACCCCCCTATCCGCCATCTGGGATGCGCCACGTGGGAGTATCACCTCTCCCCCTGCTACGTCAGCGCAGTAGGTTCGTGGAGTATGTCTACTAGGGCCTGCGGTAGTTATATTGTAGGTTGATTCCATCATGCTATCAAGTTAAAAGTATTGGGGACATCGATCTATGTCGGTGTCGTGGTTACAACGGAAGTAGCGAGCTTCAAAGGTTGCTGAATATGTTGGCGAGCTGTGCCTGTTTTTGGTCCGCGAGAGGTATTTTATTTCCCTCAAACTCTCCGGACAAGTCCAGCGAGCCACCCGATCCGCCACCTGGGACGCGCCCGATAGGGGAACAGGCTGAAACCCCCACAGGGCCAGATTAAAATATTATTATTATTATTATTATTATTATTATTATTATTATTATTATTATCATCATTATTCAAGTCCTTGACGTCGCACCGACACAGATAGGTCTTACGGCGACGATGGGATAAGAAAGGAGCAGGAGTGGAAAGGAAGTGCTCGCGGGCTTAATTAAGGTACAGCCCTAGCATTTGACTGAGGTGAAAATGAAATATCACACGGAAAACCATCTTCAAAGCTGCCGACAGTGAGGTTCGAACCCACTATCTCCCGATGGATGGATGGATGGATGGATGGATGGATGGATGGATGGATGGATGGATGGATGGATGGATGGATAGATAGATGGATGGATAGATGGATGGATGGATGGATAGATGGATGGATGGATGCCGCTTTCGTAAGGACCTACAGCAAAGCCGTTTCGGGCCCGCCCACCTTATGGGCTGTTTATGTTACACAGTTACCCATTGTGCTCGAGAATCACTGCGAAAATCATTTCACCAGCTCACTTCAGAATTTGCATGTACACAATGCAACCTGCTGAGTGTCGTATGGAGCAAGGGCGGGGAGCATGTCACCGCATTGAATGGCAGGTTGACAGAGTCCAGCCAAGCGCGACATTTTACGGGCCAACGACCAACTGCACAAGACGGGATGAGCAAGAGTTCGAACTCATCCATTCCATCCACGTGCGTTCGTCTCTTGAGAACAGGACTACTGGGAGTGAGGAAACAGAATACGTTTAGAATATAATGGGTCCGTAAAGTGGAGACAAAAACTGTCACGGATCCCGTGGGAGAAAACAAAACAAACCTCAATATCAGAAAGTCTGGTTATCTGATCCTAGTAGGTGGGTTCCATCCCGGCTCAGTACTCCCACAGGTCACAACTTTGGAGCGAATTGGCGACCACGGGTCCCTAGCTGAGGCTAGCACTGGTTATTTTTTGCTAGTGTTTTAATAATGTTACTGGCTTTACGTCCATAAACTACTATTACGGTTTTCAGAGACAACGAGGTGCTGGAATTTTGCCCCGCAGGAGTTATTTTACGTGCGAGAAATACGACACAAGGCTGGCGTATTTGAGCACCTTCAAATACCACCGCACCGAGCCAGGGATTCTACCACCTAAGCCACGTCACCCAGCTGCTAGTGTTTTATCGTCGCAATATCGGCGACGATGAGGCAGGACTACGAAGAAAGCGGCAGTGGTCTTAATTAAGGTACAACCCTAACGTACGCCTGCTATGAAAATGATAAACCACCGGGCTGAGCAGTTCAGATGGTTGAGGCGCTGGCCTTCTGACCCCACCTTAGCAGGTTCAATCCTGCCTCAGTGGTATTTGAAGGTGCTCAAATACGTCAGCCTCGTGTCGGTAGATTTACTGGCACGTAAAAGAACTCCTACGGGACTAAATTCTGGCACCACGGAGTCTCCGAAAACCGTAAAAGTAATTAGTGAGACATGAAGCCAATAACATTATTAGTAAATGAAAAAACACAGAAAAACCATCCTCAGAGCAAAAGATGCTGAGATCCACCATCTCCCGTATGCAAGCTAACAGTGTCGTGGTCCGTACCACGCATTCAGTTCGTTCGGTAGTTCAGCATTGTTTCCACTTACTTGTGCTAGGCTGTACACTTTCATCTTTCGTATCCGACCTCCTTTGGTCAACTGTTTTCTTTTCCGAACCCAGGGCGTTAGGTTTGCGAGACCTGCGAAGTCTTCCAATTTCACGTCCTTCCTCTGTCCATACTCTCAAGGGTGAAACCTCTGCCATTGTTGCCTTCTGATGAGTTAACAGAGGGTGGTAGAACAGTTGCACACCCTCTTAAAACAATAATAACCACCACTATTAGAGGGTTAATCAGATATTAACTGAATGTGATGCCTTTGCTGGCAAGATGTTGTGTTTACAGTGCACTATGTCTTCTGGTATGGGCTATATCAAATTTGTTACTTTCATTGACCTGTCTCAGTCTCATCCTTGACTTGACAATATGAAAATGACTGACGTATGAGTGATGCTAGTAATACCATTGCTTATGCAACCAGTCCCTGTTATGAATGGTGTGAAAATATCGCTCATAGGGTCGGTTGGTGCATGCATTTCAGTGGGCTTGGCAGACTGATATGTAACAGCAACGTCTGGCTCGGTGAGGAAAGCAACGGTAAACTACCTCATTCCTCATTTCCCTAGTACGCCTCTTCAGTGACGCCTAGGCTATTTATGGCAGCTGTTGGCGGAGCTGCAGAGGATCAAACCAGCCTTCGGGCTGAATATCCAACATACAACATACAACTGAATGTGCTCAAATACGCCAGCTTTGTGTCGGTAGACTTATTGAAAGTCAAAATAACTCCCGTGGGACAAAATTCCACCACCTCAGCGTCTCCGGAAACTGTAAAAGTAGTTGGCGGGCCGGTAAAACCAAAATGATTATACAGTAATCAAAGTCATATAGGAATATGATAGGTAACACATCAATCCTCTTTTGTACGCCATTTTAAATCGTCTTGTTTCTTCTTCTACTTCTGAGCGAATGGGTCACTTAGGACAACGCGGAATCAATATTTGTTGAGCTTTCCTCCTTGCTCAATAGTTCTTCATTTTCATCGATTGTTGTAAATACTGTTCCTCCGACCAAGTTTGTCGTGTTGGTTTTCTCTCATCTTCCTCAAATCCCCTTGTGCGAAAAATTTTCCTGACTACATATCTATCCTGCAGATTTGATGATCATTGAGGTCTTTCTCTACTTGCTTATACCATTTTGATCTCGAACGCTTGATTTGCAAAAAATTGTAAGTCTGTTGAAGTAATGACGAATTTTATTGTTCCAGGACAAGCATTTAATTTTTGTTACAAACATTCTTTGTGTGTTGAAAAGCAATTCCCACTTACCAAATTCTTGAAGCTACGAATTTATTTTCATTGCCATTTTCAGTAATCCATTGGCCTAAGTAATTAAATTCCTTCACTCTTGCAATTTTATTCACATTAATGGGAAGTTCAAGTGGAGCAGTTTTGATATTTGTCATCAATTTCGTTTTTAAGAGATTTTAAGTCCTATTTTTCCTGCATGTTCTTCCAATATCTTCCTGTTTTATTACTTGATTTGTCACTTATTTGTTCCCTTTCCCACTTCTTTGATCTCTTTCCACAACTTACATTGACTCGTTGGGATCGTCTTCGCTTACAGTAATACTCTTCCGCCACCACTAGCCTACAGGGTCGGGAATGGAGTGAATAAAGCCCCATCTAACGGCGAGGACAGGAATTGTGCCGGTTGCCGAAGCCTGTCGCACTCCTCCGGGGCAATGATTATTGACTGACAGATAAAATGATATTGGAGAGTGATAATGGAATGAAAGTTGACAGGGAAAACCGGAGTACCCGGGGAAAAACTTGTCCCGTCTTCGCTTTGCCCAGCACAAATCTCTCATGGAGTGACCGGGATTTGAACCACGGACCCAGCGGCGAGGGGACGGCGCGCTGCCGCCTGGGCCAAGGAAGCTTATATACGCCATGTCCCCTACCATTATTTACTCCCGAGCACCTCAATTCGTTTTTAATTAAATAAATAAATAATATGACCTTGGCTACAGTGTGAAAGAATTTTGATTTGGCGCCATCCAGACGACGTACCATTTTTCTCCACCAGACGGCAGAGTAAACCAGATCTCTTCTCAGCGATCCGCGGTTGAGTTTTAATTAATTTTGTTGCGTAAACACCCTACTGATATACAGAGGGAGCCAGCCAAGTACTTGACTCTACGGAATCGCCCTTATGATGAGAATACTACTGACGGAAAGAATGAAACTTCCACTACAAGTTCATGGAAAGTACAGCCTTCTACTATTGCGTGATAAATGTTAGAAATTTATTTCAAGAATGTGGTTCTTAACAAATGCCACAGCAACATTATCATGAAATTATTTTGCAGGATGAAAATCGAAACACTGTATCTGAAATTTTCCAAGTTTCAGGATTCCGACTTCCATTAAAGAGTTAATGTGTCTCAGCCTTCCTTAGGTTAACGAAACATTAATACTAGAACGGGTAATTGAGAAGGACATTTTAAACAGTAGGCAGAAGGAGCTTTCCGTTATACAGATAACTATCAACACAGAACAACTCGTGACTGGATGTGCAGGACTGCCGCGGGCTTGCACGAATATATAAGCGCCTTCACCTTCGCGGACAATTACTATTAATTCAACTTCGCTCTACATTATACCAGTACAGCACGCTTCCCTGTTACACACGGATCTAACATTTAACACAGTTGAAGGATACAGTCCATTTGCCGAAAAAAGGTTAAAAGTGAGAGGCATGACCCCATGACCAGTCCTTAATTGCTAGGTGAATAATTACACGCTCCTATCAATCAAGTCACAATTAGAGGTCTTTATCTGACTATATTACTGTACTAACAAACGGCTGATATCGGCGGACCAGTCAGGAGAAATTAATACTATTTTCAATTTTCCCCTCACTACCGTTAACAGAAGATGGTTGCCCAGGTTACTTCCTCTTATAACAATAATCTCCTCCACCAACTCAAAGACGATTTCCTTAAACACTATTTCGGACCTTTCACGATATCGTTTTACAAAATTGAGGATATATTTCTCCAAATTATAGAGGACTGTAAAAGCCTACCCTTCTTTAACATTTTCATTCAAGATTAAAAAAATCTACACTGTAGACTGAATTTACGTGCACTGTATGTATACGAATGTAAAGCTCGAAAGATCCACTAATAATAGTTGTGTAAGCGTGACTGAATAGGCGCACGAGGGAAAAGAGGACTGAGATAGTTTCCGTTGCTTTCCTTACCAAGTCAAAACAAATTTACCCGTCTAAAATGTGACTGGCATTAGCCCAAGTGGCCTGCTATTATAATCGAAACTCATCAAGTCGAGTGCCCGACTCGTTGGCTGAATGGTCAGCGTACTGGCCTTCGGTTCAGAGGGTCTCGGCTTCGATTCCCGGCCTGGTTGGAGATTTTAAGGTTCATTGGTTAAATCCAATGGCTCCAGTGGGTGTTTGTGCTGTCACCAACATCCCTGCAACTCACACACCTCACATAACACGCAGTTACCTACACACAGCAGATGCCGCCAGCCTTACAAGGGCTGCACTCGGCTAGAAATAGCCACACGAAATTATTATTATTATTATTATTATTATTATTATTATTATTATCATCATCATGATCATCATCAAATCGAGTGTGACTGGCAGTAAGCTGACTGGCATTAGGAAATATAAACAGCACAATTGAATTTGGTCTGGCATTATAATGAAAACTCCTGGACTAAAATGCGTCTGGAAGTAGGAAAGGGGGCTTGCAATTGTAACGAAAACTTCCAAACTCGATTGTGAATGACAGTAGGCAAGTGAGCCTGCCGTTATCATCACAACTCCGCAACTCGCACTTTACATTCGAAATAATGTATGAGGACCTTCCCATGCTATGTCTTGGATAACTCTTAAGAAACATGCAAATTAAAAAAATAATCTTATTCACTGATTGTACTGTAATTCACTTCGATATCCATATACCATATAGAATACCATAGCGACGCACGGGTAAATTTGCTAGCAGAGTAATAAAAATGAAAGCTATATTTTGACTAGCCATGTGGCCAAGATCGTTGAGGCGTAAAGTCTACATGGTCTAACACCGTGGTTAGCTGGTTGGTGGAAAAAATGTTCACCATCAGAATGTTGCTCGTCATAGTAGGAAAGGTGGTGATAAACAATTCATGACCCCATGACCAGTCCTTAATTGCTACGCGAACAATTAGACGGGAAGAAGGCTACAAGTGCAAAATTATACTTGCAAAATAATTGCAATGTAAGATTTAAAAAGGTCTAGTAAAATCATGTTTAATATATTTTTATATATTATATACGTACATATTTTATTTATTGTAATCTATTGTTTATATTCTTACACTGCAATCATCTCAGAATGATCATTTTTGCACTTGTACCCTTCTTCCCAAGGAGCGATATGAAGTCGTTGATGGTGATTCGTCCTTCAGATGAGGACATTAAGCTTTGAGTAGACCCCTTGATGTCATTCGACAGGAGCAGAATATGCGCCGACATCGGGTTTCTCCCTCTCCCTGCCATATCATCCCATCATCATCATCATCATCATCATTATCATCATCATCATACCACATCCATAACGCAGGCACCCCATGGGGATCAAATAGAAAGTCCTGCACAAGGCGATTATGTCTTCGGACACTCCTGGCACTAAAAATCATACGATAAATAAATAAATAAATAAATAAATAAATAAATAAATAAATAAATAAATAAATAAATAAATCCTTTCAGAAGTGGAAGTCGCGAATGCATTGCAGTGTGTCCACTTGAATGAAGTCCCACGAGCACCACAGAGAAGCCACCTACCTCCTATTTAAAATGAACTACGGACGGATATAGTTCGAACTCATGCCAACAGGTGAACATGTACGCGTCAGCAAGACCAATATGGCACAAACACTTCATTCAAAGAAATGTACTATTCTTTAAAAGGTACAAAAAAAAAAAAAAACCGCGGTTGTGAAGTTTCATCGTATTCATCTTGTACGAGAGAGATGGTGTTAATTTCAGCTGCAGAAAGG
This sequence comes from Anabrus simplex, assembly GCF_040414725.1. Classification (NCBI taxonomy): domain Eukaryota; kingdom Metazoa; phylum Arthropoda; class Insecta; order Orthoptera; family Tettigoniidae; genus Anabrus; species Anabrus simplex. The sequence goes on along the minus strand of NC_090270.1, from coordinate 207,884,385 downwards.
TTGCCGTTATCTCGTATCACTGGTTCCTCACTAAGGCGACCACCGTTCGAGCCCTATCCACTGCATATAAAATTTGTAAACACATGAAATATCACGTCTGTGAATTTCGGAATCCACGTGATACTGGAAGCTCCGTGGCTTTGATCGCGATATCAAAAGTCGCATGAGACTAAATGTTGTATAAGTTTTGCAGAAGTTTAGTTCGTCGCGGAACAAACTGGTTTTCATTTAACCCCTAACATGGAGTAAGCGGTATTCCAAATGCTTGCCTAACTTCAGAATATCCCGCTTTTAGCTTTGAGAAGAGGACCTCTATAATCAGGGTTGATCCGGTATCCCATTTTAGACGGGATTATCCCGATTTGGGTGGAATGCGATCGCAATAATTTGGAATGTTTTTTTCTTCTCGCGACAATGAGATAGAGCATCAACGTTAGTATATCACAGCCCACCCGAAAGACAAGATGGTCCAGAACAATGCTGCATTCATGGAGTTCGTCGATGTTCTGTACATCCTCCTGAGCTAGCTGCCTCGGTGGATCAGTGGTAGTGTCCCATTCATCATCCCAAGTTCACGGCTGAGGTACTCGATTCTGAAAGACGATCAAAAATCTTGGCACTCGGTGACTTTGTTGCTGGCATGTTAAAGATCTTTGACGGCACGATCGGTATCACCGGACAAAATTAAATTAACCATAGCATCCACTCCAGCAGCACAGTAGGAATCTCGAAATTGGAAGCCAGGTCACCACTTTAGGTCACATAATTACTTTTATTTATATCCCCTTATGAACAAAGCCATGGAAGTCGTGGGACAAGGACAGAATCAAGGGAGTGACTTGCTCGTTAAAGACTGGTACGCTTATAAGATTTGGAAAGCATTAGTGAGAAGCCAGACACACCACCGATCGGCTATCACACCCCCGCTCCACCCTCCATCAATGGACGGTTGGGGCATGAATCATTGCAACTATACTATTTTTGTTGGCACGGATGCGGGATCTAGAAGGCAAATGGAAATGTACAGATGCCAGTGGAGAGCGTAAGGTGCAGGGGAATGTACAACCTGTGACAATATAGTTCGGTGAATGAAGTCAGAACGGACAATCCGGCAACAATGGCAAAACGCAACGCTGCACCTGCGTAACAGCAGGTTTTGACCACCTGCTCCCAACGTTGTTCAGTTGAGCATCGTGTGTGCGCCGTGTAAGACCTGTTTGAGACAGTGCGTGTTTAGTGCGTTGGTTCTGAACTGCGAACAGGAGCATGAACGACCAAAAGATCAATGTACAGTTTTGTTTTAAGCTTGGCAAGACACCGAAAGAAACGCATGCGATGCTGGTACGAGTTAATGAGGATCAAGCACTGTCCTTGAAGTGTGTGTACGAGTGGTTCGCCCGTTTTCGAGGAGGCCGGGGAAGTGTTTCTTGACAACCGCCGTAGCGGAAGACCGGCGACCGCCGTCAGTGACGAAAACATTGAGAAGGTGAGGACATTAACCACGAACGACAAATCGTTACACACATACAGCCAATATCGTCAAACAGTTAATGGCAAAAAAGGGGGTGGTACAACTTGAACATCCCCCATACTCGCCAGATCTCAATCCTCCAGACTTCTTCCTATTCCTACGACTCAAACTCGCTTTGAAAGGAAAGAGAATTGACGATATTCCTAAATTCCAATGAAACGTGACGAGGCTTTTGAAGACCATCCCAAAGGAACCTTCTTGCAAAGTTTCCAGGACATGTATCGCCGATCTCAGCAGTGCATAGTTATGAGAAGGGACTATTTCGAAGGACAGTAAGGTCACGGTCGTGCATAGTTCATCTATGTTGACAGTACAGCACTATTCGCCGAACTTTGTCACAGGTTGTATGAAAAATGCTGAGTAGGTTTAGCAGGTGTAAGATATAAGGCGAGAAAACTGTCAGCCAAGAAATCCTTGTGATACATAATGTTCATTCTTAGCGAGTACAGTAACCTTTACTATAAACCATCAGAGTAGTCCCCTAGATTGTCCACAACTCGTTGTCAATGATGCAGAAGACGTCGGATACCAGTCGCCTCGCCATGCATGAATTTTGCATTCTTATGTTTCACAGCGTTGGCAATGTCCTCTCGTGTCTCAAAACATCTCCCACGCAATGGTTCGGGAATGAGATCAAAATCGCACGGAGACAAGTCCGGTAAGCATGGCGGCTGATAAAATACTTTCCACGCTGTTCTTGCCTCGTCACATCCATTCTGCACGGAGCCTGACTCACTACTCCAGTCCCATCGCCCTGAGCGTGGTACCTGTCCAATACACCGCCATTTCGTGCTGCGTTCATGTACTATGAGTGGCATGCTTTCCAGGACATATGACAATTGTATGGTAGCACCGTGAAAATATGAGAAAAAATAGTTATGACTTATGCCCCAACCCATATAAGGCTTTTTAGATCATGGGAAACTACTGGCAAAATGAGTGCAATTGGACTAGACAAACGGGCGAATGAATGGGTGGCTATATTCCTAAATATTTTTTTTTGCTAGTTGTTTTACGTCGCACCGACACAGATAGGTCTTATGGCGACGATGGGACAGGAAAGGGCTAGGAGTGGGAAGGAAGCGGCCGTGGCCTTAATTAAGGTACAGCCCCAGCATTTGCCTGGTGTAAAAATGGGAAACCACGGAAAACCATTTCAGGGCTGCCGACAGTGGGGTTCGAACCTACTATCTCCCGAATACTGGATACTGGCCGCACTTAAGCGACTGCAGCTATCGAGCTCGGTTCCTAAAAAATGGAACTCACAGAATTATAGTAGGGGAAGCTTTATTTGATTCTGTAATAATTAAGAGGGGAATTCTTCAAGGCAGTATTGGTGGACCTTTATGTTTTCTTAAACATAGGCTATCATATGAGTAAAGAAGAGAAATCAGAGATAAGGTTTTTTTGCAGATGATATTGTTCTGTACAGAGTAATAAATAAGTTACAAGATTGTGAGCAAGTGCAAAATGATCTCGATAATGTTGTGAGCTGGACAGGAGCCAACTGTATGAAGATAAACGGTGTTAAAAGTCGGAAGCTTCCCAAATAGAAAATGTCCTCTCAGTTTTTAATACTGCGTTGATGCGGTGAAAGTTATTTATGGGGATCACTATGTACCTAGGTGTTAATATAAGGAAAGATCTTCATTGGGGTAATCATATATATGGGATTGTAAATAAAACGTGCAGATCTCTGCACATGGTTATGAGGGTATTTAGGGGTCGTAGTAAGGATGTGAAGGAGAGAGCATATAAGTCTGTGGTAAGACCCAAAGTAGCGTATGATTTCAGTGTATGGGACCCTCACCAGGATTACTTGATTCAAGAACTGGAAAAATTCCAAAGAAAATCAGCTCGATTTGCTCTGGGTGCTTTCCGACAAAAAGAGTAGCGTTACAAAAATGTTGCAAAGTTTGGACTGGGAAGACCAGGGAGAAAGGAGATGAGCTGCTTGACTAAGTGGTATGTTCCGACCTTTCAGTGGAGAGATGGCGTGGAATGGCATTAGTAGACGAATAAGTCTGAGTGGTGCCTTTAAAGGCAGTAAAGATCACAATATAAAAATAAGGTTGGAGTTAGAGGACAAATTGGGGCAAATATTCGTTTATAGGAAGGGGAGATTAGGGATTGGAATAACTTACCAAGGGAGATATTCAATAAATTTCCAATTTCTTAACAATTTTTTAAGAAAAGCCTAGGAAAATAACAGAGAGGGAATCTGCCACCAGGACAACTGCCGTAAATTCAGATCAGTAGTGAATGACTGACTTGATTGACTGAATCCTCTTAGAAAGAGCAGGTAAGGTTTTCATACATACAATTGAGTCAGCTGAATGCGGTTTCAATCCAAGCATCGACAGCCCTGAAGATGGCTTCCCGATGTTCAAATCAAGCAAATGTGCAGGCCGTATCATAATGAACATAATAGTTGCAACAACTATCTCAGTTCACATAAAGTCGACTTTTGTTACTGCAAAATTAAATTGCTGTGATAAAATATGATGGAAACAATGATGCGATAGGCGCGACGTTGGAGACGATATATCACTGGTCCGAGACTAGGTCAAGTAATGTCAATGTGATCTGACAGTAATCCTTGTTAGCATTTATTGAAGTGCTCACTGAAAATTGGTTTATAGCATGTAACCCAGCTCAATGTATGAACATGTGGTGTTGCGAATAGTAATCTCATGTTATTCCGCGTTACGCGATAATCGTTACATGCAAAGCGGTGCAGCAGGACTTGGCTAATGCAGTCGAACACCTGAATTTGTTTTGGTACATAGTATCGTTGAATTATTAAAGTCCGAGTTGGCAGGTTCCCCGAACGTAATAGGAATTTCAAAGTCGTTCAGATTACATAATATAGGCTAATACAGTAGTATTAAACTGATTCGAAATTGTCATTCCACACCGATTTTCACTGTATGAGAAATTTGTACCAAACAGATAACTCTGAAGTGTAAGGCAGATAAATAACATTTATTGATTTATTTCATGCCTTTGTATATGGCGAATTTAGTGGGCATGACCGTCTCCTATACTTAAAGACAAAAAACAGTACATAGTCACATAATTTGAAAGTTAATAAGACTGCATACAGACTCTAGAAACTATCTAAATTAATGGAATAAAATAGTATTATAAGAGCTATTTTGTTAATGATTAATATTGTCTAATCTACATTACTTAATAACAGCTATAAATCATACTTGCCCTCATTCACTCTAACATTCATACAAGCTGTTCACGTACTTAAGAGGAAAGCTCGACAAGACCGTTTAAATGAGGCTATTGAAGTGCTAATGCGTTTACTGAAAAGGAGAGTGCTCCATAGCCTTGCCCAGAGATAATATACATTTTATATAATTGACAAAAAATAAGAAAACATGTAGCTTACTTTTCTGTAAAAAAAAATACAAAAGTGAGCCGGTCAGAACGCTGGCCTTGTGAGCTCAAGTTGAGGGTTCGATCCCGGCTCAGTCCGGAGGTACTTGAAGGTGTTAAATACGTCAGCCTCGTGTCGGTAGATTTACGGACAAGTAGAAGAACTCCTGCGGGACAAAATACCGGCACCTCGGTGTCTCTGAAAGCCGCAAAAGTAGTTAATGTAACGTACAACAAATATTATTATGACCGAGCGAAGGGTTCGAATCCCACCGTCGGCATATATGAAGAAGGTTTTCCGTGGTTTCCCATTTTCAGACGAGTACGACCGAAAGATAGGCAAATAATATCATAGTGACAGGGCGATCTAGGGTTCAATGAGCCTCCCCGGCGACTCTGACATTGTCTTCCTGCCAGGCCAGAGTATTGGCTATAAACTGCCCTAAATGTTTTTGCCACTAGATACATACATACATACATGCATACATACATACATACATTATCATTACAGACTGCTCAGTCCACAAGCCTCTGTGAATTTACTAAACGTCGCCACAATCCTCTATTTGCAACTAGTGCTGTGGCCTCATTTAGTTCTATACCTCTTATCTTTAAATCGTTAGAAACTGTGTCTAACCATCGTCGTCTTGGTCTCCCTCTACTTCTCTTACCCTCCATAGCAGAGTCCATTATTCTTCTAGGTAAACTATCCTCCTCCATTCGCCTCACATGACCCCACCACCGAAGCCGATTTCTGCGTACAGCTTCATCCATCGAGTTCATTCCTAAATTAGCCTTTATTTCCTCATTCGGAGCACCTTCCTGCCATTGTTCCGACCTGTTTATACCAGCAATCATTCTCGCTACTTTCATGTCTGTTACTTCTAAGTTATGGATAAGATATCCTGAGTCCACCCAGCTTTCGCTCCCATAAAGCAAAGTTGGTCTGAAAACAGACCAATGTAAAGATAGTTTGGTCTGGGAGCTGACTTCCTTCTTACAGAATACTGTTGATCGCAACTGCGAGCTCACTACATTAACTTTACTACACCTTGATTCAATCTCACTTACTATATTACCATCCTGGGAGAACACACAACCTAAATACTTGAAATTATATACTTGTTCTAGCTTTGTATCACCAATCTGACATTCAATTCTGTTGAATTTCTTACCTATTGACATCAATTTAGTCTTCGAAAGGCTAATTTTCGTACCATACTCATTGCACCTATTTTCAAGTTCCAAGATATTAGACTGCAGGCTTTCGGCAAAATCTGCCATTCAGACCAAGTCGTCAGCATAGGCCAGACTGCTTACTACATTTCCACCTAACTGAATCCCTCCCTGCCATTTTATACCTTTCAGCAAATGATTCATGTAAACTACGAACAGCAAAGGTGGAAGAATGCAGCCTTGTCTAACCCCTGTAAGTACCCTGAACCAAGAACTTATTCTACTATCAGTTCTCACTGAAGCCCAATTGTCAACATAAATGCCTTTAATTGATTTTAATAATCTACCTTTAATTCCATATTCCTCCAGTATGGCGAACATCTTTTCCCTCGGTACCCTGTCATATGCTTTCTCTAGATCTACGAAACATAAACACAACTACCTATTTCTCTCGTAACATTTTTCAGTTAGTCAGCGCAAACTGAAAATCTGATCCTGCCAGCCCCTCTGTGGTCTGAAATCACACTGGTTTTCATCCAACTTCCCCTCAACTACTGATCGCACCCTCCCTTCCAAGATGCCAGTGAATACTTTGTCTGGTATACTAATCAATGAAATGAAATGAAATGAAATGAAGTGAAATGTCGTATGGCTTTTAGTGCCGGGATATCCCAGGACGGGTTCGGCTCGCCAGGTGCAGGTCTTTCTATTTGACACCCGTAGGCGACCTGCGCGTCATGATGAGGATGAAATGATGATGAAGACAACACATACACACAGCCCCTGTGCCGTAGGATTGAACCAATTAAGGTTAAAATCCCCGACCCAGCCGGGAATCGAACCCGGGACCCTCTGAACCGAAGGCCAGTACGCTGACCGAGGTACCTCGATAGTTGTTGCAATCCTTCCTGCAATTACTGCTTTTGTCCAATCTGAAGGTAGCTTACCAACACTCCATGCTAATCTTACTACTCTATGAAGCCATTTCATCCCTGCCTTCCTACTATACTTCACCATTTCAGGTCGCACTTCATCTATTTCTGCTGCTTTATGACAATGGAGTTTATTTACAATCCTTTCCACTTCCTCAAGCGTAATTTCACCAACATCATTTTCCTCCTCCCCATGAGCTTGGCTGTTCGCAACACGACCAGGAGATTTCGTTTTACGTTGAGATGATGTTCAAAATATTCACTCCACCTCTCCAATGATTCCCTGGGATCTACACTGACTTAGCAAATGTCCCGTGACATTTGCTCAGTCAGTGTATTATGAGTTCACCTGAATTACTCAGAACACTGTTCATTTCCTCTTTCCATCCTTTCCTAAGATTCTTTTTTTACTGTCCAGAAAGGTTTCCCCTGCTGCTTGACCTAGCCTTTCTAGGTTATTACCAAAATCTTCCCACGACTTCTTTTTAGATTCAACAATTATTGTTTCGCTCCGTTTCTTTTATCTACGTACAATTCTACAATTCCCTGTCTGTCCCTGCCCTTGTTGGAGCCATTTCTGATAAGCCTTCTTTTTACGTTTACAAGCTGCTCTCACTTCATCATTCCACCAAGATGTTCGCCTTTTCCCATCTTTACACACAGTTCTTCCTAGGCATTCCCTTGCTGTTTCTACTACAACATCTCTGTATGCCACCCATTCTCTTTCTATATCCTGAACCTGCTTACTGTCTACTATTCGAAACTTTCACTAATCATATCCATGTGCTTCTATGACGGCCAATGGAGTAGCTATTTATTGAAGGATTTCCTTATACACGATATTCCTGTACTTTATTTTTTTACAATATTTTTTTTACGTCGTACCAATTAAGATACAGCCCCAGCATTTGCCTGATGTGAAAATGGGAAACCACGGGAAACCCTCTTCTGGGCTGTCGATGGCGGGATTCGAACCCAATAAGAAAGATCAGGATGCTATTCGGCATCATTTGTCCAGAAAGGTTTGTGGAGTCCTAGGAAATTAATTTTTACGCCCTTCGTGGTTCTTCCTTTCTTTTACCCAGTGAAATTTAAAGAATCTGCTAGAGTCATCTACAGTTGGGACAATGCATTTTCCTAACAGCCTATACAGAAGGTTATAAACATAACTCAAAATACCAACTGATATGGAGAGGAAGGTGGGAGATCTACTTACTAATGACCTTAACCATTAGCCTGCCTCCACTAATATAATTCCCTGGGCAATTTAATCCTTCCGGAAGAATCCCAAGCCTCGCAGAAGCATCCAATGAGAAAATATTGGGAGGTGGGAAGGGGGGTGGATTGTAGCCCACCGAGCAAATTGGTCGTGCGGTTAGGGGCGCGCAGCTGTGAGCTTGCATTCGGGAGATAGCGGGTTAGAACCCCACTGCCTGCAGCTCTGAAGACGATTTTCTCACCAGGTAAATGCTGGGGCTTACCTTAATTAAGGCCACGGCCACTTCCTTCTCACTCCTAGCCCTTTCCTAACCCATCGTCACCATAAGACCTGTCTGTATCAGTTCGATGTAAAGCAGCTAAAAAAAAAAAGTAGCCAACAGCAGCAACCAATGTCAAAGGTCGATCACACAACTGTCTCCTTAACTGGAATCTGGAAACATGTACTACACCAGTAAACAACATCTTCTGAGATGGACTTGCGTTTATGAATGCCTTTCTTGTCTACATATCCCTGCATTCTCCCTCATAAAGACTGCAGGAAGAAACCTTTTGAATCACCTGATATAAAGGCGACGAATTCAAAAGAAAGGTTCAACTGTGAGTGAGGAATTAGAGGAATCTGGGAAGTCTTTCATCGTAAACTGGGATTAGATGTTTACCAAATGAATCGTGCCTTTATATCAGGACCCCCCCCGAGGATCCCAACTTCCCCCTCTCATAATTTATCGTCTATATGCGAGTCATGGATAGAATCACTTCTCTATAAAGCCCCTCGCTTTTCTGCTTTGTGGGGGGAAATAACCCAATATGTTAGCGAGTCCAGACACGTGAGAACCATAAAGGAACTAGCGCTGAGGATAGAAAACCTCTAAAAGTACGAATCAATACGAATGATGGGAAAGCTATTTAAAGAAACATGCTTTGCATTCATCCACTCTGGGTTCGATTTTCAGCGCTGTCACGAATTTAAGAGTGGATTGAAGTCCTGAAATAGAGTAGGTTCAGCCTCTGGAACAGAATTCACAAGGATACCACATTGCAAATTCATTCTTTGCTTCCTAGGAGGTTTGCCATGCTTTCCAAATTCAACTTCAGGTGAATAAGTTATAATCCAAGATCTTCGACATGCATCAATTAGTAGAGAAAAAAAACCACAATATTATTTCGATCTAAAGTGTTTATGCCGACCCAATAAACAGCGGAAAAGCCAGGGTTAATAATAATAATAATAATAATAATAATAATAATAATAATAATAAAAATGAAAATGAAAATCCACAGCCTGTTTCCAGTCATCTGACCGGGTCAGGGATGGAATGAATGAATGAATGAAGCCCCACCTAGCGGCGAGGATAGGAAACGTGCCGGTTGCCGAAGCCTGTCGCACTCCTCTTGAGGCAATAATAAATGACTGACAGATGAAATGAAATGTTAATGGAGAATGTTGCTGAAAAGAAAGATGACAAGAAAAACCGGAGTACTGGGAGAAAAACCTGTCCTGCCTCCGCTTTGTCCGGCACAAATCCCTCATGGAGTGAACGGCATTTGAACCACGGTATCCAGCAGTGAGGCCGGCGCACTGCCGCCTAAGCTACGGAGGCTTTATAATAATAATAATAATAATAATAATAATAATAATAATAATAATAATAATAATAATAATAATAATGAACATCCACAGCCTGTTTCCAGTCATATGACCGGGTCAGGGATGGAATGAATGAAGCCCCCATCTAGCGGCGAGGATAGGAAATGTGCCGGCTGCCGAAGCCTGTCGCACTCCTCTTGAGGCAATGATAAATGACTGACAGATAATAATAATAATAATAATAATAATAATAATCAGTTGGTGTGTACGTTTCAGTAACTTCGGCGAGGAAAGTAACTGGAAACTATCTCCCTAGCACACTCCATCAGTGACACTCGACGAGGAAATATTGGATATTATTATTATTATTACTATAATAATAATAATAATAATTATTATTATATATAATTCGCTGGGGCCATCATGGACCACGTTAAGTCTTGTTGCATTTGACACTGAACTTGGCCTTCTTTAGAGCCCAAATTTCCCTCATTCTTTGTGAGTGGGCCTGCTTACGCTCCTCTGTCCAAGGGGCACCGTGTCTTCTCTTCGGTTGCTCGTCTCGGTTTAGCCCGTTCGTCAATATTTTCTTGCGGAAGAGATCTCTGTTAAAGGCGTCTTCAGCTGACATATGTAGCATTTGCAGGTCTTCTTTGGTATTTCTAAACCAGGGAATTGTGGTTTTGGGGTTTGAATAAAAAAAAGTGAAAGATTTCTTTAGTTAACTTTCTTCTGTCCATTCTTTTCAGATGACCGTAAAATCGTGCCCGTCTTTTTCTGATTGTGTCAGTAATTTTCTCTATTTTGGTGTAGACTTCCTTGTTGGATCTCTTTTGATGGATTCCATTTCTGTACTTTGATCCCAAGATTCCTCTCACAATTTTGCGTTATCTTTTCTCCAGTTCTTCAAGGAGTCCTTTGTTGGCATTTAGAGACAGGGTTTCGGCTGCATATAGAACTACTGGCTTCAGAACTGTTTCATAGTGATGTATCTTGGTGTTTTGGGAAAGGCATTTTTTGTTGTAGATTGTGCGGGGATGTTTGGTAGGCTATTTCCAGTTTGCGTACTCGCTCCTGAAGTGCTTCTTTGTCCAGTCCATTTTTCACGATGATCTCACCCAGGTATTTGAATTTGTCTACTCGAGTGATGTTCCCGTATTTTGTATGGAGTTTTGGTGGAGCCTCTTTGATGTTAGTCATTACTTCTGTTTTCTCAAACGATATCTGCAAACCAGTTTGTTCGGCAATTTCCTTTAAAATTTCAACTTCAGCTCTAGCGGTTTCTATGTCGGTTGAGAGAACAGCAATATCATCGGCAAATGCTAAGCAGTCTGTTGCGATCCCCTTGGATTTGGTTCCTATTCTCAATGGACTGTAGTTGGTTTCCTGTAATCTCACCCGCCAGGTTCTGATGATCTTTTCAAGAACACAGTTGAAGAGTATCGGGGATAGCCCATCACCTTGTCGGACTCCTGTTTTGATGTCAAAGGAATGCGAGAGACATCCGTGGAATTTCACCTTGGATTTTATATCGGTCAGGGTGGCTCTAATTAATGCCAGTTGTTTCAAATCAACTCCAAATTCATTTAAGATGTTTAGCAGGACTTTCCGGTCAATGGAGTCGTACGCTTTCTTAAAGTCCACAAAGACAGACACATACTGCTTGGACCTTAGTGTACAATATCTGATGATCGTTTTAAGATTTTGGATCTGTTCGGCTGTTGAGCGACCTTTTCTGAACCATCCTTGGTATTCACCTATTTGATGTTCGACTTGTGCTTCCAAACGTTCCAGGATGGCAAGTGATAGAATTTTGTAAGTCAAGGGCAGCAAAGATATTCCTCTGTAGTTGTTGATGTTCTTCATGCTGCCTTGTTTGTGTAATGGATGGATCAAAGCTATTTTCCAATCTTCGGGTAGGGTCTCCTTGTTCCAAATTTCTTCTATTTGCTTTTGCAAGATATCAAGTGATTCTTCTGGGGCATATTTCCATAGTTCTGCTACTACTGAGTCTTCCCCCGGCGCTTTGTTATTTTTGAGACGGGCAATGTGGCGCTTGATTTCATCTCTGTCGGGTGGTCTGGAATCTGGGTACCTGAGTAAGGGTTCCTTGGTCTCAATGGTGCTTTGCGGTTTAGAGGAATTAAGTAAATTCTTGATTATTATTATTATTATTATTATTATTTAGATTTAAAGTATTTTTTGCGAAGAAGGTTCCGTACAGTGCGATGTCAGGAATATAACTGAAAACCTAAGATTCTAAAGGGGTACATCCCATTTTTTCAAAACTTACAAGTAGTTTCAACAGTATCTGCACGACCATATTACTCCGTGATATGGTACTCTTCAGATAGACTTGGTATTCGAGATGGAAATTATACTAAATTATACAAAACCAGCAGGAAAGCTGCCATAATTCCGTAATTCCAAAGTTGCTGCGTGTAGTATTTAACGTGTTACTACACCAATATGATTGACATCACAAATGAAACAGTTGTTACACTGGCAACATGATGGTCCCAGTTACATTTGACTATAACATATCATTAATGTATTCAAGAGTGAAATTGCTCTCTGTACGTAGACCCTTTAGAATGTAGCCTAATACAAGTTGACTCATCAGCCAAAAGGATGGACGGATACCCAATATTTCCTCGTCGAGTGTCACTGATGGAGTGTGCTAGAGAGATAGTTTCCAGTTACTTTCCTCGCCGAAGTTACTCAAACGTACACACCAACTGATCGTAAAAGCCATTCTATACCTATTCTCACGCCTGCGTCAGAAATGGTGTTACTAGTATCGTGCTGTCTCTGATTTGCATATTGCCAAGACTGATGATCTCACGGCCCAGATAATAGATATATCCTTTGGGTTTATCTGTGTGAAAGATAAACAGCAAAGAAACGTTACGTTTCGCAGCCTTTCCCTCAAGTGCAAGATTCTTACAATCTTCGTCGGTTGTAGTTTACTTCTTAGCAAGTGTAGTACAAACTTCGCGAAACAAGAAGCGTCCCCTGACCCCCGAATTTGTGTCTTCGACACGAATAAACCAATAGTTAACACGTCCAATGTTGTCGTTGCCAAAGTCAGTGGTGAGACTGAAAGAATCAAATGTGTTCTAGCCACTCCGGAAGACGTAGTGTACTGTAAAAACCATAGGCCCCTATTTCACCAGAGATAGGTCAACGTTAAATGAATGATTAAGAATCTTCTTTTCTTGGTCAGATTTCAACGACTATTAAGATCGTAAACTCGTACTTTTGAAACTCAACGACTTAACCTGAATACTGGACAAAAATCAGAAGTCCACGGGTTGAACAAGCATGATCCCAAGCAGGCCCATTCGAAATAAGAACTAAAATGCACATCAAATTAAAAATTTCCCTGTCACAGCTGGGAATCAAACCCAGACTAAACCACGAAACAGAAAGATACTTCACCAACCTGTTAAATGTGTGTGTGTGTGTGTGAGAGAGAGAGAGAGAGAGAGAGAGACGAGAGAGAGAGAGAGAGAGAGTGTATGCGTTAGGTTCGATTTACAGCACTGTCACGAATTTAAGAGTGTACTGAACAGCCGACTGATGTGTAACTACGCTACATACAGTAAAACCTAATGATATGACTTCTCTTCACATTACTAAAACCAGTCCTGGGGTCGATGGCTGCTTCAAGAGAGGTTAGAGGTGGTGGTAAACATAACGGTGATCCACGAGTCGCACACGTGGCGGCGCTGCCCCACCCTTGCAGCACAGGCACTACGGTATGGGTCAATACTCGCCCTCGGGACGAGGCGGGTCGATATGGTGTGGACGTCACTCGGCAGCATCTTCCACATCTCACACAAACTTCCGAAGATAAACCACGAAATTCAGGTGCTGTGAGAGAAGGGATTCCCTTATTGTACACACTATCTTCGTACTTATTCAAACAACTGTAAAGCAGGCCTGTCCAACGCGCCATGGCACCCCCTTGGTATATTTTTTAGCGCCCTCCAAACGCAGATTTCACTGCACCAGCATTAACCGTAAGTGAAAGTCCAGGATTATCATTTGAACATACAAGTAATGGTTACATTTTTCTCGACCATTAGCTTTACCAGTACTCATTCTACAGACTACCACCTTTCAGAAAACGATTGCATTGTGAATGTTCCATAAGTCTTTCATTCTCAACACTCGTACAAAGCATCTGCTGTTCACGACCATAGGAAAAAAACCCATGGCACTACAGCCCTTAAAGGCCTTGGCATACCAAGCGACAACTTCTCAGCCCGAAGACCTGCAGATTACGACGTGTCTTGTGGTCAGCTCGACGAATCCTTTCGGCCATTATTCTTGGCATTCTGGACCGGGGCCGCTATCTCACCGTCAGATAGCTCCTGAATTCCAATCACGTAGGATGAGTGACCTCGAACCAGCCCTCAGATCCAGGTAAAACTCGCTGACCTGGCCGGGAATCGAACCCCGGGCATCCGGGTAAGAGGCAGGCACGCTACCCCTACACCACGGGGCCGGCACGACCATGGAACAGTTCCATGGAATCCTCAGTTGAATTTGGATTGTATAATTTGCTTTTCTATTTAACCTACATTTAAACTTTATTTATATTCACTGAAGAAATTAATTTTCACCTATTTTTTACTTATATAAACGTATACGTCAGTGATTAATTCGCATTGTGATTTTATACAGTGATAACTAAATGGTTACAAACCTACAGTTTTAATAGTGAATGTGAGGATAAATACTGTTCCGTAACTTGAGCGAACATGCGATGCCAGATTTCCCACTAAATACGTAAGTACAATATATTTTAAAATACCCAGTCAACATTAGCCTACATATTTCTATATCATCATCAAACGGCGTCCAAGAGTCAGGTGCACCCCAGAGATGAAAAAGCTGGAGCCCTGCTGTAGAGTATAGTATGTTCTGAGACTAACAATGCCTTTGCTTATAGCAACTTAGCATAGATATTGCACCTGTTTTTGCGGGAATCGAAGCGTTAGCCGGTGGATTCATAATATTAAAATCTATATATATAAAAGCAAGTCGGTCTGGAGCGATGTATATATAAATATTTAAAAATGAAAAAATACGTGAATTAATGAGGCACTTCCAGAAATCTCAGAAATTTGAAACTCGGTACGGGAGAAGCTGATGACCCCAGGATCCCTAGAAAAATCGAAATTTCTCAAAATTCCCTCAAGGGGGCACGCTGGGGGGCCTCAAATTTTTGGCTCAGCTTAAGAACGCAGTCGTATAATGTATCCAAAGCGACAACCTATAGGGTTCGCGGGCTTATAAAATTTTCAGGAATTTCCTAATTTTTATCCCCCGTCCCCCCCCCAAATCAAAATGGCGGCACATCCTGCCAGACGAGGTAGAAAATTGAAATTTGGTGAAATTATAGCTTTTAGTCCCTAACCGACGGAAAAATTCCAAGATGTTCAAATTTTTTCACTTTTTACCCCCAGAGATATCGAATTATGGAGGCAATTTTAATGACTGTGCAGACATTCCTTTTGAGGTATTTGTTGGTTAAACGGTAAGTCGTATCACAAAACGGATGGCAAAATCTCAGTTCAATTTGGAGTGATCTACAACTTTGGTCCTATGACTTTTTGTCGTATCTCTATTCCTTATACGTTAAATTTTGCTCTATTTCTGGATTTACGTAAATTGTGCACTTCAACACGTATAATTGATGGTTTGATTCACTTATAGGAAAGATGGTATCATCAAATTCTACACGAATATTGGCCCACCTACTAGCCACATGTGAGCCAAATGCTATGTTGAAGTTGTCGCATATATATCTGAAAAGTAATTCACTTTGTGAAAACCTTATGCAAATGACACCCTATTCAACGTTTCTAAATAATTTTACCTTTAAATAGATGAGATACGAGAAAATATCACAGGGCCTGGAATTTAGACCGCTAAATGAGGCCAGAGGCTTCTTTTCGTACAATCCGTTTTTCGATATGATGCACCGTTTAGCTGTAGTTATTCTGTAAATGAAGGTAAACATGCATATACTTCCGTATGTCCATCTACATTTATTCATTTAAGTCGATTTGTGGCTATCTAGATGGGGTGTGTCTCACATTGTAATTAGTACTTTACAAATCATTAGTGACTGTCAGAAGGAGGGCGTCTGCTGTTGTAATCAGTACTCCCTACATCGACTTTAACTGGCAGTAGGAATGGGGTCCTCCTCCAACGTCTGTGTACCATTGTAATGAACAATTCACTTCTCGATTAAACTAGCGGAATGCAAGGGAACTTGCATTTCTTTCAAAACTCTTTTACCTGATTCTCTTTATCATTAGGTATTGGTGCCCCCTTGCAAGGGTGCCCCCGATTATAAACAAATTTACCCATCAAAATGTGACTGACGTTACGCATAGTGAATTGCGGTAGACAAGTGTACCTGTCGTTATCATCACAACTCCGCAACTCGCACTTTACATAGGAAACAACGTCTGCGGACCTCCCCATGCTTTTTTTTTTTTTTTGATTAACGCCAAGGGACATGCAATTTAAAAATTCTTATTCTCTTCATGTACAGTAATTTACTTCGATATCCGTATACAATGTAGAATACCGTAGCGAAGCACGGGTACATTTGCTAGTTAGAAATAATGTAACGATGTGAACACAATCGGTATCACAAAAAATCAATAAACACTAAAAATTAAGAAAAATAACTTTACTGAATGTTGTTACCTATATACCGTATTTATGCCAACTGGATGTTTAGGTGTGCTTAATGTGAATCGTATGTCGCAAGTTACCGGATCTAAACCATTAAAAGTGACATCATCAGATGACCTAGTCTACACGTCAGACGTTCCATTTCGACGATCACTTAAAAGCGAATCCGAGGACTCTAGCTGGGCAGAAAGATGCACCTTGATTAGTTTTGTTACGTGGTCACTAGACATGCCAGCAGGGACAGATCTTCTAAACTGTAAGAATATTTGTGTAGATACTCTCGTTCTTTTGAACATTATGTTAACTTGCAAGAAACACACCTGTGATGTTCTGGAGACTGACAATGGGTTTACTAAGGAAGATGTTATCGAGGACAAGTAAGGCTTCGAAGTACATGAATATGTAAATGGAACAGACGAAGATGCCACCACGAGATGTATCAATATGATTTTCTTTTTGCTAGTGGTTTTACGTCACACCGACACAGATAGATCTTATGACGACGATGGGATAGGGCTAGGAATGGGAAGGAAGCGGCCGTGGCCTTAATTAAGGTACAGCCCCAGCATCTGCCTAGTGTGAAAATGGGAAACCACGGAAAACCATCTTCAGGGCTGCCGATAGTGGGGTTCGAACCCACTATCTCCCGGATGCAAGCTCTCAGCTGCGCGCCACTAACCGCAAGGCCAACTCTCCCGGTAGTAATTTTCTATTATTATTATTATTATTATTATTATTATTATTATTATTATTATTTGCTTCACGTCGCACCGACACAGATAGGTCTCACGGCGACGAAAGTAATCTTCTAGTGAGTAATCCAAAGACAGTCATGTCGAAAATAGCATTTAATATCAGATACGTCAATATTATTGGGCTGATGGTTAGCTTAAAAGTCAGTATCTTTATAAACAACATTTACAAGTACAGTCGCTCAAAAAAATTGGCGTCAGGCTGTCACTATCGTAACGGCGGCAGGGTTTTGAAGGTTTCCTAGACTTATTTGTTAGAAATAAAAGACAAATCCTAATCAGATCTTTCTTTTCCATTATTAAATTTGTTATCCTATTCAACTGACCACGATGTATTCACAACGATAGTTAACCTCCAACTCAGCGCCATCTTGTAACAGAGTATGCCTGTGACGTCACATATTTAGCACAAATTTTGCCTTACTTTGAAGCGCTGTTTCATGAAAACTACGTTTCAGATTTATTATTGTTATTCTACATATTTTGCAACAGGTAGCCTCCTCTTTTATCTCTCAATTGAGACATGATACATAATCGTAAGTTGAATACTCACGGCGATATAGGCGTTCTGCCCAAACACTAAAAGCGTCATTTTTTTTCTTTCCATGTACCCGATGTCGAGGAATGATTCTGCGTTTAAAAGAATGAGCGCGTGGTGTAAGGTTTGTTTTTTTTTTTTACTCAAACAATTGAACCTATATAGACGTTTGTTGTGGGTATCAAAAAGTACATGGGAGGTGAACTATATTTTAATAGTAATCTATATATTAAAAAAAAATGAAAACTAAAGTCAGTCAGTCAGGCCATTCTATCCAGTCGATTTCCTTCATTTTAGGTATTCATGCACAGATTTGTCATCAGGTACTATAAATCAATTAACTTCCGCCATCCTCAAATTATATGGTTTTTCAATTTTTTGTCTCTCTGAAGCATTTGTAGTCTATATTTGGATCTAATTGAGGTACGGAGTTCGTTTTGGCCTAAGAACACTCAGTGGATGAAGCTCCTTCATTTCAGCTCTTAAATATTCAAATTGGTTGATTCTGAGGAAAGTTATGACTGCACATTCAATTTGACGTCTCATGTCTTCATTTTTTTCTCATTGAAGCAATCATATATTTCGTTCTAATTGAGGTACGCAGTTCGTTTTGGTCTAAAAACACTCAGTGGATCAAGCGCTTTCTTTTGAGGTAATAACTACTTAAATTGCTAGATTCTGGGAAAAGTTATGAGTACATTTGTCTCCATGACGAAGATCTTTGAAGGACTTTTTAACAGTTCGGCGCGTAGTGTTGTTCCAAGGAACGTTTAATTCCATTTCGTTGTGTGATGTATTTTCAAGTGTTTTGTTTACATAATATTACATTGTATTGCCACAGTAGATCATGTGCTTTATTTCATTAACTCTAAATGTTAAAATACATCCGTGAGGATAGTAACGAACGAACTTTGTACATTGCGGGCGGAGCCAACGGGAAACTGCTAGTAACAATTAAAATTAAGTTTGATAAAATATTAAAAGCGAGGAATATACAATACCATGAGTTCTTTCTTTCTTCGAGCGACTATATATTACGAAAATGATATTTTTTTGTTCTATTCGATTGCCCGTCAGGATGTCGAATAATTGAAAAACTTTGCGCAGAAGTCGTGGAAAGATGCGGATCTGGTGCATGTAAAAGACGCAATGCCAGGATAAGCTTAGTCATTTGAGGATGAACAAAGCCAGAAAGGCTCTCCAGATAGCGGTACTAGTGTGACTCACGTCACGAAAGGATCCGGATGCAGGTGAGTTGCAACAAGGAGTGCTCGAGAACATGCCTTTACAGTTCGTGATAAGGTGAGGTGTGTTCAATCCAACATTCCAGGCTTGTGATAAAGTCCATCCCGGCCTTCGCAAGTTCAAACTAGAGCATTTTGATTTCTACACACTTAATGAGGCATTTAAAAACGAACCAATATCCCAAAATAATTCTTCTTAGGAGGTACGGTAAGTCGATGAAATTGTCGTTAGCTTCAACATGACTGACATGGATCAAACCCCAACCAAAGTAAGTGATATGAAAAGTTCCCCACGTCCATACAACTGTAGTCGCCAACTCACAATAACCGAATCAAAAATTATATAAAACTTTGAAGCTTGTGTAGGCCTACTGTTGTATTTTTATGAACGATCTTACAGAAATATAATTTCCGAATTTCGGATTATTTACAAACTCAAGTCCGGCTCCAAGGCTAAACGGTTAGCGTGCTGGCCTTTGGCCACAGGAGTCTCGGGTTCGATTCCCGGTAGGGTCGGGAATTTTAACCATCATTGGTTAATTTCGCTGACATGAGGGCTGGGTGTATGTGTCGTCTTCATCATCATTTCATCTTCATCACGACGCGCAGGTCGCCTACGGGAATCAAATCAAAAGACCTGCACCTGGCGAGCCGAACATGTCCTCGGACACTCCCGGCACTAAAAAGCCATACGCCATTTCATTTACAAACTCAAACATTCTTATGCACGAGATTCAGCGGATTATACTTGATATTATTTTGTTATAAGAAGGAAAAGCTTAGGCATGTCAGCACATTGTCTTTGGAGGGGCAAACCGAAGTCGGTCCACCTGAACAAGGGCCAGATCACTTCGAACCTTCAATTTTAAACTAGTGAACTGCTGCTAATCGCAAGCAAATTTGTTAGCAGGTCTACAGTAAATAATAATATACATATTTACATTTTAGAGAGTTAAAATTATAATCAAAATTACTTTCTAACAGATAAACCAGCAACATTTCTCAATGAAGACCCATTTTAACACGAGCCCAAAGTTTCTTTAAATTTTCACTGAGATTAACACTGTTACTCTTAACGACAGTTCAGTGTGACAATTTATTTGTTTGCCACTATTTTACCTACGTTTCATGTCATGTTTAAAGTGGAGGTTTTAAATATGGCCTCTTAAATTGATTTGATATCACTTAAAGACGAATACCGTCTGGTTTTGTTCAAGTTTATGACCAAAGTGCATATATTTTACAAGGGTATGTGCTCTTCGAAGCAGAACAAGCGCTAATGTAACAAAATCTGGAAGCGGTTGTAAGAATTTGTTATCAAATATGACAGTGAGAATAACTCCAAATGCAATTTACTGTCGGACTGATAATCCTGTGACATTAAAGGTATGAATGTGAACACGCACTAAAGGAAACTTTAACAATCTGGCAACAACAACCGGAGAAGGGAAACTGACCTTTCACCCATTTGACTATATCTCCTAGATTGAAACAGTGTTGCCAACTTAGCGGATTTTCCGCTAAATTTGGCGGAATTAGAAGACTGTCGGCGGAGAAATATACCATTTAGCGGACAGCGGATTTTTTGGCGGAATTCTAATAATAATAATAATAATAATAATAATAATAATAATAATAATGATAATAATAATAATGTTATTTGTTTTACGTCCCACTAACTACTCTTTTACGGTTTTTGGAGACGCCGAGGTGCCGGAATTTAGTCCCGCAGGAGATCTTTTACGTGCCAGTAAATCTACCGACACGAGGCTGACATATTTGAGCACCTTCAAATACCACCGGACTGAGCCAG
Source organism: Anabrus simplex (assembly GCF_040414725.1). Lineage (NCBI taxonomy): Eukaryota > Metazoa > Arthropoda > Insecta > Orthoptera > Tettigoniidae > Anabrus > Anabrus simplex. Next base: position 207,863,480 of record NC_090270.1, on the reverse strand, counting down.
GATCGAACCTGCCAAGTTGGGGTCAGAAGGCCAGCGCCTTAGCCGTCTGAGCCACTCAGCCCGGCAGGCGGAATTCTAGATTTATTATAGCGGAATTTAGCGTTTTACCCATTTTACTTTTTAAAAATATTGTATACTCCAGTCTGTCTCTGAGCTATTCCGTATTTCTTGTCAGGAGCTAGCAGTCACATGAGGAAAACATGTTATTTGGATTTGATGTTATGTGATCGTGGTATCATAAATTTGTAATGCGTGGGGAAAGGTTACTTATCTCTTAGTTGACGAATGACGACAGATAATGAAACTGTGAGAGAGTAGCATTTATATTTATGCTATGAAGGACGACCGTTTAATGAACTGGCCTGTTCTGTGTGTGGTCGTTGAGGTAGGGGATTCACCTAGTTTGCACCCGGCAGTAAAACGTCTACAAGTTTTAGCTCGCCAGCTCGCAGGCAGGGGGCTAATCCCAGTGGAACTCACAGATCAGGTGAGTACAGACATTTACTACTACTACTATTACTACTATTGTTATTATTATTATTATTACCCATTATTTGAGATCGGATTTCTTGGCGGAATTTTAGCGGATTTTTAGTAGTATTTAGCGGATCTTGAAAATATAAGTTGGCAACACTGGATTGAAAGCAGCCTTTCAGGGCTGGAAATATGGAGAATGTGGGCGTTTGTCTGGAACTGAAATGGAGAACAACGGAAAACCACCTCGATTATTGTAACGAATTGTGATCTCAACGTATCTCTGTTCAATAGTCCTCGAAAGGCTCCAGATTCGAACCCGTGACCTCTGGGATCGGAGTCTCAGTACGTACACCGAAGACCACAAAGGTGGTCAACCCCTATTTACGAAGAAAAAAGTTTTTTCGTTGAGATTCAGAATTCAAATTTCTTGAACCATATGCTCATGATACACTGTCAAGTTGGGATGAGTAGTTGCCCTCACTATAGTTATTCCAGTATATTCCAGCGATGTCAATCAATATTCTGTCGTCCCTGTTGATTAGTTGCCTTGTTGGTTTGCTGTGGCACATATAGTACCTCCGGATTTAACCACTTGGTAATCAGTCCTTTGTTCTTTAAATAAAGGATTTCCTACAAAACGAAAACGGCCTAGTGAGAACATAGTGCAACGTAGAGAATGAAGCTCATTGTTCGATCTGTTAACAACATTGCATCGCATCACGTTATTCAGTCTAGAGAGCCGATGTATTGATCAGACACATAAAAAGTTGGATCGTAACTGGCAGTCTGTAATGAGGAGCATGCATCGTGACATTCTCTTCTTTGAAGTTCCATCGCTGGAGGGAAACGCTTCAACCTCCCACGAACTCTTCTCAAAACAACCGCGAAAATGGCTCATCCGCACGGGATTGGTGTGGATGAAGCGAACAATTTTTGACTCTTCATACAACCTACTAAATTTAATATAGAGTAATAGCAAGAACATATGGTATTATTATTACTTTAGATGGTTTTCGGAGACGCCGAGATGCCGGAATTTAGTCCCACAGGGGTTCTTTTACGTGCCAATAGATCTACCGACACGAAGCTGACGTATATGAGCTTCTTCGAATACCACCGGACTGGCCAGGATCGAACCTGCCAAGTTGGGGTCAGAAGGCCAGCGCAGCGCTTCAACCGTCAGAGCCTCTCAGATTGCTGCAACTCTCTCAGGTTACTGCAACTCACACACCACACACAACACTATCGCCACCAATATATAACACCTATTTTCCCATAAACAAAATACGCTGCCACCCTCATAAGGGCTGCATCCGGCTTCAATGGTCACACGAATTTGTTATATTAACTTAAATGATATCCAACTTAGCTCACTAATCAGCGTAGTTGTCTTCAGTTCGTAGAGCCCATGGGTCGATTCCTCGCCGGGCCGGGAAATACAGCCGCTTCTAGTTAATTCCTTTTTCTTGGGGGCCTGAATGTTTGTGTTCACAGTATACACACAACAAATCACACTATCAACTATTACAGGAAAAACGTAATGATTAATTCATCCCTCCACTCAGGGTTGGCCGTCAGCAAAGGCATGTGGTCGTAAAACTGGGCTTAATTCACACGTAGTGCCACCCGTAAGTAACTGGGAAAAGGCCAGGAAGAAGAAGAAATAAAGTAAATTATCAATTGTTCACAGAAGTGACAGAGAGACAGACACCTTCTTGTGTTAGTCTTACTAGGGAGGAAAATCCCTCTTTGGCCTACATACGCATGAAATCGTTGAGGTTGGTTATCTACCATTTCTATTAAGAATGCGATATCGTCACTATATTCTCAAAAAAAAAAAAAATCGCCCGCAGCTCAAAAGGTATCCAATACATGTGGGTCACGTCTCAGTTGTTCGGATTCCACGTACAACTGGAGGTCCCGTGGCTATCACCATGATTTCACGAGTCACGTGTAAAACAAAACATTTTCACACCTGTTGTGACGGGCGTCCGTCGCCAAAGCTGGCGTCTCACCTGCTCCCACACCGTATTGACTAACGACAGATATATGGACAACAATTCCGCTGCTACATCAGGAGCCCTTCTGTCTCCGTCCAGACCTATACCGCTCACGGATAGTTTCCTTTCGGTCCCAGACTGTACTTCTAGCCGTCGTGCGCACAATATGAGAGCCAGAACGTCAATACTCTGAATATGCGTGAGAGGCTGCCATAACCTTGCTCTATATTACGGGTCACTGGGAAGGCCACGCTTTCATCGATCGATTCCTCGTTCCACACAGATCGTAAAGTGGATTCTCCTTTTAAAGGAGGCTTTGATAGGAGATCAATACTGATACCAAAGCAAAATAACTTGCCTTTCTAGAAAATGAACGTTAATTACAAAATCACTTACCCACTTCCATTTTATCGATCACACAAACTGCTATAAACGAACAAATATGTATTAGTGAGTGCATTTCGACAAACGGAAACTGCTTAAATGCCATACTACTTCCGGATCCCGCGCCCCGCTACACGAGCAGGTCGCGATGTTTTAAGGGAAAAAAAAAAAAAAAATGGATAAATGGATGTTACCATGTCACAAACAGTTGAAACACGTCCATCCCATTCTTCAAATTAAATGACCTAAATACTTCCTTTCTCTTTTGCTTCATGCCACACCGACACAGATAGGTCTTATGGCGACGATGTGACAGGAAAGGCCTAGGAATGGGAAGGAAGCGCCCGTGGCCTTAATTAAGGTACAACTCCAGCATTTGCCTGGTGTGAAAATGGGAAAACACGGAAAACCCTCTTCAGGGCTGCTGACATTGGGGTTCGAACCCACTATCTCCCGAATACTGGATACTGGCCGCACTTAAGCGACTGCAGCTATTATTTTCATTTTGTATTTATTCTATAATAATAATAATAATAATAATAATAATAATAATAATAATAATAATAATAATAATAATAATAATAACCATCAACTAGATCGCGTGCCAAAAGCCTGCGATCTTTCCAAACCTCTCCGCAGTATTCATATGGAGTGAGGGCGTATAGCGCTGTTGATGGTGATTTGTCCGACGGATGGAGAAGTTCAGTCTTGAGCAGATCCCCTGGTGTTCACTGACAGTACGCAATGTGCCGACACCGGTTTTCACCCTCTCATCATCTCTTTATCATAATCGCCACATACGCAGACGCGCAGGTTACCCATGGGCATCAACTACAAAGACCTGCGCCAAATCTCTCCGGAGACAACACTTTACATCACCATCACAACAACAATTCAATCACTATTTCTCTTAACGAGCGGGTTGGCCGTGCGGTTAGGGGCAAACAGCTGTAAACTAGCATTCAGGAGATAGTGGTTCGAACCTCATTGTCGGCAGCTCTGAAGATGGTTTTCCTTGTTTCCCATTTTCACACCAGTACCTTTTCTATCCCATCTTCGCCGTAATTCATATCTGCGTCGGTGCGACATAGAGCTAATTGTAAGAAACAAAAACGAAACTATTTTTCTTCCACAGGGGCCGATGACCTAGATGTTAGGCCTTTGTGTGGAATAAGCCCTATGTAGGCCCATGCACTATTTCCTGTTTTTGTGGTGGTTTGTAATGTGAGGTATGTAATTGAATATGTGCAATAAGACGAACACGAACACCCAGCCCTCTGACAGAGTAAAAATCCTCGATCCGGTAGGGAATCGAACCCTGGAAATTGTAAACCCAAGGCCACTACGCTGAACATTCAACCTACAAGCATGACGAGTTCAATCACTGTTGTATACAGGAAATGACGAACCAAAAGTCGGATCTTTCTTGCAACAGGTTCAAAAAAGTGACAACTGCCCGTACACACCAAACATGAAGCATCAGCATATCAATGTTACCACTGCTCTCAACACATGTGCATACACAACATGAAGTTGAGACATGAGCCTGATATTATGAACACATCCAGTTCGAACCCAACCTTTGACTGTCCTGAGAATGGATTTCTGTAGTTTCCCATTTTCACTTCCAGGCAAATGCCGGGATAGCTCCCTATTCATGGGTCACAGCACCTTCCTTTCACCTGCTTACCAAACTCCACTCACTATCTTTCATTCATGCACTGCATCACGTATCTTTAACGTCTTTAATCTTCTCCGTTTCGCAAATAACACTAACTGTACCCAACTAAAGCAGTCCTTAACATCTATCTGAGGCTGAGATTAGGCATTCTTGTGTCTAACAGTCAGATATACGTATATTTCTAAGAAAATTGTTTCTCTGCTTTAGCTTTATCTTCTTTAGATCCTCGTAGTCTAAAATAAGAAATAGGCTTAATTATTTACTTTCTTCTCTTGTATAATGTATGTTTTTATTTGACTGGAGGTTCGAACCCCACTGTCGGCAGCCCTGAAAACGGCTTTCCGTGGTTTCCCATTTTCACACCAGGCAAATGTTGGGGGTGTACCTTAATTAAGGCCACGGCCGCTTCCTTCCCACTCCTAGCCCTTCCCTGTCCCATCGTCGCCATAAGAACTATCTGTGTCGGTGCGACGTTAAGCAACTAGCAGAAGACTGGATTTGGTATCTGTATTTTCATTTTGTAAAGTTTAATGTTCAGTTTAATATTTTAATATTATAAAAATTTAGTTAGTGTGTTCATAAACCTGTATTGTATTATACGAAGACGGTACGTAAAGGGGCTTTTCAGCCTCAGTGGCATGTAAATCATCAATAAATTCAATTCAATTTCATTTCTTTAGTTTGGCGTCAGGAAGGACTCTGTCGGCCAACATTCTGATGGTGGAATTTTTTTCGATCAACGGGACTCGAACCGGCTAACCACGCTGACCGACTATATAGTCTACAGTTGAAGCGTTAACAATCACGGCGACGGGGCGGGCTATAGATATGCATGCTGTTAAATTTAATGGGTGATTTTCTCGTGAAATAAGGCCAATCGCCCAAACCCTCGGACACATTTCTCTTTACTTGTCAAGTAGATCAACCTCCCGAAGTTTGACCGAAATCGGTGAACCCATAGCTTCATGCCTCCCCCTGTGAGTGAACTCCAAAGACAATAAGACTCAGAAAGGGAAAATCTAGTTCCTAAATTTTATATGGAGAATCGAACTCTCATTCTTCCGCTGAATCAAGCAAATTTTACTGTCTCAACTACAGAGCCCACAGCGGAGCCCTGATTCCTGGAGACAATCAATAATGGACCACTGTAAAATAAATACTGGAGTTATATTTGGACTACACACACTACAGAGTGGAGTATTATTGGTTTCCGCCTCAGTGCTGAGCCCGTGCTGATCGATATCAGCTTGAGATTTATGGCAGATGTAATGAGTAGCCAGCAGTCTACATCCAGGAGAAAGCTACTGCCGGCTACGGTTCGTTATGCTGATGTGCTGCAGAAAGATTAAAACGAACGAGCACTCTGGTCTCTTGAATATGTTACGAACATACGAGAAAACCGCGAGAATCCACCAGGCAGATTCGAATGTGAAACATGGAAGATGGGGACGCCGCCGCCCCCCCCCCCCCCACTAGCTCTCAGGGAAAGGAAAAAAAAGTCTAACGTAGTTAGGTGTTTTTCTTTCAAGAAGATTTAAAAGTCGGCATTACGTAGAAGTGGTAAGGGATACCGTGGGTGGTATTCTACTGCTGAATACAAGTCACCATTCATCTTCCAAGATATCAAAAATACTACGTACCCCCAGGTCTAGCCCCCGTCGCCCCCCCCCCCCCTACAAACTATCCTATGGGCGCCGTTGCTTTCGAAAATGACATTTTCATATGAGCGCGTGGTGCACTCCTAAATGCATGTACAGTATTTATGCTGAAGAGGCTTCAATCCGGCTTCACTGTAGTCAGTCAACGAGAATTCGATGAGCACTACTCAAAGAAAAAGGCCTTCAGTCACGCAGTAGCGGCGATTAGGGGAGGGGGCGAGGGGGGGCAGTCCCCTCACATTTTGTGGTGAAAACTTTACATTTTTATTCCATTTTAGTCGACTAAAACTAGGAATTAGAGGAATTATTAAAAAAAAAAAAAAAAAAAAAGCAATTTTTCAAAGCCAATGTGTCTGTTAGTTTCTTAGTGTGTAGTCAAATACTAAATGACTTTTAATTGTATAATCATGCCGCACTCCTATTTAATTGTAATACAGGTGTAATATGGTTCCTTTGGTGATAGTTTTATTGTACAGTATTGAATCAAAATCTCAAAAAAGTGTTATAACTGCACTTAAGTTGCTAAACTGTAAACCTTTACCTCTCTGTGGAAATTCGCTCTGAGGGCATCAAAACACTTACCATTTTGTAGCTTTTTTAAAATTTCAGTCTGGATGTAGATACTCAACCCCCCCCCCCCCCCCCCGCGCGCTATATCCCACAAACTCCTCCCACTTTTAATTCCCAATCGCCGCTACTGCAGTCACGGACTCGAAGCCTGCTTTCCATAAAACTAACGTGCTGACATCTATTTACCTATCGTCGGATATATATAACAGTAACTGATTATGATTTGTTTAATTACAGCAGATTAGGTGCAATAGTTACTTCTCCATTTATTGATACCTGTGTAATGCATACCTTCCCTCTGAGACAATCAGGCCAAAATAATTCAGACATTCATTTTATGGGTATCCGAGCATATAACTGTAACTATGTAACATACTTTATGCATCTAAACCAAACCAAACCCCATGGCACTACAGCCCTTGAAGGGCCTTGCCCTACCAAGCGACCGCTGCTCAGCCCGAAGGCCTGCAGATTACGAGGTGTCGTGTGGTCAGCATGACGCATCCTCTCGGCCGTTATTCTTGGCTTTCTAGACCGAGGCCGCTATCTCACCGTCAGATAGCTCCTCAATTCTAATCACGTAGGCTGAGTGGACCTCGTACCAGCCTTCAGGTCCAGGTAAAAATCCCTGACCTGGCCAGAAATCGAACCCGGGGTCTCCGGGTAAGAGATAAGCACGCTACCCCTTACCTTTATGTATCTGCTTAGCATTCTGAAATACAATATTGTCTTAACCTTGACATTTTTGTAATATTTCCGCTGTTTGCCTATAAATGTTCGCGATTTGTACAGAAGGGGCCTCAGTCCTCAGTCCAGTGACTCAGGAAAGTAGAGAGCTTACAACACTCATTAACTGTAAATGTGAATCACATTGAATATAATCTGATTAACATTTTACCGAGCTCGATAGCTGCAGTCGCTTAAGTGCGGCCAGTATCCAGTATTCGGGAGATAGTAGGTTCGAACCCCACTGTAGGCAGCCCTGAAAATGGTTTTCCGTGGTTTCCCATTTTCACACCAGGCAAATGCTGGGGCTGTACCTTAATTAAGGCCACGGCAGCTTCCTTCCCACTCCTAGCCCTTTCCTGTCCCATCGTCGCCGTAAGACCTATCTGTGTCGGTGCGACGTAAAACAACTAGCAAAAAAAAATAACATTTTAAAATACATGATTTTGTTAATTTTGACATTTTTAAAAATAATTTCACTGTTTGCCTATAAAAATATGTGATTTGTGCAGAAGGGGCGTAGGTCTAGTGGATTTTATAGCCCCTAAATGGAAATTACATAGTGGAACATCTGCATGCTCTTGCACAATCCATAACTGAGCTGTAACCTACCTAACGCATGTGTTTTAAATGTGATATGGATGATATATTGGTTCAAAATATTTATGTTTGCCCGAAAAGTAACTATTTTGAACTAAGGACTTTTCTGTATGAAGCGATTCAACTGTGTTCCCTTTCCGTCACGTCTGACATTGCAAATGACGGTGATATGGACAGTATCATGTCTCGATCTTCCTTTGCTCACGTGCAGGGATAGAGTGGAAAAAGTAAAATAAAAAGAATAGCAGTGTCCTTTACCAAGGCTACGTTCGTGCTTCTACTTACTTTGAATAGTCATTACTGAAGTGATAATTGCTGAGGAACAATTTTATTGTTTAGTATATTTATTTCTGTAATTGACATCACTGAGAAAGTGATCAGTTGTTAAAGGAGTGCCGTCCCCAGAGATAGTATTAAAATCTCAAACTTATAAGACCGTGAAATACAGTGTATACACAAAAAGAAACAAACATCCAACAAGTGTGCACACATTTTCAGAAGTTGTTTGACCAGTACTTGCCGAGCAGTGAGCGTGAACTATCGTAAAGGCCTCTACTTCGTACCTAATAGGACCTGAATTGAAAACCATGAAGTGATCCATGGATTTCTTCCATACCATACTCCTTTTTTTCTGCAATTGGCTTTAATTAAGGTACAGCCCCAGCATTTGCCTGGTGGGAAAATGGGAAACCACGGAAAACCATCTTCAGGGCTGCCAACAGTGGGGTTCGAACCCACTATTTCCCGGATGCAAGCTCACAGCCGTGCGCCCCTAACCGCATGGCCAACTCGCCCGGTGGGTTTACTTTCAAAAATATTCCACTTCTCCGTGTTGAATTTAGGATTTATATCCCTCAAAGTATCCATGACATTTAGTGGCTTAAAACATACGTCTGCGTAGTATCTTACTAACTTCGATGGGGAAGTAATTATTACCAAATGCATTTTGACAGTATTCAAAACACCACCAGAAAGCGCCAATGGTAATTCAGCGATAGAAACGGAAATTACGTAGCGTGAATTTTGTGAAGTTGTTATTCTTCCGCTAAGACGGCTATTGCCAAAAGGGGCTGCACCATTCCCCATTTTCCGTAATATCCACTGACAAAATATTCCCCAAGGACCGAAGTCAGATCGTATAGATTCTGATGTAATTGCACATAGTGCGGATACAATTAGACTATTTATTGTTAAGTAATACTCGCATAACAGATAACCAACAGATGATAGTCTGGGCCGATGACCTTCGATGTTAGGCCCCTTAAAACATCAAGCATCATCATCATCATGATAGTCTGTTGAACGAGTGTATAAACAGGTATGCGGGACATTCCGGATATCGTCTAAAAAGAACCTCTTCATTGTGACCAGATGTTATAGGTGTAGCTCTAATAAGAGGTTTACTTTCAAGTTCTCTAGTTGAACACAAAATGGCTGTCGGTTTTCTACTATAGGAAATCGCTTGTGAAACAGGCGTTGTGACTCCCATGGCATCTGTCACGTATCTCCATAAATGAGTAACTTAACGATGTACTCGTCACTGGATATTCACTCTCACTAAACGAGTGAATGTATAAGCTTTGTGTTCTGACTTGTCTTCATAACTGTGCATTTCCAGCAGCATACATGCTTAACATAATACTCTGCAATCGCCTCAAAGGAGACATACTCTGCCGTACATAGGTATAACGAGGCTATGAATACCCTCAAAAAATCTGCATAGAGAAGGATTCGAATCATGGATCCATTTTCAGATCTCAAAGACCTTACCGGTACCTCACCGATTCATTCAAAATGACGCACTCCTTGATCGCAGGAAGCGCGCTACTGATGCATATGGTACTTATTCATCAGCTACACCATCACCTCAACGTTAATGTTTTACAGCGTTCATTTAGGTTCTATTACAAAAAAATCAGATGCTGTTTATGTTGTACTGATTTAATACAAGTGCCGCTAATACGATCTAGTTCGTGGGTTGTGCATAGAACAACACACCATACACAACATGTGTGTAGAATGATTCTTTCATTCTGGGGAAAAGATTGCATATAGTCGTGTTTCTTGTTTCAGATTGGCTCGTTTTAAGTTGATGACATGTAGGTAGCAAGCAGAGCAATATCGACCTGAAAGACAATCAGTATTAAATGGATTGCGTCTCTTCATGAATGTTAAGAGGCTAGAGGACTACTGTGTATGTTTGTCTGGTTTAAGTTTTCTATGGATTTGAATCACGATGGTTGTTAGTAACAGTAATGGGCCGAGTTTTTCGGCAGGATTCTTTAATAATAATGCTACTTGCTTTACGTCCCACTAACTACTTTTACGGTTTTCGGAGACGCCGAGGTGCCGGAATTTCGTCCCGCAGGAGTTCTTTTACGTGCCAGTAAATCTACCGACACGAGGCTGACATATTTGAGCACCTTCAAATATCACCGGACTGAGCCAGAATCGAACCTGCCAAGTTGGGGTCAGAAGGCCAGCGCCTCAACCGTCTGAGCCACTCAGCCCGGCGGCAGGATTCTTTAAATCAACTCGAAGAAATATAATATTACTGGGGCTCGGAAGTTGAATACCTATAAATAGCCTAAAAAATTGAAAAAAAGAAAGATCTCAAAACATTAACAAGACCTAAAAACTGAAAAAAAGGACGTAACAATGCGACCTAAATTCAAATTACTTTTAATTACTTTTCGTCGCTGCCGGGACAAAACCTCCTATGTGAAACATTTTAGCTTAGAACTTTGGCCGGTAAGGTTCTGTCATCTAAGGTGCAATATTGTGTGCATACTGTCAAGGCATTCTCGCTCTTCATAATGTATGTGCTGCGGGTCAGTATATCTCCAGAAATATTGTATGTGCTGCGGGTCAGTATATCTCCAAAAATATTATCACACAGAAGGTTTTGTCCCGGCAACGACGTTATGTAATGAAGGAATATAATGTTTTAAAATGCAAAATTCTGGTGGTAATTTTTAATTTCGTGTGGCTATTTCTAGCCGGGTGCAGCCCTCGTAAGGCAGACCATCCGATGAGGGTGGGCGGCATCTGCCATGTGTAGGTAACTGCGTGTTATTGTGGTGGAGTATAGTGTTATGTGTGGTGTGTGAGTTGCAGGGATGTTGGGAACAGCACAAACACCCAGCCCCCGGGCCATTGGAATTAACCAATGAAGGTTAAAATCCCCGACCCGGCCGGGAATCGAATCCGGGACCCTCTGAACCGAAGGCCAGTACGCTGACCATTCAGCCAACGAGTCGGACAATTCTGGTGGTATGCAACATACAGTGCAAAACTATATGAGTGAAATACTTCTTCTCAAATACATTATGTATGTTTAGATTAACATAATTTTAGAAAAAGAATTCCGTGTTTGTTAAATTGTTCTCCTTTCAATATTGCACCTATCTTGCACATAAAATGGATACCCATATATATTTTTTCAAGCATTAGTTTCATTTTTCATTTTATTTTAATTCAATTCTCTCTCACTACACAAAATATATTTTTAAGAGGTGATAGATGAACTAATGATGATTCGAATTGAGAATGGGCAGTAAAAATGTAGTCGAAAGTAGGTGAAGTTGCAAATAAGCCGCTAAGAACTAAAAACGGGCTAAACATGATCTAAAGCCAAAAAACGCCGAAAAAGACAAAAAGGATAAATAATACCCACCATTTCCTGGCCTACAATGATCCAGTATAAACATATATTATGTTGGGCCTCGTCTTCGGACAATCGAGTGAAAAGGATTTTTCCTCAACTTCCGAGCCCTAGTTATTACATTTAAACAAACTCTGTGTGACGTACATCAATTATTGATGGACCTGGCCTGCCACGACGATTGTTGTCCAACTAGATGGCCTACAGATAGGCAACGTGACGACATTCCCAGATGCATTAGTTGACCGGGCAGCTCCCTCTTATATCTCCTCAGTTGATGTTACGAGGATGAATCTGCCCTGTTCAAGCACTCTGTCACGAGAGGATTAAAAATTATTGGACGAGCCACGAATTAAATCCATGGCCTCCAGCTATATACATGTCCTTGCATCACAAGGGTGATCGTCAAATGTAAATAGCAGTCCCAATTTAGGAGGTAAAATAATTATCTACCGTATACAGGCGCCCACGTAAGTATTCGTCCATGTGTCCTTTTCATATACTGAACACCAAAATTGCATTACAAGGCTTCGGATACGTTCAGAAACAAATACGCAGTGAATATGCAATATACAGTATATGTACTATAATACCGGCAGAATATACCTCTTGCACGTCAGTACTCTTTAAAAATAAAGAATGAGTGTGGTTGGGCTAGGAAATGGCAACGCAAAAGTATTCGCCCGCCTTGTGCATTATCTTGTGTAACGAACACAGCATTGAGGAAGGGGGACACATCACCAAGCTCAGTCCATCAGTGATACGGACAGTGTCGGTGAGACAATATCTAGTGCATGCCCCGAGTACGATGGGAAAAATAAGGAAAGGAACTGTTGTTGAACGCCAACGAATTATCCAACTCCACATGCTTGGTAATCCGTGAAGGGTAATTGCAGAAAAACAGGAATACCGTGAACTAAAGTCGCAAGTATCATTCAACGATACAAGATCAGTGCAACTCAATAGAGCAAGAACTGGGCGGTCGAGGAAGCTGACAACACGCTAAGAGCGAAGCATAATATGCACCGTCCAGAAAAATCCCCATGTGTCTGGACCTGTGCTTCGAACAGAAGTACAAACCTCCACTGGAAAGAACATCAGCACCGACACCGTACGACGTGTGTTAAGGCGGCTACATACGTTACTGTATAACTGTGCGATTTAACTGTACCAACCGAACTGCGGAGATTTATCTCACGTGTAGACGGTAAATCGTTGCAGTTATTTCTGCTTGCACAGTTCATCGGAGCAAGTTCATTTTTCTAACCAATAAAACTGCGTCGATTGGGTTTGCACAGTTTTATCGCAACGTGTGGACCGTGGCGACTGCTGATTGCTCAGTTCAAGTGAGTCACTCGTTAAGATAGTGCGCGCTATAAGTTATCACATGTCTCAGGAAGGCCAACGCGGATATTGTGAGCATTTGGAAGATTTCATTGAATGCTATAGAAATGAATCTTGTCTCTGGCAGACGAAGTCTAAAGATTATCACAATCGGAACAGAAAAAACGCCGCCTACAGTAAGCTGATTGAAAAATATAAATTAATTGACTGCAAAGCCAACAGAGACGTAGTTGTAAAAAAGATTAATAATTCTTCTTACAAAAAGGAGTTAAACGAAGTTAAACAATCTAAAATAACGGAGTCTGGCACTGACGAGTTATACACTCCGCGTTTGTGGTACTTTCATCTATTGGACTTCTTATATGAACAACACATACTACATGTAACGCTAAGAATAATTTTCTCGTAAAATCAACGTTAAGGCGTCTACACACGTTAGGTACAGTATAAGTGTGCGAAACCGATAACTGGAAAGTATTATCTGCAGCTGTCTTGGAGTCTTTTCCCCGAAATATAAGATGCTTAAAGGAAATTCTGCAATATACTGTAAATTTCCACAGTTGTACTTCCAATGTTACGCCCTGCCAGAAATTGAACCCGGTACCCCTCTGACCAAAGGCCAGCACGCTAACCATTTAGCCATGGAACCTGACCGAACAGGACTAACGTGCTGTTATTCTGTGGTACGAAGCGTAACTCATTTAATAAATTTACCTGTCAATATTGCTTTCTCTGTAGTAGCCAATCTTTACACCACACGCTGCGTGTCTTCTCTTGCTTTTTCATTGTACACACACATAGGCCCAACACCGCTAGTACGTCATCATCGTCCGTCGATGACATGTTGCTTTGATAAATGTCTGATGAGGTGATGAGTACTGTCGATCGACGCAGTTATCTGTACCGTGTGGAGGCTATAGGGCTTTCAGTTTTACTGCGCAGTTAAATCGCACAGTTATACCGTAACGTGTGTAGCCGCCTTTACACAGAGCTGGTTTGCAGCGGCGTACAAGCCGGAAGAAGCCCTGGATAAGTGAGGTGAACCATAAGAAGAGGCTGGCGTTCGCCAAACAGTACGTTATGAAGTCACCAGCACTATGGAAACGCTGGTTCTTTACGGACGAGAGCAAATTCTGTTTATTCATTTGCTCTAGAAAGCGACGTGTATAGAGAAAGAAGAACGCCGAGCTCGAAAGTCAAAATCTGCAACCAACCGCAAAATATAGAGGAGGTTCCATAATGGTATGCGGGTGTATGTCGGCGGCTGGGGTAGCCAACTGTCATGTAATACCTGATCGGATAGGTGGGTACTTCTTCCAGAAACGACTGAACATTCCTTGACTTCTTATTGTGGACGAATACTTTTGCAACGTGACTTTTCTGCAAGCAGTGTGATTGTTTTTTATTTGTTCCAAATGCCAGTGCTTAGGGTGCTATAAATTATGTCCTCAGATGTACAGATGGCAAATAAAATATACGATTACTTGTTTGCAATCAACTTCTTTATTACATTGGTTCTATTGGCTGTTGTCCTCACATGAAGAGCGCGGACGAATAATTTTGCGAGCGGCTGTATATGCTTTATCATTAATGTAATAGGGCAAAGATTAGACAATACTGACAGGAATTAAGTGCATATGTTTAAAAAGTATTTATTACCATTCCCTCCATACAGTAATGAGCTCAAATATAGAAATCATTACAGTACCGCATAAAAATGCGGTTACAATTGGAAAACGATCTAATGCGTAAGGTAAATATAAACAGTTCTTTTTTCACACTGTCTGCTTGTATTAAGAATCGTACCATACTCTACATGCCGTGCAGTTTATATTATAAAAACAAATGTAATTTTAAGTTCCGTCGTTAACCAAACATTCGCCACAGCCAGAATAAAAAACAAGGAATTCCCTAGTAGCCTACTTCCTTTTCTGTTAGTTAAAAGTGGAGTGTTTTAAGTGCTGTACTATTTAGAAAACTCATTTATTTGCAAGACACACATTGCACAGTGGCTGCCCAGAGCAACACTGCAGTACCTGGATCTTCCATGCCTTACCTGCGCATAAACCTTTTAAACACTTGTTCACACCGCAATGTGTGCAAGAAGTATTCCTGATCTCCAGAGAAAACATATCATCACCCGTCAGTCAAGTAATTTCAACCCCAATACCCACAAGGCCAGATTATACAGAATGTATCATAATTAGTAGAGCAAACTGAAAGAGCTGTAAAGTACACGATACTAGACACAAAAAGATCTTAGTAAGCATGGGTCCGCAAACGAGCCGTTTGGGAAATAATTTAGAATTTATGGTTACCAGGCACCACTGACTTGATTGTGTGTAAACGTCATCCTAGTTAGGAAAAGGTAGCAATACAACATTAAGAAAAGTTATCAGATACTTTTGTAGGAGTGCAGTTGTTTTTAATGAACAAGAAAACAGTCTTACTTAGCATGTTACAGTTACAATGACTGTGCAGTGTACTTACTCGTAGTTAAAGGATGTGTTCGAAATTAAATCCTTGTGCCCGGATTCAAGCAATCCTCAACGTTCCTCCTCAAACAACCGATATGAAACCCACATGCTGTGCATGAGTCACCACATCAGAGACATTTCTCATCGAATGTGTGGTTAGAGCTACTAGGTGATCGTCTTATTGGACTGCACATTTTACCAAACTCAATGGACGGAATTACTTTCGATTTCTGCGGCATCACGTTTCAGGATTGCTTGAGGATGTTCCCTTGGAGTAACGCCAGAGGACATGGTACATGAATGATGGAGCATCGCCACATTTTGCTGCAATTATGATATGTCCAAAGATGGATTGGGCGAGGAGGGCCTATACCGTGGCCTCCATGATCACCTGATCTGAACCCTTTGGAATGTTGTGTTTGGAGCCACCATAAATGTGTAGTGTACGACACACCGGTTAATACGGTTGAAAAATTGGAGCAGAGACTTGTAAATGCTTGTCAAGAATTTCAAAATGATCCAGGCGTGTTTCAAGGAATTCGAAAGTCGATGCGGCGACGAGTTAATTAAAAACAACTGCACTTCTACCGAAGTATCTAATACCTTTATATTGGTACCTTTTCCTAACTAGGATGACGTATACACACAATAAATCAGTGGTGGCTGGTAACCTCAAATTCTAAATTATCTCGCAAACGGTTCGTCTGAGAACCCATGTTTACAAAGACTTATTTTGCTTCTAGTATCGCGCGGTTACAGTTGTTTCAATTTGGGGTATTATGATACATCTTGCATGTGTACTAAATAAGGCGCGGGATTTCTGCTACCGATATCCGTTTTCGTTTTTATTTGTCGCTGGCTAAGTTGTAGCCATGAAATACTTTTACAGGCAGGCAATTCGCCTCTCTATTTACTTAGTCTCCGTTGGTGTGCCCCTGTACATATTTTGTCGTAGAAAATCTCACGTTCTATTCGTGTGTAATTACTTCCAGCAGAGTAGGAGACAGTCTTTTGTCTGGCGTTCAGTATGCTAATAGCGAAAGGTTTCAGCACTACTAAACCTGTCGTACGATATACTTGGTAATTATTGTATCGGCCACAGATACGTAGTTACTGCACCACTTTCCCTGTCGTTACAACATGTATCCTGGAGGGCAGGAGTTCCTTATAACAACAGGAAGTACTTACATTGCACCTTACACAATATATAGCCCACATTTACACTTAATTACTCCATTAGGTCTAATAACAGATTTATAATACTAGTCGCCAATAAAATACTGTACCAGCTAGGCTCACACATTGATAGGACGTGTAAGTCGGTAACTCAAGGAAATCATTACCACATCCATGCAGGCCATAAAGACCCCTAAAGCAATGGAAGTCTTCCTCTAACCGTAACATCGGAACTAACAGAAATAGAGCGGTTAGCCCGGAAGTCTTTCCCCCAGGAATCAACCTAGTACTCATTTTTCGTGTAGACTGAGAAAACCTCACAGCCACGTCTCTGTAGAATTAGAAATCTCGTTTCTGAATGTTTCGACTTCTTGACGGAAAATCGGAACCCAAGTCCTTCCCGATGAACCAAGCATGACTTCACTGCCTAGGCTAGGCAGACCCTACAATTTATACACAGCATCAAATAAATAAATAAATTAATTAATTAATTAATTAATAATGTAACATTCATCTGAGCAGTGTCTTAGGTGAAACAGTGATATAGTGTGCCCCTGTGGGTGGGGGCAGTAGAGCACATCCACGGTAATTCTTGCCTGTTGTAAGAGGCGACTGAAATGTAATCGTCCAGAGGCTTTTAACTTGGGAGCATGGGCTAGAGGCAATGTATCTGGCATTGCTTCCACTTCCTTATGCAGAGCTCTTCACTTTCAACTTCCCTATTCGACCTCCCTTCTGACTCCAGGGTACAGTATTACATTTGTGAGGCCAAACGAGTATTTCATTATCACACCCTTCATTCAAAACCCTAATGTATTTATCGTATGGCTTTTAGTGCCGGGAGTGTCCGAGGATATCTTCGGCTCGCCTGGTGCAGTTCTTGTAAGGCAGACTCTTAAGCAACGAGGATGGGGAGGTATGGAACCGCATGTTTTTATAGTGGAGGGTAGTGCTGTGTGTAATATGTGAGTTGCAGGGATGCTGAGGACAGTACAAACACCCAGTCCCCAAGCAAGGGGAAATAACCAATTAATGTTAAAATCTCCGGAATAGGAATCAAACCAGGAGTCCTCTGAACCGAACGCGACTACGCTGACCATTCAGCCAAGAAGCCGGACATAATAATAATAATAATAATAATAATAATAATAATAATAATAATAATAATAATAATAATAATAATAATAATAATAATAATAATGGTTTTACGTCCCACTAACTGCATTTTATGCTTTTAGAGAAGCCGAGGTGCAGGAATTTTGTCCCGCAGGAGTTTTTTGACGTGCCAGTTAACCTTAATGGCAGGAGGCTGACGTATTTGAGAACCTTCCAATATCACCGGACTGAGCCAGAATCAAACCCAACTTGGGCTCAGAAGGCCAGCGCTCTACTGCCTGAGCTACTGACTCTGGCCCTTCTCTTAATTTGTCTCTATGATTAATGCTAAGAGAGGATAGTTGCCCAGCTGGACTACGTCTTAAAATAATAATCATCACGCCACCATTGGTATATGTCCAACTCAGCATCGCAGATTCGTGAATTCCATCCCGACGGTCGGGTAAAAATCTTGACATCCCATGTAATAATACGAGCAGCAACTAAAGCCTGCTGGTGTAGCATCTGTGTCCTTTGGACAAAATTAACTCATCTTACAAACGGACTAGTAGAGGTCCAATTCGCTGCACAATCGAAACGTCGACATGGCTATGCAGGTCATCTAATTTATTTATTTATTTATTTATTTATTTATTTATTTATTTATTTATTTATTTATTTATTTATAGATCTATAACAGAGACTATCTCCAATTATTAAAAACGAACCATTATAACAGTTTACAACTTAAAGAAAATTAACAATAAGCAACGAAGGAACAGAAGAAAAGTAAAGAAAATTTGAAAATAAATTTAACAATACATCATGCCGGGTGCAAAGAGAATGTCACACTATTTCATTACACTAAAGGATTAGATTATAGTGTAAGCAAACATTCAACTAAACGAACAGATTAATATACTTCTATACAAATAAGTGATTAAACAGAAAACACCCCAATACATGTACTATTTATACTCTTACTATTCACAATTATGATTAGAACAAAGTCCGACTCGTTGGCTGAACGGTCAGCGTACTGGCCTTCGGTTCAGAGGGTCCCGGGTTCGATTCCCAGCCGGGTCGGGGATTTTAACCTTAATTGGTTAATTCCAATGGCACAGGGGCTGGGTGTATGTGTTGTCTTCATCATCATTTCATCCTCATCACGACGCGCAGATCGCCTACGGGCGTCAAATAGAAAGACCTGCACCTGGCGAGCCGAACCTGTCCTGGGATATCCCGGCACTAAAAGCCATACGACATTTCATTATTTCATTAGAACAAACACTGTACTAATATTAAAACTCAATTAATAGCATTAATTTATGTATTCCTTAGGCCTATACATATTTTTATTCGTAAATGATAACGTGAAGTCAACTGCATTCCTTGTCAAACATTGATTGTTATAGGTTTCAAACAGTGATAGTTTCTTATAAAACCTTGACTTCGACTGTTGGCAATAAAATAATTGACGCACACGTAAATTTATATGTCTTTAGACATTCTCCTCGAAACGAAAAACAAATACAATACTCCAATGCAGTTATAGATACATAGAAGTATATATTTATAAGACACATGAGTTAAATCCACGGGCCGAAACCTTGTTTGAATACCAACAGTTCCGCTGGCAGATGTCATGATGTCCTGTAACTTCCGTCACCGAGCCAGAAGTTGCTATTACATATTAGTTTGCCAAACCCACCGAAATGCCTTTTCTTTCTATTGACCTTACAAATAATATTCCCACACACCATTTATCACAGCGACGGCATAAATAACGATAACACAGTACTACCAGCGTCACTTATACCTCTGCCAGTTTTATTTGATTAAATCACAGACCGGACTGGAAATACACTTATTTTAACCTATACCGGAGATACAGTTTACTGCATTGTCTCTCACCGGAGTAGATCCTCGATTTAATGTAAGATACACTACGATATTATTATGTCAGTGTACACTCAGGCCTATGTACACTTCCTCACCTCAAATAAAAGTGGGAATATCGAGGTTAACGGGCTGATGACTGCGCTACGGGAACAACTTTGAAATTCTTGGCAAACACTTTCAAATTTAATCCAGCATCGTTGTTACCACTCTGAAGCGTTAATCAGAAATCACGCGTAACATTACAGTAACAACTCAAAACTTAAAATGAACCTAGTACTCCTTTGTTAAATGTCACTAAGGTATGTTGTTGTCTGGCAAGTCTAGAAATCGATTATGGATTCTGACGAACGAACAAACAAACAAACAATCAAACAAACAAAAACCAAACAAAATAACAGACAAGCGATTTAGTTTCAACATGACAAGGGAAGATAAGTACCCTAAAACAGGTACTCATCTCAATTCTGTTTAGATGAACATCACTGAATGGTAATACGCCTAATAAATAAAATTGGTATCTAGCCTCCAACCTTGTATATGTAATGTACGATATATATATATTTGAACACATTTAGGAAAGAAGAAACTTTCAGGACAAACAAAGGTAAATTGAAAATCTGATGCGATGAAACGTCAATACTACTTCAATGTTCAGTATGAATCTTATATGTTACGTCCATAAAGAAGCAGGCCAAGCTGCCAGCCAACATAATATGAACGGTCGTACAGCACAAAGGGTGAATTTGCCGTAACTAGTTGGCATTTAGCCCTTACTTTACATCTAAGGTACGCATATCATAAAGCTCATAAATGCAGTTAATGTAAGTACGTCTTCTGAGTAACCGATGAACTGCGTTTGTTATTTTTAAAATATCACAGTAATAAAACCAAATATGAGAAGTCCGGACAAGCCCTAATTACGAGTGCAGGATTTATAACGTAATGCAACTACTGGAACTTTTGGTGACGTCGACGATTTGGATCTGTACCAAAACGCTTTTGCCAATTATTCATTCTGGGTCAGGTGACAGGGAAGTCCACACTGCAGTCTAGCCAGAAAACTATCCGGACGAGCGAATGGAGATACATAACGCATTGCAGTTCCAGGAGGAAGTAAGTCATGCCAGTTAAATACATCAGGAAATTCCGCCATGAAGGTCAAGATAATTCTTGTAGAGATACTGAGAACAAAGAATTGTAAAAACAACATGGTGATTATTACGTCACCATACACAGTTCAAGTCTGTAAGAGAGCGAGAGAGGGGGAGGAGTAGAACGTCTTGACCGAGGAAAATTCTACTTATTAATCATCAGAGTTGTCGAAGCTAGAAATTAACTATGTAACGAGGCGGAGTCGTATGAGCTACTTATTCCAGCGAATGTGCTGCCATCAGAAAAGCAAGGAACTGAAAATCCCCTTAATTTAAATTAAAATAAGAAATAATATACAATCTGAATTATTCTCCTTTGTCTTTTTTCTCAATCGTATATATTTATCCTTAAAAGATACCCAAAGGGTAAAATACACTAGCTCTTCACTCAAAGTGACAGAAGTTAGGGTTTACATCACTTAATATTTAATAAAATATTGAATGTCTGCTTTAAAATGGACACAATTAGGCAAAAGCGTTAAAATAAGACTACTTTAGGCAGTCTAACTTGAAAAGAAAAAGCCACAGTAGCCTGTTATTGAATAAACAATAGACAGGCAAGCAAAAACAGATAAATGGAAAATAAAAACTGATTGACGCATGTCTCGTTTGAGCAGGATAAGTTCGCACAAGTAGAAACTGACAGGGTCTATTCAATGTGGAAACATAAAACACTTCAGTCATTAGAGTGGTGTATCCCCTATACCTCGATCACCCCGACAGCAGCTACTACTTTTACTTAACGGATCACGTAATTCTTTAAGAGGTTCAGGCTGATACAAATTTAAAAAATCACCTTCGTAGCTGTGAATGGAACTCAAGACAGAATGTAGATACAACGACGTTCCATTGTCTTAGCTTGGACGTTGGTGTCCTAATCAGTGTTGACAAGTAAAGACACAAGATCATAGCTCAAATATCCGTAAACAGCGCTTTGCTTGTGACTGGTCAGTGCCGACTGAGTGGCTCAGACAGTTGAGGCGCTGGCTTTCTGACCCTAGCTTGGCAGGTTCGATCCTGGCTCAGTTCGGTGGTATTTGAAGGTACTCAAATAGTCAGTCTCGTGTCGGTAGATTCAATGGCACGTAAAAGTACTCCTGCCGGACTAAACTGCGACACCTTGCCGTCTCCGAAAACCGTAAAAGTAGTTAGTGGGACGTAAAGCCAATAACATTATTATTATTATTATCAATTGGTCAGTTCCTTCCCGCTTCTCCACCGGTACTAACCTAATTGATTGAAGAGCGCTTAAATACAGATGCGCCATGGTGGTGGTGGTGGTGGTGGTGGTGGTGGTGGTGGTGGTGTTTGTTTTAAGAGGGAATAAGACTAGGTAACCATCCTCTCAAATGCAACAAGTCGATTTACCGACACACTTATGAACTCCTGTTCTGATCAAAATTCAGCACTTCGGCGTATTATTATTATTATTATTATTATTATTATTATTATTATTATTATTATTATTATTAAGTAATATGCTGCTCCCTAGCTAAACGGTCAGCATGTTGGCCTTCGGTCCAAAAGGCCCTAGGTTCGATTTCCAGCTATTCTGGAGATTTTAGCTGCGCCTGGTTAATTCCTCTGTCTTGAGGTCTAGGCGTTTGTCTCAGCACACCTCTTCATCTACACAAAACACACCACACTACCAACCACCTCATCCCTCTGCACAGGACTAGCATCAAGAAGGGCATCCGATTGTAAAACTACTGTATACAATGTTCATGTGTGCTACAGATACTGCACCCGCAGAGCGCGAACCCACCACGTTGGCGGAGAGAAAATGATTGTTAACCAAGTACAGACCTTGTCAAGAGTCACTTAGGAGAAACGTAATCCATAGTTTCAACTCGGTTACGCCGTTAGTCTGGTAAGACACAAGTAAATCTCTGACTGAAAGCTATGAGATTCCACCAATGCCTTAATTTATGTACGAAAATGACGACATGATTGTTTTACATTTAGATATTGTAATAAACTTACCAAACCTTCGGTAATTTCAAAACCACTGTATTATGCAATGTAAAACAAAACAACAAAAAATCCGGTGGGGCGCAACAACCCATTAGAGTCTTGACCTACCATAGCCTGTATACACAGTACTGGAGTGTCACGTGGAGTGACATCCTCAGCTGTATCGATCTGCTTTCTTGACTGAGTTCACGGCCTCCTGTACCAGGCAGCTCCTCAGTTCGTCTCACGAGGCTAAGTGAAACCCGTTCCAGCCCTCCGTCCAGGAATCGAACCCGGGGCCTCTGAGTGGGAAGCAAGCACGCTACCCCTACACCATATAGTCGGCCTGATAACACAAGATATTCCTCAAAATTTTAGAAGTATATTTAATTTTCATTTTAATACATTATTTGCTGTCTCTCTCTCTAGAGTGAGGTCTGGATGTGCCACAGTTTCAACCTTCGTAACTATTATAACTTCTGTGATTAAAGCAGTGAGATACGCGTGACATATTAGTTAGTAAATGGAATGACATGATATGATATGATATAATATAACTCTATCTGTTTAATAGTTCCAGACCACATGAATTCTAATTTATTCCATGCATACTAAAGTATTCACCGTTATCAAAACGTCCGTGTCATTAAAGTTAGTTTTGAACGTCAGTATCAAGAACCAAGAAACCCTGCTAACAACCGCATTACATTTAGTAGCAGTACTTCAAAGCCATCTTTCTCATTTACTTCGAAAGTTAAAATATTTACATCACGATCAGAAAGTACGCACGTACACAGATCCGTGTGTTTGAACTGATCTATGGCCACTGATGTATTTCTCAATTTCGTTAGAGTCGAATACAGGCAGCCGAAATGAAGTTCTTGAGGAGTATGATACAGAAGAGTAGAAGAGACAAAATAAGGAATGAGAAAATCCGGGAAGAAATTGGAGTGGAAAAAATGAATGATAGAATAGAGAAGAGCCGACTAAGATGGTTTGGGCACATAAAGCGAATGAGCGACGAAAAAATGCCAAAAAAGGTGATGGAAACGCAAATCCAAGGAAGGAGAGGCCGTGGACGACCACGACTGAGATGGAAGGATACCATCCAACGCAGCATTAGGGTACGTTTATGCTGCAGCCTGGCTGCTGGCACATCGCTAAGCCTCGCTGCTCGATGTTAGGCGATGATGAAACAAACCAATGAATCTCAATCAGTGCATTTACCCTGGAGCCCGGCTCATAGCTGCGCTGCTGGCTGCTATCCTTGCCACATCCATGGTCTCAAACACGTTTGATTTTCGAGCCTGGCCCATCGCTGGCAATCCTGTAACTTGGACTGTGATTGGTTCTTTCAAGGTCACCCGCTCTCCCACTCTTCGCACTCTATACACACGTTCAGTGATCACTTGCTCACTTGCTATCTGAAGCTGTCTTCGAACGCAATGCGATTTGGAGCCAGCGGCATGCGGATCATCACACGAGTTTCATATGAGATAAAAGGAGTGACGAGATGACGAGCGGCCAGTAGACCTTTTCCTACGTTTTATGAGAGAGAGTGGCTTGTTTTATCGTGTTTAAAAGTAAAGAAACTATTTGTGTTTTAATTGGTTTATTGTTAACTACTATTTTACCCTACGGGGCGAGTTGGCCGTGCGATTAGGGGCGTGCAGCTGTGAGCTTGCATCCTGGAGACAGTGGGTTCGAACCCCACTGTAGGCGGCCCTGAAGATGGTTTTCCGTGGTTTCCCATTTTCACACCAGGAAAATGCTGGGGCTTACGGCGACGGTGGGATAGGAAAGGCCTAGGAATTGGAAGGAAGCGACCGTGGCCTTTATTAAGGTACAGCCGCGGCATTTGCCTGGTGTGAAAATGGGAAATCACCAAAAACCATCTTCAGGGCTGCCGACAGTGGGGCTCGAACCCACTATCTCCCAATTACTGCATACTGGCCGCACTTAAGCGACTGCAGCTATCGAGCTCGGTAGTCTAAGTATTCATGCCCTCTATATCTATAATCAAATTATGCAAAATACAAACCGCCTTAATTATCAGTTCGACTACTGCTGAGAGCTGCGTACGCGCGGGGCTGCTGCAGGGTAAAAGCTCCATAGCCAGCAGCGAAGTGCTAGGGCGAGCATCCATGAGCCAGCAGCGAAGCTGCAGCATAAACGTACCCTTATAGAAAGAAACCTGGACTGGGACACAGTGTTGGAGGAGGAGTGGTGGAAAGACCGAAGAAAGTGGAGAGAAACCATATTTGCCCCTACCCGGCTACAGCTGGATAAAGGGAAATAATAATGATGATGATGATGATGATGATGATGATGAGTGCACGGCTCCATGGCTAAATGGTTAGAATACTGGCCTTTGGTTCTCGGGGTCCCGGGTTTGATTCTCGGCCGAGTCGGGAATTTTAACCTTGATTGGGTAATTCGTCTAGCTCGACGGCTGGGTGCTTGTGTGACCTCTTAGAACTTGGAGATTAGAAATCATCTCAGTGTCACTCAACACAAACTGACAGCCATGGGATCAATTCTGCTTTCGTTATTAGACAACAGCATAAGCGGGGTGTCGAACTTGGTAGGCAGGTCGCCTATAAATTCTGCAGCCGAAGCCACACGATGACTGTAATAACAAAATCCGGTTGCCATTTACATCCTACCGTCTCATCCTTGCATTTTCTGTGGTGACTTCCTATTTTGCGAGATGGAAACCTGTCCGGCTCCTTAGTTGAAAGGTCAGCGTGCTGATCTTCGATTCACGGCGTCCTAGGTTCGATTTCCAGCCAGGCCTGGGATTTTTAACACCGTTTGGTTAATTCCTCTAACTCGGGGACTGGACTGTTTATGAAGAATTAAAATCGACTATCTGCGTGCTCAATTTTTTTGTGAATAAGAGGAACGTTAAATTTCCACCGCTTTCCCTTACTCCTCCCTGGTTATCTCCGGAGAGATAGGTGGTATGAAACGTACCGATACCGGTGCGTTTAATTGCGCTCCTCTGTCATTATATGATTTTTCCATTAGATGTTTTAATATTTTGTGTGTGTTAATGTATGTGAACTGTTTAATTTTTTAAAGTTAGGTGTGAAAAACATCTTAAGAATTGTTAATCAAGGCGACTGCGCATCGCTCGTGACGGGGCTGGCACAGTGAGCAATGTGCTTCGGTATGTGGCAGCCCCTGGTGGTCGCCCATCCAGGTGCTGTCACGCCCTATTGTTGCTTGGGTATGGCAACGGGATTGTACCGGTGGTATTTGAAAAAGCAGCATATTTTGAATGAGCAGCGTTTTATCGGCATTTAGCGGTGCACCATACCTCGGTTCCGAGAACCAGTGCTTCATCTGGTGGGCCGTGGGTTTAAGGAAGTGAGATTGCCTTGGTAATCTTTTTTTTTTTTTCGCTAGGGGCTTTACGTCGCACCGACACAGATAGGTCTTATGGCGACGATGGGATAGGAAAGGCCTAGGAGTTGGAAGGAAGCGGCCGTGGCCTTAATTAAGGTACAGCCCCAGCATTTGCCTGGTGTGAAAATGGGAAACCACGGAAAACCATCTTCAGGGCTGCCGATAGTGGGATTCGAACCTACTATCTCCCGGATGCAAGCTCACAGCAACGCGCCTTGGCAATCTTGGCGGGAATTATTTTAATGGGGGTGGGCGGGGGATTACCGATTAGGTTTTCCAGGGTCTCGGCTACTCGATCCACCGAGGGGGCCCTGGATTTGATTTGATTTGGTAGAACTCTTACTCCTTATCTTAGCGTTTCAAGCGAATTTCTCAATCGAGAGAGCGCAATTAGCGCAGTGGCTTAGTTGCTGGTTCTTCAGCCGGATGGCTGACGTTCCAATCTCGGTCGATCCTGGGTTGGAAATTTCATCTGATAAATCACATGGCATCCAGAGGAGCATCTGGTCTTCAGCCTACAGCCAAAACCACAATGTGCCTGCGTGGTTCCAGCTACCCCAGAAATACCTGGGATAAGCTGAAGAAAGTGAGTGAATTCCCCAGTCGTGACAATCTCCGATAGGAATTCGATCTTCCTCAAAGCCTATACAGTAATATTTTATTCAGAATATCATCTCGTAGTCATCCACTAAGTGCCACGGCATGCCGGTCTGTGAGCTGTCGCTATAACCTGAAGGTGATCCTCTTTCGCATCAGATACGATGAACTAGATGAACTTGGCCGCATGAATTACAATAAAAATTCGAAATGATTTATGAGAGCATTAATTAAGGCCTCAGGTTAGGGGAAAGCCGACATGATTGATAGCACGGTGTGAGTGGTGCGTCTCTTTCTCACCTGAGGTCAGGTCGACATGACGTCATAAGGGCTTGGCTAGTAGTACATAATATACCCTCCGCCCTCTCACAGCCTCCCAGATACCAGTCCTATTATTCTAGACACTCCCAGAGCAGAGCCGAGCAGTCAAAGGTCGACAACCCCTGATTCAGAGGACCATAGATATCCCTTCACTCTTTTTCTCCAGCTAGATTTAAAACATCTACTTAGTACATGTGGAATCAGTTTGATAAACCTAAGCGACTGTGGCGTATGCACTGCTGAGTATATATTTAAAAGTTGGGAAGGGTTGGAAAAAAAAACAGCAGGTAGAGCTTGTGTAATTAATACCATCGAGGCATTCGATTGGAATGGAAGGGGGCAGTAAATAAATCACTTATATACTACTTTAAACGGTTTTCAGAGACGTCGAGAGGCCGGAAATTTGCCCTGTAGATTGCCCTTGCATATGTCAGTAAATCTATCAACACAAAGCTGAGTCAAGATCAAACCCGCCAATGTATCGACTTGGAAGCCAGTGCTCTACCGTCCTTACGAGACGCACAAACAAATCTTGAGAGGCCGACCTGTAGAAAACCAGTAAAGGAAAGATACAAAATAATACAGACTAAAATGCAACAAAGACAGGTTCAATAATGGTAACACTTGAGCTAAAATCTGGCCTCAAACCCAAACTTTATCAAATGAACTTCTGAAAATGGATTTAATTACCGCATACAAATTAAAAGCAGAACAATTTGTATTACAGCCAATGGTCACTTCTCAAAACTCTTGAAACAGTGGGCGATGTATCAGATAAATTCAAATGATGGCCGCTTAAGATCCATTCATTTATCATTTGAATAAGGAAAATTATTTAATTTCACCTCCTCCTATGAACACTACTTTCAGACATATGAAGAAAGGGAATCGTCTGCATCAACCTCTATCCTCTGCATTATTCAGACTTGACAGATAAACAGTCCTTCATCAACAATGTCTGGTGGGACAGATTTATCTCACGTTTTCATTTTCAACAGTCTAAGAGACTGGTAATGAAATGAAATAACGTGTGGCTTCCGGAGGGGCCTGGTGCAGGTCTCTTCACCTGACACCCGTAGGCGACCTGCGCGTCGTGATTAGGATGAAATGATGATGAAGACGGCACATACACCCGAACCCCATGCCAGAGAAATTAGCCAATTATGGTTAAAATTCCCGACCCTGCCGGGAATCGAACCCGGGACCCCTGTGACCAAAGGCCAGCACGCTAACTATTTAGCCATGGAGCCTCATCCTGAGGTGGTGCAGCTCTTTTCAGGCACACCCCCAATGGAGGTAGGTTGCGTGTACGATTTTAACCACATACCAGCCCTCCTGCCATTCTTAAATTTCTGGCAGTACCGGGAATCGAACCGGGCCTCAGAGGACGGCAGCTAATAATACTAACCGTTACACTACGGCGGCGGACAGAGATGGTAATGACAATGACTTATCCATTATTCTGTACGAGTCATAGAAGTATTAGCACATAAATAAAAACACATAGGCCTATTGGCCCTACATACTTTTATTTATTTATTTATTTATTTATTTATTTATTTATTTATTTATTTATTTATTTATTTATTTATTTATTTATTTATTTATTTATTTATTTATTTATTTTACATTAGCAGTGGTGAAGTTAGAGCTCGTGGCCCTTTCATACACTTAACCACATAAATTACATATATAAAAAGATATTGTTAATTCCTATTTTTCTAACTCCACTATGAATACCTTTTGTTTTACATATCAAATGAATACAGGAATCAAGCGAAATATAAGTGTATATATACTGTTGATATTTCATCGTTGAAATAGGAAAACACTTGGAATGCTTCAAATATAAGCAGCAAAAAGTACATGATTCTCTTTGACAATATTACTTTTTCATTTGAAAGGGGAAGGATGGATGAAAAAGTTGTTTTAAATCAAATGAAAAGGGGGTTTAATTTAAATCTTCCCTGCGCTAACTCATCTGTGTATGTATAGGTCATAATAATATTGACGATTACATCAGAATTGCCTTGGACAAGACAGCCAACTCCTCCTTCCGCTACTTGCTCACACAAGGGCTTTGAGCAGTGTGCATACATATTCCTTGCGAAGTCAAATACTTCTGTAGCAGCTTCCACCTAGTAAAGGCAATACTCTATCTTGAGAGTGAAGGTCAGTTTGTGATTGTTCAGAATAATGCATCGGTGATTTCATCTGATCTACTCATCTTCCCGACTTCTCAGTCAAGCAGAAAACGTTGGCAGGTTCGATCCTGGGTCAGTCCGGTGGTATTTGAAGGTGCTCAAATACGTCACCCTCTTATCGGTAGATTTACTGGCACGTAAAAGAACTCCTGCGGAACAAAATTCCGACACCTCTGCATCTCCGAAAACCGTCAAAAGTAGTTAGTGGGGCGTAAAGCAAATAACGTTATTATTTATTAAGCTGAAAGTGGTATTTACACACATGAAACTGCAAGTAGGCTCAACAGAAAAGAAAAGGCATCACCGCACAGTCCATTAAGGTCCCTGGGGAAGTGAAAAGCTCCATGTCCGGCCATCCTTGTTCCCACGAGTTAATTATACTCATTTTTAATGTGGGCTAAGTGAATCTCAGGGCCATGTGCTGAGGTAAACGTTTTACTACGTAACTGAAATCAATTCAGATCCTATTTAAGATAAAACTATTGCGTCCCGTACTAAAAACTATGTACATATTTCAAATTCAAATCCAATGATACTGTTGTATATAGAAGGAGTCTAGTAACAGAATGTAGTATACCACGATCTCCTTTACGAAACATATCACATACAAATATGAATTAGGTAAAGTTTGCTGCATGTAGTGTACACGAAATTAAAAAGGGTTTAAAGGTGGGCGAAGAGTCCAGAAACTAAAATATGGTGTAAACCTCACTGTGTTATCCAGTCTGGACGCTGGCGACCAGGTCAGTGCTCTCAGCTATACCAAGCGATCGTTCATCAAGCATTCTGCATTGGTTGATTGCAGAATGGTTAATAATAATAATAATAATAATAATAATAATAATAATAATAATAATAATAATAATAATAATAATAATAATAATAATAATAATAATAATTGCTTTATGTCCCACTAACTACTTTTACAGTTTTCGAAGATGCCGAGGTACCGGAATTTAGTCCCGCAGGAGTTTTTACGTGCCAGTAAATCTACCTACAGGAGGCTGACATATTTCAGCACCTTCAAGACTAAAAGCCAGGATCGAAGCTGCCAAGTTGCAGAAGACTTGCAGAATGGCAGTGAGATGCGTTACATTACTCCACAAGCCAACAACAGACGGTCTCCTTCACAAGTTCAATGTTCCCTAACACAGGAGCTTACATGGGCTCCAGTGTTAAAACACATTTGTACCGTTGGCTAGACGTAATGCACGAAGGGTATTTTCCTGGAGTGCAGTAAATGGGGGAAAATTTACGCCGAGGATAACCACTCCCAGGACTTGGATTGACTTAACTTTTTCTTTCGTCCGAATTACAGAAAACTTTCTTAAGCGGAAACATGATGAAATAAAACATGTGTCCAGTTCAAGACTGGCAAATAAATCACACAGAATTGATCTGTAATATTTAAATTAAAAACTAGATTCCATGGACATGTTATTTCAGTCGATGACGACAGACCTAGTTCCTTCCGTCGTTGTAACCCAAATTACATCACGAACAAGCGGTATCCTAATTCTCCTGGTTTAAGGTCACAACCATGTAACCTGCATAACTTTCCCCAAAATACACATGACTCGTTTGTTGTTACTAAAGGTGACGTAAGCCCATTGTTAAGATAAAGTTCCTTTGTCAGTCACTTACCGCTCCAACGAAAATACATAAAAGCGATTACATATTGCACTAGCCTACGTTTAATGGTCTAAAAATACATTTTATAATAATCTATACAAAAATCGTCGAGTTTGATGTCCGGTTGCTTGACTGTTTGGTTTATATAACGGGAAAATTAACAGTTTTACCTTTTCTTCTGTTATACTTTCAGGCGTAGGGAAAAACAATAATAGTTTACTTCCGCAGATGACGGCCTTTTCCACCGTAGTGCCGTACGACAGGATTTCTTCTCTTCTTCAGATTACCATTCGAGATTTCCGACGACATGTTTATTACATTAATGTGGACATTAAATAATCTGGTCTAGAAAGTCAAGAAATAATGGCCGCGAGGATTCGTCGTACCGACCACACGATACCTTGTAATCTGCAGGCCTTCGGGCTGAGCAACGGTCCTTGATAGTCTATGGCCCTTCGGAGCTGTTGCGCCATGGGATTTGGTTTGGTTTGGACAAACACCAAACTAATAATAATAATAATAAAAAGTGACAGAGTATATTAAGGTTCCAGAACAAACCGACACATAAGAAGACAGCCAGCCTCCGAATGAAGGAGAGACAACTACAATATAGCCAGAGAATTTATGATTACTACACAAATTGTTGCAGTGTTCCATTCGGAAGAAGACGACCCTGGTGGGATATCAAGATTTAGATTGGGTCACATCTTTCATCGCACTTTTGAATTCGGCTAAAAATTGGTGTGCTTGTTACAAGGGATATGTTGGTCAAAGGCGCTGTGTGCATATAGTATGCAAGGAATGGTAACCTATATGAATATCGTGTCTGTATGTGTACTTTTAGTTAGTTAATATTACTCAGATAGGGGAGAAAGTAACGAGGCCATGGCCTATTAGGCACGAATTCGGCATTTGCTTAGAGTAGACGTAATGAAAAACATCTACTGGTATTGTCAAAAGTGTATTGTATTAAGCGACATCCCTTACCAGTTCAGCCGCCGAAGCTATCTGAGGCCTAGGGAACCTTGTCGCAGCCCAGTGTCACCTTCACTACAGTACTCTCGCTCAAAAGTGGCGATACCTTGCCTTTTTAGTCGACATTACAAACCAGCTGAGTGATTTAAAATGTCTCTTGGCAAGGCAAAAAATAAAATATGTTGACTGCTGCAATGTGTGTTGGAGAGTATACGTGCTTTTATGGTTTTTAAATTTCATCGTTCGGAAAGCAATTACAGGAGAAAGATTTGGAAGAATTTCTATCAAAATCTTGTGACTTGTCCGATTGTAACACTGATAGCAACTGTGAAGCCGTAAAACAATTCGATAACAAATTAGAAATACCGAACAAATGTAGCTTGAGATAAACATTTTCACGACACCTTTTTCTGTAAATTTTGAGCAGGCTCCAGTCAAATTTCAAAGAGAACGGCTTCAATGTAACACAGGTTTGAAATATTCCAGACAGCCTCCTTGCATTGTATACGAACTTGGAACAAATATGACGCATTGGCACGCAAATTAGTTTTTATGTTTGGTTCTACATAACTCTGCGAACAAATGACCTTGAATCAGAGTAAAATAAGGCTATGTTTGTCCGATGTTGAGTTGGAAGCAGGGTTGCGCATTCATTCTGCTCGAACTATCTTCCCCGACATCATCACTACGTTGGTGAAATCAAAGAAATGTCAGGCGTAGTCGTAAAGTAAAAGAGGACAGTTTTTCCTTAGGTGATCGTTTTCATTCTTGAAT
This sequence comes from Anabrus simplex, assembly GCF_040414725.1. Taxonomy (NCBI): domain Eukaryota; kingdom Metazoa; phylum Arthropoda; class Insecta; order Orthoptera; family Tettigoniidae; genus Anabrus; species Anabrus simplex. The sequence continues at coordinate 207,830,708 of NC_090270.1, read as the reverse complement.
TCTTTCTATGTTTCATAAAATGCGCTGCCCATACATCTCACTCCCCTCTGTCTCTCTTAATTCCGAAAACTAATCCGGTTTTCATTGGTTTCCAAGGGCAGAAATGTGGCCTCTGTCACCATTGAGCAAAACTGTTATTTTAATTAAAAACATCTTCGGTACTGTACACAGTTTAATGATTGTTAATTAAAATTAAGGCCCCTGCTGGTGAGATGTAGTGTTTACATTGCACTGTGTCTTCTGGTATGGGCTAGAGCAATTTGTTACTTTCATTGACCTGTCTCAGTCTCATCCTTGGCTTTGACAATATGAAAGTGACCGAGGTATGAGCGATGCTAGTAATAACATTCCTTATGCAGCCAGTTCCTGTTATGAATGGTGTGAAAATATCGCTCATAGGGTCAGTTGGTGCATGCATTTCAGTGCGCTTGGCAGGCTGATATGCAGTAGCAACTACTGGCTCGGTGAGGAAAGCAACGGGAAACTGCCTCACTCCTCATTTCCCTAGTATGCCTCTTCAGTGGCACCTAGGCTATCTGTTGATAGCTTTCAGTGCAACTGTGGAGGAACAAACCAGCCTTCGGGCTGAATATCCAATATACAATTAAAATTAAGAGAATTAGTACAGAAATTGACTGAGGCAGTGCAATAAAACTGTATAATGAATTGTATCTTAAACATAAAAGAACTAGTGGCAAAAATCATTCATTAGAAGTACATTAAATGTTTAGTCATATTTTTCCAATTTTTGGGTCATATTTAGCGATGTTTAAGAGCAAATTTGCCTACATGTTTGAGCGATTTTAGGTCTTAAACATCCGAACCTTAGTAATAACATTCTGAATTATAAACAGTACAGAGGAAATTCACAGCATCTCCACGGGGAATGATGGAAACTAGAACAAATTAACTGCCTCAAAGACGTTTTCAAAAACAATTTGTATGCATTTTGAGCTTTAAGCCGTGTCAATTCATTGGAACATTTCCGCATCTTTCGCACCATAAGACGCACCAAGATATTTTGATTAACATTTAAGCAAAAATATAATTTTCCCTTCCTTCACTTCCGACTCTATAGAAGAAGCCATTTCTCAGCATGCCCCCTAAAATGTTTATTTTTCCCAGGTTCAACAAGTGATTTTCTTTTCGCTCTTCACGTATCATTTTCTCAGTGGAAGTCTTTCTGCTGTCCTATTGCCATGTAATTTTGAGTATTCCACAATTTTTAATGTAAATACTATGGTGTAAGGAAACCTCTTCTGTACAAATGGCAGTGTGTAGGGTAAATTGTCACTACTGGAACTTGCTACTGATTTCAAAGTGAAAGATTTTCTTTCTACCCTTCCTCGAAGGTTATCTTTAAAGGTAGTCAAGATCGCGGCTCTTTGTGTTTGGCTGGTGGGATGGAAATCGGTTGCGAGCCGACTTGTTAGGAATTTCCCGGCAACTCTTAAACCTGTCATACAAATGCAGATATACCATAGCCACTGTTTCTTAACTTGCAGCAATAAAAGTGCTCAACTGATGAGAGCACTTTAAGGAATTTTTTTGAGCACTGATGAAGAAAATCGCGTACACTCTTTGTCTAAACATGATAGACCTTCGGACCGCAAGACGCAGCTATATTTTAGGCAGTATTTTTAGTAACGAAAAGTGCGTCGTATGGTCCGAAAAATACGGTATTTCATTTTATCTATTCGTGAGTACGTAAGTGATATTGTTTGAGATGTCCGGAGACATGAGTGAAATACCTATGATTCAAGAAGTGTTATTATTTTATGGATATAACTTTTTTCCTTTTGTGTGTGTTACAGGGGAGGCTCGGCTAAATCCGCAGTAAGTGAAATACAACTTCGCTGCGGCTGGACTCCAGCGTGAGGTCTGATCCGAGGTGATCAGTCTGCCATCTACTGAAGAGAGCGAGGAGTATTTCAGTCGCCTTGACAAATAATAATGCAATACATTCAAAACGTCGGCAAATTGTATAAAACAACAACAGGGTTCAACCCGGAAGAAGAACTAAATACTTCAACCGACTGTGAAAGCTTCACATCTAAAAGAAATTTATGCTGACAATTGGGCTGCTGTGAGAAATTATGGTAGAATGAGTTCTTTGTTCAAGATACTTATAAGGATTAGACAAGGCTGTAATCTTTCAGCTTTGTTATTCATAGTTTGCATGGATCACTCACTGAAAGGTATACATGTAGTAAGTAGTTTGGCCTATGCCCATGACTTTGTCTTGTGGCAAATTGTGCTGAAAGCCTGGATTCTGATATCTTGGAACTTGAAAATAGGTGCAAGTGAGTAACTTACTTCAGCTTACCCACGATATCAAAATTAGACTTTTCCAGACTAAAGTGATATCAGTCTAGAAGAAATGTAAGGGAACTGAATGTAAGGCCTGGAGTAGGTAGAGCACTTCATGTATTTAGGAAATGTATTCTCCCAGGAACTACACCCGGGGGACTGGAGTGGGACATTGATGATTATTAAATTTCTCCCAGGATGGTAGTATAATGATATTTAATCAAGATCTAGCAAAGCTAATGCAGTGAGCTCGCAGTTACGAAGAACAGTATTCTGGAAGAAAGAACTCTGCTCCCGGACGAAACTATCTTTATACCAGTCTGGTTTCAGATCAACTTTGCTGTACGGGAGTGAAAGCTGGGTATACTCAGCATATCTTATTCACAAGCTAGAAGTGACATTAAAGTAGTGAGAATTGTTTCTGAAAAAAAAACAGTGGGAACAATGACAGGAGGGTACTCGGAATGAGGAGATAAAGGCTAAGTTAGAAATGAACTCGATGGATGAAGAGGTACGCTTAAACCAGCTTCAGAGTCATGCGAGGCGAAGGGAGGACAGATTACCTAGAAGACAAACGAAGGTGGGTAAGAGGAGTAGAGGGAAACCAAGACGACGATGATCAGACTCGGTTTGTAATGATTCAAAGATAAGAAATATGGAACTAAACGAGGCCACAGATCTACTTACAGAAGTGCCCGCCTGGTGGTTATAATTGTTCAGGCGTCACCTCTATATGGTCTGACACCGTGGTTAGCCGGTTCGATCCCCGTTGGTGGAAAACACTTTCACAATCAGAACATCAGAAGGCAGGTAATGATGGTATACAATCTCTAATCACTGGATTGTGTGCCAAAAGCCTGGATTCAATTCCAAACCTCTCCGCAGTTCATTTGAAATGAGCGCATATGACGCTGTTGATGGTGATTCGTCCGTCGGATGGAGACGTAAAGCTTTGAGCAGACCCCTTGGTGTTATTCGATAGCAGCGAGCTACGTGCCAACACCACGTTTTGCCCTCTCCCTTCTTCATTATCATGACTCCACATCCAGACGTGTAGGTCGCCTATGGACGTCAAATGGAAAGACCTGTTCCAGGCGAGCCGAACAAGTCCTCGGACACTCCCTGCCCTAACGGACATACGATAAATAAATAAATAAATAAATAAATAAATAAATACAAAATAACAGAGAATTGTGGAAGCGCTTAGTAAATACACAGAGACTTGCAGACTGAACGCCGAAAGGCCCAATAGTCTATAATGAAGATCTATGTATGTATTTATCTCAAAACGCGTCATACTTCCAATTTCGCCTTAATACTGTGAATTTAGCAGTCTCGCGTATAATTAAAATTCCATTTATATTCTTGTAATATATTTCAGTGAACTAGGTAGTGTGTGTTTAAAATTCAAAGAATGAAATACTTGTGAACGAAGCAAAACGCAGTCATGGTGTACTTACACAATATATATTTTGATATAACATTGCGATCTAAAGATAAATAAAAGTGCATATTATTATTATTATTATTATTATTATTAGTATTATTATTATTATTATTATTATTATTATTATTATTATTATTATTATTGTTACCGTGTTTTGGTGGTAGGTAGAGGTGAAAGAAGGTGCGGGGTGGTGAACAGGTCTCAAGCTACGAAAGTAAAATTAATTTAAAATTTAACAAGGTTATATTTTCTTTTCAAAATTAAGAAATAACAATTACGGCAGGTACAGAGTAGCAAGGCAACAACAGTTCCAATTACCGGATTTACAGGATTTGGGCTTCGAACCCCAAATTCACAATTCTTGAGCAATTAGCCCGACTTTACTCCAAAATAAATTTTACCAGAGGGGCCGAAAACCCCGTTCATGTTCCAGAGCACTTGCTCCAAATTACACAAAAAAGCCTCCTCGAGGCATACAACACTTAATTTTCAAGAAAGAGTCACTCGCTCTCAACTTTAAGCTTCTCAAAGGCCACACCAAACTCCACCTTCAAGTTGTCCTCTCTGGACATAGACACAGGGGTAAAATACCCAACCTACTGAGGTCTATTAAGTGAGAAAAGATTAATTACTTGACCTCTAAAATAACAATTTGAGAGGAGGCGAACTTGCGCTCCTAATACGCTTTGTTTAAAACCTACTTGGCACTAGGCCGTTAATACAAGGGCTAATCCCATACCAAAGAGGTGACTTTTAGAAGGAAACAATTTACATTACGTTAAGGAAGAAACGGTTGTGAAAATAAGTTCACCTCAATGCAATATGAGTGGGAGATCGAGAGGGTTAAGCACTCTCTATCCCAATATGCAGTTTAAAAGATAGAATAGATACAAGATTCTTTACATTTTAAGGAAGGTTACATAATGGAAAAACTTCGGACCCGCCCCGAGAGTTAAACTGCTGAGCAAGCAAGAAAAGAAGTAATTAGTCGGCCATTACCTGGTTGTTGACTGTCGCCGAAGAAAGAGGCGCTTCCCGCCCCCTGCTATGTACTTTACACACTGAAAGATGGAACAGAAGTGGCCCGGAGACCCTAAAATCAGCAGTTTATATCCTCTCGCGGAAAGTTCGAGGCGTTAGGGGAATGAGAAGACCCTCCCACAAAAACTTTATTGGGTAGGATACAGCAACATATTCAAGTTGGGGGAAGATACATCCGATTGGTCAGAAATTAATAAAAGAAATTCGGGATTGGCTAAATACAAAACAGGGGGAAAGAGAGGGGTATACAGCCAACTTAAACAATAACAAAAAGAAATTTAACAAGAAACAAACTTTTGAAATAAAAATTTCTCCAAAAAAAAAAACAACAGTTCTTTCACTCCGCACTAGGGTGCACTATTGTTGATCTTCAGTAGTGTCCTCTGGAAGAGAAAGTTCACACTTCTTTCTACAAGCAAAACAAAAATACGTCGAAAATGACACAGTTCAAAAACTCCAAATTTTCCACGAAGTGACATCTTCTGAGAAATTTGAAAATTAATACCGTCAATAAAGTTCAGACTTCCTCCAGCAGAGGAGTTTCAACTGGCGCACATTTTAAATTAGCGGCGTGGAGGTGTACCGCCCGGTACAGACCTCCCCCCCCCCAAAAGTTCCTCAAGGGGTGACACATGAAATCTGTTTGAAACAAGGTCCAAGTTATGATGTGGATATGAAGATTGATTGCAGAAGCATTTATCGAAATGGCTGAAATTTAGTTTGATTCAGTTTCAAAATTTTTGTTGTAACTTGGTGAAGTAAAGTTTTTATGTTTTATAGAAGTTGAATTCAGAAGATAAACTTTTAATACTTAAAAGTGAAGAAAAATTTTGCAAGGTCCACCAAATATTGCTGTTGAATTCCCAAGTGCAGTAATTGCTGACAGTAAATTTCCATGTAGTTGATGTTGATGAAGTTGGATGGCCAGACCGGCCGTTGCAGCTTGCGTCCAGAAGAGGCCGCTCGGACCCCTCAAGTACCCTGAGATACCGCTCGCCCGCACTATGAGGGGAGCAGTGGTGTTGAAGCACGCCGCGCCCGCGGTGAACATATACAGGCTGCGGGCCAGTAGCAGGTCGTGCGCCGCACATCAGCCTTGGCCGGGAGGAGGGCTCCGGCTCGCCGTGCACATGTGGTCCTCGCTGGGGAAGAGGGGGCCCTTCCTCTAACCCAGTCGCAGCACGGCGCCGCGCGGCTGCGGGGGCACTGAAACATTAAAGCTAGGCGGCAGAATTGTTGGACCATCATCATTTTTTGAGGGCACAGGCTTTGTGGAGAGGTTGAGGGGCCAGCGGCGTGCAGAAATCCCTGGCCTTAATTAAGTCACTGTGTAGAGTGGAGCAGGAGGCGGGAGCGTGGTAATGGCCGTGGCAAGGACAGGATGGCAGTTTAACCGTGCGGGAGGGGTTTACAAAAAACTTACATATGAAACAAAATATTATAGAAGGGGCAGAATGCCTTAAAAGTGAAAACTCAAAAAAAATATAACCTTCATATTCCTTTCACGATTATATGAAGCAAATTAACCCAGAAATTACACCGGTTTCACCTGTGACAGGTGAACCCTAAATATCCTCTCGGTAGCTGGATTACTTAATAATAACGTAACCGGCGTCAGGAAATCGAGAATGACACACGGCCCATGAAATCTGGGGGCAAGCTTGCCCGCGGGAACAAAATTCTTGACCATCACTTGGTCGCCTACCTTCAAATTGGTGGGTCTCCGTCCACGATCATACCTTTCCCTAACCTTTTCATGAGACACTTTAAGATTGGCTTTAACCTTCTTCCAAAGATCTTTAATGTTGTCCGGATCTATTGTCTCAGGTAGAATGTCACTCAGAGACCAGAGGTTAGAGAGCGGGGTGTTGGGAACAAACTTGAACATCAAAGAAGCTGGAGTAAATTTATGTGATTCATGAACCGCCGAATTCAAAGCAAAAGCTAACCAATGCAGGGACGTGTCCCACCTGGAATGATCTTCATGGTGATAGGCAATACGCGCGGACCTGAGATTACGGTTAACCCGTTCAGCCAGAGATGGTTGAGGGTAATAAGCAGAAGTTGTCACATGAGAGATGGACAGGTCAAAGCAGAACTTACGAAATAAATTAGATGTAAAAGCCTTAGCATTATCAGATACAATATATTGGCACGGACCGAAAGAAGCAAAAATAGAATTTAGGCAAGTAATGGTGGACTGAGCGGTAGCCAGCTTAGTCGGAAATAACCAGGAAAATCTAGTAAAGCCATCTACGCATACAAAGATGAACTTGTTGGCATTTCCCTTTGACTGGGGGAAGGGTCCTACATAATCGATATACAGGCGTTCCATGGGACGCAACGCTTGATGCGAAGACAAAAGGCCTACCTTGGTGGACATGGTGGGTTTACTGAGCAAACAAGATTTACAAGCTTTTACTAGTTCACGGATTTCACCGTCCATACCCTTCCAGATGAACATTTCACGTATCTTCTCACGAGTTTTAAAGATTCCAAGATGCCCTCCTAATGGGGTCTCATGATAGTATTTGAAGATCATAGGCACAAGAACAGCTGGAACGACGACCTTCATCATCTTTCATGCCTCGAAGGGCAACATAGAACACCATTCCTCAGAACATAAGGGACAACATGTTCCCCAGAAGAAAGGGTTTCCATTATCGGAGCCAGCGTCGGATCTTCACGTTGGTATTTCTCGATATCCCTAAAGAGCATGGGAGCATCAGTTAAGATGGCATTAACACCAGATAGTATGGACTCGGGAGGTGATGAACTGTCGACCGGTTCGTGGGTCTCGACGTCGTTGGAAAACATACGGCTGAGTCCATCAGCGACAACATTTTCGGTACCTCTGATATGCCTGACATCGAATTGGAAGGCAGAAATACGGATGGCCCAACGGGCTATACGACCAGTACGACGCGGCCTACCTAAGACCCAGCTTAAGGCTTGATTATCTGTCTCCAAGTTGAATTTGACATGTTTCAGATAGAGACGGAACTTTTCTAAGGCAAATAAGACTGCCAAACCTTCGAGCTCATAGATGGAATACTTGGCTTCTTGAGCCGACAGAGTCCTAGACGCATAGGCGATGGGTCGCCTCCCTAGTTCAGTCTCTTGAAGAAGGACTGCAGCTACTGCTGACGACGACGCGTCGGTTTGGACGATGAATTTCTTCGAGAAATCAGGCATAGCAAGTACAGGGGTATTACAGAGAGCTAATTTAAGATCTTCAAAAGCGGCTTGTTGAGAAGGTCCCCACTCGAATTTGATGCCTTTCCTACGAAGAAGGTTCAAGGGCGCCGCTCTATTAGCAAAGTTAGGAATGAACTTCCTGAAGAAATTCACCATACCAATGAACCTGGCGATACCTTTAATGTCATTGGGAGGTTTAAAATCACGGATGGCCTGTGTTCTAGAATGATCGACCGCTACACCATCAGGTGACACAATATGCCCTAGGAACGACATAGAGGGCTTAGCAAAGGCAACCTTGGACAACTTGACAGTTAACCCAGCCTTACGAAGGCGATCGAGAACTTCTCGCAGATGATCTAGATGTTCTTCAAAAGTCTCTGAAAATACGACGACATCATCCAAGTAGTGATATAAGTACTCAAATTTGATGTCGGAGAAGACCCTATCTAGTAGCCTAGTGAGTACAGCTGCTCCCGTGGGGAGCCCGAAAGGCACGCGGTTGTATTCGTATAAATTCCAGTCCGTGGCAAACGCTGTAAGATGTTGAGACTCTTCGGCAAGGGGAATTTGATTATAGGCCTGATTCAAGTCCAAGATAGTAAAGAACTTGGCCTTACGGAACCATGAAAAACAAGAATGAAGGTCGGGAAGGGGCACAGATTGTAACACCACCTTCCGATTGAGAGCCCTATAATCAATGACAGGCCTGAAGCCTCCTTGGGGTTTCGGGACTAGAAAAATAGGTGACGAATACGCCGACTTAGAGGGCCTAATAATACCATCCTTAAACATCTGATCAATGATTTCTTTCAGAGCCTTCATTTTAGGTGGCGATAGCCTATAAGGTGGAAAACGGACGGGAATCGAATCCGTGACCTCAATTTTGTATTCAATAAGGTCAGTAACACCAAGAGTATCCGAGAACACCTCTGGAAATGACTGACATAATTTACGAATACTATCAGCCTGCTCCTCATGTAGATGTCTAAGGTCTAACATCTCATCCTGGGTAGGCGAAATAGATGAACATGATACAGAATTACACTTTAGCAAGGGAATTTTACAATTGGACGCAAATTTGAACGTGCATGACTTACTCTGAAGATCGAGCACAAGACCAGTGCGAGAAATGAAGTCCGCTCCCAGTATGATGGGGCAAGACAAGTGCTTAGCCACAAACAGTTTGGTTTTCCATGTGAATTTAAAAATACGAATTATGGCCTGTACAGAACCTAAAATTTCTAATGGAGATGAATTAGCCGAAACATATTGAACAGTAGATGAGCCATAGTCAGGTAATTTACAAACAAACTTCAATTTTGAATACCATAGGTCCGAAATAATTGAACAAACACTGCCTGAATCTAATAGAGCTGTTATAGGCTCGTTATTTAACTCAATCTTAAGAAAAGGAACAGGTGCGGGGGTATCCGCCGCAATCCTAAGACATTCTTTGGGGCATTCGAAAGATGGATTTGCAAATTGAACGTTCCCTGAATTCACGACCTTTTTGCCAGGGGCTGAGCCTTGAGAAGCAGAATTAGTCGACTCAGCCGAAGCCGCTAGTCACATTTTATTATTGGCATTGGTGGAATTTGCACCAGAAGTTGAGCAGGAGGGGGTGCTATTTGAGTTTGGGCAATTCTTGGCGATATGTGAGAAAGCCCCACATTTAAAACAGCCTTGTGATGAACCAGCTCCATTATTTGCCCTACTAGACTTGATCAGTGGACACTTATTGCGAAGATGGTCAGGCGACCCGCAAGCATAACATTTACGAGGTGTGACTGATCGGCGAGGTGGAGGCCGAGTATTACTAAAAGAAGGCGGGGGTTCTTTCGCGACACGCAAGGAATCGGCGTATCTCACTCCTTCCGCTGAGACGGCCAACGCTTCAAGTTCGGAGAAAGTTTGCGGGCACGCCGCGAAACACAAATATGACCTATAGGGTGGTGAAATTCCTTCTACAATAGCCTGTACAATCTGGTCTTCAGGAAAATGAAGAGCAAACACCCTAGTATAGAATTTAATATCTTGGATAAAGTCTGCCAAGTTTTCATCCAAACGCTGTACACGATAATAGTACTTCTGAATAAGGGAGGACCTGGCCCTAGCCGGGATGAAGTTAGCTAGCAAGTGGGCGTGGAAATCCTCAATAGATGATTGCTCGGCAATGGCTCTTACTATTTTATCAGAGAGAATACCAACTCCATAGGGATAGATAATTTGCAAAATTTGACATGGAGAAAGAGAAAACAAAAGGGCATGATCCTGAAATTCAACTAAAAATCTTAAAAAGGAAATTACTTCACTAGTGGTATTAACGGAAAACTTAGAGATACCTCTGAGCAACATTGCCAATGGATGAGGCAAACTGCTGAACCCGGGTGACATAGTAGGTAAAGGTTTCAGTGGCAAGGAAGTTAATTCCGAACGTATATTATTCAACGATGCACGGCGTCCAGACTCGTTGTCCAATGGGGCGGAGATAGTTTGAGCAGCAACGGTTATCCTATTAACTTCTCCCTTAGGAGGCTCTTCCTCGGAACCTGCATTCATCGTGGTGGGTTGATCAATTTTGGGAGGAATTTCCCCAGTTAACAATTGAGTGACCTTGCTAGATAACTCAGAAATATTTCCAAGTAGCGTACTAGCTTCCTTCTTCTGAACGTCATTCAACTTTAGAGACAACAGATCGTTAACTCTATTTGAAAAATGAAACAGCCTGGCTTGCACACGCTTAATTTGATTAGGAGAAGGATCATTTTCATAAAAAAAACTAACTACAGAGGCTAGCCCAGTAATATTCTCGACGATCGTGGAAAGAGAGTCGTCAATTTCTTTCTCTCCCAAGGTGGGGATGGAAATGGGCAATTCAAGGGACTCTCTAAGCTTGTTTGTGTCTACCGCAACCGTGCCTCCAGATTGTACATTTCTAATAGTCAATTCATAGATCAACTCCTCCTTGCGCAAGTAGTTAAGATGGAGAACATCGCGAGGGCCGGGCATAATGACAGAACAATTTTGAAAAACTCAAAAAATTCCAGCAACTGAGAAAATGGTTAGAGTTCGGATCAAAACAATGTTTAGCCATCAAAAGGGGCTAACATGAGACCCATTCAACCACGCTCTGCTACCACTTGTTACCGTGTTTTGGTGGTAGGTAGAGGTGAAAGAAGGTGCGGGGTGGTGAACAGGTCTCAAGCTACGAAAGTAAAATTAATTTAAAATTTAACAAGGTTATATTTTCTTTTCAAAATTAAGAAATAACAATTACGGCAGGTACAGAGTAGCAAGGCAACAACAGTTCCAATTACCGGATTTACAGGATTTGGGCTTCGAACCCCAAATTCACAATTCTTGAGCAATTAGCCCGACTTTACTCCAAAATAAATTTTACCAGAGGGGCCGAAAACCCCGTTCATGTTCCAGAGCACTTGCTCCAAATTACACAAAAAAGCCTCCTCGAGGCATACAACACTTAATTTTCAAGAAAGAGTCACTCGCTCTCAACTTTAAGCCTCTCAAAGGCCACACCAAACTCCACCTTCAAGTTGCCCTCTCTGGACATAGACACAGGGGTAAAATACCCAACCTACTGAGGTCTATTAAGTGAGAAAAGATTAATTACTTGACCTCTAAAATAACAATTTGAGAGGAGGCGAACTTGCGCTCCTAATACGCTTTGTTTAAAACCTACTTGGCACTAGGCCGTTAATACAAGGGCTAATCCCATACTAAAGAGGTGACTTTTAGAAGGAAACAATTTACATTACGTTAAGGAAGAAACGGTTGTGAAAATAAGTTCACCTCAATGCGGAGATCGAGAGGGTTAAGCACTCTCTATCCCAATATGCAGTTTAAAAGATAGAATAGATACAAGATTCTTTACATTTTAAGGAAGGTTACATAATGGAAAAACTTCGGACCCGCCCCGAGAGTTAAACTGCTGAGCAAGCAAGAAAAGAAGTAATTAGTCGGCCATTACCTGGTTGTTGACTGTCGCCGAAGAAAGAGGCGCTTCCCGCCCCCTGCTATGTACTTTACACACTGAAAGATGGAACAGAAGTGGCCCGGAGACCCTAAAATCAGCAGTTTGTATCCTCTCGCGGAAAGTTCGAGGCGTTAGGGGAATGAGAACACCCTCCCACAAAAACTTTATTGGGTAGGATACAGCAACATATTCAAGTTGGGGGAAGATACATCCGATTGGTCAGAAATTAATAAAAGAAATTCGGGATTGGCTAAATACAAAACAAGGGGAAAGAGAGCGGTATACAGCCAACTTAAACAATAACAAAAAGAAATTTAACAAGAAACAAACTTTTGAAATAAAAATTTCTCCAAAAAAAAAAAAACAGTTCTTTCACTCCGCACTAGGGTGCACTATTGTTGATCTTCAGTAGTGTCCTCTGGAAGAGAAAGTTCACACTTCTTTCTACAAGCAAAACAAAAATACGTCGAAAATGACACAGTTCAAAAACTCCAAATTTTCCACGTAGTGACATCTTCTGAGAAATTTGAAAATTAATACCGTCAATAAAGTTCAGACTTCCTCCAGCAGAGGAGTTTCAACTGGCGCACATTTTAAATTAGCGGCGTGGAGCCGCCCGGTACAATTATTATTATTATTATTATTATTAGTATTATTATTATTATTATTATTATTATTATTATTATTATTATTTTGAAAACGTCTGGGTTGCATGTGCTAGGTGTTCCGGTTTAAACATCTTTCCTAAGTGGTGGTGGTGATTATTGTTTAAAGAGGAAGTACAACTAGGCAACCATCCTCTATATAACACTAATCAGAGGCTTCGAATGCTCTTATATCGGCGGGGTCGGAAAAGAACAAGAGTTGACGAAGGGAGGTCGGACAGGATAGACGAAATTGAGGAGCCTGATACAAGTGGAAGCAATGTCAGGACTCACCTAATGGCCCCGTGGTCGCCAACCCATGCTCCCAAGTTGAGAGACCCTGGGGCCCCTTACGACAGACAGGGGATACCATTGGAGTAACTTTCCTAACCCACGGATTCAGTAGATGAGATCAATAGCTAGTGTCCTTGTTTGGTCCGCAATGAAACCACGCAATCTCAGTACAAAAGACTACTACCAATGCCATGAATCTGTAAAGAATAATATAGTGATAATTAATTAGCACCTTGTGTGTCCTTACTTCATTGTTGTAAGTCGTTTATGGGTCAGCGATAACCTTTATCCTTCAAGGCAACTCCACTATAATGCTAATACATGAATGTTTTGTTCCGATGAATTAATTCCAGAGCATGAAGAGATTTACAATGGTCCGTGAACTGCAACGTCCATTCACATGAACACCAAGGTCAGGGGGAACTAATTTTAGTCACGCAGAAAATAAAACATAACGGAACCAACTAACCATTCACTGGCGTTACCGTCTACTGAAGAGATTCTGTACAGCAGATAATTCTCACAGGCTTCGTTTTACGTCTCAATCTATGTACGTACCCATATTTGTTATGCATATTTGATGGTCTGTAAAAACAGATGTATTGTATCGATCCAGGAAGTGACCAGAAACCCCTTTAAAAATGAATCATTCATGTAAAAACCACCTAACACCACTTTTGACATTTGTGATTGTTTGATATAAATGTATTTATAGCCTAGCATTTTACCTACATATATAGTACAAAACTCCTAATTCCAAAGGTGGCCACATGGGATCAAATATTGCATGGAGATCAAGAACCAACTCCTTCCTCGGAGTTGGTGCTATTGACTTCCATGAATATTCAATCACAAGCAGTTGTTATTTCTGGTTTTCAAAACCCATTCTCAAAAAATTCTTCACGAAGAGTGTAAAGAAACGAACAAGAAACACACTAGCAGTCATTTTTGATTCCAACACGTAAAATTTGATACACTCATATTGAAACAAACGTGATGTTCATATCAGTAACCTAATGGACAGTTAAGTGTGGAGGTAGTTCAATATACGTAAGTCAAAGACAAACGCATTGTGTGTAGACGATGATGCCACTGGTACAAATGATGAAAATGAGTCTGATATAGAATACATTTGAAATGTTTCATATTCATTAAGCAAGGCAAGTTGAAAAAGATAGAATATGAATATTTTTGTGTCAGAAAACAAAACATTTGGGTATGACAAAGATTTGAATATTTTGGTGGCTACGTCTTGAAATACAGTATCAGGCTGTCAATAATACTCTGACGGCTGACACTTGTTTAAAGAAGCCTAACATCTAAGGTCATCGGCCCGTCATAAATAGGCATTACAAAAAACAGGTTTGTTTAACGTTGTCATAAATTCGTTTTCTTGATATTCCTTGTTTCTAAATCATTTGAGTAAGATGATGTAATAAATGTACCATTTTGATATGTTCATTTCTTATGGAAATAAAAAACTACCTACCTTCTTCAGGCCTGTATAAACTTGTATGTAAGTATCCATGCAATAATATTTACTTTATTATTAATCATACGTATTATTAAGTCTGCACTGCCCTGAAAAATAAACCAATAAGTATGGATACAAACCATGGCTTTCAATTAGTTTTTTCTATCTCCTATGAAATTTTCTAACATGGGGTTAGACTCCTTTTGATTTCCATTATCCAATTTTTAGAGTTGTGATTTATCCCTAAGGACTTCATAACTATTTGGGCAAGTTTATCAAAAAATGGGTATCAGAATCGAACTGATGTGTTGGCCACGTAACCTTCATAGACAATAGTGCGATAAAATTACTGACATAAACAAAAGTTTATCTTTTATACATGTTTGGTACATCTATCCGTACTAAGCTGCTACTATATAAACTTTGAATGTGTGTACCATAGCCTTTTTTCTCGAATTAAGCAAACAATAGTCGAAAATATTTAGCTGCATTTTTGTCCCGTTTGATTATTCTATTGTTGTGTTATAACGTTACGTCGACTCAGACAGGTCTCGCGGCAAAAATGGGATAGGAGAAGGGAAGGACGGGCAAATAAGTAATCGTGGCTTTAATTCAAACTGTGAAAATAGGAAACCACAGAATCATTTTCAGTGCCATCGACAGTGGGGTTCGAACCCACGATCCTCACAGCTGCATGACCCAAACAGCAAAATAAACTCGATAGGTCGGGAAAATAACTTCATTTCTGTACGACTGCATTCTTCTCGACCATTTAAACAGATCCGGGACGTTGGGTTATCCAGATATTAGTTCAATGCCTTGACTTACTAAGGTTTTATATTTAATTGCAAGTCTTATTGTTAAGTTTTACCGGTAGTATGTAGTGTGTCAGTTTCATAACATTTTCCATTATTACTGATCTTGATATAAAAGAAAGCCAAAATATTTTTATCACCAAAGTCGCAATTCGAGATGTGGACATGTGCACTATATCAGATGCTTTAGCGCACTAATTTTTTCTATTTGTTTAAGGTCAAACTAACACATCAAAGGTCTTTGGTGACGGAGGGATAAGAAAGGGATACGATTGGGAAGGTAGCGGCCGTGGCCTTAATTAAGGTACAGCTCCAGTATTTGCCTGGTGCGAAAATCGGAAACCACGGAAAAAATCTTCAGGGCTGCCGACGGTGGGATTCAAACCCACTATCTCCCGAATGAAAGCTTACAGCTGCGCGACCCCAACCACACGGCCAGCTATCTCGGTGAAAGGAAAATCTAGCTACAGTACATAGATGATAAGAAAACAACGTTTGCAATAGGCTTAGTGTATGTCCAAACCCTTATCCCATTTCTCTGCGGGGTTGGGTATGAAGTATGAGATGAATCTTCGTGGCAAATTTTTACGACCGAATGGGTAACATTTATATCAGTTAAATGAATATTGTGGAAGATAATTGTGACTTTTTTGTTCTCTCTGTGTTACGATCTTCCCCTCAACCCTGTTCCTTTCCCTTGAACATGAATTGCAAAATTCGTAGCTAAATTCCTAATGCTTACTTAAAAATGAAATACCGAGTTTGATGGAATTCCAGCCATTTTCCCTTATGTCCTAACAAACAGCAGACAAAAAGTAAACTAAACCCCATTGCCAGCATTACTAGCACTGTCCGATATCAAAATTAAACATCAGGTTAATATTCAAAAAGTACAGACAGGAAAACGATTTTATATTAGACCGTACGCTCAACGCTTTTTACAACTTGTCGGTAGCGCAATAAATCGTCGTTAAATTTTCTTTAATAGAGAATATGATTTTGGCTGGTATGCAAGCATTCTGAATGAAGGAAATGTAGAAAGTCCGAAAATACAAGTAGTTTCCCATGTCTTTACCTATGGAGACAGAGTAGTAAGTACATTCACAAACAAAAAATGTCAAACTTTGACTATATGATCATCAGGCTGATTAGAAAGTCAAACTCGTTCTCAATATCTTTCCTATGGAGAGAGTGTGCTCCTAGATTTGAATATATTATGAAAACAAATTTGTGTAATAATCAGCTCTCGCAATGTTTACCTTGACCAAACACGCAGGTGTGGAATGTAGAATTCGTTAATTAGGGACTTCGTAATATCCTTCACGGAAGAGCAGTGCCAGAGGTGAGAGACCTCGCAGTATTTGCTGTACAGTGAACATCGCTGTAAAACTGTAGTAGTAGTAGTAGTAGTAGTAGTAGTAGTAGTAGTAGTAGTAGTAGTAGTAGCAGCGATGGAACAGTCAATTTCGAAAACAAGTAAATCTACTCGCAACTATTCTAATAAATAGGCCAGATGTCGGGGGAAAAAGTGATTAAATAGAAAGGAAGATGGAGATTAGTACTGTAAACCAAATGTTAGTTCATTAAAATCGTGCCACTGTGTTTGTTCCAGTGATGCGCGCATTTATTTACTTACGAAAGAAACTTCATTGGATATATTTGATACTAGATGCAGTATCCGTCGTTGATGGGCCAATCCATCACTTAACATGTGTATGATTACATTTTTTGTTCATCCCTCATATTGCTCCCCAGATCCTGAGGCACATACACGGTCTCTCATATAAACTAAGAGCGTCAAAGAGGCGTTTTTACTCTTCGATCCTTAAGTTGCAGTATGGGAAGCGCGCGCCTAGTTCTTGACCTTGCTATCAGCCTGCAAGTGTTCGATCTGGCAAGCATCAGTCCCCAGTCTCAATCTCAGCTGTTAACATGGTGAGACAGTTATCATTGCAACACCGTATGGTTTCATCTTAATGGTCGTGTGAACAGTCACAACTCGCGTTGGTGTGCAGAAAATCCTAAAGGTTCATGAAGTCCCTCATTATCATAGGAAAATTGGTGTTTGGTGTGCTGCTGGTGCAAGACGAATAATTGGGCCTATTTTTTCGAGACGACAGTAAATGCAGAGAGGTACCAAGATGATATTTTGATGCCGTTCTTCCATCAGTTAACGGAAGAAGAAAAATCGCGTGGGTGGTTTCAATAAGATTCAGCCCCTGCTCATATAGCAGAAGATTCCCATCTTACAATCTCAGAAGTGTTTGCAGACAGAGTAATCAGTGCTGGTCTATTTCACACTCATTCTCCATATCTAACAGTGTGCGATTTTTACTTGTGGGGTAACCTGAAAGAAAAAGTGCATCGAAGAAATCCTCACGCATTAGAGGAACTGAAAGAAAACATTACGAATGAAATCAGAAACATTACAGTGGCAGAACTCACTCGAGTCAGCCAGGATGTGGTTACCAGATACACTGCCTGTATAACCCAGGAAAGTTGACATTTCCAGCATCTTTTAAAAGGTAAGATTTCATATAAGATTGTACACATCCTTAAAGCAGGGCGGCCGCGCGCGACATAAGCTTGGCTGAGGCAGCTGCCGTAGCGCAGAGAACATACACCGTGCGTTCGGTCTAAATTTATATGAGAGCTGATCTTGATTTGATTTCTTCGTTCCGTTATAAAAGAAAGCCAAGAACTCCATGACAACATAGTTAGGTACCGGTTCTTGGACTTGAACTGATACGACGGCCATAGGCATTGCCATTATTTCTCGCTGCATCAGAAAAAGTATAAAGCAAAATTTCGCCAGGAGCTATTTTTGTGTACAATCAATCGTAAGAGAAATATATATCGAGGTTTATACTTTACGTCTTTTCTGAAGTACCTCTTGCTGAAATTTTTTGAACAACTTAAAATTAAGATCCTACTCGACCCGATTCTGAACTGAAATACCTAGTTTCATTAAAGGTCATCCATCCATTTTACCGTGATGCTATAACAGACACAGACAAATATTAAACTGAACTCGACATACCTCATTACTACGGTTTCTTTCATGAGGTCGTTTTACCCGAAATCTGTGAATTATGGGTCCCTAATCCTGAATAAAGCAATTTTATGTTGCATATAAATGCATATTTCCGCCATCTTTATTGCTTTGGTCATATTTTGTTCATTTAAATGTATAAGGCCATATGTGCTTATATTTTGAGCATTTTTGTTTATACTGAGGCCTCGTCTTTAACTGGGTACATTTTATCTGCGTCGAATTTCAAACTGAGGATTTCAAAACACTGTAGTAGGTGTATTTTACTTTCTTTTCCCAAAACATACAGGTAGCAGGTTTAGAAGACATGATTCCGAGAAAGAGATGCTGCAGCTCTGTCAGTATGTATGATTAAATGTGTCTGCTGTATTATCAATAATCACTTTTTGGCATCTTTAATGATAGCCTAGTAATATTCTAATACTTGCTACCTACCCCTATTTTTTTAAGAGCAAGTACAAATAGGCTACCATCCTCTATATAACACTAATTAGACAAAAATGGGAGGGATCCGACACTTAGAAAAATGAAATGCTTAAGTCATATTTTTGGGTCATAATTAGCTAGTTTTAGGGCTTATTTTGTATTTCTTCACATCATAAACTTTAGAATCCTAATCATTACAATATGCTTTTGCTGGCAGGACCTAGTGTTTACAGTGCACTATGTCTTCTGGTATAGGCTAGAGCAATTTTGTTACTTTCATTGATCTGTCTCTGTCTTATCCTTGGCTTTGACAATATGAAAGTGACTGAGGTATGAGCGATGCTAGTAATGCCATTCCTTATGCGGCAAGTCCCTGCAATGAATGGTGTGAAAATGTTGCTCGTAGGGTCGGTTGGTGAATGCATTTCAGTGGGCTTGGCAGACTGATATGTGATAGCAACTTCTGGCTCGGTGAGGAAAGCAACGGGAAACTACATCACTTCTCATTTCTCTAGTACGCCTCTTCAGTGATGCCTAGACCATCTATGACAGCTGATGGCAGAGCTGTTGAGGATCCAACCAGCCTTAGGGCTGAAGATTGAACTGACTGAATTGAATCATTACAATGACACCAGTCTTCTTGTCAGAATACAACATTAACCGACTGAAATGATGCAGTTAAAATCAATGCTATCATATGAAATGCTCGGCCAAATGAAAAACGGCACGGTTTCTCAATTTTTTCAAATTTTCGGCCACACACACACACCGGTGAACACTGATCTGCCATTTTCCTTTAAGTGTTTACTCTTCCCATTCCTATCAGCGCCTCATAGCAGGGATTGAATAGCTTGAATTCTATGATGAAATGAGAGGAAAATTCAACCGTGAATACCACGCCAAAGTTTCTGGGAACGTGCCCTTATTCTTATATCATCAGTAGGGAAATGTATCTTACGCTTTTTATGTATTCTTTTTATTAGACTGTGTATATTAGTTTATACATTTCAGTTAAAGTGGCAGTTAGTTACAGCCAAAGGGACCTCTGGTCCTGCTTGTAATTAATTTTAAATATATTTATATTTCTATATTTCTATTTGCTTGTGTTATCGGAATACCCTTTGCAACTGAAAGATTGGCAGGACTCATTGTAGGGCACAGAGAGGTAACAACCTAATTTATATGGATGAATCTAAATTCCACTGGTAAAAATAAGAAAGGTGTGCAATGATATATTCCACGTCGGGTTTCTCAGGCCCCACTGTGGTTATGTTCTGTACGATTGCTAATGATTACAAGATGGGAACATATCATGTAGCTATTGGAGAGTATTTTGATTATACGGGGCAAATGTATGTGGTGGAAGTCAGAATGTAGCCTGTAATATCACGAAAGCAACACCATGAATACCTGAAAATAATTACAGTTCAGTTTTTGGCTTTAAGCAAGCCGGAAACGTTGGAACCGTTTCTAAGAAAACGTACGAACCTATTACCGCCACTGGGTATATTATTGTGTGGGGAAACGAAGCTTGTAGTAGTACTTGCGACAAATTGTAACCATGGTTCATTGAGCAGAATGTGATAGTGATTCAGCTGTAGAAAGACATCCTTGAATAATACATGTATCAGGGATGGAATGCCAAAGGAGGGAGCTTCACTGCCTAAATCGACAATCCCATGATAGAAAACAATATAAGAGAAAAATTCAGCCGTTGGTTCTTATAACTTAATCCTCAGAGTAGCCTAATATTAAGGTCTGGCTGGAAATAATATTTTCGGAGAAGAATACACGCTAAAGACACAACGTTCGGTATTCCACTGTCAACAGTAAGACAAGATAGAAACTTATTAGTGTTGAAAAGGTCGTTTACAGTGCAGTCCGCATTCGGTTAATATAAGATCCACTGTGGTTGCGGGCTGCTATCCCTTGTCTGTCGTAAAAGGCAACTGATGCTTGTTGTTTAAAGGGGCCTAGCATCTAAGGTCATCAGCCCGTAAAAGGCAAGTAAACCGGAGGGGGGCACAGACAGGCAAGACTTAACAGAGACTTGAAGAGGCCTCATGTTTCGAAATTCGCTCCATCACGTATAATCTACGTCTTAACTGGAACAGCTTCATACTTTGAAGAGCTGATATCGTTGCACAATCTGCACCATACCAAAAGCAAAGTCGGAAACACTTAGAGGCCAACACGATGAAAAAGAATGAAATACCGCACGATTTCGACTCAACTTCAGCCACGACTGCCGGAGTGCGGAAAGACAACAATTTCGAACTTCGCAATCTGTACACAAGAACGGCTACCTACGGATTCCATTACAGAATTTGCTTGCAACATAAAGGCACAACATAGATCCCGTCTGGCTTTGTTCACTACGCGGGCAGCACCACTCCCTTCACCTGCTGAACTGCACTAAAAGAACACTGCCCTGAGATTTTATGGACAAGGTGAAAGTTGTGAAAACATCGTATGTTAATTTTTTTTTCTACAATAATGTTATCAGCTTTACGTCCCACTAACTACGTTTACGGTGTTCCGAGAAGCCGAGGTGCAGGAATTTTGTCCCGCAGGAGTAAATCTACCGACACGAGGCTGACGTATTTGAGCACCTTCAAATTTCATCGAAGCGAGCCAGGATCGAACCTGTCAAGTTGGGGTCAGAAGGCCAACGCCTCAACCATCTGAGCCACTCAGCCTGACGATTTTTTTCTTGTACACACAATGTTTAATAAGGCTATTTATTCAAGGATGGGTGTAGGGACTCTCACTTCGAGAGCGTGAGTTGGCGACCACGGCTCCCCTAGCTGAGCCTGCCATTGTTTCCACTTCCTTGTGACAGGCTCCTCACTGTTATCATTCCTATCGACCGCATTTGGTCAACTGTTGTTCCCTTCCGATCCCGATGGTATTAGGTTCCTGAGACCTAGGGAGTCTTTCATTTTTATGCCTTTCGTAGCTCTTCTCTTCCTTTGCCGGCCGATAACTTCATTCTTCGAAGTGTCGGACCCCCTCCATTCTCCTTATGATTATTGTTGAAAGAGGATGAGTGCACTGCGACATTTCCTCAAACAATTATCACCATTACAGCCTCAAAAACAACGGAAGATATTCTAATATTTTCCGTTCTCGAAGTATGCGTCCGAAAGGATACCGAGGGGGATAAAGCGCAGCACCTCTCTGGATGGTCGCCACCGGTGACAGCCGAGAGGGGCCGTCACTTCCACGAAAGCTTCTTGCGTTAGTTAATAAGGTTAACGCATCAGGAAGCCCCCGCTGTACTTGGCAATATCCTCTGGATGACAGCCGAACTCGGGACGTTAAGGACTGTTCTGCCGGAGAGGTTTTCCGGGCTCCCTTTTTTGAGGTTCGATCCGCTAACAACTGAATCTTCGGAGATGTTACCATTTACACGAGGTAGGGTGTAAGGTACGCGTCCGAAAGGATTCCGGGGGCGGCAAAGCGCACCGACTCTCTGGGTGGCCGCCAAGGGGGAGGCCAGGAAGGGGCTCGGTTGACCGGTCAGAGTACAGAGCTGTTGAACCACGGACCAGGAAGATACGGCTGGGGTGGGTTGTTTCCTCTTGGATGCTTTATCCAAATTTTGAATGCATCAATCAAGTAATTTGCAGGAAATTTTGTTCTCTTCTTTCTTGATGGTGACGGGGCATATGATACATCACTGCGATAATCACTAGATGATGGATGGTCTGGACACTGCTCTGTTCCAACTTGTAATGATAGATTATCGTTAAAACACTACCACTTTCGTCATAATCAGTGCATTCTTCATCTATCATAAGTGAACTCATCAACAATAACATTCTCAAGCAGCTGCTGTTTAATCAGCCTTCGTCGGAATTTCATCGGAAATGTTGAAGAAATCGGCCAACAATTTGACAACCACGGATTGTTTCATTCTGTAGAGTGCACAACACGGACCGTGGTCGCATCTACTGCAACAACAAAACTCTGGCCTAGACTGGGAGAGCCTTGTCCTTTTTTTTTATGGTTGGCTTTACGTCGCACCGACAAAGATAGGTATTATGACAACGATGGAATAGGAAAAGTCTAGGAATGGGGAGGAAGCGGTCGTTGCCTTAATTAAGGTACAGCCCCAGCATTTGCCTCGTGTGAAAATGGGAAACCACGGAAAACCATCTTCGGGGATGCCGGCAGTGGGGTTCAAACCCACTATCTCCCGGATGCAAACTCACAGCTGCGCGCACCTAACTGCAAGGCCCACTCGCCCGGCAGAGTCTTGTCTTCGACCCTGTACCTCCGCTTGATAAGTAAACTCAGCCCCCCCCCCCCCCCATCGCCTACGTTGTCCTTCTGCCACTAACTGTCCACTGCACATATAATTGGGCTCAACTACTATTTTTCATTTTCATGACATTATTAGATAGGTCTTACTCAAATATCAGCGGCAACCACACGTCTCCTCCCTTGTCAGTCTGAAAGTTGGAGCATCTATGATGCTGCTACGGACTCTGATATCTCCTAAGCTTTGTAATGGCACCAGACTGCAAGTGAAGTCTTTTCATAGATATCGTGATCGAAGCACCCATCTTCACGGAATGTGGTGCGGGAGAAACAGTTTTCATCCACCGCATTCCTTTGATTCCCTCCGATTACCAATTCCTATTCAAACGACTGCAATTTCTCGTTAAAGTGCGCTTCACAATGGCAACAAGCAAAGCACAGGGGCAGTCTTTAAAAGCTGCTGGTATGAAGTTAAGGAATGATTATTTTTTAAGAGAAAGTACAACTAGAAAACCATCCTCAAGAGGAAATGTGGCCTGCCATTATAATGAAAACTCCTCAACTAGCACTTCACATGAGAAACGACGTCAAGGTGTTTCTCGGGTAACGCTAAGAGCAATGCAATCTAATAAAATCTTACTCACAACGTGTATAGTATTTTACCTTGAATTCCATATACAATGTAGAATTCCGTAGCGAAGCACGGGTAAATGAGCTAGTTGTTATGATATTTGTGAGATATAACACAAACTTACACCACCTTCTGTCCTTACAATTCTTACCTTACATATTACCTTCTACACTATATCGTGGATATGCTGCAATACAGGGGAAGTATCTCCTCCTTCAACCCAGGCTTCTACACTGTTAGCGATATTCTACACTTGCACATCAGCTAATCAACGGGAGTGACCGTAATTAATAATATTACGTGCGTTTGACAGGCAAAACACGCGTTAGCTTTCATTGACACCTTGTAACTCCCACTTCATACTGTTGTTATTATTCCTGTTTCGTTGTAATTATTCTACTGATCCGTACACCACAGCTGCTAAATGTTCTATATTATAACATCTCGGGCAGAGAAGAGGAAGGTGTGAAAACACCTGCAAAGCTTAAACATTTAACAAAGGTGACAACCGGAAAAGCAAGACTAAAGCAAGCAGCCGCTTCGAAAACACCACATATTCAAATACACAGATTCTTTCTCATACAGAGTCCCAAGTTGATAAACCTACTAAAACGGATCTCTCGCATTCAATCATCCTTAAATGTAGGAAGCATTTGAAACTACAGGAATCGTAACAAGGACTGTAACAATAACAATTACTACGAGCATAGCGTATAGAAGAGAAACTGTGTTCACTTCACACATTTTAGTGGTTTTGCTGTAGAGTGTCGCTGTATTAAGCTCTACAATGTAAGATGCTACGAAAAAGAAGTTACGTTTGCACGCAATTTCTGTACAAACACACGACGTTTCTTATGCAGCACAATAGGTAATTTCCTTACTAACGTTATATATATCCATATAAACACATTCCAAGATGCTAAATTCAGCTCTAGACACAGATAAAATAAAAATGTAGCGTACATACCATTATCTCCGCAACGAGCATGGACGGGGCGGTAAAAGCGCAAACAGCTTTTACGCAATGGGAAACCTTTTTTTCTTTCCAAAATGATGAACTAGAGTTTTAATGGGCTTAACAGGTTTCTTAATTTCTAAATTTCCTCTTAAGATCAACCCCAACGAAAGTGTTGAGGAAAATTTCCGAGATATTCACTTTACTGCATGAACTTCTGCTACCTCTGCGTAGATACAGTAGCATGATCGAATACACACTGTTTTACATTGGATTCATTCTCTATACTCACCTTCACCAGAAGCTACTTGTTTACTTTATCCTGTTTCTCATTATCTTTATGGTCCATGACAGCCATCTCAGTCGCGTACGCAGCGTCTTTCTGCCATTAACCATAAATTGAGTCGTCGTATGCGCGAACAAACGTCTATGTTACATTTTTGTGGCATTTGAGATATTCACGGAACAAACATCTATGATGTATCCTTAATATGTATTTGCAGGTAATTTGAGCATATCTCAACAGATGGCTATAGTATTCCGGAAATTGTGAAGAGAAATGCACTTGAAAAATAATGGAACAAAAGTCTATATTACATCGTTTCCCGCGCGAGCACTCGACAATGTCACGAACTGAATGCAATATAATGAACACATTCTAGTCCGGAGATTGTTCTGGTTTGTTCAGTCTTATATTACAGAATTTATTTAGTTACTCATCGAAACCATAATCATGCAATCAGACGATAGTAGTGATCGTAACGTACTGTTGTCCCCAAGCATTATACACAAGTTGATGAAAAACAGATGGAGGAAAAGGAGACGTGACCCTAGTGAGTGGAAAGATGTACGCACCAAATCGAATGTAACAGTTCTACCCCTCATCAAAACACTTGGGGAGACGAAAGTTATTATCTTGGGACACATGAATATCAAATAAACTACTTGTGGCTTGCCGCAAATTGCCACGCAAATAGAAACAATTAACATTCCATGGTTTCCCATTTCTCTATGTAATGTTTGGGCGCCAGGGTTACAGTTTTAAACAAAACTGTAAACCAAAATTTATATTTACTAGCATAGAGACTTACACTTAAATCACAGGGGTAGGATTTTAAATAATTAACCATTAAGTATCGCTTAAGAAAGAAAATTAACGCAATATAAAATACAAATGAATTTATTATACAAAAAAATGAGATGAATCGGAAAAGTTTCCTTAAAGCGTGGAGGAATTTATAATTTAATTTAATGAATTTAATATTGCTTGCTTTATCTAATTGAAGCTCACCAATTGCAGCTTCCGTTGAAGTTATCTGGTTTCCGTGGTTACTCGTTCTCTTCTTCTCGATGTAGAATTTGCTCCATGGACATCCTTCCTTCCTTCTCGGATATGGTACGGGCTATCTGGACTAGCACTCCCTACTTGCCTAGTCTTTAAATTAGACATTGGCCCTATACTTGTAAAAACTGATCAGCGTTGATCGTATGAGGAGAAAATTCAGAGATATGAATTTTTCCATATTAGTAGAAATCTCAATCCAACTGAGCTATACTATTTATACGGTACAGACTTGTACCAAATTCCATGGACTTGAACTAAACATAGTTCTTCGTCCAGAATATTTACTGAAAATAACACAAGCCGTAAGCTTGTTTCGTCTCACGCAGATCCGATAACATTACCGCACCTAAGTACTGTATCGAAGCGACAACACATTGTACAAAAATAACTATGTCGCGGAGCGACCACACACTGTTTCAAAAATCTAATCACGTCGTACAAAGTAGATGTTCACAGTAGAAGTAGTAGTGATGGAGTCTCCGTAAGTATCTCGCTCCGCACTTGATAGTATCACCGGACTCCCCCACTCTAGGTAACAGCTTCATCTCAGATCTCTATATAACGAAACATCTGATTCGTAGAGCGCATTATCATATCCCCTTCTCTTCTTCCTTGTCGAGTCCAGTAGGCGTGGCGATGATGTACTCTGCTGGTATGCAAGCCTCGCGCGCGGGTCGCCGTTTACTGCCTTCGCTAAACCCATGAGTCACGCAAAATCCCAACTTTAAGAATAACTTTCCGTATACACAAATATGAGATGAAATGAAAACAACTATGTCTCAACATATTGACCGTATTTACAACATAATGAATTCCTATCCTACATAATATAATAATTTAAATAATAAAACGATGTTATTATATATACAATATGATTCCAAAAGGCCTTGATTACAAACGATTGACGATGAATAAATATGTTATTACGAATAATTGCCGATGGCGGATAAACTTGATATCAAATGATATCGCGTAAAATGATATTATATTAAATTAGTAGGGCTGGAGAAGCCTGGACGGTTACACTATGATGTATCCTTAATATGTATTTGCAGGTAATATGAGCATATCTCAACAGATGGCTATAGTATTCCGGAAATTGTGAAGAGAAATGCACTTGAAAAATAATGGAACAAAAGTCTATATTACATCGTTTCCCGCGCGAGCGCTCGACAATGTCACGAAGTGAATGTAGTGTAATGAACACATTGTAGTCCGGAGATTGTTCTGGTTTGTTCAGTCTTATATTACAGAATTTATTTAGTTACTCATCGAAACCATAATCATGCAATCAGACGATAGTAGTGATTCTGTTGTCCCCAAGCATTATACACTAGTAGACTAGTTGATGAAAAACAGATGGAGGAAAAGGAGACGTGACCCTAGTGAGTGGAAAGATGTACGCACCAAAAAATAACACTATTCTCCTCTGCATGCATATATAATGTACGAATGAGTGAGCGCGTGCACTTATAACCTGTTAGTTTACGGAACAAAGGTCTATGTTACATTCTCTCGCGTAGCCATGTCGCGCGATCAACAATTATCTTTATTGCCGTTTTTCTCAATATATAGGGAATGTAACATAGACGTTTGTTCGCGCATACGACTCAATTTATCAGCGTTAATAATGCACATGAAAACGAACATCAAACACAGAACTTAGCAGCGAGATTTCTGCCCTTCCGGGAATAGCATTTGTCCACTTCGAAAACATGCCGCTCTTTTTTGGGTGCTATAAAGAGGTGTCTTACTTCACTATTGACCGACCGACCGATCAATCAATCAATCAATCAATCAATCAATCAATATTTGATTTGTGTGTTAAAAAGACCTTAACTCACTGCCGGCACGTGCAGATATGGTAACATGAATAATGCCCGATGCAATAGCGTATAATGAGCGACCTGGTAACGAATAGGGGTATCTTCGCATCAATAGAGCAACGGTGAATCCAAAACTTTGGCCATTATTAGAACAGCCGTGGTTTCCTCCTGAGGAAGCAAACCAAGGTCTTCGTGAAACACAGCGTTTACCGGCGATTTGTCTTACAGCATGGCAAAAAAAACTAACATACTTTCATGTCTTAATATCCTGGTCGTGAACGCGTAAATAGAAACAATACCTAACACATTGCTTAAACCTCAAAAATCAACACGGTTGTATAGGCCTACAAAACTGGAGCAGGTGCAGAGAGCACAGTTTTAAGGATCCAGTTAAAGTAAGTCACATCTGACTGTAGGTCTTCGTGTAATAAACTCAAGACACAGTATTTGAACATTCTTAAAACTCGTGCATATGATCGAGATTACAAACAAAATAATAAAGAGAAAGGCCATGATAAAAAGAGCACAACAGTACCGGTATCATGATGTAGTGATAAAGAGTAGCAAGTGCTGGCTATGTTCTTTTGAAATAGAGCCCGCGGGGTCCGCCAGCAAATCCAAAACCAGTCCGTCTTCTAGCAAGGGCAATGACTCTGTTTCCCTCACTCCACGGAGTCATAAGCCACACTAGATTTCGTAATTATGTAGTAGGACATATTTCGAACTACACGAACTCTACACCTCGAAGACATACTTGCTTATCAATTAGGCATACAAATAATTTGAGATCTTCAACTGCCTGATATAACCCGCTAATGACGCCCGTCCACATCGATGAAAGGTATTATTAGTCCTTCATGGACTTCATGTAGTCAACGATCTACAGAGGTGGCCGAATGATTATATTATGCTTGTGTCTAAACGTGAATATCTGGCTGTGTAAGTTTTGAACCTATGAGCCACAAAAATTACTTACTAAATTGGCACTGTAAAATCTGCTTTATAAGAGAAAAATCTAGGCGAGCATTCATAAAATTGAGAAACTTCTTGTGCAACTTACATCAAAATCTACACCTCGCGGTGCTATGGGTTTTCAATCTATTATTACGGAGAAGAAGCATGGACTCACGCCAGAGATAACTAGGCGAATAAATGCCTTCGAACTATGGTATTACCGCTGTATGCTTCGAATATCATGAATATATCATGTATCAAATGACACTCTGCTATGCAAAATGAATAAAACCAAGCGAGTTGACCGTGTGGTTAGGGGCGCGCAGCTGTGAACCTGCAGACGGGAGATAGTGGATTCGAACCCCACTGTCGGCAGCCCTGAAGATGGTTTTCCGTGGTTTCCCATTTCACACCAGGCAAATACTGGGGATGTAGACTAATTAAGGCCACGGTCGCTTCCTTCCAACTCCCAGCCCTCCTACCCCCACCGTCCTTGTGAGTGTGTCGTTGCGACGTAAAGCAAATTCTAAAAATAAAAATATTTAAAAAAGAATAAAGTAATGGAGACCATAGAAATAGCTTTTAAAAAATCAAATTAAGTATTTCGGGCAAACAATGCGGAGGGAGAATTACCGTTTCCTTCAGCTCATCATTGAAGAAATCCAAGGAGAAGGGACCGGGGAGGAGGTTTGACTTCATGGTTCACAATATTTGGCAGTGGTAGGACATGATACCTTCTCAGCTGTTCCGAAGTATCGACGAAGTGTTGTGGAACAATATGATCGCCAACGTGCACTGAAGGCAAGGTAGAAGAAGAAGAAGAAGAAGAAGAAGAAGAAGAAGAAGAAGAAGAAGAAGAAGAAGAAGAAAAAGTTCCCAACACGAGTGTCTTGTGATCGAGTCCCGGCGAGTTCGGTTGGGATTTTCAATAGCAAGCATCCGAAGCGAGAGAGAGAACTGGAAGAAATAATAATAATCCGTCGGCAATGTTATTCTCGCCAATTTCCCTCATTAAGAAAACGATTACGTCAATATAACCATGAATCACAGTTGGTGTCTCTAACGACGACATGAGAAGAGCGAACAAAGATCAAGTTTGTACTTGGAGAATGGGCTGTTTGTGTAAGCAATTAAACATCTGTAGCAATCCAGCACAGACGGTTAATAGCGGATGTTGGCTGGGATACTTCATCAGCAAGATGAAGATGTTGTTGTCTACACTTCATACGATGGTCACTTGAAAACAGAAGCTTTTCAGTCAACTTCAGCATATATTACCATTGTCACTTGCACGTTGCGAACCTCCGTACGAACCTACTACTGATTCGGTCTACTTGGTAAGACACTTGAATCGAATAATGGTACCGTGAAGTTAAAACAATTAAAACATGGATTGATGGACTATCCCGTTATCAAATATTTTACTCGCCTTTATGTAATTTCAACCGCGATGAGCATAGCTGAAGTTGGTGTTCCTTAACGTACTACTTATCCCAGTAGAACACCAAAATTACTCATGAAATACTGCAAATCAAAAACAGTATTGAAAGACTTTGAGTAAGGAGCTTTTCCGTGTCCGGAGAATCAAGATATTTAATCCAGGCCTAATCTTCGCTGATGACATCCTTCTA
This sequence comes from Anabrus simplex, assembly GCF_040414725.1. Classification (NCBI taxonomy): domain Eukaryota; kingdom Metazoa; phylum Arthropoda; class Insecta; order Orthoptera; family Tettigoniidae; genus Anabrus; species Anabrus simplex. The sequence goes on along the minus strand of NC_090270.1, from coordinate 207,800,402 downwards.
CTCGCATTAACATCTGTCAAGATGCAAAATAGCATTAATGAGATAGATAACTATTGTAATGAGTGGAACCCAAAGCTTAATCCAGAGAAAACCAGCGTAATGGTTTGTAAAAGTGATGACAAGCTTTCAAAGAGCGAATAGTGGTGGATGGGTAAAACAAAGCTAGACGTTGTTAAAAAATAAATCAATGGAATACTCGGGGACGATTATAAACAGTAATAGAAGAGGGCAGAAACAAATGAAAAGAGCAACTGAAGGGAGTAAGTGTCTTGTCTAGTACAACCCTAGGATGCATACCTGGGTCCATTCGACCCGGTAAGAATTTTAGCATAGTATATTTCAGCAGTTCTTCACTCAGAAGTTTCGCACATCTGGATATTCTCTCATTAGACTTTCCTTATGCTATCCATTGCAAAGTAACTCCTCCTTGTTTCTTCTTGGGATAAATTTACTTGATTTTCCTTTACACGACGAGTTTAAATAACCTGGGTCCCCTGGACCCTTATATTCCTAGTTGTTATGTTTCCCGGTATGTACTGTCTTGCAACCTGCATTCACTGTTGTCAACTACTAGAAGAAGATGTACAAGAATGAGCGATAGTAATGGTCTCCTTGAGCATTGATTATGTCCTGCAGTAGGATAAACCTCCATTTGGAGAGAAAAGTGCTTCAATTTGTTGTGTGGATCTGTCGTAACCTCACTTTGTTTCACATAAAACCAAAGGAGGCGTAGATGTAATTGATCAAAAATAGCCAACTACATTTGCAAAACACACACAAATCGTTGACCGATGACACTGTGATATAATATTTTTTATGTGGTCTGCGGATGCAGAGTGGGTCTCGGACCTCAAGTGGCCAGGGCTGGTCAGCGGTCCGACAGCTCTGCACTCCGACCGACCGAGCAGAGAAGAGGTGGCCACGGCACTACGCCTCTGCATTCGGAAGATGGAGAGGGGCTGGTCCCCGTCGTCGGCTGTGCTGAGGAAGGTTATCCGTGGTTTACCATTCTCTTGAAACTAAGGCGAATGCCGGGACAGTTCCTATTATAGACTACGGCCGCCAAACCTCTTACCTTCACCGCACTTCCCCTTCCCTTTTACAAATCTTGTGGCTTGAGTCTCCCTCAGGTGAGGAATACAAAACATTTAGTAGTAGTAGTTGTTTTGGATGTGTCGGTTCTAAATACACTGACTGACAGAGCAAATGCAACACCAAGAAGGAGTGGTCAGAACTTTATGCCAATTGCAGGGTAGACTGACGTCACTGAGGTATGCTCATGATGTGAAATGCGCCGCTGTGCTGCGCACGTAGCGAACGATAAATGGGACACGGCGTTGGCGAATGGCCCACTTCGTACCGTGATTTCTCAGCCGACAGTCATTGTAGAACGCGTTGTCGTGTGCCACAGGACACGTGTATAGCTAAGAATGCCAGGCCGCCGTCAACGGAGCATTTCCAGCAGACAGACGACTTTACGAGGGGTATGGTGATCGGGCTAAGAAGGGCAGGTTGGTCGCTTCGTCAAATCGCAGCCGATACCCATAGGGATGTGTCCACGGTGCAGCGCCTGTGGCGAAGATGGTTGGCGCAGGGACATGTGGCACGTGCGAGGGGACCAGACGCAGCCCGAGTGACGTCAGCACGTGAGGATCAGCGCATCCGCCGCCAAGCGGTGGCAGCCCCGCACGCCACGTCAACCGCCATTCTTCAGCATGTGCAAGACACCCTGGCTGTTCCAATATCGACCAGAACAATTTCCCGTCGATTGGTTGAAGGAGGCCTGCACTCCCGGCGTCCGCTCAGAAGACTACCATTGACTCCACAGCATAGACGTGCACGCCTGGCATGGTGCCGGGCTAGAGCGACTTGGATGAGGGAATGGCGGAACGTCGTGTTCTCCGATGAGTCACGCTTCTGTTCTGTCAGTGATAGTCACCGCAGACGCGTGTGGCGTCGGCGTGGAGAAAGGTCAAATCCGGCCGTAACTGTGGAGCGCCCTACCGCTAGACAACGAGGCATCATGGTTTGGGGCGCTATAGCGTATGATTCCACGTCACCTCTAGTGCGTATTCAAGGCACGTTAAATGCCCACCGCTACGTACAGCATGTGCTGCGGCCGGTGGCACTCCCGTACCTTCAGGGGCTGCCCAATGCTCTGTTTCAACAGGATAATGCCCGTCCACACACTGCTCGCATCTCCCAACAGGCTCTACGAGGTGTACAGATGCTTCCGTGGCCAGCGTACTCTCCGGATCTCTCACCAATCGAACACGTGTGGGATCTCATTGGACGCCGTTTGCAAACTCTGCCCCAGCCTCGTACGGACGACCAACTGTGGCAAATGGTTGACAGAGAATGGAGAACCATCCCTCAGGACACCATCCGCACTCTTATTGACTCTGTACCTCGACGTGTTTCTGCGTGCATCACCGCTCGCGGTGGTCCTACATCCTACTGAGTCGATGCCGTGCGCATTGTGTAACCTGCATATCGGTTTGAAATAAACATCAATTATTCGTCCGTGCCGTCTCTGTTTTTTCCCCAACTTTCATCCCTTTCGAATCACTCCTCCTTGGTGTTGCATTTGCTCTGTCAGTCAGTGTACGTTCACTCTCTACTGTGTGCTACATCCCTCGCACCACTAAGGTCTTTCTTACAATAGAAGATTGTTCATCAAGGATCTTTCAATCAAAATGATACAGCCATACATAACCCGAAAATTTGCCAATCTGTTTCTCCCGAAATCCGTTTATAGTGAAACTTCGATATCTCGAATCACCTCAGGAGTTAAATTTCATTTCGAGTTATCGAAATGTTGAGATATAGAGAATACCGTTTCTGAGCATGTATAGCACATAATTGAATCATATGTACCTACGGGCTTGTTCTGAATACATTCTTTTTAACAGTATTTAAAAACATACAAACTCTATTTTATGGCATCACTTAAACTATAGCTAGTTGCCTTACGTCGCACCGACACAGATACATCTTATGGCGACGATGGGACAGGAAAGGGCTAGGAGTGGGAAGGAAGCGGCCGTGGCCTTAATTAAGGTACAGCCCCAGCATTTGCCTGGTGTGAAAATGGGGGAAACCACGGAAAACCATTTTCACGGCTGCCGACAGTGGGGTTCGAACTTACTGTCTCCCGAATACTGGCCGCACTTAAGCGACTGCAGCTAGCGACTCGGTACTTAAACTATAAAGCTTATTATAGTAACTTTTTAGAAGACAAGTTACAGTACATAGAGTAGTGAAACAAGATACATACCTCGGATAATACCTTTGGAAAAATATCCGTTAATCTCTTCTGTTTGTTACTGTTAACCTTTCCTCGCTTCACGTTGAAACTTCTCGTCAATACCACGCAGCTGAGATTCGTAAATGGGGCCTATCATCCGCGACTTCGGCGGTTGCTTTCGTACGTGACTGGTAATTAATTCACACCCGAGAAACAGTGAGACTTCGCTGATTTTCCTATCACTAGAAGTTTTAATTTTTCTGTTCCCGTCATATTGGCTCCTAGCATCACTATAAATGGAAATGGCGTATGGCTTTTAGTGGCAAGTTCGGCTCGCCAGGTGGAGGTCTTTTGATTTGACTCCCGTAGGCGACCTGCGCGTCGTGATGGCGATGGAGTGATGATGAAGACGACACATACACCCAGCCCCTGTACCAGCGAAATTAACCAATGATGGTTAAAATTCCCGACCCTGCCGGGAATCGAACCCCGGACCCCTGTGACCAAAGGCCACACGCTAACCATTTAGCCATGGAGCAGGACAGCATCACTGTAAACCTTTCTTTACTTCTTAACTGTTCCTCACAAACCACAAATGCCGTAGTGCACAGTTAACGTTGCACACAATTGGAGTTACAGCGTATTTTTTTTCCTTCAAGGGAAGAAATGTTTGCTTCGACAAGTCGAGAAATAAATACATGCGAAGAATAGCACAAACGCCCGGGAAATTAAAGTTACTTCGTGATATTGAAACTTCGAGTGATAGAGGTTTGAGATATCGAGGTTTGACTGTATTTAGATATGGACAATGTATTACTATCCCTGCTTTAGCATACTAGGACAGGAAGAACCAGCTGGGCACCATGAAAAGATGTGCATAGTGTTTATCATCTAAAGACAGGAAAAGCAAGATAGTATGTTCCAAGTGTTCAAAGAGCGGGTGCTAGGAACATAGCTCAGTAATGTGCAATCATTGTACAGGATGACAAAGTGTAATCAAGATGGAACGTTACGTGTCATACTGCATGTGCGTCGAGCAATAAAGTTACGATTTTTAGCATTGTAAAACAGTATACAGTAGTTGAATTGTGATATGACATTTACTGAAATGCTGCAAAGTAAAACAATTTTTTAAATGTAATGTGCCCGTCCAGGGCACGTAACTAAACCTATTCGTTACATACCTAATACCCATGTAATTACTCAAGGGTCCAACGGACCCGGGGTATGCTAGTATGTAGGAAAAAGAGGTTATGTATCCTAGAGATAAAAATACTAGATAAGAGATGCCTAATATTAAATATAATGTGCAGAAAAACGTATTGTGTTTAATTCAGTAGTTAAAGCAAAGTTATTGTATGGAGCTGACATTTGAAGAGTAGATCATGGAATTATAGCTTTAGATGTAGTAGTTTGTAAATTTGACAAAATAATTATGGGACTGCCAAGTTGTACTGCAAATTGTGGAGTAAGAATGATGTGCGAAGGGATGAGTAGACAGGCAGATACTGTGAAACGAATAGTTAAGTACTGGTTGAGATTTAAAATGGGGGTAGGAGGTGAAAGTCTACGCGTAGCATATCGGCACCATACGAAACATCAAAATGAGGGCTACTGAGTTGATAGCGGTGAAGAAGCTACTGGAAGACATAGGAATGGGGTTCTACTGGGAAAGAAATTTATCACGGAACGACAAGAAATTGCATTATTATTATTATTATTATTATTATTATTATTATTATTATTATTATTATTAGTTTTCACTAATTCGGTAGCTCGCAGATTCTGGCTCTAGTATATAATACTTTTCGGCATTCAAAACGTAACGCAAGTTTCACACTGCTGTTATTGAGTGGTAAAGAGACGCGTTCGAATAATCCGTACGTTTTCGTAGCTGATGCCAGAGAATTAAATGATTTCTGGCTAATTAACCTATGTGAGTTTATTTGCAATCTAATTCCTCCTATGGTGATAAATGTTTATCCTCGTGTGTACAGAAGTTGTGTAGGAATGGCCCTTTGTATCTCAATTGAAACAAAAGAATGTAAATTTTGTCATTCTAAAAACAGTCTATATTGGGCTACATTCAGCCACTAAGAATGAGATAATGAAGTTTAAGAACTATGGGAAAATTCTGGACAAAACATACACACATTTCTGAACTAGACAAACAAGAAATTACAGAATATGACAAGAACTTAAAAAACATAACGATGATAGAATTAACATAATTTTGTATAATAATATCTGTACCTCTTGAAGAATCAAGTAAATGAAATACGATAATTTCTCAACACGGATTACCTAGCATGTAGCATCAGATAACTCTTGGTGGAGCAAAAGAAAAAGGAAACACAGGCCTCCACAGTTCCACAAGAAAACTTCCTACATTTTAAAATATTATAAAATTCTACATAAATCTCATTCGTCAGGCTTCTTTTGCAAAACTTACAGAAGTTTATTATTTATAATATGTTCGTCACTACTGGCACATCAAATATATCTACACGTGTCAAGAATGCTTTCGTATTGATATTTATCATCAAGCTGCATGAAGAAGGATGGAGTTTATAACGAATACCGTCGCCGGCAGTACTTCTTCCTTGATCCTCAGCCCTTTGATTGGAGGATCTACCTTCTGGTTGCTCCAGAACTTCCTGTCTAGTACCACCTTCTTCATTCTGCAGAAATGTTCTTATGTCACACTCTCAATTACCTGCTCCATGAAATATTTCCTTGTCCGTCTTCTTCTGGCTTCCTTCAATAGTGACAACCACATATTTATTATGGTGTGTTGAGGTGGTGGTGGTCGTGATTATTGTTTTAAGGGTCCAATCCATTTGATTTGTCTCTTATTTTCCACAGACGCGGTTTATCATCTTTTTTATTCCAATGTAACTGCATTCCTAAAGTTCCGTAACATTTTCTGTAACCTCCAGCACTAAATATCAAATACGTGTGGTCTACACTTCTTTCTCTTTCTGATCCTCCATGTCTTGGATCCATGGGGACACTCTCCCACACTGTTTCACTGATTACGGTCATTACAATCGAGCACTAGTTATCTGTGTGATTTTTCCCTCTCGCTCCAGAAAAATGCTCGGATATCTCGAAGAATTTCTCCTAATTCCAGGCACAAACAAAATTGAAGTTTTGTAGAAGAAGCCATGGCACAGTTTACCATACAGGTCTTAAATGTACCAGTGCGTGGAACGGAGGGACAAATGGTCATATTCCTTATGCAAAACAAATAAACCACACATGGAATGCATATTGGAGATGTTCACCTCTCTATAAGGCAGTCTACGACGACACACTCTCAGCCAGACAAAGATTGGCTAGACTGAAACTCAATCTCTCTCTCTCCAGTCAGCCAGTTCACACGCTTATTCTAAGAGGCGCCGTCATTCTTTCATCAATACTGCTCTTGCTTCAGACAGGCGAATGGATCCTCTTTCTAACACGATCGACAGTATTCAGTTACCAACAAAACACACGGCCCGCCGTCCAAATATCTTACATTCTTAATAATAGGCGGGGACTATGTCAAAGCCGTCGGGATTTTGGCCATATTATACGTCACGTGGGTGTCAAGTGGATGTTAGAAGGAAGTGATTGAGCAGAATTTAGATTTAGAAATATTTCCTTGCCAGTGTTGAGGAAGTACACTATTTCCAAACTCTAGCGGATGAATTACATCTTTTGAGTGTTTACGGACTGATGAATCTACGGTTTCCATCTTCATTTGCATACGACACATTACACTATTACCAACCAGAGAAACTTGCAACATGAATACATCCCTTTACATAAGGTTAACGTCAGGAAGGGCATCCGGCCATAAAATCGGACCAAATCCATATCAAGTGCCGACCCCAATAAACTGAAAAAGAAGTCCAGGAAGGAGAAGAAGATGAACAAGAAAAGTATCCACGAATGCTCTAATTCTCTTCCACAAAACCGCGACATCAATATATATGAAAAAACAATGGATTATTGAGAAAGGAACTTTATTTAAAGAAAACATAATGGCGATGGTAAAGAAAATTATTTCACGCTAAACACACTTGTATTTACAACAGTTAAGGTTTCTTATTAAACCGTACCAATCATATCGAGCAAGTGGCTGCGTGGTTCGTGTCACGTATCTATCAGCTTGCATTCGGGAGATAGTGGGCTCGAACCCCTATGTCGGCAGCCCTGAAGAATGGTTTTCCGTGGTTTCCGTTTTTCACACCAGACAAGGTTGGAACTGAACATTAATTAACCTCAGCCCTTTCCCAACCTTGCTTCACCAAAACCCCACTCCTAACCCATCGTCGGAGTAAGATCTATGTTTGTCGTAAAGCAAACTGTAAAAAAATAATATATATATACAACCATATTTTTCAGAAAACTAGGGCTGGCTTTGTCAAGCTATTCTGATTCTTTTTCACTGCATATAAATTTAAAAGTTCCATCAAAGTTTACACGCAGGTAGTCTTAAACAAGATCAGAATCAAATTGCAGGACACGAAAGCTGAGGTCATAAAATTAGCACTTTTATTTATAACGAACTTATGAAGAGTTTATTCTTTACTATTTAGTTTACATAGACGTCAATAATTTCGAAATAATTAAAAGATTTAAAATATTTGCAGCCTAACACATTTTCCCCAAGATTTTCTTCGTACCCCTTACTCTCTACGCCTGGATCAACTGTCATCTTGGTATCTTACACATAATCCCACCAACTAGGTCGGTTCGTACGAGGAGCTTCGTCATAATATAGACCTCATACCCTAGTTTCGAATAACCCATTCTCGTTTGTCCGTACCACCAAATTTAAAACCTTTCGATGATAATAATAATAATAATAATAATAATAATAATAATAATAATAATAATAATAATAATCTCTCTATATAAAATAACATGTCCTGACTGACTGACTGATTCATCATCACCCAGCCAAAACTACTGGACATAAAGAAATGAAAGTTTGAAGTTACATTTATACTACAATGTAGGTGATCACTAAGGGAGCATTTTTTGGATATTTCCATCGCTAAAGGGGAGAAGGCGGGAGGGGGGGAGAGTGAATTTAAAAAATGATTGTATCTATATCTAAAAAAAGAAACACGTATTTTTTGTTTTTGGAAAATCTGCTCAAGAGTGAGTAGAGGGGTTGAATGTTTAAAATGAGTATATCTACAATATATCTAAAAAAAACGTGACATGTTACAGTCGTAAAAATTGGTATTTGGAATCTCCTGTAAAAGTAAAGGAACACCCATAATTTGTTTTATGAAAATCCACTTAAGGGGAAGTGTCAAAGGGGGTGAATTTTTAAAATGAGCATATTTATACAGTATATCTCAAAAACTTAACATATTACAGACGTGAAAATTGGTTAATAATGTAACAGGTATATTTTGTTTTGGGAAAAACCACTTAAGAGGTGGGGAGGACTGAAAAAGCGGATTGGATTATTTTTTATTAGGCTTCTGGCATCTCCAAAAACTGAAGATATTACAGGCGTGAAAATTGGTATTTGGAATCTCCTTTAAAAATACAGAATCGCGTATTTTTTGTTTTCAGAAAATTCACTTAAGGGGGTTGTAAAAAGGAGAAAAAGGGGTTGAATTATTTTTATGAGGGTACTTATATCTCAAAAACTGAAGTTGTTACGGACATGACGATTTGTATTTGCAATCTTCTTCAAAAATAAAGAAACACGCATTTTTTTTGTTTTTGGAAAATCCAATGAAGGCGGGAAGGGGATAAATGAATTGAAAAATGATTTGAATTCTTTGTTTTAGGATACTTATATCTCGAAAACGAAGGATGTTACGGACGAGAAATTTGATATTTGCAATTTCCTTTAAAAATAAAGACACACGTATTTTGTGGCGGGGGAGGGGGCGGTGGTGGAATCAACTTAAGTGGGATATAAAAGGAGTTGAATTCTTTTTATGACAATACAAATAGGAAGTGGTCTTAAAACAATACACCTCTAAGGGGCTTTTGACTGGGGGTTGAGGAATGATGACAAAAATGTGCATTTATATGAAACCATTTGAATTATGGAGTTAAAATTTCAAATGACATCATAGGTGTTATATAACAGAAGGTTTGAAACAATTTAACCGCTCGGAGAGTTAAATGGGGTTTAAGATCAGAAAACGAATATATTCAATCCTTCCTCCCAAACGGTTTAACGTACGAAGACAAAATTCTAAATAGCAGTATATATTTTTAATTCTAGTTGTGAAATAGGTATTTTTTAAATGTTCCGCCCCCTAACGTGTTAAATGAGGTTAGCTCGGTAAATGAAATTATTCATCCCTCCAAAATCGTTTGACATACAAAGTTGTAATTTTACGAGAAGGGTCTTATTTTATGTCATAGGTGTAAAAAATTGTATACTTCAAAATATTTCTCCCCGAAGGGGTTTAGAGGGTGGTTGACTCTCAAAAACACAATACCGGTATCCATTCTTCCAAAACAGTTTAGGCAAGAACTTATTTTTTAAATGAAGGGTGGTCTTCTATATCCTAGATGTCAATAAATAATACTTAAAAGCATTCACCCATAAAAAGGTATTCATTCCTCCATTACTGTTCGACGTACACAATCAAAATTTCACAGGTTGGTCTCTTTTGCATCCTAGATACAAACGTTCAAATTCTTCCGTATGGGGATCAATTGAGTGTTAGAACAGAAAATAAATAATAATTCCCTCAAAACTTCTTTCAATTTAAAACCGTAGCAAATCACGGGTATCTTGCTAGTAATAAATCATTTCATGAGGCTATTACTGTACCTAGGGGCTGCCTGGCCGAGGCGGTAAAGGCGTGCTCGGTTCGCCCCGAAGGACGTGGGTTCGTAAAATTTAAGAAACGAGATTTCCACTTCCGGAGGTGCATATGGCCCTGAGGTTCACTCAGCCTACACCAAAAATGAGTACCAGGTTAATTCCTGGGGGCAAAGGCGGCCGAGCGTAGAGCTAACCACTCTACCCCATCACATGCCGAGGTTAACAACGATGGAAGCCTTAACCTTCCACTCCTCCAAGGGCCTTCATGGCCTGTACGGAGGTGACTTTGCTTTGCTATTACTGTACCAGCTTGGTGCAGTTGTTGTAAGCATACTATCCGAGGGTAGGCGGCATCAGTTGTTTGAAGGAAACTGTTTGTTAGCGTCGAGTTCCAGGAATGTTGAGGACAGCACATAGTGTCAAGAGTCGAGATGATGATCAGTTTGCCATTAAAATCCTACGACCCGGGGTCTCGAGCCCCGAAAGGCAAGACGCTGACTAATCAGACAGAGCCGGACATCATCTAAAAACGGCCGCCATGGTTTATCATAGACATTTCTCGAGTGTCTGGATTAAATATGCATTTTATATATTTGAAGGACTAGAACGGAATGTATCATAACCGAGGAGATAAATAGGTTGAAATGTCACTCTTGTCCATCTTGAAAGGCCGGCCCCGCTGTGCAGGGGTAGCGTGCCTGTTTCTTACCCAGACGCCCCATGTTCGATTCCCGGTCAGATCAGGGACTTTTGCCTCGATCAGAGGACAGGTTCGAGGTCCACTCAGCCTACATGATTACAACCCAGGAGCTATCTGACAGTAAGGTGGCGGCCCGCGTTTAGAAAGCCAAGAATAACGACCGAGAGGATTCGTCGTGCTGACCAAACGACACCTCATAATCTGCAGGCCTTCGAGCAGCCGTCGCTTGGTAGATCATGGACCTTCGGGGCTGCTGCGCCATGGGGTCGGACTTGGTTTGGTTTGTCCACCTTGAAAGGTTTTCACCCCCACCAACTTTAATCAGGAGAATGTCGCAATGTTACCAACAATATAAACTGCTTCCTTCCCTATCTTCACCAAACCGATTACAAGCACATACAGCTCAGTCTCACAGGCAAGGAGATGGATTTGGGATACTGCTACGTTCTCAGAGGTGATGATCAAGATGTCAAAGCCTCTTGGATGAAGCAACAAGAAATTATTTTCTTCATTAATTTCAAATGACTCCCTAACCGAGGCTGGTTACAATGTACAGCTCCATCCAGCAATCCGACAATCCCTGATAGAGTTATTCCGTCTTCATCTGGAGTAAACTCCTATCATTTTTTCCATATCCACAGTTCCCTATCAGTTAAATAAGGTTTCAGCCTAAACGGATAGAATCAATACAACTTTTACTGTTGCACAGGAAATTGCAGCATTTTTTATCAGAAGCCATTTAAGCTATAATTAATTAAGGTACAATCCCAGCATTTGCCTTGAGTGAAAACTGGAAATGACGGAAAACCATCTTCAAGGCTGTCGACAGTGGGGTTCAAACCCACTATCTCCTGAATGCAAGCTCACAGCTGCATGCCCCCAACCACACGGCCAACTCGCTTGGTCAACAAAGTCTTAAAATATTACGCTACACTGAAGTGGAGGCTGTGCGATAAAGTTCTAAGCTCCTACAAATGAAATAAGTTCAGGAAAAAGAATGCATTATTGGGGAGCGTTGTAGTAGACTTCAATATATTGCGTAACTTCCTAACTTTTCTTCCAAGTCTGACCCCACCTTGTATCTTATGAAATTTAATATCAGACAATAGCCGAATGGAGAGAAATCTATGACCGACAGTGAACAATATGCACACTACACTGACTTAGCAGCTCGCTTCCCGTGATTAAGGTTATGGGATCCCCTAGGACCGACCGTTTGTTCATAAACAGAATTATGAAAACACTATTCTCCAGTAAAAATAATCAAAATATTCATTCTGTGCATTTCAATTGGCCTGGCAAACTGCTATGTAATAGCAATTTCTGGCTCGGTGAGGAAAGCAACGGGAAACTACCTCACTGTCATTTCCCCAGTATGCCTCTTCAGTGACGTCTAGGCTATGTATGACAGCTGTTGGCGGAGCTGTGGAGGATCAAACCAACCTTCGGGCTGAATACCCAACAAACACAAACGAAACTATTGCAGGATATACTTTTTTCAGGTTTTTTTTTTTTTTTTTTTTTAGTAATACTTAATCGGATGCAAGTTCTTATGAGACTTTTGACAAATGGGTATACCGATAACTAAAGTAATTACTTAAGTCCAACTATTTAAATTCTCGATTGTTGCATAATGTTTTTCGTTATAAAATAGATCCAAATGTGAAAACAAATGGAAACTTATCTCGAGTACAACTTTTTGTTATTACTAAAAAAAAATGAAAAATCCTGCCTGAAATGGTATGTACCAAAATAGAATAGAAAGGTTGTGTGTCAAAGGAAATTTAAGACAGCCAGTCTAAAATAGCGAAAACATTCTGTCTAATATAATTTAATCATACTCCCCCACAACAATGGAACTTTCTAGGTGCCTTCTCACCGCTGATGAGATTGTTGAGATGAAGTCTGGACGAACACGAACTTACCTGAAACAAAAGAAAAACAATACCATAAGGAAAAGCAAACTTTTTTAAAAAACAGAGCTCACATAAGCCAAAACGATTAATGCAAAGTCGAAAAAGATAGGGCAGGACGATTGGAAGTAAACAGGCATCAGCTAGTCATGATTAAAGTATTTTCGAAAAGATTTTGATGTAAAAAAATCTTCGCTCTTTGTTATATTTTCTCAGCGACATGGGAAAACATAGAATCATGGATATGTTTCCGGGCTGAGACGACGAGGGAGCGAGGAGAGATCCCTAGGTTGTTACCCTCTTAGCGGCCTCTTACTACATGCAGCGGGTACAGATAATACATCCTTCGACTGTGCCCACAGGGTAGTTTCGATAAATCGAAAGAAATGGGTGTCTCCACAAAACAATGGTTAGGCTCATGAATTGTGAGAAAATGAAAGACATTAGAGACCCCATAAATATAATACTAATCTAATTATTATTATTATTATTATTATTATTATTAGAACAGAATCGAATAGAACAGAATACTCCCATCCTCTAGTTCCGGATCGCCAGGAACAGGGGAGAGAATAATAATTTGCTGCAATCCAAATTATTTGATTCATAAATCATTTTGTAACAATTAATTTATCTATTACTACCTTAAATATTAGATGATGCTTGCTTGTTGTTTAAAGGGGCCTAACATCGAGGTCATCGGCCCATTTAAATATTAGAATTAAACTTACCCACTCATTAAACCCGATCTCTAAATTGTAAGCCTTTGCTGGCGAGATGTAGTGTTTACAGTGCACTATGTCTTCTGGTACGGACTAGAATAAATTTGTTACTTTCATTGACCTGCCTTAGTCACATCCTTGGCTTTGACAATATGAAAGTCACCGAGGTATGAGCAATGCTACTGATACCATTCCTTATACAGCGAGTCCCTGTTATGAACAGGTGTGAAAATGTCCCTCATAGGGTCAGTTGGTGTATGCATTTCCGTGGACTTGACAGACTATGTGCAAGAACGACATCTGGCCCGGTTAGGAAAGCAACGGGGAAACTACCTCACTCCTCATTTCCCTCGTATGCCTTTTCAGTGCCACCTAGGCTATCTAGAGCAGCTGTTGGTGGAGCTGTGGAGGATCAAACCAGCCTTCGGACTGAATACCCAACATACATACATACATACATACATACATACATACATACATACATACATACAAACTCTAAACTGTAGTTTCTCAGATTTTTTTTTCTAGACCATAACACTGTTATGTAGTCCAGGACGGTGGTGCTCAAGCTGGGCATTCCGTTCCGCGGGCGCCCAACACTGTAAGCGGGCGGGCTGGCAGGCAATGAGCGTATCGTCGTTGTTCCTACAAAACCTCCGATGACCGAGCTCGATAGCTGCAGTCGCTTAAGTGCGGCCAGTATCCAGTATTCGGGAGATTGTGGGTTCGAACCCCACTGTCAGCAGCCCTGAAGATGGTTTTCCGTCGTTTCCCATTTTCACACCAGGCAAATGCTGGGGCTGTACCTTAAATAAGGCCACGGCTGCTCCCTTCCCACTACTAGCCGTGCCCTGTCCCATCGTCGCCATAAGACCTATCTGTGTCGGTGCGACGTAAAGCAACTTGCAACAAAACAATACAACAAACCTCCGATGTGACATTTTTGTCCATTTTCGGATTATTGATTTGTTAAACAGTAGGAGCCATGCCACATCACACGGAAAAACCTCCTATGTGAAAATACATATTTTACCAATCAATTTTAACGAAAACAATATCTCCAATGTACTTGTGTCACATATTAGGTCTGCAATACCTCCTAGGTGACAAGGCGTGCGCATAGATGATTTTGGAACGACATGATTCTACGTCTGACTGTCACATAGATTTTGTTTTACTCTGTTGCTTTAGTTCTGAATTGTTTGGCGTATGTTTCACGGCATTTTTATGAGTAGTGGATTAGTGCATCATTTGAAATTTGCGTGGAATGTCGAACCTTAGTACCTTCCGTTAGTCTGGATTATTGTGTTTTGAGTGCATTATCATTGTAAGAGAAACTGTCATACATCATATTACCAAGTAAGTATTATGTCGATTTAGATTTAATGTATATTATGAATTGGAGGAAATTCATGTTTGAACTAGGTCCCGAGTTTACGGAGTTGGTGGCTGTGACAGAAAACAAAACAAACTATTCAAACGCGTGTCAATAAAGACATTGGTTTACAAATTATTGGTTAACTGTGTGTGGAAGATTTTTTGGAAAATGGACATCTAAATGAAGAGTGTGGCATAGAAGAAAGAAATACACAGGATGCTACGGGGAAAGGAAAAAGAAGCCGTGATACGGAAGAAAAGGGAGAACTGTGAGGACGTTGACAATCCAAACATTATAGAATGTGGTTCGAAGATGAAGATTAATAAACATAAAAGACTCAAGGGACTGGAATACGTAAGATTTCAGAAGACTGAGGATAAGGTGGTTCAAAATCGTTAAAGGGAATCCAAGCAAGTTCTGCGTAGATGCAAACACACAACTACTACTAAGAAATCTGAGTGCAGTTCTCGGTGCGCTGAAATAACATACGAAGAGAGAAATGAAGTATTTAGCACATTCTGGAACTTAAATTCTTGGAGTGAAAAGAAAACATTCGTTCGAGGTTGGGTAACAACAAGAATTGTTTTGAGGAGGAGGAAATCAACAGAGGAAGAAGCTAGGAAGAACACAGGACATGATGTATTTGTATGAAAACCATCAGGTGAAAAGGTTAGAGTATGCAGAACTTTAGGAGCAAAAGATCTATATAGGTCGACGCCTTGAACAAATAGCTTTAAAAATGCAGAACTTTATTTATAAACACTCTAGTGATTGGCGAAGATACGCTGAGAAGTTGGACAAGCAACGATGACTGTTCTCAGTTCAATGACAGTGAACATGCAGTAGACTCAAATGAACCAGCTGCAAAGAAAAAACGGGTTGATGAGTGTGGCAAAGTGAAAGTGAGGCTAGAGTTCCTAGTCACTACTGCAGAGCCCTCATTTCGTTCTATCCTTCACATGTATGAAGTGTATATGGCATGGTGCAAGGATAATAGTGTACAGCATGTAGGAAGGAGGCCTTTTTCCGAAATTATGATAGTCCATTACTTGGAACATATACCAAAACAGTACAAGCATATTGTCTTAATTTCTGATGGATGCGCCTACCAGAACCGGAACAAAACTCTGGCCAGTGCACTGAGCGATGTTTCCAAGACAAACTACATCATTATTGAGCAGGTCTTCCTTGAAAGGGGCCATACAATGATGGTAGCAGATAGTATACATTCTACTCTAGAGCAGTACTTCAAACCACCAATATATTCACCCATGGACTACATTAGATCAATGAGAATGGCCAGGCCCAAAAAGCTATAAAACATTACTGTCAACTAATTTTCATTTTTCAGAAATTCTGAAGCCTTGAATCGCATCCTGCCCTCCCTGAGACCTGATAAGAAGGTTGGGGATACCACTGTCCGTGATATTAGGATGTAAAAATACAGTCCATGTGGCGAAATATCTCATAAGGTAGCATACTTCGAGGAGTGGAAACTGTTGCCTCACAGACGTAAAGAATGCCATCACACCATGGTTCCACGGAATCTAAATTCAAGCATCTTTCAAGAACTTAAGTCAGTAATAGAAAAATATCATCACTCATTTTACGACTCTGAAACACAAGTGAAGATGAGAAACCAGCAAAATGTTGGGTAAACAATGAAATTAATTCTTTATCCTTATATTTTCTCAGTATTTATCTTTTTAAACTCAAATGTATTTTTTTCTAAAAGTGAATTAGATTTTGTTACACAACGGCGTAAGATGATGATGACACTTGTTGTTTAAAGGGTCCTAACTACGAAAATGCGTCAGTTTGTTTTGATAGTCACTACAATGTGTCGTCTGCTGCCTAGGACTAGACGTTAGCATGGAGATTTCCGACCGGTTTAATTTATTTTTAATAGTAAATTTTGATCACAAATGTACGTATTTCTATGAACTGTGACCTCTGTTCTCAAAGGACAGTTCAGTGTATATCATAAAAGATATGACCTCAGCTATCGTGTGCGGGTATTTTGATTTGATGCCAATTAGGCTTCGTGCTTGTTAAATTTGGCGCCCATTTCACTCTTACCAACTGGCACAGATAGCGAAATTCCATTCGGCTTGCGAATTTTTTTTTTTTCAGACGAGTCACTGAATGTGTTACCAGAGATCTTTTACAGTATACAACAAGAAACGCCAAATTGACTTTAAAAATGCGAGTATTTCTTACTGATCTTGAACCCGCGATTTCGGGACCCGGCATTCAATATTTTATCACTGATCCATAGAGCGAGCTATTTTTATCTGATAATGAAGTTCCTGAGAAATATATGCTAACGTTATAACGGGTTTGCTCAAGGTAATGTTCGCAAGTACCGTCATTCCCCCTTTTGAATACTCAATTGTGGAGGGACTGATAAAGACTATTGTTTATTTGCCGACTCCTCGTGATGAATTTTTATGAAATCTTGATTAGTTTCGTGTGGTGTGTGCTTGGAATGATTATAAAATAACGGCTATATGACTGACCTACTGTGTCTTATCCACCGCTGAACAGTTACGAATGCATCATACAAGGGGTGCTAGCTGTTTGAACATTCAACTATTGTTTTCCATAGACTACTTTACTAAAAGGGGCCCGAGGGGCTCTTAACTTGAGAGCATGGATTGTGACCACGGGGCCCGTAGCCGAGTCCTGCATTGCTTCCACTTGTGCCAGGTTCCCCACTTTCATCTATCCTATCCGACCTCCCTTAGTCAGCTCTTGTTCTTTTCCGACCACATCGGTATTAGAGCATACGAGGCCTAGGGAGTTCATTTTCGCGCCCTTCCTGGACTTATCTTCTTTGGCCGATACCTTAATTTTTCGAAGAGTCGGGCCCGTTCCATTTCTTCCCTCTGGCTGGTGTTAATAGAGGATGGTTTCCCAGTTACACTTCCTCTTAACTACCACCTAGACTAGTTAGATGCTGCCTGTGTCACCCTATCCTTCAGTTCTGCATTCTGTATCATACCCTAATATGTCTAATTCATGTCTTCACCTTTCCCTGCCATTCTTACACCCTACTAATTTGACCAAGGTTTCTCAGGGTGTGCCCTATCAGTCTATCTTCTCTTCTGGTCAAACTTCGACTCGTCACTCTCTTTTCTCCAACTTAATCAGTGTATCTTCGTCTGTAATTCGATCTACCCGTCTTACCTTTAACATTCTTCTGTGCCAGTTATTTTCAGTATTCACTTCCCTATATTTCTACATTCCACATATTGCGCTCCGAAATATCATTCTAATCCAAATCTCTACTTGAATTCAGTGAATTTCTTTTCTTAAGAAAGGCCTCCCTTGCTTATGTTATAAACTCCGTACTTCTGTAGTCATTGATCGATCCATTACCTTGGTTACAAATTTTGTATTCTACTACCTTGATTTCATTTCCTAATCTAATATTCTCCATCTAACTGACGTCATTCGACTGCATTCCATCACTCACGTTTTCGATATATTTATTTGCATCTAGTTATCCTTATCGAAAAGTGCCCACGCCATTCAGCAACCTCTCCAGATCCTCTGTGGACCTCAAGAGTTTTGTATTCCTCTTTTTGAACAGTGGTTCCTATTCTAAGTTTCTCTTTGAGATATTTCAATGCTTATTTTACTTGCTTATTTTACTTAAATATTGTAACGTTGATGTACTTTCACAGATTCTTCGAATGATAAAATTCTTGCTGCTACGTATGCCCATGCCACTGAATCGTTACTGCGATGACAGGATTTATAAGGTCAGTTATAAGCATCAGTCAGTTGATTACTGCATAGATTGTATCAGACAGTATGTTAAATTAAATTTTAAAGTCCCTTGTATTGCCAGGCTGAGTACTTCAGGTGATAAGAGTGCTGGCCTTCTGAGCTCAAGTTAGCACGTACGTTCGGTCCCATCTCTGTGCGGTGGTATTTGAAGGAGCTCAGACACGCCAGCCTTCTATCACTAGATTTACCACCACCTAAAATACCCCTGGGGGCAACTCTCCGGCACCTTGGTATCTCCGAAAGTAGCAGTTAATGGGACGTAAAAATATTATGAATTCATTATCATCATCATATTATTATTATTAATATTATTATTATTGACTTAAGGTTGCCCCAACATAAGAAAGGTTTTCGGCGACGCAAGGATGGGAAAGGGCTAGGAAAACAACAGATAGAAAATCTGCCATCTGGGCGACTGCCCTAAATGCAGATCAATGTTGACTGACTGACTGATTGATTGATTGACTGATTGATTGACTGATTGATTGATTGATGTTTTTAGTTGTCTCTTCACCCCACCTACGTCAGCTCACTGATGTGCGCGCAGAGTAGCGAGCAATGGGGTCCAGACTGGTTTCAACTATTAATCCTATCTTGTAATATCACACAGGTTCAAAGGCATTGTGGTCTATATATAGGGAAATTTTACATTGAACTCTAAACACATGTAATGAAAATAAATAAATAAATAAATAAATAAATAAATAAATAAATAAATAAATAAATAAATAAATAAATAAATAAATAAATAAATAAATAAATAAATAAATAAATAAATAAATAAATAAATAAATAAATAAATAAATAAATAAATAAATAAATAAAAAAATAAATAAATAAATAATCTACGCATCAACTACCGGGTTGCAGACCCCCTGATGTGGCGCCGTCGAGGTGGGCTACCTGTGTCACGATTCCGACTGTGCTACTGCCTATATCTACGAAAGCGAAATTCCACTGGACTGTTCCTATGGTTGAGTTAACTTTGTCGAGCAACAATGAGAGCATCACCAGAGATCTTCAACATGCCAACAATGAAACGTTGTTTAAAGATTTCTGACAGCCTTTCAAAAATCCACAGTTCTAGTCCTTCAGGCAAGCAACTCAATGTTGAAAACATCCTAGGGATATGAGCTACGAATTTTAGGTAAATAAAATATAATAAGTATGAGAGTACGTTATTTATTTATTCCTGAAAATTACAATTATTTTCTTAATCATCGTTATCCGGTCGATTAGATTAGCAGTTTGCCTTTTTCTACCACTACGAGTGCTAATATGAGTCGATGCATTGTTTCACTTAACCACCACTACGAGTGCTAATATGAGTCGATGCATTGTTTCACTTAACCACCACTACGAATGCTAATATGAGTCGATGCATTGTTTCACTTAACCACTACTACGAGCGCTAATGTGAGTCGATGCATTGTTTCACTTAACCACCACTACGAGCGCTAATATGAGTCGATGCATTGTTTCACTTAACCACCACTACGAACGCTAATGTGAGTCGATGCATTGTTTCACTTAACCACCACTACGAGCGCTAATATGAGTCGATGCATTGTTTCACTTAACCACCACTACGAGCGCTAATATGAGTCGATGCATTGTTTCACTTAACCACCACTACGAGCGCTAATATGAGTCGATGCATTGTTTCACTTAACCACCACTACGAGCGGTAATGTGAGCCAATGCAGTTTCACATAAGCCCTTGTAACTACATTCGGTGTGGACATTTTTCAATCAATAAAAAAAACCTGGGGATATTGAACCAAGAAACAGATTACAGAAAGAATTATGTAAGTAAGTTAATTTGGGTAGGCTTTGAATAAAAAAGAAAACTAGTAAAGAAACAAGCGATTTTAGGTTGTTTTTCCGGAACTGCATTTAGGCCGGAAGTGATTTTTAAAATGTGTTATTTTAGTTTGATAGAGCTATCCAAAAATCACAATTTGAAACCTTTCCGGGCCCTTCGGCCCTTCAACGCTCGGCACAATTGAGGAAATTGCTTAATTTTACGTTTTTCGTAGTAAGGGGACCCGTACTTTATCTGTTAAGAAATGTTTTCAACACTGAAACCGAACCCGCGAACTTAGGATCGTGGGACGTAAACACTACCACTGATCCACCAAGGCAGGCAACTAGTTAGGAATAAACATAAATGGATGAAACAGTCTGTACGTGGTCTTGGTCTCGGGCGACGATGGGCGTGACAATGAAAGACGCCTTAGGCCTTCATACGTAATACCGTCGGAGCCAGAAAAGAACAAGAGTTAACTGAGGGAGGTTGGGTAGGATAGATACAAGTGAGGAACCTGGCACAAGTGGAAGCAACGCCAGAATTTAGCTAAGGGCCCCGCGGTCTCCAACCCACGCTTCCAACTTCAGAGCCACCTGGTGCCCGTTTTAGTCGCCTCGTACGACAGACGCGGGATAGCGTGGGTGCTATTCTATTGGCCCCACCTACAGGGGACATCTTAAAATGGGAGCGTACGTTAGCGACCACAGGGCCCTTATCTGAGTCCTGGCATCGCTTTCACTTATGTCAGGTTCCTCACTATCTATCCTATCTGACCTCCCTTGGTCAACTTTTATTCATCTCCGACACCGACGGTATTATGGATCGAGCTCCAGGGAATCTTTCATTTTCACGCCCTTCGTAACCCTTTGTCTTGCTTTTTCTATACCTTCATTCTTTGAAGTATCGGACCTCTTCCGCTTCTCCACTGATTTTTTTTTTTTTTTTTTTGCAAGTTGCTTTACGTCGCACCGACACAGATAGCATTTGCCTAGTGTGAAAATGGGGAAACCACGGAAAACCATCTTCAGCGCTGCCGACAGTGGGGTTCGAACCTACTATCTCCCGAATACTGGATACTGGCCGCACTTAAGCGACTGCAGCTATCGAGCTCGGTCTCCAATGATTAGTGGTAATAGAGGAAGGTTCCTCTTAAAACAATAATCATCACCACCACCACCACCACCTTCGACGCATGTTAACAAGTTGGAACCCTCTGTTAATTAATTAATGTTGCGTGAATGGGTTATAAAAAAATAACCAACCTAAGCTAAGATGCTAAATACTCACCGAGAAGGCCCAGGCAGAAGCCTGTTGTTCTCAGCTGAGAGAATTCTGATATTCAATTACAGCCTTCAGTTAGTTATTTCATGGGCTATTAAACATTATTTATCACACTCAATCATCAACACCTCGTTCACAGCTTGAGCAAATTATGTTGTAGGTCTTGGCAAGCTAAGGACTCTGCCATGGAAAAAAGAAAAAGAAACTCGCCAACAGTGTAAAGACGACTGATGTGATGTAAAATAGCTGTACGAAAGGAGAACTAATCAGGTCACAGAGCCTCTACAGAACATTGTAAAATAGGAGGAAATAAGGAATGGAATTACAGAGGCTGGTGAAGAAATGCTGGGAAACAGATATTTTGAGGCGAGGAGGCTATGGATGACTCATGAAAATATGAACCTATTCATGAAAGAAATAAAGAGAGGAAAATGGGGAATACAGAAAGATCAAAGAAATTAGAAATGAGGTCACAAGTGATCGTGAAGCGAAAAACTAGATGCAGGAGATACGTGAAATTATAGAAAAGGACATGATCAGAGGAAAAGCGGAAAGGGCACATTCCAATATCAGAGCCCTACAACATAAACCAAGAACCAAAAGCTCCAATGTCAAGGTTAAACAGGGAAACGTCCACACCTTCCGAGTTTAATGCAGCACTACACAGACTTCAGGAAAAGAAAGCACCCTGACCAGATAACATAATAGCTGAACTTCTGTAACACTCAAGTGATATCAAACGTTGCCTTCTTCTACTAGTGTCAAACTGCTATAAAAGTGGCATGGTTCCTCCTGATTTCGGTAAGGGAAGGTAAGGTAAGGTAAGGTAAGGTAAGGTGAATTCCTCAAGGCAGTATTATTGGACCTTTATGTTTTCTTATATACCGCAATGATATGTGTAAAGAAGTGGAATCAGAGATAAGGCTTTTCGCAGATGATGTTATTCTGTACAGAGTAATAAATAAGTTACAAGATTGTGAGCAACTGCAAAATGACCTCGATAATGTTGTGAGATGGACAGTAGGCAATGGTATGATGATAAATGGGGATAAAAGTCAGGTTGTGAGTTTCACAAATAGGAAAAGTCCTCTCAGTTTTAATTACTGCATTGATGGGGTGAAAGCTCCCTTTGGGGATCATTGTAAATACCTAGGTATAAATATAAGGAAAGATATTCATTGGGGTAATCACATAAATATGATTGTAAATAAAGGGTACAGATCTCTGCACATGGTTATGAGAGTATTTAGGGGTTGTAGGAAGGATGTAAAAGAGAGAGCATATCTGTCTCTGGTGATACCTCAACTTGAGTATGGTTCCAGTGTATGGGACCCTTACCAGGATTACTTGATTCAGGAACTGGAAAAAATCCAAAGAAAAGCAGCTCGATTTGTTCTGGGCGATTTCCGACAAAAGAGTAGCGTTACAAAAATGTTGCAAAGTTTGGGCTGGGAAGACCTGGTAGAAAGGAGACGAGCTGCTCGACTAAGTGGTATGTTCCGAGCTGTCAGTGGAGAGATAGCGTGGGAGGACATCAGTAGACGATTAAGTTTGGATGGTGTCTTTAAAAGTAGGAAAGATCACAATATGAAGATAAAGTTGGAATTCAAGAGGACAAATTGGGGCAAATATTCGTTTATAGGAAGGGGAGTTAGGGATTGGAATAACTTACCAAAGGAGATGTTCAATAAATTTCCAATTTCTTTGCAATCATTTAAGAAAAGGCTAGGAAAACAACAGATAGGGAATCTGCCACCTGGGCGACTGCCCTAAATGCAGATCAGTAGTGACTGATTGATTGATTAGAAGAAAGGAAATGCCGCGAACCGTTCAGGTTATCGAACTATCTCTTCCATATCCCATGCCCCAAAAATACTGTACTGCTGAACATAATCCACAATAGAATCAAAGGAAAGTTAGAACACGATAGCG
Organism: Anabrus simplex; assembly: GCF_040414725.1. Classification (NCBI taxonomy): domain Eukaryota; kingdom Metazoa; phylum Arthropoda; class Insecta; order Orthoptera; family Tettigoniidae; genus Anabrus; species Anabrus simplex. The sequence goes on along the minus strand of NC_090270.1, from coordinate 207,776,825 downwards.
ATAATGACCAGTTTGGATTTTGGTCAGGGATGGGAAAGCAATTCTGACATTACGTTCAATTCTGGAGGAAAGATTCGAGAAGAACAGGAAAGTATACATTATATGCCCATCGTCGACTTGGAGAAAGTGGTAGTGGTAATTGTTATTTTAAGATGAAGTACTACTAGGTAATCATCCTCCCTGAACAAATGATATGGAAACAAAAATTAAAATAATAACGAGATCAGCAGTATTCGTTAGTGTAGTCGCAATGCCCCTTGCAAGTGACAGATTAGGACTCATTTTAGCGCACGAAGGTACCAACCTAATTTACACAGCAGAAACAAAATTCACTGGTTACAGTAAGGCCGGCCATACACGTTTAACCATATGTCATTTTGGACACCCCCGAGGGGGTGCCTAGTGCGGTGCCAGTACCGGTGCGCTATGCCGCGCTCCTCACCTGGCCTGTTTGTGAAAATAAGTATAAAAAGAATAAAAATATAGAAGTTGATAATAATAATAATAATAATAATAAAAATGGTGGAGTTTTTATTGTATTGTGGGTGCGGTTGTGTGTAATATGGTTAATCATAACGTTATTGACCGTATTGACCATGGCTGGGTGTTAATAAAAGTTTCTAAATTGCTTTTGACCCAGCGGTGAGCCAAACCAGCACAACCACCTAAAAATTCAGACTACCACAACTAAAGAAGCACTGGAAACAACCGGAAGTCGAGGCGGATATTCCAAAAAAGCTGCAATTTCATATGCTGTCTTTCTTAATTTAAAGTATCTCAAACGGCCATACACGTTGCGGCGTACCGGAGAGGTTTACCTGTACAGTCGACCTGAGCAGTAAACCTGTACAGGCGACGACCTCATACACGGTACGGTTTGCCCATCAGTTGACCTCTCGGATTCCTTCAACTTTGTCAATAATTTTGTATATGTGGCATCTCTCAGTGCACGATTATGATACCCCTTGCTCTTCACACGCCACAGACAAGGTTCAGATTTGTTCAACTCCATAAACTCCTCTAAAACTTGAGTTCGTTTACGGTTTGACATGTTTCGTATAGTATTCTATGAAAACAAAAAATCACCGCTAACCAAAAAGAAATTACAAAACAAAACAAACCGAGTGGTTTTGTAAAAACAAATAAACAGAACGCAAGACTCTCTTTCTGCGCTTGTCCTGCTTCAACTGAGCTGAAACCTGTGATACCTGTGGGTGAATCACACAGACGTGCAGGTATATTCAACTGCGCAGGTAAAGGCATTGTTTTTCGATTCTTCCTGGCTCGCCTGTACAGGTCTGGCCACCTGCAGGTTCATCGAACGTTGGTGCCACCCACGCCCCGGTTTACCTGCGCAGGTCAACTGTACAGGTAAACCTCTCCGGTACGCCGCAACGTGTATGGTCGGCCTAAGAACGGTGTGGAATTACATATTTCACGTCCAGTTTGTCACTTCATTTCACTATGATGCTCCTCCCATGTTAACAATGTAACGATTAACAAGCACTGACGGTTAAAAGGGTGGCAGATAATAGAGCTTTTGAAACAAAATTATTAAAAAATAAACCAATATAGAGCTTTCTAGGACTTAGAAGAACGTGAGCCTTTGCTGTACAGGATAAATTTTGGAGCCAAACTTTAACTCCAAGCCGGAAAGTTACAATTGTAAACCAAGTCCAGGTCCCATTCCTGCGGCTGTGCTAATGTACCTCGGCAGGAAACACGGGACTAAATTAATAGCCTACTTGAATTGGGGAGAACACTAACAGAATCGTGCAAAGTAAGTAAAGATGTGACAACAGGAATACAAATGTAAGAGAGAAATGTGAGGAATAATTCGGTGGTGACTATTTTGTATTTTATCCTGTCAACATCCAGTCAACATCCATGGCTGTGACAATATGGAAGTTGCTGGGGTATGGGTAGTGCTGAGTAATGACATTCAGAGCATGACTAGTGCATCTGAGTGTTATGAAAGGTGCTGCTCATAGCATTAGTCGTGCTGCAATAGTACTTTCTGACCCAGTGATGAAAGCAATGGCGAACCACCTCACTCCTCATCTTGCCTAGTACGCCTCATTTTGGTGCTGCCATTGGTTTTTGGGGTTTCCTTATAACCGCATAACCTTTGGTGGTGCAATTTGAGGATCCAACCAGCCTCTGGGCTGATGACCTAACAGACAGACATCCTGTTCCAACCCTTCTAAGCGAGACCTTCCAATTAGGATGGGTTTTGAAAAGGAAACTGTGAGTTAGTGTGGAGAAGGTTAGTACTGCGCGTGGTGTGTGAATTGCAGGAATGCAGTCCCCGAGGCAACCGAATTACCCATTCACGATTAAAATCCTACGATTCGGGCGGAAATCGCGCACTCGCCCGAAAGCTCAGAAGGCTGAGATCCTGCCCAGACAACCACTGATCCAGACATTTAGCATTTGAAGGAAACATAGGCCGTAAGAATTAATGTATTCGGAAAGAAAATAAGGAAAAACACTGCAGGACATCCAATAAATACATGAAAGTGGCACATCGACTGAAAGACAAACCAAAAGTAAACAGATACGTGGATGAGAAGGTTTAATTCGAAATGAACGTACTCTTATCAAAAGGCCAAAGGGCCGGGCTGAGTGGCTCAGACGGTTGAGGCGCTGGCCTTTTGACCCCAACTTGGCAGGTTCGATCCTGGCTCAGTCCGGTGGTATTTGAAGGTGCTCAAATACGTCAGCTTCGTGTCGGCAGATTTACTGGTACGTAAAAGAACTCCTGCGGGACTAAATTCCGCCACCTCGCCGTCTCCGAAGACCTTAAAATAGTAGTTAATGGGACGTAAAGCAAATAACATTAATTAAAAGGCCAAAGACAGGCATTTATAGAAGTGGAGGCACATGCTTCCCATAGTGCACTGTGGTGTCTCAACGGCGCACTAGCCGCCAGCGTCTTGGAAAGGTGCAACTGGTGAGCCCACTACTACACTGAGGCGAAACGCTGGTAATTTCACGATTGGAACGGCCTAAATAACTTGAATGTCTTTGAACCTACTCTTGTTAATTTATTAAACAAGTAACACAACAAATAACGGATTATACCAAAATTATGTATCATCTCCAAGTTTTCCAATCCGTTGAAACAAACTCAAGATAAAGAAATCATTAGAAAACATCTGGGACACAAAATATTTGTTTTAATAACATGTGTCCACGTTGAAAAGAAATGACTTTGATTTTGAAAGCAACATTTTATAGCATAATCACACGATTGTGGGAAGAGAAATCGAAGGAAAGAGAAAACAGGGACGGTTCATGTCATAAGGAACGAGGATATGTGCTTGGAGGTATCCTAAACTTTGTGAAAGTCCGAAAAATACATTGTTATATAATACTTGCAAGACAGATTTGAGATATATATGCAGGGTATAGGTAAAATGCTGTCCAATAATAAATAACAGGTAGTGATAAAGGGGATCAGGAAAATTGAAATGAGGATAGGAAACAACCAAATTCAAATGAGACAAAAAACGTAATGTAGTTTTAGACGAGGTCTGTGACCCAAATGCCTCGAGAGGAACCTCCATACCGTTTAAAACCACAGTTATGTTGTAAAACCCACTTTTTCGGTGACTAGTAGTCATGAAATGTCAAGATTCGTCAGGAATAGGATGTCGAATTTTTGCACGAACTGACTACTTGCTTCACACGCCGTCGTTTGAATGTAAAACATCGAAGTGAGACCGACTGGTACGACTCCAACTAGAGTACGGCTCCAGTTTATGCGACTTCACCGGGATTACTTGATTCGGGAACAGGAAAAGATAAAAAGAAAAGTTGCGCGATTTGTTCTGGATGATTTCCGACGCAAGAGTAGTGTTACGAAAATGCTGCAAACCTTGAACTGGGAACACTTGGGAGTAAACAGACGAAGAGTTCGACCAAGGGGAATGATCCGAGCTATCAGTGGAGAGATTGCGTGGATTGACATTATCAGAGGAATCGAGTTTAAAAGTAAGAAAGATCATAATATGAAGATAAAATCGGAGTTCAAGAGGGCAAATTGGGGCAAATATTCCTTTATGATTTACCAAAGATCTACCACCTGGGCGACAGCCGTAGATGAAGATCATTGGTGGTGGCTGATTGATTGATTGATTGATTGATTGATTGATTATGAACACTTTTCTATTTTTGTATTGATTGATTGATTGATTGATTTTGAACACTTTTCTATTTTTGTATTAAAAATTATTGTTAGAATGACGAGCAAGCGCGTTTTCAAATGTAAATTAGATGTGAATTAAATGTTCTTTGTACAGTTTTATACTGGAGCATGAATACATCATTCTAAATAATGTGTAAAAAATGGCTTAAGTGGTATTTTCAAGTAAGTTCCTCAATTATAGTTGCAAACTACTTTCTCGCAGTTGATTGGGTGAATATTACTAGTTAGAGGTTTGGTTCCTTTTATCGTTTTAACTGCGCTAATAGCGATACCATCTATCATGGTCTGTGGTTACTGGACTGCATTATTCTTATGTTCTCTACAGACAGTAATTTATATTTCAATTAATGTTCTAACACTTTGTTGTTTGAACTATATGAAGTATTTTGAATAACAACTACAATTCATTAGATGTATCGGTAAAGATAGTCTACTCTCTCCCCCATAGCTGGTCGTCCGTAACTGGGAGAGATGAGAATTACATTCATTCATTCATTCATTCATTCATTCATTCATTCATTCATTCATTCATATCTGAAATTAGTGCAGTGCGTGATACATCTTATTTTAAAAATACCAGTTTGTTTCATACTAACAGTAAAACAAGAACAAGGCAAATGTAATAAGATTGTGCTGGAAACGGCCTTGTATCGACTGGAGACAACAAAGCTGTGCATGTTAACACAACTCAGCTAACCAGGGAGTAAGTGGATTACATTAGCATGTGGTTTGGATCGGCGCGTTTCCTTCCTGTCTACAGTACTAGAGACTGGGGGTCGTCGAGCGACACAAATCAATACTCGGTGCATAATTCAATAGGCTTTTACCCAGGGTTCCAATGATTTAATCAACTGATTTAAATCACTGATTCAAATCATTATTTCAATAAAACATATTTCGAAATCTCAAAATGTAGTCTTTCACGACCACTAAATGCAATTACCTATTATATTATTTCGGGGATATTAGCCGTGTGATATTTATTATACGCTGATGCTTTTGAATCTTGAAACTAGATCGTACTCAGAGCAATGACAATGAATGAAAACCGTTAATGGCAACACACCACAGAAAATAGACTCAGGATAGAAAGACCCTCTTAGAAATGTCGTTCATTCCAGTCAAGGTAAAAGGTCTTGAAGACTTAACTATAGAGGGCAGTCACGATTTACTCAGCACATAGCCATCCCCTTTGTTAAAATTATTCGGATATTTAGCTAATTCTATCGCATCACGACTGATTTTAGGTGTAAAACTTTTCTCCTTACTAATACGTTCACATACTCCTGTAATCAAATACAAAGAGTCTGAAATTCGCAGTTTCCATAATAATTCACATGGATATACTGTAATGGATGAGTTAACCATCAACATTCACGGAGGCCACGTTGAAAAATGTGCTAAGCATTCCGTTGTTTTGCCCTTTAAAACATCAACCACCATTTGCTGAAGAAAAGGAAAACTGAATGTTGAGATTGTTTCGTTCATTTCGCTTAGGAATTGGATGTCAACAATTCCATACTGTATGTGAATTCTGACAAATAACCTGTCATTGTGTGGTGATAGCTAACTAATTGGAGGAAGGATTGGGAAGAACGGTACTCCTGCTGCAGACCCGTAAGGCTTTTCGAAGCTGATAAGATAGTAGATGATGGAAAGCGAATCGACCTATCCTCCACATCCTAGGATGCTGACCATAATACGGAGGTCGAGTCATAAGTCATGGCAACTATTCTTTTTCTTGCGAACAGGAGATGACACGGAAAATCTAAGATGTGCATTTGGAAACAAAATCTAAGATGTGCATTTGGAAACGGACGGTATGTACTTGCGTATGATGCCACTAGATGGTGTATGTAAACAACAGTGTGGGTCTAAGCATGCCCCCAACTTCAGTGTGCGACTGAGAGCGTCACAAAATTGAAGTCAACAAGCAGAAGCAACGATCCTAAATGAAAATAGCAGTTCTCCGCGGCAGAAATGCACGCCACACCCGCCTTATTGAGCCCATGTGACTATGATCTAATCCCCAAAGTCAAGAAGCCATTACGTGGACAACGGTTTGCTAACAAAGAAGACATCGTAACAGCATTTCGGAGAGAGGTGCCACACGTTAGCGATATACATGCAGCGAATGGTATTCAGCGCCTGCCCCACCGCTGGCAACGCAGAGTGGAAACCTTGGGTGATTATTTCGAAGGTCTGTAACCAGTGGAGAATTGTCCTGTGTATGTAGTCTTGTGTATTTGCTGTCTATACCGTAATAAAACAATGTTTACCAATGGCCTGTGGTCTGTCACTTTCCTACGAGAATCTCCTGAAGTCAGAATTTGTCTTCGGGCACTATGCATAAGTACATGCCCTATATTTCCAAATGCATATCTTAGATTTCCCGTGTTGTCTCATGTTCGCGAGAGAAAAAAAAAAAGTTGCTATGACTTATGACTTAACCCTCGTGTAACAGACAACATTCACGTCCAACATTATAACAATAGTTATCCCGACGTTTCGGTCAAAACTCGCTTGACTTTCTCAACGGAACCGCAGTATCTCACGTGGCTGGTAGCGGAACTTCACACCCCAACAGAACAGGGCCCAAAAGCCCGTAAAACATCTCCGATAATCACAGGTACTTTGACGTGCTGTCTACCCTGCTAGGTAGACACACATGAGTTAACCTGTAAGGTAGACATAAATAAGCATTTCTTCGTTCTACTTTTATTATATGAACTAGCTGTAGTACGCATCGCTGACGGGGTAATCATATAGCATGTGCAACGTTAACTAATTCCCCAGCTACTTTCCGCCAATATTCAGGCATGCTGTTTTATTCGGGACACAGTAGTAATCCCATCTATCGGTGATGAGTGGTAGAAGAAGAGATAAAATAATCACATCACAACAATGCTCAACGCAATGTTACTGCTGATCAGTTTTAACGAGTTTTCGATATTGTAGGCTCTACATTTTCTGGGATATTGCAGCATCTAATGCAAAGGCAGTGCTTCCTTCTTTCATCACTTGTTGTTGTCTTATTCTTCAAGCGATCTCTCTTTTACATTTTGTCTCATCTTTATAATCACCTTCACCATTTTCCTTGTCGATACGGACCGATGACCACGCGGTTTTACACTTGAAGACAATCATGACAAAAACCATCGCCAGTTAACACGATTAAACAATATCTCGATGTTCGCTATTCTCAGTGTTGATATGGACTAAGCAACAAAGGTCTAAATTCATGAATTCTATTATCATCGTCAGTATGGTAAAACTGTATAAGACATAAATAATCGGAACTTGTATTCTCTAATACTTTTATTATGTGATAATTTTCGATAGGACCTATAAAATAGGTATTTAAAAAATTTAGGTACCTTCCCCTTAACTACCATTGCAACCTGCGTGAATAAAATTATTTATAGCCCAGATTGTAGTACCGTATTCCCAGACGTTACATATCGATTTCCATTAAATTCTGTTCACCCGTTTTCTCGTGGTTCGGCGTTGATAAGGACTTAGCAACAAAAATCGAAGTTCATTAATGTCTCTTACCATAGCCAGTAAAGTAAAAATATATTATAAAACATAAATGATCGGAAATGTAATTCTATATATCTTTAGTTATGTAGTATTTATTGATAGGACAACTAGCAACATAAATGTTTCAGAATTAGAATGTTAGGCCTTCCTCTAAACTGCCATTTCACTCAACGTGAACAGAATTATTCATAGCCTAGATTATAGTGGCTCATCCCCCGACTTTACGTACCGATTTTAATTCAATTCTCTTCAGCCATTTTCTCGTGATGCGCGTACGTACATACATACATACATACATACATACATACATACATTAGAGACAGGCATGCAGACGGAAAGAGACAAACAGATATGACGGAAAATTAAGAAGTGCATTTCCTTATTGCTGTGGACACTACCAATACAGAAACACCACTTCTTAAATTCTGAGCAATGTACAGACAAAACTCTCTTATTTCAATAGACGGGGGTCGGAGAACAGAAAGGTTTCTTTCTTAGCGATTAATGTTAGGTGACAACGACCACACAACGCTCGGCTAGTAAATTTGAAGTTCACTGTTGGCTAATCTTCGTTTCAGAACCCACGAAAAAGGAACTACCCATAGGTAAAAAATAACTCGCAGAATGAAAGTTACTGGAATGAGAGCGGTAATATTCCCATTATAAAGAATTTCCAACCGACCAAGCGAATTTTCTGATAATTTTCAGAAACGACCGCTCATTTATACTCGACCAATGGTAGGTAGATCGGTTTGTTGATAACAGATTTGATTCCATACCCGGATAGGATACGGCGGGCCCTCTTAGAAAGTTACGCCGTCTCTCAGGCCAGGGAGATTTTGCTAGTTGCTTTACGTCGCACCGACACAGGTAGGTCTTATGGCGACGAAAGGAGATCTGTGATGTGATTTGCGAAGAAGGAGGGTGCGGCCTTGGCCTATACTAGGAACTGTCTCAGCATTCGCCTTACTGCAGAAGAATGGAAAACCATGGAAAACCATTGTCAGGACGGCCGACGGTGGCGACCACCTCTTCCGCCTCCCGAACGCATAGCTACGTGACTAACCAAAACCACTGCCTTCTTAATATACAGGCCGTACTGTAGAAAGTGTGCCAAGCCAATCAGCTGATCGATTGAGGCGAGCTAAGCGAATGTTAAGTTGTACTTGTGAATGTAATTCATAAGTATTGGGAGAATTCTTTGGATAATTGCGACTGTTGAAAGACAGAACTTTATATGTAAGTATATTGCGTGTTCTTTTTTTAAATTTATCGCACCAAGAATCACGTAAACGCCTATTATTAAGATAGTAAGACCTTATAATTTAGGTTAGGTATGGTATCTTCACATGATGAGTAATATAAATTCAAGGGCGTAGCCTAATTCTTCCCGAGGAATTTATTCATTTAATTGTTACCGTATGACATGTTTTTGTGGAAATATAATCTGTTCCGAATTGAAACACACTGTGTGAAATTTCGAAGTTGCCACAATGATAAGTACGCGTGCGTACCACGGCGAAAATACGACTATACAAGTAAATATACACTGATATGTTCATTTTCTTCGTATGAGGGCAGGATACCTTAACAAAAATCCCAACCGAAAATGTAGGCTACCCGTTACTAAGAATAAAGGTGTATGTTTCACTCATTTTCCCGAACTGATGATGAGTTCTGCTTTTGATTTTCTTGTTACACATATTTAAAGCAGGCGTTTTATTGTTTGATACAGAATAAGCATAAAAGTGGACAGTAACCAATCGAACCTACATAGGCCAACGGTTCTTTCTTGGCTTAGTAATGTTGCGTACACGCAACTTTTTCCCTCCAAAATGAATGCGAGTAACCTTCTGTTAAATAATTTTCGCATTTTCATGCATACATTTTAACATTTTAAAATTAAACTATTGCTGGCAGATACGAATATTTAGCTGTTAGAAGAAATGCATCGTTATAATTAATACTTAAATAATAATTAAGAATTATTCGTAGGCAATTAACGTGAATGTGGGAAGTAACTAACAGATGTTGCTGTCAGTGCATTCATATTTGGGAAAATATGGGCTATTTCTAAACAAAAAAACAAAAAAAGATAGAAATATTCGTGTGGAAGAAAGGTTCTGAAGGATAGTGCCAAAAGTGTCAAGAAAAAAAAAAAAACGCTACAGTATTTATGGCCATCTAGAGGTATGGAGGTAAAGTCTGTTAATCTTAATATTATTAGTATTATCATCATCATCATCATCATGATCATCATCATTATTGTACGTTTTTTGTCTCCATATTTGTATTAATACATAATTATTTGTGGGTTACATTGACGAGTAAGACCCTCGCGCTTTGACCGCGTAGATCACAATTCAAACCTACTTCTCGTAAAATTATATAGACCTGACTTTTGAGTTACGATGCGATTAAAGGCGCTAATGATACTCACCCGTTATATTAATACAACATTTGTGAATATTTCATAATTACAAGGTACAGACGAATCATGTCCTTGCATTCCACGGGTCGGACGGAGGAAACAGTTCTCCCCTTTGCGTGACGTCATCGGAGCTATAGTACGGCCTGTACATCACGAAGGCAATGCCAAAACTAACTGCCGTTAAGCCGAAGCTTACTCTATACGGTGTCGACCAAAGAGAACCTGGTGAATTTTTCATCAATAATACTGTTAAAGACATAATAGTAACCTGGCATAGGCACGTCTATATTTTATATCTGTTCGTGAAAGCTACAACAGTAGACCTCAATAACAAAGAACCCGATTTTAGATTTTATAAAAATGGTGGTAGGTTCTCACTATTGTAGCGGCCGCGGGGTTTTGAGGGTTTCGTAGACTTGTTTATTAGAAATTAAAGATAAATATTAAGTGGATAACAAATTTTATCCAATAGAACGTGGTACACTTGGAATGCGGGTAAGGACTCGGCGTAGTATGGGTCTGTGATATAATAAATAAGAGGCACAATTTAAGATTTCGGGAGTGATATTACGAGTAAAGGTAAGATCAAGAAATGAATTGCCCAAGTGATGTTCGGGAAAATCAAATGCATTTTCATTTCTTTGGATGTCTTATTAAAATCGACGTATCTCCATTATTAAGTTCGTTATCTATACAACAGACTACAATGAGTCAACACAGTGCCATCTTATCAAATACAGTCGAGATAATACGCGACACTCAGCGAGATATCGAGGGACAGCTACTGGAGCTCACTCTAGCGGATAGACCTGAACAGTACTGATTCTCTCATAAGAGCAAGTGTATTTTTGTGTGAAGTTTTTGGTGTTATTTATGCGTTTTCAGTGAGTTGACATAATCAAATAGTAGCGTGTGTCATTCCTTGATATCTCCTCTCAACATGAGGGGAAGGGTATGTGCTGTGTTTGGCTGCAGTAATAACGAAGTAGAGAAAAATGCGCGGTCGTTCTTCAGGTTCCCTTGTGACAAGAACATGTAAGTAATATTGTGTTTGCATATATATTCTTCCAGTGACAGAGATTTTTATAGTACTTCATAATCTTCTGACCTGCTCGACCCATATTTTAACTGGCATAAAATGTAATACGCATATTTTATTGTATAGTGCAGCAGTTAACCTTCAATACCGATGTGTTGTTGTAGGTGTGATCTGTGGGTTTTGAAATGTCACAGAAGTGATTTGGATAAGGTGTACAAGAAAGAAGGGACGTTACGCTTATATAAAAATTATAAGGTCTGTTCAGATAATTTCCCGGCCAGCGACTTTAAAAATCCTCGACTATACAGCCAAGGGTATGTTACATTTTTACTCTAATTGTACGTAAGTATTCCTCAAAGCATCACTATCGACAACATTTTCATACTTTTCTTTCTTTTATTCCTCTTCTCAGATTAAAGCCGGGAGTTCATAGATTTTCTTTCTGTTAGTAGGCTTCATGTTAAGAGGAAAATTGTCCAGCTATTAAATGTTAATTCATTGCATCATATGTGTAAGGAATGTGCCGATATTTTTATTGACAAATGTCTTAATGTGATGATACAATGTTTTTAAATGAGGAAAAAAGACAAATCTAACCGTAAGAGTTCAGGCAGGAATGCTAAAGCTAAAAAAAGTAATGCATAAATGAAAGATCAAGCCATTTCACAGCAGTCCATTTCACACCTTGTTTATATGTCTAATTTCAGTCTTTGAATAAATAACCTTTTAAATTATTCTTCATTCATTTATCCAGAATTGCTTTAGCAACTTCGAAGTTAATATCTCAATAACACTTTCTTTCTAGACATAATTTATTTATCCATTTCCGTATATACATCTCCATTGATATTTGAATTTAGCACGATTTGTTCAGGTCAAGTCACTAGGAGCGCCACCGTCGAATTGTCTCCCATTTTAGCAAGGCTAAATCCGTAAGTGTCGCGTATTATCTCTACTGTATTTGATCTTACGACACAGTATGCGTGTGACGTCACATATTTAGCACAAATTTTGCCTTACTTTGAAGCGCTATTTCATGAAAACTAAATTTCCGATTTATTTTTGTATGTATTTATTTATTTATTTATTTATTTATTTATTTATTTATTTATTTATTTATTTATTTATTTTTGAGCGGATAGCCTCCTCTTTTATCTGCCAATTGAGACATTAAACATACTCGTAAGTTAAATACTCACGGCGCTATACGCGTTCTACCCCAACACTAAAAGTGTCTTCAATTTTTTCTTTCCACTTACTCGTCGAGGAACGTAAGTCTACGTCAAAACTACTAAACAAGCAACCGGCAAAGTGTGGTGACATCACAACTAAAAATGGTTTACTTCTAGAAAAAAATGCGAGCAGGTGATAGAAGCTTTCAAAATGCAAATTTATTCCGCTGTTAGCAAAATATATGACATCATTCAATGTTCATATATAGAACAACTGTTTCCACGAAAACCGGAACGGGTGTGACTGGTAAAGGGCACAACCTAGACAGAGCCATTTCATCAAATGGGAACGAACGTGTTGATGTATGGGATTGGCATAATCGAGACCATTAAGTGCGACAAGTTGGCCAGGTGCGTTTGGGACAGAAATGTCAGATGATGTCATGTCGAGCATGTCAGTGATGTCAGTGATGACGCAATACAATTTCCGGTCGATGTCAGGATGATAATACCTACGTGCAACGCGTCGCCCCACATCCTGACAACGACGCCACCTAGCAGATACGACGCTCGTCACTCTGGTGACAACGTTCGCGATCAACTGCTGTCATAAATTGAAATCCTCATCTGTCAATTCTTATCGTCTGACATTAATAATTAATAAAGATTTGATACGTGAGGTCCAATGAATGGTCAGCATAGGGTCTTCCGTCCAAGTAATTTACACATAATATTACACACTGCCAACCACCACAGAAACACGAAATAGTTTAATACATCCCTTCAAGTAGGGTTCACGTCAGTCTTAAAACTGGGCTTTAGTTTACATGCGGTGCTAGCGTAAGCAGCTTTTGAAGGAAGGAATGAGAGACAAGACAGTCAAAAAAGGGAGACATTCCACAATTTTGGGGAACAGATACATTTTAAGCAGATATTTTAAAAATGAAAAAAGTTAACATTTTCAAAAGCACTGTGTTGCCACATTCCCTCTTTTTTGATCATTACTGAAGTAATAACATAGAAAAAACATTTAATTCATCTTAATTATACAATTTCTTTTCCAGTCTGTGGGTTGAAGACCCTTCATCCGTGAGGTATACTGAACGTCGTTTGTCGAAGTTTACAGAACGCCTTGTGAACATTACTTCGATCAGGAGATAAGCATGGCGTGTTGGTTTCCCACTTTTGCATTATTTGTACATACGCGTTTATATTTCCCTTTTGCCTTCTCGGGTTTAAATGGTGGCTTTCTTTTTTGTGACGAGGTAGAAGTACTATCCGACGCCGAATCCATTACAATAAAACTTCGGCGAATTGCCTTTTTTTTCTTTATTTTCTTCTTTTGGCTCGGAATTGGCTTAAGGACCATACGGCGTATCATGGTGAAGGCTGGATGTCTGGAGACGCACAATATGAACTTTTCTTCCTGCCTTCAGCCAATTCCGAGGAAACAATATAAGTCACCACCGTGGCACTTTCACCCTTTTCCATTTTCACTTTTCAATTGCGTATTGTGAAAATTCGTACCAAAGACAATAACACGAAAATACGTTCAGACAAAAAGCGAGAGAACTGCGCGGGACATTCACAAAATACCTTAAAATGCGGGACGGTTGGTCACCCTATGTCGTGCCGACTTCGAAGTTATTGGGAGTTTGTAAGTTGAAGGAACATGTGTAATAGGCTAGGATGGCTGAGGTAGTATGTTTATTTGATATCTTTGGAGTTGAAGTGGAAATTCACTTGCAGGATTAAAGGACTGAAACGGCAATTCTACAGTGTAGGGTCTACACTCAATTGCCCTCACGAGGTTGAGTGTAACTATCGCCGGTAACGTATAATGTTCCAGGTTGATTTTTTAAAAATTTTCATTTAAATAATATTGAGATGAAAACGGTACGCTCAGTTTAGTAGTTACGTCGTTTTGGAGCTAAATCATTAATTTGAGCATGTTTTGAGTGACATATATGAACATTTAAATGGCTACCACAAAAATGTATACCTACATTTCAAATATTGATCATAAAGTAAGTACACCAGTTATTTCAGCACTTATATGAGCAAAATGCATTTTAAAATAATGTTCAAAAACGGAGTTAATTACATATTGATATTACATATTCTTCGATCATTGCCGTCACTGTCACTATCATTATGAATATTGCCAGCTAGAGCAAACACATGTTGATAAAACGGCATTGCAGGATGGTTCTCCGTTATGCCGAGTTTATTTAGTAGCATTTTTATATTGTTTTCCTTCTCCTGCTTCACTGGATGGCTAACTCTGTTCTTGTCTAGGTTTGAGAGATTACCATTTTTATCCCTCTTCAACAATGTGCGAAAACATTCTGTCAGCCTAGGAAGTGTGGATTGCAGAATAATTGGTTTGCACTTATCTGAATAGGGTTCAACTCTGAGATATTAAAATACAGTTTCGATTTAGTAAGCTCCCTTGCTGAGGTTTCCCAGCCAACAACATATACAGTGCCAACTTCTTCGATAATATTGTTATAATCTGAGCCAGCTTTACTTGTTTTACTAGAATCTTGAATGTTAAGTTAATCATACTAATTAGCAGACACTTTTTTCTCCAAGACTTACAGCTAGAGCTCTGCGGATATCCGCGAAGTTAGTGTCTTGGCGGATGCAAATTGTATGGCAGTGCAGATAATTTTGCTGCTAAATAGTAAATAACCACAAAATGATGATTTTGGACTCGTTTGGTTCTTGTAAACAACCCCTCAATTTGTAAGGTTCTGTATGAGTTGCGCCGAGTATAATTTGCGCCGTGGAGATTCCCCGCCGGGAGTAGAAGTGGTTTGACAGCTGTCTTAGCATCTGCTACCTGCGCTGCACCGCAGGGGCTTATTTCCAAGTTCAAGGAATGTCTGTGAATATCTGTAGTACTGAGATTTTGAAATTAATATATAAAAAATATCATTCACTCTATCTTTTCTGTTGCTAGTTGTTTTACGTCGCACCGACACAGATAGGTCTTACGGTGACGATGGGACAGGAAAGGGCTAGGAGTGGGAAGGAAGCGGCCGTGGCCTTAATTAAGGTACAGCCCCAGTATTTGCCTGGTGTGAAGATGGGAAACCACGGAAAACCATTTTCAGGGCTGCCGACAGTGGGGTTCGAACCTACTATCTCCTGTGTACTGGATACTGGCCGCACTTAAGCGACTGCAGCTATCGAGCTCAGTATTCACTCTATCAATGTTGGTTTCTTGCATATTTAGAAAACCTGCATCGTATTTATATCAGTGGGTGAAATGTGTATAACTACGTAGTTTGTAATCAGTCACCGAGCTCCAAAGCTGCAATCCCTTAAGTGCAGCCAGTATCCAGTATTCGGGAGATAGTAGGTTCGAACCCCACTGCCGGCAGCCCTGAAGATGGTTTTCCGTGGTTTCCCATTTTCACACCAGGCAAATGCTGGGGCTGTACCTTAATTAAGGCCACGGCCGCTTCCTTCCCACTCCTAGCCCTTTCCTGTCCCATCGTCGCCAAAAGACATATCTGTGTCGGTGCGACGTAAAGCCAATAGCAAAAAAAAAAGTCTTTCAGTCTTATGAAGAATATCCACAGCCTGTTTGTAGCTAACTGATAGGGTCAGGAATAGAATGGATGAAGGATGAAATACCGCTAAAGGAAGAAAATACTGCCGAATGCGAGATCTGACGTGCTTTTGCGGACAAAGATTAATGGATGGCAAATGGAATGTAGCGAATTTGTTGAATAAAGAATGACCAGTGAAAACAGAAAATTCTGTCTCACCCTACGTTTCCCCGACATGCACCCCTTATGAAGTGATAGGGCTCAAGAATGAACCATAGCTACTAACAAAGAAAGGAAATTGTGTGCCCTGGCGAGGCCTGTCGCATTCCCCTGGGTATGAAAGATTAATAAATGACAAATGAAATTGTTCCAAACAGTGATGCTGATATAAATATGAAGAAATCAGAAATAATAATTTGAACGCCAGCTTCGTCCAGCATAAACGCTATCTAAAGTTATAGTAGATTTAACCCCCGGAGCAGTGATGGGAAGCCTACGTTCCATCAGCGTCATGAAGAAGCTTTTTTAATCTTAACAATAACTGAAATTTACAGTTTTCCGTCGCAAATGTTCATTCTATCAGGGTTGTTTCATTATGTCTTATTGAGACGATCTCCGTTGAACTTAAAACAGCCGCTTAAGTATTACTTGAATGATTTGACATTATTTAACAAACCAAATCTACCAATACAGAAAGCGGCCATTCGGCCTTGTCATCCTTATGAAAACTAATGCCTATATACATGATTTAAATTTTCGGTAGGCCTATAACCTTGTCAGTGTCTTAAACCTAATATTTACATTGCATATTTGCAAAGTAAGCACCGTTGAATGAACGGTTCAGTACTAAATGTCTAATCCAGTTGGAGGATATGACATGTTTCTGATGAATTTCTTTACATTACCGCTTTCCAAATAGACCTCCGTTGCTCTCAAGATCCTTTGGTCTATTTGCACGTAACTTCTTTTTTTTTCTTTTGCCCTCAAGATGAAGTTCATTCCTGGCAATCTTAAAATTCGAGCTTTCTGCTTCGTATTTGAGACACAAAATGAGATCTTTAACTTCCCTGTGGAATTCCCAAACAAGACCTCTAGTTCCTAGAATGATTAATGAGCACGGCGCAAGTTATACTGATTTTAACACGGCGCAACTTATACTCGGCGCAACTCATACGACACCATTTGTACAGCTCAACTACACTCCAGGACAAAACTGCAGTGCCACGAGCCAGATTGTGATGCCAGATATTAGACAAGAGATGGCGTAAGAGCTATCTTGTGCTCTCTGCTTGTGCTATGCCCCCCCCCCCCCCCTTAACTCTCTCTAATGATAGCGATAAGTAGTCGCTTACGTATACACCGTGACTGGATTCATTGTAGTGAGAGAAACTTATCTCAGATCGATAA
This sequence comes from Anabrus simplex, assembly GCF_040414725.1. Classification (NCBI taxonomy): domain Eukaryota; kingdom Metazoa; phylum Arthropoda; class Insecta; order Orthoptera; family Tettigoniidae; genus Anabrus; species Anabrus simplex. Next base: position 207,759,463 of record NC_090270.1, on the reverse strand, counting down.
ATATTGACAGTTCGTGTAAGCAAGCCGCGGCTTCGTACAACCTGGACAACAAAAGGATAATAACCGCAACAAGAAAAACAAGGACTGAAGACCTGCGCAGGAATGCATACATTGTTCATATAGCCGAGAAGACAGAGGTGCTTTCTGTTCACCTACAAAGACGAGGGTTCGATACCCCTTCGGGAAGTAGAAACGTTTAAAAATAGGATTTCCGCGTCTTGGGAGGCATTTGTCCCTTAAAATGAGTACCACGTTAACTGCAGGGGGCAAAGGCGTTCGAGCACAGGGTTAACTGAACTATCTATCTCACAAGGGAGCTGTTTGAGTTGGGCCTAACAGATTTCAATGAAACTTAGGTGACTGATTAACAAATTTATCCTAAAATTGAATGGTAATTATTGGGGTTCGACAGTTTATGACCTAAAAAGTACAAAATATGGAGTCAAAAATGCCCTATGACCTAAAAAAAAAGAGGTAAAGTATGACAAACATTTAAGGGTAGTTTGAAGTATTAGAGTATTACTATTAAACGTTTCGAAAAGTGATAAGTATAATAATTTCGTGTGGCTATTTCTAGCCGAGTGCAGCCCTTGTAAGGCAGACCCTCCGATGAGGGTGGGCGGCATCTGCCATGTGCAGGTAACTGCGTGTTATTGTGGTGGAGGATAGTGTTATGTGTGGTGTGTGAGTTGCAGGGATGTTGGGGACAGCACAAACACCCAGCCCCCGGGCCACTGGAATTAACCAATCAAGGTTAAAATCCCCGACCCGGCCGGGAATCGAACCCGGGACCCTCTGAACCGAAGGCCAGTACGCTGACCATTCAGCCAACGAGTCGGACAAAGTGATAGCCTATAACAGCAGACACATTTAATCTTCCAGACTGACAGAGCTACAGTACAGTAGATAAATTAAAACTTTATACTACATTCAGTATCATAACCCCAAGAGGCAGTTCTCGCTCTGTTTTCCTAAAAATGAACCAAACATTAATTATTAGCAAAACGATTCTTTTTAATTGCTGTAATTTTCCTTATTTTTGATGTAGAAATTGCTTTACTTCTTCCTGTTATCATTATTATAAATTGATCAAATATCTTATCATGATCAATTATTAGTATAATATTTCACTACATCAACTTCCTGATTGGGAGTTTGAATAGGATTAGAAATTAACCTTCTATCTTTCATCCCCCTAATAACTGATACAAAAAACCTAATATCAACAGAAGCTTCCCTAAAATATTTTTTTCTTTCAGATATCTGTCGGCGTACGTTCGTGCAGCATCTCTTTCTCCGAAACATGTCTTCTCAACCTGCTACCTATCTGTTTCGGGAAAAGAAAGAAATATACATCTACTACAATATTTTGAAATTACTGTGTTTGAAAATGGACACATAACATGTTGATTTACTTCTAAAACTTCGTATGTCCCAATGCTCTTTCTATCCATTGTATTCCTTAAGAAGGGTCACGCCTCCCAGCCATATGTGGCTATGCAGCCCATCAAAACAATTTTCGTTGTGTTCATTAATCTTTCTATGATGTCGTCAGTGACATTAATTTCTTGGAGGTCCGAGACTGTTGCTGTACATTTCATAGATATAAGCATACACTGTCAGGCGTCTCTTGCGTACGGCATCAGTGAACCTGTCATTTAACGAGTAGAGGTTTGCTGTTCTCTTAATCCGCATTCCATTTTCTCTCGTGGGACCATACATTTTCAGGGAGAATTTTTCTTTCTTGCTTTTCAATTTCTACCATTTTTAGAGTGATCTCCAAGTGATATGGTTTCTGAGCGGTACACAGCTTTCGGCAAAACAAATGTCTTGTAATGTAATTTTGCATTACGCGATATGACTCTCTTGTTGTTGTAATTCCACATTAGTCTCTATGCCATATGGAATTTAGTGGCTCTTCCTTTGTTGGCCCTACTGTCTAGTCCCGGTGGTGGTAGGATTTCTTCAAGGTGTTGAAGGATGACACCTTTGAAATTATTATTATTATTCTGCCTGCTGTCATTTCTTGATGGATACAGTACTTTTGCATCCATCTCTTGGCAAAGGCCAGAGTAAAGTGTAGCTTCCAACGAAGTCCCAGTCAACATCCATGGCTGTGACAATATGGACGCTGCTGGGGTATGGGTAGTGCTGAGTAATGACATTCAGAGCACAACTAGCCCATCTGAGTTTTATGAAAGGTGCTCTTAACAGGGTCAGTCGTGCTGCAATAGTACTTTCTGACCCAGTGAGGAAAGCAATGGCAAACTACCTAACTCCTCATCTTGCCTAGTACGCCTCATTTTGGTGCTGCCATTGGTTTTTGGTGTTTCCTTATAACCGCATAACCTTTGGTGGTGCTATTTGAGGATCCAACCAGCCTCCGGGCCAATGACCTAACAGACAGACATTATTATTATCGTCTCTTCCTTTAACTTAATCCCAATTCTTCCTGGGATTGCTGACGCCACATGATTTTTGAGGTGAAAATCTCAACCCAGGATTCAAACCTTAGTCTTTGAGGTGGGAAGCCAGCAGCCAAGTCATTGAGCTAATCACGCCCCCATTATTATTATTATTATTATTATTATTATTATTATTATTATTATTATTATTTTTACTTGAAAGAATTCTACAAGCAGCTGTCTTTACTAAGGACTGCTTATCCAAGGCTGTTAAAGGCGTGGTCGGTTCACCTGGAAGGACAGGTTTCGATCTCAGGCAGGGATTCGAAAAATTATTTATTTCCACTTATGGATAGGCGCATGGCACGAGGATCACTCAAGCCTAAATCAAAAATGAGTACCAGGTTAATTCCTGATGGCAAAGGTGGCCGAACATAGAACTAACTAATCTACTGTACTTGAGTTAGTACGAAGGTTACGGATGGTGGAACCTTTTATCTTTTAGGCCCCCATGGCCTTTACGGAGATGATTTGGTTTTGCTTTACTTTTGGCTGTTTGCACTCTTTTGGGACATTCAAGATTTTTAAATTTTTTATTTACGTCGCATCGACTCAGATAGGTCTTCTAAGATGATGGGATAGGAATGGGCTAGGACTGTGAAGAAAACGATCGTGGCCTTAAGTAAGGTGTGACGGGAAACCACCTTCAGGGATGGCGACAGTCAGGTTCGAACCCACTACCTTCCGAATTCCAGCCTACAGCTAAGTGACTCGAACAGCGCAGCCAGATCGCTCGGTTCACCCAAGATACACCTATTTCAGGAGACTTCTCATAATTACAAGTTTACTATTTTGAATACTCTTGCAATTCCCCCCATATGAAATTCCAAAACACTGAAAGCTCTGTAACAATGAGGATATTGCGTATATGTTGACTACTCGTATATCATCATAAACTTATTCGAACCTGGAAAAGTATAAACAAGACATGCAAGCCATTATAACTGGAATACGACATTAAAATTCAATGGATTTTTTTTTTTTGCTAGGGGCTTTACGTCGCACCGACACAGATAGGTCTTATGGCGACGATGGGATTGGAAAGGCCTAGGAGTTGGAAGGAAGCAGCCGTGGCCTTAATTAAGGTACAGCCCCAGCATTTGCCTGGTGTGAAAATGGGAAACCACGGAAAACCATTTTCAGGGCTGCCGATAGTGGGATTCGAACCTACTATCTCCCGGATGCAAGCTCACAGCCCCACGCCTCTACACGCACGGCCAACTCGCCCGGTCTCTTTTCTTTTGCAATGATCCATACGCGCTCCTGTTTACTAAGTTATTATTATTATTATTATTATTATTATTATTATTATTATTATTATATCCGGCTCCATGGCTGAATGGTTAGCGTGCTGGCCTTAGGTCACAGACGTTCCGGGTTCGATTTTGGGCAGGGTCAGAAATTTTAACCATCATTGGTTAATTTCGCTCGCACGGGGGCTGGGTGTATGTGTCCATTTCATCATCATTTCATCCTCAGCATGGCTCGCAGGTCGCCTATGGGAGTCAAACCAAAAGACCTGCACCTGGCGAGTCGAACTCCCGGCACTAAAAGTCATAAGTCATTTCATTATTATTATTATTATTATTATTATTATTATTATTATTATTATTATTATACAGCGTTATGCCCATCTGGGGAGCATGAAGAGAACTTATTTAGCTGATGCTGGTTGTTTCTTCTCCGAAAATCTTTTCATCTGGGCACTGAATATTTTCCTACGTTCTTCAGTCCGTAATTTATTGGTCTTGGTATTCATTTTCTCAGCAAACTGATGGTTGTTGGGTCCTTTTACAAACTGGAATCGATCTTGAATAATTTCCTGTGAGATGCCAATTTTCTAAAGGTCTTTTTTGTATTTCACTAAGCCAGTTGTTCTTGACTTTCACTGAGAAAGCAAGGTTGAGAATCCTTTTAGTGAGCATGGCACTGTCCATTCTGAGAATGAGACCATATTACTTTAATCGCCTTTTCTTGATGGTGTCGGTGATATTTTCATAATGCTGATAAAGCTCCCCAGACTTCCGTTTCATCCAGATTCCCTCTGAGTAGACTAGACCAAAGATTTTCCACTCCCGTTCCTCTGTCTTTAATCCGTGATCTGCCTCCAATGATCAAGGTTTCCGAGGCGTATAGAGTTTCAGCTTTGATAACCGAGTTGTGATGTCGTAATTGTACGCTCATGGATATTAATTTTTTGTTGTATCTGTTCCAGGTGAATCTATAGGCCTTCTGTAAGTTTGAGATCCTCTCCTTATTTACTTCACGATTCAAGACTGATGGCTGAATCACTTCCTCTAAGTACATGAACTTATTCACTTGATTAATTTTGCCGAATTTAGTGTATATAGGTTTCCCATCTGGATAACGAGCGGATCCTGCCATGTACTAAGCTTTTTATTATTATTATTTAATTATTTTTATTTTATATTTTATTTTTATTATTATTATTATTATTATTATTATTATTATTATTATTATTATTATTATTATTATTATTATTATTAAAGTACAGGTGTAATTTCCCCACTGTCCAGCCTCGTTCTAAGGAATGATTAATGGCAGGCACGTAACTGATCTCAAATTACTGTAGGTGCGCAATTTTCAAGATGTATCTGCTATTTAAAGAAATTGTTTGTGCTGTGAATACGTAAGTACAAATTCGTGACTTGAGGCCACGTCATTCCTCGCACCCACGTGGCTGATAGGCGGGTCGTCTTTAAAATCCCCCGCTAATGAGTGAATCGACCTTGCGTAGCTCCTCAAGTGCGGACAGGCAGGTACCGTACAGCATCTCAAAGGTCAGTTCATTGTGGGGGCGTTCAGCCGCACCCACCGAACTGCAGACCTCAAGAATCCATTTCGGTGTCAGTGCAACGAGCAATTAACAGACTAGTTGCACCCGTACCATATAATAATAATAATAATAATAATAATAATAATAATAATAATAATAATAATAATAATAATAATAATAATAATAATAATAATAATAATAATAATAATTCACCATTTAACTCCACTAAACATTCATATTTTTGTTCCTCTTCCCACTGCACGAGAACTGTGGTTTTTCCTTATAATGAAAACAATCAGTGTCGGACATCGCCTCAGAGAGACACATTCAGGAAGTAGTCCGTACAACCAACTTCCTACGGACGGGAGAGAATGGTAACTTCCTGTCATACGTTTGTGGTCATGTTCGTTATTATCAACATAGCCCGATCTGTTCACCGCACACTGTCGACGTAAACCATACAGTATGATCAAACCTAGTAGCGTTATAGAGTATATTCGAATATTTATTTATCATATTATTATTATCATTATTATTTAAAGTAATAAGTTTGGTTAATGCCGACGATTCTGTGCTAATGGCAGACTCGGCTGAAAGCCTGCAGTTTAATATATTAAAGGAGTTTGAAAAAAGGTGCTGCGAGCTTGATACGAAAATTAGTTTTCCAAGACTAAGGTGATATCAGCTGGGTAGAAACCTAAGGTAGGGAATACAAAACTGGAACAGGTATAATTTCAAGTATTTAGGAGGTGTATTTTGCCAGTAAGAGATATCGAATCAAGGTGCAGCATAGCTAATGCAGTGAGCTCGCAGTTTCGGTCAACGACATTCTGTAAAAATAAAATTTAAAAAAAACTCTATGCGAAACTATATTTTCATCGATCTGTTTTCATACGGACTGAAATATACGAGAGAGAAAGCGAGAATGATTGGTGGCACAACGATGGGAACAATGGGAGGCAGTAGGGTGCTCGGAATGAGGAGACAGACTGAGTTAGGAATGAACTCGACGTATGAAATTATGCCTATAAAACGGCTTCAGTGATTGGGTCATGTGAGGCGAATAGAGGAGAATAGTGGGCTCGGTCATTGGGGTAAAGAGAGACCAAGGCGACAATGGTTACTCAGTTTTTAAATACACAGAAGTTACGAGGTGTATAACTAAACGAGACAAAAAGAAAAAAAAACCTATTGCAAACAGGACTGTGAAAGCGCTTGGTTCATTCACAGAGGCCAGCGGATTGTATGTATGTATTCGTATGATCGAGTAGTTTGTTGAGAATATTTCGTTAAGACTGAAAAGCCGTGGGGAATGGTAGTGATGACACTGGCAACAGGATACCGGTAAACTACCTGACTGAAATTACTATTATATCTAATTCACAATTGGATCGATCACCTTGACAATGACATGAAGAATATCTATACTTCTGAGGCAATCATCCAGTTCCCAAGGCAAGAAACAGCAATTGCGGTAATATACCCACATCCGTTCTACATTAAAACTTAAAAGGTAAGTTACGCTATACTGATGTTCATTTCTTTCTCACTATTTCCTGCTTATAAAACTCTAGATATATCGAATGTTGCTCAAAGTACTGATTCCTTAGTCCCTTTAAGAGCGGATACTGGATGCCCTCAAACTGGATGCTATTTTACGTGAGGTATGTTTAATCCGAGGACCTTGCAAAGCAACCAAATACTTAGAAAGGAAGCCGCACGCAATTTTTTAAGTTTCTAAGATAATACTGAACGCTCCCGTTTGGCAAGAGCTGTGATTTCGCCGAAGCAGAATTCTTTGACAACACTTTACGTACTTTCACAGTAGGTCCTCACAAGCAATTTTTCAAGAAGTAGTATTTTTGTTGTTGTCACTATCACCTTTCTTAAAAGATTCCTATAAGTCTCCTCACCTTCCAATATTCAAACTGCAAGAAAAAAAAGGCTCCACTCCATACAAGAGTATCTGCGAAAATTTCAAAAGAATGATTAGCTCAGAGAATCAGTGTGGTGTATGAATGAGGTTCTCTGCCAAGAAAGATGACGAAAGTTCCAGAACTGGACTACGAAGAGAGGTGCATTGCCCTGGGCAACGGTGCGCGACTGGACAATGAATAAACCAAACGTAACGGATGGACAGGAACGAGATACACGCAACATACGCACACACTCATTTATAGACCGAAATCTCTCCGCTGTGACGCACAGCAATCTTCATTAAAGTGGGGAGGAGATTCATGGATGTAACGGTGTGTGTATTTATGATCACACAAGCGACAGAGCGAGGACAAAAGAATACAATCAACCACTTCATCAACAGAACATTCTTCAGATCTCGAAGGGGAGGCTCCGTAGACAACAATAACAATGGAATGGAATAAAAAAACATTGGTCACCCACTTGACAAAACGATCTAGAAAATGGTTAGTCACTGAATCTTGTCATGATTTACATCATGTTAACTTGTACATACTTAAATTACACCCATACATTCATTTTCATTATGGACTGTTATAGTTTCCGGCGTAAAAGTAAGAATTCGCAACAATATAATTCTTAAACCATGTGAAGCAACTTGGGGATCTACAGCTGCAAATCTGCGATGCTCAGCTCTAGGACGGGTGTATTCGACTGCCGAATACGGTGCTACTGCCTGGCTAAATAGTGCCACACAAACATCATAGATACTCCACTGAACAGCACAATGTGTCTCATCACTGACACAATCAAATTTACTCCCATACAGCGGTTACCAGTGTTAAGTCATATTCCTCCTCCTGATCTCAGACGTCAAGATGTTCTCATAAGAGAAGTCAACAAAATAACGAACAATCCAGAACTGCCGATACAAGATGATATCGGTGATGCAAATACTAATCGCCGGCGTTCAAGAAAACCACCAACAAGAGATGCCATTAACTTGAGGAACAGCAACAACCAAACTTCCGTCCAATGGCAGAAGAGACTCAACGACAAATACTACCCAACAATGCCTCGTGTTAACAAGACGCCACCACCTGGTTTCAACCTGCCTCGTAGACTATGGTCCACACTGAACAGGATTTGAACCAACCACGGGAACTCTGCAGCCTTCCACTACAACTGGATTATCCTCATCACGACGCGCAGGTCGCCTACGGGAGTCAAATCCAAAGACCTGCACCTGGTGAGCCGAACGCGTCCTGAGATCTCGCGGCACTAAAAGCCATACGACTTTTCATTTCACTTTTCATTACCGACTGTAAGACAAGAAAGTATAATGGCAGCACTAGTGACTTCGCTCTCGCGACCCCAGAAATTATGACTACATCCAAAATTTAGATATACTGTAAGTATATAGAAGTGTAGATCCTACGTAAGGTAGACACTGTATTTCTAGCCATACGCTTAAAAAAATCCAGCTTAAAATTGACAACTATCAGTGAATGAACAGCAGTGCGTGATTTATTAACTCTTCATTCGTAAGTAGTAATATGATTACGTTCACACCTCTTAGCTTGAAGTCGTTTAATATAGTATCCAACTACTGTCATTAAGGCCCTTTAACTAGTCTCCTAACATTCTTACGGAGGCAATCAATCTCGCAAGAACCTACCTAAACCTCAATTAAGTTTCACTTCGAACTTCTATGTTATTGGTTTTATAACGAACTAGCTACTTTCACAGTTTTTGGAGACTGCTAAAAGTAGGATTTTTGTACCGAAGGAATTTTTTTCGTATCAGTAAACCTACCTAACATGAGGCTTGTGTACTACAACACATTCAAATATCAATAGTTTGAGCCACTCCTAGCCCTTCCCCATCCCATAGTGGCCATAAGCCTATCTGTGTCGGTGAGACGTAGAGCAAATTTTAAAAAAAACCTGTTTATTGATGAAATTGTGATTTGAGGAAAGGATGCAGGAGTCAAAAAAAAAAAAAAAAAAAAAAAAAAACCAGCCTGATGCTGTAAATGAGAAGTTGGAAGACTGTAGTATTAGAAACAATGTGGAGAAAGGCAAGGGCAGAAGGAGAAGAGAGGCGAGCCATGGGAACTGGATACATATTAAAATACCTACTTACAAAGTTACATAACAAAGAATTCATTATTAAATGCGGGAGTCGACTGGAGGAGATAAAAGCTATCTTCTGTCAAGGAGTTTCCAGCTCCTATGGAAGAAAGATAAACCAAAACGAGGCTAAAATATTAGAGCACAAAGCAGAATACTTACAGATGAGGTTGGGATTTTAGAATCGTTCATCTTGGCACAAGACAATTCGTTCGATTTCACTAGCATCTGACAAGAGTGCGAGCAAAGTTTCCTGGCCATCTACAGTACATCTAGCGTCAACCCCAGGAGTGATCTCAGAAACCTTATTACTGGAGGTTTTTTTTTTTTCTTTCTTTTAACATCCCCTTCTCTTAACAGAACTAATTTGTTTCGATTCCTTGTTCAGAAGACGAAAATTTAAGACTTTCCTTATTTCCTTTTCTCAGATATGTTTTAACAGAACAGAAGCTTTGCGCCTTCAGTTGTATCTAGGCTGATGTTGGATCTTTGGAAAAGACGTCTACGGAGGAAATAAAAAATAAAAGGGCAACATCGGCAACGAACTAAGGAGCACTGAGCAAAGATCAAAGCCCAGAGAAGACAGCTGAAATAACGTGGTCCTTTGTAGGCCGACACGAACAAATAATAATAATAATAATAATAATAATAATAATAATAATAATAATAATAATAATAATAATAATAATAATAATAATAATAATTCACCATTTAACTCCACTAAACATTCATATTTTTGATTGTGAGATATTTTTACTTCCATGAAGTTCCCACACAACCTGCTCTGGCCAATGCTGTGGTTGAAGACTTCCGCTGGCGGCTGGCGAGACTGAATACAAGCCAGCAGGTTGGTAACGGAAGTGGAGCGTCTTAGCTCACTCCATTGTGTACAGCAGATGCACTTGTTAGGGGGCACGCACGAAGATCCCAGCCCAGTCCAACTCCCACAAGGCAAACCATAATAATATACACTAATATGGACTTCCTTCCTACCAGATTTTCTTCACAAATGCGCAGTGTTTCTCAGAATGTAGAAATATAGAACAAAGATTGTACTTTATTTACAAGAAGCCCGCTCGGTGGTCATGATCGTTAAGCGACAAGTATTTACGGTCAGATACCGTGGTTAGCTGGTTCGATCCCGCCTGGTGGCCATGATCGTCAAGGCGCTGAAGTCTGAACGATCTGACACCGAGGTTAGCCGGTTCGAGTCCCGTTGGTCGAAAAAAATTTCACCATCAGAATGATGGCCGGCAGTGTAGGGGAGGTGGTGGTATACAATTTATAATCACTAGATTGCGTGTCAAAAGCCTGGATTAAATTCCAAACCTCTCCGCAGTGCTCATATAGAGTGAGGGCATATGACGCTGTTGATGTTCGTCCGTCGGATGGAGACGTTAAGCCTTGAGCAGACCCCTTAGTGCTATTCGACAGGAGTAGGCTATGTGCCGGCACCGGGTTTCACCCTCTCCCTACTATCATATATCACGTCATTCATTTCACCTCATTAACTCCTCTGATAAGGTTGACGTCAGGAAGGGCATCCAGTCATAAAAACCCGCCACGACAGATTCATCTCATTAACTCCTCTGATAAGGTTGACGTCAGGAAGGGCATCCAGTCATAAAAACCCGCCACGACAGATTCATCTCACCTCATACCCGACCCCGTAGGGAAACGGGACAAGGGTTGGACAAACAAACAAATACCGTGGTTAGCTGGTTCGAATCCCGTTGGTGGAAAAAATCACCATCAGGTACCAACAGGGTAAGAGAGGTGGTAGTATACACCCATTCTAAACACTAGATTGCGGGCCAAAAGCCTGGATTCAATTCAAAAAGGAAGTCAAAATCACCCGAGGGTACGGGGAGTGGAAAATAATTATCACCACAGAGGAGCATAACTGCGGTGTTACAACAACACAACTACTACTTCATGACAATTTTATCATTGTATCACCATAATTTGGCATAGCGTGTCTTCTTGTGCTTGTTAAATGAGGGTTTTTGCACGTGCAAAACTGGTTTCAAGAACCAAGAAGCGCGGTATCCACACATTACAGTAGAACCTTCACAAGTTTGCATGCGTAATTTATAAGCGGAAATTACTCCTAGAGCAAACAGCACGTGAATCGGGGAAGAGGGGAGGGGGAAGAGAGACAAGGGGAGATAAAATCACAAATCAAGGGTGCACAAAATATAAAGATCACCAGCCTCGATTATTAACGGGCAGAGTGTCTCTTCTGTGGTTCGTCAAGAATTAGAGTCAAGAAGGGAAAAAAATGACAGCGTAGTTAAAATATTCCATTGCGCATGTCTTCTTAAGACTGCAGTAAGCAGTTCAATGGACATCCAGTTCCTGTCTCTACTATCGTACCATTAGCGTTTCCCCTTGTCTTTTCACGCACTGCTGACAAATGTCCTTAAATATTAAATATCGAAATATGTAAATATTTAACAGTACAACACCTAAAGCCGCGTCTGATAAGGCCATTTTTAAGTCTGAAAGACCATTCAAACGGGGAAGAAATATTTTTAAAACAGGACATTTCGCACGTAATACTTGTTTGACGTACCTAGCTGTGATATCCAGTTTTGATTTTTGAGATAATTAAGTCAATATACCTGAACACTACAAGAAAAGTGTGGTGGATAAACGCCTTACAGTTTAATTAATAAAACAGAATAAATTATATTTCGAAGAAAAAAGGTCACTCTGCTAACATTTTTTTTGTTTGTTTATGTTAGATAGGGGATGAAAGAGAAAAAAAATTATGGACGACTTGAACCAGCACAATGGCGTTTGTAGTCTCTTGTGTAGCCGTGAGTAACTATGGGACGATGCTCAGAGCACAGCACAAAGTGAAAGGAAGCTGGACCAGGCTTTCATTAGCCTACATCTTGCTCACGTATCAGAAGCGATTTGTTTATGTCCTGTGTGTCATTAAGTTACAGTTAATGCATACGGGAGATAAGATAACTCTTACTAGAGATTTAGAAAACCTTTACTCAGGTATTTTCCTCTGCAGGGTTCCTTCAACCAGTTTGTTGCTTTGTCCTTTGATTTATAATAACGCATTTTGTGTACGAAACGTCCTAGGGTTAATATTTTATTTACCGTCGTTCAAAGCGATGTGTACAGAATGAACATTTCGATATTGCTCATGCTAGTTACTGTTCGCGTTCTTTCATTTTAACTTGAATGTTTATTATACAGGCAGTGGACTTTAGAAGGTGAAGTACCGTACGCAAAATACAAATACTGGCACGCTACGAAGGAAGAAAAGGCAAATAATGTTATATGTGAAAAAGGTTTTCCGTTCTTTCACATTTTCACACCAGCCAAATGCAGAGCTGTACCTTAATTAAGGCCACAGTCGCTTCCTTCACAATTCTAGCCCAGTCCAATCCAATCGTCGCCGTAGCCGGTGCAACAGACCCCCTATCCCAACAAAAATAATTTATTCGAGTAGGAAGAAATAAAAACAGAGTATTATAAGAACGCTTCCGATAGTAAAACCGGAAAGGAATGGGAACCAAAAAAGAAGTGTTTTATGGCGGTATTACAGAAAGTGGGTGTACTGTTTACACCCTTTTCTATTCTACGCCAATATTACCTCAGTTTTAAATACAATTTTAGCTAAAGCTAACAGCGACGACGACGATTTATTGCCAGATATCTCTCGTTCCACCTTACACAGATTCCTTTACAATAATGGATTTGAATACCGCATCTAAGAAGGGGAATAAAGCTGTATACATAGAAGAAAATCGTAGAATTCGAGGGCGCCATTCTTATCAAAGACAGGTGAAAAAGATCAGGGACTTGGGATAGCCTATTGTTTACACAGATGAGTCCTGGGTAAATATGGAACTCAGTGTCAGTAAAGAATGGAAAGGCACAACAATTTTAGTAGTACTCGACAGGCAGCCATAGGAGGTTGGCTTCAGAAATGCAACCCCCTAAGGGGTGGGGGGGGGTGTTTTTCTTTAATGCATATGATTTATGAGACTGGATTTGTTCGAAGTGCTGCTTGAACTTCTCTGTACAAAAGGGAACACTACCGACGCTCACGATGAAATGACTTTTGCTATTTGTTAAATGTCTCACCAACTCACACGGGTGTTATGAGTTACGGCTGGGAAGGAAGCGGCCATGCCCTTAATTAAAGTACAGCGCCTACATTTGCCTAGTGTGAAAACCACAGAAAATCAACTTCAGGGCTGCCGAAGGTGAGGTGAGGACCCGCCAATGTAACCTTACTGCTACGTAACTCGAACCACGTAGCCAACTCGCTCGCTGAAAAAGTGACTGCAGATGGGTATGAAAAAAATGTTACCTAAAATACGTTGGATAACGCGTCTTACCACAGCAGGTTGTATGAACCACTTCTATTCCCAAGTTGTCGTGTGGGGACATGAACCAGTGGCTTACGTGTACAGACAATCTTTTTTGAGAACAGGGTACTAACGTGCACATCACAGGAACGGAGAGGGCAAAATATAGAAACTATAACTGGAAGAAATTGCAAAGAGTGTGGGTCGTATTGCGCTTCATTTACCATCGTACCATTGCGAACTCAGTCCTACTGTAGTGGTACGGGCGCAATTGTAGTCGTACTTACGACTCAACAATAGAATGTTTAAGCCTAAAGATATTGAAACCTTAACAGCATCGGGCTATGCCCACACATCATTAATATTGGAAACTGGCGAACTATGTGAAAAAATTTACACAAAATAAACAAAACCTCTGGAGGGTAAATGGACTTTAGCATGACGAAAAACGATTTTTAAAATGTCTGTCCTCAATCACTTTATCATCATCACCACCACGCCAATCCCACCCATTTAGTTGTCTTCGGCAACTGCACTCATGGAAGGAGTTGCACCCTAGATTATGGATAGCGATCCTGACAACAGGTAATTCACATTACGTATTTGGTTACGTACGCATGGTACGATTACTATTTATCTCATTATCCATATTCATAATTAACTAATTAATAATATTTTCCTTTAATGTAAAAGGTCAAAGTCAATGCGCTGCAAATTTAATGAATTGTTCTTCGCAGTAAAACTTACTGTACTGAATTTAAACTTTCAATCATACCCCAGAACATCAAAAGTGTTAACTAATAATTACACACTATCTACAAATCACAGCATATTACAAAAAGAACACATTACAGCAATAATTCGAAGGAAGTTCAATTCAGCTTCTTAATCTCGTTATGCGGTCAATATAAGGAAGAGACGCGCTGTACCAATTACCCTACAGCATAATCCACGTGCAGAAATATAATTCATTCATTCATGCTGTAAAGGCTAAGCCTTGTCGCTGCAACCTCAGAGTTCTGTCTTGAGCAATTCTTTCTAGGTCTGTACAAAAACTATAAATCATCCCGGTAGCACAGATTTTGGAATAGGACTCTCTTGGTCGTCCTGTTCCCCTCATTCCAACAACTTGGTTATGACGGTGTTTAGGGGTTGTAGTAAGGATGTAAACGAGAGGGCATATAAGTCTCTGGTAAGACCCCCAACTAGAGTATGGTTCCAGTGTATGGGACCTTCACCAGGATTACTTGATTCAAGAACTGGAAAAAATCCAAAGAAAAGCAGCTCGATTTGTTCTGGGTAATTTCCGACAAAAGAGTAGCGTTACAAAAATGTTGCAAAGTTTTAGCTGGGAAGACTTGGGAGAAAGAAGACGAGCTGCTCGACTAAGTGGTATGTTCCGAGCTGTCAGCGGAGAGATGGCGTGGAATGACATCAGTAGAGGAATATGTTTGCGTGATGTAGGAAAGATCACAGTATGAAGATAAAGCTGGAATTCAAGAGGACCAATTGGGGCAAATATTAGTTTATATGAAGGAGAGTTAGGGATTGGAATAACTTACCAAGGGAAATGTTCAATAAATTTCCAATTTCCTTGAAATCATTCAAGACAAGGCTAGGAAAACAACAGATAGGGAATCCGCCACCTGGGCGACTGCCCTAAATGCAGATCAGTATTGATTGATTGATTGATTGATTGACTGATTGAACTTTTCCTTCAAAGATGTTGCAAAGTAAGTCAGTGTGTCTGAAGATGTGACCCACAGCTTAAGTCTTCAGTGTTTCGATCCCATGTTCTTGATTTTCTTCTTTTTCGCCAAGTTCCTTGAGTATCTGGTCGTTACTTTTCCTTTTTGCCCAGCTTGTTCGGATCACTCTTCTCCTCATCTACATCTCTCACTAAATCCATTTTGCATTTAGCATTTCCAGTGCCCATATGGAAGAAATCTTCACAAATAAGTTATTTGTTTGATATTTATGTATTGGTTAGCAGAAGGTTAGCCTTTAATACGAACATCCCTCCTTGAGTCAGAAACTTCACCATGAAGATGAATGAATTTCTCTCAAGTGTCTTCGTTTCATGCTTGGTCCTCACCATGTGTAAAATTAGAATTCAGAACCCGATCCTTGCTGTCATTCACTGTGTGTGAACTGATGCCTTTTTTAACAAATACATTTTCATAAAATGAAACTGTTGGCAAATATCCAACCAATTAATTAATTTAAGTAGAATGAACGGTGGTTTTGGCAGGGCAGCAAACTAATCATTCACTCTTAATCACAGTTAGTACAGGGAATTTGTGGCAAAGAAAGATGTTATAAAATAAATTGTATGAAGTACAACATCGTTAAGGATTTTTGACAGTTATCAGCAAACGAACAATGTCGGTGTAGTGGCGTTCGGTTCAAAGGGTCCGGAATTCGAACCTTCTAGTTTGGGGGCTTCAGGTTCGGGGTGGTGCACATCTTCATTTAGAATCAACACATCACATTAATAACCATCATGGAAATACGCAATACTGAGTAGGCTATAGCTTTCCACATAGTATTGGCGTCAAAAAAGATGAAAATGAAAACCTCCAACCTGTTTTCCAGTCCTTGACCGGGTCAGGGATGTAATAAATGAACCAGATATAGGCTATTATTACAATGGTAATTATTAATGACTGATAAATGGTATGAAATGATAATGGAGAGTGTTGCTGGAATGAAAGATGACAGGGAAAACCGGAGTACCCGGAGAAAAATCTGTCCCGTCTCCGCTTTGTCCAGCACAAATTTCACGTGGAGTGACCGGGATTTGAAACACGGTATCCAACGGTGAAAGGCCGACGTGCTGCCGTCTGAGTCACGGAGGCTCTCAAGAAAGATATACAGTTGTAAATCTAGTGCGGACCTCAAGTAATTGGGTAAAGACCCAGAGGAAGAAGAAGCAGAAAAGAAAATGTTTATTTGAAAACGAACAGTAACATAGAGGTGTAGATTGAATACATGTACAGTAAATAGAATCAATAATTGGGAGTATTTTCAAAGGTGGAGGTGAGGAGCTAGTATTGAGGTATCACAATCGTGAACTGGCATTCAACACCGGTTTAGGCTGTGCATTGTATCTTCCCACTGAAGGATTTTTTTCAGCTTTTGGGTTAATGAGTTCTGCAATCTAGACTGACGTCAGTCATTGTACAAGAAGTAGGACACTTAAAAGAGAACGACAGATCTGTTGAGATATAGTAATCAGCCAATAAGAGCCATGGCCATTTTACAGTAAGAAGAGACCTACGCACAGAATTACGGCCTTCATCCTCCAGCGCTCTTCCTTTCAATGTGACCGTAACCAGAGCCTGTAGTGCTGAAGAGAAATTGTGACTGCCGAATCATCTACCGTGGCTGTAAAATGCAATTGGTCCACCAGCTCACGCAACTTCCTCAATTTAAAATATTCAACTATGGACCGGTGGTAGTGTGTTGGCCTTCGAATCCGAAGATCTTCCGCTCAAATCTGCCAGGTTTGTGCCGTAAGAAGGCAGAAACTTCAGGGAAACTTGACGTTCCGCGAAGACTTCGCTCCCCACCCTCGAAATACATACTTGGCCGACCGCGACCGCGATATTGTTCAGCATCTACACTCTTGGAAGCTTCCTCAGTGGATCAGTGGTAGAGTGTCAGCCTCCGGATCCCAATATCGTGGGTTCAAACCTGGCAGATGTAATCTCATTGTAAAAGGCAGAAATAATTCCATTACACACTCAATGCCGTACGATTTTGGCATGTTCAAGATCTCTGATGTTTACCCGACAAAATTAATTCCGAAATGTCAACTGGGCGGGGGGCAAAACATAGGGACGTTTCTAAGCATTCCCTCCATCGACCGACAGTATTGTTTCAATATCTTACCGCATACATCAAATATATGTTTCATTTCTGCCATCTCCATTGTGAACGAAAAAGGCATCTCTCTTTCTACACTTGAAGAGGAAGATACAATCTCTATGTTCCATGACTGTGACTTGTTCTAGTAATCCGCATTATTTCCTCCCTACCAAGCACTTCTTTGTCCATGTTTTGATCTTGATAGAGGATCTCTGAGTAAGTTGATATAACAAGCTTACGGTAGCAGAACAGAATAGTATACATAATGCAAAGCTATTCGCTTCAGAACAGACGGAATGAACGCTTGAAGAAAGATTCCCTCAGAGAACAAACTCTAACGTCAGACATTCATCACGTACTTTCCTTTGATGTGCATATACATTCGTGTAATAGCGCGATAAAACGCTTAGCAAGACCTCTCATTTAAGTTTCAAGTAATAGTAGCAAAATATGGGTTTGATAGAGATTATTTTTCCAAACCGTATTCATTCAAATGGTATACAGAGGTAATATCCGGCTCTATGGTCGAGTGGACGGCGTTTTAGCTTTCGGTTTTCGGAGCCCTGGATTAGATTCCCGGTTGCGTCGAAGGATTTAAAATAATCTTAAATGGTTAATTCCGTTGGCTGTGTATTTGCGCTGTCCCCAACATTCAAGCAACACATAGGTACCCTACACACAACATTATCCTCCACCACAGTGACACGCAGTTTCTCAAACACGATATACGACTTCTATCCTCGTCGGGGACCTATTTTACATGGGTTGCACCAGGCTAGGAATAACCATACAAAATCATTACCGAGGCATTCAGTGTTGCCGACACGGTGGTTTTCCCAATAAATCAAGTCCTGTTTACTCTTCGTCAGTGAGTAAATTTTAACCCAGTGTGGGCAGTGGGAAATCTAGTCTTTTTCATGTTTATCTTTCTTCTTCTTCTTTTCCTGCCGCTTTTCCCACACCTGTGGGGTCGCGGGTGCGAACTGCGTCGCACATGTGGATTTGGCCCTGTTTTTACGGCCGGATGCCCTTCCTGACGCCAACCCTCTTTGGAGGGATGTAAGCACTATTGCGTGTTTCTGTGGTGGTTGGTAGTGTAGTGTGTTGTCTGAATATGATGGGGAGAGTGTTGGGACGGACATATACACCCAGTCCCCGAGCCAGAAGAATTAATCAGAAGCGATTAAAATCCCCGACCCGGCCGGGAATCGAACCCGGGACCCTCTGAACCGAAGGCCAGTACGCTGACCATTCAGCCAACGAGTCGGACAGTCTTTTTCATGTTTATAGTAGTGGATATTTTGGTGGTTTTTCAAACTGAAGTTTTATGCAGTGTATAAACATGTAATAGTTCAAATTTAAGTTCTTGGTGTTGACAATCGTGATGCCATCAAAAGGCGAGCCGGGGAAGACTGAACTGTAGGCTGAGCGTGGATGCAGGGTATTCCCATAAAAAGAAGGAAGCGAGAGAGAAGGTTCAGTGCGTCTTTCTTCTTTCATAGTGGAGTGTCAAATGCACTTATGATTGTACAGTCATTGATTTTCCTTTTTGAATCGTGTAACCATGGGCGCCCGCAAGGGGGGGCAAGGCCCCCCCCCCTGGAATTCTAAAAAAGTTGATGTTCAATTGTTTAATGTCATACCAGATTATTTCATAAACTGAACTTACTGACAGTCATCTAGCATATTCGCAAATCTCTGTAAACAATTTAATGTTGATGACGTTATATTGGTATTTATATTCAAGAAAATTGTTAATGTGCCCCCCCTTGGAAAAGATCCTGCGGGCGCCCATGCGTGTAACTTTGACACCAGAGCGAAGATGAATTCTTCAGTTGAATAAAAGTGTCTCAAGCTATGGACACCCTCTAATTTCTGGTGTAAAGTGGTGAAATACTACGATACAAGTAACACAAATACATTTCAGAAGATGGTAATATTTGCACTGCCGCGCCTAGTATTTCCGACAAATACGGAAATGAAGATAATTGTTATAGTCAGTCGACCCTTATTGAAACTAAAGCCAAAAACGGAATGAGAGCCGAAATAATATATTTGCTTTTATCTATTCGGGCAGGACTGAGAAGAAACAAACAATGCTACCAAATGAAGTATTACAAATATTAGGGACTGTGAAAACATGACAGAGATCTCTGTGCCTTCTATCGAAGTGTTAAGAACAGACATCAATGGCCTTTTTCATCTTAGACAACTCCACCTTGAAATATCATTTGTGAGAAATACATTCATCATGTGTCATCAGAAGAAAATCTCGACCGTCCACGAGAAAGGCTTCTCAAACAATGAGGTGTTTGAATCTGGTCGTTTCTCTGGGATCCAGGGCTCTATGAATCTGCAGATCGCTGTAACCATTTCGATGTGGAGTCCTAATTCACTAAACTGCCGATTGACTCTGTCATGTCTCTCATTGAACACTTGTTCCCTGAGGACATTACTAAGCTATTTTACCACTGCATAGCTTCCCGTTATTTCTTGTGGAGTGGGAATTTTTACAAACAGACGGACGGACTGGCTATGGGAAGTCCACTTTCACCCGTAGTGGCTAATTTCTTTATGGAGCATTTTGAGGAGAAGACTACTGCTTCGGCGCCCGTCACACCTATGATATGGTGGAGGTATGTTGATGATACATTCGTGGTCTGGACAGAAGGTCCTGGATACATTTCATCTATTTCTAAATCACCTAAATCAGCAACATCCTTCGATTAAGTTCACTATGGAGACGGAGTCGGACGAATGCTTTCCTTTCGTGGATGTTCTAGTAAGAAACCGGACAGCTCCTTAGGACATACAGTCCATCGTAAGCCTACCCACACAAATCGCCATCTTCATGCAGATTCTCACCACCATCCAGCACAAAAACAAGACATTCTCACAACACTCACCAAGAGGGCGGGACGAATTTGTGAGCCATCAAACATCCAGGTGGAGATGGACACACTCAAAGTCACATTCAAGGGTAATGGTTACAGCGATTTTCAGATTCATAGAGTCCTGCATCTCAAAGAAACGACCAAATTCAAACACTCATTGTTTGAGAAGCCTTTCTCGTGGACAGTCGAGATTTTCTTCTGATGACGAAGAGCAAAGTTCTCTGCGAAACGTGAAGATCTTGACACAGCAAAAGCCGAAAAGCCTATATCATGTCTGCGGGCCGTGAAAGCATCAATGGCAACATATTGAGGGTGCTTACAGTTTGTACAACCCAGTCTTCATTACGTTTTTCATTAGGCCTTCGTTATACAGACCGTTCCTTGTCAGATAATACCTCTAAAGTCCATTCATCGCTGAAGCACACCTGCAGAACCAAATTGCAGTGCATGCTAGACTTTGCTATAATCAATATTACTGTGAAAATACTGTAGTTTTCATAACTGATACCTCTCCAGCCATCGGCAGTAAAGATCCTGTAACGTTTAGCCCACTGGAATCTTTAACTCTTTATTCTTTCTGTGAACTTCGGTTTCTTTGGTGGCCTGCAGCTCTTGGTGCCAAGGTTCATGAAAGTTCGGTGAAATGTTCTTTAGGATGATGTAATTCTCATCTCATTTAAAATTGCCGCCACATCTTTATTCGTTAAAGATCTATTTTCTTTAATCTACATATATAAAACTAACTATTGTTACACAGTATTCAAGTTATCGTATCTTAATACAACCTTATCTTGAAAGAATGCATCACGATTGCCATTTCTGCCTTACACTAAATTCAAATCATAATGAAATCCAAACAGAACCATATCAAAACAAAATACTGTATTACTATTTTCGTTTAAAAATATTTAGAAACACCAACAGAATCGTACGAAATGCATTTTGTCGTTAATGTATGTCTACCTCTTCGTCCCGTTTCCCGATACGGGTTAGGCGATGTAGGCATGTTTTTACGGCTGGATGTCCTTCCTGATGCCAAACTCAATTGAGAAGGTAATGGAGATAAAATTGATAATTAATGAAATCTGTTAGGGAGGTGGAAGGAGTCGGCTGTGGCCTATGAATAACAACTGTCTGGACATCTGCCTGGAAGTGAAAATGGGAAAACACAGAAACCCATTCTAATGACAGCCGACAGTGGGGTTCGAACCCACTCGTCTCCTGAATACAAAGCTTAGTTTCATAGGCGTGGTGCGTTAACACGCGGATCCATTTCACTCGGCCATTTTTGTCTTGAATATACATTTTCTCACGAAACAACAAGAAAAATCAAGTTTGCCGTGCCGTGTGAAGTTGGCAATCTCGTATTACATCCCCTCATATATAGCCTAACAACTTAAAAAAAAAAATGAAAACTAAATCTATCAGTCATACTAGTGACTATGCTATGATGTTAACATTTCATCAATTACAATTGATTCAGATTATTGCAACTCTAGAATTTAATGTGAATAAGATTTCGTGATGCTTGCTGGCTTAAAAACATCTAAATACATCATAATGAATAAGCACACCAGAAGATTTTATTGTATTTCTCAACTCATAAAGTAATGTTTAACAAAATTATGACACATCTATTTTTATAACATTAACAAGTCTAATTGGAATAGTGGCCGGGCTGAGTGGCTCAGACGGTTGAGACGCTGTCCTTCTGACCCCAACTTGGCAGGTTCGATCCTGGCTCAGTCCGATGGTTATTGAAGGTGCTCAAATACGTCAGCCTCGTGTCGGAAGATTTACTGGCACGTAAAAGAACTTCTGCGGGACAAAATTCCGGCACCTCGGCGTCTCCGAAAACCGTAAAAGTAATTAGCGGGACGTAACGCAAATAACATTAATATTAAAATTGGAAAAGTAAATCTGAATGAGTGTTTTCCGATTGTTTAAATCTATCTAATCATCGATTGTACAAAGATATTGCAACACACGACTTACGAAGACATAAAAATATGACAAAACTTGTTCTCTACAAAGAACGAGCCTTTTTGGCTGTAATAAGATAAGCCTTGAGCAATATTCCTTTTGGAAGGCAAGCATGAGATAATTTATCAGATCTCATTAGCGACAGCTTCGTGCTAGGACACAGCAACCCCAGACACTACACAGAATCTCACGGATGACAGTGTGAGATCTTAACAGTTATTGATGAGGAGACTAGACATTATAACACATCTTGCCATGCAGGGAAAATGAGACCACCCCCCCCCCCCCTTCTTCGCGATTTCTGAGTGTCAAAACGTAACCGAAATTGGTAACATTGGATACTCCTGACTCAAGTTTTAACTAAAACAGAACATTATTCAGTTATCTATTACGAAACAATGTTGTCACTATGCAGATGACATTTTCAAATCTAGGACATTACAAAGATTACATTGGAGTCAAGGAAGAGTGGCTTTAAGTGGGTTGTTAGTCTAATAATATTTGGTTATTGTTAGTTAACTGGATCAAACATGTTTCTCAAATATAAATAAATATGCAGAAGAGTAAAAGGAAGTGTTAAATACTAACATGTGAATCTGAGCGAAGCGGTAAAGTGGTACTTGGACATGTATTCGATTTCCCGTCAGGAATTACAGCAATCGTTCCGCTAGGTGCTGGGATGGTGGAGGCCTAGACCTTCCAATACTCCTGCAGTCTATGGAATATTTGACTTCCCTTTTCTTCTTTCCAGCCCTATGCTATCTGCCGCAGTAAGAATTCGTATTCAACAGTATGATTCGAATTCTGACAAAGGTCACTGATTTTTTTTTTTTTTTTTGCTATTTGTTTTACATCGCACCGACACAGATAGGTCTTATGGCGACGATGGGATAGGAAAGGCCTAGGAATGGGAAGGAAGCGGCCGTGGCCTTCATTAAGGTACAGCCCCAGCATTTGCCTGGTGTGAAAATGGGAAATCACGGAAAACCATCTTCAGGGCTGCCGACAGTGGGGTTCGAACCCACTATCTCCCGGATGCAAGCTCACAGCTGCGCGCCCCTAAACGCACGGCCAACTCGCCCGGTCACTGGATTTTTGAAATGGGGAAAATAACTCTCCACGCTGTTCACTTTCAGCAAAATAACATGTCTAATATTGAGTTCTTTAGGAATTACTTGTTATTCACCACGGCGTAAGAACCTGAAGGGAAGAAAATTAATCACCCAGATGCCATAACCGAGGTCATGAAGTATTACAATTAATGATGATGTTCGGGTCATCAGTTGACAGACTGGTTGTACTACTACATCTACTCTAATCTGTTTGTAATTTTCATACCTTGGTCTATCCCTGGCATTTTTACCACCTACACTTCCCTTAAAAACTAACTGAACAAGACCTGGATATCTTAAGATATGACCTATCGTTCTATCTCTTTTCTTCGTCTAATTTCGCCAAATCGCTCTCTCACCAATTCGATTCAGTATCTCTTCATCCGCGATTCGATCTACCCATATCATCTTCAGCATTCTTCTGTAACACCACATTTCAAAGGTTTCTTTCTGAGCTCGTTATCGCCCATGTTTTACTTCCATATAATGCCACGCTCCAGACAAAAGTTTTCATGAACGTCTTTCTATATCAACGTTCAGCTATCACAACAGGTCTTAAAGAAAATCTTAAAATGAACTATAGGAATAAGAACATTTTCATTTTTAAGGGACAGCCAAGCGGCCATTAAGGCACTAGAGGCAGTCCGGATAATATCCAGAATTGTCTGGTATTGCCACTCACTTCTCCTGAGGCTCTCAAAGTACAATATTGTCAAAATAATATGGGTACCAGGGCATGCAGGTATAGAAGGAAATGAAAAAGCAGATAAACTGGCCAGGAAAGGAGCAGAAACACATTTTGTAGGCCCAGAACCTGTATGCGGGATTTCCTATGGACAAGCCCGAGACTACATAGGAAAATGGGTACAAAAGAAAGAAATGGAAAACTGGAAAAATACTCCAGGATGCAGGCTTGCAAAAGAACTGATGAAAGGACCAAACAAGAAGCATACTAAAGAACTGTTGACACTCAGCAGAGAAAATATAAGATGGGCAGTAGGACCGTTGACAGGACACCGCCATCTGAAAAAAACACCTACATAGAATTGGAGTAATAAGAGACAACATATGTAGGAAATGCAATGAAGCAGAGGGATCAGCTGAACACATACTTTTCGAATGTGAGGCGCTGGATAAAATCAGACTCTCCACTCTAGGACTACCAGGTGAAGAGAGAGAGAGAAAATCCTAGAAGACCCAATAAGAACAACCTGCAGCTTTGTGAAGGGAGCAGGTATATCTAGGTGGGAATGAAGGAAAAACATGGTAGCAAAAGATCTTAGAGGTCGACGCTAATGAGGGACTAATATTTAGAGGCCCCATGAAGAAAAGAAGAAGAAGAAGAAGAAGAAGAAGAAGAAGAAGAAGAAGAAGAAGAAGAAATCAACGTTCGAAGTGAGCAAATGTGTTGCGTGCTTGTACTAGTCTCCATTTTATGTCGTTCTTACTTCTGCCATCATTCGTTATTCTACCACACCAGTAACAATATTCATCTACTTCCTTTACGACTTAATTTCCTAATCTTTCTTGCATCACCTCACGTCATTCGACTGCACTCCATTACTTTTGTTTTGGACTTATTTTCATCTTGTACACTTTCTCCAAGACTGTGCCCATTCAGCAATTTCTGCAGATCTGGCAGGTTCGATCCTGGCTCAGTCCGGTGGTAGGCTATTTGAAGGTGCTCAAATACGTCAGCCTCGTGTCGATAGATTTATTGGCACGTAAAAGAACTCCTGCGGTGCAACATTCCGGCACATCGGCGTCTCCGAAAACCGAAAAAGTAGTTAGTGGGACGTAAAGCAAAAACCTTATTATTATCTTTATCTTCTGCAGACTCAGATAATTACTATGCACCTTAAAAATAATCAGTTGGCCAGGGACGGAGGAGAGGAGAATACCGTACATGGAGTGGACAACTCTACTAACTGTAGACTATACAATGCAGAGTCTGAAAAGGGTTATGGAAAGAGCAGGGAATGTAACCCAGACGTCAGCTGCAGGAGCCTGTTAAGCATAATAGCGCCGAGATGTGACGCACGCTGACAAAATCGATCTGCTGGGAGGAAGGGGTGACTCAACAGAAAGTCCCAGTTCGAGACTGAGAGAAGCTCCTCCACACTAGGAACATAAAAGGCTCGGCTGAGCCCGTCTCCAGTCGTGATCCTGTTCATGAATTCACAACAGTTTCATCACCCCCAAGTGTTTATCTAGCAGCAGACGAGCAAAAAGCATCCGAGATGAATCATAGGAACGAAGTAAAGAGGAGACAGTGAGAACTAGCTAAGGAGAAAGCAGAAGTGTATTCACTTTCCGGAAAGAGAATTACATTTGAATATTAGCATGTACAAAATAAATGATCAATTCAGACTCTAACGGCAATATGGCCTCAGCTACCATGTGCAGGAATTTTCCTGATATATCATTAAGGCGGCCTGGGTGTCAATTTTGATGTTCCACTTTACTCTAGATGGTACAGAAACGTCAATTCTTTTGGATCACCAATGCCCGAGTCCGGTAAACTCCGAAAGTATCGCCCGAGATTTTTTACCGAAAGTATCGCCCGAGATTTTTTACATGCTGATATCGTACATGAGAGTATCGAATAATAGACTTCATTCAGCCCTTCATAAATCCGACTCCGTCGACCAAATTCGGACCCGCGTTCTTGGGATGTACACCTGTATATTCAACACCGAATCTATCTTATGTAGCCAGTCCCAGTGCTGAATGGTGTTGAGTTTTATAAGCATAGCAATAAATAAGAAAGCATTTTTTTAAAAACATAAACTGCTAACCTAGTTCGCGCTCCAGAGGAAGATAGTACAATAGTCTACTATCATACCTCGCTGAAGTCGGTAATAGCTGAACTCGACTAATGAGGCAGATTATTTATTTATTTATTTATTTATTTATTTATTTATTTATTTATTTGTTTATGCGCGCTCCAGAGGAAGATAGTACAATAGTCTACTATCATACCTCGGTCGGTAATAGCTGAACTCGACTAATGAGACCGATTATTTATTTATTTATTTATGTATTTATTCATCCGCGCTCCAGAGGAAGATAGTACAATAGTCTACTATCATACCTCGCTGAAGTCGGTAATAGCTGAACTCGACTAATGAGGCCGATTATTTATTTATTTATTTATTTATTTATTTATTTATTTATTTAATACTTATCGTATGGCTGTTAGTGTTCGAGGAAATGTTCGGTTCGCCCGGTGCAGCTAATTCTATTTGCCACCCATGGCGACCTGCACGTCTGGATATGGGATGATGATGATGATGATGATGATGATGATGATGATGACGACGAAGTAGGGAGAGAGTGAAAACCGGTGTCACTCGTGTCGAACAACACCAAGAGGTCGCCATCCGACGGACAAATCAATATCAACAGCGACGTCATAATGCCCTCACTCTACATGAACCTGCATAAAGGTTTGGAATTGAATCTACGCATCTAGTGATTAGAAATGATATACCACCTCTCTTACCCTGCCGGCCAACGTTCGAATGGTGAACATATTTACCACCAACGGAACTCGAACCGGCTAACCATGGTGTCAGACCATATGGACTTGACGCCTTTACGATCATGCTCACCAAGCAGGCTAGAAAGCCGCTGAATGAAAAGCACTAGTATCAAGAACTTACCCGTCCAACCTGTTCTCGTTACACTGCTTGCTTTTTCCTTTCCGAATATACTCACCTGAAATGAGAGGAAAATGAAGATAATACAATTGTAATACATCTACAATACGAAATCACTCATCCCAGGGAACAAGATAAATCCAAAAAGTTCTCAGGGGAAGCAATTTGTTTTTTTTAAACAATACGAAATCACTGATTCACCAAATGTTGTGAAACCATTCTCTGTTGTATGAAAAGGCTTTTTAAATAATGGTTTTGGTTTGATTTTGGTTAATACAAAACATTAATGAAGTATGTGCTTTGTATCTTGAAAGAAAATGACGTGTTCTATACTGAGCAGGCTTTATTTTCTGATGTGTGAGTCACATGTCTGTATTGTTAGCTAGTAAGATTCAACAGCTCTCCTTAACAAAGACAGCTGTGTAAATTCCCTACCAATAATTCATTTATAAAGATAGAGAGCATTGACTTTACTAGGTTACTGCAAAAATTAAAAACTGAAGCAAGTTATACTTATTTGGTTTTTCCCCGGGATGAACGAAATATACATAAATGCACACACTATGGAGGTCACAGGAGTGGGTAAGACCTTATTCCACCTGATACTTCAGTACTGTGTGGTTGGTTACTTCAAAAACCCGATCTTTTTATATCTATAAATCTCGTAACAACAGTGCACGCTACTGAGACCATGACATTAGGCAAAAGAGCTTGTACTCGATTGGAAAAGTAGGAAAGAAAGATCCTGAGAGATACATGGAGTACCAGAAAGTAGGGTGAAATATGGGTGTATAGATCAAGGCAGGAGGTGTACGAGAAAGTGGAATCAATTTCACGTATATTACAAAAAAGAAGGTTGAGTTTCGTGGGGCATTTGATGAAGATGGATACAATGAAATGAAATGAAATGAAATGAAATGACGTATGGCTTTTAGTGCCGGGAGTGTCCGAGGACAAGTTCGACTCGCCAAATGTAGGCCTCACATCTAGCGGAACAGAATCGAACGGGATTCTACGGGAAACTTCAGGCTTGCAATGGACAGTCTGATATAAGGTCTGAGGACGCAGAAAATTACGAGAGATCGGAGAAGTTTCTAGGTGCATGAAATTAACAAGAGAGCCGAAAGAAGAGTATTCAAACTTATTTGAATGTTTATTGCGCGATGAAGCTAAGTAGGCGACCTGCGCGTCTTGATGTGGATGAAATGAAAAAGACGACATATACACCCAGCCTCTGTGGCAGAAAAATGAACCAATTATGGTTAAAATTCCCAACCCTGCCGGGAATCGAGGCCGGGACCCCAGTGACCAAAGTCCAGCACGCTAACCATTTAGCCATGGAGATGAGAATGGATGACAACAGGTTAATAAAGAAGATATGGATTGCGACTAGCTTAACGGGAAATAACTGGATGAAGGAAGTCTGGGCAACTGTGCAGGATAGATAAGAACTCGTCGAAAGTCACAAATGGACCGATACTAACATCAAGATCCAAATCACAGAAGCGGAGAGAAATAGGAGTGAAAGAATGAAGAGGTATTGGGAAGAACGAGGACGTGCTGAACAAGTCACTCGAGATTCTAAGGGTCGAAACGAATAAAAATAAAAAAAACTCATATTACTATCGAATTGAAAAGTATGGCCATTGAGTTCAAACATCGATGATAAATGAACGCGTGGACCAATCGCAAACCTTATCACTCCAAATTATAGCTGCATTCCTTTTACGTTTAAGAGCGTTGCACAATAATGTATGCTTGAACATTCTTAATTCTGCTTCATCTATCATCCCATCTGAAATCACCACGCATCTCCTGGCCATAGGGTGGCGTGCCAGATGCGACCGTGCCAGATGCGACCGTGCCGCATGCGACCCGTGCCACCGTTTTACAACACGAAATATGGTGATGCGTTTACGTCTTTTCCCACCGGGCGAGTTGGCCATGCGGTTAGAGGCGCGCGGCTGTGAGCTTGCATCCGGGAGATACGGGGTTCGAATCCCACTGTCGGCAGCCCTGAAGATGGTTTTCGGTGGTTTCCCATTTTCACAACAGGCAAATGCTGGGGGGCTGTACCTTAATTAAGGCCACGGCCGCTTCCCTCCAACTCCTAGGCCTTTCCTATCCCATCGTCGCCATAAGACGTAACTGTGTCGGTGAGACGTAAAGCCATTAGCAAATAAATAGTATTTTCCTAAAATATCTCCATATGTGGAGCTGCGCCTCCATGTCTGGGAGAAGGTACCAAGCAGGTTAGGTCGGTGCGTTGCCGGACGACTAGTTACAGCTACTTCGGTAGGCTGCTGGCCCGTCGGCCATCCTCGAAAATTATTTCTCGTGGTTTCCCATTTTTCATCTCCAGGAAAATGGGCGTGGTATTTCATTTCGTAAATCCCACAAATATTGGCCGGGAATCAAACCCGGACTGCCTTGGTGAGAAGCGAGCAGTGATGCCACTGGGCTCGTTTCTATTACTCCCCACTCTATCCAGTTCTTACTGCGGGTCAGGGTGTGTAGCAGATTTGGCATTCTTTTACGGCTGGATGCTTTTCTTGACGCCAACCATTAGAGGAGAAATGCTACGTGTTAGTGTGGTGGTGGTGGTGGTGGTGGTGGTGGTGGTGGTGGTGGTGGTGGTGGTGGTGGTGGTGATTATTGTTTTAAGAGGAAGTGCAACTAGGTGACCATCCTTTATTTAACACTAATCAGGGAGAAAAATGGAAGGAATCCGACACTGCGAAAAAGGAAGATATCAGCGAAAGAGACAAGAGCCACGAAGGGCGTGAAAACGAACGGCTCTCTAGGCCTAGAAAGTTCTAGTCCCGTCGGGGTTGGAATAGAACAAGATTTGACCAAGGAAAGTCGAATAGGATAGATGAAAATGAGGACCCTGGCACAAGTACGTGTAAGCAGTGCTAGGACTCAACGCAGTGCTCCGTGGTCACTAACCCACGCTCCCAAGTTGAGAGCCCCTTACGACACGCAGGGAATACCGTGGGTGTAATTCTACCGTCCCCCTCCACAGGGGAATGTGGAGTTAGATAACTTTCTTCTTTAGCATGACTTTCCTCTGGTTCATCGATTTTCTGGTACTACTGGTACGTAACATACTGGTTTATCATAGTACTCCATGCATTTGATTCCTTCTCTGTGGCACTGATTGGAATGAGCAGTGTGCACACTTAAAGGAATAATGGCAGAGGATTGTTCACGGCTGTCTGCGGCCTGGTCATGCCAGGTCCGGAACTTTGGACTGTTAGATCGGCAGCATAGTACTGTTAAAAATGAGAAAATGTGCGGTTTTCTATTTTATCGTGTATTTCATAATTATGATAGCATTGCTTGTAACTGCGACATTTCTGTTCACTTCATTGTAATGACCTATGATGATTTCAGTTGGCAAAACCACAAATACAGTCTTTCTGATGATGTAAAAAGACAGGTAGAGAGTGGTGCCTGCTATTATCAAACTGCCCAGCTCCACTGACTGGCAGTAGGCAAGAGGGCCTACCATCATAATGAAAACTTACCAAGTTGATTGTGACTGACAGTAGGCAAGAGGACCTGCCATTATAATTTCCTAACCAAGTCTTCACATGCGAAAATACGTATGGTGACTTGCCCGTCGCTTTTCTGAGTTACTTTAAGAGCTATGTAGTTTAATATAATCTTATTCACAACGTGTAGAATATTTAACCTAGAATTCTGAATACAATGTAGAATTCCGTAGCGAAGCACGGGTACATTAGCTACTCATATCTAAATTTGTATCAGAATCTAATTACGCTGTACCGGGGACTTCGAAATTAAGTTTGAATCCCTTTCAGAAAACAATCGATAATGTTTGGCAACAAAACACACGAGTAGCGTTGCGAAAATATTGCAAATCTTGGGCAAGGAAGTCTTAGAAGTAAGAAGACGAGCTGCTCGACTAAGCGGGATGTTCCGAGCTGTCAGTGGTGAGATGGCGTAGAATGACATTAGTAGACGAATAAGTTTGAGTGGTGTTTTTAAAAGTAGGAGAGATCACAATATAAAGATAAAGTTAGAACTCAAGACGACATATTGCGGCAAATATTCGTTTATAGGACGAGGAGTTAGGGATTGGAATAATTTACCAAGGGAGATTTCCTACCGGGCGAGTTGGTCGTGCGGTTAGGAGCGCGCAGCTGTGAGCTGGCATCCGAGAGAAAGTGGGTTCGAATCCCACTGTCGGCAGCCCTGAAGATGGTTTTCCGTGGTTTCCCATTTTCACATCAGGCAAATGTGAAAGTCGATGTGTACTTTAATCAAGGACAAGGCCGCTTCCTTCCCACTCTTAGCCCTTTCTTATCCCATCGTCGCCTATAATATATATAATTTCGTGTGGCTATTTCTAGCCGAGTGCAGCCCTTGTATGACAGACCCTGCGATGAGGGTGGGCGGCATCTGCCATATGTAGGGAACTGCGTGTTATTGTGGTGGAGGATAGTGTAATGTGTGGTGTGTGAGTTGCAGGGATGTTGGGGACAGCACAAACACCCAGCCCCTGGGCCATTGGAATTAACCAATGAAGGTTAAAATCCCCGACCCGGCCGGGAATCGAACCCGGGACCCTCTGAACCGAAGGCCAGTACGCTGACCATTCAGCCAACGAGTCGGACATCGTCGCCTTAAAACCTGTCTGTGTCGGTGCGACGTTATACCACTAGCAAAAAAAGAAGATCCTAATTCTCTGAAATTATTTACGACTTAGGCCTACTTACTTATCGTGTCCTATTAGTGCCGGGAGTGTCCGAGGACGTGTTCGGCTTGCCTGGTGCAGGTCTTTCTACGTGACGCACATGGGAGGCCTGCGCGTCTGGATGTGAGATTATGATAATGAGGTAGGGAAAGATGAAACCCGGTGTCGGCACGTACCCTACTCCTCTCGAATAATACCAAGGGGTCTGCTCAATGCTTTATGTCCCTATCCGACGGCCGAAACACCATCAACAGCATCATATTCCCTCACTTCATTTGAACACTGCGAAGAAGTTTAGATTTGAATCCAGGCTTTTGGTACGCAATCTAGTTATTACAAATTGTATACACCAACTTTCCTACCCTGCCGGCCTACATTCTCATGGTGATTTTCTTTTTCATCCGGGCTAAGTGGCTCGACGGCTCAGACGGTTGAGATGCTAGTCTTCCGACTCCAACTTGGCAGGTTCGATCCTGGCTCAGTCTGGTGGTATTTGAAGGCGCTCAAATACGTCATCTTTGTGTCGGTGGATTTACTGGCACGTAAAATAAGTCCTGCGGGACTAAATTCTGGCACCTCGGCGTCTCCTTAAACCATAAAAGTAGTTACTGGGACGTAAAGCCAGCAACATTTTTATATTTTTCTTTCGACCAACGTCACTCGAACCTGCTAACAACGTTGTCAGACCTTTATTTTAGAAAAGACCAAGTTAGCTACTGATAAGCAATCTGCCACTTGGTGACAGCCCTTAATGCAGATCAATTGTAAGTGATTGATGGGTCGCATGCGCCACGGTGCATATCCGCTCGGTCGCTATTGGCACGATAATGGCCGGGTCGCATCCGGCACTGTCGCATCTGGCACGTAACCGGCCATAGAGAGTGGCCCGCTCCACCTACGGTACGGAATGAAAGCTTTTTAATTCATACAGTGCTTCTGCCATTGCAATCAGAACATACAAAGAACCTATCTTTCGGCCTGCAACAGATAGGGATAAGATTTCTGTAAATATTGATTATGAAATAAGTAATTACGGCGTTCATTACGATGTTAAGCACAACTTCGTCCGACTGATGATGATGATGATGATGACAATGCTTGTTTTTAAAGGAGTCTAACATCCAGGTCATCGGCCCCTAACGGTACGACATGAAACGAGGTCTAATGATAATTAAAACAGTAAAATTCATCCACTGACTAGAATTTTAAAAATGATAATGAATATGAATGCAAAATAATCAGTGGATCTAATTCGCAATGCTTTATTTTCTTATAAAAATGATATAAAACTAGATTGAATACGATAAGCATTGCCTTTGAAGTAATCTCATATGCATCATTGAAATTAAAAGTTAATACACAAAGACTAACTAAAACTTTTTTTTTACAGGTTGCTTTACGTCGCACCGACACAGATAGGTATTATGGCGACGATGGGACAGAAAGTGGCTAGAAGTGGGAAGGAAGCGGCCGTGGGAAGGTATAGCCCCAGCATTTGCCTGGTGTGAAAATGGGAAACCACGGAAAACGTTGTTAAGGACTGCCGACAGTGGTGCTCGAACCCACTATCTCCCGAATACTGGATACCGGCCGCACTTAAGCGACTGCAGCTATCAAGCTCGGTAAACTAACAAACCAGTCAACAGAATAGAACAAAGTTAACAATAGAATCAACATTTATAAAGAATAGAAAACTTAGAACTTTTATACACGATAAAACAGGCCACTATCCCTCATAAAACGAATGACGAGGTCTGCTCACTGCCTGTCATCCCGCAGGATGAGGGAGACGGTACTCGGAAGTTTTAGATCGACCAGGTCAACGCACTCCGTAAGGATGTACCACGGTAAGTCGTCCGACTTCACAGTACTGGGAAACCCATTCTACATTAAATTAATAACATTTTAAGAAAGGCAATACAATTCTGTAATTTAGGAACTTGAACACTTTGAGTTTTAAAGTCGAGGTATGCCCGTAGAAGATGAAAAACCGTCACTTCTTACGTTCCGGTTAAATTAGCTGTGCATGTAAAAATAAAAGTATATCACCCTTAAATGCAAAACGAATGCAGCTATAATTTGGTGTGATTAAATTTGCGATTGGTCCACCCACTCGTTTTTTTATCGAAGTTTAAACTCGAGTATTCATACTTTTGACTCGGGGACCGATTTGTCATTGAGTGCAGTGAGTATATTAGTTCAGTTATATTAGTAGATTATTACAATCGATGATGTCGCAAAAGGAGAAAAAGGTCTGCAAGGAGATTTTGGAACTTAACTATTTCCATGATTGTACTAGAGAGGGCAGCTCCCTCGAGAGTGGACACGGATGCTCTATCTTTCCCACGAGATACTAATTTTATCTCTTTGACTCAAATCTTTGTTTTGGTTTAGAGAGAAGAATAAAAAGGACCCCACGCAGATCGGAGTGGCGTTTTTGAGTTACAGAAGGGGTTTTAAAAGATTCAAACTTAGCCTGTACTAACATCCTCTTCCTTACTTTGCTGGTTAATATATTCCAGGTATGGTAATTCTTTCATGTTATTATTTGTTCGACTGTTCTTTCGTAATATTTGTTCTATCATTCATAGCTGATTGATATGCGTCTTTTCGCTCCACAGTATAAATGTGCTGCATGTTTTCTTGTGGTTATTGTGATTATGATATGTTGATACTTGGTCTCATATTACTTCTTTTCATGTGCACTGCATTCTAATGCAATCCGCCATCTAATGGCTGTTTGCCCTTCGTGTCGGCGTAAGCTTCCACTCGTGTCGTACGAAGTGCGAACGCTGATGGGTTTGTGCATGACTATGGAATTTCTCTGATCCCGCAGCTAATTCCTTTGTGCTGTGCACGCAACTTCTGATATTAATGAGACCTCGTTTGTGACCTTGGAGTCATGCTATATGAAACTGAGTTCGCCTTTAGATGATGGTACTTGCAGTTTACAGGGGCCTAACATCTAGGTCATCGCCCCGAGTTCGCCTTTTAACCGACGCTGTGCTCGTACTGGTTGCCGATCCCGGCTGTGTCTGAATGTGTGCACGTATGTTGGTGTGAGAGGGGAGTGAAAGAATGACGTATCGGTCAGCTAAATTTACATTTTAATCTTGTTTCTGTATCTTATTTTTGCCTTTTCGTACGGTGCTGTTTCTTTTGCCTTCGCACCTGTCTTGGCCGCTCGCTTACCCATGGGGCCGCCATGTTTGTTAAATTTAGGCTATGCGCATGCGTGGGTTTCTCCTTTTGGTCATTTTATATTGTTTCCTTGGTCCAGAGATGTTGGTCTCTGTGCCATATTGATATCTTACATATTGTATTTTTTCCTGCTCGGGGTTTTTTCACCTTGATGCGTGGGAGTTGGACGATCTATGGTGACTGTTGGTATGGGAGAGGACTTGAAACGTGTGTGAGAAAGGTGATACGATATTAAACTCGTGGAAAGAACGATCTTCTTGATCTGTGGCACTAATATTTATACTGGCATATTCAATAATGATATTCCACTTAAATGAGTGAGCTCGTCGAAAGTTTAATTTTATCTTGGAGTTTGATAACGTCATGCTCACGTACCAATGTTATGCCACCAACTGGACCAAGTCTACTAATGTCCGTACCCGTTCTTATCCTTTTAATTGATTCCTTTAATTCTTTCCTTCTGCCTTTATTCTACGATATTAATAAACCTCATTACGTGCCCTTGAATTTTATTACTTGTAAAATTAGTCTCTTACTATTTTTTAATTGGTAATCAGGCTCCTTTCCAGTTCAAGGCTGTGTTCATTAGCCTTTCCTAGTCGCGATCTACGCCTCAAATCTCTTTCGGTATTTATTTGCGATGGATTGTGTCCGCGATGGTAGAGGGTGTGCCTCAGCACTAAATTGCAAATCTTTGAAACTCGCTCCGGTTGCTAAAAATCTTAAGTCACAATTAATCGCTCTTGAACACACGCACTTTTCCTCATTCCAGTGCCTTGTTTCTTTATTAAAGACGCCACCATACCGAGCAGTTCAATGAAAGTGCCATTCGTAGAAAGCTTTTAAAATCGAATGGTTCAAGGAATATTTGTGTGACTAAATTCTTTCCTCTGCAATAACCACTTTTTAGCCCAATATTCCCTCTTTTGTATAGACTTCAGTGACAACAAAAACAATACAATTCCTATTTTCTAAAATGTAGAAACTGAAGAAGCCATGATTTTCACAGCAGAACGAGTCGGACAACCTACTCAAGATTGGGCCTATCAGACTGTGTCGTGCGGAGAGCAGCACCCGATTTACCGCGCCACCTACCCACCTATATAGGGTTGTGTGAAAAGGCCTATAAGGTAATATGTTAGGAAGTCATTCATTAATAATCCTTATTTTCTTGATATGAGGCAGGAAATTAGTAAACAGGTATGTCACCAAATTTGTTCATGTGCTGGTCCTAGGGAGAAATGGAAGTTTCCATTCTGCTGCGATAGAAATCGGGGCGTAGCAGATAGCACTTAGTCGTCGGTTTAAACTGCGTCAAGTATACGAAATAACGAACACCAAACGGCATTTAATCAGGTTTATACGTCAGTTCCCCAACCACTTCATACGTCTATGAAAGTAAGGGAGAAACAGTGACTCAAACTACGTAAAAACAAGCACTGCTATCCACCTAACCAAGTCTCCTTCAGATTCCCACGAGTATCCATACTTCTTGTGACTGCAATGATGGGGCTCTATTGGGAAGTAAAATTCACGAGCAATATTTTATGGTAGTTCCAAAATACCATGGTCATCACTACCCCTGCACTTGCTGATGTCTCGCATTTCTCGCGTTCATGCACTGACGGATGCCCCCCCCCCCCCCAAAAAAAAACTCTGAAACTTGCTTCAGGATGAAAATCGTTTAACTATGTTCCGTCATCTGAGTAGTTGGAAATATGAAACTCCTTGCCTTTACGTGAATACCAGCAAACGTAGTGCAATAGCATTACCAATCCTACTTGTTGTTCGGAACTGAATTGGCTGGAAACTTAACGGCCAGTCGATTGACGTCAATCAAATTGCTCTTGAGTGTTATTCCATGCTGTTGTGTGTAAAATGTTGAACTGCGTCTCAGTTTCCTTCAAATTCGTTTTATGATGTGGATGAAGCATTTCTTCCACTTTTGGAACCACAACGTGTAACGACGACGTATGCCCGCAATTTGGTTCATTATGCAATCCATCTACCCTGCAGCAAACTTGCCGAGGTACCGAACATCTGCAGTGGAATATCATTTTCATACACGCGAACCAATTCTTCATTAATGTTTGCAGCTGGCAGAAATTTTGCCCACGGACATAGGTAAGGGTAAGGGTTATTCTGCGCGAAGGCAGGTCCAAACCTCCGCAGAGGTGTTCCTGAGCCGGAGTTTACGTGCCACGGACATACAATAACCGCAGGATCTTCTGCGCGAGATGCGAGTACACTGCCATGTCGTCTTAAAACATAACAGACAAGAGGCGTGGTACATCCTCTGTACGTACAACTACACTGACTGAGCAAATGTCATGGGATAGCGGAGCACTGATGCGCAGGTGTGTTGTCTGTGCACCACACTCCAGCGGCAGTTGTATAGGAGACCTTGTGAGCAGTGGCTGTGCATGTGACAGGTCTAACATGGAACATCGTCGTGAGCTGACACCATTCGAACGGGGTACGGTGGTCGGTGCCCGACGGATGGGAAGTGCGATTTTAGAAGTGGTGCGGGAATTCGGCTTCACACGATCAACCGTGTCCAGGGTGTATCGTGAATGGTTGAATGCGGGTGTCAACGTCCACAACAGATGAACTACCGGCCGTCCAGCCATCCTCGATGACCGTGACCGGCGACATCTGAGACGGATTGTCAATAGTGACAGACGGGCAACCGTGCAACAAAACACGGCTCTATTCAACACAGGCCGTGCTAGACACGTCTCCCAGTGGACAATCCGTAGGAACGTGGCTTCTATGGGGTATGGGAGCCGGCGCCGCACAAGGGTGCCACTGTTAACCCAACGTCATCGGGCACAACGTCGCGCCTTTGTCGCCAGTAACCAGGGATGGACACTGGAACAATGGCGTAACGTGATATGGTCGGACGAATCACGATTTCAACAGCACCATGCCGATGGGAGGCACCGTGTATGGCGCAGATCACATGGATCGATGGATCCCGCCTGCCTCGAAGGTGTGGTCCAGGGCGCTGGTGTCTCTGTTATGGTCTGGGGTGAATTATCCTGGTATGGAATGCGCCCCCTAGTTGTTCTGGAAGGGACTTTGAATGGTACGCGGAATTTTGAGCAGCTCGGAGATCATCTCCAACCATTTTTGGCCTTTCAGCGCTCATACGGTTCTGCGGTGTTTCAAGATGATAACGCGCCTCCACATCGCTCCCACGTTGCCCGGGAATGGTTCCAGGAACATGCAGCGACTGCCATGGCCACCCAGGAGCCCCAATATGAACCCTATCGAGCATATCTGGGATGTCCTGGAACGCAGGCTCCGTGCCATGGATCCTGAACTCACGAACAGACCAGCATTGGCGGCCGCTCAGCAAACGATTTGGTGTCAGCTGCGTCCAGAGGACTACCAGGGACTTGTCGACTCACTTCCACGGCGTCTCACTGCAGTTCGCAGGGCCAGAGGAGGCCCCACACGCTATTAGGTGACTATCACATGATATATGCTAAGTCAGTATACATCAAGTTACTCACGAAGTGAAGTTACAGAAAGCAGAGAATGATGATTAATGACCACCCCTCATACAAACTGTCCCAAAAATTGAATAAGGGTATTAGATATTGCAATTTACTTGTAGAACCGCCAACATGACTATTAGCCTTCTATACAAGGAAGACTTGCGCTCTTAACAAAACTACAGACTTTATCCCTCAATCACGATAAAACTGGTGTTCAATACAAATATAATTTACAAATTCGAAAGTTATACATAATATTTTGAAATGAAGAGCCTCTGTGTCTCAAGCGACAACACGCCGGCCTTTCACCGCTGGGTTCGGGGGTTCAAATCACGGTCACTCCACGCGAGATTTGTGTGGGCCAAAGAGGAGGCGGGGCAGGTTTTTCTTCGAGTACTCCGGTTTTCCCTGTCGTCTTTCATTCCAGCAACACACTCCAACTTCATTTCATCTGTTAGTCATCAATCATTGCCTCGGAGGAGTGTGACAGACTTCGGCAGCCGGCATAATTCCTATCCCTACCGGTAGATATGTGCTTCATTCCATTCCTGATCCAGTCAAATGAGTGGAAACAGGCTGTGGACTTTTTTCATTTTGGAATGAAGTACATTTTACTACCAGCACAATTTACTTAATTAATCAGTATATCAGCTGTATGGTTCCTTGGGTGAATGGTCAGCGTTGAGGCCTTCGCGATCACAGGGTCCTGGGTTCACTTGCCGGCTGGTTCGGGGATTCTAACTGCCTCCGGCTAATTCTTCTAACTCGAGGACTGGGTATATTCTATGTATTCTTCCGAACACATTCCTCTTCATATAGGCCTACACGGAACACTCCACACTACCAACCACCACAAGAACACGCAATACTGAATACATCCCTCCACATAAGGTCGGCGTAAGGAAAGGTATCCGGTCGTAAACCAGGTTTAAATCATCAGACATAGTTCACACCCGCGACCCCACCAGACTTTGGGAAAAGCGGTGGAAGAAGAATCAACATATTAGCTCAATATTAACATTCGAACCCAACGCAAAAAGCTGTTGGTGTTTGATTTTTAGATATTTGGAACATCGTATGCATCAGACTCGTGTACTTGGTACTTGAGGTCCATCTGATAACCTGCGTACGTGTGGTGTTTTAAACTACCGTGTCGATTTGTAATTTACTGGACCTAGAATTGAGAAAGAAATGGTCATGGCTGGCAGATTAGGTAATAACACATCGCAACGTTTTCCTGGGGCTGAAGGGGAAAACCATGGAAAACTTCTAGGATGTTTAATAAAAGTAGGTTTCGAATCGATATAACTCCTCAGCTGCTCTACAACTATAATCTGAAATCTTCGATGGTAGACTCGAGAAATATCCGAGAAGCTAATGTGCTAGCCCCTAGGTCACGGCAAGGTTGTAATGCTACAACTTAATAGGAAGAGGCATTAATGTAATCGCACACCAGTGGTTAACAATTAATACTCCTCCCCCCTGGGCCTCTCAACTTGGAAGCATGGAATGGCACCAAACATGGCCCTAAGCAGACACTGGCTTTGCTTCAATTCACTTATGCCAGGCTCCTCGCCTTCATCTTTCTTACCTGTCCTCCCACAACCAAATCTTGTTCTCTTCTCGTCATGACTGTATTCGATTGTGGAGGCCTATAGAATCTTCAATTTTCACGACTTTCTTAAGTTTTCCGTTTCCTTTGCCAATACACTAATTCTTCGAAAAATCATAATCAACTTTCATTTCTCCATAAAAGAATGATAACCATCATCATCATCATCATCATCACTGGCGCGACAGCCCTTTGTCGGCCTCGGCCTTCTTTCGGCATTCTTTCCTGTTAAGTGCACAGCTCCTCCAATTCTTGGTTCTAATTATCCTTACATCCCACCTCAGGAGGGAGACCTAGCTCAACACGGGAAAAAACAGGCCAATGTTCATTCGATTGTTAAATATGTTACAAACGTTGTTGAAAAATTCTGCACATATCCCAGTATTGGCATGCTTCCTAGCAATCAGAAGCAACTGCAACAATTTCAAAATTCTAATTATAACATCTTAAAAAATAAAATTTCCCGCCTTTTTAACAAAATATCACGGTTTCCTTCATAACTCTCTTACTGTTTCACGGATAATAACGATTTTTTCAAGGTTTCTTCCCATACTGTTGTACTACAATCTGTACCTCATTCAGGTCAATGGGATTTATATTAGATTTTATATAAAATATTTATTTTTAGTATTTTCAGGTGCGCGGAATAAAAACTCGACAAAAATATCTAAATCACAATCTATGTTAGTGATTTAGGTTCATTTTGTAGGTGGGGGTTTGATATACACTTTAAAAAAGGAAAAGAACGAAAATTCTTATAAACTTGGAACTTATAAGGGAAACAGTGATATATTGTTAAAAAGGCGGGAAATTTAATTTAAGATGTTATAATTACAATTTTTACATTATTGCAGTTGCTTCTGATTGCCAGGAAGCATGCCAATACTGGGATATGTGCAGAATTTTTCAACAACGTTTGTAGCATATTTAACAATCGAATGAATATTGGCCTGTATTTTCCCGTGTTGAGCTAGGTCTCCCCCCTTCTTTGGTCTACCAACTCTCCTGATTCCTTCTGGCACTGCATTAAATATCTTCTTTATCATTCTGTCATTAGCACGCATGGACAGGACCCAAACAAGACCTTCCGTCATTTGACAACGGGATTAGCGGTGCATGGTTACCACCACAAAATATGCAAAAACAAAACATTCTATGAACCTCAACAGGACTGCGTCAGTAATCTCTGCAACCTGCCGTGTCTCCTGTAAAAACTCAATCCGCTCCTGTTGTAAGAGGTGATATTCTTTCTTTATGCACACTTGTGCGCAATTCCCACATTACGTTAAATGTACCGAAGATTTAATATTACGACTAACTTGGAAATATCAATGGTTGTTGGCTAAAATATCCAAACAGTGTGGTCGTTCCTGGTTATTCACAAGAATGTTGGCAAAGCCTAGTTTCAGATAATCGTCTTGATATTTTTTTTTTTTTTTGCTAGGGGCTTTAAGTCGCACTGACACAGAGAGGTCTTATGGCGACGATGGGATAGGAAAGGCCTAGGAGTTGGAAGGAAGCGGCCGTGGCCTTAATTAAGGTACAGCCCCAGCATTTGCCTGGTGTGAAAATGGGAAACCACGGAAAACCATTTTCAGGGCTGCCGATAGTGGGATTCGAACCTACTATCCCCCGGATGCAAGCTCACAGCCGCGCGCCTCTACGCGCACGGCCAACTCGCCCGGTTCTTGATATTTAGGCACTGGGGATTTTATTTTACACTTTACATTACTGGCGAGAGTAGATAGATGCTGATTTTGAAGGTGATCGTGCTTCGACTAAATTCGCATCTTGTTCTCTATTTATTCGGTGTTTTCAAGCGAGAATATGCTCTCAACGGTTCATATCCATGAGATAGTTTTTTACCGCTGTGAATCAGTGACTTATCTACGATTATAACGATACATGCATCACGAAGACGGGTTAATTTACTCTCGCTCAGTTCGCACGATAATCCACCTTCATACACTGTCTCGCACTGAGAGGCCGAGAAAGAATTATTATTTATTATTATTATTATTATTATTATTA
This sequence comes from Anabrus simplex, assembly GCF_040414725.1. Taxonomy (NCBI): domain Eukaryota; kingdom Metazoa; phylum Arthropoda; class Insecta; order Orthoptera; family Tettigoniidae; genus Anabrus; species Anabrus simplex. The sequence goes on along the minus strand of NC_090270.1, from coordinate 207,717,224 downwards.
TTATTATTAATAATAATTAATACCACCGGACTGAGCCAGGATTGAACATTCCAAGTTGGGGTCAGAAGGTCAGTGCCTCAACCGTCTGAGCCACTCAGCCCGGCGACTGAGAAAGAGAACTTCCTGTACTGAGAATAGCAACAACTGTTCACAAGAGAAATGAAATTTGTAACATGATGTGAACTCCCCTCCTCTCTCCACTTCGAGGACCAATGGTGCAGAGCATGTCTGTAGCTGTCATCAGCAACGAATAGAAAATATTTACTTAGAATTTCTGAGGAAATGAGCCAAGGATCCCAATTATTTCTGGAAAGGTAGAGAAGGATGGAGGAAATTGGCAATTTCAAATTCCCTTTCCGCCACTGCTACAAAGTATGTACGGTATATAAAAGACATTAGCTGTGTTTCTTCATTTGCATGGTTAGAAAAGGGAAAGGAAACTACTGTAAATCCTTGTGGGGGATAGCTAATACTCTAACGTATTCAGCATAACCATGCGTTTGCAATAATATATATTTTAGAAGTTACTTTTAAATTGCGAGTCTCCTCTTCATATTCAGACAACACACCGCATTACCAGCCACGAGAAAAACACGCAATAGTGGATACATACCTGCAGATAGGGTTGCGTCGGAAAGAGCATCCGGCCGTAAAACAGGGTCAAATCAACATGTGCTACACAGTTCGCACCCGCGATCCCACAACTGTTGGGGGAAAACGGTAGAAGAAGAAATTTGTAACTGTATAATATCTTTAGTGATGAGCATCGGCATCCAGGTACTGTATCTCCTACGACAGGGCTTTTGATGATGATTCAGAAATTCCTGATGACAAAAGAGGATCGCAGAAATTTTAACAGTGATTTATCGATACATCTAATTCAAACTATACTTCAAAAAACAGTGAATTAGGGGTCTACAAACATTTTACGTTTTTAGTCAAACTGAGAGGAAAGTGAAGCAAGTACTGTACATGGTTAACCTAAACTTTTATCAGCGTAGTTCAGTCAATTCCACAAAATACAACACGATAGAACCTAGCCCTCTATGCCCCTTTCGAAAGCCTATACGCAAAAGAATTATTTCTTAACAAAAGATAAAATTATTCTGAGCAGCATCAGGAAGGATATCCAGCCCTATACCATATCAGCACGAGAGTATTAATACGATTCCAGACGAAAATTAGCTGGAAAGGAAATTCAACTCCGCTTTTTGTGGCGGAGATTATTTCTGTCAAAAATGATCGATGTTCCTTCGACGATGAAAGGAGATAGGCTACCAGATATGAGTAAAAAGACGTCTCAGATCAGATGCTTAAAAACGCCAAAAGGTTGGAGCCAGCATCAAAAGAGTTCTACCATAATGCCAAACCTCCAGGTTACCTTGAGAAATGAAGAACTGTTTTTTTTTTTTTCTTTCACAGATAAGTCTTCTGGCGACGATAGGATAAGAAAGGTCTAAGAATGGGAAGGAAGCAGCCGTGGCGTTAATTAAGGTATAGCCTCAGCACTTGCCTAGAGTGAAAATGTGAAACGACTGAAAACCATGTTTAGGGCTGCCGACACTAGGATTCGAACTCACTATCTCTCGGATGCAAGCTCACAGCTGCGCGCCCCTAACCGAACGGCCAACTCACCCGGTATGAAGAACTGTATTATTTGAAAAAAAAAGATAGAATTCAAGCGAATAGATTATAGCCACACACTTTTCCTGTTTATAAGAGGCTAAACATACTGTTATATTCAGTAAAGGACGGCAGAGCAAAAAAAAAAAAAAAAAAAAAAAAAAAAAAAAAGCTTAAGTAGCCTATATTCAGAGTAATGTGACAGTCGGTAATAATAAAAGTTGAATTGCGGGATGGCTTCCAAAGTTTAATTCCCATACAACAGAGAGAGAGAGAGAGATAATTTGATAACACTTGGAGTGTCCTTTGATAACTAACCTATCTCACAACTAGAACTGTCTGTTAGGTCAGCAGCCCGTTGGAACGTCTCATCTTGACTCGCACGTCTCATTTTGGTGCCGCCATCTGTTTGCAGTATGGCTACAACTGCATAATCTTCGGTGGTGCTATCTGTATGTATGAGTTCAGTCCGTTAGCGCATTCCGCTGGTGGGATCCTCAACAGCTCTGCCATCAGCTGTCATAGATGGCCTAGGCATCACTGAAGAGGCGTACTAGGGAAATGAGGAGTGAGGTAGTTTCTGACGAAATGAAATTAATTTGAATGCTTTGCTTTGCTCTCTCCTCGTGATAACAGTGACGGCCTGCTATCCGCTGCACTATACAAGCTCCGACTCTCAAACACGAGTTTACCGGGCGAGTTGGCCGTGCGCGTAGAGGCGCGCGGCTGTGAGCTTGCATCGGGAGATCGTGGGTTCGAGCCCCACTGTCGGCAGCCTTGAAGATGGTTTTCCGTGGTTTCCCATTTTCACACCAGGCAAATGCTGGGGCTGTACCTTAATTAAGGCCACAGCCGCTTCCTTCCCTGTCCCATCGTCGCCATAAGACCTATCTGTGTCGGTGCGACGTAAAGCAGCTAGCAAAAAAAAAAAAACCACGAGTTTGATTTCGCATCTTAGCTCGTCGCTCCATTATGTTTCCAGCCTTATGCCGCGTTTACACTATGCCAGTTGATGAGAAAATTGTCAGAAGACAGTTGACTGGCTTACAACTGTTGGCAACGTGTGAACACTTCGGTCCAATTGTCTAGGCATCTGCTCTCACAATAGTCCAGGCAATCGATTGTCTCCAGGAGTAGAATGAGGACAACCAACTGGGCCCAGCTGCAAACCCCACTACTCGGAGCTCAGTATTGTCGCGTTAATATTGCCGTCGTGTGAACGTGATAGACCAGTAGCTGTATTTGTGCCAGTTCACTTGTGTCAACCGAGACGTGCAGCGGTCTGAGTTGTCTCGATAATTTAAATACATTAATTTTTAAATGAAAAAATGAAATGGCGCATGGCTTTTAGTGCCGGCAGTGTCCGAGGACAAGTTCGGCTCGCCAGGTGCAGGTCTTTTCGATTTGACACCCGTAGGCGACCAGCGCTTCGTGATGAGGATGAAATGATGATGAAAACGACACATACACCCAGTCCCCATGCCAGCGGAATTAACCGATGATGGTTAAAATTCCAGAACCTGCCGGGAATCGAACCTGGGACTCCTGTGACCAAAGGCCAGCACGCTAACCATTTAAGCATGGAGCCGGACAATTTTTAAATTATTTCTAAGCTGTTCGCGTAGTAATTATGGCTCATAAGTGGGGTGACGACACTAACGTAAAATTATTTGAGCTTTATAGTGAACGACAGTGTTTGTGGGACCAGCACAACGACAAAGATGCTCGTCGAATGGCACTTTCTGAGATTACCGATAAAATAAACATTCAAGGATTCGGTGTGACAGAGGTCAAAACTTTGCACGGCTCAGCGATGAATTCCCGGCACATATCATTACCAAAACAAATTTAATTCCTCACGGGACACTACAGACGCTGCGCACACAGCCATTTCTCTTCGTCTACTGCCGTAGCAATGGCTTCCCCGTGTGAACGGGTTCTCGTTCAACTTGACTAGCCAGCGACTGTCCCGCAGTAATTAAAGACAACTGCCGCGAACAACTGTCTCATCAACTGGCATCGTGTAAACGCGGCATTAAGGCAGGCAGGTTGGACTTTTCGGCGCATTGTTCATGACTTGAACCTTTCAGACTACACAGTGCATCAGTGTTGGACGCAGTGGGAACGTAAAGGTATACACACAGTACGCTTCAAGAAGGCTCGGGTTGACCCCAGAGGATCTTATGAACAAATCAGGAAGCTAGAACACAGGTTTTCACTAACTAAATAATCTTCAATTAAAAATAGTCAAATTAGTCCTATCTTTTATGCGTAGTCAGTCATGTTGTCATCACTGCTGTCAATTCCTTGTTATTGTTTACTTACATTATGAGTCTATGATAACGGCGTGTGGCCTCCGGAAAGGCCTAGGGCAGGACTTTCGAGTTGACGCCGTAGAGGCGACCTGCGTGTCTGCTCCAAAGTAAACGGACATCGATGATAACTCACTTATATCCTTCAGTTTTGCAGGAGGTATGGTCAAATACAGTAGAGACAATACGCGACATTTCCGGATTTAGCCTTGTTAAAATTGGAGACAACTCGCAAGTGGCGCTCCTAGTGGCGTGACCTGGAAATTCGCGCTAAATTCAAATATCAATGGAAATGCATATATGGAAATGGATATAAATTACGTCTAGACAGAAAGTGTTACTAAGATATCAACTTCAAAGTTGCTAAAGCAATTCTGGATAAATGAATGAAGAATTATTTAACATATTATTATTTAAAGACTGAAATTAGACATATAATCAATATGTGAAATGGACTGCTGTGAAAGGGATTGATCTTTCATTTATGCATTATTTTTTAGCTTTAGTATTCCTGCCTGAAATTTCACGGCTAGATTTGCATTTTTCTCACTTAAAAGCGTTGTATCATCACATTAAGACACTTGTCAATAAAAATATCGGCACATTCCTTACATACGATTCAATGAATTAACATTTAAGAATTGGACAATTTTCCTTTTAACTTGAAGCCTACTAACAGAAAGAAAATCTAAAAATTTAGCCTCAAAAACATTCAAAATTTCCCTATAAGCAATACTTGCCATTACATTAGGGTAAAAAAAACTGCATCGTCATTTTGTTTCAACAAAATGTGTATATTTCTTAAATCACCCATATTTTCTTAAGTGCTTGACAACGAATTACGGCATTCCAAACGGGGTAACTTGCAACACAACTAGCCACACACATATGCATATGCCTTTTCCTGAATTAAATCAAAATCCACAGATCACACCTGCAACAAAACATCGGTATTGAAAGTTAACGCTGCACTATACAATAAAATAAGCTTATTATATTTTAAGCCAGTTAAAATATGGGTCGCGCAGGTCAGAAGTTTAGGAAGAACTATAAAAAATATCTTTGTAATTGGAAGAATACATATGCAAACACAATATTTACTTACACTTTCTTGTCACTAGGGAAACGGAAGAAAGACCGCGAATCCTTCTGCACTTCATAGTTATTACAGCCAAACACAGTGTAGTGTTGGCTACTGAATGCATGATTCGAAGCAGTGTATCGATTCATTCAAGTGTCCGAGTGAATCGATTCACAGGAACGGCGAGCTCACGGCACACGATTCAGCTTACTCCCAGCGGACAGTGCCGAGTGGCGCACTCACTGGACGTTGACGGGGAGCCGAGCTTCCGCTGCAGCGAGACAGTGAATCATGGCACATCGAAAGAATCGTGAACGAGCGCGGCTCAGTGAGACACATGATACACACGGCTCCTTATCGGCTCACTGGACACGCGGAGAGCCGAGCTTCCGCTGCAGCGAGACAGTGAATCATGGCGCATCGAAAGAATCGTGAACGAGCGCGGCTCAGCGAGACACATGATACACACGGCTCCTTATCGTCTCACTGGACACGCGGAAAGCCGAGCTTCCGCTGCAGCGAGACATACAGTGAGCCATGGCACACGGAAAGAATCGTGAACGAGCCGGCTCAGTGAGACAAGATCCGCACGGCTCCTTATCGGCTTACTGCAGCGAGACATACAGTGAGCCATGCTACACTGAAATAATCGTATGCTATAATGGACTCTCGAGCTCAGCTCATTTGAAAATAATACCCATTTGCATTCACTGTCCTCTTCTTACAGGGAGGTTTAAATAATAGATGGCTTTATTTGCAGTGTTAAAAAGGTAGTCACAACATAATTCTGAAGTAGCTAGTAAGTAGGTAGGCTATTAGGTTATACTATTTATTAGTTTAATGAATCTTAGTATTATAACTTAGTTGACATTTGACAATTAAACTCGACTATAGCCTGCCCTATGACTACGAGTCATGCTCATGACCACTCAAAAGTACCTGTTTTATATTGTGAAGAACGGCTCAGTATTTTCTCAGTTCATATGTCACATCGTTGCACAAGACTTCAATCATATGTGGAAAGACGCAATAAACAGTATGTTGAATCAGAAAACCAGCGGGCTACTGTACATCTCGGGTAGCATATACAAAATATGACGAATTTAAAAATTTCTCAGCTGATAGAAAAATACATATTTTCAAAAATGACTGAGCGAGTTGTCGTGCGGTTAATATCGCGTGGCTATGCGCTTGCATTAGGGGGGTGGTGGGTTCGAATCCCACCGTCGACAGCCGTTAAGATGGTTTTCCGTAGTTTCCCCATTCCCACACCAGGAAAAGTTGGGACTGTACCTTAATTCAGGCCATGACTGCTACCATCCTAATCCTAACCTTTCCCACCCTGCGTCGCCGAAAACCTTCGATGTATTAGAGTAACTAGCATTTTTTATAAGAAAGGAGTTCATAGTATGAAGACCAGATGGCAGCTGCGAGCACTGAATGCTGTTGCTGTTGTCTTACCAGCACATACTACACAGATGCAGTAGGAGCGGTGACCAATGAGCCGTGAATCGGATCACTGTATCGATTCAGTAACGTGAACGGAATCAAATGAATCGAATGTCCCATCACTAAAACACAGCACATATCTTTCCAATCATACTGGAAGATATATAAAGGAATGACACACGCTACTATTTACTTATGTCAACTTCATGCAAACGCATAAATAACGCCAAAAACTTCACGAACAAATACACGTGCTCTTATGACAGAATCAGGAACTCCAGGTCAATCCGCTAGATAGAGCTCTAATCGCTGTCCCTCGATATCTCGCAGAGTGTTGCGTATGTCTCTACTGTATTTGGTATGGTGACTGGACAGGCGTACAATGTTAGCAGATTATTGGTTAGTTCTACACGTTGGTTTGACCAGCCGATGAGGAAGGGGTGCACTCGGAAACGCACTGACGCTTACGTAAACAAGGAGGAGAGCTGTTGAGTTCGCCCTTCGTACTCGCAGCCACATTGCTCAAAATGTTCGCTCGGTTCCCTTCAGTGCTTATTATCCAAAGGAAGGACGCATGAATTCAAAAAGTTGACCCACACTGCTATTCTCCACAGGCCATAATTTTAGAAAAAAATTATCTTCCAGCGCCTCGTCTATTTAACGGTTTTCCAATCAAGGAAGTCCATGGGCCGATGACCTAGATGTTAGACCCCATTTAACACCAAGCATCAGATCATCACGGAAGTCTATATCGAGTATTCTGACATGGAATAGCCTACCACAAGAAAGTCATAATATTTGGGCAGCAGTGTTAAGGAAAAACCTGGCAGTTATTCGATGAATTCGCAACAGTCGGAGGAAACAGGTTGCTCTGGCTTACCAGTGCGGATGGGCGTCCCCTTCCACTATGCACGGAGACACTAATGACTTAATCACATGGGCGATCACGTCTAAACCGGAGGTGAGCAAAATTACTGCAAATTAGGAACATTTTCGGACCATCCCATGTGGCTTCCTCCTTCGTGTACTAAAAACTAGCTTTACAACAGTACATGTATGCACAACAGAATAATATAGTGCAGTCCCATGTTTATAACGCAAATTCTGTTTCCATCTCAAAATAATGTTCAATTATCACTAACATCTATATACCAATAAATTGAAGTGTAATCCTGTATGAAGGTAGATATAAAAATGAAAAATGACTTCAGTTAATGAGGCACTTCTAGAACCCTAGAAATTAAAAACTCGGTACTGTGCCAAAGAATATGACATCCCCGAGATCCCAAGCAAAATTAACAACTTCCAAAACGGCCCCGAGGGGACCGAATCGCTATGTTAGAAATTGAGGCTCAGAAGCGAAATAGCATACGAAAGCAAGTGTAAACACTTTCCACCCAGTGGGCAATTAGTTTCCAAAGTGATGACCGATAGTTTTCGAGGGGTAAAAAGATTTCTGGAAGACCAACGCAGTCATTTAACACCGAACCCCGAATACATTGAGGGAAATTTTCGATATATTGAGGAGGTAGAAACACGAAGTTGATCAATGAATGAAGGTTCATTGAAGCAATCCCGCTGTTTGGCAGTAGACGAGGGAGCCTACTTCAAATACTTGTACAGTATACAGTAAAACATTACTCCTCTGTATTAATAGGGGGTTGCTGCTGTCCGGATCAATAAATGTCAGGATTAATTAAAATTATAGTGCAGAACACGATAAATCCCGGGCGTCAGATAGTCAAGGCGATACCAAATTAAAGCTGGCGCCCTTTTTAAAACCATTCGTTATTTTAAAATTCTGAAACTAAGAGAGTACTTAATGACAGAATATAAATGATGCATAGTGACATGCGTACGTTGGCAGTGAAGTAGAATCACCTATCTGCATGGCTCGAAAATGTGGAGTAAACTTGCTTATTTGGTAAACTGTACAAAGGACAGACTGTAGCGAATGAGAATTACTAAACTGTGCTTATTTGTTGCTCTGTGACATCTGAAGCCTTCTCTTTTCCGTTTCGACTCAGTTAATTTATAACTGTTATTCTCTTCGGTTTGCCGAAACTAATTTTCAATTGATTTGTAGAAATGGCAGACACGTTGTCTTCTGTATCGTTATTGCCGCGTTTGATGCGTTGTCTCTTGGCGATGTTTCTTGTTTGGGGTTCACTGGAACCACGTGATTGTACAGTTCTGATCAGTTGTAATGGTGATTGATGATTATAATTCTGGTTTCTTCTATTAATTAGAGGTATGTTGTAGGCATAATTTTGTGATGTATTACAGTTCAGTGCATTTTAATAGCAATAATAATACTTATTAGCTTTACGTCCCACTAACTCATTTTGCCCCGGGCTCAGTGGCTCAGACGATTCAGGCGCTAGCCTTCTGACCCCAACTTGGCAGGTTCGATCCTGGCTCAGTCCGGTGGTATTTGAAGGTGCTCAAATACGTCAGCTCGTGTCGATAGATGTACTGGCACGTAAGAGAACTCCTGAAGAACTAAATTCCGGAACCTCGGCGTCTCCGAAAACTGTAAAAGTACTCAGTGGGACGTAAAAAATAACAGTGAGAGTAACTACTTTTAAGGTTTTCCGGAGATGCCAAGGTGCCTGAATTTAGTCCCGCAGGAGTTCTTTTACGTGCCAGTAAATCTGCCGATACGAAGCTCACGTATCCGAGCACCTTCAAATACCACCGGACTGAGCCAGGATCAATTCCAAGTTGGGGCCAGGAGGCCAGCGCCTCAACCGTCTGAGCCACTCAGCCCGGCAACTCATTTTATGTATAGCACAAGACAAAAGTATTACATGTGATGAAAGTTCTCTTTCCTTTCTAACAGCTGCCATCTGTGACTACGAAGCGCACTTCAACAACAGGGAGGCGATAGCTTACGAACTATCGTCTCGTCAGACACAAAAAATGAGCAGCTATAGTCATCAAGCAGGCGAACATCAAACAATAGTACTACATCAAGCGACAGTAGACTTACAACAGGCGATACTTGGACTACATCAAGCGAGAGTATCCTTTATCTAACGATAGTAAGCCTGCAGTGGTTGAACGTACAGACTATGTGACAGCATAAAGCTCGTATAAAAATTGGTTCCACAGAACTGGTAAAAAAAATTAAAAAACTACAAAACGTAAGGAACTGACTTGGCTAAAGTACAAATGTGAAACGGGAACGGCATTTTGTGAAGTGTGTACCTTCTCCCTCATATTTCTGATCAGAATTTAAAAGGTTGTGGAAGGGTTTGTAGGACCTTTCAAACTAGAGACTTTCTCAAAAAAAAAAAAAAAAAAAAAAAAAAAAAACCACACACAAGTAACGACATACTCAACATGGTTGGCCCCAAAAAATGCTCATATGACTTCATGCATACAGAAAGTTGATAAACAAAGTTTGATCATTTGGAAACACGTTTAATGTACCTAGCTTATGATATTCAGTAGTGACCGGGTGAGATGGCCGTGCGGTTAAGGGCGCGCAGCTGTGAGCTTGTATCCGGGAGATAATGAGTTCGAACCCCACTGTCGGCAGCCCTGAAGATGGTTTTCCGTGGTTTCCCATATTCACACCTAGCAAATGCTTGGGTTGTACCTTAGGCCTAACTATTAAGGGCACGGCCGCTTCCTTTCCACTCGTAGACCTTTCCTATCCCATCGTCGCCATAAGACCTGCAATATGTGTCGGTGCGACGTAAAGCAAATTGTATATATATATTCAGTAGTTAAGAAGAATAAGACAATTTTCAACTTCCAGGGTTTGTTTAGAGTTAAATGCAAAATTAGGAACTGTAACAGGAGAAGAGTACACCAATGAAAAACGCTGCAAGGACCTTACTTCATACATATCAAAAGTGATGCAGAATATCTGATTTGTGAGATTAAGGTGCTCAATATAACAGCCCGATGCTTGATGGATATATAAGATACTTAAAGGACTCTGGAGTGCAAGAAGCATCTTTTTTTTTTTTTTTTATTAGTACCAGTTGAGGAAGTTACTGCATATGGCTACTTGAGTGTTGTAAGGATGGACTCAAATTCTAGTAAGCTGATCGGTATGCCTATTGATGGTGTAGCTAGTATTCTTTTTTCAATTTGTTTTACGTCGCACTGACACAGATAGGTCTTATGGCGACGATGGGATAGGAAAGGTCCAGGAGTAGGAAGTGGGTAGGCACAGTCCCAGCATTTGCCTGGTGTGAAAATGGGAAACCAGGGAAAACCATCTTTAGGGCTGCCGACAGTGGGGTTCGAACCCACTATCTCCCAGATGCAAGCTCACAACCGCGCGCTCCTAACCGCTCGGCCAACCCGCCCGGTGATCCGTAGCTATATGATTGGCTGCGAAAATGGTTTTGTTCAGAAAGTAAGACAGAATGTGCATATGTTATACGTGCACAATGTGTAGCACATAGTTTAAACTGGAGTGTTTCCAGTTCCATGAATAAGGAGATAAAGTGTAAGTTAGGAATTAACTGAATGGATGAAACCGTTCGCAAAATTTGCTTTGGAGATGGGGTCACGTGAGGCGAATGGAGGAGGGTAGGTTGCCTACGAGAATAATAGACTCTGTTATGGAGGGTAAGAGAAGTAGAGGGAGACCAAGACGACGATGGTTAGACTCGGTTTCTATCGCTTTAAATATAAGAGGTATAGAACTAAACAAGGTCATAGAACTAGTAACAAATAGAGGATTGTGCCGGCGGTTAATAAATTCACAGAGGATTGTAGACTGAACGCTGAAAGGCATAAAAGTCTATATTAAGATGTATGTTGTATGTATGTTTTCACCTTACGAATCAATCAAGCGATAAGATATGAACATGGAAGAGTTCCAATGTCACGCTAAAAAAATTAATAAGACGCAACAAACAACACAGCTTCCCCTTGGAAAATTCCATGGTTAAAGTCAGAATGCGGAAATGAAAATAAAACAATGAGATTGAGTATAAATCTTACAAAGGATCAGATGTAAGCGTGAAAGTAAATGATATTATGATAACGGTATGTATGTTTAGTCCTCAGCCCGAAGGCTGGTTGTCATGCATTCGGTTATGGAGAGAGTTATTCAAATGAGTAAAGAGACTTCTTACATCTTGATATATATTATAACATTTGGCTGTCTGTCTGTTAGGTCATCAGCCCAGAGGCTGGTTGGATCTTCAAATAGCACCACCAAAGGTTATGCGGTTATAAGGAAACTCAAAAAACCAATGGCAGCACCAAAATGAGGCGTACTAGGCAAGATGAGGAGTGAGGTAATTTGCCATTGCTTTCCTCACTGGGCCAGAAAGTACTATTGCAGCACGACTGACCCTATGAGCAGCACCTTTCATACCACTCAGATGCACCAGTCATACTCTGAATGTCATTACTCAGCACTATGTCTCAAATAATCTGTATTGTTTATAACTTTTAAATGGTTACCGAATAAACGCAAGCTTGATAGGCAAATACTGTATATATTCATTTTGTATAAGAGTACTAACGTCCATGTCGGAGTAGGCGGCTTACATGGCTTTATGAACTCAATGTAGCGGGTTCGGTTCCACTTCACTTCGGTAGACTTGTATGTATGGTGAGTACTCAGCCCGAAGGCTAGTAAGATCCTCAACACCTTCACCATCAATTATCAAAGAAGGCCTGAAACAAGGAGTTATGGAGAGTAAGAGGTTAAGAGAAGTAGAGGGATACCAAGATGACAATGGTTAGACACAGTTTCTAAAGATTTAAGGATAAGAGGTATAGAACTAAATAAGGCCACGGCATTAGTGGAAAATAGAGGATTGTGGCGAGGTTTAGTAAATTCACAGAGGCTTGCAGACTGAACGCTTAAAGGCATAACGGTCTATAGTGATGTTGTTGTACTCGTATTATTATATTTGCTTCACGTCGCACCGACTCAGAAAGGCGACAATGACCAAGCTCGATAGCTGCAGTCGCTTAAGTGCGGCCAGAATCCAGCATTCGGGAGATAGTAGGTTCGAACCCCACTGTCGGCAGCCCTGAAAATGGTTTCCCATTTTCACACCAGGCAAATGCTGGGGCTGTACCTTAATTAAGGCCACGACTGCTTCCTTCCCACTCCTAGCCCTTCCCTGTCCTATCGTCGCCATAAGACCTATCTATGTCGGTGCGACGTAAAGTAACTAGCAAAAAAAAAAAAAAGCGACAATGTGAGAGGAACAGGGTTAGGAAAACGACCGTGGCATTAATTATGGTGTGAGAATGGGAAACCACAGAAAACCATATTCAGGCTGGCGGACAGTGGAGTTCGAACCCACCTCCTGAATACAAGCCAACACTAAACGCCTCGAACCGTGTGCCAACTCACTCAGTATATTATTACTATTATTATCGATCACGCCTCCTCTCGATCTAATCGAAAATGGAATATTTCACCTTTACATCGTTTTTACAATTTTTAAGAACTATTTGTAGGTAAGGGAGTTTGTAGTCTTATGTTACTGTTGTTTCGTGGCCATATTTTACGGAACCTAACAATCAGAGTTAAGAACTATTTCTGGAAAATATTCCTGCATGAGCTATATGTCCTTTCACTCAGGACATCGTGAGAAGTTCAAATAAACTAAAAAGGAAGAACGAACAAGTTAGTTCGAAGAAGCGTCGCAAGGGAAGTACGGAGACAGTCATTCCACTGAGTCAAGTGAGCACACATGTGCAACACAGTGATGCGGAAGGAGAAATGCGTCACCAGTAAAAGAACACATATTTCTGAATGAACTATTGTTGTCTACTTCCTCAGAACTCACGGGCTTGCAAGCCACATGTAAAAATAAAAATTAAAAAAAAAAACCCACCGGTGCACTTGGTCTAATTTGTCGGATAAAAACTCAAGCAAATTTTAAGTTCCAATTGGGAACATGCATCATTTTCAAAAATATTTTTTTTGAAAAGTACACCAATGAAATAGTACGTAAACGTATTAAATTGTGGTAAGTTGCCTTGTTTTCTACCATTAAAAAAATATTTAATAGTGCCTTTCCGCAAGGCGAGTGAAACGGCCTCTGACGTAAGCGGCGCGCTGTGACGTCACGATCCAGTACCGCATGGAGCTCTACCAGCCGTTGTGCATCAGCCGTTGCTAAAAGCCGATTGTTTATTATTCATGATCGCGAATAACTTCAAAATGACAGAAGAAAGGTTCAAAACAGCACAATCAGACAATCTATCATGCGAAAATGTCATCATTCTTGAAAAATAGTGACTTTTGTGGCCGCAGAAATTCGCGGATAAAAAGCAAGTTTGTAAGTGGCGTCTTTTATATACGTGCAATGTACTGTAACCCATAGTATTAGGATAACAACGAACCTGGATAGATATCACATCACTTTCAACATTTCCTTCTAGACTGATTCCCCTATTAAAGAATAACATTACATTTTCGGGCTTTCAGCATTAGTAAAGTAAGAAATCGGATTTCAGCACTGACATAAACATATAGGTAGCATTATAGTACTAGTCCGCTTCTGTGGTGTAGTGGTTAATGTGTGCCTCTCCCGGAGGCCCGGCTCTGCCATGAAAGTTGAAAACAAATAGTACGAGGGCTGGAACGGGGTCTACTCAGCCTCGGGAGGTCAACTGAGTAGAAGGGTTTCGAATCCCACCTCAGCCATCCTCGAAGTGGTTTTTCGTATTTTCCTACTTCTCCTCCAGGCACCTAAGGCCACGGCCGTTTCCTTCCCTCTTCCTTGTCTTTCCCCTCCGATCCTCCCATCCTCCAACAAGGCCCCTGTTGAGCATAACAGGTTGGGCCGCCTGGGCGAGGTAATGGCCCTCCTCACCATACTCAAAGTCTCACGTTCCAGGACACTGCCCTTTAAGTGGTAGAGGTTAAATCCCTCGCTGAGTCCGAGAGAAAACCAACCCTGAAGGATAAACTGATTAAGAAAGAAAGAAAGAAGGAAAGAAAGAAAGATCATAGTACTATAGGGCTATAATCTATCATTCCCCAAAAAAATATATATTTATGGTTGGGACAACTGGCCTACCCACTTCCGGGGCCCATGAAGGAGAATTAAATATCTTTGTGGAGGGAAAAAGTTAAACAAGATAAAGATAAATATGACTTCATCTAGTTTTCACAAGTCGGGCTGAGTGGTTCAGACTGTTGAGGTGCTGGCCTTCTGACCCCAACTTGGCAGGTTCGATCCTGGTTCAGTCCGATGGTAGTTGAAGGTGCTCAAATACGTCAGCCTCGTGTCGGTAGATTTACTGGCACGTAAAATAACTCCTGCAGGACTAAATTCCTGCACATCGGCGTCTCCGAAAATCGTAGAAGTAGTTAGCGGGGCGTGAAGCCAGTAACCCTAATTACATTTGGCTTTTAACAAGCTGAGCATATCAGGAAAGAAAAGTGTCCTGGTGACATTTTAGTTGCTCAATACAGGAATGTCTTTGGGTGCTGTGACTTTTACCTTTTTTTTTTTTTTTGCTTTACGTCATACCGTCACATATAGGTCTTATGGCGACGATGGGACAGGGAAGGCCTAGGAATGGGAACAAAGCGGCCGTGGCCTTAGGTACAGCCTCAGCATTTGCCTGGTGTGAAAATGGGAAACCACGGAAAACCATCTTCAGGGCTGCCGGCAGTGGGGTTCAAAACCCACTATCTCCCGGATGCGAGCTCACAGCTGCGCGCTCCTAACCGCACGGCCAACTCGCGCGGTATTTTTACCCTTCGGTTTATTGACTTGGCTTGTATAACCTAAAACTTAGGCTAAGTTGGATAATATTTTAAACACTTACATCACTATTTTCACCTGTGTGCAATTGGGAATATGCATCATTTTCAAAAATATTTTTTTTGAAAAGTACACCAATGAAATAGTACGTAAACGTATTACATTGTGGTATGTTGCCTTGTTTTCTACCATTAAAAAAATATTTAATAGTGCCTTTCCGCAAGGCGAGTGAAACGGCCTCTGACGTAAGCGGCGCGCTGTGACGTCACGATCCAGTACCGCATGGAGCTCTACCAGCCGTTGTGCATCAGCCGTTGCTAAAAGCCGATTGTTTATTATTCATGATCGCGAATAACTTCAAAATGACAGAAGAAAGGTTCAAAACAGCACAATCAGACAATCTATCATGCGAAAATGTCATCATTCTTGAAAAATAGTGACTTTTGTGGCCGCAGAAATTCGCGGATAACAAGCAAGTTTGTAAGTGGCGTCTTTTATATACGTGCAATGTACTGTAACCCATAGTATTAGGATAACAACGAACCTGGATAGATATCACATCACTTTCAACATTTCCTTCTAGACTGATTCCCCTATTAAAGAATAACATTACATTTTCGGGCTTTCAGCATTAGTAAAGTAAGAAATCGGATTTCAGCACTAACATAAACATATAGGTAGCATTATAGTACTAGTCCGCTTCTGTGGTGTAGTGGTTAATGTGTGCCACTCCCGGAGGCCCGGTTTCGATTCCCGGCTCTGCCATGAAAGTTGAAAACAAATAGTACGAGGGCTGGAACGGGGTCTACTCAGCCTCGGGAGGTCAACTGAGTAGAAGGGTTTCGAATCCCACCTCAGCCATCCTCGAAGTGGTTTTTCGTATTTTCCTACTTCTCCTCCAGGCACCTAAGGCCACGGCCGTTTCCTTCCCTCTTCCTTGTCTATCCCTTCCGATCCTCCCATCCTCCAACAAGGCCCCTGTTGAGCATAACAGGTGAGGCCGCCTGGGCGAGGTAATGGCCCTCCTCACCAGTTTCATCACCATACTCAAAGTCTCACGTTCCAGGACACTGCCCTTGAAGTGGTAGAGGTGAAATCCCTCGCTGAGTCGGAGAGAAAACCAACCCTGAAGGATAAACTGATTAAAAAGAAAGAAAGAAGGAAACCAAGATATATTGGTAGAATTAGAGCTGTCAAAATGGTTCATAACCCCTTTGATTTATTATCTTGACATGGATCACACAAAACATAGGTTAGGTTTGGAGAATACTTTAATAATCAGCATTATTTAATGCACTGTTTATTACTTTTTTTTTGCTACGGGCTTTACGTCGCATCGACACAGATAGGTCTTATGGCGACGATGGGATAGGAAAGGCCTAGGAGTTGGAAGGAAGCGGCCGTGGCCTTAATTAAGGTACAGCCCCAGCATTTGCCTGGCGTGAAAATGGGAAACCACGGAAAACCATCTTCAGGGCTGCCGATAGTGGGATTCGAACCTACTATCTCCCGGATGCAAGCTCACAGCCGCGCGCCTCTACACGCACGGCCAACTCGCCCGGTGTTTATTACTTTCATATTCCAAGATGTAATTGAAGCATTTAAATAAAGCATCATACATTAAAATTTAAAGTTTTACCACTAGAACAGCGGACATGGAAAAGTGATTTGAAAATTCAAACAAATTCATCTTACGTTAAAATCTTCAAAAAAATAAACTGTAGACTTTTCCGATATATCACCAGCATTTCTCCAGCTCGCCAAAATCCATTTCTCCCTAGTTTTAGCGTCTTTCGAACGTTTATAAGCAATTTGGTATGGTATGCGATGTGCTATTGCACATCGGAACTCTACACCATTTATAAGTTTTCTGCCTCACTGTCTGCGCAGGATTCATTTTAAGTCTAAAATATACCACTCAGATTATTATCCAATGTATAGACCTCGAATTTAACCATACTAGACACTAACGTAAAGTAGAAATACGCGAAGTGTATCGTGCTTCTCACAGCACACTATGTGTTATTTCGTCTGCTAATTCAGTCAACCTGTACGATGACGTCAGGCCAATGAGATCGCGTACTTGCGTGACGTGACATTTTCGTAGATTTTTATCATGTTTGGAGTTATTATTTGTACATTATGATCACATTTTTGAATTCTGCATGCAATTTTGAATCAGATTAGCATATTTTTAATTAAAACCCCGGATCATGCATGTTCCCTATTGAAACAGCTTTTGTCGCCTAACAGACATTGGACTATATTGGCCATGGATTCTATTGAATTATGTTCTATGAATGGTGTCTAAACGTGACGTGTATACTCAGGACAAGAGAATGCACGAGTTGATTCACTGTAGCAGTGAAAGTGGTGAAACAACCGAGCTAGTATGCTCCGTACTGCATTCAATTTATCGTCTGGAATGTGTATGATGTCGACGAATTTGTCATTAAGTATGGTGCAAATACATGCGAACCATATTTTTTGAACGTTACTGTTTCTAGGGCCAACGGCCGTAGCCGTGCTGAAACACCGGATCCCGTGAGTTAAGCAACATTGGGCGTGGTCAGGAGTTGGATGGGTTGCCACGCGCTGTTGGTGGGGGTAAGGGAATGGAGGAGCGGAAAGGAACTGGCCACCCTACCGCACGTAAACTCCGGCTCACGAACACCTCTGCGGAGGTTCGGACCTGCCTTCGGGCAGAATAACCCTTACCTACTGTTTCTAGGTGGTGACACTAAATAAAAACATTTAAAATGTCTTACACTTGTGGTTTAAGCTCTGTGCAGAAGGATATTTTGACGTAGAATACGTCCACCATTTCGTTCTAGTAAAAATCTGCCTCTCCAAAAAGAGTGTACGACATACTGCTTTCAATAATTTCAAAACTGCAAAAGCTGCTAAAAATATGACCGAGTTGTTCGAAAGAAAACTTGACCAAACAGCCTACTGAAGTAGTATTTGAAGGCCAGATGACCCAACAGTGAAAGACGCGCGCATCCGCCATTTTGAGGTGAAACTAGAACTTAATGCACACGAAGAATCAAGGGTTATGAATTTCATGTTGTTGGTCCGTACTGAACTGAGAATAACATATGAATAGTAACACAGTAAAGGTTTCCACCTATTCAATACTAATATGTATTTACAATATTATAAATTACATGGAACTAGTTTCGACCTACCTAGGGGTCATCATCAGCCATATTAAAGAATACATAAGTTTTTTGTCGAATCCTAAAACATGTAATTTTTAACACACACCGCAGCGCGAGGTAAGCGTCCTTTCACTTTATGTTAACCTTTTCCTATCTCCGTTTTTTGTTTTTACCGGCTTTCTCCATTTTAACAGGTCCAATTTGGTTTCCGCTAAGAACTGAGAATTAATACATCCACGCGCAGTATCCACCTTCTTCTTAACCAGAAATTCAAAAATAACTTCACGTCCAACAATCAACAACGCAGCCGGTCAACACAGCTTTAATACACCAAATGCCTAATTCTATGCTTCAGCTGATCAGTGTCAAGCCGACTCGGCATTAAAAGAGTATCACTTTTTACTCTCCAGACTTTGTACATACTTGTATATATGTTTATATGTGTTATTTTACATTGTATTCTTTAGTACGAGGACTACTGATATCCATGAGTTTATATTTTTACACCACTTGTACTTTGTTCCAAACTTCTTTGTATATATATATATTTCTCGTATTATTATTAATTACTACTCACCTGTACCATACTAACATTTCTCATCTCATTACCACACTTCACTTTATAAATTATTACAGTTAAAAATAACATGTTTTAGGATTCGACAAAAAACCTATGTATGCTTTAATATGGCTGATGATGACCCCTAGGTGGGTCGAAACTAGTTCCATGTAATTTATAATATTGTAAATACATATTAGTATTGAATAGGTGGAAACCTTTACTGTGTTACTATTCATATGGCACACGATGAAGTTAGCATGACTTTGGATCGCGACAATCCGCAGGGTATTACTCGTTTCATCTAAGATCCATCGACGAATGTAATAATATTTGTAAGAAAACTTACCTATGAACTAAACTTTGTGAAAGAGTTGAGAATTTTGTGGAAATTTCCAAAATGTCTCAAATCTTTGATAGAGAAAAGGTTGAAGCCTACCGGTACCACAAATAAAAACAAGTAGAAATAATTATTCAAAGAGTCGAACAAGCCCTGAATGTCCAAGGTTGGGCATAAGAGAACTTACAGACGACGTATGAAAGACGAGTCGGAACAGTGTTAGTTATGCCTACTGCTTCCGTGGAGCCTCCAGAGAAAGATACGCGCGAGAACACTGAAGATTACGTCGACGAGTCGAAGGAGATTGGAAACAGCGTGATTTCGTAACATTTGCAAGAGAATAGTCTAGCCAGAAAAAACACTGCGTATTTACTTATTTCAAACACTCAACTGACGTATTCTACGCTCAAGAGACCTCCGGCCACTGCTTCATACAGCCCCTGCACAACTTCCTTTTTCCTTTGACTTCATCGTGTTACTGAAGAAAAGGAGTAACATTCACAGCGTCATTTCGGCCCGCCATAAACAAAATAATATCCTAAAGAGGAATTTAAATAACAATGTATGCTAAGGGGCAGCATATATTTACTTTCATATTTAAAATAATTAAACTAAGTGTATCATTTAGAGGAAAATAAATAAATAAATAAATAAATAAATAAATAAATAAATAAATAAATAAATAAATAAATAAATAAATAAATAAATTCTTCTCCATTCTTCGGCAGGGTCAGAATTTAATACCGCCTATCCTATTCTATGCAAGCTAGTGTTGAATCTTCTGCGGCTGAGATCATTTTGTTAAGCAGTACAATAGTTAGTCAATTGTTGTACACAATTAAAATCTATCTGGGAAAGTAACTCACAAGGGGGCATTCCCTACTCGTCACCACCGATTTCGCTCAAATTTATAGAACATGCAGGGCTTGGCTAGAAATGAAAGTACCCGAAGTGGGAACTCCAGATGGCCAAGCATATAGAAAATAAAAATAAAAAATCTTGACGCGGCTCTCGCACCGTATAAGCGCGAGCAGTTGTTGGCGTAGCGGTAAGAGCTTGGACTAGTAATTCGATGGTCGTGGGTTCGGCTTCCCGTGTGGAGAATATTTTGCTCAATTTTTATATTATTCATTTATTTTCATTTATTTTATTTATTTATATGCAAAAGGCATATAGGACGTCATTTTTCTAATGAGCGCACAATTGTAGAAAATATGGAGTTGCGAACTTTCCCGACGTGTACAAACAGAAATTATTCTTTTTTCTCCTTTACTGGTTATCTCCCCTCCTTGGGGAATGTGCCATACACGTGAATAGTCGTTTCGCTGTAAGATTCGTTTTAACATGACAAGTGAAGGTTGCTCCTGGCGGCTCTACACAAACAATAGATTCTTGACACAGGTAGAAAAAAGTCTGACAATGAAATTCTAATTTTTTACCTTTTCTATGCCTTTTGCGTATAAATAAATAAATTAAATAAAATGAATTATTCACCTCTTTGCGTAATTGGAAAATGAATAACATGAAAGTTGACAGAAAAAACAGCCTCCACACGGGGAATCGAACCCACAACCACCGAATTACCAGTCCGAGCTCTTACCCCTACGCCAACAACTGCTCAGCGTGCGCACTAACGTAAGTGGCTCATACTGTGCGAGAGCAGCGTCAACATTTTTATTTTTATTTTCTATACGCTTGGCCATCTGGAGTTCCCACTTCGGGTTCTTTCATTTCTAGCCAAGTCCTGCATGTTCTATAAATTTGAGCGAAATCGGTGGTGACGAGTAGGGAATGCCCCCCTTGTGAATAGTTGTTGGCATCCCTGCTCCTGCCACTTATTTCGTTACTCATGCACCCGGAAGAGTTCAGTGAAGAGGACGAGGACGAGAGCTTCGCACCAAAGCTGCCTGAGCTGTGTAACTCACATCAAATAATTCCGTGTTCTCCCCGCCCACTACTGTACCTTCTCCGTTCGACCGTCGTCGCTCCGGGCTGACTCAGCACCCAGTACGAGACAGGCAAGGTCAGGGCCAGCGGACATGCCCTCATCAGATACTCTCGCTGGGTATAATCTTTCGTAATGAACACGTAGCGATTCTGTACATGAAACAAGATTACTGTATCATTAGGACTGGGCTGCTTCGAGAATGACCAGACATGATATTAGGAACTTACGCGGGTGGAATTGAAATAAAATATATATTGCACAGAAAGCAGCCAAAGTTGCTTCATACATGGTAACAAAAAGATCACAAATAAACCAGAAATTGTATTTACTTAGCCTATGCTGACTGGAATTGATGTACATGTCGTATTAAAACATTATTTACATATACAAATCCACTGATTAAAAGTTGACAATAAAATTACAGCTCCAAATTCAGTTGGTGAATCCATTGATCACAAGGTGGTATGTCGTTATCACCCTGGAAAGTTCCGTGAGGACACTCAAGCACTGTAAGTTCCAGTTTACCATATGCGTCCCTACTCGCACTAATTCATCAGAGCAATCGCCAGAATAAAATTTCATCATGGTCGTCTACCCTCAGCACCTGCACAAAATCCAAGTACTATGATCTCCGTTCTGCTCATGTTCAGCTGATAAAGTTGCAGATCTTAATCACATCTTTGGATGTCTACACCACTTTGTTCGCACTACTTGTCTACTGCAATATTATATTGGGATACTAATTACCACCGATTCTTTCGTCAGTTCTTCACAAAAGTGACCAATTTGCCTATCTTTAATTATAAGCATTTGTTTCTGATACTGGATTGCGGATCTGAAACCTTCACCTAGCATCGATCTTACCCCTACAAGAACTATACCACTCCTACCTCCTTCTGTTCCAATGGCCTACTCGCGTGTACCACTGGAAGTCAAAAAGGGCCGTATGACGAGAAGATGAATCCTTCTCTCCTGTATCCCAACAATAAATAACATTAAATAAATCCCTACAAATCCCTTCCTTGCATAATTCACTGGCGGAGTGGATTTTGTCCCGAATGCAAAATAAATAAATAAATAAATAAATAAATAAATAAATAAATAAATAAATAAATAAATAAATAAATAAATAAATAAATAAATAAATAAATAAATAAATAAATAAATAAATAAATAAATAAAATACAGTTTGCAGTTGGTCACCATAGTCAGAGCTTGGTGATGTTCGCTATCCTCACCTGTTGAGTACATCATCCATTTTAGCACTCTTGCTCGGGCTCGTAGTTCCTTAAAAATAGGGATACCTTCCACTTTTGAAACAACGGCTGAGAGTGAAATTGTCCTTTTCAAGGATCTGCTAAATTGCAAGTGGGCACTCACTACGTCTCCGTCACCACACTAACATAATGCTGTATTATGAATCCGAAAGCCTCCCTGTTCCTTTATTATGGTTGCAAAAGTCTCAATAATGAAGCCAATTAAATGCTTGGGTACTCCCTGCGAGCAAAGACACTTTAGTTAATCATAGATCCGAATTCATATAATGTGATTAACAAAAAACGAACGAACGAACGAACACGGTCAGGTGCAGGAGATCAGTAGTAGAAAAGTGTTAAAATTAAAATAGTTTCTGGTTTGCGTTGAACACATAGCCATCCCAATGTGATACGTGGACCAAGAAAATACTTCTGCAGTTTTACAAATTTTCTGCCAAACTAAGAAACTCTTTTGTACAAGTATTCTCAAAGATTTGAAAACTGCACTAAAGCAAAGGTCGTATCAAACAAACACGCAAGCTTGTTTTTACGTAAGGATTTCATTCCTCACTTCGCATGACCTTTCCGATGAAAATTCCACTTTTAAGTAAGTGGAATTCAAATCAAGGTCGTCAGGGTGGTGAGCTGGTAACTAAGCCACTGTATATAAAACACTCAACCCTTTTAATTTAAAAAACTTCAAAGACAAAGGCCGATGACCTAGATCTGAAGAGTTTATAAGAAATTACCTGAACTGAACGCTGTGGCATGTCAGCTCAATAAAGACCTTAGCGACCGCTGCCCATCTATATGGCCAGCAGATATTGGGAGTATCAGGGGGTCAGAGAAATATTCCCAGCCTCACTGCCTGGTTTTATGCAGAATTTTCTGTGGCATATCAGCCCAGTAAAGACCTTAGCGACCGTTGCCCATCCATACGGCCAGCAGATATTGGGAGTATCACGGGGCCAGAGAAATATTCCCAGCCTCACTGCCTGGCTTTATGCAGGATTAAAATCCTTGCACGATCCAGGAATCGAACCCGGTACTTCCAGATGGCAGGCAAAGACACCACCAAAAAACAATCAACGATAGACAGCTATTTAGATGTAGGCCTACCTATGTTAAATGCAACCAAAAAAAGGGGGGGGGGGGGTAAATGTAATGCGTGTACATTATCAACTCGAAGTAACAAGTATCCACTAAACAAAATTCTAATTTGAATGTCATTATGTCATTGGTTTAACTCTCACAAACTACTCGCCGCCCCCACCCCACCGCCAACCAAGAAGAAACGGAGACATGACTATGATGAAGTCGAGAGACACAACGATCCATTGCTTTTCTTAATGATCCGCAAGATCCTATCGCAGCACTACAATCATAAACATATGTCACAACTTCCACCGAGCTATTGCCCTGAATGGCATTGCACTTACCCCAGTAGCTTCTTTGCCGTACTGACTGAGCATCAGAATAATTCTGAGACATCGGAATAATGACCATTAAAATAATAATGCACTGAAGTCTCGGTCTCATTTATGGCTGAGAACGCAATGGTAAATTACGTAACTCCTGGTACGCCAGCGCCACCACAGGTTTCCACAATTTTCCTATAACTGCATAACTTTTGGTAGTCCTATTTGACCGAGCTCGATAGCTGCAGACTCTTAAGTGCGGCCAGTATCCAGTAATCGGGAGATAGTGGGTTCGAACCCCACTGTCGGCAGCCCTGAAGATGTTTTTCCGTGGTTTCCCATTTTCACACCAGGCAAATGCTGGGGCTGTACCTTAATTAAGGCCACGGCCGATTCCTTCCCGTTCCTAGGCCTTTCCTATCCCATCGTCGCCATAAGACATATCTCTGTCGGTGCGACGTAAAGCAAATATCAAAAAAAAAGTCCTATTTGGGGATCAAACCAGCTTCTGGGATGAAAATATAATAATAATAATAATAATAATAATAATAATAATAATAATAATAATAATTGCGATACTGCTGTAGTGACAGACAAAACAGTCAACCATAACAGACCAGACATCATACTGGTCAACAAAAAAACTGGGACAACTTTCATTATTGACATCGCTATCGCTATCCCCAATGACACCAACATTGACAGGAAGTACCATGAAAAATTCCACAATTATAAAGAACTTGCAGAAGAGATCAAGAGGATCTGGAAGATGAAACTGGTACGGATAGTTCCAGTGATTCTGTCAGTCAACGGCCTCATTCAATACACACTTCACAAGAGTCTGCAAGAACTGGGTCTTCCACCGGTGGCGTGCCAGATGCGACCGTGCCGCATGCGACCCGTGCCACTAGCGACCGCATAATCTGTAACCGTGCCGGATGCGACCGGAACATCTACAAAATTATGCAACATTCTGTCCTCCTGTCAACATGCAAAATTGTGCGATCGTTCCTCTCGCAAGAGTGAAGATCCATGATCTACAGTTTTGTATATACCTGTACATCAATATTTGTATTACAATGTGTAAATACTTCAATTATTGTAAGGCACTTGGTGCATCCCGTGCCCCATTACTACCCATATTTCCTGTGGAGAAGTGTATGAATAATAATAATAATAATAATAATAATAATAATAATAATAATAATAATAATAATAATAATAACTACCTTGTGGTATTAGCTACCATGTAAATGGATTTGATGCCATGCAGGCTAACTGCGTGTCAATTTCGACGTTTCTCCTTACTCTGCTGGACGACAAAGAACCAGGATAACTATCCGGAGACCTACTGTTGAGTTGAGTTTAGTTTACTATTGTCGAGTAAACACCGACCGTGTCTCCAGAGATATTAAACATGTTGACATCTCACAACATGCTGTGCCGAATGGGCACTTTTCCGTTCTAAAAACAAACTCCTCTCTAAAGAACCAGAGAAACAAGGAAATGCCATTTGGTCCTTGTTTCAATGACGGTGAAATCCTGACATCCCCCTCCCCGCGGTAGAGAGGGGGCAACGAATGCATATAAAAATAATATTTTATATGCAGGCGGCTAATGAATGAAGGGACCGATTATCTCCCGGTACAAGGAGATCTCCTATACCAAGTGCCAACAGTCTATTTGAGAGTGGATGAGCGGGTATGGGTAAGGGCACTCTATTGTCCTGGGGACAAGAAATTGTTCCCAAAGGCAGAGAAACCAGTTTGGTCAACGGCATTAGGATGCAGAAGGCAACGGGTAAACCACTGCATTAAAGATCCTGAGAGATATTCCAATAAATCCACATGACATGGCTGCAACGTCAAGATCGGAGCTGGCCGTGTGGATCGTCTACCTCCGTTTGGAGACAACGTCTTAAGAAGAAGAAACATGCAACTGCCTCCACCAGCTATGAAGTCATGACCTTGCGATCTGGAAGCTAACACTACCAATGATCCATAATGGAAGCTGATAGTTTCGTAAAACTGCTTGCTTGTTTTCGAAACAATAACAACTACACTTTGTTCATGCCGATGTCAATGGACAAATAAGCAGGCAATGAACTTACAAGGAACTGTAGGAGAGCCTCGATATTCCCCGCATATCTTCAGGCAGCAAAGCAACGGAGTACGCTCTCCTTAGTAACGCCACGCCCGCCGAGTTCGCACAATAATATGAACATCAGAATCAATTCTAGCGCTAGAGGAATGGAGGAAGGGAGCAGAGTAATTTTAGGGCATTGATTCTCATCTTCACGATAACCAACTCACGGATCCATTGTACAGCACAGGCTGCGTAATAGCCCATTGTTCCAGCTATTACCTAACAGCGTTCTTACACGTGGTCAATGAAATGAAAGAGGGGGCGAACGGTAGGTTCACACAAATTCGTTCGTAATGGACTATTTACGAATTAGAGGGTAACGGAGGAGACCGAACACGGTTGAAATGAAATAACGTGAGCCAAGGAAGGGATTCCGCAGTCATACAAAGACTTGCACTGGATCGATCCCACTGAGTTTTACGTCTTTTAATACATTAATACACTGCACACAGTTATGACCATAACAAATGTAATAATCGACCTGTTGACGGTTTGAAAAATGTATGTGAGTAGGGTGTTTTCCTCATATTATAGTGGAGTGTGGTTCAATTCCTTACCAAGAAGTTGAAGATATTAAGAAATGAGATTCTCACTTCTGGAGCGACACATGGCCCTCAGGATCACTCAGCCTGAAACAAAAGTGAGTGCCAGGTTAATTCCTGGGAGCAAAAGTGACCAGTCATAGGGCTAACCACTTAATGGTAACGTTACGGAAAGTGAAAAGCCTTTACCTTCCATTCCTCCAGAGGCCTTCATGGTTTTGTTTGTTAAGAGTGTATCCCTTACGGTTAATATAAATAATTTTAGCACTTGTGTTGGTGTCTTCGTATTTGTATCCTGAGTCTAGCAGGCAGTTGCCAAGTGGCAGTATCTGTATTATTCGTGAGTGTTCTGATGTGTTCCACATACTATGGTATGAAATTTCGGCATATTTGTCCAATGCAGAATTTGGAGCATTTCACTGAATTTTATTTATGCATACCGGGTGGCCCATCCGCCCCTTGCGGTCTAGTTTCATTGGAGGGTTCTTATTCCAGTCTAGTCTTGAATGTTCTTGAGACATGACATTCCTTTTCTTCCTACTCCTCGCTGTTCTTCAGTTTTGCCTTTTAAACAGAAGTGCAATACTGCAGAAAACTTTTACCATGTAACACATGTCCCAGGTACGCAATTCTGCATTTAATGGTTGTCAGCAGCTCTCTTTTACAACGTGCTCTCTGCAATATCTGTTCATTAGAGACAGGCTCTATCCAGGAGATTTTAGCATTCTTCTATGAAACCACACTTCCAGAAATTCCAGCCTTTTTATGGTGGTTGTTTTCAACGTTCAAGCTTCAACTCCATAACGCAAAACTGACCAAACATAACATTTAATCATGCGCTGTCTCAGTTCAGAATTAAACATTTATCACACAGTAAAGCCTTCATTTTCTTGAACGCTGAAAATGAAAATCCACAGCCTGTTTCCAGTAATTTCACCGGGTCGGAAATGGAATGAATGCAGTCCCCATCTAGCGGCGAGGATAGGAAATGTGCCGGATGCCGAAGTCTGTCGCACTCCTCTGGGGTAGTGATTAATGACTGACAGATGAAATGAAATGATATTGGAGAGTGTTCCTGGAATGAAAGATGACAGGGAAAACCGAAGTACCCGGAGAAAAACCTGTACCGCCTGCGCTTTGTCCAGCACAAATCTCACGTGGAGTGACCAGGATTTGAACCACGAACCCAGCGATGAGAGGCCAGCGCGCAGCCACGCGAGCCACGGAGGCTCATTTTCTTGAACGCAAATCTTGCCATTTCTATACGGGTCTTAAATTTGAGAACTGGGTTTAAATCATCTGATATCTAACAACCAAAGTATTCACCAGGAAAAGCAATCTCCGGATATAATAGTGATGTGTTTCCCAATCTCTCCGATGGGAAGCAAAGGTGTGTCTAGCACCTTCTCTTTAGATTCCAAAGCCTCTCTCGATAGGATTATTGATAATAATGTTGCAAGCATCTTGAAAGATAAACTTCCAATATTTTTACTTAATTCGCCTGTTACTAGACATACGAATTTTTAACACTTTCATTGACAGATTTACAATGTTTTCATTATATTTCATTATATTACAATACATTTCCAGAGATTTTAGTGCAGGGATGGCGAACCTACGACACGCATGCCACTAAGAGACACGCGAACACGACTTCTGTAGCACACCACACAACATAATAACATATTTTTATGTTTTTAACATGTAATAAAGAGGACGAAAATCTTGCAACGTAACATAGTTAAACATTACGCTTTAATAAAGAAGCATGTCACGATTGATTCTATGTTTTACAAAGTTTATTAAGTTAAAGCAAGAATATATGAATATCTTATTCTTAAAATGTACCTGTTTAAAAAATATGTTATTTTCAGTGATGTTTCGTTCGTTCGTAATCTGTTTACCCTCCAGGGTCGGTTTTTCTCTCGGACTCAGCGAGGGATCCCATCTCTACCGCCTCAAGGGCAGTGTCCTGGATCGTGAAACTCTGGGTCCGGGGATACAACTGGGGAGGATGACCAGTACCTCGCACAGGCGGCCTCACCTGCTATGCTGAACAGGGGCCATGTGGGGGATGGGAAGTTTGGAAGGGATAGACAAGGAAGAGGGAAGGATGCGGCCGTGGCCTTAAGTTAGGTACCATCCCGGCATTCGCCTGTAGGAGAAGTGGGAAACATCGGAAAACCACTTCCAGGATGGCTGAGGAGGGAATCGAACCCCCCTCTACTCAGTTGAGCTCCCGAGGCTGAGTGGACCCCGTTCCAGCCCTCGTACCACTTTTTAAATTTCGTGGCAGAGGCGGGAATCGAACCCGGGCCTCTGGGGGTGGCAGTTAATCACACTAACCACTACACCACAGAGGCGGACTTCAGTGATGTTTGCAAAATAAAATCATGAAACATTCAGGAGAATGGATTTATATGTGACGCAATATAATACCTAAATGAAGTTAGATGAGGCGGTTTCATGATGATTTTAAAGGAAAATAACCGATGGCACACTAGACAGTAACAAGATCTCAGTTGACACGCTAGTCGATAAAGGTTTGCCTTCCCTGCTCTAATGTAACTCATATTGCATAAAAGATGGAAATAATTTAATTTTTACTTAATTCGGGTCCTGCAACATATAATTTGACTTGATCTTTTATTAGCCGTTTTATTTTATTAAATAAGGATAGTTAAGGACAACTACATCTAAAGGATTCAATCATTTTCAACGAGCATTTAACGCTCATTCTGCCTACCCACATACAGTATAAATATGGTTTATTGCCAGTTCGGTGGAGGACAGTATAGTTCATTTTTTATATTTTTCCTGTGAGCAGCTTGACACACGAGGTTTTCATTCTTAGGTGTCGATACAGCTCTTGATCTCTAAACAAGTGAAGAAACGAATGGTGGGAAGAATTCGTTTGATTCGAGAGTAGGTATCCCAACAACTTCGTCCATCTTGGGAGGTGGTATGTAACAGAAACTTATAAATAACAGACGTTATTTTACTTTTCTTCCAAGAACCGAAAATAAGGCCAGGGATAGAGAAGTGGAATGGACGCTAACCACGCAGGCTCGGAAGTTACCCAGTAATTGCGAAAGTTGTACCTCTGTTATCGATACAGCTCGACCTAATTCACGTACTTCAAGTTTGATTTAATTCTAATTTAGACCTCACTGGTATTTCAACATCACGCACGAAACTGTCCGGTGTTAAATGAGACCAGAGAGAACTACAGTGCTGGTTATTATTATTATTATTATTATTATTATTATTATTATTATTATTATTATTATTTTAAGATAGCCATCTTATCTTAACACTAATCAACATGCGGGGGTAGGAGGACATCCTTCCTTTGCAAAAATGAGGGTATCGGCAAAAAAGGGAAGGGCCAAGAAGAACGTGAAAATTAAACGCTTCCTAGGCCATATAAACATAATACCACCACGGTCGGAACAGAACAACAGCTGGCCAATTGAGGTCCGATAAAGGTGAAATTGAGTAGTCTGACACAAATATGGAGAAACAATATTATTCTCAGCCCAGCAGGCCGTGGTCGCTAACTCACGTTCCGAAGTTCAGATTTCCTAGGGTTTATCTCCCTGTGATTTAATACACTTACTGTATCCCCTTCCTGTCGTAAAGAGGTGACTAAGGGCTCTCAACTTGGGAGCGTAGGTTAGCGACCACGGTTCCCTTAGCTGAGTCTGACATTGCTTCCATTTGCTTGTGTCCATCTTCACGCGGTAATCTTTCCTATCCGACCATCCTTCGTCAACGCTTGTTCGCTTCCGACCCTAACTGAATTAAGTTTTCGAGGTCTAGGTAGTTTAATTTTCACGTGTTTCGTGGCCCTTTCCTTTCTTTTACCGAAACCTTTACTTTTCGTCCTCTTCATATTTCCTTTCTGATTAATGTTAATACAGGATGACTGCCAGTAACCACCACCACCACCCAGAGTTTACGCGTTTTAATCGCCTTTTAAACTACGACAGCCGGGGAATACCATTACCGTGGATGTATTCTACTACCCCAACTTGCACATGAGGAAATCGGTTTCCGCCTCATGTGGCCGGCCGCAAATCGAATGGTGAGAAATCTGCACTGTCAACTGGTAGGGGATCTTGGGGCTTTCCTTTTGGGCCCCGCGGATAGGGCCGGTCGTGTCATCACTGGGAGGGTGGCCCTTTTCCTCACCAGGGGTGATTTATTTTTATTTATTCGTATCAGAAACATTAATATTATAAATACATATACATATATACCCTACTCTTACTGAATTATATACATTATATACAAAGTCACACTTATCAAAAAACAAAGGTCTATACTACTTTTGCCCAGAAATTGGCGACATCCAGTGCATTTTCTGTTGCCTGAAGTAGATCTTGTACTGTGCATGTTTTACGGCACTTACTACACTGCAACAAATGAGACGTCGTCTGGATTGCACCACACTCACACAATGAGGACTCGATGTTAAAACCCCACTTCTGCAGGTTGCTTTTACATCTAGTCACGCCTGCCCATAATCTGTTCAGTGATCTCCAGGTACTCCATTTCTCCATGTGACCAGGTGGTAATTCTTCACTTGGTGTCAACCATTCTTCGGAGCGAGTGCAGCTTGCGCGCCAAATAGTTCGGGATTGCTGAGGTGTCCCATTAAGAGCCTCTGTTGTTCTGAGGAAACTTTTCCTTGATTTGAGTCTTGAAGTAACTGGCCTGTATCCATACAGAGGGTGAGCTTCAGAAGTTTCCGCCTTCTTCCTCTCGTTTTTCGCTGCAACCTCTCGACGGATATCAGGAGGGGCAATACCAGCAAGACTATACAATTTGTTCAACGGAGTTGGTTTTAGACAGCCGGTAATGATGCGACAGGTATCATTTAGAGCAACATCTACCTTCCTGGCATGACTTGGCTTGTACCATACTGGGGATGCATATTCCGCTGCAGAGTAACATAGAGCAATGGAAGAGGTTCTCACAGTATTGGGATGTGCCACCCAGGTAGTACCAGTTATCTTCCTTATAATATTGTTTCTGGCTGCCACTTTTTGCTTGGTGTTCGAGCAATGTTTCTGGTAAGTTAGAGCACGATCAATGGTAACTCCAAGATATTTTGGTGTGCTTCAATGTTCTAATGTGGTTCTTTCCCAAGTGATTTTGAGAGTTCTGTTTGCCATTTTATTTTTGAGGTGGAAGGCAAAAGTCTGGGTTTTACTGGGGTTCGGTCTCAGCTGATTCTCCTTGTAGTAAGTAGACAGCACTGAAAGTGCATTAGATAATTTCTCCTCAATAGCGTCAAAGCAAGTGTCTTGAGTGGTAATGGCACAGTCATCTGCATAGATAAAGCACTAAACTAAAGAAGCACTAAACCAGGGGTGATGACACGGCCAGACAGTAGTAGTAGGTCGTATGATTATTATTATTATTATTATTCCTTTTATCTTGTTTCCTTAATATACAGTGGAGACGATGGACGTGGCATGCAGGGGCTGAGGATGACTACTGTGGTGACCCTCCCTAGGGAGTGTCACTGATGGACCTCATGGCATGGCCAAGGAGTCTCGTTTTTCTTTTCTTGTAAATTGTTTGTGCATGTACCCGGGCATTGTGAACATGTATCTGGGCTAAATGCCTGTAATGTTCAGTACTGCCCCAACTCACAGGGGAAGAGAAATAAATTAAGTTTGCAGCCGAAATTACGAATTTTAACAACAGAACCCCACGGTTTAATTCTTTTTCTGACATTAAGTCATTTCTCGAACTAGGAAAACGAAAGTCAAAATTAGATTCCTATCACTGTCACTGAAAATACATCAAAACATGGGCAAACCGGCTAAAAGTGTAGATATTGTAAATAAAATGACGCTGTGCACATCGAATATTGGGTAATAATGACACTGGTTGCGTAAGTAATCAAATTCAGTGCATTTTTTTCCTGTTTGTTAGTTACATCACATAATACAGCTGATCACGATTTTATTAAATTCAGTATTACAGTTGTGGTCCGTATCCATGGTTGAATGGTCGGCATAGCAGCCTCCGGATCAGAGGCCCTTAGGTTTGATTCCCGGCTGTCAGGGGTTTTAATTGGATATGATTATTTACTCTAGCTAGGAGATTGGGGCGTTTGCGTTCGTTCTTTCCAATTACATATAACACAGCGCACTAACAGCCACCACAGAAGCACGCAATTGTGATGATGATGATGATGATGATGATGATGATGATGATGATGATGATGATGATGCTTGTTGTTTAGGTCTAGGTCATCGGCCCTCACGCAATTGTGAATACATCCCTTCACGTAGGGTTAACGCCAGGAAGGGCATCCAACCATAAATGTGGAACAAGTTCACATCCAGTGCCGATCCTAATAAATGGAATAAGTCAGGAATAGAAACAAATATTAAAGTTGATGGGACGAGGGATTGGTAACTAGAAAAATGTTAGAGCGGAATTTTAGAAAATAATGAGAAGTCACGTCCCAGTGGTTCGGATTCCACGTGAAATCGGATGTCCGTGGTTATGATCTCGACATCATCACTCGCGTTAAAATACAAGCTTCTGATAGTACAGAATAAGGTCTAAATATTGATTTGTCGAACAAGTTACCTATGCCGTACGCTTGCATTCAGAAAATGACGGACTCAAATGCCATCCTCGGAAGCACAGAAGTTAATTTTCCCTGCTTTCCTTATTTTCACACTAGGACTGTACCTTAATAAAGCCGTAGCAGCTACCTCCGCAGACGCCGAGAACCTTAAGTGTCACAATAAACCACTAGGAAGAAAACTAAATTATTCGTACAGAAAAATTGTTCATAACAAATATGGTGGACGTTCAGCTCCTTTGCTGTGTGGTCAGCACAAAAGCCTTCGGTTGACAGGGCGTTGGGATCCATTCCAGGCCGGGCCGGTGATAATAGACACACCTGATTAATTTCTCTGGCTAGGGGACAGGGTATTTATATTCACGTACACCTCTTCGTTTACCCACAACGCGCCGAGCTCAGTGGCTCAGACTGTTGAGGCGCTAGCCTTCTGACCCCAACTTGGCAAGTTCGATCCTGGCTCAGTCAGGTGGTACTTGAAGGTGCTCAAATACGTCAGCCTCACTGCAGTATCGTGGCCTCATGTAGTTGAACAACTCTTACCTCAGAATATTTGAGGACTGGCTCTAATTATCGTCACCAGTAAATTAATCTTCATTACAACCGTACAAAAGAACCTCAGTTGGGTCTATCCGAAATACTGCATATATGAGGTTACACAATGGGCACATTCCTCAGTTAATGTTGAGACAATTGTAATGTAAGTTGAGCAATCTGACGAGTAAAACCGCTGACGTTTTCGACGTGGATAATGCCAGGACATCTTGTTCGTTACAACTACCGGATAGGTTAATGGAGTTGTATCATACTTCTCTCGCTACTAGGCGAACCACAAACTTAAAGCAGTGAAGGTGAAATTGCCAATGTACAGGCTTACCGAACAATATTGCAGTCCCTAAAGCAGCAAGGAATGTTTCCTCCTAATGAGACAACACTGGTGCGCTGTATTCGCCAGTTATAGTCCTCCGCACGTATAGTAATTGCCACGTAAGGAAATACCCCAGAAAGTAAATATCGCCGCCCGATGCTCTTCTTTTCTCTTTTTTGTAATGGCTGATCACTGCTGCCAACCTGCCTGGTTACATATTAAAATCATCAGACATAACCATAACAAACTAACCTCAATGTAAACACCGATAATGAATGTTTCCCTACCCTAGTAAATGATAAAAGATAAGATGAAATAAATCAAGATAATTATGAATATCTCCTCAATGAGGAATTAAGGAAATAAACACACTTTCTCACTTAAATTATCTGTCTTTATTTTGATATACAGTAGGCGTACTATAACCATATTCTTGAAAAGAGGAGCGTGTTAAACGATGCAATTTATTTAATAAGTCTTTGCAGTGTGATTTTTCGAAAGTTCCAGACATCCAATGACTTCCCTTTCTTTTGCGCGAATATTTCCTTCTCTCTTCAATACCGGTAACCAGTAAGGAGAGAGATTATTGGGCATATTTTCAGCCTGCAGGCTGGTTATATCTTCAAGCTTATCAGGAAACATATAGGAATACTAATGTGCCAAGCTCCGTGAACGGAATTTAGGTCAGCTTTCAAGTTCACTGCGGATTTAAAAATAATAATGTTATAAGTTCTACTGCCAAAATTTCGTCCCGCAAGAGTTATTTCATGTACCGGTAGATCTAGACACGAGACTGGCGTATTTGAGCACTTTCATCATTTCACACAAACTATGTTATTAAATGCATTATCCGAACATGCCACAATCCTACTTACCTGGTATTAGCCAAATAGATTTACAATCCCACAGAAAAAGAAAATATGCTTTAAATATTCTCGCAAATGTATCACTAGTGACTTTAACGGCGATGCGGTGGCAACACGCACTTCACGCTAGAGCAGTGATTGAACGTTGCCAACGTGCCAGATTAACGGTAAATGTAAGACGTCGTATCGGCAAGTAGGGTCCCTAAACTGTATGGTTACCGACACTGAAAAAGACCCAACAGCAAGAAAAGTAACCACAAATCAATATCTTAATATTACAGGGTAGAAAGGGTAAGGTTGCACCCTTAGGGTACGTCCTTACACGGAGAGGACTATATAAGCGTAGTCACTAAGGGAACAACCTACGGCAAGTCTTTCTCCCCTATTAACGCTGAAGGGACCGGGCACGATAGCTGCAGTCGCTTAAGTGTGGCCAGTATCCAGTATTCGGGAAATAGTGGGTTCGAATCCCACCGTCCACAACCCTGAAGATGGTTTCCGTGGTTTCCTCATTTTCACACAAGGCAAATACTGGGGTTGTGCCTTAATTAAGGCCACGACCACTTCCTTCCCATTCCTAGCACTTTCCTGTCCCATCGTCGCCATAAGACCTGTCTTGTGTCGGTGCGACGTAAGGCAACTTGTAAAAAAATTTTTAAAAATAAAAATAAATAAATAAAAAACTAAAAACTTAAGGGGGTTATTTACATTTATTTTCTAACTGATTCAGTGTCACCAAACATACAGTTTAGGGACCCTACTTGTCTACAGTTACCGTTCATCTCGCATGTTGGCATTATGTAGGCTTTTTTTTTTTTTTTTTTTCGTAACTTGCCAGGTTATACGTAGTGTCGCTGCCGTGTTGTGAAAATCGCTACTCTTACATTTGCGAGTAACTTGTAAGTACAGTAAAGCATATTTTATTTTTCTGTAGGATTGTACATATATCTGGATAATACCAGATTGTTGTGTGTTCGAATAATGCATGTAATAACATAGTGGGTTTGAAATGACGAATGCAGCAGTTTATAAACACGGTTTTATTTCGTCCAATTTTTATACCGTATACAGAAATTAATTACGAGGTCTAAGAAGCAAAATCTGCAAGAACTCCTGCGAAAAGGAAAGCATTAAGTTGTGAAACCTTTGAATATCACACTAAACAGATTTATTAAATAAATTGCATCGTTCAAGACGCAGGCCTAAGTTATCCCTCTTTCCAAGAATACGGTTATAGTAATGCGTAGGTCTATATCAAAATTAAGGCAGAAACGTATAAATTTAAATTGAGTGCGGGTTAGTGTGTGTGTGTGTTTTTTCTTTCCTTAATTCCTCACTAAGCTTGAAAATCAGACTTGAATATGAATATCTTGTTTTATTTCATCTTGACTTTTATGATTTACTTGGGTAAGGGAACCTCCATTATTGATGCTTTGTTCTTTTAAGGGGCCTAACATCGAAGGTCATCGGCCCAAATTGATGCTTACATTGAGGTTATGGTTATGTCTGGGGATTTTAATAGTTGGCAGCATTGGTGTGCCATTTAAAAAAAAAAAGATAATATGGCGGCGATATTTGCTTTTTAGTGACTAACCTTACGTGGCGAGGACTATACCTGGAGTCTGCACGTGAATTTACTACCGCATTTTATCGGTAAGGTTTTTCCCTCAAACATTAGAAGGCTTCAAGCCCATTCAGACTAGAACTAAAATAAAATCAGAGAATATGTTTTGCAGAGAAAATAGCCTCCGATATGCTCAGAGATTATAATGTGTGTCCACAGCTATGTTTTTACGCCGACTGAAGACATGAACTTCCATGTCTCGACAAACATACCACTGGCTAAGCTAAACAATAAGAACTTGGTTCAGTTTCAGGAGGAGTATACGAAACAATAAGTCCCAGATAAATCAACAATTAGGAAGATTTACGTTCCTGAGCTTTATAAAGTGGCATT
Source organism: Anabrus simplex (assembly GCF_040414725.1). Taxonomy (NCBI): domain Eukaryota; kingdom Metazoa; phylum Arthropoda; class Insecta; order Orthoptera; family Tettigoniidae; genus Anabrus; species Anabrus simplex. The sequence goes on along the minus strand of NC_090270.1, from coordinate 207,680,372 downwards.
AGGTAAATGAAAATATTTTAGGTCTCGCTAGACGAAAGAACGAACGTAGATTAAATATATGTAATTAACTTCGTGTTTGGAATTTTAGGAGAGAATGGAATGGCGTATAGCTTTTAGTGCCGGGAGTGTCCGAGGACAAGTTCGGTTCGCCAGATGCAGGTCTTTTGATTTGACTCCCGTAGGCGACCTGCGCGTCGTGATGAGGATGAAATGATGATGAAGACGACACATACACCCAGCCCCCGAGCCAGTGGAATTAACCAATTATGATTAAAATTCCCGACCCTGCCGGGAATCGAACTCGGGAACCCTGTGACCAAAGGCCAGTACTACGCTAACCATTTAGCCATGGAGCCAGATTTAGGAGAGAAAGAAGAGAGAGACAAATCGTATCTACTAACTACGGATGGGTTACATAACAATAAGGTGAATCACTAAACAGTTGATGTACGTTTTATGATGCACTTAGTTTTTTGTGGCCATCGCATTGTTTACGAACATGTTCTCGTGGCCTACACTGATGCTGCACCTTACATGGACAAAGCAATGGGAGGTCTAGGGATATTATATACCAAGATGATACACGTCGTGTGTGTAGCACATAACTTCATCGAGTCACTGAAACAGTCCGGGCTCCCTTTCCTGAAGTAAACGTTTTGATCTCTAGAGTGAAAAGAGTATTTGTGAAGGCTCCACGACGCAAAAATATGTTTGTTTTTAATATAGCTGGTAATGTGTCGCTCCCGCCTTCAACCATTCATATAAGAGGGGGAAAGTGGCTCGAAGCTCCTGCTTATTACGCCAATTATTTTGAAGTAGTAAAAGAGGTACCGGTAGTTGAAGGCCTCGATCTGAAGAAGATGCTTCCGTAAAAGCACAAGAAGCCTTCGGAAAATATGGCGTTCGTGAGCAATTTATATTAATTCGTTCCAATTTGATAAGCATATCTTTAGCTATCAAGAAATTGCAAGAAGAAAACCGTCCACATCATTACTGGAATTGCTGAAGTTGAACGATCCCAAATGAACCAGAATGAATAAATGAATGGATTAATGCAGAGTGCAGTGTTAAAAATAAACTCCGGTCCCCGCAAACAAACATATTCTGATGGTCTCCAAGGCAAAAAAAAAAAAAAAAAAAAAAAAATGACGGTGCATCGATACTGGAAGTATATGATTTCGTTAAGATGGAGTATGCTCCAATTGTGGCATGTGATTTAGAGTGGGTTTTAAGAACAAAAACCATTTAAAGTGAAAATAGGCACAAGTTTGTGTTTGAGCACCTGTTGCATCATGCTGTTATTAAGTGTATTCAAAACCTGTGAATTTCATAGAGAAACTGTAGCATTTCATTTTAGTAAGGTACATAGCCTATTTCTTTGATGGAAAAACATAGGAAGAGGCAGAAGAGTGTACACATGGCATTTCTGGACCTAGAAAAAGCATTTGACCGAGTCCCGCATGACCTCATCTGGCGAGCTCTTCGTAGTCATGAAGTCCCGGAAGCCTATGTGAGCTGGGAACAACTTATGTATCATAATACAACTAGTGTGGTCCGGAGTCCAGCTGGAATCTCTCCGCCTTTTGATATCACCGTGGGTGTACATCAGGGCTCAGCTCTATCGCCTTTATTATTGATCCTCTGCTTGGATACAGCAACGGCTGACATACAGACATCGCATCCCTGGACTCTTCTTTATGCGGATGATGTGGTACTTGCCGAGCAAACACGCTTTGAACTCCAACGCCAGACACAAACTTGGAGCCACAAATTATCTGAGAATGGTCTGCGCCTCAACACCCAGAAAACCGAATACCTAGAATGTGGCCTTCAAACTAGTGAGACCATAAGGATCAATAATCAAGAAAACCACGCGCATTTTAAATACCTAGGGTCAGTTGTCACTTCGAACTGTGATGCCACTTTTGATACCCGAGCGCGAGTAAATGCAGCTTGGCTCAAGTGGAGACAAGTCATCGGAGTTCTCTGCGATAGAAAGATGCCTCACCATCTAAAGGCAAAAATTTACAAAACCGTGGTACGCCCAGCGGCTATTTACGGGGCAGAATGTTGTCCAATGACAAAAAAAGCATGAACAGACTCTTCATACAATAGAATTGAAGATGTTTCGATGCACTCCTGGACCGACTCGATGTGACCACATAAGAAATGAAGATGTTCGACAAAGGCTTGGCGTCGCTCCAGTAGTGGAGACAGTGAGGGAAGCGCGTCTCCGCTGGTACGGTCACGTTATGAGAAGGCAGGATGGCTCAGTTGCTAAAACAGCTCTCCAAGTTGATCCGGGGGGAACACGGCCACGTGGAAGGCCTTTAAAGCGGTGGACTGACAATATCAAGGCCGACATGCACGACGTTGGTTTAAAACCTGAAGTTGTCAGCAATAGGACGTAATGGAGGAGATGTAGCAAGGCAGCGGACCCCACAATTTGGGATAAACGCTAGGAAAGAGAGACACACAGCCTATTTCTTAAAATGATGACGATGTTAAAGGTGTAACATTTATTTTTATAATATACATTTATTGCTAATTGATATCAGATTCACGCTTTTCAGTTCATATTTCAACTTTTTAGTGCATATTTTGACACGTTTTAGTGCCTGTTTGCATGCACAGTTTCGGTATTTTTCAGTGCACAATTATCCGAAGCTTGGTCATAACAAGGACAGGAGCAATTATATTCTCGCTCTTAAAAGAACACTACGTTGTGTACGAACGCACGAACTCATGAATACCAGTTCACAACTTTACCACTACGCTACAATACTAACATGCAGAACTCGTCCATTATAATAATAGATATCAGGCGCCGGCAGACCGTTGTCCAACAACACTGCCTGTTTCCGAATAGTAGCGAAAGCACTGGAAGGGAACTTAATTTCTAGTGAGCAGCCAGTTTTATTTTTTCGAACTGTACAAGTAGTTAGTAGTAAGGATATACATGAGGAGGTATCCTAGTCTTTGACTTAGAAGTCGTATTCATTACAAAATTGACTGAAGGAGTGAGGCCTGGTGCAGGTCTTTACAAACGATATACAGTACCGTACAGCCAAGACAACATTGCCGCTGTCACAAAGGAGCAAGAACTATAACTTAACTATAAAGTTATATGATACCTGTGGCGGAAGTTCCGTGTTTAACACAGTTGTAGCGATCTCGCTGCGACACGACGTTATTAAAACCATTACCAGGTCATACACGCAATATGGTATTACGTTATATCCACAACTCGACAGTTTGGCATGCCTTATTAATTATACAACTTCCTGTTTCTGCTCTCAAACACAAGAGTGGGTATACAGCTGTACACTAACGTTCAGGTGATTCCTTACAGGGTGAGAGCAGCGCCAATGAAGATTCTATGCGTTTGTTATTATGTTACTTTCTAAGGAAAGACAACGTGAGAAATGTGAGGTCAAGCCTTGATTAATAATGAGCGGCATGACAACACAGTCATAAATGTCTAACCAAACGCGGTTCGAATTCTGGTCACTGTATGTGAGATCTCCAAGATGGAAATACATCTCAGGGATTTGAATGACAACTACGGCGTAAATCCATGAAAAACGTCAAGACTACTCGTTTTTAATCAACTAGATTATGATCATCATTTAATATCCCAATGATCTGATCTCGGTTCTCTCTCTGACAAACGAATTGACTGGCTGGAACTATGCGATAATCATCTCTCCAAAAATCATTTTTCCGTGACGCTTCGAGAAGAGATTAAATAAATAAAAATTACAAAGTGTTCGTAATTTAGATGTCAACTTTAGCCCTAGAAATGTAGATGTGTCGCAGAATGTTGAAGATTTCATGGACGACACCAACGAGAAGTTTCTCCACCGCACCATGTGAAGTGTTAACCCAGGAAAGTAGCCCGTTTTGGGAACGTAATGGCAAATATAGCTTGATACGACTGATCCTAGAAGGCAGAGATAGAAGGAAAACGAGGACGTGGATGGAGATTACCCTCAGACAGCGGTTCGACCTTTGATTCGGCCAGCCAGATACCTTCTGTGAGGAGACGGCATAAGAAGAAGAATGTAAATTATTAAAAACAAACTGGCTGGAGATAGTGTTAATGGGATTATTAATTATATGTTCTCCCGTTACTATTGATAATGACGACAAATATATTTCAAGTCTTTCTCAGTCATTACTTTTTTTCTGACACGAATACATCTCTTCTTTCGGTCCGAGGTAGGGGCGGCAGTACAAAAACGACATGCCGGAGTCAACGCTTACACGTCAGAATCTATGCAACCTATAGGCAAGAGATAAACGCCGTCTTGTAAAAGACAATATTATCCACGAGATCACATAGCAATCGCATCCATTGATGACTTCTTCCCCGAGCAACCGCGCGCAACGAGGGGAAAACATAATGGTGCCGATTGCAGCGCCGTTTTGTTTTAGTACCGACAGTAACGTCGAGCTGAGTGGAAGGGTTTCGATGATCGAAGTGTAATTTGAAAGGGGATGAAGAGTTCTTTAAGACAAAATATACTGATGTACAGTAACATTTGAAACAAGCGAATGGTGTGCGTGTAAATTGAAATTTGGTGACAGAATTTCAAAATGTCGAAGATTGTCGCTCAAAAAGCTAAGACGAAATTGATGAAATGGAATCAGGGTGATATCGAGAATAATCAACTCGTGAGCCTAAAAGCAACACTTTACTTTGTAGAGAGTATATGGCACGTCTTCCGAGCATCAGAAAGGACAAGACGCAAACAGCACATCTGTTATGGCTGATATCGACATTTAAGGCATCGTAAAGTAGAAGAGCAACCTGACACTACGTTTCGTACGCCTAAAAGTAATGCACAACGTTGGAGAGAGTACTGGACACATTTAACAGCTAAGCGGCAGAGTGAACATGGTACTGCCTTTGGAGCTCCAGTGCTAGCTCAGTACGTACCCGAATAAAACAAGCTCAAATTATAAAAAATCGTAGCAGTTTATTTCGCCAGAACAAACAGTAGAATGCACCTCTTAAACGCACGCAGCTGTATATGATGTTTACGATACAGCAAATGTAGCATATACAGCACTAGTTAAGTTGAGGGTGGTGGATCGTAGTACAGCACCGTACTTGCTGAACACCATCCTCCACACTCAGACGGAAGATCGCCACGACGTGAGGCTGCTAACGGAGTAAACGATTTTAAGACATCACGAGAAACAGAAAGGAAACTACTAATCAGCTTTACTTTCCAAATACCCTTGCAGAAGTTAATGTTTACACACATGCATCTCAAGCATGCTCGTAACTATTAAAAATAGCAAAATGTGCATCGCTGAATATTATCTTCCTGGACATATCTTTTCATTATGTCACTGCTTTCAGCAATATTCTTTCTGGTTTGAAAAGGGTGCAAAGAACAACATGCCTATGGTGTCAGCTTGTTCCGGGATAAACTAATGTTGGGTACGCCTCTAAAGTATCACTGATTCAATTCGCACAGCGTAAGGCAACCCCCCCTTCTGTTGCGCTCATTAGCACTGATCTATATTCGACACAGCAACTGCTGCTGCCTCGCGCCACACTCAGGGGTGTCCAACAACTTCACTACAAGCAAGTAAATCCAGCTGGCATCTTAAATGAGCTCTTCATATTTAGGTCCAATAGCTTTGGGGGAAAACTTTCCAAATCCCAGCCCAAATACAAATGGGCCACTTCATACGCCATCAAAATACTTTTTAAAAAGCTGCATGTATGCCTTAGCTCAAATGTTATGAACCGACCAACATAAATACCAAGTCAGCACCACTTGTACAACTCTTCAGGAAATTAAATACTGCACGAAAATGAAGTGCCGCCTTTTTAAAAATGACCGCTGAGAGATAAGGCTCTTGGAATAAAGCAAGGAACAGCCCGTCAACTGATGACTTCATTTTTTTAGCAGAAGATTTTGACGAACACGTAATACATGTACGTGTACTTCATGTAGTGCAGAATGAGGTCCTTTGGAACAATGCTCAATGATGATGATAAGATGATGTAGATCTGGAGAAGGCATATGACAATACCGAGCAGCAGAGCAACGACTAACCAAATGCGTCCTGAAGTCGGTGTGGAACACTGCTCAAAGAATGACCAGCTGAGAACGGGAAGTGACTGGGCTTAACTTTTCACTTTTATAATTTCTGTAATTTATTCTTGGGGACACTGGCAGCATGCAAGAAAAGATAAGCCTCATATGTTATTCTTGTCTGTCCAGTCATCAGGCTGGTTGGATCCTCACACAGCACCACCGAAGATAAGGCAGTTCTAAGGAAAGCGCAAGAAATGAGGAGTACTAGTCATGGGTGGAGTAAGGTATACTCGGAGTCAACTCGAGTCCTAAGAAGTCCCTTGGATGTTATATATATATAAATTATAAACGCCGTTTACATTACCTGAGGAGGAGAACCGAGATTTAGTGACGGGAAGAGTGGAAGTGTTCACGCGCGAAGGAATATTTTCCCAGTGTTGCCAACTTAAGGGTTTTACCCCTAAATTTAGGGGGATTTAATCGTCCCAGAGGGAAAGTTGGAGGGATAGAAGAGACAGGGGAAATGTTAGGGAGGAAAATATTTGTTGAAGAATTTTGAGGGGCTGTGGAGGTGACATACTTATTTATTTCAATGCAATAGCATGCTTCGTTCCGCTAGTGTGCTGGTTTAATTTCGAGTTTTATTCTGCTGTTGGCCAGCCTGCCTGTCTCAGGCACTGCAATTAATCATGCAACGTCTCTTTTATGAACGCAGCTGTCACCTTATTCTTTACTCTTTTTTATTGACTACCAGCGGTTAGGTATATTTATATAACATCTACTGAATTTTTAAATTAATAATCTACCGATACGTCAAAACATTGGTGACATGCATTGCAAATCCCTTGCCTTCTCTCTGTTTTTCCTTCTCCTCGGAAATCGCAGGAGCATTTGTTCTTTTTGGTGGATGTTAAGGGGAATCACGCACTTCTGGTCTCGCACATAGTTAATTGCTTCGCTTGTAAACGTCATTAGTTGTCAACGTCATGTAGGAGGAAAATCCCCGCAGTACGTGAATGTAGCAGTCTGATAGCGTAACTCGATGCAGTTTTCACTGTGACTGTGCAGTTCATGCAGTTGTAAGGCTATTTGCGTGGTATGTTAACAAAGTTTGGTGGTATCTGTGATGTGTGGAATCGATTCATTATTTTTGTGAATAATGGCAGTGCTATTATTATTATTATTATTATTATTATTATTATTATTATTATTATTTGGGATTGCATTTTTTTGGACACATATACCGTTTGCCAAATTTTAGACTCTTAAAACAGCCTTTTGATTTATTTTGGAATAGTAAAACAAAAAACACTTGGTTTAAAGAAATACAAATGGATTTGGATGAATTGAAAATTACTACAAAACAAATTGAAAATAGAGACGGGAAGAAGATTCTAAACAAGAAATATACAAAACTAACACTTGAAACATCAAAAACGTAAGCAGAATGTTATATGAGCAGAAGAACGGGCTGCAAGATCTCTAGAATAAAGGAGTTTGGGGAAAAGAAGATGTTACTGTTTTAAAAATGATCTTATTTTTTTATGCACTTATTTTTTGAAGATTTTATTTTATAAGGTTGATTTTGGTGCTCCCATTCGGGCGTAAACAGTGTAAATAAATAAATAATTATTTGGGGGTTATTGCCTCATTTAGAGGGATTTTAGAAGTGATCTGGGGGAAATTTGTACTTAGGAGTTGGCAACACTGCATTTCCCTGAGCTCTCCAGTTGTTTACCGGTATATCATCAAAGGGGCTGCTTACGACTTGAGCTGACGCCGACTACAGTTTGTCATTACTTTCCTCACTGAGTCAGAAAATATTATTGTAACACGACAGATAGTATGAGTAGCATCCATCATAACACCCAGACGCACCAGTCGTACTCCGAATGCCATTACGCATTCCTCAGCACCACTCCTTACTCCAGCAATTTTCATACCGTCATAGCAATGTGACTGAGACTTCAGAGGAAGCTACATTTTGACCTGGCCTGTGTCAAAAAAAAAATAGCAGCAGACGAACTTGATTCTTAAGAATGTCTTTCCGCCAGTACGTAACATCTTCAAGGAGATAATAGAGGGACATGAAGCTGCTATCAGTCCTTCAGAATTGGTTAAAGCAACAACTGGAAATAGAGTTTAATTGTTTTCGTCACTATCACCATAAATCGCACATAATGACGAGAATGTATTCGCCCTATAATTACACAGAATAATGGTTTAATTCTCGGAATTGCTCTACGCCTCATAATTACAGTTCCGAGTCTCATAATGAATGCTAGGTGGAATTCTCAGCGCTCCTAAGAGTGCACCTTTCTCAACAATGGTTTTCTTACCCGGCGGTTTTACATTCTTCTTCTTCTTCTTCTTTCTTGTGCCTTATCCGTTCCAGATGTTGGCTACCATCATGGTGGTGGTGGCAACTATTGTTTTAAGAGGAAGTACAACCAGGAAACTATCCTTTACAACACTAATCAGGGCGAAAAAATGGAAGGTATCCGACACTTCAAAAAACGAAGGTATCAGCCAAAGAAAGGCAAGGGCCACGAAGGGCGTGAGAATGAAAGACACCCTAGGCCTCGAATGCTCTAATACCGTCGGGGACGGAAAAGAACAAGAGTTGACCAAGGAAAGTCGGATAGGATTGATGAATGCGAGGAGCCTGGCACAACTAAGTGGAGCAATGCCAAGACGCAGCCAAGGGCCCCGTGGTCGCCTACTCACTCTCTTAAGTTAAAACCCTTGAGGATACCGTGGGCGTTATTCTATGAAAGTTCCTATTACCATATCTGTCTGCGTTCTCTACTCTCCTCGCGGAGATCTTCCCTTGCATGACAAGCTGGAGAATTCGGTAAATTCCTTCATTCCTTACGATATACTTCAAGTGTTCTAGCGTCCTTTCTTAGAATATATTCAGTAGCTCTTTATTTATTCGGCTCAACACTGTTTTGGTTAGTCACATGGTCAACAAGGCACGTAGCCAGCCTTACGGGAGCGAGCGTTGAACAATCCGTTTTTGAACTTTTAAAAAGTATACATACCCATCTAAGTCATCGTAAGAAATACAGTCTAAAAATGTCCGTCGACATGTCGTTTTTTGGAATTAAAAAGTTCTAGAGATCAAATTTAAAATATGATTTCTGTAAAATGGATACCACTTTTAAATAAAGGCAATTCAGCTTTATTATGTGTGATGGTACATATATCACACCCCCGCACTGTATTTATTACAACGTATTATTATTATTTTATTGTTGTATTATGCAAGAATACTGGAAGCTGGAAGGTCTCCATGTTAGATACTACGAGGGCAGATCAAAAAATAAGTTGCACGTCCCAGTTATGGCCATTTATTACACCACCTATATAACAGCAACACGACTATAACGACATACACTGTAACATCACTTTTCCACATAGTTTCCAAGAGACTCCAAACATTTCTGCGAACGCACAACCAACTTGTCAATGCCGGATGCATAGAAATTTCCTCCAGCGTTCTGCAACCACTCGGAGACAGCAGCCTTCACCTACTCATCGGTCTGGAAACGTCGACCACCGAGCTTTGTTTCGAGCTTACCGAACAGATGAAAGTCACATGGTGCTAGGTCAGGACTCTACGGTGGATGTTGCCAGACCTCCCACTTGAAACGCTGCAGCAGTTCTCTCGTTTGGCGGGCCTTGTGAGGTGTTGCGTTATCGTGCAACAAAATCACACCGGCGCTCAATTTCCCCCGGCGCTTCTCTTTAATCGCTTTACGCAACCGGTGCAACGTTTGACAATACGACGCCGCGTTGATCGTCGTTCCTTTCGGCATGAATTCCACGTGCAGCGAACCCTGCATGTCAAAGAACACTGTTGCCATAACCTTACCGGCTGAAGTTTTAACCTTGGCCTTCTTCCATTGTGGTGATGAGGGGTGCACCCATTCCATTGATGTTCTCTTCGTTTCGGGGGTGAAGTGGTGGATCCACGTTTCGTCGCCTGTGACGATTCGCCGCAGAAATCCGTCGCCGTCTGCGGCATAGCGTTGCAAAAATGCCAGGGAGGATTGGAAACTTTGTTCCTTGTGCTCATCGGTGAGAAGACGTGGGATCCATCTCTGACACAGCTTACGATATCCAAGGTCCTCGTGAACAATGCCGAATACACTGCCATACGACACGTTCAGCTGCGTCGCGATTTCTCTCAGGTTAATGCGCCGGTTCTGTCTAATGATCGCATTCACACCGTTGACCTTTGCACGGGTCCTGGACGTTGTGGGCCTGCCTTCGCGATGGTTGTCTGTGATATCCGTGCGTCCGGCTTCGAATTGCTGACACCACTTTACGATACCTTGGCGGGAAATGGCCCGCTCCCCATACACAGCACTAATTTCACGATGAATGTCCGTGCAATTCTTCCTTTTGGCCCATAGGAATCGGATTGTCGCACGCACTTCATATTTGGAGTAAACGTCCAGTTGACGCGCCATTGCATTTGGCCGCTATTCACACAATACTAGACAGCGCGCTGCTGCGGTGCGTTGGTGCAACTAACCTTTTGATCCACCTACGTAGTATTTATTAGGTACAGGCAGTTGGGAAACACACAGCTATTTTCAGATTTGGAAATACATCCAGGGAAAATTTGGTGAGTCATACGGAGAGTCCAAATCATCTTCAGGGCTGCCAACAGTGGGTTTCGAACCCACTATCTCCCGAATGCAAGCCGAGAGCTGTGCGTCCCTAACCGCACGGCCAACTCGCTCGGTCAACACCAACCGATGGCATGACATCGTGAACCACAGGTAACATTTTTGGCCACAGCCGAGGTTACACTGTTCTACCGTGGCACAGAGTGCATGGAATAGCGGAACTTAATTCGCCCAGCGTAGGTTTGCGAACTTCGGGTATGTTTCAAGGTTCTTACGAAGAAAACTGAAGTTATTTTAGGGAATTACAAAATAGAATTTTCAAGATTATGACATTACATATGCAGCGTTAATGGTTTTAGGCTAATACAAGAAAGTTAAAAAGTAACTGGATCGAAGTTAAACTACATGTTTATTGCATTGAAGCATACTTGCCGCTTACCGCAACTGTTATCAGTAGCGGTTTATTAGGTCATGAAATGCGAGTTAGGAGATAATATGGTCAACCGAGCTCGGTGGTGAAAAAAAAAAAAAATCTTAGATTTGAAGTAAGCCGAGGGTCACATAGTAACTGCCACTTTATTCGCATAAATCCGCTTCTCGCTAACTCAATCCTCGTCTTGATTTCTACATCCAGATTTAGTTGGTCAATTAAACAGCCAGACATTTTACCATTTATTTTAACTGTTAATTCTCTTGTTGAGAACCATTATTATTATTATTATGATTATTATTATTATTATTATTATTATTATTATTATTATTATTATTTATTTATTTATTTTTTTTATACTCATACCGGACTTCGAGCTGGCTAACGATCTGCTGAAGTTCTAAGTCTGAATCTGCAAGAAGGGCTGCATGATCACAATTGCTAATATTGTTGTTGATTTCTCTGTTCACGTTAATGCCGGCTGTTTCATTCTAGAGAGCTTATTTGAATATCAGCTCCGAGTATACCGGTATGTTGAAGCCATATGTCTTTAGACACATCAAAAGAGCTCGATAGCTCCAGTCGCTTAAGTGTGGTCAGCATCCAGTAATCGGGAGATAGTGGGTTCGAACCCTCTGTCGGCAGCCCTGAAGGTGGTTTTCCGTGGTTTCACATTTTCACACCAGGCAAATGCTGGGGCTGTACCTTAATTAAGGCCATGACCGTTTCCTTCAGACTCTTAGCCCTTTCTTGTCCCACTGTCGCCGGTGCGACGTAAAGCCACGTGTAAAAAAAAGTGAACCCTAAACAAACTCACAAAATAGTCGAATTCTATGAAAACAAGAGTTAAGACCCTTAAAATGCAAGGAATAACACAATATGGACCACAGGCGAATCTAGAATTAAAATTCAAGAATGGCAAGTTGACCAAGAGGACAAACCAAAGAAAACGAACGGAACGACTGGAACCACGGAGAGAAAAGTAGCCCACAGAAAGAAAATGAAAGACATATCTAATGTAATTCCTATTTATCCTTGTGGAGCAAAGGGGCATCCAGGAGAGCTCTCCATACGGTACGTTCTGCAGTCAGTTCTCTTACGTCATCCCATGTTATTCCAATTCGAATTTGTTCCTCTCTGAAAGTTCGGCTCCAAGCGTCTTCCACGCTTCCCCTTTCTTATTACGTTCCATTCCAAGAGTGACTTTTCAACTTCTCCGTTCCGTTCTCTTAATGGGGGTACAAAGAAAGACCAAATAACTTCGCGTGGTCCAAAATGGGCTTATTCGCAAGTAATAATAATAATAATAATAATAATAATAATAATAATAATAATAATAATAATAATAATAATAATAATATAACAATAATAATACAACCGAGCATCTCTCAGAAAAATAACCAATCAACAAAAGAGGTTTCAGGACAGATCATCATGTAAAAACAGAGGCGCCGTTGGACAAAGGAAAAAAAATAGAAACACAGCCAGAAAGTGCGCGAGTATTGGGCAAATATCAAGTCCCTCTCCAAGCAGAAAAGTTGAAGATCGTGGTCCTTAGTTGGCGCATTCGAAGAAATGATGATGATGATGATAATAATAATAATAATAATAATAATCATCATCATCATCATCGATCATCAAGGCTCGAAAAAATTCGGGCGCTACAAGTCTGGCGCTTAGCTACTTACGACGTTGGTATTCCCAATGTTTACCTGCCATTAGATCTGATTTTTAAGTGGATATATTAAAAGCAAATTATAATGAATTCGTTACAGGATGAAATTCACCAGATCTCTGGAAACAAAGATGGCTATCATAAACACATCCTTCGACTTCATATGATTAATTATTACCAATATTACCCACAAAATCACTAAAAATGCTAAATTTCGGAACCTAAAATATTCAAAATGGAGTGCTGAACGCATGTGAGTAATTTTCCATGCATTATTATTATTATTATTATTATTATTATTATTATTATTATTATTATTAGTAGTAGTAGTAGTAGTAGTAGTACTACTACTACTAGTAGTAGTAGTAGTAGTATTTATAGTCCCCTACTTCTTTACCAGAGCCAATTTCGTTTTAAATTCCAACTGTTCTTTCCCAGTGCACATTTTTCTTGCGTCAATAGTGTAATTATACCATTTACAATTGACCAAAATTCGTAACGTCCATCATAGGCTTCAAGTACAAAGGAACTATGTTCACACCAAAACTTATGCTAAGAATAGGAAAAGCCGGTAAAAAGAATGAAGAAAAGGTAAGTTGTCTATTTACTGTAATTTAGTAGTTGACCTAATTAGCTTAATGAAAACCTGACAGACATTCTGAAGACAGCCGCACATTTTCCACTTTACATTTAAACAACTAAAGTCTCAGCTGGCTATCCTTGAAGGTGACAGTAATGTTCTACCTGCCGATGAGCCTCTATTTCACACAGGAAGCTCACCACAGCATCTGACTTCTGAGCAGCAATTCACCTCTTCATTATTCTCTTGATTCACACGACTGTTCTTTTCTTTTTGCTATTGGCTTTACGTCGCATCGACACAGGTAGCTCTTATAGCGACGATGGGACAGAAAAGGGCTAGGACTGGGAAGGAAGCGGCCGCGGCCTTAATTAAGGTACAGCCCCAGCATTCGCCTGGTGTGAAAGTGGGAAACCACAGAAAACCATCTTCCGGGCTGCCGACAGTGGGATTCGAACCCACTATCTCCCGAATACTAGATACTGGCCGCACTTAAGCGACTGCAGCTATCGAGCTCGGTCACGACTGTTCTAATAGCTTACCCCTACTAAATTATTTTATTATAACGAAGGAGAAAATAATGAAAAGTAACTTCATTATTGTTTTTGGTGTAAACTAAGGCACATTTTAAAAATATTTTGTTACGAAATTGGGGCTGCATAGTCGAAGTGGTAAAGGCGTGCCCGTTTCACTCGAAAGGACGCCGATTCGATACCCCGCCAGTAAGTCAAAAAAATTAAGAAACGCGATTCACACTTTACCTTCCACTTCTCCGAAGACCTTCATGGTCTGTATGTAGATGACTTTGCCTTTATTACGAAATTAATAACGGTTTGCAAAATTGTACCTTGAAGAGATACAAATTACAACATAAATTCAGATCTTCGAGAGTTTGTAACAACTTGTTGGAACACAAAGCAAAAGAGAAAAGTTGCAACTTTACAGACCGTTGATAATTTCCTAATCCCGATTTAAGCCCCTATGACTTCGGCTTGACCCACATAAAAAGGAGCCACTTCGCAGCATTCGATTCAGAGCTATTCCAGATAAGAATTGATCGAAGTCTAGTGAAATGTTAAAACAGATAATCTAAACTATATCCGTAACAATTAATCGTCCCTGAAAACCACAGCCTGTTTCCAGTCATTCGACCGCGTCAGGGATGGAATGAATGAAGCCTCCATCTAGTGGCGAGGATAGAAACTGTGCCGGCTGCCGAAGTCTGTCGCATCTGGGTCAATGATTTATGACTTACAGATGAAATGATATTGGAGAGTGTTACTGGAATGAATGATGACAGGGAAAACCGGAGTAGCCTGACCGGAGAAAATCCTGTTCCGCCTCCGCTTTGTCTAGCACAAATCTCACATGGAGTGACCGAAATTTGAACCAGGGAAACCTAGCGGTGAGAGGCACCATCTGAGTCACTCGGCCCGGCTATTTTCTTCCCTTGTCCGTGTCACGTATTCTTATACCAGCTCATAGGCAAGGTATTGGGAGTATTTTCAACACAAGAAGCTACACACTTCTCCATTGTTTCGAAAATTTTGTTCCTTCAGCATAGTCTACGGTGGTGCCGGAAGAAGCTGAAACTTCACTGTACGAGATACTGTAAGTTAAAGTAGTTAACCTACCTAACCTGCATATCTGGCACAGTGTTGACTGCACATACTCACCTGAAAAGAGAGAAACAAATACATTAGGAAATATATAAGAAACATAATGGTACTGATAAACAGGAGGGAAGCTTAGAATCAAATAGAGTCATGAACAAAACAGACGGCATCTAAGAACCGGTAGTGCATACACATTCTATGCTTACAGTACACACACAAGTACTGCTTTCGGTTCGATAATACCATCGACACATCCCAAAGCAATCGGGAAGTACATCATAGCGCACATCTCCTCTGACGTCCTAGCTCTCTAACAAGGGGCCATTGCCGAGCTCGATAGCTGCAGCCGCTTAAGTGCGACCAGTATCCAGTATTCGGGAGATAGTAGGTTCGAACCCCACTGTCGGCAGCCCTGAAAATGGTTTTCCGTGGTTTCCCATTTTCACACCAGGCAAATGCTGGGGCTGTACCTTAATTAAGGCCACGGCCGCTTCCTTCCCACTCCTAGGCCTTTCCTGTCCCATCGTCGCCATAAGACCTATCTGTGTCGGTGCGACGTAAAACAAATAGCAAAAAAAAAACAAGTGGGCATTCCTTACTTGTCACCACCGATTTCGCTCAAATTTATAAAACATGCCGGGCTTGGCTAGAAATGAAAGTAACCAAAGTGGGAACTCCAGATGGCCAAGCGTATAGAACATAAAAATAAAAATAAAAATGTTGACGCGGTTCTCGCACCTATAAGCCACTTACGTTAGTGTAGCGGTAAGAGCTTGGACTAGTAATTCGATGGTCGTGGGTCGACTCCCCGTGTCCAGAATATTTTTTTCAATTTTTATAATATTCATTTATTTTAATTTACTTTATTTGTTTGTGTGCAAAAGGCATATAGGGAGTCACTTTTGTAATGATTGCACAACTGTAGAACTGGAGTTGCGAACTTTCCCGACGTGTTCAAACAGAAATTCTTTTTTCTCCTTTATTGGCTATTTCCCTTCTTGGGGAATGTGCCATAAACGTGAATAGTCGTTTCGCTGTAAGATTCGTTTTCACCTGACAAGTGAAGGTTGCTCCTGGCGGCTGTACACAAACAACAGATTCTTGGCGCAGGTAGAAAAAAGTCGGACAATTAAATCCCAATGTTAAGTTCGAATCCCACTGTCGGTAGCCGTGAAGATGGTTTTCCGTGGTTTCCGATGTTCACATCAGGCAAATGCTGGGGGCTGTACCTTAATTAAGGCCACGGCAGCTCGGCCGCTTCCTTCCCACTCCTATCCCATCGTCGACGTAAGACCCATCTGCGTCGGTGCGACGTAAAGCAAATTCTTAATAATAATAATAATAATAATAATAATAATAATAATAATAATATTTTTGACGTCCCACTAAATACTTTTTTTTATGGTTTTCGGATCGTCGAGGTGCCAGAATGTAGTCCCTCAGTAGTTCTTAAACGTGCGGGTAAATCTACCCACACGAAGCTGACGTATTTTAACACCTTCAAATACCACCGGACTGAGCCAGGATCGAACCTGCCAAGTAGGGGTGAGAAGGCCAGCGCCTCAACCGTCTGAGTCACTACGCACGGCATGACCAGATTGATCCAGCTCTCCATGCCACCCTATCCTGTGCTAACCCCTTTCATTTCTACGTAACTACTACATCCTGCATCTGCCTGTCATATTCATACCTTGGTCTACCCCTACCGTTCTTTCTTATGAACAAGGATTCCAGAGTCCGTCCATCATCCACTCCTGTACGTCAAAATCAGTCTGAAAACTACCTATGTAAAAATAGTTCTGTCCGAGAACTCACGTCCTTTTTACAGAATACCCCTGATCGCAACTGCGAGCTCACTGCATTAACTTTCCTGCTCCTTGATTCAATTTCAGTTAGTATACTGTACTATAATTGGGGACAAAACATGTCGACCTCCGTTCTTGGAAGCGAGCTGGAAGTCAGCTGTAAATCCCACCCTGCACCCTGCTGAGTTAATGAGCTCCATGTGATCCTTGCTTGGTATGGTGAGGTTGCCAAACCACTCTCTTCAGTCTTGACTCTTTCTTCATGCCGAGTGCAGTGCAGTGACCTATACTAGACTTAACTAAAGTTGGCGTCTGACAGGTAAGGTTGGAAGGAGGAGCACTGCACGTGCCATTTCACGATGTTGCCACATTCCAGCATTCCTTTCTACATGCTCTTACCACTCGCTTCCGGCTCACTTGTTCCCTCCATCATTCTGACCGCTGTAATCTGTTGTAGACTACCTGGCCAGGCGGTGTCGTCCCATTTGCGATCACTCTTATACAAACAATCAGGTTCTTATCACTGACAGTGGAGGTTTGGCAACTCCCAGAAAGACGAGCTGCCCTGAAGTTTTATCTCCATGGCAACCGCAGTCGCCCCACCCTCGTTTACATGGCAACCACACAGCCACTCCCTTTATCCCGCCTCGGCAGGCAGTAAACGGACCTCCCTCTAAGAAATGTCAGACACCAACTCTTATTATTAGCAGTATAGTGAGCATTATTAATAGTAAGATATGAAATAACTGATATTTGTAATATTTATAAATTATCAGTTTAGCGCAAGAGCAGTAACATGTCGGTATTCTTCCGGCCGTGGGTAAATCAAGAATCACAGTGTAACGAAGCGGAATTAAATCAGCCGCCTGGACCTCCTCCTTCTTCTTCTTCTTCTCCTTCCTCACCAAGAACTCCAACTAAAAGTGACAAAAATGTGACTGGCAGAGGTGTTAAATTACGAAAACAAACCCTGATTTGGTGAGGAACATTAAAAATTTCTTACGAGGTGTTTTAGAAAATGACGATGTCATAACTGGTAAAAATTTAAATAATTTAGCATCGGCAGTGAAAAAAATAGTTAAAATCAGTAATGTCAATACCTATGTAACCCCCACTAAAAAGAAAGTTCGGAAGCAGAAATTTAAATTTGATAAAGTAGACGATTTCACTCGGGGCCTGCTTCGTCGAGCAGTTTTTGAGTATTTTTGAGTATTACTTTATTATCACACTAATGTAAGTGACCATTGCCACCTGTTCCTAATTGTGATATATTTGTTAATAATAATTGTACCGGGCGGTACACCTCCACTCCGCTAATTTAAAATGTGCGCCTGTTGAAACTCCTCTGCTGGAGGAAGTCTGAACTTTATTGACAGTATTAATTTTCTACCGTCTCAGAAGATGTCACCACGTGGAAAATTTTGAGTTTTTGAACTGTGTCATTTTTGATGTGTTTTTGTTTCGCTTGAAGTAAGAAGTATGAACTTTCTCTTCTAGAGGACACTACTGAAGATCTACAATAGTGCAACCTAGTGCGGAGTCAAAGAACTATTTTTTTGGAGAAAATTTAATTTCAAGAGTTTGTTCTTTGTTAAATTTCTTTCTATCATTGTTTAAGTTGGCAATATTTACCCCTTTCTTCCCCTTGTTATGAATGTATCCAATCCCGAATTTCTTCAATTAATTTCTATCCAATCAGATGTATCTTCCCCCAACTTGAATCTGTTGCGGGGTCCTATCCAATAAAGAGTTTGTGGGAGGGTGTTTTCTTTCCCCTAACGCCTAGAAACTTCCGCGAGAGTATTTAAACTGCTGATTTTTGGGTCTCTCGGCCACTTCTGTTCCATCTTTCAGTGTGTTAAGTACATAGCAGGGGGCGGGAAGCGCCTCTTTCTTCTCCAGCCGTTCAACACAAGGTAATGGCCGATTAAGAACTTCTTTCTTTGCTAGCTCAGCAGTTTAACTTTCGGGGCGGGTTCTAAGCGTTCAGCCATGTAACCTTTTCCTAAAATGTAACTACTCCTTTCATATATTCTCTTTTAAAACGACATATTGGGATAGAGAGTGCTAACCCTCTCGAGCTCCCACTCACATTGTCTTGAGGTGAACTTATTTTCTCAACCTATTTTTCGTTAATGTAAAACAAATTGTTCTTTTCTTAAGTCACCTCTTTAGCATGGGATTAGCCCTTGTATTAACGGCCTAGTGCCAAGTAGGTCTTAATCAAAGTGTATTAGGAGTGCAAGTTCGCCTCCTCTCAAATTGTTATTTTAGAGGTCATTTAATTAACCTGCTTTTCTTTTAATAGACCTCAGTAGATTGGGTATTTTACCCCTGTGTTTATGTCCGTTGAGGACAACTTGAAGGTGGAGTTTGGTGTGGCCTGGGAGAGGCTTAAATTTTGAGAGCGAGTGGCTCTTTTGAAAATTCTGGGTTGTATGCCTCATGGAGGCTTTTCAGTGTAATTTGGAGCAAGGGCTCCTAGGTATGAATGGGGTTTTCTCCCCCTCTGTTAAAACTTGTGTTTGAGGTAAAACTGAGCTGATTGCCCCAGCATTGTGAAGTCAGGGCGCGAAGCCCAAATTCTGTAAATATTGTAACTAACCCCTTTTGAATTGCTACTTTGTACCTGCCATGCTTGTTATTTCTTTGTTTTCAAAAAGAAAATATAACCTTGTTAACTTTTTAATTTTACATTGCACTATAATTTCGTAGCTTGAAACCCATTCACACCCGCACCTTCTTTCACCTCTACCTGCCACGGAAAAGTCCGTAACAATAATAATAATAATAATAATATAACTAGTTTTTCTGGGGTCCCACACGAAAAAATAAATGTATTTTTTCCCTTTTACAAATATTTATGGAATATAAAGTAGAATAAAGTAAATAAATAATAATAATCCAACCTATTTGAAATTTTTTATGGTTTGCAGAACTTCCTAAAGTGGGAGTTAACCCCTTAAAGTGTGTTAATTTCCCTTAACTGTCAGAAGCTACCGTCTGGGCCACGGAGGAGAAAATAATTATACTAATTATGAATAGTTAATAATAATTCAGTTGTCTCTTCATTCAGTATGTATACATTATTATTTTCACTTTTCAAAATGGTCTACATTATAGGTGGGCCGGCACAAGGTTGCGCTTGACAGTTGTAAGTCATGTTGGCACCACTACAAAAATGAAATGAAGAACGTCACCCGTTAATCAGAATCACCAATCTACTACTTTTTATGTCAGATACAGTTACGCATTTTATTCATGTTAATTCGTATTTAATGTCATGTAGTGCTTATAATCTTTTACTTGCTTACACAAATATGAGCATTTAAAAAATTTATAAAGTTTAAGCGAGCCACAAAATAAATACGAACTATTTACAGTTGATTGTTGTTGGCAATATGGGTAGTATAGTGGTGCCATCTATAACTAGCTTGACTACCGTATTGAAGTGTTGCCGTTTTGTGAAGTTTTATTTTAACGAATGCAGTGCGATGTCTCGGAAACGGCAACATAGTCATGAAGCGCGGAGTGTCCCTTAATATTCAGGCATTAGAATTCGTGCGGAGAACTCGCGAGTTTTACGAGATGGAGAGGAAATTCGTACGCTGGCCGTCTCTCTGTTCCTGCAGATCATGGCGTGGAACGCATACAGTGCATAACAGTCTTGTTTGTACACCAACTTATTGCAACGAAATAATGGTTACACGTTTGTATACAATTATTGTGTTGTATTTTATTGCCCATATCGTAATAGATACACTAATAAACAATGTAAATAATAAAAAACAAATCTGTGATCTTACAATTTAACACAAATACAAGCAATGTACCAAAGCCGAGCGTTTCATCGTGCAACAATCTTGTTTGTACACTAACAGAAGAAAATGAAAATTTCACTTAAAAAACACTTGTTACCTTGGCTTTAATACCGCGATAAGTATCCTCTGGCCTTGAGAACTGCCTTGCACCTTCCCGTTATGGAATGACCCAGTTTCTCACATCTTTTTGGGTCGGTTTTACCCCATTCTTCGTTGACTATACTTCTTAACCGCTCTAGTGATTGAGGTTTCTTAGCATGAACCCTTCTTTTTAGATTGACCCACAAATGTTCTATGGGGTTCAAGTCAGGGTATCGGGCAGGAGTTCGCAGTTGCGTTGGTACGTTCCATATCAGCCACTGCTTGCAAATATCAGCTGTGTACTTGGGATCGTTGTCTTTCTGAAAGATGTAGTGAGACCCCAACTCCATTTTTACTGCACTCTGTTTGGCGTTGTTCTTTAAAATGTTTAAATAACCCCCATCTGACGATGATGCCATTGATGATTTCGATACTTCTCACTCCACAAGACGATATGCACCCCCAAATCATAATTTATCCACCTCCATATTTTACGGTGGGTAGCGTATTTGCAGGTTTATTGGCTGTTTTTACATTTATCCATACATAACTTTTTTCATCCGAACCATATAGGGATTTTTTTGTGTAAGCTGACCAAATAACTTTGTTCCAGAACGTACAACCCGTCTTTTCATACTCTCTGCAAAATTTCATTCTGGCTTGTTATTTTTCTTAGTAACAAATGGCCTTTTCGTGGCCGTCTACCGTGAAAATCATATTTCCACAATACCCTACGAACTGTCTGACGACTAGACATTTTCTTCTTCGTACTTTCTTCCAGCATTATGCGGATCTTAGGTGCACTTAATTGTGGATTCTGTTTTACTTGTTTCATAATACAACGTTCATCTCGCCTATTCAGTATCTTTTCTTTTGCTTTTCTTGGCAAATTCTATGTGGTTCCTCTATAGCTGAATTTGTTCAACACACGTGTATTGTGGAATGCGATTTATTTACATTGCGTCCGATTTCACGCAGATAATACCCTTGCAATCCCAGAGATACAATTACATTTTTAGTTCGTCACTTAACTCTGTTCTTTTACCCATTATGTAACACACGGCCTGGTGCACTATCTACAAAGCTATGCACACTTGCACAGCACAGATACACACCATCTAACTAGGAGTGTTCCCGAGCGAATACGCAGTAATGATCGTGTACAAACTAGACTGTTGCAAGCACATAGGCCACTGCACAACATGTTTCTCTCCTATTCTTTTAAAATGATGTACCGAGACTTTTGATCGCTAACATCAAGTTCTCAACACCTTGTGCAATAACTTATCCAAGTTTCGTGCATTGGTTATGTACTATTTAGAAATTATAAAGGTATTATATCTGCTAAGTGGGGTGTACAAACAAGAATGTTATGCACTGTATGTCAAACATTAGGGGTTTCAAATCGTACTGTTAGAGAGGTGTTCGCCTCCAAGAACAGAAGTAAAAAGGGACTGGGGTACCGGTACATAGCATTAGCAGAAACGGGGCTGATATAGTAGGGACTTGTTTCATAGCACTCCGGGAAAGAAACGAATTAAGCTATTGTTTCACAGCACTCCGGGAAAGAAACGAATTAAGCTATTGTTTCACAGCACTCCGGGAAAGAAACGAATTAAGCTATTGTTTCACAGCACTCCGGGAAAGAAACGAATTAAGCTATCTCCTGTAAGAGGAACTATTTCCAGGCTGGTGTAATACGAAGACACGAGTACGATTATTACAGCTCAAAGTCCCTTCTGTCATTGTCATGGACAATGCACCTTACCACTCCGTAATAATGGACAAGACCGCTACTTCGAGCGCCCGTAAAGAACTGTTAGTAGAATGGCTGCGGTAAATAAATATCCCAGCGCATATGTGTATGACTAAATTAGTCGACGAGGTAGCGAAGGAACAAGGGCACGAGGTGATTGGGTTGCTGCCGTACCACTGTCACTTCAACCTCATTGAGTTGGTACGGTATGGGGTGAAGTAAAACACTACGTACGCAATAATAAGTCCTTACTGAAGTGGAAGGACTGTTCGGGAGAGTATTACTCGAATGGATACGGCTTTGTGGGTGAAGAAAGTTAGCCATGTCGCAACGTTCATTAATTCGGCCATGGCAACACATGGCATCATCAGAGACTGTCAGGAGTTGATGATCTGATGACAATGACAACGAAGGCGACGGTAGTGATGGCAGTGATCTGGAGTATATCGAGCCTCTACCTTTGTGAATCAGGTATGAAAATAAGGTTTCTGAATTTTCGTAAATTTTATAGATTTTACTTGAAACCTTTTGTGTTAGCACCGGTGTAAATTATTCTAACATTTATTGGTGTAATTAAAGTTAGATTCTTGTCGGCCGATTTCTTCCGTACCTTCTAACATCGCGATAATAAGAACTTCGTAGTATATTTATCTCGTATCATATTGTGTGATGAATAAACGGTGAGTATAAAGTTCGATTTCTGTCGGTGGATTTCATTTGTATTACGTATCATCGCAATGACATTAAAAATATCTCTCCCATGTTTTTAAAAACTCACGTGTCGTGCAATCAGCTGTTGTTACCGCGGCAACATCGCTTTGTGCGCCATTGCAGTGTGACCAACATTGTGCGCAGCTGTCATGTGCAACCCTACGCCGGCCCACCTATAAAAACTGTGCAGCCTATTGGTGGGATACAATTGGATAATTTGAACATTCGTTCTGTTAACAATTATATGATAACAGAAACAATGACAACAACAGGAATTATTATTATTATTATTATTATTATTATTATTATTATTATTATTATTATTATTATTATTATTATTATTATTCATGTGGCTATTTCAGCCTTATAATGTTTCGGCATTTACGTGAAATTGAAAACTACAGAAATCATTTCAAGAAAAGCTGGTGGGATTTGAACCCACGGCACCTCCCGACAAATAAATTCCATTAAATTAAAATGTTTTATTCCCGCTCTGGCTCGTTTGGTGCTAATGAGGTAGACGATTTGGCAACTCTGACTACGGCAGACGTAGTAAATCCTATTAGCCCCTAATAGACAACGGGCTGCCGCTAAAGGGTAGTGGTGTGAGGCGAGGTCGTCATGTTTTGTCCCCAACTATACCATCCTGGGAATACATATCGTTATCCTAAGTATCTCCCTGTGGTGGGGGAGGTAGAATAGCACTCAAGGTTATCTCCTGCCTGTCGTAAGAGCCGACTACAGAGGGCCCCAGGAGATCTCAATTTGGGAGCGTGGGTTGACGACCATACGACCCTTAGCTAAGTCCTGGTATTGATTCCACTTACTTGTGCCATGCTCTTCACTTTCATCTATTCTATCCAACCTCACTTGGTCAACTCTTGTTCTTTTCCGACCCCAACTCTAGAAGAACATTCGAGGGCTAGGAAGCCTTTAACTTTCACGCCCTTCGTGGGCCTTGTCTTCCTTTGCCGGTATTTTCATTTTGTCGAAGTGTCGGATTCCTTCAATTTTTCTTTCTAATTAGTGTTAGTCTACTGTATATATAGAATGGTTGCCTAGTTGTACTTCCTCTTAAAACAATAATCACCGAGCCCGATAGCTGCAGTCGCTTAAGTGTGGCTAGTATCCAGTATTCGGGAGATAGTGGGTTCGAATCCCCACTGTCGGCAGCCCTGAACATGGTTTTCCGCGGTTTCCCATTTTCACACTAGGCAAATGCTGGGGGTGTTCCTTAAGGACACGGCTGCTTCCTCCCCACTCCTAGCCCTTTCCTGCCCCTTTGTCGCCATAAAGCATATCTGTGTCGGTGCAACATAAAGCAACTTGTAAAAAAAATTTTAAAAAATTACCACTACTACCACCACCATCCTAAGTATTTGAAATTCGCTCCACCAGTTGCAGATTGGTACTCCCCACTTGACGTTCAATCTTCTCAGGTTTCTTCCCTACTTACCACTTTAGTCTTTGCTAATTTTCATATAATATTAACTCTCTGGAAAATATACCAGCCATAAGAAATATTCCTGTACGGTTCATGGGGGGCATTCTATTAACCCGGAGCTATAAATTGGTATAATACCCTACTTTTTTCGGTTTGTTTTTATGATTCAATGCCCTTTGCATGAGTCATGCTGGACACGAGCTCACAAATTCCTGACAGCTGGCTGGCAGCCAAAGAGACCTTACTTACCGACAAGGAGATCAATACGAGGAAAGGTTAGTTTATTACAGAACAAAATGAACTTACAGAACAAAATGAACTTACAGAACAAAATGAACTATCTCTGGGTCGAAGAGGTGATGGACATCTCTCGGTCGTAAAAGGAAACGAGGTCTCCGTGAAGATAACAAAAATGAATTATTATGATCGTAGCTGGAAACAGACTGTGAAGTTGTTGAAACACAACCATTGCTTCCTTCGTCCTAAGTCCACACCAGAAGTTCGGAAAACAGGCTGGTTACAGATATTTGTACACTTAACATTTTAAAGGGAGATGGAATATTCTTACCTCGCCGATGTTAATATCGCTTCTTTCTATCTGCGTCTGACGAGAAGTCGCGGCAGCTTGTAGGCACGGCACGAGTACGATACTACACTCTAAGCTACAAACACTGGTCGTGACAGACAGTGCAAATTCTGTGAAACAGATGCATGTTCACTATTTACGTGTTCATACGCAGTACTTACTGTTTAATGTAAATGTGTAACCAAAGCACAATTACTGCACAACCATTTTGAAGTTTCAAAGTAGCACCTCATTTCGCAAGACAGACGGAACAGCTGTTTATTGTCAGTCTTGAGACTTGGAGTAGACGCATGCGCATCTTATTTCGCATCGACGCGACTTCTCCTCAGACGACCCTAGTACGTGCTGATGTGCTATAGGCCTAGGGCCCGGATTAATATGCACTAAAAACTCGGAAAATATGCATGCTCATATGCACTAAAAATGTTGTAAATATGCACGAAAATATGCACTAAAACATAAAACAAAATACACTTACCAGACTCACTATTTAATTTTAATTCAGTGTTAAATTGACAAACATGTTTAATTCCTTGCAAAATGATGCGTGTCAGTAGGTTTCAATAGTTTTTAATTTTTTCCAGGAGTCAATAACTTTCTGTTGTTGGCCAGAGTTAATTTATACGCTGAAAATTATCGTTCTACGTCTACGGATGTAAGTGGGTAATACTTGAACACTGGCACTGACAGCTCGGAACATTCCTCTGAAAAAAATCTTTAGGCATTTTTCAGTTTAGTCTGGTGAAACATTGCAGTAGACAAAGAGCAAGTTAACAGATGAACACACTTGTTTAAGAAAACCTCACGAGGCTACTGTTAGAAGGAAGTAGCTATTGTGAAAAGCGTCATTATCCGTCTACCTGCTTGTATTGCGACACTGAAAGCTTTTTCGTTGATCAGGGAAGGCTTCTTATGTTGCCAAGGGATGTATAACATACAGAGTTCATTAGATTTTTCATTTCGTTCAGAAATCTCAGATAATCGATCACACATAAGAGAAACATATGTCCGTATATGCACTAACGCTCAAAATATGCACTAACGTTCAAAATATGTATTTGCATATGCGCATATGCTTTTTTTTTAAATCCGGGCCCTAGCTATAGCACACTTCTCATTCGATCTTACACAATAAACTTCGTTCTATGAATG
The DNA here is from genome assembly GCF_040414725.1 of Anabrus simplex. Taxonomy (NCBI): domain Eukaryota; kingdom Metazoa; phylum Arthropoda; class Insecta; order Orthoptera; family Tettigoniidae; genus Anabrus; species Anabrus simplex. The sequence continues at coordinate 207,654,016 of NC_090270.1, read as the reverse complement.
AGCTATTTTATAAAGGAAGCTGACGGAAATATCTGAAATGTTGACTTGTCTCCGGCTTAGAAGAAAGTAGCCTCGTCACCGCTTGCTGAAATTTTCGGTAGAAGCCATGACGTCACGCAGGAGTATTATACACTGCGTATAAATATGCTATGGTATTCAAGTAATTTTCCTGAGAGAGAAATGAATGTTACAGTTTGATATCCAAAACTAGACTTCAGGAACAGTGAAGAAGCTGCACCATTTCAACCGTTTACAAGACACTTTTCTCTAATTACCACCAGACTGTTGAGAATATTAGTCACAAAACCCATACCCCAGTCGCTAACTGCCAATATGTTTTCTTCCCTCCACATAATTAAGAACCTTTCTTCAAACACTATATCACAACCAAGTCGTAAGTAGCCTGCTATGCTCTCTCAACTGAGAATATGATTGACAACATCGAGGAGTTCAACTGTAAAATTATCGAAAAATTCTGTAGCAGAAAACAGCGACGTGTGGGCTTTGCTTTTTGTCAATGATCGAGGGCTAAATATTACTTATTTATTTTTGCGGGTTTATTTACAATTTGTTCGACTTTTTGCTTGAAAATTGTAGCAAACAGTTGAATTTTAACACGGGTCACCACTGAGTTTATGTCCCTGTATCTCTGAAACCTCAGCAAATATAAACACTATAATCTGTATAGCTGCTTTTAGCATCTATTGTAAGTTCATTATACCAGAATGAAGTGGTTAGTATAAGGTTTACGATTTCCTTTCACTTAAAAGTCATTTATGAAGGTTAAATCATTATATACGTGCGTTTAATTTAGGAAGTGATGAAGATTTTTCTATGGTTTAGGTTCAGAGGGTTTTATCGTAGACTTAAAGCTTTGATGAATATTTGAATATAATTCATTCAGTAGTTTCACAGATGTAAATACATATTTTATTGAAAATGCCAAATACTAGATACTGCAATATAAGTAATTCGTTACGAAAATTCAAGCAGTGATCACAGAATAGCAAACCAATTCTCTACAGATCAGAAGTAACTATATCCTACTATGTCCGTTGGTTTTGGAAATGCAGAGGTTTTAAAGGAAGATTGTGAAAACTGTGGAACGGAGTGGCCGCACGTGCTAATGTGTTACAACTAGCGAGCCAAGCTCTGCATTCGGGAGATGAGTGGGTTCGAACCCCACCGTCGGCTGTCCTGAGAATGGTTTTCTGTAGTTTCCCATGTTCACTTCCAGGCAAATGCCAGAACAGTTCCTATTCATAAGCCATAGCGATTCCTTGCACCTCCTTACCCTATTTCATTCATCTTCATAAGCTCCTCAATTGAGGTTCGCGTCAGGAAGGCCAACCGGATGTAAAATCATACTAAATATTATCTCATCTCATCCCCGATCCCGAATCAAGAAACAGGACAAAGGGGTAGACACATACAATGTGAAAACTGAGGACATTTGTTAAGACTATAACCCAGTAAACATTAGAAGCAAGTTTTTCCTTGGTTTTATGACGCACCGACACCGACATGTCTTATCAAGACGATAGAATAGTACTGGAAAGGAAGCGACCGTAGCCAGCATTCGCCTGGTGTGCAAATCACCTTCAGGGCTGCCAACAGTGGGGTTCGAACCCAATTTCACCCAAATGCAAGCTCACTGCTATGCGACCCAAACTGCGCAGCCAACTCGCTCTGTAGAAACAAGTTTCTAGAATGAGTTTCTCAAAAGAAATGATGTACCAATTTAATCAAGAAATTTTAAATAATTTGTTGGGATGAAAATCTAAAAATGCCTAAGTTCTCTTATTTTAGGGTTCCAACTCCCTTGCAGATTGTGTCTGTACACTGAATCTCTCCCCAAGATCTTTCCACTGTTATCCCGTTTCAGGCAGGACTATAAAGACCAGATGTCGTGATATCGCGCACTACAACGGGTTTGCAGTTCTACTGAGATGTCCGAAATATAAAATCCAAATTTTAAATCAAGGCTCTCGGCAACAGTCATATAAAACCTTCCATACAAAACTTACTAATGTCCGAACAAAATGTCTTAATATAACAATGTCCAAAGATAGATTCCTGAAATAAATAACAGTATAATTAGATGAACATATTTTTCTTAAATACATATATGTTTCATTTCCTTCCGTAGAAAAACAAACCAAAGCTTCTGTACAATTCTATAAATCAGAAAATTTTTGCGTGTCTAGAGGAGTTCATCAACTGATTTACTGATAACTACGGCCTATTTCCGAGCTAGAATTACCAGCAAAGCAAAGAATTTCTTGGCTAAATGCTCTCCTCGAACGGTACCAAGCCGATATATCTACTCATTTCCACGCTGTGAAGAATAAACATGAAATACCTCTGATTTCAGCCCAACATCCCTGAGGACAAGAACATAAATGACGAAAAGGTGTTTTGAATAGTTTTTTGTTCTGCACATTGGTTTTTTTCTCTCATTTGGAACACATATTCAGAGTACATTTAATTATAGACTTTTCTACATTGAACAATTTATCTTCCATAGACTTTTCTGTATCGGACAATTTATCTTTCATGTTCTCATATTGCACATTTTTCTTCAGATGTTAGACTGAAATGGTAAGAAATGCGGTAAGACGCTCAGGCCAGTCAGAGTTGTTGCTATTACATTCTCATTTTCATACTCCAATACGTCCATAGAGGTCACAAAAACCGTAACTGAGTAAGTTGGCTGCACGGATCAGGCCGTGTATCTGTTAGCTCTCATTCGGGAGATGGTGGGTTTGAACCACACTGTCGGCGGCGCTGAAGATGGTATTCCGAGGTTCTGGATTTTCATAGCAGCAAATGATGGAATTGTACCTTTAACGAAGGCCACAGTGACTTCCTTCCCAGTCCTAGCACTGTCCTATCCCACTGTCGCCGTAAGACTTGTCTGAGACAGCGCAACGTAAAACCAATGTTGAAAAAAATGTTTAAAATATTTACCCCAGTATACATTTCCTCATCTCTTAAAAACTACATGCTTTACAAAGTTGTTACAACATACTTTTATAAGCTATTTTCAGTTCTCTGTATTGACACAAAGAAAGGTACGATTCTGTGGATCATTTTCATAATAAGAAGGTTCAAACTGAAAGACTTTTTTCTCTCACGAATAATCGTTCACATCAGCAAATATTCTCTAAAGGAATACGGCCTTTACAGGACTGAAACTAGGTACTAAGTTGTTTAATATTCACCCTTCATATCCATTAATGCATCGAATAATGGTTACATTTGTAAAAACGAGTACAGTATATGATTGTTTTTGTATGAGTTATAGCTTCCACGGTCCTACTGAGCCTCTGCTACGTCCTCGTCTGGGTTGGACTATGGCAAGGACGTAACATGACTGGTTTAAAAAATGGTTTTGCGATAATGGGGTTGACAAATACAGAATTAATATCCATGAATGAAGAATATAAAAACTTTAGTAAGGGATTATTATTATTATTATTATTATTATTATTATTATTATTATTATTATTATTATTATTACTGGCCTGTTCCTCAATTTATTGAATTGACACTTGATGTGGATCATAACCAGGAGAACATCAAATAATGGGGAAAAGGTGGGGAAGGTGATTATTACTTCAAGGGAAAGTGCGACCAGATAATTAATGCCCTCTTAACTCTAATCAGAAAATAAAAAGGAAGAAAGGAAGGGACCACGAAGACCTTGATCATGTAAGACTCCGTAGGCCTCTCAAATCGAATACCGCCGGGGTTAGTAAAGAACAAACCGGGCGAGTTGGCCGTGCGGTCAGGGGCACGCGGCTGTGAGCTTGCATCTGGGAGATAGTGGGTTCGAATCCCACTGTCGGCAGCCCTGAAGATGGTTTTCCGTGGTTTCCTATTTTCACACCAGGCAAATGCTGGGGCTGTACCTTAATTAAGGCCACGGCCGCTTCCTTCCAACTCATAGGCCTTTCCTATCCCATCGTCGCCATAAGACCTATCTTGTGTCGGTGCGACGTAAAGCAATTAGCAAAAGTAAAGAACAAGACGTGACTCAAAGAGGTCGGATAGGAACGATGAAATTGGAACTCACGATAGGTAAACGGAAACAACTCAAGATTTACCGGTAACTGGCTCCATCAAATCACCCATGCTCTCAAAATTCAAGGAGAAAAGGAAATTTATAGAATAACTCTATTTCTGAATTAATTACACTTTTACGTACTGTAGTTGACAGAGGCGGAACTTGTCCTCGTGCACTTTCAAAGAAACAGTCTCATACAAATGGAGTTGAAGCCCGTTTTAACCTTGCAGAATTTTAGCATTATTTCCTGCGTCTTGTTTCTACTTGAATCTGTGAGACAGTCTATCTTTTACACTTAACTGTAATTTACGTTGCATCACATCACATTATTTATAACCGAATAAATCAATTCATCACATCTAGAACGAGTTATCCAGTGTGTAAAATCTGTTTATTTTTTCCATCCGAAATTTCAAGTTAACGTATTGAGACATTGATGCCTCGCTTTATGTACCACGTCGGTAAGCCCATCTTTAAACAAAGAAAGCAAAGCCTGGCGCCCAGGACAATTTATTGTTTCACACACTGCCGGTAGATGACCCCGCAAACGATGACAACTTCGTTTACATTCACCACATCAAATAATAGATCTGCAGAGTTCCGCATGACCTGCCAAGCAAAAAAAGAGCATAAAGCCACCGTCTTGTTGATTGTATATAGAATGCGTTACTGAAGGTCTCGATTTTCATGTAGAAATAGAGGTCCACGCTCACAGAGAAAGAAGCACGGTTATCAGCCAGCCTCAAATCATCATCCGTGAATACTGATACGATCAGAATCTCTATGTCGTAAAGAGTAGAACAAATTACTTTAGTCAAATTCTGGGAGGAAAAGAAATCGGATAACAAGTGATGATATATATAAGCATGCAAATATATACCTATACAACTCAATTCTACCTATATGCTCGGAAAAATACTGTTAGCTTCTAATCATGATATCTGCGATATGCATCTTCATTTGGATCGTTATCTGGGCAACGCCGGCGCAATATGTGATTTATTTCATTAAAAAGTTCCTGTCTCGCAACACTATATTCAAGTCCTACCGCGATTGTGATTTCCTGAATCCATTGTCAATTAATGAGAGTAAAAAGGAGGTAGGAATGAAACATAGTGAGAAGCACTCAACCAGCATTAAAGGCAGAATGTCCATATGCTTATTTTTTTTTTTTTTTTTTTTTTTTTTTTTTTGCTAGTTATTTAATGTCGTATTAAGATATGTAGGTTTTGGGATAGAGAACTGGGAAAGTAGTGGCCGTGGCCTTAATTAAGGTGCAGCGCGACATTTACCTGGTGTGAAAATTGTATCACTGAAAACCATTTACAACATTAGTCTGGCTCCTTGACTCAATGGCCAGCATAGTGGCCTTCGGTTCAAAGGGCCCTGAGTTAGTTTCCAGGCCGGTTAATTCCCTTGGCCCGGGGACTGGGTAGTCTGTACTGTCCTCAGTATTCCTCCATCACACACAACAATAACACGCAGTTTCTCATACACGGCAGATGCCCCTTATCCCCGTCGGGATCGCCTTGAAAGGGTTGCAATTGGCTAGCAATATTCGTGAATAATAATAATAATAATAATAATAATAATAATAATAATAATAATAATAATAATAATAATAATAATAATAATAATTGTTACCGTGTTTTTGTGGTAGTTATGCATGAAAGAAGGTGCTGGGTGGTGAATAGGTCTCAAGCTACTAAAGTGAAATTAATTTTAAAATTTAACAAGGTTATATTTTCTTTTCAAGATTAAGTAATAACAAGGAACAGGTACTTAGTAGCCGAAACACAATTTGAAATGTACAATTACAGGGATTACAGAATTTGGGCTTCGAGCCCTGAGTTCACAATTCTTGAGCAACTAGCCCAACTTTCCGATATACAAATTTTAACAAAGGGGCAGAAGACCCCAATCAAACCCTGGAGCCCTTGCTCCAAATTACACAGTAAAGCCTCCTCGAGGCATACAACACTCCGTTTCCAAAAGAGCCACACGCTCTTTAATTTAAGCCTCTCCCAGGCCACACCAAACTCCACCTTCAAGCTGTCCTCAACGGACATAAACACAGGGGTAAAATACCCAATCAACTGAGGTCTATTAAATGAAAAGCAGGTTAATTAAATGACCTCTAAAACAATTTGAGAGGAGGCGAACTTGCACTCCTAATACACTTTGATTTTAAGACCTACTTTGGCTCTTAGGCCACTGATGCAAGGGCTAATCCCATACTACAGAGGTGACTTAGGAAAGAACAATTTGTTTTACATTAACGAAGAATAGGTTGAGAAAACTAAGTTCACCTCACAACAATATGAGTGGGAGCTCGAGAGGGTTAAGCACTCTCTATCCCGATATGTCGTTTGAAAATAAAATAGATACCAGTTGTTTTTACATTTTAGGAAAAGGTTACATGGTTGAACGCTTAGACCCGCCCCGAAAGTTAAACTGCTGAGCAAGAAAAGAATGAATTTTATTAATCGGCCATTACCTTATTGTTGACCGCTGCCGAAGAAAGAGGCGCTTCCCGCCTCCTGCTATGTACTTAATACACTGAAAGATCGAACAGAAGTGGCCCGGAGACCCTAAAATCAGCAGTTTATATCCTCTCGCGGAAGGTTCTAGGCGTTAGGGGAATGAAAACACCCTCCCTCAACGTTTTTATTGGATAGGACCCCGCAACAGATTCAAGTTGGGGGAAGATACCCCTGATTGGTCAGAAATTAATTAAAGAAATTCGGGATAGGTTACATTCATAACAAGGGGAAGAAAGGGGTAAATATTGCCAACTTAAACAATGACAGAAAGAAATTTAACAAAGAACAAACTCTTGAAATTAAATTTTCTCCAAAAAAATAGTTCTTTGACTCCGCACTAGGTTGCACTATTGTAGATCTTCAGTAGTGTCCTCTAGAAGAAAAAGTTCACACTTCTTACTTCAAGTGAAACAAAACCACATCAAAAATGACACAGTTCAAAAACTCAAAATTTTCCACGTGGTGACATCTTCTGAGAAAGTAGAGAATTAATAGCGTAGATAAAGTTCAGGCTTCCTCCAGTAGAGGCGTTTCAACAGGCGCACATTTTAAATTAGCGGAGTGGAGGTGTACCGCCCGGTACAATAATAATAATAATCAAGCAATGCGGCTGTTCAATAGTCATCTTTTAAACGACTTCAAGGCCTAGGCTTGACTCCTTCCTAATTTTGAAAAATAGGAAAAACAACCCTTATGAATAGGGCTCGTAAGTTGAAGACCTATAAATGGCCTAAAAATGACCTATTAAAAAACCTAAATTTCAAAAAAGGACCTAAAAACTGGCAAAAAAAAGATGTAATATGCGATCCAAATTCATTCATCATTTTAGTTTTAATTGCATATTTAATGAATATAATGTTTAAAATGCATAATTCTGGTGGTATGCAACATACGTACAGTGCAAATATATGAGCGAAATACTTCGTTCAGACAGAAGGCCCTACACATTTTTAGATTAACATAATTTAAAGAAAGGAATTCCGTGTTTGTTAAAGAAACCTTACCTCAGTTGGCTTTGCAGTATATCACAATAGTCGTCTCCTGGTTCTTAGGTGTAAAGGATCGTCAGTTTTCAGACAGCACATTGTGAAACATCGAGAAACTTCACTCCTCATGAACGGATGTTAAGGGTTTATACTTCAAACAAGTGAAATCTTACTCCTCAAGAACACTCACATCAAAACTTTCTCCTTTCAAAAATGAAACTAGTACTTAAAAAAAAAAAAAAAAGCTATTAAATTATGTGCAAGATAAGTGAAATATTTTCTCTCATTTCAGATATGGTTCAAATATATGTGTATAATAGAGAAACGATGTTTAAGAGGTGATAGATGAAATAATATATTGTTCGAATTGAGAATGGACAGTAAAATATAGTCGAAAAAATTTGGAAGTTGCAAAAAAAGCCGTTAAGACCTAAAAAAGGACCAATAAGCCCAAAACGCCGAAAAAAGGCAAGAAAGAACAAATAAAACCCACCATTTTCTGGCCTAGAATGACCCAGAATGAACATATATTGTGTTTGGCCTCGTCTTGGGACACTCAAGGGGGGGGGGGGGGAATTCCTCAACTTCTGAGCCCTAACCATGACTAACGTAAAGGGGCATTGGCATCGGATTATAAGGCACAAAAAACAAGAAAATACAATTAAAGACACCTAAGAGAACTCGCAAATCTCGCACTGCTAATTTCAGAAAAGAAAATGTAGTGTTGTAAAAAGAAACCTATAAGAACTCGCAAATCTCGCCCTGGTAATCTCAGAAAAGAACGACGCGTCGGACAGATAATATGATGAAAGGGAGTAGCACAGCAAAACTAGATGGGAGCAATAGCAGATTCAGTTCGACATTCGTAATTGCCTTACATGTCTCACAAAATGTATCGGTGAGAAAAGTGTTATAAACAGCTGTTTTGAAAATCTGATTATATCTATTCCATTGAATTTAACAGCATTTCGCTTTATAAAGAACAGGGTGATACATTACTAGCCCATTTCATTCGATGATTAACCATTTACTGCATGAATTACTTTTCGTTTGGTGAAGAAAATTTCAAACTTACGTTCAATGTTTTAGATTTACCAGCAATTCTTAACTGGGGCTAATAGCTTAACACTCATATGTGATGTGGATTGCCATAACGGGGTATATAAACGATGTTTCACGATTTCACGCTAAGCCTTTAACAATCAAAGACCGAACATTACTGTCTACTGGCCATGGGTACGTATAGCAGGGCGCAAGTACAATGTCTTTGAGGTTGAACCAGAGGTACTCCTGAAGCCTGTGGTAATGCGATGGGGAGGGCCCACGTAAAATAAACGGGGGTTGGTACGCGTGTATCCATTTATACAGGTGAAAAGTTATATGTTGCCTAAGGGCAACAGTATGCAGTAAAAGAGTTAATATTATCGCCTAACTGGGAAGCAGTCGTCTTGGCAAGGCCGACAGTTTATGCATTAATTTTGGTTTCGAATGTTGTTCCATTCGGAAATTCGTCTACAAGTCTGCCCCCTTTCCTTTCGCATGCGACAACATAGAATGTTGCCCTCATCCTCATTGCAGGAGTATATAATCTCTAATTACTTGTAAATTTTAGCTTGGAGGGCCCTGATATTGTTGCAAACTTCCCAGTCAAATTTAATTAAGATTTGCTGCGAGATTCCGCGGTCCAGTAGTATCCAACTGTGGGCTAAGCGACTCAGAAAAACAGTGCAAGAAGAACAAACCAGAAGAGCAGGTATGTTTTCATCTTCATACGAGATGAAGTGTGAAATCGGAACCCAATGGAACGTATTGATTGAAAAACAAAACACCACTTTGCAGGGGTAAATGTTCTTTTCCTACTTCTTTAACGCCGTACTAACACACTGCAGGTTTTCGGCGACAGAAGGAAGGAAGAGGGCTAGGACTGGGAAGGTAGCAGCCGTGGCCAAGCATTTGCCTGGTATAAAAATGAGAAAACGCGGAAAACCGTCTTCAGGGCTGCCGACGGTGAGATTCAAACCCAGTATCTTCCGAATGCTCACAGCTGTGCGACCCTAACAGCACAGCCACAAATGTTACGTATTATCTGTTCTGCGGTAATAAAAGATTTGTGAAACCCCATTCAAAAATGTCACGCACTTTCTCAGACTTCGAACGGCAGATAATGGATTTATAGACTAATGTGTCAGCTCTCTCTCTTCCTAAACTGCACTGCAGTATACCGATACAGTCACCGATCGATTCCAGAGTCAATATTTCCTTTGAATTCTTTATAAGTCGCAACTAAAACCTACATAGACGCACCCTGAATAATACATGCGACAGACTACTGAATATGTAAGATAAGGAGGAGCAACCACTGCGAACGTCGAACTGAACATACCGATATATTGCGCTATGGGCGTTTGTCATGACAGGGCGAATGACTATCGTTCTAAGAAAGATGAAAGTGCACGAGGGCCATCTAAGATTATCTAGAGGAGGTGATATTAGTTTGAAATAAATTCTCACGTATTTCGACATTGGTCAACGACAACATATATTCGTTGTTGTTGATTCATTTTATGAGCTCGGGATACCTTTGACCATTAGCCTCAACACAATACACAACGAAGGAAGTAAGCTTCTGTATTCACATAAGGTGTCCTCCCGTTCAATTCTCTAGAAAACACACTTTGCACTTCGATTCCTAAATATACAGTATATTCATCTTTTATGCTAATAATGCATGCATGTGCCCAGTCGTTGGAAGTCCTCCTTAAACAAGATGTAATACTTCAACAGAAACCAGCCACAGGAAAAAGACGAACATTTTTGTAAAATGTGACCTGAAAATCACTACAAACATCATATTTATCCAGCAATTTTCTAATTAGAAAACACCGCGTGGCGGGTAAAGGAATTCATTACTGCAGTAATATAAAAAAATATTGTCAATTAATTATCTCAACACACTAAGGAAAAGGAGCCATCAACAGTACAGTTCTAACAATAATAAGTACGAATTAATTACATTTCAATTTTTAGCAGCAAAAATATTCTTCACCTTATATTTTTTTCCCCAGATTCTGATGGGATCGCAGATGCGATCTGCGTTACATTAATTAACATGGCCCCATTTTACGGCCGGATGCACCTTCCGACGTCAACCCTCTGCGAAGGTATGAATTAACATGTTCTTGGGGTGGTTAGTTCATGTGAAATTAAACAGAGATTAATAGCTGCCAACAGGGCCTATTTTGCTCTAACAAGACTTCTCTCTTCAAGGATCTTGACTCGTGCTACCAAATTAACCATCTACAAAACACTACGACCTGCATTTACATCTGCCACGGAGACTTGGCCATTAACAGAAAAGATACTGGAATGTTGGATGGCCTCAAAAGAAAGATACTTCGAAGAATGGATGGGAAGGTACAATAATGAATTGTACACCATTTACACCTGTTAGAAGAACAGTGAAATCGGCCAGACTGAGGTGGGCCGGGCACATAGCACTGATGAGTGATACGGAAGTACCTTTTTTTTTTTTTTTTTTTTTTTTTTTTTTTGCTTTTCGTCGCACCGACACAGATAGGTCTAATGGCGACGATGGGACAGGGAAGGGCTAGGAGTGGGAAGGAAGCGACCGTGGCCTTAATTAAGGTACAGCCCCAGCATTTGCCTGGTGTGAAAATGGGAAACTACGGAAAACCATCTTCAGGGCTGCCGACAGTGGGATTCGAACCCACGAAAGTACCTAAAAAATATATATTAAATGGATGAGGACGACCGAGAACCAGACGGATGGATGAAGTCATTGAAGATCTTTGGGAAATGGGCTATAGAAATTGGGAAAGCTTAGCGCTGGTTCGAGATAAATGGCGGAAGATTGTTGAAGAGGGCAAGCTTTACAATGAACAATAGAGCCCGCAAGCCAGGTAAATTTATTACAATTTACTTTACGTCGCACCGACACAGATAGGTCTTATGGCGACGATAGGAAAGGAAAGGGCTACGAGTGAAAAGGAAGCGACCGTGGCCTTAATTAAGGCACAGCTCCAGCATTTTCCTATTGTGTAAATGAAAAACAAAAAAACATTGGAAACTATCCTCAGGGCTGAGTGCCGACAGTGGGGTTCGAACCTACTATCTCATTGGATGCAAGCTCACAGCTGCATGCCCCTAACAGCAAGGCCAACTCGCCCGGTATAAATTAATTAGACGCGACAGAGAAACGAACTTGGGACCCTCTGAACCGAGGTCACTACGCTGATCATTCAGCCAAGGGGCTAAACAAAGAAGCACAAATGCTATCTGCAATAAGCAGTCGAGCACATTACTGTATATTAATCTACAATACCTGCACTTCCATGTGGAATCCGAATGAAAGGGATATAACGGTTCACTTCAGGAATCCCACAAAGTGAGAACGATGGTGAGAATTTTAGTAATGGCGAGATAAGGGCCAGTTACGAATGAACACGACAGATGCTGATCATCAAAACCAGGAACGCTGGTAAAATCACGTGAGGCTGAAGGACGATAGATTACTAAAACGAATGGAATCTGGAAATGGAGGGCAAGAGAAGTAGAGAGAGACCTAGAAGACGGTAGTGAAAACTCGTAGCCTTTAATGCCCCCCCCCCCCCCCGTTGGGTATATAAAACCATCCACACTCTTAAGTCAACAGGATTAGCGTTTCAGACATTTAGATCGGTTACAGCCAGGCAGCCAAGTAGCAATATAAAGATCTTGGCTTGACCAGGAACCTTACAAGTTGGTCCAAGGGCATTTGATCGGGAGCATGTGTGAAAAATCAGACTGATCTCTCGTGAACGTACAATAAAGTTATTTATTTAGTTATCATTCCTACTTGATTTATTAGAAACATAAAGCCGTAATTTACGACAGGCCAATACACGAGGTCAATCTCTATGCACTAAAGAGGAGAAGGATTAAGAAGCAAATTTTCAATTTATTTTGATTTATAACTCGCTGACAAGTTAACGAGACAAGAAAGAAAAAGTCGTTGATAAAATATCTACAATGACTTGACCGAATAATGTAAAGAAATTATACATAAAAATAGGAATAAACTTAGGGCAATAAAATTCAAAGATCGACAAGTGTGTAAGTTATTGATAATAGCTGGAGTTGGCGTAACAAATAAATATGTGGAACGAGGTTCTGTTATTAATAGCTTCTCAACTAGTGACACATTTCTTAGTTTAAAGACTTCATTTCCGGTTTGTCAGACAGTTCATACACCACTTTTCAATAATAATAATAATAATAATAATAATAATAATAATAATAATAATAATAATAATAATAATAATAATGTTATTAGCTTAAAGTCCCACTAACTACTCTCTGCGGTTCTTGGAGATGCCGAGGTTCCGGAATTTAGTCCCGCAGGAGTTCTTTAACGTGCCAGTAAATCCACCGACACGAGGCTGACGTATCTGAGAAGAAGAAGAGGAAGGAGAAGAAATAGAAGAAGGGGGAGGAGGAAAAGTTAATACTGTGACTTCAGCTATTCCGCGTGCGGCAAACATATTGAAATGAAATGGCGTATGGCTTTTAGTGCCGGGATGTGTCCGAGGACTTCAGCTCGCCAGGTGCAGGTCCTTTGATTGGACTCCCGTAGGCGACCTGCGCGTCATGATGAGGATAGAATCATGATGAAGACGACACATACACCCAGCCTCCGTGCTAGCGGAATTAACCAATGACGGTTAAAATTCCCGACCCTGCCGGGATCGAACCCAGGACCCCTGTGATCAAAGGCCAGCACGCTAACCATTTACCCATGGAGCCGGTCGGCAGAGATATTGATTTGACGCCATGTAGGATGCCTCCGTTTCAACTTCGACGTTCGATGTTGCTCTGCTCAGCTCACGGAGGTGTCTTTGTCTTTTTATGTGGTGATTAGACATTGTATACCACACCATCTCCTCTGCTGGCCAACATTCTGCTGGTGAAATGTTTTTCCACAACAGGACTTGAAACCGGCTAGCCACGTGTCAGACCTTATGGACTTTACGCCTTGACAATCACGGACACCAGGCGGGTTACTGAGGCAGTGATAAGAAATATTTTATAGCACAGATTTGAGTGGCTGACGGCTGAGAAGCGCAGGCTTTCTGAGCCCAAGACAGGGGTTCAATCCCGGCTCAGTTCGGTGGTGTTTGAAAGGAGTTAAATACGCAAGCCTCGTGTCGGCAGATTTACTGGCACGTAAAGAGAATCGTGTGGGAGAAAATTCTGACACATCGACATCTTCAGAAAACGTAAGGGCCGATGACCTAGATGTTAGGCCCCTTTAAACAAGCATCATCATCATCTCAAGAAAACGTAAAAACAGTGAGTGGGGACGTTGAATTCTTCTTCTTCTTCTTCTTTACCGACCGCTTTTCCCACACCTGTAGGATCGCGGGTGGGAACTGTGTCGCACAGGTGGATTCGGTCCTGTTTTACGGCCGGATGCTCTTCCTGACGCCGGCCCTATATGGGGGAATGTAGTCGCTGTTGCGTGTTTCTGTGGTGGTTGGTGGTGTGCTGTTCTGTGCGAATATGAAGAGGACAGTGATGGGACGGACACAAATACCCAGTCCCCGAGCCAGAAGAATTAATCAGAGGCGATTAAAATCCCAGAACCGGCCGGGAATCGAACCCGGGACTCTCTGAACCGAAGGAGAGTACGCTGACCATTCAGCCAACGAGTTGGACTAAGTGGGACTTCCAATCAATAACATTATTATAACCATAATTGAAAAGTTGTTCCGCTCCTTGGCTGAAGAGTCAGATGGCCCAGGATTCCATTCTCGGACGGTGTGCGGGTTTTCTAGGAGACTGGGTGTGTTTGTGTCAATATACATCTCTTCATATACACACAATACACCACACTACCAACCAACACAGAAACACGCAATAATGAACATATCGCTGCGCGTTTGGTTGACGCCAGGGAGGGCTAGGGTCAAGTTCATAGTGCGACACGGTTCGCACTGGCGACCCTTCTGGGGTGTGGAAAAGAAAACGGCGGGGGAAGGTAGTTCCCTTCCGTCCCTTCACTATCGTTATTCCGTCTAGGTGTTTTTCCAAATTCGTACGTTCCTCATCGCCAGATGTTTCATTCCAGGCTTGTGTCAATGCCATACGTTACGTTCAAATGTTACGAGACCCCCTCAGACTGATTTGATGAGCTTCCGCTCGAACACTAGCGCTGTGCCACGTCCGGGAAGCCATCTGGTGGCGAATGAACGTACCATTTCCACTTCTATTTTAACGTCTAAATTTCAAAAAGTCATTGTTTAAGAAGCCGTTCTCGTGGACAGTCAAGATTTTCTTCTGATAACGCAGAGCACAGTTCTCTGCGAAACGTAAAGAATGTCACCTTATTTTCTTGACACGGCATAAACGCAAAATCCTATACAGTATCATGTCTATAAGTACGGACCGTGAAAGCATCAGTTGCAACAAGAAGAAGATTATTTGAAAAGATCAGTATTTGTCAGTGGTTGTGTCGGATCCGGATCCTAACATCGTGGGTTCAAACCCGATAGAGAGATTTTTTTTGTTAGTGATTTAACGTTTCACTAACACAAAGGCGGGCACATGCACAATTCGGCTCAATGAACAGTGCTCCAGCTCAGGCAGGTAAAGGACGGAAGGTACAGCCTAGCAGCTGCTTGCGCGGTTCTCAGTTACTAGTAAAGGGGCGCGTATCTAAACAGATTTACACTTTTAACAGTTTTATTGTACCTAATATCTCGATATATTCAGTGCATTAGATTATGTTGAGGAAACAAAATTTGTTTTATATACACACGCCTTGAGCTAAGTAATACAGTTTAATTGCCCGCCTATGCACTAACACATCCTAGGTTTTCCGCCGACGTAATGACGGGAAAGGGCTAGGATTGGGAAGGTAGTGACCGTGGCCTTAACCCTCCGTTAATGACAGGAATTTTACTCTCAACTTTAGTGACTTCGGTCCAGTAGACCGGCCTTAAATAATTCCATACTTTCATTATTTTAGAGTAATTTTCAAGGAAGGGTATAATACATAAGTATTTTATCACCTTAACCTTTATTTAAAAGACACTTAAGTAATCTATAAGCAATAATAAGGAGAAATTATAGCTGAGTTATGACAAGTGAAATTAGCGAAATATCCAATGATAAACTCTGCTGAAAAGAAAACAAACAATCTTGATTGACATCTAAAGTTTGTAAATTTGCATCAGTACACAATTAACCTTCAAGACAGTCATGACATACAACATTTGCGTGTTCAAGGCACAAATACATATGACACTTCTTACCAGTGGCGGCTCGTGGCTGTAAAGTATAGTGAAGAGCTATTACCCGTTCGGTTTCGAGCGACAGATTTAGGAACTTCTTTCTTTCTTAATCTGCTTACCCTCCAGGGTTGGTTTTTCCCTGGGACTCAGCGAGGGATTCCACCTCTACCGCCTCAAGGACAGTGTCCTGGAGCTTCAGATTCTGGGTCGGTGGATACAACTGGGGAGGATGACCAGTACCTCGCCCAGGCGGCCTTACCTGCTATGCTGAACAGGGGCCTTGGTGGGGGATAGGAAGATTGGAAGGGATACACAAGGAAGAGGGAAGGAAGCGGCCGTGGCCTTAAGTTAGGTACCATCCCGGCATTTGCCTGGAGGAGAAGTGGAAAACCACTTCCAGGATGGCTGAGGTGGGAATCGAGCCCACCCCTACTCAGTTGATCTCCCGAGGCTGAGTGGACCCCGTTCCAGCCCTCGTACCACTTTTCAAATTTCGTGGCAGAGCAGCTAATCACACTAACCACTACACCACAGAGGAGGACAAGATTTAGGAACTACGTTATGTTTTTGGTTGTTTTGTACTCGTACGTGTGACTGGCGGAGGGTCCAGCACGTGACCACGATTTATTGAATTTAATGTTTCGTCATGACCACGAAAAGCTAGTTCTTGCTTACTTAAATAGAGCACTGCATCAATTACCAACTGAAGGAAAAGCCTATTTAAATGTACATTTTCACTGAACTGTACAATTACAATATACAGTCTGGCATTTTCCTTCAGGAATCAGAGATCGTATTTTGGTTTGTTTCCAATGTCTTGAAATCTAGCTGCCGTATTTTATGTTCTGCAGTCTGAGTGCTTATGTAAAGAACGTGTTATGTTCAAAACGGCTGAAAATCCTTCTTTATTCCAAACATTATTTTTATTGATAAAAGGCAAGCAGGCCCAACAAAACAACTTCTGTAGAGCTGGAGAGGAGCACAACCATGGAAATTCCTTAAACCACGATCGTTTGAAACTAAGATTGTAAGATTTACCGGAATGTTTCACTTCTTTTGTAGCACAAATTTGCAGTGATTCAATAGGGCGATCAAAACGTAGAACTTCATTCTGATCTTCGTTTCTCCAACGTGAAAATGGTGTTTATAATAAAATGCACACTATGTCATAAATAGGATACATATTTAAATAAAACAGCACAACACTACGAATGAACCACGATACGTAAGTACTCGTACTTCACACAGGATGATGCAGGGAAGACGAAACATTCCGCTCGTCCGACAACTTCTCTAGCACATTCCGCTATGTGGAAAGTACGCGGGTGACGTCACGGTTGTCATTAGGGCTCTCTAAAGACTTATAGAGCCTTAGTTGTCATGGCAACCGCCAAGACCAAGCGCTAGGAGGGAGCACTTGGGAGGTAGAGGCAGCTGCGGAATCTCAATCTCACGCGGCGTTCCCCTGGTTCTCATCAGGTGATGAGGTGCTCCAAACGCCGTACAATAAAACATTTTCTTTCCGTAAAACCAACAAATGTCATAAGAAAAATAAATTTAAGTAATTCATTATGGTAGAAATAAGTGGTGAAGTGGCACTTCACCTACTTCACCTGAAAAGCCACTCCTGCTTTTTACAGAAGTACTTTGTCTTCTGGATCTGCTTAGACGTGCAGACCCTGCACCTTCCCACTTCCTTTGATGGTTCTAATCTAGGTTGGACATCTTCCATGAAGCCTCTTTCTGGTTATTCTGGAAACATTGGAAATAGAAGCTCTTCGAATGACATGGTTCTTCATTAGGTCAATAGCCAACCTAGTCAGGAATTTACGCCGGACAATTTTGGCAGATGGGCAGTTATGAATAAATATCCGGCTCCGGAATATAATGAGCTAATGAGTACACATAAATCCACAAAAATCTACATCACACCTTTCATTTGCATGCAGACATAAATCGAGATTGGTGACTTCGGTCTATTGGACCGTGACCGCTCTTAGTGCACTCGGTGTGTGAGACCGAAAAGACTTCCACTGAGCTGTACGGTTATCGTTCGAACTTGTGCAGCGGTGAGTATACTCGAGAACGAAATTGATGAAGGGAACCTGATGCGCAGCTAGCACACTACAACGGGCAAAGAAGGAGGCGCAATCGTATATGACATCGGCCTGTGACACCGTGCGCCACTAACGGAGCGTTTTAAGGTGTGGTGTGAAAATGGAGAACCAACTTCACTGCTGCCGACGGTGGGATTCGAACCCACTAGCTTCTAAAAATGGAAGCTCACAGCTACGCGACCCTAATCGCACGGCCAAGTCGCTTGCTAGATCGATTTTTTTCAAGGGCGGAATACAATCCATTCGATACTCCATGTCGCACAATGCTGGTGTATTAAAAAGTATCTGGTGACACGTTCTGTTGTTACTCGAGAAAATGAATTCATAAAATCATCCATAGGTCACCCAACAGTGATCCGATTTCTTTACCATATGGTAGAGTAGACGGAATGTCAAATTTGGTATACAGGCAGCTTATATCATTCAAAATGCCTGCAACACGTAGTTACTAATTTGTATTATTCTACCGCTTTTCCCACACCTGTGGGGTTGCGGGTGCGACTTGCGTCACACATGTGGATTTGGCCCTGTTTTATGGCCGAATGCCCTTCTTGACCCCAGCCCTGTATGGAGGGATGTAATCACTATTGCGTGTTTCTGTGATGGTTGGTAGTCTTATAATGTTAACTACACATGCTGATCAGTTCATTGACCTATCAAAGTATATCCAATGAAATATTCCTCGTTGCGTTCTACGCGAACTACGGTTGCCTTCTTTTCAATATTGTGAGTTTCGGATTTGTCTAGCAAAGTGCAAGGTCGTTATACCTTACCAATGCGTCGCTAACAGAAGATCACGAAATACACTTAGCACTTCACGCGAAAATACGCGCAACAGAATTTTACCTCCATCGTCAATTCCTCGATAAAATCTCCCAATTTTATCTCATAGCGTTTCAGCAAGAAAAATCAAACTACCCTGCAACCTTTAAGTAGTATAGTATTGTGTAGCAGTGGCGTATCCTGGGATCAAAACCTGGGCTACAAATGGACTAGGTTACCCCTTTTCGATAGTTGGTTTAGAGAACGTCAGGCATTAAGCGTTTTGAGCTGCAGCCAGTAGCCACCGGAGTAGCCTGCTGTGTTATCAAGGTTGTTTCACTGCCCTGGCCTCTGCCACTACCAATACTCAACACTCCATCAGTCTAGAGTTTAGCAAATTAAAGTCAGGCTTTGTGGCTAAATGGACAGAATGCTTGCCTTTTATCCGATGGTCCCGGTTCAATTCTCGAAATCAACCTCCTCTCTTAATTTCCATGGCTTGGGGACTGGGTGTTTACGACGTCTTCGCCATTCATTTCATCCTCATTGGCTGACCAAGTTTTTCAAGAGGCCATGCATTATTATTATTATTATTATTATTATTATTATTGTTATTATTATTATTAACATTTAGAATTTTATAGCATTACCAGCGGTCGTACCCGTCGTTCACTGGTTTATAAACTTCCTCAATAGATCTGTGATGGTGTCCGACCCATGATCACGGGTTCGATTCTAAACAACAAAAGATAACAATGAACCAAATGGATTTCATTTCATTTTAGCAGATCTACTTATAAAACTAAAACTATATTACAGTGTCCTCCTGCAAGGATGTAGAAGCAGACGGGATTGAAATACCAGTACTGCCATAAGTATGAGGTGAGGAATTAGGTATATATATGTTGAGGAACGCAGGGTTGTACAAACAATCAGTAAAATGATATGCGACAACAAATATGTGATATCGTAGCACACGGGTCAATCGTGTCAGTTCGGAAACTTCGAGAAACTTCTGTCCACATCAAGGGATGTTACGGGTTTATACTTGAAGCAAGTGAGATCTTCCCCTTAAAAAAAAATTCTCCTTTCAATATTTCACTTATCGTGCTCACAATTTGATACCCCTGGTTTAGGGGTTGTAGTAAGGGTGTAAAGTACATTTAAGTCTCTGGTAAAACCCCAAGTAGAGTATGGTTCCAGAGTACGGGACACTCACCAGGATTACTTGATTCACGAACTGGGTCCAAAGAAAAGCAGCTTGTTTTGTTCTGGGTGATTTCCGACAAAAGAGTAGCGCAACAAAAATGTTGCGAAGTTTGGGCTGGGAAGACTTGGGAGAAACAAGACGAGCTGCTTGACTAAGTGATACGTTCCGAGCTGTCAACGGAGAGATGGCGTGGATGACATTAGTAGACTAATAAGTTTGAGTGGTGTCTTTAAAAGTAGGAAAGATCACAATATGAATATAAAGTTGCTATTCAAGAGGACAAATTGTGGCAAATATTCGTCTATAGGAAGGGGAGTTAGGGATTGGAATAACTTACCAAGGGAGAAGTTCAATAAATTTCCAATTTCTTTGAAATCATTTAAGAAAAGGCTCGGAAAACGACAGGGAATCTGCCACCTGGGCGACTGTCCTAAATGCAGATCAGCATTAATTGATTGATTGATTGATTGATTGATTGATTGATTGATTGATTGATTGATTGAAGAGACCAATAGTTCGAAGGAGTCAGGATGTAAAATTACATTAATTCTAACAAAAAACTAAACATTATTTTAAATCGGAACACATTAGCTCATTAGTCTTTAATTTATTTATTCATTCAGGATTAGCATTTTTATCATTGTAAGTTGATAACGTGTTCCATAGCGTTTTTGTATCTGTGGTTCGTGACTGTAATAACATCCGAAATTGTAATTACTTCCAGCCTGGTATTGAGAAACATGGTGTAAAAGTTTACGTAAGATACCCCTGAATACGCCAGAGAGTGTATAAGACACAGAGGCTCACAATTCATCATGGACGCAGGCGTAAATAACACAGTGGCTTAGATATTTGTTTTTCGCCCAGGCGGCTAAGATTCGAAATGATGTGGGATTTTCACAACAACAACAACAACAACAACAACAACAACAAAAAGGTATATAACTCCAAAATGAGCCAGGAGGTTCACTCAACCACACACATCAGTTATCGCAAGCCACCAGAGCGCAACAAGTGCAAGCGTGAACGTTTTTAAAAAAAAATCATTTAATTAATCTTTGTTGGAACAACATTTGGTCATCCTCCATGTACAAGGAACACACAGCACACATACAAAAATATAAATTGTCAGTGCAAATTATATAAAATGAAAACCAAATCGTCCACAGTCTTCAAGTAGAGAACACTAATCTCTCTTCCTGAGCGCGCGGCTGTGAGCTTGAATCCGGGAGATAGTGGGTTCGAATCCCACTGTCGTCAGCCCTGAAGATGGTTTTCCGTGGTTTCCCATTTTCACACCAGGCAAATGCTGAGGCTGCACCTCAATTAAGGCCACGGCCGCTTCCTTCCAACTTCCAGGCCTTCCCCATCCCATCGTCGCCATAAGACCTATCTGTGTCAGTGCGACGTAAAGCCACTAGCGAATCTGTCTTCCGGGAGAAGAGGGGAAGAACAAACAAAAAACTGGCAACAATGCGAAGATTACAAAGTCAAATTCTTATATCCCCGGTTCTCAAAAAGTCTGAGGGTGAAAATTCAGCGCAGATGGACGCAAAAACAGCAGGTTCGGCGAGTTGAGACACAGCATAGCAAGGCGACCACATGGCTGTGTCCGAATGTAAAAACTTTACTCTCTTCCATATAATTGTGTTTGTCCAAAAAGTGAAATCGCGGGAAAAGATAAATCACGAAAGGTGAAAGCTAGTGTTTGATGTCGTATTAAACCAGATATTGTATTTAAATAATAATATTAATTCCTTCTCGTCCTTGTTCTCGCATGTTTGAATCAACACTCATTCTAGCTCCTTTCATATATTACCTCCAGCTTTAGAACGGGATATCTAGAATTTACTGATTTTTCGTTCCAGAACATAAGAGCTGGCCAAATACCGAGCGACGTAAGAATAGTTTGTTCCGCGAATCCATTGTCATCGCAATTGGAAAGACAGCGAATTGATAAAGGGTATGATATACTGTCCATAAGAACGAACAGGTTTTAGTTATCCAGAATCAATCATGTCTAGAGTAAGCAGAGAGTGTTATTATTTTCTATTCGTGATGTCACGTGGAAACAATTAACACTCTGCTAGTGGCTTCACGTCCCACCGACACAGATAGGTCTTATGGCGACCATGAGATAGGAAAGGCCTAGGAGTTGGAAGGAAGAGGCCGTGGCCTTAATTAAGGTACAGCCCCAGCATTTGCCTGATGTGAGAATGGGAACCACGGAAAACCATCTTCAGGGCTGCCGACAGTGAGATTCGAACCCACTATCTCCCGGATGCAAGCTCACAGCCGCGCGCCTCTAACCACACGGCCAACTCGCCCGGTTGCTGGAAACAATTAAACCTGGTATCAAGGTTGAAAAAGGTCTTTGTTGTATAATATAAGGATGTATTTTGTATATGGTACACTGGTACAGTAAAACTACCTTCAAATCTTCAGAAATGTAATCGTATAGATGTACAAGTCGACAGCTAGAGAGAGCTGGTCGAATTTATTGCTCCGGCTTCTTTCCATCCGCAGTGATACCATTCGTACAATATCACAGAGTAGTTTGCAGTTATGGTGTGTCTTAATCTTCTCGGGCTCCTTGGTTTGAATGATCAGCGTAATAGCCTTCAATTCAGAGGATACCAGGTTCGAATCCCTGCCAGGCACGGGATTTTAACTGCGTCTGGTTAATTCCTCAGGCTGTGTGTGTGTGTGAGGGGGGTGCGTGTTTATGTTCGACATAAAACACCTCTCTCCATCTTCATACAACACATCACATTACCAACCATCACAGAAACATTTAATACTGAATGCATCCCTACAGATAGAGTTGGCGCAAGGAAGGGTATTCGGTCGTAAAACTGTGCCAAATCCACATGTAGTGAAGACTGCCAAAAATGGCGTAAAGATCAGCAGAAAGTCTGATGGCGTAAAGGTCAGCAGGAAGTCTGAACAGTTCAGTTGACGTCATGAAAACAAACACCTCTTTCGTCGAGAAAGCGGGAACCGACAGTCAACGGACTATATTTGTGTTCAGTGAGGTCAGGCACGCCCCTGGCGCCTAGTGGGTGAGTATGACAGACGACCGGCACCACACGATACAATATAAACTGCGAACCTTGTTCTGCACCGACAATCGATACCGACAACAGTACAGCAAACGAACGATTGATTCATTAATTAACTTTACGTCTGAATATCCACTGAACTGGATGGCAGCAGAGCAGAAACGATAAAATCAAGAGGGTGGACAATCGATAAAGCTTGCTTTTCAGGAAGAGGCGCAATTCCAACATTTCATTCTACAGGAATAACTATCACGTGATAGTACTTTATTTGGGAATATTACGTAACCCTGTATTGAACCACCCTCACTATCATTTCCGGCTGCAATCCATTTCGGTGCCGGGCTGAGTAGTACAGACGGTTGGCGCGCTGGCCTTCTGACCCCAACTTGGCAGGTTCGATCCTGGCTCAGTCTGGTGGTACTTTCAGTTGCTCAAATACGTCACCCTCATATGGGTAGATTTACCGGCACGTAAAAGAACTACTGCGGGACTAAATTCTGGCACATCGGTGTCTCCGAGAACCGTAAAAAAGTAGTTAGTGTGACGTAAAATAATATTATTATTATTATTATTATTATTATTATTATTATTATTATTATTAATCCATCTCTGTGAAAGAAAAGCAAAATTATGAAGAAGTGTTCTTTTTAACCCCCGTTTTTTAATTATTTCATGCAAGTGGTTTGTAACAACTTGGGTGGGAGGCGAAACTGATACTGAAGTACACTGACTGAGCAAATGTCATGGGATAGCGGAGCACTGATGCGCAGGTGTGTTGTCTGCGCACCACACGCTCCCTGTGCCAGCGACAGTTGTATAGGAGACCTTGTGAGCAGTGGCTGTGCATGTGACAGGTGTAACATGGAACGTCGTCGTGAGCTGACACCGTTCGAACGGGGTATAGTGGTCGGTGCCCGATGGATGGGAAGTGCGATTTTGGAAGTGGTGCGGGAATTCGGCTTCACACGATCAACCGTGTCCAGGGTGTATCTTGAATGGTTGAATGCGGGTGTCACCGTCCACAACAGACGAACGACCGGCCGTCCAGCCACCCTCGATGACCGTGACTGGCGACATCTGACACGGATTGTCAATAGTGACAGACGGGCAACCGTGCAACAAATCACGACTCAGTTCAACGCAGGCCGTGCTAGACACGTCTCCCAGTGGACAATCTTTAGTAACATGGGTTCTATGGGGTATGGGAGCCGGCGACGCACACGGGTGCCACTGTTAACCCAACGTCATCGGGCACAACGACGCGCATTTGTCGCCAGTCACCAGGGAAGGACACTGGAAAAATGGCGTAACGTGATATGGTCGGACCAATCACGATTTCAACTGCACCATACCGGTGGGAGGCACCGTGTATGGCGCAGACATCATGAAGCGATGGATCCCGCCTGCCTCGAAGGTGTGGTCCAGGTCGCTGGTGTCTCTGTTATAGTCTGGGGTGCATTTTCCTGGTATGGAATGGGCCCCCTAATTGTTCTGGAAGAGACTTTGAATGGTACACGGTATGTTGAGCTTCTCGGAGACCACCTCCACCCATTTTTGACTTTCCAGCGCCCAAACGGATCTGCGGTGTTTCAAGATAACAACGCGCCGCCACATCGCTCCCACGTTGCCCGGGAATGGTTCCAGGAACATGCAGCGGAGGTCCAACGACTGCCATGGCCACTCAGGAGCCCCGATATGGACACTATCGAGCATATCTGGGATGTCCTGGAACGCAGGCTCCGTGCCATGGATCCTGCACTCACGAACAGACCAGCATTGGCGGCCGCTCTGCAAACGATTTGGTGTCAGCTGCGTCCAGAGGACTGCCAGGGACTTGCCGACTCACTTCCACGGCGTCTCATTGCAGTTCGCAGGGCCAGAAGAGGCCCGACACGCTATTAGGTGAATATCCCATTACATTTGCTAAGTCAGTCCCTTTTTTCATCCGTGTTACCAGTGTTTGTACTTGAATTTTTTAGCGATATGTTTATGATATACACACAATACACTATAACATTAAAATGCATCAGCCTAGAATAACTGTTTTCTCGGCACTACATCGTGATGTCCTGGGTTACCACCTCAACGCTCATTTTGACTACCGGTTTGCACCGATGTATGCTATTGGTTTAACGTCGCACTAACACACTGACAGTTTTCGGCGACGGCCAACAAGAGGGGTTCGAACTCAGTATCTCCCGAATGCAAGTTGACAGCTCCGTCACCCAAACCACGCAGCTAATCGTTCGGTGTAGCGCGGGCGTATTTTATCACCTGTTCTCATAGCGAGCTCTGGCAACACAGATCGAGGAATGGTGTCTTGGTGTGATTTTTGCTAGTTGCTTTACGTCGCACCGACACAGACAGGTCTTATGGCGACGATGGGACAGGAAAGGGCTAGGAGTGGGATGGAAGCGGCCGTGGCCCTAATTAAGGTACAGCCCCAGCATTCGCCTGGTGTGAAAATGGGAAACCACGGAAAACCATCTTTAGGGCTGCCGATAGTGGGGTTCGAACCTACTATCTCCCGAATACTGGATACTGGCCGCACTTAAAACGACTGCAGCTATCGAGCTCGGTGGTGTCTTGGTATGAAAACTCACTGTAGAAGCTAAGCCATCCACACACAATGGTCCCTCCACAACTACCGCAGTCGCACCGCAGAGGTGTACGGCTTTTTTGGGGGGGGGGGGGGCAAGTAAATTAAGTCTCAGGGCACCTGGCGAGTTGGCCGTGCGGTTAGGATCGCGCACCTCTGAGCTTGCATTCGGGAGATAGTGAGTTTGAACCCCAATGTCGGCAGCCCTGGAGATGGTTTTCCGTTGTTTCTCATTTTCACACCAGGCAATTAAGGCCACGGCCGATTTCTTTCCACTCCTAGGTCTTTCCTATCCCATCGTCGCGATAGCACCTATCTGTGTCGGTGCAACGTAAAGCAAATAAGAAGTCGATCAGGCTGAGAGGCGGTATTTTACCTCCCGTCAGAGAGGAAAATTCCTCATCACTCAATTTTGTTTTGAAATTTTGAGGTCGGAATGCTTGAGGGGGTTTGGGGTGGAGGGGAAACCTCCCTGCTTAACAAACGGCCCCTTTCAGTGGTTTAATTGTGAGGTTCGTTCGTGAAAGGTTTAAAAAAGCCGATAGAATGTTGTTTTATTTAAAACTGGTCGTAAGTGAGCCAAGGGACGCGGTGTTTCAATCGTGTGGTGTTCAGATTCGTGGCCCTCACGACCCGTTTTAAAAGTAGGATGCCAGGGTCTGTTGAGTGGCTAAGGAGAATTCTAGATTTGGTCAACTTCACTACTTTGATAACCTGAGACCTAATAAGCGGAATACGAAGTTCGGTTCGTATCATTTTATTCGATTGCAGTCTTTCTGGTGCCGGGCTAAGTGGCTCAGACGGTGGACCCCAACTTGGCAAGTTCGATCCTGGCACAGTCCGGTGATATTTGAAGGTGCTCAAGTACGTCAACCTCGTGCCGGTAGATTTTCTGACACGTAAAAGTACTCCTGCAAGACTAAATTCTGGCACCTCGGTGTCTCCAGAAACCGTAACAGTAGTTAGTGAGACGTAACGCCAATAACATGATTAGTCTTTCTGGCGGGATACTCGCGTGCAAATCACGGCTGCAGAGTTGTCACCTGCACTGGTTCTTGGAGAAATGTGAAGACGTTCACAACTACCCATGAAAAACTATCAAACTGTAATAATTGCCCGCTGAGGTGCCTTAAGTTCACAATTAAGCAAATCTCAAATAACAGGATCAACCGTCAACAACCACGTGGATTATCATCTTACCTAACCATCTGTACGTTAAATTTCTATTATAGATCTTTGTGGAGCCGAAATTTTGTCCTGCAGGAGTTCTCTTACATCTTTGTATATCTACCGACACGAGGCTGAAGACCATCAAATACCAAATACAGTATCATTGAACTAAACGGGGATTAAATCCGTTAATTTGAGATCATAAAACTACACAAACCAAACCAAACCCCGCGGCATTACAACCCTTGAAGCGACCGCTGCTCAGCCCGAAGGCCTGCAGATTACGAGGTGTCATGTGGTCAGCACGACGCCTCCTCTCGGACGTTATTCTGGGCTTTCTAGACCGGGGCCGCTATCTCATCGTCAGATAGCTCCTCAATTCTAATCACGTAGGCTGAGTGGACATCGTACCAGCCCCCAGATCCAGGTAAAAATCCCTGTCCTGGTCGGGAATCGAACCCGGGGCCTCCGGATAAGAGGCAGGCACCCATGCACTACGGGGCCGGCCAGAAAACTACACACTTGTATTACTAGCACACATTTTAGTGATAGATGGACACCCTAGTGCTGAACTGGTCGACAATCTTCGAGATTCGTATTATGCTGTGCGACATCTGGCGTACACTTTACGTACTAGTACTGTTGTTTACACAGCAAAGCCAAACTACACAATTCATGCTAGGAACAAGATTCAGATCGAGAAATGTTATATAATGTGCGTGTGACACAGTTGTTGGAGGTAAGATAACAAATATTTAGAAAATTTACATCGATTCAAGTCAGATTTCATTTCCATTCAGTTGGCAGTATTACCGGAAGAGGGAGAGCTCCCTCCTTAATCCTCAACCCCGTACACAAATCTATCACTAAAAAGTGTGCGAGTAATAAATTTTACGTGACAGTACGTTTTTACGTGGAATCTGAACCACAGGGACAGGATTTTCATTTCAAAGATCCCACATGCATCGGCCGGAATTCGAGCCACGATCGCATTGATGAGAAACCAGATATAATACCACTCGGCTGCCACGTCCTGCTTGGGTTCAAAAAGCCAGTGCTTTACCGTCTGAGCTACTCTCCCCGACAACTGAGAACACTCATACTGAGGATGAACGTACTGCGTAGTCCTCTCATATTAAGTAAAACAAAACTCAAGTCGATGGAAGTCAGTGGAATGAAAAATATTCCTCGTGGTAATTAAATAATTATGTTTCGTGCATGTGGTGTAAGAAACTGGTGCTAATTATCTCCAACGTATTGATATCCGTGACTACAGTAATTGCCATCCAATTAATAGCCAACGGTTTAGAAATACGGAGAAAGCAGACAGCACCTCAGATATGAAGGCAATTTAAATACATTTAAAAATAATCAGTAATCTCTAATCTACGTACAACCTAGCTGGATTTAAGCTGTGTCATTAACGTACTAGTACATAAAAAATAAGAGCTACTTGAGAATTCAGACGTTAAAGAGAAAAAACAACATGATGATGATGACGATGAATGTTGTTTAAAGGGGCCTAACATCCCGGTATAGGGCCCCTAGAAATAATCTACATCTTCTATAGGTAGTTTTGCTTTATATAAAGGTTCTGGAACATCACTGTCTCCAGTTACGTGATATGATAATTTCGTGTGGCTATTTCTATCCGGGTGCAGCCCTTGTAAGGCAGACCCTCCGATGAGGGTGGGCGGCATCTGCCATGTGTGTTGTTGTGGTGGAGGATAGTGTTATGTGTGAGTTGCAGGGATGTTGGGGACAGCACAAACACCCAGTCCCCGGGCCATTGGAATTAACCAATTAAGGTTAAAATCCCCGACCCGGCCGGGAATCGAACCCGGGACCCTCTGAACCGAAGGCCAGTACGCTGACCATTCAGCCAACGAGTCGGACTATGATAATGATGTAATGTGGCTATTACAACCCTGTAAGGCAGGTCGGCCGACGAAGGTGGGAGGTATCTGCCCTGTACATAGAGGAAACTTCATGTTCGTCTATACCGAACGAGTTGGCCGTGCGGTTAGGGGCGCGCAACTGTGAGCTTGTATTCGGGAGATAGTGGGTTCGAACCCCACTGTCGGCAGCCCTGCAGGTAGTTTTCCATGGTTTCCCATTTTCACACCAGGCAAATGCCACGGTCGTTTCTTTCCTAATCCCAGCTATTCCATCGTCGCCATAATGTCCGCCTCCGTAGAGTAACGGTTAGTGTTATTAGCTGCCCTTCTCGGAAGTCCGGTTTCGATTCCTGGTATTGTCAGAAATTTAAGAACGGGAAGAGGGCTGGTTTGTGGTTAAAATGGTGCATGCAGCTCACCTCCATTGGGGGTGTGCCTGACAAGAGCTGCACCACCTCGGGATGAGGACACGAGTTTACTAAGTCGCCATAATACCTGCCTGTGTCGTTGCGATGTAAAGCAAATAGCAAAATTGGAGGACTTAGTGTATAGCTCCTCATCGTCAACATTTTTTTTTTTTTTTTTTTTTTTTTTGCTAGTTGCTTTACGTCGCACCGACACAGATAGGTCTTATGGCGACGATGGGACGGGAAATGGCTAGGAGTTGGAAGGAAGCGGCCGTGGCCTTAATTAAGGTACAGCCCCAGCATTTGCCTGATGTGAAAATGGGAAACCAAGGAAAACTATTTTCAGGGCTGCCGACAGTGGGGTTCGAACCTACTATCTCCCGAATACTGGATACTGGCCGCACTTAAGCGACTGCAGCTATCGAGCTCGGTCGTCAACACTCAGAACAAGACCTCCAAATTAATGCTCTTGGGCGACCATACGCTTACTCTTTCGTTGGTCAATATTCTGTAAATATTTTGCAACCTCCTGCGAGGCTGTTTTTACTTTATTTACCGGTGGAAATTTATGTACCTTTCGTCCTTGGAAAGAGGCGAGAATAGCATGGACCGATGTGCAAGCAAATTGTCAGATAGGAGACATGAATAACATTTATCGTAGTAATAATAATAATAATAATAATAATAATAATAATAATAATAATAATAATAATAATAATAAAGGCCAGGATTTTGATATGTCATCGTTTAATTGGTTTACAATAGACATTGGTAACTTATACAGAAATCCTAACCATAGCGGCAAGAGGCACAGTCATCAATTATTTTGCTAAGTTTTTCAGAATATTTAATTTAGATGCCAAATTTACCAAGAATATTGGGTCAGCGAAGGTAACAGTTTCACTAACAATGCTTAAAGATAGTTTGTACTCTGTGTTGATTTTTTTCGATCTGTTTACTTTGGCCAGAAGATTCTATTTTTTTTTTTTTTTTTTTTTTTTTTGTACTTTTAGAAGATATTTGTTGGCTTTAAAACAATTATAGGAGTGCTTTGTTTTTAATAATTGGGAGTATTAATATGCTGTACTTTTTGTAAAATTGTAATATTGTAAATCGTTATTTTAATATAAATTTCAATCACCGTAAGTTACTCCAGTTCCAGTAGATACTTCGGAATACAGTAACAAATAATTCAAGAACGTGACAGAGCTGAGAATCGAACTTGGCTAACACAGGAGATAGGAAAGAGTTACTATGGTAAACCACAGACCACGAGTCGAAGAGGAATATTGCTTTTACTCCATGCGTTCCTTATATTTACAAGATTAAGTGGGAACATGCAGCGATTATGCGACCTTGAATAAGTAGGTCTGGTATCACTATCAGCAAGGCTTCGCAGTCGCTCATGACTGATAAGGCGACATGAACGCTGTTCTATAAAAGAAAGACCCCTTGCCCCTGGACGTGGAAATGAATTTACTAAGAGTGCGGCGGCTCCTTTGACTCGCCTCCACAGCACCAAGTGATAATTACTTCGATCACTTGCTCTTATAAAAGACTCATCTTAAAATGTCACGCTCCAAAACATGCTTTTAGACACCCAATGCCGACAACGAGAAATGCATATTCTCGACTGTTCAGAATATTGTGAACGATGGGAACAGCGAATCTAACCTCCCTACCCTCCTTAAAGCAACACACGCCATTTTTATTTGATGCTGTTTTACCCAGGATCTACAGATCAGTGTTGCCAACTTATATTTTCAAGATCCGCTAAATACTACTAAAAATCCGCTAAAATTCCGCCAAGAAATGCGATCTCAAATAATGAGTAATAAAAATGAGCAATAATAAATAATAATAATAATAATAATAATAATAATAATAATAATAATAATAATAATAATAATAATAATAATAATAATAATACATATACCGGGCGTGTTGGCCGCGCCCTTAGGAGCACGCAGCTGTGAGCTCGCATCTGGGAGATAGTGGGTTCACACCCCACTGTCGGCAGCCCTGAAGATGGTTTTCCGGGGTTTCCTATTTTCACACCAGGAAAATGCTGGTGCTGTACCTTAATTAAGGCCACGGCCGCTTCCTTTCCATTCCTAGGCCTTTCCTGTCCCATCGTCGCCATAAGACCTATCTGTGTCGGTGCGACGTAAAGCAAATAGCAACAAAAATAGTAATAATAAATGTCTCCACTCACCTGATCTGTGAGTTTCACTGGGATTGTCCCCTGCCTTCGAGCCGACGAGCTAAAACTTGTAGGCGTTTTAGTGCCGGGTGCAAACTAGGTGAATCCCCTACCTCATGGGCTAGACTCAGAACAGGCCAGTTCATTAAAAGGTCTTCCTTTTAGCATGAATATAAATGCTACCCTCTCACAGTTTCATTATCTGTCGTCATTCGTCAACTAAGAGATAAGTACCCTTTCCCCACGCATTAATTATTTACGATAACATGATCTCATAACATCAAATCCAAATAATATGTTTTCCTCATGTGACGGCTAGCTCGTGACAAGAAACACGGAATAGCTTGGAGACAGACTGTAGTACAAATTAAAAAAAAAAACGTAAAATGGATAAAACACTAAATTCCGCTATAATAAATCTAGAATTCCGCCAAAAAAATCCGCTGTCCGCTAAATGATATATTTCTCCGCCGTCAGTCCTCCAATTCCGCCAAATTTAGCGGAAAATCCGCTAAGTTGGCAACACTGCTACAGATATGGTCGTGGACTTACGGTACACTATAGAAACTAGTAAACTAAAATTATGGTTACGTCAGTTTCCTCTGCGGATCAGTGCTAGAAGGACTCTGGATTTTACAATGCTTAGTAAAGCTAAAGGTTCCACCTATTCAATACGTTATCGTAATGGTCTATTTAGAACATCACATATTTATTTAACTTATCATAAAATACATCTTTGGGACCGGTTTCGGCAATCCACTATGCCATCATCAGCCATTGAGTTTTTTATAGCAAGGAACATTCAAAAATTTAAAAATATGCAATAGCAAGTCCTATTCTTACATGAAAAACATTAAAATTAAAAATAGAGCTAAATAGCATAGGCCCATTGTACTACACAAATAACATGTCTTTTTTGAAAAATACAATATTATTTAGTGCATCTAAAATTATTTTTTATATATAATTGGCAAAGTCTATGATTTGGTATACCTTATGTACAATAGAATCATGTAAAATTGATAACAGAATCTACTTTTGCCATTTAAACCACAGTTTTAAAACAACAGGTCCTATTTTACATGGAAAATATTAAAACTTGGCTAGTTAGTATTAACCCTTTTTTATGTTATACAAGTAACATGTCTTGTTAAAAAATATAGTATTATTTGGTGCGTCTAGAATTGTTTTTAGGTGCTTAAAAAGACTATGGTTTGATATAGTTGATACACAGGAAATTTTCTATAAAATTGATGAATGTTTCTATAAAAACCTCTGTCATTTTTTAAACACGGTTTCTTAGTTCCTCATAATATGCGACTTGTACTGTTTTAGATAATAAATACAGGTTCTTCTTCCTTAAAACTTATTGACACAACAGTCTGTTTAACTATGTAAGGAGTAGCAGATTCTGATGTGTTTTTCTTGTTTGAGTATTTGAACCTTGCTTCTAGTATTTTCCAATGTAAATAACTGTGTGGCTGAGGCCGAAACTATGGTTAAGATCTTGAATATTATTTTATGTGCCAGATGGAAATGGGCCGTAAATAGTGTTAATCTCGAACCAGTACGGACCTAAAAAAGGAAATAGTCCCAAAGATGTATTTTATGATAAGTTAAATAAATATGTGATGTTCTAAATCAAGGCCATCCAGCTATTGCGCTCCGAGAGCGCGCCCGCGCTCGGGGAGCACTGGGCAGTCAGACTAGTCCCGTACCACCACTACAGTGTGGCAGCGAGGAGACCTGAGAAAGAAGGACAATGTTCGGACCGCGCTGACTAGATACGGACATACAGTCGTGCGGCCGACGGCTTTTGTGGGTTTGTTGATATCATATTGATAGTGCTGTTTTGCCATAACAAATATATCCCATATATAAATCGAAAGGAACTCCGATGTATGGTATATGCAGGAAACGAAATCAAGTATTAAGTAAAGAATAATGTGATTTATTTAAAACTGAAATTTGAACATACCTGAGAGGAAAATGTTACCAAAATGAACAGATAGTTCAGACCTTAAGTGACTTTTGCTCAGTCGTTTTTACGAGCTTTTAGTTTTGGAGCAAACAATCTTCTCCAAATTGGGTACAATATTTCTGGACACAGCTATTCTTAAACAATTGCGCAAGTTTCTATCGCTTATCGTTGCGCGATGTTTACTTTTGGCAAGCTTAAGGACCGAAAAGAAACGCTCACAAATGTACGCCGAGCCGAATATTGACAGAACTTTACATGCATGCATGGTTATACAAAAGGGGGTATTCTTCTTGCGGAAAGCCGCTGTAAAATTCTTCTAAACTTCGTGACATAAGAAAGTGGTCTTTAAGACGAACATTGCACTGCAGTTCAATCAACTCTAATTGAAATAGCTGTGGAGCACTGTCTGCACTAAGAGAAAATGGTCGAACAAATACATCTAACACGGCTTGCAGTTCTGATAATTCTGAAAATCTTTTGTCAAACTCTTCTTGTAATTGGTGAATTACCTGCAAATACTCATCAAAGTCCACACCTTCGTTCACTGTTTCAAGCAATGGAAAATGTCCTGTGTTCCTTGCACGCAACTGGTTTTCCCACAAAATCAAGTTTCGTTTGAATGCTTGAATTTTTTCCACCGTATCGCAGATGTGCTTTTCGCCTTGAAGCGAAGTGTTCAAAGTATTCAGATGGGCAGTAATGTCGCTTAAAAATGCCAAGTCCGCCACCCACTTAGGATCACGCAAAAGAATTTCGGGCCGCCCTTTCATGTCACAAAAGGTATCTATTTCGTTCCGCAAGCAAAAAATACGATGAAGCACCTTCGCCTTGCTCAGCCATCTTACCTCTGCGTGGTACGGGATATCCGGATACTCCACTTCGATGTCATCCAAGAACTCTTTGAACTGACGGTGTGTGAGTCCATGGGAGCGAAGAAAATTTACCAGTCGCACAACTGTTCCCATTACGTCTTTAAGCTTGGCGACTTTTGCACAGATTGCCTCCTGGTGTAT
The DNA here is from genome assembly GCF_040414725.1 of Anabrus simplex. Lineage (NCBI taxonomy): Eukaryota > Metazoa > Arthropoda > Insecta > Orthoptera > Tettigoniidae > Anabrus > Anabrus simplex. Next base: position 207,619,705 of record NC_090270.1, on the reverse strand, counting down.
CAAGCAATGAACCACCGCCATTAGGGTACTACCGCTTTCAGCCATTTTTAATTTTACATAGCTGAGGAACCCTGTGCGTAGACCACGTAAAGCAGGAGCTCCATCCGTCGTTACACTCGTCAACCGCTCCCATTTTAATCCCATTGACTCAAAAATACCCTCCACTGCTTGGAAAATATCGAAACCGGTAGTTGTGTCTTTGAGGGCTACCAAGTCTAGGAAATCCTCGGTGACCCGAGGATCGACATCCACCCCTCGAATGAAAATAACGAGCTGAGCTGTGTCCGCAATGTCGGTTGATTCGGCGAGGGCGGTGGAAAAGGATACAAACTTTGCTGCCTTCTCCATTAATTGCTGTTCCATATCAACGGCCATGTCGTCTATTCTGCGAGCCACAGTTTGAGGAGAAAGAGATATTTTATCAAATTTCTCAACTACTGTAGCTCCATAGGACAAATACATGCCGCGGCGTCCATTAGGCACTCGATTAAATTCCCTTCCGTGAAGGGTTTCCCAGCCTTGGCAATTCGCAGCGAACATTTGTAGCTTGCTCGTAAATGGGTCCACCAACCTCACTCCCCTCAATCTCCTGTCAGACAGAAATACAGCAAGTCACAATTTTAGTGTTCTTCAGATAATTCAATCATTTCTTCATTCCCGTTTGTAAACAAGCATTTTGAAATTAAAACAATAATACTTACAGAATAGTGCTGCTAGAAATTTTATTTTAATTCTTCCAACTTCGATTGGCGACTGGCGCCTGTCAAATCACCGTAATCATCCCTGTGGTTGGCACTGTAGTGCCGTTCCAAATTGTGTTTCTTTAAACACATTAAATTTCGATGGCACACTAAACATTTGGCATGCCCTTTGTAAGCCGTACAGTTTGGATGGCCCTGTTCTAAATAGACCATTACGATAACGTATTGAATAGGTGGAACCTTTAGCTTTACTAAGCATTGTAAAATCTTGAGTCAATACGGACAAAAAATGAAGTTTTTAATACTAAATAAAGGACTCTGGATCTCAAGCACACGGGTTCAAACCCAGCAGAGGAGTAGGACTTATGACACTCGACACATTATGTCGTACGGTGTCAGCAAGTAAAAGATCTTGGTAACACACTTGGAGTTAACCCGACGAAATTAATAAAACCTTCGACCATACGTCGCCCACAGAATTCTGTCAATCGGAACGTCATTTGACAATTTGTTTTTTAGACCCCAGTGATGCGTGCGGTAGTACAGCTGTAATCATTTAACTTCTCGAAGGAATAGATCTTCTGAGACTCAACATAAGCCACCATCCCACCATTTACCTTTATATCAATGAACTGAAGTGGAACCTAACACATATTCAACACAGTTCACCATTCCGTCACTATGTCAAGTTATTTTGATGATATAGCAGCCGGACCAGAATGGCATAACATCCTGTAACAATTGACGCCCCCGACACTGGGCATGGCTTGCTGAATTTTCCGTATAGAACTAGGAGACGAGATACATCTGAATAATAATAATAATAATAATAATAATAATAATAATAATAATAATAATAATAATAATAATAATATCTTGGGGTTTTAAATGACAAGTGATATGACCTCGGGACCTCCGGTTTTACGTGGAATCACAGGAACGTGACTTATCACTTAAAAAATCGTGCATGAATTGGCCAGGATAGGAACCATTGCCGCCTTGGTGAGAAGATGATGACGATGTCACTCGACTATCATGCTCAATAATAATAATAATAATAATAATAATAATAATAATAATAATAATAATAGGAGGGAATAGCTGATACGTTAGAATTAGTAAAGCCCAATATATGGAAGAAAGCAAAATAAATTCTACCCTCTGTAATTTCTGTTTTATCAGTTGAAATATAGTTTTAAAGAAGTGTGTTTATTAAAAATGCATGGGTAGAACAAATTGGAAGATATCATTAAGTGAGAGAACGCAGAACACTAATCAGGACTGACAAATTATAAACACAGAAGACTTAATAAGATCATAAATTCCTGTCGCACTCTAATCACGTTATAGTCATAGTGCTTAGTCATCTGCTGATAATGAACCTCTATAACATATACATAAGGAAATTGAAATCCTTAATTAAATGTTTGATTTAACGAAGGGTGGAATGTTTCACGTCTTTCTGTGCTCCTATCCAATAAATGTTATAGCTGTGATTAAAAATGCACTATCTTATTCCGTAACAAGTATAAATTCATAGTTCATTGGTTTTTCTTTCTGCTCTTTTTTTACATTGCACCGACAAAGATAGTTCTTATGGCAGCCATGTGATAAAACTGGGCTACAAGTGGGAAGGAAGTTAAAGGACTGCCCACAATGGGGTTCGAACCCACCATCTCCAGAATGCAATCTCACAACTGCGTGATCTACACCGCGTAGCCTACTCACTCGGTAGGTTTGTTTTAAATGTATTCGTTAATTCACAAACTACAGTATGGTATATAACAGGTCAGTTTTCATACTACAAATTTTCTCCTTGGTTAAAAACAAGGTGACAACCTTCGCGAAGCTACTTTCAAATAATAGGAACAATATTTAAATAACTGTAAAATAAGACAGATTAGATAACATAAGGTGATATTTATTTATTTTGAGAAAGTTATGCATGTATTACATTTGTGAAACTTAAGCAGTCCTAATCTAATTCACTATTACCTCCGGGCTGAGTGGCTCAGACGGTAACGGCGCTGGCCTTCTAACCCCAACTTGGCAGGTTCGATCCTGGCTCAGTCCGGTGGTATTTGAAGGTGCTCAAATACGACAGCCCCGTGTCGGTAGATTTACTGGCACGTAAAAGAACTCCTGCGGGACTAAATTCCGGCACATCGGCGTCTCCGAAGATCTTAAAATGTAGTTAGAGGGACGTAAAGCAAATAACATTATTATATTATTATTAATTCACTATTACCAGGATGTTTCCTTTTACTTGGCTAGCATGGAAGGTTTTCGCCGACGTAAGGATGGGAAAGGACTGGGATTGGGATTGGGAAGGTAACAGTCGTGACCTTTAAGATATAGCCCCGGCCAGCATTTATCTGTTATGGAATTGGGAAACCATGGAAAACCATCTTCAGGGCTACCAACGGTGGGGCTCGAACCCACCATCCATCGAATACAGGCCTACAGATGAGTGACCCGAACCGCAGAATAATAACTTTGTGTACCGGAGGTACAAAATTGAGATCTTCCGGGACCCAAACTCTCTCCTACGCGGACTAACCAATTTAAGGCAAAAGTCCAGTACACTTCCGAAACAAATTGAGGAAATAATCCGAATTTGAAAGTGGGAGTAAAAAAGTTGAAAAATACCGTATTTGTATTATTGCGTAAAAGAAGTTTACGAAGCTTTACATTAAGAAAAAGGCAACTGAAACACTGAAAAACATTACTTTAATTTTCCTGTAAAATTGTAAATTTTTGACATAGTGCCCTTTAGTCCTTTACCGCCGGGATTGGGGGGGGGGGGTCTGCTTCAGGTGCAATAATAATGTTATTAGTTTTGCATTGCACTAACTACATTTATGGTTTTCGGAGACACCAAGGTGCTGGAATTTTGTCCCGCAAGAGTTCTTTAAAGTGCCGGTAAAACTATCGATACGAGGCTGACGTATTTGAGCACCTTCAAATACCACCGGACTAAGCCACCGGACGAACCCTCTAACTTGAGCTTAGAGCACCAGTGTTCTATCGCCTGTGCTACTCAACCCGGTTGCTTCAGGTAGTATATTCTCCTCACACAAGGTCACGACGCCATTATGGAGTAATATAACCCCCATTTTGCGCTTCCCGTATCAATAATCTTAAGTAGAAGGAAATGAAATAAACTAACCTAGTGATATTAACAAGAGAAACAGATCGTACATGACGATAATTGTTTAAAAAGGCTTAACATGTATGTCATCAGCCCGGATTATACATCATACATGAAAACTATTATATAAAGAGTCACAATATGGATTATAGTAAGGATAAAATAACAAATCTCATAGAAGCAAATTTCTTATAAATTATAAGTATATTAAGAAAATACCTTCTATAAAATACAGAAATATAGTCCTCAATATTGAGATGAATGAAGAGAAGGAAATATAAGGAGATGAGGAAGAAAACGACTTATAAATGGGCGTGGAAATGAAAAGACGAGGAAGGAGGAACAGTTGTAGCCTAAATAAGAGATGAGTGTGTGAAACCTCTTCTGCAGAAAAGATTCAGTTTTGAACACCCCCACAGAGAGCGTCGTGCTCGCATCCCGTTAATCACATCCATGATGACATGTTCTTCCGAGTTCCTCATGATTTATCGGCATGCAGTGACGCTGACGTCAACGATGCTTGCGCAGACTTTTTTCCAGTGTTGCCAATTTAGCTTTTTTCAAGCTAAATCTAGCGTATTTAAACCAACGTTTAGCGGCAAAAAATCAATATTCCCGCTGTAGCCTTTTCCCCGCTAAATCTGGCTTATTTCATCCAACGTGCCTCATGTGACTTGGTGGTGGTATTCCCCAATTATGGAGGAAGGTTTACTCTCTCTCTCTCTCTCTCTCTCTCTCTCTCTCTCTCTCTCTGTCTCTCCTTGTGTTTGTTTCTTGGATTATGTCACTGATTTGATAGCAACAGCGGAACTAGCTATCATCGCTTGGACATGGACATAGTACGTGAATCACCCCCGGCCCAGCCGGAGCAGTAGATATTGGTCAGATATATTTAAGTTTTGTGAGGTCATCGGGCGATAAGGATTAGCTTTTGCTAGAAGATATAGGCAGTGGGCCTTTTAGTATAATTATCGATGAGTCTAACGACATCAGTGTTACTAAAATCTTGGGGATAGCAATTCTGTATTTTGGTGTTAAGACTGGAGGACTGACATCCAGATTTCTATCTTTTTCCGAACTACACGGCTGCGATTCTGAACCTATCACCGCTTGTGTGCTGAAAACATTGAGAGATTAACAGTTAAACATAGGCAATTTAAAAGGGATTGGTGTCGATAATGCCTCCGTCATGACAGGCGTCAATAACGGGGTTTATGCCAAATTGCACAAGGAATGTTCAGGGCTTGTAATGATACGTTGCGTATGCTATTCACTGCATTCACTGCATTCGTCGCATTGGGAAGTGTTGCAAAAACTACCAGTTTCCCCCGGAGGTGTTACGCAAAGTAGGGACAGCAGTTGCTTATAGGGGTGATCCAAGTGGCATTAAACCTCGTGCTGGTACTTCTCAGCAAAGTTCTGCAGAAGCAAGTGAGGAAGATGCTGATTTGTTCCTTCTGTTTCCCGAAAATTTAGACAGTGATCCTGAAGATCCCCTAGAACTTCACTTATAAATCAGGTAATTGTAATACAAATAATTTCGTTAAAATACACTGACTGACAGAGCAAATCCAACACCAAGAAGGAGTGGTTCGAAAGGGATGAAAGTTGGGGAAAAAACAGAGATGGCACGGACGAATAATTGATGTTTATTTCAAACCGATATGCAGGTTACACAATGCGCACGGCATCGACTCAGTAGGATGTAGGACCACCGCGAGCGGCGATGCACGCAGAAACACGTCGAGGTACAGAGTCATTAAGAGTGCGGATGGTGTCCTGAGGGATGGTTCTTCATTCTCTGTCAACCATTTGCCACAGTTGGTCGTCCGTACGAGGCTGGGGCAGAGTTTGCAAACGGCGTCCAATGAGATCCCACACGTGTTCGATTGGTGAGAGATCCGGAGAGTACGCTGGCCACGGAAGCATCTGTACACCTCGTAGAGCCTGTTGGGAGATGCGAGCAGTGTGTGGGCGGGCATTATCCTGCTGAAGCAGAGCATTGGGCAGCCCCTGAAGGTACGGGAGTGCCACCGGCCGCAGCACATGCTGCACGTAGCGGTGGGCATTTAACGTGCCTTGAATACGCACTAGAGGTGACGTGGAATCATACGCAATAGCGCCCCAAACCATGATGCCGCGTTGTCTAGCGGTAGGGCGCTCCACAGTTACTGCCGGATTTGACCTTTCTCCACGCCGACGCCACACTCGTCTGCGGTGACTATCACTGACAGAACAGAAGCGTGACTCATCGGAGAACACGACGTTCCGCCATTCCCTCATCCAAGTCGCTCTAGCCCGGCACCATGCCAGGCGTGCACGTCTATACGTCTATGCTGTGGAGTCAATGGTAGTCTTCTGAGCGGAGCGGACGCCGGGAGTGCAGGCCTCCTTCAACCAATCGACGGGAAATTGTTCTGGTCGATATTGGAACAGCCAGGGTGTCTTGCACATGCTGAAGAATGGCGGTTGACGTGGCGTGCGGGGCTGCCACCGCTTGGCGGCGGATGCGCCGATCCTCGCGTGCTGACGTCACTCGGGCTGCGCCTGGACCCCTCGCACGTGCCACATGTCCCTGCGCCAACCATCTTCGCCACAGGCGCTGCACCGTGGACACATCCCTATGGGTATCGGCTGCGATTTGACGAAGCGACCAACCTGCCCTTCTCAGCCCGATCACCATACCCCTCGTAAAGTCGTCTGTCTGCTGGAAATGCCTCCGTTGACGGCGGCCTGGCATTCTTAGCTATACACGTGTCCTGTGGCATACGACAACACGTTCTACAATGACTGTCGGCTGAGAAATCACGGTACGAAGTGGGCCATTCGCCAACGCCGTGTCCCATTTATCGTTCGCTACGTGCGCAGCACAGCGGCGCATTTCACATCATGAGCATACCTCAGTGACGTCAGTCTACCCTGCAATTGGCATAAAGTTCTGACCACTCCTTCTTGGTGTTGCATTTGCTCTGTCAGTCAGTGTATAACTGAACTTGTGTTATTCCTAGTCTTCAGTGTAGAATTACCAGATTGTAGGTCCTCCCCATATTTTTAGGTTTTTGACCTTAAAATACATCGTACATTATTTATGATCCCATCTACGTTTTCTAGGAGGAATTAGTATCTCGATTTACGGCATTCCAAATTATACAGTACACTGACTTATCAGCAAGTTATTTAATTTATTGAAAATATTACCTTTAGTTTCCATCACAGAAATGTACTCATTTATAAACATATTCTTTTTAACTTTCCAATATTAAGAATTCCGTTGCTTGGCAAAATGCAATTAATGAATTGAAAATTAGAGGTTCAATAAACGTTAATGCTATACGGTAACTTAAATGGTACTTTGTATTTACATATTCTTAGTCAGACTAGTGATAAACCTTTCACGCAATCGTAGGGTCTGTACTCTGCAAAAAATTGTATAGACTGTCTTTCCCATCTTTTCGTGGAGAGAAAAAGAAAGGAAGATATTTATCTTCCGTTTTGTTGTTGTTGTTGTTGTCTAAAACCAGTCTGCCAAGACTAGCTCAGTGTACACAATTAAAAGTGCATGGTTTACAGTTATAGTAATTTGCTAATTGAACAGAACAAAGAACAATTTAATTCCCTATCCGGTAACCAGTGCTACAGAAGTTTGGCTTATTTTTTAACTTTTTCTAGTTATGATTTAGTTTTTTCTAGCTTATATTGGATGATGATCTAGCTTATAAAACGAGAATTGTGTTGGCAACACTGCTTTTTTCACTGCTTTCGTCATTCGCCGCTTGACATTGCCCATGCCGACACGTCACTATGCAACGCAACAGCCGCGTGGCTTCTTTACGAGGAGTTGATGTGCAAGTACCAACTCCAGCAATATGTGGAACTTCAAGCATAAACAAGAATCTCTCAAATAGGCTTCGAACCATGAAAATGAGACTGGAATGAATTAGAAACACTTCATATCACTAAAACTCTCGGATACACGAGTGTTAACACTGTGGCTGTGGAACTGTAATAAATGGGCCTCACATTGCGAATTGGGACAGATAATAATAATAATAATAATAATAATAATAATAATAATAATAATATACCGAGCTCGATAGCTGCAGTCGCTTAAGTGCGGCCAGTATCCAGTATTCGGGAGATAGTAGGTTCGAACCCCACTGTCGGCAGCCCTGAAAATGGTTTTCCGTGGTTTCCCATTTTCACACCAGGCAAATGCTGGGGCTGTACCTTAATTAAGGCCACGGCTGCTTCCTTCCCACTCCTAGCCCTTTCCTGTCCCATCGTCGCCATAAGACCTATCTGTGTCGGTGCGACGTAAAGCCCCTAGCAAAAAATGTGTGCAGAAATCTTACTCGTGCGTGGCGACTTATGTTACAGGTCCAAAGTAGCGTGTGTTTCTGCACAAATCTAGCCTTGGCTTGCGTAAGTTATACTGTATATCACAAAAACTATAGCATACACAAGATGGATAACATTAGTCAAAGTCACAATCATAAGGAATGTCCACAGAGCAAAATACTTCAGTACATCAGAATATTCTACCACACTGTGAGAAATCGGTTGAAAATAACTGTACTAGCAGTAAACCCGAAATGCTGACATGATTATAATTCTTCTTCTTCTTCTTCTTCTTCTTATTATTATTATTATTATTATTATTATTCTTGACTTTTCCCCAGAATTTCTTCGGATAGGCACATGTGTGGAATTAGCCCAGTTTCAGAGCCGGGTGCCCTTCATGACGCCAACCCTATGTGAAGAGATGTAATCACTATTGCGTTTTCTGTGGTGGTTAGTAGCGCAATGTGTTGTGTATAGATGAAGATGTGTACTGAGACGAACGGAAGTACCCAGTCGCCGAACCATAGGATTTAACGGTATACGGTTAAAATCCGCGACTTGGCCGGAAATTAAACCCGGGACCCTCTGAACCGAAAACCACTCCTCTCACCATGCAGCCAAGGAATTTCATACGATTTGAATTACAGTGAGTACCAAAAAGAAAACCAGTTCTGAACTTCAAGCACCACAAGAACAGCTAACATGCCTATTACCGGAAATGTGCCGTCGGGTGAAAGAAATACGAAGATAACTGCTCCAAATTGATGCTGACTATCAAAATTACATGCCTCTTTAACCAGATACGTTATGATAAGCACGTACCAAGCGAGAACGGGTAAGTTACAATTTGCGAGCAAAACAGCGAAGCAGGATATGCCTTTGTCCGCAAGCTTTAAAATCCAAGTATACAGCCTACAATAAAGATCAAGAAATAATGTTAAGCGTATTCAGTTTATTTTGACACGTAAATTGCGGAAACAGCCTGGTGCAAACCGGCATATTTCTCGAAGCTATTACGAATAGTTTGATAATGGTTTGATGATCTAAGCCTGCCATCAGCAATATGTAAATTTAACGTTAATTTATGTAAAGGTGCAAAATAGCAACAAATAACTCATTTCCAAACTCTATTTTTAAAATATCGAATCAAATCTCCTTCTCACTGGGAAATATATTACGATAAATTATAAAAATAAACACATAATTGCGTTAATAACCTGACATAAACCAGTACAGTCAATGGATACAAATCAATGGGTGCGTAAATTACTAAAATAATATTATTTGCTTTACGTCCTACGAACTACTTTTACGGTTTTCCAAGAGGCCGAGGTGTCGGAATTTAGTCCCGCAGGAGTTCTTTTACGTGCCAGTAAATCTACGACACGATGCTGACGTATTTGAGCAGCTACCAATACCACCGAACTGAGCCAGGATCGAACCTGTCAAGTTGGGGTCAGAAGGCCAGAGCCTCAACCGTCTGAGCCACTCAGCCCGGCACGCGTAAATTACTGAATAGGAAGTTTCTCACGAACTCGATGACCTCTGCAACTTATCCTAATTAAATAATGTTAAAATGACTTCATATAAAACAATAATAATGTTATTTGCTTTACGTCCCACTAACTACTTTTTTACGGTTTTCGGAGACGCCGAGGAACCGGAATTTAGTCCCGCAGGAGTTCTTTTACGTGTCCGTAAATCTACCGACACGAGGCTGACGTATTTGAGCACCTTCAAATACCACCGGACTGAGCCAGGATCGAACCTGCCAAGTTGGGGTCAGAAGGCCAGAGCCTTAACCGTCTGAGCCACTCAGCCCGGCTTCATATAGAACCGGTTTAGGTAAGTTATTGAAATTCTATTTCCAGAGGCCCCTAACCCTTGACGCTCAATAGATGGTGGTTGGCTTTGTGCACAGAAACGTCCGTCCTGTTTGCCATGATTACAATGTGAATGGCTCTATTCAAGGAGAATACTGCTGGCGCTTTATATCATATTTGAGCACCTCATAGCCTGCACCTCGCCCACACTTTGCTACCTGTAGGTGACGATAGCCGGACAAGAGGCCCGCGACTCCAGCTCCGCCTACACTGGAGAGTCCAGCAGTGTGTGAACATGCTAACAGCGATCGCAAGCTATTTTCGCCTGGCACGCACAATGGCCTGGCCTCGTCACGTCACCGACTAGGAATCTGCCTCATATCAACTCGTATGTCACGAATTCCTCTCAATCAAACTCCCATGCCCGTCTTCCTTCAGACTTTATCCAGATTTCCAAATTCCAATTACATTAGAAATTAGTTTCCTTTTTATAAGACTTCGCCATGTAGTTCCTTAGACAGGAAAAAAGCCATGATAGCCAAGTGGCATCCTCACTGAATTATCATCAAGGAGATCGTCGTTCGATCTCGACCAATGCATGTGAAATTGTTGAAGTGAAAAGTGATTCGCATTCCACACAAAGCTGGACGACACAGATCACGATATCAACATAATGAAAGGCTAAAAGTTTGTTAGAGAATTAAGTTTCTATAGGGAACGGTAGGTATAATTTAATTTAATTTAATTTAATCGATTGCTAATATTAAACTAAAGGCCTGCTTAAAAAAAAAAAAGACAGGAGTGAAAATGAAATGGCGTATGACTTTGAGTTCCGGGAGTGTCCGAGGACATGTTCGGCCCGCCAGGTGCAGGTCTTTCGATTTGACTCCCGTAGGCGACCTGCGCATCGTGATTTCTGTGATATTATTTCACAGTGATGAAAGGGAGGTGACTGTTCCCTCTTCTAGCAGAGTTTAGAACTGTCGTAAGTAGAGCGATTCACATTTGAAGGGTCAACACCCCCTCCCCAATTTAAAAAAAAGGGTCCTAAGTGTCCGTGCGCACTGTGTGAGAGTTTCTCTCATCGCGCGACTAATGACGTTGATGTTATTTTGAAGTGGAGCGGGAAACTTACTCCTGTTGTACGCGTTAGCATTTGTATTATGAGCACTTCTTGTTTTTGAATATGTTATTGTGTTCAGAAACTTTGCTTTGCACGTCAATATTACTAGATATAATGCAGGTGTGAGATTTTATTTTTACAATTTCAGGACGGAAGTTATTTTGATGTACATTGCATATGTTATTTCATTTCAGTAGTAAATTTCAGCCTTACGCCCCATAAAACTGTGAAAAAAGTCATATTTATTTTAATGTGAGAGAAGGTCTCACGCGCGACCACTCACGTTACATTTCGGCTAGCGACCACTCGCGGGTTTTAAAACAACAGCAGTAACAACATACTTTTTGAAAGTACTTTCTAGCATCCACTAACAGACCACTTAGCGTATATTACAAAGTCATAGAGCTAATTAACCTATCTCACTTACGTAGAGCTGAGGTTACAGAGGGCATCCATGAATTCATCGTCTGTTCGGAGATGCCTTCGCTTTCAACTCATTCACTGTGAACAATATTATTTGCTTACGGCCGAATAATGTATCCTGACGCCTACTTCCTTATCGTCAACACGTTTATAGTATTACTAGCTTATGTACCCGTGCTTCGCTACGGGATTCTCAGAAAGACTGGTTTTCCTACCTGAAGTCAACATAGGTCATTTCATTACAAAAACGTCAGTAGGAATGTAGCGATTAATTGCAATGTTATCATATAAAGTACTCGTTCAAATGAACAGTACTACGGGGCCAATCTAACAGTCCAAATTTCCAGAGCTGGAATGACCAGGCCACAGACTGCCGTGAACACTCCTCTGCCTTTATTCCGTTAATTACGAACACTGTTCATTCCAACCAGTGCCTGAGAGTAGGGATTGAATAGTTCGAATGCTATGATGAACCAGTGTGTTACGTACCAGTAGTATCAGAAAATGTACGAACCAGAGGAATGGCATGCTAAAGAAGAAAGTTATCTAACTCCCCAGCTACTTCTCGTCAATATTCAGGCAGACTGTTACACTCTGTATGATCGGGCGAGTTGGCTGTGTGGTTAGGGATGCGCAGGTGTGAGCTTGCATCCGGGAGATAGTGGATTCGAACCCCACTGTCGGCAGCGCTGAAGATGGTATTCCGCGGTTTCCGACTTTCACACCAGGAAAATACTGGGACTGTACCTTAATTAAGGCAAAGGCCGCATCCTTCACACTCCTAGCCCTTTCCTATCCCATCGTCGCCATAAGACCTGTGTGTGTCGGTGCGATGTAAAGCAAATAAAAAATACTCTGTACGCAGCAGTGATCCTATCTACCGGAGATGAGTGGCAACAGAAGACCAAAAGCACATCACAACAAGCAATGTTCAATGTAATGTTATTGTTGATCAATTTTATGAGCTTTCTATATTGTGGGCCTTCACATTTAGTTTTCTTTCAACACTGTGAGTTGTAAAATTATTTATAGCGTAATACGATCTAACTTCAGTTATGTAGTATTTATCGATACGGCCTCTAATAACAAATATTTGAGAATTAAATTTTAGGCCTTCCCCTAAACCACCGTTTCACTCAGCGTGAATAAAATTATTTTTGACCTAGATTATAACTACTTATTCCCTGACTTTGCATACCGATTTTCATTAAAATACGACCACTAATAACATAAATATTTGAGAATTAAATTTTAGGCCTTCCCCTAAACTACCATTTCACTCAGCGTGAATACAATTATTTAGAGCCTAGAGTGTAGCGGCTTATTCCCCGCCTTTGCATACCGATTTTCATTAAATTCTCTTCAGCCGTTTTCGCGTGATGCGTATACAGACAGACAGACAGACAGACAGACAGACAGACAGACAGACAGACAGACAGACAGAAATTACGGAAAATTAAAAAGTGCATTTGCCTGTTACTGTGGACATGACTGATACATAAATGCCATCATTTTTAAATTCTGAGCAATATACAGGCAAAACACTATAGATTTCACATGACCTCTATTCATAGGCCTATGCATCGGAAAAACAGGATCACCAAATTTAGGTAAGAAATGCGTACAATACACCAATAGATTAGGAAACCACGTACAATACAGGTATAGATTAGGATACGATAAATGGGACATGTTCACAAAGCGGACAGTAAGCGACAATAAAGAAAAACATTATTTATGTCACTATGTTTCCTGTAATTATTTTGCTATTGAACGTGGCTCATTAACAGATATTCTCTTCCGTCTCCTGCTACAATAAATTTAACGGATCATAGTAGTTTCCATAATTTCCTCCAAGTCATCGTTGGTAAAGATAATTTCGGAGATATCTAGCTTTGTTGACTCCCTAGAGCAGTAAATTAAGATATTTAGAGTCCAGATGAATTAGTGAATTACTTTCAGTAGAAATATCGACGGTAAAAAATGTTGAAGTTTAAACCTGAACAGTGTGATATTTTGAACATCATATACAGCATGTACATAAAATAATCAAACTGTAATTAATTGGAAAAATGTATATATTTAATTTATGGAGGTCATTCTAGTTTATTATGCATCCATATACGTTTTTAGTAATCTATTTCACATTATCATCTCATTTCTTTGTATCACAGCAATAACGAAATCTGAACGAGTTAAGTCTTGAGTAAGGTATTACAATAGCACCCGTTAGCTTGCAGTAAATTCCAGTAGCCCGAGGTCAGTGGGTCGGACATGCCATGCTAATTTTAGCTTTTTACCACGAAAAGGGCGTCATCGAGATTACAGATTTACCCTGCCCCACCAATTTCGAGGGAGGTAGTTGGAAATTGCCAATCCCACATTTTGAAGCTGGTCGCCTGACGCTTATGAAGCCCGCGAACTTACAACCTAGTGAAAGAACGTGTATATACACCGATGGAAAGAAGGGATATAACATGAGATCTTACTGGACCATGTGATATGGGAGATGGAGGGAGATTTTAGAGCCTATGTACTTCAACAACAAGAGCTCGTGAATGTCTTCACATAATAACACATTAATATCTCAACATCTGAGCGTACGAAGGTCTCAACATCTGAGCGTACGAAGGCCTTAGCGTCTGTTGATCATGACAAGGGGAAGAATTGTCTTTCTCGTCGTTCTTATTATACGAGAGAAGACAGGGCAGACAGCAAGAGGAGGTTCTCCGTTTAGCTTACAAGTTCACATCTAAGTAGAGCACTACTCAAAGTTACTCTCATTGAGAAATGTCTTCTCAATGACGATAGATAAAGTTAGCGAGAGACCACCACATTAGGTAATGAGTATTATAGGAAGTGTTAAGGTCAGGAAAGTCGTCCAATTAGTGGGCAATGCATGAATCGGAAATAGGACTAGTACTTACTACGAGAGACAACGGCAGTACGAGAGAAACAGGAAATAGCACCTCCTACATCGAACGTGTCCAGATACCAGGATCTACAAATGGTGAGCTAATGGTGGCGTGCCAGATGCGACCGTGCCGCATGCGACCCATGCCAGTAGCGACCGCATAATCTGTAACCGTGCCGGATGCGACCGGCGTTGACAAGCAAATTGTCATTTGATAAGTTGTGTCATCACCCAAGATAAGGCAAGCTAAACGAAGTGCAATGCCATTTCAATAAGTCGTATAAGCAGCTACTGCCCCTACTTTACGTAACACTTCTGGGGGAAACTCGTTTTACAACACGAAACATGGTGATGCGTTTACGTCTTTTCCCACCGGGCGAGTTGGCCATGCGGTTAGAGGCGCGCGGCCCTGAGCTTGCATCCGGGAGATAGTGGGTTCGAATCCCACTGTCGGCATCCCTGAAGATGGTTTTCCGTGTTTTCCCATTTTCACACCAGGCAAATGCTGGGGCTGTACTTTAATTATGACCAGGGTCGCTTCCTTCCCATTCCTAGCCCTTTCCTATCCCATCGTCGCCTAAAGACCTGTCTGTGTCGGTGCGACGTAATGCCACTAGCCAAAAAGATCCTAATTCTCTGAAATTATTTACGACCTAGGACTACTTATCGTGTCCTATTAGTACCAGGAGTGTCCGAAAACGTGTTCGGCTTGCCTGGTGCTGGTCCTTCTACCTGACACCCGTGGGCGACCTGCACGTCTGGGTGTGGGGATTATGATAATGAAATAGGGAGGGATGAAACCCGGTTTCGGCACGTAGCCTACTCCTCTCGAATAATACCAAGAGGTCTGCGCAATGCTTTACGTCGCCATCCGACGACCGAAACACCATCGACAGCATCATATCCCCTCACTCCATTTGAAAACTGCGAAAAGGTTTGGATTTGAATCCAGCCTTTTGGCATGCAATCTAGTGATTAGAAACTGTCTACCACCAACTTTCCTACCCTGCCGGCCAACATTCTGATGGTGAATTTTTTTCATCCAGGCTAAGTGGCTCAGATAGCTCAGACGGCTCAGACGGTTGAGATGCTGGTCTTCCGACTCCAACTTGGCAGGTTGGATCCTGGCTCAGTCTGGTGGTATTTGAACGTGCTCAAATACGTCAGCTTTGTGTCGGTGGATTTACTGGCACGTGAAATTAAGTCCTGCGGGACTAAATTCAGGCACCTCGGCGTCTCCTAAAACCATAAAATTAGTTACTGGGACGTAAAGCCAGCAACATTATTATATTTTTCTTTCAACCAACGGCACTCGAACCTGCCAACCACGGCATCAGACCTTTATTTTAGAAAAAAACAAGTGATTGATGGGTCGCATGCGGCACGATGCTTATTCACTCGGTCGCTATTGGCACGATAATGGCCTGGTCCCATCCGGCACCCTCGCATCTGGCACGTAACCGAGCTAATGGCATAAATTACTCCAAGTCTACGTCTAACAGTTCACTTTATTCAATTTTATTTCATTCGATTTTTCTTTTGTTTCTGTAAGTTCAGCTTTCGTAAATGCACCGTCACGAGTATCATCTTAATACATAGTTATTTTAATTGGTACTTTCATAAATTCTTATTCATGATCTTTAGTTTTCTAGTTAGTGTGTACTTAATGGGTAATCATACTCGGGGAGTGTGTTGGTTGTTGGTTGCTTGTTGTTTAAACGGGGCCTAACATCTGCTGGGAGAATTTAGAGTCTCATTACTTATTACTATTAATTATCAACTATTGTCTTCAAGCCATAAGTCTAAAGACTGGCGCCCAAGATATATTGTTTATGGAGAGGGAAATGAGCTAGTATGTATTTATATTAAAGTGAACCAGCACGTCGCAACATTAGAGGTCTTTTATAATTCCAAAATTAATTGCACATGATCACTGAATTACACCAAAATCACTTTTCTTTTGTTGGAAAACCACTGAACGCTAATCCAATAGTGCACCTATGTAAATACAGCGAAAACTGCCCATAGCGGAATCGCGCGCTCCGATGTAAGGCAAAACACGTGATTACAATTGAGGAGCTATATGACGGTCAAATGGCGGCCCCGATCTAGAAAGCCAAGAATTTTTTTCTTTTTTGGCTAGTGGCTTTACGTCGCAAAGCCAAGAATAACGGCCGAGAGGATTCGTCGTGCTGACCACACGACGCCTCGTAATCTGCAGGCCTTCAGGCTGAGCAGCAGTCGCTTGGTACGCCATGACCCTTCGGGGCTGTTGCGCCAAAGTTTCGGTTTGAGTTTTATACATACATACATACATACACACATCTTCATTATAGACTGTTATACCTGTCAACGTTCAATCTGCAAGCCTCTGTGAATTTACTAAACACCCCCACAATCCTCTATTTGTGACTAGCGCTGTGGCCTCGTTTAGTTCTATACCTCTTACTTTTAAATCGTTAGAAGCCGAGTCTAACCATCGTCGTCTTGGTCTCCGTCTACTCCTCTTACTCTTCATAAGTCCATTATTATTCTGGGTAACCTCTCCTCCTCCATTCGCCTCACATGACCACGCCACCGAAGCCGTTTTGTGCGTACAGCTTCATCCATCGAGTTTATTCCTAACCTTTAACTCCTCATTCCGAGTACCCTTCTGCCATTGTTCTCACCTATTTGCACAAGCAATCATTCTCGCTACTTTCATGTATGTTACTTCTAAGTTCTGAATAAGACATTCTGCGTCCACCACAACCTTTCACTCCCTTACAGCAAAGTTTGTGTGAAAACTGACCGATGTAAAGATAGTTTAGTCCGGGAGCTGACTTCCTTCTAACAGAATACTGTTCATGGCAACTGCGAGCTCACTGCATTAGCTTTGCCGTACCTTGATCCAATCTCACACTATCATCCTGTCAGAATAAATGTACCGTAAAATACATGGTGCAAAACAATCACTATAAATGATCGAGAAAATAGCCAAAATGTCTGAAAAAAACCGTGGTCCAAGACCCCAGCCAGATGGCCTGCAGATACTGAAGAGCAAATGGTCAGCGTGACAACATTTTCAGCCGTTAAGCTAGTCTTTCTTGAATGTGTCTGCAACTCCTCAGTAGACCTCACGAGGCTCAGTAAACCCCGTTCCAGTTCAGAATAAAACACCCAGGACTGGTCGGGAACCAATCCCAGGGCTCCAGGTTCCCCTTCTGTAGTTCTGAAGTTCGGAAACTTTCTAAACAAGCAGTAAAGACTTTCTTGAAAAATAAAAAAATAAAAAAACAACGGGGGCGATACACTGCAATACACAATTAAAATTTACTTGAGTTTTCTGTTATGGCCTACTATGTGTTTTAACGCACTTCTTATGGGTGCATGGGATGTTGTCATGATTAGCGTTCATACGCTGAAATAATCACTTCTAAGGGAAAAATGAGCAACACCCGTTGCATGGTTACGCGCCAGCAAGACGTCAACTTAACAGAAGCAGTTTTCCGCGCTCATTATCAGTATTATAAAAATGTTAACAAAGTAGGCAAGATAGAAGCTGTGAACGACAAGAACAGACCCCTGCAGACAAGGATGAGACCATCAGAATCCCTACCGACTGGAGGTAATAGATTAGTCTATGGGTCAGATGTTGTTGATCACTGAAAAAGATAAATAAATGCCCTTAAAGTTATGGGAAAATCCTATAAAATAAGTAAAAAATGACTTTAAAATAGATCACCAAACTCAATTCTGGCGACTGTGTAACAATGGTTTTACAAGTAATTCACTATTCACTACACAGCTTTTGTTTTTACAGAAATAATTACTTCCCTATTTACTTGGAAGTGTATATAATATGGACTTAATGATTTGATGGATGCAGTGTTAGCAATTTGCCCCCGAACAGCCTGGGAATTCTTGTTGTTCTTCGCATTCGTGACAGATTACGGACGGTTTTCTCGTTTAATGTACTGCTGTACAATAAACATGCTTTCCGCACTCAGTTTAATACTAACTACAGTTTGAAATAAAACACGCCCATCTGTCGTGAACACGTCTTTCTTTTCCCAAATTCATTCGCTAGCTCTCTTTTAAATACAATTTGGGACGCTTTCGCTTTTGGCATTTCCTTGCACAGAACTATATCTACACTTCGGAGGATAATTCTACAAGTAATTCTGTCCTGGAGCGGAAAGCTACCTGTTTTTTCCAATCCCTTCTCTTTTCCATTTGTTCTTGGCCTTGACGTACGCGAGGTTAATGATTGGCTGTAGGGGCGGGTGCGAAAGGATGGTGCTTGAGACACATTAGGAAATACTTTCCCCTAATTATCAGAGTTGTGTTTCTGCACATGAAATAGCGTATGACTTTTAGTGCCGGGAGTGTCCGAGGACATGTTCGGCTCGCCAGGTGCAGGTCTTTTGATTTGACACCCGTAGGCGACCTGCGCGTTGTGATGAGGATGAAGTGATGATGAAGACGACACACACACCCAGCCGCCGTGCTAGCGATATTAACCAACGATGGTTAAAAATCCCGACCCTGCCGGGAATCGAACCCGGGACCCCTGTGACCAAAGGCCAGCATGCTAACCATTTAGCCATGGAGCCGGACTTCCTGCACATATTTCTGATACACAAGATTTGGCCATGAAAGATGTTTGGTAAATTTAATCATATGTAAGAAAGTATATATTTATTTATATTGTTACTTGTGGATTTAGTCTGACAATAGAGAACGCATGCTTAATTTTTTAAAAATAAAAATTCTTAAAAATGCTATAGGTATATTGACCAAAAACCTTGAAAAAAATGAAAAAGAAAAAAAGAAAAACGCGTTATTATCCCTCGTTATATCGCAGAATGAATTTCTACATTACTGAGTACGGTTCGGATGTTAAGGACAAGTTATATTTCTTTCCAAAGCTCATTTTACCAGAAATATGAAAAATAAGTGAGAATGATGGGTCCCTGATACCGTCTAAAGCAACTTTAGGTTGCTTATAAATGCATATTTCACCCGTTTTCATTGTTTCGGCCATATATTCTTTATTTTGAGCGATTTTGCTGAAACTGAGGCATCGTTTCACCAAGGTACACGTTATCTGCGTCGAGTTTAGAACACAGGATGTCCAAATACTGTAGTCGACATACTCTTCTTTCTTTTCCCGGAACAGACAGGTAGCAGGTTTAGAAGACCTGATTCCCAGAAAGAGTTTCTGTACAGACGGCTCATGGAGGAGGATGTCACTCTAGTAGATATTTTTAGCTCAGAAGCAATTAGCAAACAAGGACATTCCATGTTTCTCCCGCCCAGTTAATCCTTGGCGGAGCCAGTTACAGCCCTCTTCCCCTTTCACCACCAACGAATTTCAACAGATTGGTCACATTTCTAGTAAGTTACTACAGTGATGTGCGGTGATGGTGAAAAATGAAGAAATTATCGAAAGAGTTCGGTGAAGATATCTTCAGTACTGACGGAACAATTCTTTTTTGTAAGGCGTCTGAAGTTAAGGTAGCGGTAGTAAAGCGATTTAATGTGAATGCATATTGAAAAATGTAACGTACTGTAGCTCCGTCACTTTGCATCATTTAATCTGCTTGCTGTATTATCGTTCATAACTTTTTGTACTTGAGACGTGTAATGTTTGAAAAATTCCGTAAATCATATTTTGCCTTTTTTTCGGTTATATTTAGCTAGTTTTAGGGCATATTTGCTTGAATATTGTGTACTTCTTTAGGTCATAAACTTCCGAACCCTACTATGAGCAATGTTCTAATGCAAACGAAAAAAGGATGACATTTTAACAACAACCGCCCCACTATAATATTACCTACAGGGACATCACAGAAATCTTTGAACCGGTAGAGAATTTGTGTAGGGGAAGCAAAGGACAACCTTTCAAAGTGGAGCTACTTGCACTGAAATGAAATGGCGTATGGCTTTTAGTGCCGGGAGTGTCCGAGGACAAGTTCGGCTCGCCAGATACAGGTCTTTCGATTTGACGCTCGTAGGCGACCGGCGGGTCGTGATGAGGATGAAATGATGAAGACGACACAAACCCAGCCCCCGTGCCAGCGAAAGTAATTAATTATGGTTAAAATTCCCGGCCCCGCCGGGAATTGAACCCGGGATTCCTGTGACCAAAGGCCAGCACGCTAACCATTTAGCCGTGGAGCCGGACGCTACTTACAGTGAGGACAAACGACACTATGTGAATGCGGAGAGGTACGGACACTGACGATGTGACAAATCTGTCCAGGGACTACGCTGCCCATCTTGCACCGACCGACTTCATTACAGCACAATTGCTCTCTTCTGGGCGACCACTTCAGACATTTGCAGAATAGTTCCCCCATCTTTTTCTTTTTCCCTGTAACTTAAATATTATTTACTTGATCAATTTCTCGGTGTTTATTCAATGTAGTATTCATTGTAATTCTTCGTAAGCTTTTGTACTTGACAGAATGATTCTTCAACGCTTCTGATTCGAGTAAATATACATGTGAAATGGATATAAATATGAAGACATGAAATGACAATGTTACACATGACCAAGTGCATTTGCTATATCTGGGAATGACTGTGACCTGTCCTGGGATCTCTACCGCTGGACTCGAACCCGACTGCCTTCACGCGCCGCTGGACGCTCAGTGAAGCCATGACCTCACCGGAAACACCACGCTCCAGTGCCAGGCATTTCATCTGCATGAGAGCCAAGCTGCCATCAGGTCGCCATTACCATACCTACGTTAATACTGGGACAAACAATAATTATTTATCAGCTGTCTCGCTTCACTGGTTATCATCGCTCCACCTAGCTCATTAAAGAGGAAAACAGGTTGAGAAGAGCCAACGCAGATGTGATATGAACTCTTTTAAACTGAATCTCTCCAATACTTTAGCGCTGCACACAGAATGTGCACACGCAGTGGTATTTTACAATAATAAAGAACTTATTTCAGCCAATGGCCATAAATTACATAATTAAGTTAAACAGTTTTTTGTTAGTCTGATCTGCCTCTTAGTACATGTCACAACATGATATTTGTCGCTAGTCTCCTCGCACAATACAAAAATACATTCCTTACTCAGGGTGTGAAAAGTTTTGCTGGTACACACTCTGTGATAAAAACCGTGTGGCATCACTCTAGTCACTATGTGCCTAAATTCATAGCCTGCCGCCATCCAGTCCGTACTAGTCATGTCCTCTGTGGTATAAAAAGTTTCCCATATTTCTCTCTTCTCGGCTAGTTTGTATCGGAGTTGTTCTGTGTAGAAACGTTCTTTTATGAGCTCATAACATAAATCTTGATGGAGTATATTTAGACAGGCATAAAAGGTTTTTCATGTAAACTGCTTTCACATTTTCGATGTCTTGAAGACTTCTTTTGTTGAGATATTCCCATATCAATTCTAGTCCGTACGTGATTATCGGTGATGTTTTTGCATGGAACGGCGTAAAATCAAGATGTCATTCATTGCTATTACTGCCGCAGCCACTTTATCCTTGATGTGTCCGGTAAAAGTACTTCCTGATGTCTGTATTGTAATGCCCAGATATCTAAAGTCGCTTACGGTTTGCGTAGTTTCTCCTCCGTTCTTGTAGCAAATTTTCTCCGTTACCGGTAATACTGTTCTGCCTCCTTTGCGGAAAATCTTCTATTTCTTCAATAAAAAACGCATTAAAATAATTTTCCACGCACCGCGGAGAGCATGAAGAGCGCACTAAATAATCCTTCTCACTTTAACAGAGTTATGACAGTCCGCCTGGTGGCCACGATCGTCAAGGCGTTGAAGTCTAAACGGTCTGACACCGAGGTTAGCCGGTTCGAGTCCCGTTGCTCGAAACGTTTTCACCATCAGAATGTTGGCCGGCAGGGTAGTGGAGGTGGTGGTACACAATTTCCACTCACTAGATTGCGTGCCAAAAGCCTGGATTAAATTCCAAACCACTCCACAGTGCTCATATGGAGTGAGGGCATATGACGCTTTTGATGGTCGGATGGAGACGTTCAGGCTTGACCCCTTGGTGCTATTCGGAGTAGGCAATGTGCCGGCACCGGGTTTCACCCTCTCACTTGCTACTATTCTACTCATTTCATTTCATTATCTCCTTTGATGAGGTTGACGTCAGGAAGGGCAGCCGGTCACAAAAACCCTCCACGACAGATTCATCTCATCTCATACTCGACCCCGTAGAGCAACGGGACAAGGGTTCGACAAACACTTTTACAGAGTTAGGATGGTCTTCTGCTAACTACAGACGTAAAGGTAAGGGTGAAGAATGAACAATTGTGGGTACAAGTTAGCTTGTTAGAGACAGACTATAGCATTACCTGTTGGTACAGTTAAAAAATGTGTACGTTTAACAACGTTTCAGCCTGAAATTGTAGAAGTATTGCACTTTTGTGAAGTTAGGCCCTACATTTCCATGAAATGACATCACTAGACAACACACGGAAATTTCTGTATTTACAACTAGAGTACAGATGCACTCGTTATCGTTCTCATTAATGAACTCATTTCTGACAAAGGAAAATCTGAAACGCATACATTGCATGCCTCCCAAGGATTGATTACCTGACGCGTTGCGGCCTTCTTGTAGATAGAATTTTGTACGCTTTCATAATAAAAATATCTTGGTTAACATGGAGCACTTTCAATGCATTTCCAACAGTTAGATGTAGACTCACATTTAAGAATTTTTTATACTACACCATTCGGAAAAAGTCCTTTTAGGGTGTGACTGTTGTTATTTTAAGATGCAAGACAATAAGATTACCAGAACCTCCTTAACTTTAATCACAGGAAAGAAGACGAGGAAGATTGAGAGTATCACCTAAAGAAAGACATGGCTTATAACGGATCGGAATCTGAAAGACTAACAAGACTATGTACCGCAAACCTCATAGAGTTGGCTAGTGTGTGTATGCTTCGAAACACTGAGGCGGCGCAATCAGCTGTATCGATGCCTCGACACAACAATGCTTCACTGTTTCGAAGAAGTGAGTTGGCTTCGCGTGTAGTGTCGCGTGAACAGAAACTCTAGTCGTTCCGTAATATCAGCTACATCGATGCTTCGGAACAGCAAAGCTTTGAGACAGTGACGGTGCTTTGTTCATCCTCTCGCCTTAATAGAAACACTCCGCGTGATATTGCCCTGAAGATGATTCGACACTCGTTAATAGACATTTCAGTGACTGAGACTGGTCCCTTTTAGTATCACTGTAAGCGCGTAGTGAAGAAACAAACGCACTTTATTACTATATACGGTACTTATACTGAACATCATCTGTTTATCATACGGGTTTTTGTACATTTGCTCATTAAATACATGAACCTCATATTATTTTCATCATCAACAGAATGTGGAACATTTTATTCGGTGAACTGAACTTAGCTATGAATCGCGGTTCATGTTTCACCACGCCATCGCGAAACACTGCTTCTCTTGTAGTCCGAGACAGAACTGCGCCGTGTGTCGACACACTGATTCACCACGCCATCGCGAGACACTGTTCAGGTAGCCTACTGCGTATAGGAACACTGTTTCTCTTGCAGTCCGAGACGGACGTGCACCGAGTGTCGACACACTGATTCACCACGCCATCGCGAGACACTGTTCAGGTACTGCGTATAGGAACACTGTTTCTCTTGCAGTCCGAGACGGACGTGCACCGAGTGTCGACACACTGATTCACCACGCCATCGCGAGACACTGTTCAGGTACTGCGTATAGGAACACTGTTTCTCTTGCAGTCCGAGACGGACGTGCGCCGTGTGTCGACACACTGATTCACCACGCCATCGCGAGACACTGTTCAGGTACTGCGTATAGGAACACTGTTTCTCTTGCAGTCCGAGACGGACGTGCACCGAGTGTCGACACACTGATTCACCACGCCATCGCGAGACACTGTTCAGGTATTGCGTATAGGAAAACTGTTTCTCTTGCAGTCCGAGACGGACGTGCACCGAGTGTCGACACACTGATTCACCACGCCATCGCGAGACACTGTTCAGGTTCTGCGTATAGGAACACTGTTTCTCTTGCAGTCCGAGACGGACGTGCGCCGTGTGTCGACATACTGATTCACCACGCCATCGCGAGACACTGTTCAGGTAGCCTACTGCGTATAGGAACACTGCTTCTCTTGCAGTCCGAGACGAAAGTGCGCCGTGTGTCGACACACTGCTTCGAAGTAATTCGCTGTGCCGTGTCAAGTGTTTCGAAACAGTCAGCAGTGTCGCTTCCCCATCACCAAAAACTCAAGGTGTCGGGACCGGAAAACAAGATCTACCCAAAGAAGAACGCGCCTGATCTAAAGCACCTATTTCGGCATGACGAGCAAAGTAGTAGTAGTAGTAGTCGAACAGAGTAGCTGAAATTGTGGAGCGCTGGTTGAAATTAGAAGCTGATCCCAGTAGGAAAGGCAGCAATGTTCGTATAAACCCGCTTCGATGGTAGGATCATGCGAGGCGAATGGAGGAGAATAAGTTACCTTGGAGAACAATGGAATCGGCCACGGAGTATAGGAGAAGTAGAGGGAGACGAAAGCGATGATGGTTAGACTCAATTTTGAATGATTCAAAGGAGAGAGGTGTCGAACTAAACGACGCCATGGAACTAGTTGAAAATACAGGATTGTGGACGCTTACACAGTGAACGCTGAAAGGCATAGTAATAAATAGTACCGAAATAAGACAAGTCTTTCACAACGATTTTCCCTACAGACACTCCTCCTTTCGGCTCGGATTAGAAGAAAACATCCTACCCAAGGCCAATAAGCATGCAATGTGCCTCTCCTCATAGGTCTACTTTAAACATGCTTTAAACAGCATTAGTATCCTTTACAAGCGAACCGTCATTCAGTGCGCACAAGACAGTACAGTACAATAAGACCGAGGATGTGTCAGCTGTCAAAAGATAGGTCACCCCAACACTACATGAAAGGCTGAGGGTGATGTGTAGCATGGCGTTGCTCCATTTTATCGGAAGGTAGAAACAAGAGGCTTAATGAAGGTTTTCTGATAGGCAGTTCGTGTTCCGAGCAGCTAAGGAGAACAATAGCTGACAGCTATGAGATGTTCAGTCATGTGAAGTGTGAGGCCCGCCAGCAAGGAACAGCGGGCGGTCCATCTTTCTTTCGTCACTCTCTGCGCTTCGCGACTTCACCACACCCGTACACTTCCCGGAGCTTACCAACATCTATGTGACACTGAACTTCAATATGTAAAAATAGTAGTAGAGAGCTAATGACCTCGATATTTACTTTAACGACCAATAAATCCAGGACCAGATCTTCGGAATGTACAACGTATCGAGAAATACTATAAAGGTAATTAAAAGTTATCCTTATAATTTCCTTTTCGAGAAGTAATGAACGTACGTAAGTATATGATGAAAGTACCTCCGGAAATGCTGAAGACCACTGCCAGAAAATCATGACTAGAAATCAATCAATCAATCAATCAATCAATCAATCAATCAATCAATGCTGATCTGCATTTAGGACAGTCGCCCAGGTGGCAGATACCCTGTCTGTTGTTTTCCTAGCCTTTTCTTAAATGATTTCAAAGAAATTGGAAATTTATTGAACTTCTCCCTTGGTAAATTATTCCATTCCCTAACTCCCCTTCCTATAGACGAATATTTGCCACAATTTTTCCTCTTGAATTCCAACTTTATATTAATATTGTGATCTTTCCTACTTTTGAAGACACCACTCAAACGTATTCGTCAACTAATGTCATCCACGCCATCTCTCCACTGACAGCTCGGAACATACCACTTAGTCAGGCAGCTCGTCTTGTTTCTCCCAAGTCTTCCCAGCCCAAACTTCGCAACATTTTTGTTGCGCTACTCTTTTGTCGGAAATCACCCAGAACAAAGCAAGCTGTTTTTCTTTGGATTTTTTCCAGTTCTTGAATCAAGTAATCCTGGTGAGTGTCCCGTACACTGGAACCATACTCTAGTTGGGGTCTTACCAGAGACTTATATGACCTCTCATTTTCACCCTTACTACAACCCCTAAACACCTTCATAACCATGTGCAGTGAAGACTAGAAGGGGATAAGCAGTCAAGGCGCAAGCAAAGCCACAACAGTGTACATGGCTGAGTATATTATGTTTACGCAGTACAATCGTACAGCTCATTGTCGAGTACTCGTAGTAGTCAAAGGAGTATTTAGTAAACACATGTCAAAATAGTTAATTCTGTTTCCTACACATAATCTAATGAATTTAATTAAACGGTATTACTTAGTTCAAGGCGTGTGTATATAAAACAAATGATGTTTTCTCAACGTAATCTAATGCACTGAATGTTACGAGATATTAGACACAATAAAACTGTTAAAAGTTTAAATCTGTTTAGATACGCGCCCCTTCACTAGTAAGTGAGAGCCGCGCAAGCAGCTGCTAGGCTGTACCTTCCTTCAGAGCGTATAGCCTACTCTGCTCCTTTACTTGCATAAGCTGGAGCGCTATTCATTGAGCCGAATTGTGCCCGCCTTTGTGTTAATGAGACGTTAAACCACTATCAAAAATATCTCTCTCTACCGGGTTTGAACCCACGATATTAGGATCCGGATCCGCTACTACCACTGACAAATACTTTTTTAAAATAATCGTATTCTTCCCTCACCGTTTACTTTTCCACACCCTAGAAGGGTCGCCAGTATGAATTGTGTCGCACATATGAACTTGACCCTAGCCCTCCCTGGAGTCAACCAAACGCGCAGCGATGTATTCATTATTGCGTGTATCGTGTGTATATGAAGAGATGTATAATGACACAAACACACCCATCTCCTAGAAACCCCTCACACCGGCCGAGAATACAATCTTGGACCATCTAACTCTTCAGCCAAGGAGCGGAACATCTTTTCAATATGGTTATAATGATGCTATTGATTGAACGTCCCCACTCACTGCTTCTACGTTTTCTTGTTGATGATGATGATGCTTGTTGTTTAAAGGAGCCTAACATCTAGGTTATCGGCCCTTACGTTTTCTGAAGATGTCGATGTGTCAGAATTTTGTCCCACACGATTCTCTTTACGTGCCAGTCAATCTGCCGACACGAGGCTTGCGTATTTAACTCCTTTCAAACACCACCGAACTGAGCCGGGATTGAACCTCTGTCTTGGGCTCAGAAAGCGTGCGCTTCTCAGCCGTCAGCCACTCAAATCTTTGCAATAAAATATTTCTTATCACTGCCACAACCCGCCTGGTGCCCATGATTGTCAAGGTGTAAAGTCCATAAGGCCTGACACGTGGCTAGCCGGTTCGAGTCCTGTTTGTGGAAAAACATTTCACCAGCAGAATGCTGGCCGGCAGAGGAGATGTTCTGGTATACAATTTCTAATCACTAGATAGTGTGCCAAAACCTTGGATTCAATTCAGAATCTCTCAGCAGTGTTCATATCGAGTCACGATATATAGGCAGTTAATGGTGATTTGTCCGTCGGATGGCGACGTCAAGCCTTAAGCAGACTACTTGGTGTTATTCGACAGCAGTAAGCCGTCAACGAATTTCACCCTCTCTCTGAATCATGGGCGTCAAAAAGAAGAGCGTGCACGAGGCGAGCCGAACTTGTCGTCGGACACTCCCGGCAGTAAAAGTCATACGCGAAGGAAAACAAGCATTGCTTCAATACTTCCACCGTTTATTGTAATATCTTCATTATCATGCTTGACCTACTTTCAAATTTATCTTCAAACTATTCTTTTCGAAGTGGGCGCATTCGTATCACTGTCCTCTCTGGCGTTCGACTAACATATATTTTACAATTGGCTTAACGCCGCACCGACACAGCTAGGTCTTATGGCGACGATGGGATAGGAAGGGCCTAGGAGTGGGAAAGGAGGCGCGGCCGAGGCCTTAATTAAGGTACAGCCCCGGCATTTGTCTGGTGTGAAATTTGGAAACCATGGAAACATGTTCAGGGTGGGTTCGAACCGGATGCAAGCTAACATCTGCGCGCACCTAACCGCACGGCCAACTCGCCCGGTGACTGACATATTTACCATACTATAATTACTATAGCTACTTTTATATTTACCATTGCAACAAGAGAAAGCTGACACACGGGTAAATACGACAATGTAAAACACGATAGACTGACTGTGTAGCACAGCAGTTTTAGATCCTTGTCTCGAATGCCCAACATTGCTGAGTCGATTTCTAGCACAATCAGGTAGCATTTATAGGAGTTAAAATGTAAGATAATTAAGCTACCCCATTTTCTGGCAATATTTCGACACTCCGGCGACTCAGGACAAAGTAGATGTACATTGGGTCTGCGATAAGCGAAGAAACATACATATGGTAAGATATAGACATTTGTACCACGCAGAGTCGTGGTGGTTCGATGGGCTTACTGGATTCTCTTTTAAGTCATCACCAGCGCGATCAGTATCCACATCCATGAGTTCCAAATCTTGTTCCATTACTGGCTGTAGTAGCGCCAAACTCGCTTGGCGACTGGCGACGCTCGACGCCCTTAACTTCGACGCTCGGTATTGGCGACTTTGGACTTTTTTAGAATTCTGACAAGCCTCTGTATACTCTCGAATGAGCCTTCGATAATTGCCACTTATTTTACCGTGTGTGGCGACCTTTTTGCTCGTTCCTAGTACGGCTCCGAAACTATAGACGTACGTATGTTGAGTATTCAAGTCCGAAGGCTGATTTGATCCTCAACAGTTCCGCCATCAACAGTCATAGATTGTCAAGGTGTCACTGATAATAAGGAAATAATAATAAGGAAATGAGTGAGTTACCTTAGTTTCCCGTTGCTTTTCTCACCGAGCCAAAAGTTGATATTACATATCGTCGTTGCGCCTGCAAAACCCACTGTGTGAACTACTTTAGCTTAGAATTTTGGTCGGTAAGGTTCTGTCATCTACTGTATGGTTCAACATTCTCACTCTTCATTATACAGTATATGTGCTGCGGGTCAGTATTACTCAAAAATATTATCACAAAGCAGTTTTCGACGATTTAGTCTGCGAAGACCTCTGAAATGCACGCACCAGCCGACTCTGTGAATAACATTTTCACACCAAAACAGGAACTGGCTGCACAATGAATGGCATTTCGCACATACCTCAAGTCACTTTCGTGCTATCAAGGCCAAAGATGAGACAGACAGGTCAATGAAAGTAACAAATTTGACCTAGCCCATACCAGAAGACATTTAAAAAAAAAAACACTGTAAACGATAGATCTCGCCAGCAAAGGCATTACTATAGATATATTCTACGTCAAATTCAGAGGTCTAGTAAGGACAGTTCTAAGGTGAGGCCGAAGTTATGTAATTTTAAATGCTATTTTCTCAGCTTCACATTTCAGTAATTCTTGCTTTGTACACAATGCTCCTCGTGGCAGAGTTTCCCTCAGAACCTGTTGAGAATGAATTTACATGCTGTGTGCTATATGTCAGGATGAAAACTTGCCGACAGTTACGTGCTCTTTCTTTCGAGAAAAAATTGGACCCATAAAATTTTAAAACTGTATTAACTGTTACATGTTTACATCCATCAAGAACATTCCTGATAAATTTTGGTTCATTTCTCTTGAAACTGTGTCATGCGGAGCGTTTTTGAATTTGCGTGAAATACGACATAAAAAGCAGGATAACTTCAATACTATATGACTTGAATGAATGAAATTCAGTATACAGCTTAACAGTACGTGTTAATATCTGTCACCAAAATTGCATTGTAACAGCTTAAAAACTGCAGAACAGTTTGAAATTTTAGTCATACCTTCTCTTAAACGGCAATTCCGCCTGCGGAAATCTCAATGGACAATTAGTTCTACATCAAAGAGTGAATGAGATTCTCGATTTGTCATCCTTGCGGACCCATGACTGAGTCTTCATTATTTTTCGGGTATTTTTCGGGTAAACACCAAATGTTTCACCAGATATATATATATTTTTTTACAGGGCTCGATTCCCGGCAGGGTCGGGAATTTTTACCATCATTGGTTAATTTCTCTGGCACGGAGGCTGGGTGTATGTGTTGTCTACATCATCATCCTCCTCACGACTCGCAGGTCGCCTAGAGGCGTCAAATCAAAAGACCTGCACATGGCGAGCCGAACATGTCCTCGGACACTCCCGGCACTAAAAGCCATACGCCATTTCATTTCATTTCATCATGCGATATGGAATGCCGAACGGATTTTTCTCCGCGTTTCTAAAATCCGACTATTACTGCCAGGTTCGAAGCCCGAGGCCAGCATTTTACTATTAATCCAAAGTGAGACTTAATCACTAATCAAAAGGCTCCGACAGACGTTAAAAATTCACTGACGCTGATTTTATTTTGAAGTTACGTGTTCCACCACGTTAGGAATTCATCATCCTTATAGATTGGTACTATATTAGTTTCGTCAACTGCGAAATGGTGTCATTCATCAAGAATCTATTTATAGCTTCTGTCCCTGATAACGTGGCCGCTAATGATGCCTTTCATTTGCAGCCAAACATCTAAATCAACTGTCGAGTGAAGTGTCAAGAGTAAGCATAAACAACGGTGATGATGTATAAAAATAGTCTGATTTCTCAGAAAATGATTCATGTAACGAGGAAAGTTCAGTATATAGGCCATAAGAGAGGTAAGATTTGTGTTGTTTTTTCCTATTACGTGTTTCTTTGATCCTTTCAGTTTTCCTGTCTTATTAAAATTATATATCACTTTGTTTGCATATGTTTGGTCCTTTGAGCACTTACCAGCAGTAGCGTTTCTATCTTAAGGGCATAAGATTAAGTACTATTCCATCAAAAGTCGTTAATTCTATGGGGAAAATGTAACTTGTTTCAAATAGTTCCTCTTTTAAAAATTGGCGCCAATTTTCGTTTCATTTCGTGATTTGTACGCCTTCGCAAACTTGGCAGTAAAGCGATGGGCACACAGATGGGCGCCGGACTTGCCGACACATTCTTTTAACATCCCATACATTCTGCTGAAGGAAGGGGGAGGCTATAACAAATTCTACTGGTTTAGGCCACTAGACGGTGATTATTTTTTCTTTCCTTCTTTCTTTCTTTTTCTTTCTGTTGCTCAGCTGGTGCTTACGGCATCAAGCATCCATGGCCAGGCATGAGTTAAAATACCTCCTCATTTAACGTTAGTCTTTTATTCCTTTGACTTTATGGAATACTTTATTTTATATATTATTAAACTGTATAATTAATGTATAATATGTCAATCTGACTTTAAAGGCAACCCCAAAATAATGGAAGAAAAAACATCTAAACCAACATATGTGATGTTTGGAGATTACTATTACACAAATTTAATCTTTTTTCATTAGCACACGAATGCTCACGGCACAAATAACTGAGGGACTAATGTTATATTGAGATTATCATGAACTAAGAGGTTGAGATGACGGTTCATCCCCGAGCAGGTACCCCAGCCATGCTGCGTAGATGGCAGTTACGTGAAGCGTCACAATGCCATGACCCGTTCAATTATTTATAGTTATTTTCAACTTTTAAATTTCAGAATGCACTATGTATGTATGTATGTATGTATGTATGTATGTATGTATGTATGTATGTATGTCCGACCCCTGTCCCATTTCTTTACGGGGTCGGGTATGAAGTGAGATGAATTTTCGAAGCGCGTTTTTACGACCGGATGGCCTTCCTGACGTCAACTTCATCAGAAAGGTTAACGAGATGAAATTAATCAGATGACAGTAGGAAGTGAGAGGGTGAAACCCGGTGCCGGTACACAGTTTACTCCTGTTTAATACATAGAACCAGGGGGTCTGCTCAAGGCTTAACCTCTCCACCCGACGGACGAATAACCATCAGCAAGCTCATATACCCTCACTTCATATGAACACTGTGGAGAGGTCAGGAATTGAATCCAGGCTTTGGCATTCAATCTAGTGATTATAAATTGTATACCACACCTCTCCTGTCCTGCCGACCAATATTCTGATGGTGGTTTTGTTTTTCGACCAACGGGAGTCGACCCGGCTAACTACGGTGCCAGACCATACAGACTTGCCGCCTTAATGATCTTGGCCACCAGGCGGGGGTAAAACGCACAATAAACATGAGTATTAAAATGTCATGGCGGACAATGGAAAATAAATTTACATTCCTTCCGCAGGTACGGACAAATGATAAAAAGTAGGACATGTGCCCTAATACCAATAATTGTGAGTAAAAGCCGGAAATGTTGCTCCGACACGACGCTCGTCAAAGCGTCACCCCACGCAGTGGCGTACAAGTGACGTGTCCCGCTGTCAATACGGCGAGAGGATATCGATCGGGTCCTATTAAGAGAGGAGGTCGCAGTAAAATATTTCATGAGCATCGATTTGACTTGCCACTGCCCTAGAAACAGCGAGCGTGGTAAGTTGATAACACTACTACGTCGTGATCAATATATCCTATTTTCATGACCTAGAAAGAAAATGAACTTGAAGAGCAGCACAGAATCTTGGTAAATATATCCATACATTTGTACCTTTATTAGTGATGTCAACGAAAGTCATGTCTAACCAAGTGAGGAGGAAAACTAAAGAGGACGAGCTTGGCTGATGGCGCGACTCAAGAATTCAAAAATTATTGGCCGTATGAGGCTCCACATTTCTAATCATACCTGCCAACTTTACAAAACCAAAATCAGGAGATTTGGATACGAAAATCAGGAAAGGTCGATAGGAATCAGGAGATGCAATTGGTCAAAAATGCTTGTTCTACATGTCTTGCGCCGTACCATGGTAGACTGTATTATAACATTTAATATCTCAAAACACGACTGTTGCTATACCAAGCTACAAGGCTAAAATTACACTTCTCTATTCCCTCACAGGAAGTATATGAGTGAGGTGATCGGTGTCTGATAAGTCTTCCGAAAATAGTATGAAGTCATACTCCACACGTGTGAATTACTTAGCAAATTCATAGATTAATATACTGCATCACGCGCCCGCGCGAATATGCGAAGCGCAATGTTATTTTTATCAAGTAATAAATTAAAATCCGCCAGAATTGTCTCCAAATTGCTCCTAAAATCTCTAGAAAAGTCACTAGTTGCTATCTTTGAAATGCTGTCACTAAATTACTTTTTAAAAAAACTCCAAATCTAGCGACTAGTCTCTAGAATCGACTAGACTGATGTGAACGAGCACGAACATTGCACACGAGAACGAGAGATGACAATCGATATACGCGTCGCGATATACAGATATCAATAAACATCGCACATTCGCGCGCATTTCTCGTATTAACAAACGTATATATTTCTTCTGAAAGCGGCCAATGATCCGAGAACTTCCGGCCAGTTGCGTCAAAAGCTGAAATGGCGGGATTTGAAAACAAATGTTTAATGTTCACCAAGAAAAAAGCTAAAATCGGGAGAAATAATAGAATAATCAGGAGGCGGGAAAAAGTGCCGAAAATCGGGGGTCTCCCACCTAAATCGGGAAAATAAGAGACCGGCACTCTACCTCTATTTGACAGCGCTAGCTAATAATAATAGTACAGTAGCCTCCGTGGCTCAGGCGACAGCGCGCCGGTCTCTCACCACTGGGTTCCGCGGTTCAAATCCCGGTCACTCCATGTAAGATTTCTGCTGGACAAAGCGGAGGCAGGACAGGTTTTTCTCTGGGTACTCCGGTTTTCCCTGTCATGTTTCATTCCAGGAACACTCTCCAATATCATTTTATCTATCATGCATTAATCATTGCCCCAGAGGAGCGCGACAGGCTTCGGGAGTTGGCACAATTCCTATCCTCGCCGCTAGGTGGGAGCTTTATTCATTCCATTCCTGATCCGGTCGAATGACTGAAAACAGGCTGTGGATTTTCATTTCAGTAATAGTACAGTGAACCTCCGTTATCCAAAACACTTTTAACCGAAACGATCGAAAACGATTTTGGTTAAATTACAAAAAAGAATTAAAGAAACATAAATTGTTATGCTATTCTGACGTTCTGTTAATGATATGGTGACATGACATAACGACTAGCAAACAATGAGAAAAGAAAAAACAAAAGAAATTAGAAGCCTTCTTCTGAAAAAAAAGTAGGGTCTACTGTATATGCCATATCGAACATTGTTTTGTTTTGTAAATACAGTTGACTAGTTTGGGTTTTCAGTATTAAATACAGTAGGGTCTACTGTATATGCCCTATCGAGCATTGTTTTGTTTTGTAAATACAGTTGAGTCGTTCGGGTTTTCAGTATTAAATACTTCGTCAACAATGTACTAGCCCCTATATGTGTAGCTTATTGTCTTCATTTACTTTCATTTAAACCTTTAAAAAACTAGTTTTAACCTCTAAAAATGGCATTCAATTATCCGAAAGTATGATTATCCGACCCCGCCCCCTCTGTTTTACTGTATTATACACTATTTACGAGGTCTAAAATATCTCATTTTACTCACAATTCATTACCCTTACCATTCTTTTGTGGACACACTCATTTTCTGACGATTTACCGGAACTCTTTATCTCGCCTAGCCGGCCCCGTGGTGTAGGGGTAGCGTGCCTGCCTCTTACCCGGAGGCCCCGGGTTCGTTTCCCGGCCAGGTCAGGGATTTTTACCTGGACCTGAGGGCTGGTTCGAGGTCCACTCAGCCTACGTGATTAGAATTGAGGAGCTATCTGACGGTGAGATGGCGGCCCCGGTCTAGAAAGCCAAGAATAACGGCCGAGAGGAATCGTCGTGCTGACCACACGACACCTCGTAATCTTCAGGCCTTTGGGCTGAGCAGCGGTCGCTTGGTAGGCCAAGGCCCTTCAAGAGCCGCAGTGCCATGGAGGGGGGGGGGGTATCTCGCCTGTGGGTGGAATCAAAGGCTGCATTATCTAACTCCCTGCATGACGTAAGCGGAACAACCAAATAATTTGTTCTTGCTCTCTGGTCTTCTAAACCCCAAAACAAATGATTAAATGCCCTCCCGTGTAACGAAGAAAATGTACGTGTGAAGGATTTTTTTAGGGTTTGAACGGTCTGGTGTCGTTAATTGGGAACATGCATCATTTTCAAAAATATTTTTTTTGAAAAGTACACCAATGAAATAGTACGTAAACGTATTACATTGTGGTATGTTGCCTTGTTTTCTACCATTAAAAAAATATTTAATAGTGCCTTTCCGCAAGGCGAGTGAAACGGCCTCTGACGTAGGCGGCGCGCTGTGACGTCACGATCCAGTACCGCATGGAGCTCTACCAGCCGTTGTGCATCAGCCGTTGCTAAAAGCGGATTGTTTATTATTCATGATCGCGAATAACTTCGAAATGACAGAAGAAAGCTTCAAAACAGCACAGTCAGACAATCTACCATGTGTAGACGTCATCATTCTTGAAAAATGTGACTTTTGTGGCCGCAGATATTAGCGGATAACAAGAAAGTTTGTAAGTGGCGTCTTTTATATACGTGCAATGTACTGTAACCCATAGTATTAGGATAACAACGAACCTGGATAGATATCACATCACTTTCAACATTTCCTTCTAGACTGATTCCCCTATTAAAGAATAACATTACATTTTCGGGCTTTCAGCATTAGTAAAGTAAGAAATCGGATTTCAGCACTAACATAACATAACATAGTCCGCTTCTGTGGTGTAGCGGTTAATGTGTGCCACTCCCGGAGGCCCGGTTTCGATTCCTGGCTCTGCCATGAAAGTTGAAAACAAATAGTACGAGGGCTGGAACGGGGTCTACTCAGCCTCGGGAGGTCAACTGAGTAGAAGGGTTTCGAATCCCACCTCAGCCATCCTCGAAGTGGTTTTTCGTATTTTCCTACTTCTCCTCCGGGCACCTAAGGCCACGGCCGTTTCCTTCCCTCTTCCTTGTCTATCCCTTCCGATCCTCCCATCCTCCAACATGGCCCCTGTTGAGCATAACAGGTGAGGCCGCCTGGGCGAGGTAATGGCCCTCCTCACCAGTTTCATCACCATACTCAAAGTCTCACGTTCCAGGACATTGCCCTTGAAGTGGTAGAGGTGAAATCCCTCGCTGAGTCCGAGAGAAAACCAACCCTGAAGGATAATCTGATTAAGAAAGAAAGAAAGAAAGAAGGAAAGAAAGAAAGATCATAGTACTGTAGGTCTATAACCTATCATTTCTGAAAAAAATATATATTTATGGTTGGGGCAACTGGCGTACCCACTTCCGGGGCCCATGAAAGAGAATTAAATATATTTGTGGAGGGAAAAAGTTAAACATGATAAAGATAAATATGACTTCATCTAGTTTTCACAAGTTGGGCTGAGTGGTTCAGACGGTTGAGGTGCTGGCCTTCTGACCCCAACTTGGCAGGTTCGATCCTGGTTCAGTCCGGTGGTAGTTGAAGGTGCTCAAATACGTCAGCCTCGTGTCGGTAGATTTACTGGCACGTTAAATAACTCCCGCAGGACTAAATTCCTGCACATCGGCGTCTCCGAAAATCGTAGAAGTAGTTAGCGGGGCGTGAAGCCAGTGACATTAATTACATTTGGCTTTTAACAAGCTGAGCATATCAGGAAAGAAAAGTGTCCTGGTGACATTTTAGTCGCTCAATACAGGAATGTCTTTGGGTGCTGTGACTTTTACTTTTTTTTTGTTTTGTTTTTGCTGTTTGCTTTACGTCACACCGTCACATATAGGTCTTATGGCGACGATGGGACAGGAAAGGCCTAGGAATGGGAACAAAGTGGCCGTGGCCTTAGGTACAGCCTCAGCATTTGCCTGGTGTGAAAATTGGAAACCACGGAAAACCATCTTCAGGGCTGCCAGCAGTGGGGTTCAAAACCTTCTATCTCCCGGATGCGATCTCACAGCTGCGCGGTCCTAACCGCACGGCCAACTCGCGCGGTATTTTTACCCTTCGGTTTATTGACTTGGCTTGTATAAACTAAAACTTAGGCTAAGTTGGATAATATTTTAAACACCTACATCACTATTTTCACCTGTGTGCAATTATGTTATTTATTTCATTAATGTTATGATAATTATTATAATTGAGCATTGTTAACTTATAAGACCCCAACAGACAAGCATTGGTTTTGTGTAGAGTTATACATTTGTTAAATTCACGTTGTTTCCTTTCATGATGTACACGCCTATTCTTTGTTACATTATAGAGTATTTAGATATAGCCTAAATTTCTTTACCAATTAAGCTCTTCAATAAAGACATACATAACTGTCCCATGCCAAGATATATTGGTAGAATTAGAGCTGTCAAAATGGTTCATAACCCCTTTGATTTATTATCTTGACATGGATCACCCAAAACATAGGTTAGGTTTGGAGAATACTTTAATAATCAGCATTATTTAATGCACTGTTTATTACTTTCATATTCCAAGATGTAATTGAAGCATTTAAATAAAGCATCATACATTAAAATTTAAAGTTTTACCACTAGAACAGCTGACATGGAAAAGTGATTTGAAAATTCAAACAAATTTATCTTATGTTAAAATCTTCAAAAAAATAAACTTTAGACTCTTCCGATATATCACCAGCATTTCTCCGGCTCGCCAAAATCCATTTCTCCCTAGTTTTAGCGTCTTTGGAACATGTATAAACAATTTGTTTGGTATGGTATGCGATGTGCTATTGAACATCGGAACTCTACACCATTTATAAGTTTTCTGCCTCACTGTCTGCGCAGGATTCATTTTAAGTCTAAAATATACCACTCAGATTATTATCCGATGTATAGACCTTGAATTTAACCATACTAGACACTAACGTAAAGTAGAAATACGCGAAGTGTATCCTGCTTCTCACAGCGCACTGTGTTATTTCGTCTCCTAATTCAGTCAACCTGTACGATGACGTCAGACCAATGAGATCGCGTACTTGCGTGACGTGACATTTTCGTAGATTTTTATCATGTTTTGAGTTATTATTTGTACATTCTGATCACATTTTTGAATTCTGCACGCAATTTTGAATCAGATTAGCATATTTTTAATTAAAACCCCGGATCATGCATGTTCCCTATTGAAACCACTACACAGTGCGCGGATTACGACTTAGTGCACCGTGCCCAGTCATGTAATACTGGACCCTTATTTCGTACAGGATGATGCACAGAACCCTAAAACAGTGGACACGTAGCCTACAGAGACCTCATTACCCCATTCATACACTTTGGAGATGGCCTAATTTCTCGTGGAACTCCGTTCCGGTACCCTTCCCGCACCCCGCAGCCCTAAATGCCTACATAGGAGCCATGTTCAAAGATCAGTTTTCAAGACAAATGACCCACTTACAAATATTTCCGAATTATGCGAGTAGATTACGTCATTTTTGTTCTTACAGCAACCTTTTGTACATCAACATGTTCAGTAATGTTCCGAAACGTAATGAACAACGTGTGGCACGTGATGATAAACATTTTGAACACATACTGTACCAACGCAAATAAATAACACTTCGGTGTCGTTTGTTTGGACGCATATGGCACTATAATTTGGGGAAGGACATACAATCGTTTAAGTCTGGTGTTGGAATAAGGAAAACCGGGATTACTATTTTCTGAAGGGAGGAAATATTATTACTACTACCACCAATACTACTACTACTACTACTACTACTACTACTACTACCACCACTACTATACTTGGAGACAAAAACATGCCGGCCTCAGTTCCTGGAAGCGAGCGGGAAGTCAGCAGTCAATCACACCCTGCACAGTTATCGAGTTCCAAGTGATCCTTGCTTGGTGTGGAGCCGTTGCCAAACCACTTTCTTCCACACTCTCTTCAGTCTTTACCCTTTTTTCGTGTCGAGTGCAGTATACGATTTGGCAACTCCGGCTACAGTAGACGTAGTAAATCCTGTAAGCCGCTAATAGACACCGGGCTGCCGCTGAAGAGTAGTGGTGTGAGGCGAGGTCGTCATGTTAAGTCCCCAAGTATATTACTACTACTACTACTACTACTAATACTACTACTACTACTACTACAAGATTAGTACGTCATATAAATTCGAAAGTAAATGCAGATGCTTATATTCAACTAACGGGAAATTTCCCACACGTATGAAGGAAGTGGAGAATGTGAGAGGAATATATTGTTATAGTCTTTCACTTTCAAGCGAAACAACGTACCTCTCCTCTACTAAACAAGATTTGCGGAGCATGTAGTGCCTGCTGGTCCACGCCTCTATGTTCCTAGTAATTACTCAGAGTGCAGTTAGATGGTTACCTGGGCCTTCCTCTGCGGTTCTCTGCCGCCAGTGCATACACGTTCATTACAGATACAATTACTAAGCCATGATTGCCGGGCGAGTCACGCGCGCCTCTGTACCGGTACTGCTTCCTCCAGCCAGCCAGCTTCCTATCCGTACAAACCAGGGTTGCCATGTATCTCTTATTATCTTATTATCGAATTAGAACCGGAACTTATTAAAGGTATAAAGTGGAACTGTAAGTGTACCAATGGCTGAATTCAAAGTAAGAGAACACTTCACGTATACGGTATATTTACCGTGTTTTTGTAGTCCTTTCAAACATAACGATAGCCGTCATATGCAGTTATTAGTGAAGTGTAGTAAGACTTTTAACTTTAGAATAACACTACTTCTATCCTGTTCGTATAAGACATCATTTTTCAAAAAAGTAAAACGCTTGTCCATGGGTATGAAGAAAAATTACAGCTTAGCTTCCTCTACAGCAGGGCCTCTCAGGGTGCATGCACCAGTGTATTGCGCTGTGCACGGTGCAAAAGACTTCGCTTGGTTAACCAGAGTGCAGACCCCCACTCCTCGATTTGGAGCAAGTAGTTAGTGGGACGTAAAGCAAATAACATTATTAGATCTTCATTATGGATACATTGACTAACTGAAGTAGAAGACAAGAAAGTCAGTTCACAGCGACATAAAACCGCTGCTTCTCAATTAGGACCTTGGCCGAAGTCTGTACGCTCTGTTCATCCACCGACAATACTGAATAACTATTCATATTTGAGCTTGATTTAGGAATATTTTAGACACTGAAGAACACACGCAACTGGTTGACGAGGTAGAAAAGCGAATAAGCAGAAATACCTATTCTAACTGTTGGTATACCATTTATACCTAATTAAAAACGTAATAGTAATTACGTTCGGATACTATAGTTGCTTCTGTACTCCGATCTTACGTGGGTCTCAAAATTCTGCACAAATCTTGCAGTTTAAACCATAATATATAAACAAGCTTGATAAAAGTCGTTTCCAGGACGGATACACTGTAAGAGGCCGCTTTTATAGCGAAGCCGATAAGACCAACATGCGATAAGAACACTGGCGAAAGTTTAGTAGCATTATGTTTGCGTAAGTTAAGCAACTGGAAAAATGTGCTTCTGGGAATTGATCTCGTCCGCAATGAGCTAAGTGGGATGAGTTTAGATATATGCTTATGAAGGCAAAGAAATGGCAATGTACAAAACAAATAGCATACACGATCACCAACAGTTTGACTGGAGAAATTCAAAATTTGCAGAATAAGTAGTAAAGAAACAAAGGCCTGGGTAATAGCCACCAATATGTATACCTGCATTCAACACTGTTCTTTAATGATATCAAGATAGCGGTGACAAAGGCAGCGCAACATTGAATTTAAAATTCTGTAATACACCTTAACACCCCTTCAATATACAAAAGAGCTAAGAAACAGCAGAGCCATAAACGAGGACAAAAATGGCAAAGGATTGGATTCTGAGTCTAAAACGATCATGTGTACTATATATATTTCTATACCGAGAAATCCCGGAATATTCACTACTAAAAACACTAGCACAGCACCAACCTTAACAAAGCTACATGGTCTGAACAAGGAAATAAGCAAAGTAATCGGGTCACCAAAGTCATTCCTCATAGCCTTTCCATAACTGGTGGTCTCGCCGCCATAAAAGACCTATCTGTGTCGGTGCGACGTACAGAAAAGCAAAAACTGGTCATTCTAAACAGCTGTTCTCAACCTTCGAGAGACCGCAACGCAGTATTTTATTTTATTTTCTGCAAGACGCAGGCCTGGTCCCAACAAATTTTCTCGTTAATACGTTTCCAATTTCTTTAATGTGCATACATTTAACCAACATACGTAGTAACAATATTAACTAATGCATGATCCTAAAATGAGCACAATGGATTCGATGTGACATGTTAACAATTACCAATCACAGGAAGAATACTATTTTCTAGCATTGTTGTAGTTTCTTCTTTATTATGTTAATTTTCACTAGCATATTACCCCATTCTAAGCATCAAAATGTCATGAAATGTTTAATGCTGTCACCGAGCAAGCTGGCCGTGCAGCTGAGAGCTTGCATTTGGGATATAGTGGGTTCGAACCCCACTATCGGCAACCCTGAAGATGGTTTTCCGTGGTTTCCCCATTTTCATACCAGGCAAATGCTGGGACTGCACCTTAACTAGGCCCCAGTCGCTTCCTTCCCTTTCTTCTCCCGTCGTTGCCATAAGCCCTATCTGTGTCGGTGCGACGTAGAACAAATTGTACAATGATACTTATCATTGTATTATTGCATTGATTTTAATGGTGTTCGTTACTCGGAAAACATATTATGCCCTGCACTTCACCATCACTAAGAGATGGCGCCAGCGAACAGCACGCAGCGTGTGAATTTGACACATACGTCAGTTTGTTCGTCTGACATTAACCTACGAACAAACACAAGTTGAGAAAATCGCAGTCACTTGTGAAGTGATGCTCAACGCCACGAAAGAAAATCATTTCTGTACCGAATTGTGACGGGTGACGAAAAATGGATTTATTTTGAAAACCCGAAGCGGATAAAATCGTGGCTGTCACCTGGTGAAGCCGGTCCTTCAACACCAAGACCAGAGCGGTATTGTGTATTATGAACTCTTGAAGCCCGGGGAAACCGTTAATGCACAACGCTATCACCAACAAATGATAAATTTAAATCACGCATTGATCAAAAGACGACCGGAATGGGCTAGAAGACTTGGCAAAGTGATTTTGTTCCACGACAACGCGCCATCTCACACAGCAACACCAGTGAAAGACACCTTGAAATCGCTTGGATGGAACATCCCTCCGCACCCGCCGTACTGCCCCGACCTGGTGTCATCTATCACCTCTTCGTATCGATGGGGCATGTGCTCGCAGAGCAGTACTTCAGCAATTTCGAGGAAGTTGGAAAATGGCTTGACGAATGGTTTGCCGAAAAAGACAAGCAGTTTTTCTGGCATGGTATTCATAACTTACCTGAAATATGGGCGAAGTGTGTAGAAGACGATGGCCAATATTCTGAACAAACAAAAAATGAATTTCCCCTGAAAAGTATGTTTTCTTTACCATAAGAATCGGCAAAAACTTATGTATACACCTGGTATCGACGAAACACTAATTACATAGGCCTATACATACGCCAATTTTTGTATATATAATACATATAATTTTATATATAAAATATATAAATCTCTCAATTCTAAACAGTCACGAAAATTGCTCTCCTACGAATATTTCCACTATACAATATAGGCCTACAAGCTCTTACAAAATCCACACGAATATCTCCCGAATGGCGGCGCGGCGGCTGAGAAATAGTTTTAAGCAAGCATTTAGTAAGGCAAATAACTATCATCTCCGATTCTGTATCTCCTTTCGAATGTAGGCCTATACAATTTTGTATTTGAGAAATCAACAATGTAATGTAATGTAATGTAATGGAGTGTCACCATAGCGAAGCCAATGGAACTGAATGGAATGGAATGTCAACAAAGCGAAGCCATCTCTGCACAGACCATGAAGGACCCTGGAAGACTTGGAATGCACCAAGTGGGATGGACAGGTTACCCTTTCGCTTTTTCTCCGGTCCCTACTCTCCAAATAAACCCTCATTAAGTAGTAGGCTGAGAGAATTCCAGGGTCATGTGCCTTTTCATAAATGGAAGATACTGTACGTTTCTAAATTTCTCGACTTTCTGATGTGGAATCGAATCCGTGTCGTTCCGGGAGAAACACGCAAGTCTTTTTCACCTCGGCTAAGCTAGTCCCAAAATGAAATGTTTGACCGATTAATTACTTGTGATAAACTATTAAAAACAGAAACGTTTTGCTTTTCACTTATCGCAGTAAAGCACATACTAACAAGCTTGTGTCTGGTGTCATTTAACATATACAACGGACGAGTAAATTGGAAAGGAAATGACCAACTGCGAACATTGTCTTACTTATTCAGGAACCCCGAAACCGATTACAGTGAAAGTTGACATAAGTAACAGCTACGAAACTTTTCTGAGAAAGTCAAA
Organism: Anabrus simplex; assembly: GCF_040414725.1. Taxonomy (NCBI): domain Eukaryota; kingdom Metazoa; phylum Arthropoda; class Insecta; order Orthoptera; family Tettigoniidae; genus Anabrus; species Anabrus simplex. The sequence goes on along the minus strand of NC_090270.1, from coordinate 207,575,978 downwards.
CCCTAAGGAGTAAGAATAAGAGGATACATACACAAAAAATAGAGGTAATGTTTCGGAGCGACAGATCAGGAGCTGATGGTCAATTTTTATGTAACTTGGTAGCGTTTCTCTTGCTGGACTTCCACTGCGTTGTGCCGGGTATATCATGTTTTCACAATTCTGCTTCTTGTTTTGATTTCCTAGTTGAAAGTGAAGGATTCTATGTGATGTCGCATTTTTTTTTTTTTTAGATAATTCGTTATTTAAATATGCCTGCAGAACGTGTATATAGGCCTATTTCGGTTCCAAACTATGTGGTGGCTATCAGGGGAGCGAGTAGTTTCCTTCCTTTCCTTGCTTTTTATCTACTACACGGCATAAGACGAGCGTAGCCAAGAGGTTACAGAGTGAGTGTAGTTAATTACGTATCGAAGATTCAAACCGTGTTCTACAACACCGACTGTTGATTCCATTAATTTGGCCGAGGTGTCTAGGCCTAACATGTTCGTTGCAACTTGTGAATTGATGGCGGGTGGAGAGTTGTTTCCTCAGGAGTTCATGTTTTTAAAAAAAAGTAACAATGCGAGAAAAACAAGTAGTTCGCTAGTAAGATATAGACCTACAAAGTACATGAATAGCAATTATCTTTCCATTCGCTTTTGATAGCCAATATACATCGAGAAATATGTTTATTACTGTAACATACAAAGGTGTTACGAAGACCTGCGAACACAACACTCGCGAATGGTGGGGGACATTTCCTCTCAACACAGAAGCAACGACGTGAAAGCCAAATTGGTCACTGTGGTCCGTCAGTTCATTGAGACGTATTAAGCGGGTGAAGTCATCCGCAAAGTAGCTCACGGAGCATTACTAACTCTACAGGCATGACGTTCGCTGCAATAACGATGAAGGAAAAGTCCTGATCCCTGATTCACTACCCAAAAGCAATGTGTAGGAATTATAAAGATTTTAAACGCAAGTAAGGACTGTAACTTGTGAAATGAATAAATGGAAATGTATAACTTAGGCCAGATGATTACCTGTGCTGTCATAATAAAAATCTACAAACCTGACTCCAAATGTCGTAGATACTAATACTGGCGATGCCCGTCACACACTTCCGGGGCCTTAACAAATTAATACCTATTACAAGTAGTAATAATAATAATAATAATAATAATAATAATAATATCAATTTGTTTTACGTAACACCGACAAAGATAGGTCTTACCGTGACGATGGCATAGGAAAGGACTAGGAGTTGGGAAGGAAGTGACCGTGGTCTTAATTAAGGAACAGCCCCAGCCAGCATTTACCTGGTGTGAAAATGGGAAACGGAAAACCATCTTCAGGGCCGCCGACAGTGGGCACCCACCCACCGTCTCTCTAACCACTGTGCTGCAGTAGGTTAGTCACTGGCTCACTGGTCTGCTGTTCTAAAAAAAAAGAGGCAGTTCGAACCTAGGTGAGGTCGGCGGCATTTTTTGAACCAACTGCTGAAATGCGACAGGTCCGTACCCTTGACTTACGGCTCGTTAAAGAACTCACGCGGGGAAAAAAATCTAACACCTCATCGTCTCTTAAGTCTATCAGAACTGGAGATTTTGGATAAGTAGTAGTAGTAGTTGTAGTAGTAGTAGTAGTAGTAGTAGTAGTAGTAGTAGCGAATTATCCCAATATTGGAAGACGTTAAGCAAATAACCCAATCAACTCTTCTGTGGGTTCTTGTTGTAACAATAGGCTTTCATTCTTTCCGAGAAGGCTTGTTTATGTTCTTTCGACCACTTTAGTGTGTACTGTTTTTGTTGTGGTTGCTCTGATGTAGCTATCCAATTGTTTACTTTGTGTCTGAAGATGTCTCTTCTTCTTCCTCCTCCTCCTCCTTCTTCTTCTTCTTCTTATTCTTCTTCTTCTTATTATTATTATTATTGAAAATGAAAACCTACAACCTGTTTTCCAGTCATTGACCGGGTCAGGGATGTAATGAATGAAACATATATAGGCTGTTATTACAATGGGGTCGCCACTCCCAAGGTAATTTGTTAATGAGTGATAAATGCTATGAAATGATAATGGAGTGTGTTGCTGGAATGAAAGATGACAGGGAAAACCGGAGTACCCGGAGAAAAACCTGTCCCGCCTCCGCTTTGTCCAGCACAAATCTCACATGGAGTGACCGGGATTTGAACCACGGTATCCGGCGGTGAGAGGCCGACGCGCTGCCGTCTGAGCCACGGAGGCTCCCTTCTTCTTATTATTATTATTACTATTATTATTATTATCATCTTTCTTTGGTTCTTGTCTGAGACGATTGACCAGGATCGTCACTACTGTATTATTATTTATTTATTTATTTATTTATTTATCTATTTATTTATTTATGTCCTTCCAAGCATTACCGGGTCTTGAGAGACACTGAACTGAAAGGAATTTCAACCTGAAAATGTTTCTTTTTATGTTCATTATGGGTTCCTTTGCTGAATGAACAGCGCACTGGCCTTCTATTCAGAGGAACCCGGGTTCGATTTCCGAACGGCCCGGGGATGTTAACTGAGTAGGCCTATAATTATTTTGGTTCGGGGACTGGGTAGTTGTGTTTGTCTCAGTACACATCTTCAACATCACCACAGAAACACGCAATAGTGAATACTACCCTCCACACAGGGTTGCGTCAGGAAAGGCATCGCGCCGTAAAACTGGGCTACATCCACGCAAAATACCGACCCCCAGGAAACTGGGAAAATGCTCGAAAGAAGAAGATGGGCTGTTATTAGAATGACATTGACAGGGAAAGCAGGAGATCTCGAAGATAAATCTTTACTGGTTTCGCATTCTCTGGTGCAAATTTCACATGGAAAGCTGCCTCGGCGGATTAGTGTGAAGTATCCGACTTATGGTCCCAAGTTCGAGAAACGGATCCCAACCGTATTAGTCGATTTTGAAGGGCGGTCAAAATTCTTGGCACTCCATGCCTTTGCTGTTAGGATGATAAAAAAAACCCCTCTTCAGCCATACTCAGTATCACCCGACAAAATGGATTAACTCAGCCCAAGGAAACGCCCAGTATGATTCCATTTTTTGTATCAAGACAGTAGCTCAACCGAAATGTCAAAACTGGCAGCCTAGAAAGTCCGGCAACTCGGTAGATGAGGTCATACGATGATTATTATTATTCGGGGCTACCTAGCCGAAGCGGAAAAGGCGTGATCGGGTTCATCCGGAAAGACGGGGTCGATTAACCGTCATAAAGTACAAAATTTAACAAACGTAATTTCCACTTCTGGAGCGGCACATGGCCCTGAGGTTCATTCACACAGTCTTAAAAAAAAAAAAAACACCAGGTTAATTCGCTTCGAGGGAGAAGACACAGTAGGATCGGCGCATAGAAAAAAATGAGGGGGCGGGGGGCGGTCGTGGGTGAAGCGCAGGTTCAAGTGTTCTTTCCTTGCAGGTGAATGCGCAATGAAAATTATTACCAATATCAAGGGTAAACCTTATCTCTTACTGGACGGACATCAGTATAATCAGTATAATGTTGACCGGGCGAGTTGACCGTGCGGTTAGGGGCGCCGCGCGGCTGCGAGCTTGCACCCGGGAGCCTCACGGTCCGCAGCTCTAGAGTGTTCCCCCAGGCATCAGTATTAGGCTCTAACTACCATTTCAATCAACGCCTTTGGCGCCATATACGAAACATATGTCTAGCCACAACATATATAAAAAGTGAGGATATTAGAAAAACACGCCGTATGTGCGCAGCATTAACCATGATACCACCTGGAAAAATTTACGAGGCGTGATCATTATGCAGATAACTCGCCAGTATGAAAAGCTGGTGCCGTTTCTTAACTTTTTCGTAGACCAATGCTTGGATAATGCGTCTTTGCAGAAAAGCATGCAGAATGTTTGTAGACAAAACAGAAGACAAATTACCCAGCTGAAGGTTGGAATAACAAGTTAAATATGATGGTGAGAATACATCAACCAAATGTTTATATCCTCATTCAGACACGGTCTTGGAGGAGTACAGATGAAAATAAATAACTCCAAATTAAAGGTAAAGGAGTACAGTCAAATGAAGTCTGGCGATGCAGGAAATATTAGATTAGGAAATGAAGTATTAAAGGAAGTAGATGAATATTCTTACTTGGGTAGTAGAACAATTATGGCAGAAGGCAGACATAAAATGCAGACTAGCACAAGCAAAGAAGGCTTCAGAAAAGAAATTTGCTCACTTCGAACAATGATAATGGAATTAGAAAAAAACGTTTTTGAAGATTTTCGTCCGGAGCATGGCATTGTATGGAAGTGAAACCTGGACAATAACTAGCTCAGAAAGAAAGAGAATGGAAGCTTTTGAAATGTGGTGTTACAGAAGAATGCTGAAGGTGATATGGGAAGATCGAATCACGAATGAAGAGATACTGAATCGAATTGATGAGAGAAGAACGATTTGGCTAAATTTGACAAGAAGAGGAGACAGAATGATAGGGCACATCTTAAGACACCCAGGTCTTGTTCAGTTGGTTTTTGATGGAAGTGTAAGCGGTAAACACGTCAAGGGTAAGCCAAGGTATGAATATAACAAACAGATTAGAGTAGATGTAGGATGTAGTTAGTTACGTAGAAATGAAAGGGTTAGCACAGGATAGGGTGACATGGAGAGCTGCATCAAACCAGTCTAAGGACTGATGACTCAAACAACAACATGACTTCCTATGATATTTATGCACTTATTCCTCATTATAATTTTAATACAAACATTTACTCTTTTCTAGTCTTCAGGAACAAGTTAATTGTACAGTATTATTCCATAACTGAACCAAAGGTAACATTATGGCCACAAAAAATAACACAGAATGGAATGTATTACACAACAGCTTGTTCTGCAGGACTATCAAAAGAATACCCCAACACACAGCTAGTTTTTCCTCAGGAGAATGTTAAACTCCGATTGTTTCACTACAGTGATCATCAACTTTCTCCGACTCGTAAAGCAACATGAGAGTAAAGGAACTCTGCATTAAGCTAACAATGCAAAGTTCATGAAAAAGAAACTTTCATACACGACATTCCTAGGGATAGCTCTATTCAGTCGGTTTCGAAATGATACATGCTGGATGCTTACTTATTACAGGGAAACGTATCGAAGGCGTAAAATACATTTTATTTCCTTCGTGAGCAGGTTTCCCATATGTACCGATCAAGGAATTTTAAGACCCAATTTAGATAGCTGTAGTGAAAACTATTCTCCCATTATTTCAATCGATAACTACTGATCAGCATTTAGGGCAGTCGCCCAGGTGGCAGATTCCCTATCTGTTGTTTTCCTAGCCTTTTCTTAAATGATCGCAAAGAAATTGGAAAATTATTGAACATTTCCCTTGGTAAGTTATTCCAATCCCTAACTCCCCTTCCTATAAAAGAATATTTGCCCCAATTTGTCCTCTTGAATTTGATGAATCACATTAACGTTATACCAGGAATTAAATCTTCATTTATTTGACCATCCGCATTTGGATATGTGGTGAAATATCAACAGAATCACCCGCACTTCCAAAGCATTTAAAACATTTATTCAATATCTGCACCACTAAAACGTGATTATCCCCAGCTGCCCCTCCCACATCGCCTATCATTAAGTTTACATTATTTTCGGGGAAGCAGGTGCAGCATATGAGACTTAAACTTAGGTTTACGCCGATTTTGCAAGATACATAAATATGCCTTCCCTCAACGAGCAGATCAAAATTTAGTGGAAAAGATATATAACTCACACTTGTTTGAGACTGTAACCATTCCCCTCTCAATTTGACTGCACAAAATTTTACTGTTTATTCCGTTATACAGTGTTTCTTCGTTATCATCTTCCACAAGTTTTGTAGTTTCCACTGAAAGCGGGTTTCACAGTGTGTCATTTAATATGAGGCTAATACAAACACGTTGTGATTTGCTAAATTCAGGAGGAAATTTATTTAAACGGAATATCTCTCTCAGATGTCAATTTTCATCTCCTTTCACCATTTTTACCAACCTAAACCTGATACAATTAACAAGAATTAAAGTGCACTAATTCTCCGAAGAGTCAAAATGTTCCAGCGAACGTCATACATTCGCTAATGAGTGCCGTAATGACACATTAATACTATAATTATATCGGTCAAGTAACTACTTACGAAACAAGTCAATGAGTTAATAGGCTATAACGTGAATTAATAAGCTGTACAAAACCTATCCAGTGCTTCTGAAGCGATCAGTCCTAGTGGATAAAAAGGGACTCACTGGCGCCTTCTTAAATTGGATGCTTTAGCCACTTAGATTGCCTCACTGTTAAACAAGGAAAGTGTCTCCCTAGATTAGTCAGTACTTCTAAGATTGATATTTATATTCCAGTTCCAAGAGTAATATTAGCTTCAACAAAGAGGCTACATTTTCCTAGCTTAAATCTGATATAAAATAAACAAACGCATTCATTGTACGCAGAATAGGTCGGTAAAAAAATACACAACCCATGCACGGACAACGCTCAACAAGGAAGAGAATGGATTTTTACCAAAAATGTATCTACGAGATGATTTTATACAGAGGAACTAAAGTTATAATTCTGTATATTACGTCACTTCATGTTTATGCAGTAGTTACGCCAGTCGAATGTTGATTAGCTAAAGAACAATACGGTAACCAACTGTATACTAGCTATAAAACTTGTCTTAAATAGGAAACCAACACGATTCATAGGCTAACAAACTTGAAAAATCATAGTAGTTACAGAAAATACAGAAATCTGCATTTTCACTAAATTTCGTTTGTGATCTCAGTTCCATTCTACAAAATACCCTTCATCGCAACTGGAAACTCCCTGCATTATCCCGCTATATTTTGATTCGATTTTTCTCGGTACATTAACATCCTGAAGAAAACATACTCCAAATATTCGAAATGGAGGTGGTGATATTATTAATTGTAGGCTATGGCTTTTAGGGACGTCCACCCATCTGCACGGCGGAGAACCTTATAGCCAATAATTTCAACCTGACTGAGAGATGGTCTAATGAATGGAGACAATTCTCTCCAGCAGAATCCTTAGAAATGCCATGCATTACACAGAGGGTACCTGGCTTTGAACAACCTCGGAAAGTATGGTCCAGGATAAACCGGATCCGGACCAACCATGGTGTGTGTGTGCAGATCTGCTGTATAAATGGAGGGAAAAGTCATCATCCTGCTGCAACTGTGGTGCTGAGAGGCAAACTGTGAAGCATATCACACAAGAATGCCCACTGAGACGTTTCAATGGAGAAACAAGTGAATTTTTCCTGGCGACGCCACAGGCAATTACCTATGTAAATAATGTAGATATAAATCTGTAATTTATTGTACTGTTCATGTAATATGCCATACGATAAATAAAAATAAGTGCCGGAAGTGTCCGAGGGCATGCTGTTCTGCTCGCCTGGTGCGGGTCTCCTTCTCAGCACCATGTGAATATACTCACAGTGGAAGTAATACACCTATCCTTTTACATTTACTGATGTAGAAACTGAAGTTCATCAAACACAGATCATTCAGATATTTCGACAACTTACAGCGCGCCGGCCTCTAGCCGCTGGGTTCCGTGGATCAAATCCCGGTCACTACATGTGAGATTTGTACTGGACAAAGCAGAGGCGGGACAGGTTTTCTCCGGGTACTCCGGTTTTTCCTGTCATATTTTATTCCAGCAACACTCTCCAATATCATTTCATTTCATCTGTCATTCATTAATCATTGCCCCAAGAGGAGTGCGACAGACTTCGGCAGCCGGTACAATTCCTATCCTCGCCGCTAGATGGGGCTTCATTTATTCCATTCCTGACCCGGTCGAATGACTGGAAACAGGCTGTGGATTCTCATACACGCCTCAATATTGTTGTGCAATTTCTTCGAATACGTAGCCATGCAGGTATCCTACACAATGAATATGTTGATCGGCTCGATAGAGCAACAACGCATTTGGGCGAACGACTAGTTTCACCAATGTCTATTTGAGACTATCTGCCACGTATCACGCAGCGTTCCTGGGCGCAAATTGAAGAAGAATGGTATTTTACAAGAAGGCAATGGAGAAAACAATACGCTGCAGTCCAACCATACCCTCCTCACTCACCTGGGTTCTCCAAACGGAATGCTTGTCGCCGATACGTCACTTCTCTTATTCGCATGAGGTTCAATCACAGCAGTTTTGTAAATCACCTCTACCGAATAGGAGTCCTAAACTCGCATTACTGTTCCTGTGACCGTCGCTTCTATTTCTTCTTCTTTTGCTTCTTCTGTCTTTCTTCTTCTTCTTCTTCTTCTTCTTCTTCTTCTTCTTCTACTTCTTTCCTTCTTGTATCATCTTTATAATGTACAGCGGAAAAAATCAAACAACTTACTTTCATTAAACTTCCAACTACCACTGAACATACTGTGCATTTTATCATCCCAACAACCAGAGGTGTATAATGCAATTGCCATATTGTTAAAAGACACCGATTTAAGACTATAAAGTTTGACGTGATACAACATCGGAAAAATAACTAAACATACACAGTTGCAGTGTTTCAATTTCGTTTTTTTTCTCTCTCTTATGTGTGTGTGTGTGTGTGTGAGCCTTCTGTAAGGACTCATGATGTAATCCCAGTACAATATTATGGAAGATTCATGTGTGTCCATATAAGTGTAACCTACCTATATTTTGTATTATAATATATTTCTGGCTGGCTGTTTGGTCTAGTACCTAAAGCCAATGAATTTAAAAGAACTGGAGTTCCACATAATATATTTACTAACAGCCCCTTTTCATTAGGAAACTCTGCTACATTATTGCCAACTTACTTTTTCATTACGCCTCTACATAGTAATTAAAAATGCCCCTACCTACACTCTAAAACCAACTAAAAAATTTATAGATAGTATTATTTTGGAAACGAGAAAGCATCTAATTCACCTTATTGTATTGCTATGGGCTATGGGCGACCACGTCTGGATGTAGGATGATGATGATGATGATGATAATGAGGTAGGGAGAGGGTGAAACTCGGTGTCGGCGCGTAGCCTAACCTACTCCTGTAAATGAAATGTCGTATGGTTTTTAGTGCCGGGATATCCCAGGACGGGTTCGGCTCGCCAGGTGCAGGTCTTTCTGTTTGACTCCCATAGGCGACCTGCGCGTCGTGATGAGGATGAAATGATGATGAAGACAACAATTAACCAATTAAGGCTAAAATCCCCGACCCGGCCGGGAATCGAACCCGGGACCCTCTGAACCGAAGGCCAGTACGCGGACCGTTCAGCCAACGAGTCGGACACCTACTCCTGTCGAATAACACGATGTTGTCTGCTAAAATGCTTTACGTAGCCATCCGACGGACGATCCATCAGCAGAGTCATATGCCCTCATTCCATGCACACAGTAAAGAGGTTTGAAATTAAATCCAGGCTTTAGGCACATACTCTAGTGATTAGAAATTCTACTATCACCTCTCCCTCCCTGCCGGCCAACATTCAGAGGATGAAAATGTTTCGACCATCGGGACTCGAACAGGCTAACCATGGTGTCAGACCATATACAGTACGTTTACATGGGGATTGAGATCGATTTGAGTGCACTTACCGTATTGAATACGATCCCCGTTTCCATGTACGGTACTAGGCTATGCGAGTATCGTATTGTATCCGCCAGGCAACATCGACGTATACGAAGGATGCAGAATTGTAGTAAAATCGATATCACCTCTTAGAATTTAAAAACGCCAAATGCAGTAGAAGCCCAGGAGATAACTTTCAGTTTTGAAAGTATGTGCGGTACCGGTATTCCAAATGGAATTGGTGCAACAGATGGAACGCACATTCCAATTTAACCCCCAACAGAAGATTATCGTGATTTTGTTAATCGCAAGGGCTGGCCGTCTTATAATATGAGTGCAGTTGCTGATCATTTATACAGGTACCTAAAGATATTTACCGGCTTATTATGTTTGTTATTTCGACAGAACTTTATGATTATGATTTCGTCAGAACAAACATGGAGTGTCTGCGCAGTCGTTTTCAATACGATCTCAGTACGATCCGCGTTTACGTGGAACTCAATTCGAACCGAGTACGATACGATCCCAGATTTTACCGTATCGACCTTGAGACTCAATCCGAACTGAGTCCCCGTTTACATGCCGTTTTCAATACGGGAAGTGTACTCAGATCGATCTGAATCCTGCATGTAAACGTACTAATAGACTTGACGCCTTAGCGATCATAGCCCCCAGGCGTGCATATTTTAAGACGAGAGCCCTCTAAACAAATATGGATCATGTAAAGCCTTGCATTTCAGAAATTTGCTTCTCCGTTTGAGTTCACCCCGGTATTTACTTCCTTTCTTAAGCGCAAATACGAATCAAAACACACTAACTGCTCATAACGTACCGGAATCGTATTTAAAATTACCTAAATGTAGGCTGAAAAATAAACTTGGCTAATCACAAGACGTAACAACACACCTAATTAAATGTATTGTTTGACTGGTAGAAGCCTAACAAATATCTCCACAAATTATGAGATTGAGACGCAGTATAGAGGTGGAGTTCTACAGTGAAGCTTAGTTATTTCAGAGTTGTTGGTCCCATTATCTGGTCAATAATTCCCTACGTTTTCAGGTGGATTTATAAATTTGTCCGTATGATCCTACACTATTATAATGCAAAGCGTGAAAAATCCCTACGAGTCGGTTGGTGACACTGCTCTGGCAGTGCTTGTAACTAATAATTTGGACAGACGACGGGAATATTCCGCATTTGTCAGTGTGAGTGTGGAAAAAAAACTCATGATCAAATAAAAAGGAAACAATGACGAGACCAGCTCCACGGATACAAAGTGTACACTATCGTAGCCAGAGTAAACGAAAGTGAAATAAGAGAAATAAGAGAATGAGCTTCATTAGTTTACAGTCGATCTAATATGTCTATAAGAAATACAAGAACTTGTGTCAAGGAACGTTCGGAAAACCTTAAGAAGTAGTTAAAAGGGACGCAAAACCAATAACATTATTATTGGTCAAGGAACTCGGCAGAAGAGCCGAAATATTTGAGAGGAAGAAATAAACAAAAGTTTACGAAAAAGCTGTATGATAGTACTGTAATAAAATGTTCGTTGCAGTATAAGCGATTTTTCTAGTGTGTTTCCAGAAAGTAATCGTTGGATATTCCGTCATCTGATGATGTAAAATGTTTGGAGTGATTAACCGCGGATATAACTGCGAGATCGACAGTAGGTAAAGAAGAGGAAGGTTTAAAACGCTAGAAATGGCTAATTACTGTATATGACTGACAGGTTGTCAATAAAGTCTAAGTGGAGGAATATGGACATGCTAAACACTTCCGTCAGGTATGAATACTGTTCTTGACTGTAAACTGTCCTTGAGAGGCAAGTGCAATAGAAATGGAATTACAGTGGAACAAAACCCTAGGGAAGGGGGTTAGAATACACCGGAGGAGATGAGTAAAGAAAAGAGGCAGAGCTTCACTGAGGACTGTCACGAAGGGTCTGTATTCCCTTCACAAACAGTACCATTTATTATGTAAAGTAGAAGGGAATCTTTAATTTACTCGATCATTGGATGGACGAACTGGACAAAGATACGCATTTGACACCACAGCGCACAATGTGTTAATGCACGAACCGTATGAAGGAAACATACTACCGGTACCGTTATTGCTTCACTCTTACGACTGAGAAAGTAAAATATTACCGTAATTGCTTCACTCTTACGACTGAGAAAGTAAAATATTACCGTTATTGCTTCACTCTTACGACTGAGAAAGTAAAATATCCGCCATTTTAATACTTCCCACTGCGTTATTAGTATGGTATAATAAATCAGTTAAAAATCACATTGTTTTCAATTCGATTCATTCTATTTTATTACGGTGCGGTGAGACACAAGCTTTTTGTATTTGCTTTACGCCGTATCGACACAGATAGGTCGTATGGCGACGATGGGATAGGAAAGGCCTAGGAGTGTGAAGGAAACGGCCGTGGCCTTAATTAACGTACAGCCCCAGCATTTGCCTGGTGTGAAAATGGGAAACCACGGAAAACCATCCTCAGGGCTGCCAACAGTGGGGTTCGAACCCACTATCTCCCGGATGCAAGCAAACTATTTAAGTTGTACTTTAATAAAAATGGTTCTTTATGGTTTCCCCATTTCTACTGTATTTCAGGCACATATCGAACAGCAGCAGCATGTTTTATTTCGATTGCCGTATTGGTAAAGCTGACGAAAAAAAAAAGTCTTGCTATGACCTATACCTCCAGTAAACTGGAATGTCAGTACTTATGATGAGTGATCAATCCGCTTCCAAAAAATAAATCACTATTTCGTCCACGTGCATTGCAATAGTTGAATCCAGACCAGGAAGACGTAATTCATTACAATTTGTGCCAAACCCGATCATGGGTGCGTTCCATGTGCCTTTTATTATGCGTTTTTTGTGTTTTTCCCACAACTTTCTTAAAGTGGAAACAACACCTTTTGAATAGAATGGGAACAACTCCTCAAATATAACAATCACACTTTGTATTAATTTATTTTATTATTAATCCGTTTACCCTCCGGAGTTGGTTTTCCCCCGGACTCAGCGAGGGATCACACCTCTGTCGCCTCAAGGGCAGTGTCCCGGAGCGTGAGACGTCTGGTCTGGGATACAACTGGACCAGTAACTTGCCCAGGCAGCCTCACCTGCTAAGCTGAACAGGGGCCTTGTGAGGGATGGGAAGACTGGAATGGATGGGCAAAGAAGAGGGAAAGAAGCGGCCGTGGCCTTGAGTTAGGTACCACCCCTGCGTTTGCCTGTGGAAGAAGTGAGAAACCACGGAAAACCACTTCGAGAATGGCTGAGGCAGGAATCGAACCCCCTCTACTCATTTGACCTCCCGAGGCTGAGTGGAGCCCGTTCCAGTACTCGTACCATTCTTCAAATTTCGCGGCAGAGCCGGGAATCGAACCCGGACCTCCGGGAGAGGCAGCTAATTACACTGACCAATTAGCCAATAGTTAATTAAAGAAATCTGTTAGGTTTTGCTGATCTGATAGTATTTCACTGCAATACACAACAAACGACTTGATTATATTTTGAGAATGCTCCATTTAATTCGTTCTCAGGCATAATACAGCGCGAAGGGTGGGCTACCACGACTCTCCAAGTATTCAAATCACACTTTCGTATAAAGGCACGGTGAACATAATAATGTTATGGTTTTCGGAGACGCCGAGGTGCCGGAATTTTGTCCCGCAGGAGTTCGTTTACGTGCCGGAAAATATATCGACACGAGGCTGACGTTTTTGAGCACCTTCAAATACCACCGAACTGACCTAGGATCGAACCTGCCAACTTGGGATCAGAAAGACAGCGCTTTAAGCGTCTGAATCAGCCCTGCTAAAGGAAACATTAACCGAATTTTTAAAATGGTTATCCACTTCAATTCCAGTAAAATTTTGGGTTTGTGATTTCCTAATAGGCCATGAAAAATCCGCGTTTTAGCTTTGCAGGCTCATAGCGATTTCCTTCGAAATACAATCTGACGGCTATGGAATTAACTCCATAACAAGGGGTATCAGACACGTTTCAACCACAGTGGTTCACAGGCCTAAAAATAATGTAATACCGAATGTAAAAATAATATGGTACTGAAAAACTTTCAATCAATACCGAGACCACTACGATCAGCATACGAAAAAATGGCTTGAAAGAGTTGATCAGTTATTCACAATAATATGCGCACATTATCCAGTATATGAAAAACCTTTGTTGCTATTTCTCTCTCCGAATAACAGTTTTAATATACTTTCTTTAATGTCTTTGGGCTAACATTGAACTCGACGAACGACCTTGCCACTCAGTACAGCGTGCTTCCCATGCATAACACACAGCCCAGTATAATATTAACTTCAATACGAATGTATACTATAAACACGGCTAACTCGTCAATTCGAGCATGAGGCCTTCGAAGAATTATTCCACTCGATAATTAAGTTTCAGTTTTCTACCGTTCGAACTATGCTTAAAACACGATCATCCTACACCAGACCACATAACAATACCACTACAATGCTATAAACCTATTGATTAAAAAGCTATTGTCACTTCAAAGGGTACCAGCCCTTTCCGACACAGATGAATTTGACAGAATAACCTATAAAACAAATCTTCAGTAAATATAACTAATTTCAATCATATAAATAATACAACTTACGGTATAGCACGCAACTATAATAAATTTGTTAATATTATAGAAATTATATAAGAACTACTGTACCATGAACATTAATCCAAATTAATGTTTTAATGCTTCATTATTTAAAATATCAGTTCATAATTTAACTTTTCTTTTGTAAGCTTCGTCAGTCTAGACAACTTCCAATATGGGAAAGCAGAATTTTAAAAATGGTATTCAAAATAAAACTATACTCACAATCGGAAATATTTAGAATTCTATACTGATAATCATTTTAACTCCAAACTGGCTTTTTTTACGCAGGCACGAGTTCACGCTAATACTCAAAGATAAAATTTGTAACACACACTAATAAAAGCAATTCCGAAATACACCCATAATAAAAAAAACACCTTACCGGCAATTCTCAGTACAGCTCTGTCAGCAGGATCCAGCTGTAAAATGCTGAGGGGTTTGTCCTTCGCCCATTCCTTCAAGCTTCCGTCCAAATCGAACTCCATGCTGCAAGATTATCACGTTGGTATTATTTCTTCAATCATGCTCAGTTACTTTAAATAGTTGCTGTTTCTCACTCGCGCACTCAGCACCGCACATTCACACGCACTCAGATATTCCTAGCCCCTACACCATCGCAGTGAAACTGACTACTAGTCCATGCTCTGCCCGCTAGCGACGGGGGCAGCAGTAGTGTCGGTGATGTAAAGAACATTCTTATAAAAAAAACAGCGCTTGCCCAAAATATACTGAGTCACCTTTCATCAAGCAGCGCACTTCTTATCGTTCCCCCATCATGATAAATATCTCACTATTTTGATAAACGCCATAAATATTAAAAAAGTGCATACAATTATCAAAAATGTCATAGATTTTGACATGTTTCAGTGACCAATAAATAATAACATTGGGAGATACTTTCTGATTTCATGTGTTTATAAATGAGAGCCTCTAAACGAAAGCAATTTATCGAGCGGAGGCTACTCGGCTGTTGTCACTAGGATCCACTGGCACACAGCTTACGAGCAGCGAACAACCTACCGGATATGACGCCACTCATTGGCGGGATCGATTGAACCAGACCCACCGCCAGGGCAGCCAACTGCGTTGATATGTCACACGATACTACATTACATAAAAGACACACATCAAACTCCGGAACATCATCCAAGAATATTTTTACCGAGTTAAGTTATCGCAATGTGTTCGCCTTAGTTAAACAACAATAAGTTCGTAGGAAAAATAGCGGCTAATATAAGTATCATTGAAAGTCACATTGGCATTGAGCTTACGTAAGATTTCACCCACTAGTCGATAGGTGGCAGCGTCTTCTTGAACGGAAAGGATAAACAGCTGTTTTTAAGAGGCTCGCTTGATGCTGTACATAAAAAATAAAACGTGATCACACCGTTATAACCAATGTAAAATGAACTCTGAAGGCAAGGTCGGTCTTGAAGGTATTCACCGGACCGCAGAAGGTTAACGCACTTGTCCCAGACTAAGAAGTTATTAAAGGGAAAGAAGCAACTCTTCCACGTGTACTGTGGTCGCATTGCAGGTTTCTGCTGCAATATACTTGCATCGTTTAGATCAATGATTTGGAGTACTGTAAATATCCAGCATTGACGTGTTGAAAACATCGTGCAGAACAAATTAGACAGGCCTTTGTTACAGGTATATACACAGTAACGATATCGACTTCTCTGAGTTAATAATCTTCGATATGCCGACTAATCTGGCAATTATTATTATTATTATTATTATTATTATTATTATTTACCACAATTCTCACAGGTACTGTATATGGAAGGCGTAATGAAATGGAGTAAGTTCTGCTTTTTATTTCTTTATTTATTCACAAAGTACAGATACAGCTACGTCAGTCTATTGATCAACATCTTAGGCTTTTACGGCCGTCCTCACGATGAATATAGAAGATAATTATCTTCCGCGTTGATGGGCCATGGTCAAATCGGGATACTGTAGCTCCCAAAGCTTCACGGTAACTGTGCCCGGCATTTCCCAGGGATCCGCTCTTTCTGCAGGTCAGTAGAGAACACAGAGTCACATACCTTGGAATTTTTTAACTAATAATAATAATAATAATAATAATAATAATAATAATTCCTTCATTAAAGGTTGCCACAATCACTGCCTTCGTGATGTATATTACGAAGGCAGTGCCACAATGGACAATAAAACAATGCAATTAATGTTTTCGGCTTACATTAGTTTTTAGTTTATTATGTTTATGTCTTTAGAATACTGAATTATTGCTGATAACACTGATTTCTCAGTAAAGCTAGTAGTGATATAATTAGCAATTCTGGTATCTTTTAATTAAATTGCTTCCAAAAACTTACACTGAATTGAGGATTAGTCCCCCGATTCCGCAACACTTCAGTCTCTCTCAGTCCACATTTTTCCCTGTACGAGTGTCCGGCTCCATGGCTAAATGGTTAGCGTGCTGGCCTTGGGCTGCAGGAGTCCCGGGTTCGATTCCCTGTAGGGTCGGAAATTTTAACTATAATTTGTTAATTCCACTGGGACTGGGTGTATGTGTCGTCTTCATCATCATTTCATCCTCATCACGACGCAACTTTCTGCTCTGAGAGATTTACTTAAAGACCGTATCTTGCTATACTTGGTATTCCGCATCTCTCCATGAGGGCACGATCCCGAAACATGAGCAAGGTTTTCTCTCTGTTTTCGGTAATGCGGACAGAATTTTCCGTTTTGGGACCTGTCAAGAGAATAGATCGGAAAGCTCACATGTTAGGAGTCATTTTTATTCCCACGCGCCATTCGTAGACTGATAATCCTATATTATTCCAAATCCAGTTATTTTTCAGTTTACCGGGCGAGTTAACTTTGCATCCGGGAGTTAGTGGGTCCGCAGCTCTGAAGATGGTTTTACGTGGTTTCCCATTTTCACACCAGGCAAATACTGGGGCTGTATCTTAATTAAGGCCACGGTCGCTTTCTTCCCACTCTTAGGCCTTTCCTATCCCATCGTCGCCATAAGACCTATCTGTGTTGGTGTGACGTAAAACAAATTGTAAAATAAAATAAAAATCAGGTTTATACTCTGAGACAATTTTTTAAATTTTTTACTGACGTCCCTTGTTGCAGAGATATATGGGTTACTTCCCAGTGTAAGCAATTTACAAGTACTGATATGATGTAATCTTGATTCCCAAGATGTGCAGCAGAAGATTTTAACATACTTTCTAGAATAAAACATGGCATCAGGTACGTCAGAAGTTGTATTACTTCTTTTGCAGCAATCTTTATTAGCTTGTCGACATCAGAAAGAAAATCAGTAGGAATCAGTTTTGGGCGAGTTTGTTTGGAAAGGATGAAAAAAATGAAATGGCGTATGGCTTTCGGTGCCGGGATTGTCCGAGGACATGTTCGGTTCGCCAGGTGCAGGGCTTTCGATTTGACGCCCGTAGGCGACCTTCGCGTCGTGATGAGGATGAAATGATGATGAAGACAACACATACACCCAGCCCCCGTGCCAGCGAAATTAACCAATGATGGTTAAAATTCCCGACCCTGCCGGGAATCGAACCCGGGACCCCTGTGACCAAAGGCCAGCACGCTAACCATTTAGCTATGGAGCCAGACTGCAAAGGATGAATTTAGTAGTTGAAGTTATTGATCGGACTGTATTAAAGATGACGAAAGAAGTATATCTAGTTTAGAATTAAGGTTATTAATTTCAGAAAGCCCCCCAAATTCCTATTTCTTTTGTGAACGATACTCCGAGATAATTCGTTGGCTGAATGGTCAGCGTACTGGCCTTCGATTCAGAGGGTCCCGGGTTCGATTCTCGGCTGGGTCGGGGATTTTAATCGCTTCTGATGAATATCTCTGGCTCGGGAACTGGGTGTTTGTGTCCGTCCCAACACTCTGCTCTTCATACTCAGACAACATACCACACTACCAACCACCACAGAACACGCAACAGTGATTACATTCCTCCATATAGGGTTGGGATCAGGAAGGGCATCCGGCCTTAAAATAGGGCCAAATCCACATGTGCGACGCAGTGCGCACCCGCGAGCCCACAGGTGTGGGAAAAGCGGTAGAAAAAGAAGATGACTCCAAGATAAATAATTTCTTCTCCATTTTTAAGAACTGGGATATTTTTTTTTTTTTTTTTTGCTAGGGGCTTTACGTCGCACCGAAACAGATAGGTCTTATGGCGACGATGGGATAGGAAAGGCCTAGGAGTTGGAAGGAAGCGGCCGTGGCCTTAATTAAGGTACAGCCCCAGCATTTGCCTGGTGTGAAAATGGGAAACCACGGAAAACCATCTTCAGGGCTGCCGATAGTGGGATTCGAACCTACTATCTCCCGGATGCAAGAACTGGGATAACACAAGTATCAGATGGGTATAAAGGATTATTCCATCGTTGTTGATATTAATACAAACTTTTTTCGGATATACTAATACACGTATTTTTGGAAACGTTCAATTGCAGTTCTGGTTATTTCCAGTGCAGCTTCTTGATTATATTACCAGTGATAACAGTATCGTCAGGAAAGCCCGTGGCACCAAGGCTAGGTAGGACAGATGTTAAGCAAAACACATTAAAAAGCCCCCTAAAATAAGGCATTTATACTGTTTCCTCAGTTAGCTCTTCTAAGAGATGATCTGTTGCGATATTATATAAAACGGGAGATAGTGGAAACCCTTGAAGCACGCCTCTTGTAATGCGACTTGGTTTAGACTTTCCATGGACAGTTTGGTTGTGAGTTTGATTTCCTTCCTACAAAATCATTACAGCATTAGATTAGATGGTATTCCATGAGAATAGAGTGGGTTTCTTTTTTTTAAGTGTTTGTGCCCAATATTGCCAAATGCTTTTGTGATGTTTAATAAAACAACACAAACGCTCTTCTTCTTCTTCTTCTTCTTCTTCTTCTTCTTCTTCTTCTTCGACTGTGGTTCAGAAAGGAAGACAGAAAGAATGGATGTGTTAAGATGTGTGCCGGACGACGATGTGAAGCCTCTTATGACGTTGATTCAAACAATATAATTCCTAATACGAGGCTCAAATATTTTCTCAATGGCACGCGAACAACGGTACAGACTGAAACAGGGCGCCAGTTACCAACCTGTGCCGGATCACCCTGTTTGTATATAAGGATAGTTGAAGCTTTTTTTGAAACCAATTG
Source organism: Anabrus simplex (assembly GCF_040414725.1). Lineage (NCBI taxonomy): Eukaryota > Metazoa > Arthropoda > Insecta > Orthoptera > Tettigoniidae > Anabrus > Anabrus simplex. The sequence goes on along the minus strand of NC_090270.1, from coordinate 207,556,571 downwards.
AAAGCAATACAAGCTGTGATGTCATAAGCAATCTCGTTCTTGATCACACGCACAGTAGTTATATATCATCTGGTCCAGGCAGTATGTACAAAACCGGGCGAGTTGGCCGTGCGCGTAGAGGCGCGCGGCTGTGAGCTTGCATCCGGGAGATAGTAGGTTCGAATCCCACTATCGGCAGCCCTGAAAATGGTTTTCCGTGGTTTTCCATTTTCACACCAGGCAAATGCTGGGGCTGTACCTTAATTAAGGCCACGGCCGCTTCCCTCCAACTCCTAGGCCTTTCCTATCCCATCGTCGCCATAAGACCTATCTGTGTCGGCGCGACGTAAAGCCCCTAGCAAAAAAAAAAAAAAAAAAAAGTATGTACAAAGCGATTTTGTGTAGTGCTTTAGTCACATCTTCTTTACTAATGCTACAATTAAACGTCTAGTTGTTAAATATTCTGTTATTGACATCATGTCTCGTTAACTACTTTAATCGATTTCGGAGACATCACGAGGCTGGCAAATCCACATTACTAATGCACGTCATGATAGGTTATATCGCTCAAGAATATAGACGATATAGATATTACCACGATTCTGTATCGTTTTTTTACGTCGATCTTTTTTGCCGTGTTCAATACGATACTCAATGCTACATGTAAACGGGGATCGTATTCAGTATGGTAAGAAGACAAATTGATTTCAATCTCCATGTGCACGTAGTAACTGCCGAGGTGGAAGGAGAACACGAGTTGAACAAAGGAGGTCGAATAGAAAACATGAAAGTGAGGAAAGGGGGGAGGGGGTTAAAAAGTAAGTATAAGCAGAAGTAACACCCGGCTCAAACTTGAGGTAGCATCGTCGCCAACTGAAGTTATCTATTTAGTTGAGTGCTCCTGAAAGATGTCTCCGGACAGAGTGGGCCCATGGCGAATGCCAGGCAGGCCAGACCCGACTTAAGCGGGCGATAAGATGATTATTAAAAAAGTTCGTATTATGAATTTAATGAAAAAGTGATATTTTTGTTACAAAAGTTATTTCCTTTCCCTCTATCAGATTATTTCAAATTTCACATTAGGAAATTAAATACATCCAGCTAGTCGGACCGTGTAGTTCTAGAGATGGTTGGGTGCGAATCCTTTTTTTTTTTTTTTTTTTGTTAGTTACTTTACGTCGCACCGACACAGACAGGTCTTATGGCGACGATGGGATAGGAAAGGTCTAGGAGTTAGAAGTAAGCGGCCGTGGCCTTAATTAAGGTACAGCCCCAGCATTTTCCTGGTGTGAAAATGGGAAACCACGGAAAACCATCTTCAGGGCTGCCGACAGTGGGGCTCGAACGCACGATCTCCCGGATACAAGCTCACAGACGCGCGCCTCTACGCGCACGGCCAACTCGCCCGGTGGTGCGAATCGCACTAACAACAACCCTGAACAGGGTTTTCTGTAGTTTCCCATTTTACACCACGGCCACCTCCTTCCAAATTCTAGCCATTTCTATCCCATGGTCGTTGAAAACCTGATCTGAGTTAATGCGACGTGAAACCACTAGCAAAAATGAAATATAATTCTGTCGTGTGCGGGCCTTCCTAGCGTAATCAATTTCCGCGAGGTATTGAGTTTTTGTCTTGAGGGCGGATTCATTTTCGAAAAGCAGTCGACTATCTTTTATACTTTTTAATTTAAGTTGATATGAGTTCAACGAACAGAAGGTGAACAACAACTTGAGAGCCGCAGTAGGTACTGGGAATACGACTGTGTTATACTACGCTCAGCATTTTCTCGGAAATGGAAATAATAACTTTATTTCCTTTATGTCCTACTAGCTACTTTTACTATTTTCGGAGACGCCGAGGTGTCGGAATTTAGTCCCGCGGGAGTTATTTTACGTGCCAGTTATCTACCGCCACCAGCTGACGCATTTGAACACCTTCAAATACCACCGAACTGAGCCAGGACTGAACCTGCCAAGTTGAGGTCAGAAGGCCAGCGCCTCAACCGCCTGAGCCACTCAGAGCTGTGAAATGGAAAGAGAAAAGCTCCTGGGTGAACACTGATTTTCACTGATAGGACGTAAGTTATCAAGGGATATGATATGAAGGATTAGTTATTGCCAGATGTAGTTGCCTCGGTCGGTGTATCAGTAGTGCAGTGTCGAACTCATGATCCTAAGATCTCGGTTTCGATCCCGGATGAGGTAATAATTTTTGAAACGTGATAAGAAAATTCTTGGTATTCCAAATAGGGTTAATCAATCAATCAATCAATACTGATCTGCATTTAGGGCAGTCGCCCAGGTGGCAGATTCCCTATCTGTTGCTTTCCTAGCCTTTTCCGAAATGATTTCAAAGAAACTGGAAATGTATTGAACATCTCCCTTGGTAAGTTATTCCAATCCTTAACTCCCCTTCCTATAAATGAATATTTGCCCACGTTTGTCCTCTTGAATTCCAACTTTATCTTCATATTGTGATCTTTCCTACTTTTATAAACGCCATTCAAACTTATTCGTCTACCAATGTCATTCCACGCCATCTCTCCGCTGACAGCTCGGAACATACCACATAGTCGAGCAGCTCTTCTTCTTTCTCTCAATTCTTCCCAACCCAAACATTGCAATATTTTTGTAACGCTACTCTTTGGTCGGAAATCACTCAGAACAATTCGAGCTGCTTTTCTTTGGATTTTTTCCAGTTCTTGAATCAGGTAATCCTGGTGAGGGTCCCATACACTGGAACCATACTCTAGTTGGGGTCTTACCAGAGACTTATATGCACTCTCCTTTACATCCTTACTACAACCCCTAAACACCCTCATAACCATGTGCAGAGATCGGTACCCTTTATTTACAATCCCATTTATGTGATTACCCCAATGAAGATCTTTCCTTATATTAACACCTAGATACTTACAATGATCCCCAAAAGGAACTTTCAACCCATCAACGCAGTAATTAAAACTGAGAGGACTTTTCCTATTTGTGAAACTCACAACCTAACTTTTAACCCCGTTTATCAACGTACCATTGCCTGCTGTCCATCTCACAACATTTTCGAGATCACGTTGCAGTTGCTCACAATCTTGTAACTTACTTATCACTCTATAGAGAATAACATCATCCGCAAAAAGCCTTACCTCCGATTCCACTCCTTTACTCATATCATTTATATATATAAGAAAACATAAAGGTCCGATAACACTGCCCTGAGGATCTCCCCTCTCAACTATTACAGGGTCAGACAAAGCTTCACCTACTCTAACTCTCTGAGATCTATTTTCTAGAAATATAGCAACCCATTCAGTCACTCTTTTGTCTAGTCCAATTGCACTCATTTTTGCCAGTAGTCTCCCATGATCCACCCTATCAAATGCTTTAGACAGGTCAATCGCGATACAGTCCATTTGACCTCCAGAATCCAAGATATCTGCTATATCTTGCTGGAATCCTACAAGTTGAGCTTCAGTGGAATAACCTTTCCTAAAACCGAATTGCCTTCTATCGAACCAGTTATTAATTTCACAAACATGTCTAATATAATCAGAAAGAATGCCTTCCCAAAGCTTACATACAATGCATGTCAAACTTACTGGCCTGTAATTTTCAGCTTTATTCCTCTGTCTCGACATTATCCTTGTAACCAACAATCTTTACATACTGCTGACTGAATACTTCTGCCTTTTGAAGATCCTCACATACACACTCCCCTTGTTCATTAATTATTCCTGGAATGTCCTTCTGGGAACCTGTTTCTGCCTTAAAATACCTATACATACCCTTCCATTTTTCACTAAAATTTGTATGACTACCAATTATGCTTGCCATCATGTTATCCTTAGCTGCCTTCTTTGCTAGATTCAATTTTCTAGTAAGTTCCTTCAATTTCTCCTTACTTCCACAGCCATTTCTAACTCTATTTCTTTCCAGTCTGCACCTCCTTCTTAGTCTCTTTATTTCTCTATTATAGTAAGGTGGGTCTTTACCATTCCTTACCACCCTTAAAGGTACAAGCCTGTTTTCGCATTCCTCAACAATTTCTTTAAACCCATCCCAGAGTCTGTTTACATTTTTATTTACCGTTTTCCACCGATCATAGCTACTTTTTAGAAACTGCCTCATGCCTGCTTTATCAGCCATATGGTACTGCCTAACAGTCCTACTTTTAAGACCTTCCTTTCTATCACATTTATTTTTAATTACCACAAAAACAGCTTCATGATCACTAATACCATCTATTACTTCAGTTTCCCTATAGAGCTCATCTGGTTTTATCAGCACGACATCCAGGATATTTTTCCCTCTGGTTGGTTCCATCACTTTCTGAATCAGCTGTCCTTCCCATATTAACTTATTTGCCATTTGTTGGTCATGCTTCCTGTCGTTCGCATTTCCTTCCCAATTTACATCTGGCAAATTCAGATCTCCCGCTACAATCACATTTCTTTCCATGTCGTTTCCCACATAGCTGACTATCCTATCAAATAATTCTGAATCCGCGTCAGTGATACCCTTTCCCGATCTGTACACTCCAAATATATCAAGTTGCCTATTATCTTTAGAAATGAGCCTTACACCTAGAATTTCATGTGTCTCATCTTTAACTTTTTCGTAGCTTACAAATTCTTCTTTCACCAGAATGAACACTCCCCCTCCCGCCATTCCTATCCTATCTCTACGATACACACTCCAGAGCCGTGAGAAAATTTCTGCATCCATTATATCATTTCTCAGCCATGATTCAACTCCTATTACAATATCTGGTAAATATATATATCTATTAAATTACTTAATTCTATTCCTTTCTTTACAATACTTCTACAGTTCAACACTAACAATTTTATGTCATCCCTACTTGATTTCCAGTTCCCTGTTCCCTTATCACCGCTCCCTAGGCCATCCCGTTTCCCTGAATGTACCTCCCTATTACCCTTCCAAACAAATTTCCTAACTTATACGTACGTTGTACGTTATACGTTGGCGTCAGGAAGGGTATATCACCGTAAAACACGACCAAATCTGCATGTGCCTCACATTTCGCCCTAGCGACCCACCAAAGTGTGAAAAAAAACGGTAGAAAATAAGAAGAAATCATCAGTGACATGTTATCAGTGAAGCGTTTTGATTACTTGCTACTTCAAAAAATGCCGGGTAAGTTGGCCGTGCGGTTAGGAGCGCGCAGCTGTGAGTTCGCATCCGGGAGATAGTGGGTTTGAACCCCACTGTCGGCAGCCCTGAAGATGGTTTTCCATGGTTTCCCATTTTCACACCAGGCAAATGCTGGGGCTGTAAGGCCACGGCCACTTCCTTCCCATTCGTAGGCTTTACCTCTCCCATCGTCGCCATAAGACCTATCTGTGTCGGTGCGATATAAAGCAACTACCAAAAAAAAGCTTAAAAATACACGTATAATTCACATTTTGCATGATTATTATAACTATAATAACCTGCCAAGTGGATACTAAGAAATACAATATAATGGGATGGAATAGAATACAATGAGCAGCATCTTATTACTTTCTCACTCAAAACTAATGTAACTACTTATTGATTAATTGATTCAGGAGTATATAACTACCATATAAACAGTTTGATGTCTGAAGAAGAAAGGATAAGTTTTCTGATCTCTCGATGTATTTGGAATTCAGGAAGAAAACGGGAAGGAATATGAATAGTATGACAAGTAAAAAAACACTCCAAGCTCACAAACCTAAAAAAAATTCGGGGTCAAACTAAAATGAGTCAGATCTTAATTTCGACGTTCCTTCTCACTAACAGGTCCTACCACCGTAAATAAAGCTGTCGTAAGTGACCCAAAACTCCATTGTAAAGGGGTATGTATTATAACACTAGTAACATAATTGTAGGTAATAATAATAATAATAATAATAATAATAATAATAATAATAATAATAATAATAATAATAATAATGTCCGCCTCTGTGGTGTAGTGGTTAGCGTGATTAGCTGCCACCCCCGGAGGTCCGGGTTCGATTCCCGGCTCTGCCACGAAATTTGAAAAGTGGTACGAGGGCTGGAACGGGGTCCACTCAGCCTCGGGAGGTCAACTGAGTAGAGGTGGGTTCGATTCCCACCTCAGCCATCCTGGAAGTGGTTTTCCGTGGTTTCCCACTTCTCCTCCAGGCGAATGCCGGGATGGTACCTAACTTAAGGCCACGGCCGTTTCCTTCCCTCTTCCTTGCCTATCCCTTCCAATCTTCCCATCCCTCCACAAGGCCCCTGTTCAGCATAGCAGGTGAGGCCGCCTGGGCGAGGTACTGGTCATACTCCCCAGTTGTATCCCCCGACCAAGAGTCTGAAGCTCCAGGACACTGCCCCTGAGGCGGTAGAGGTGGGATCCCTCGCTAAGTCCGAGGGAAAAACCGAACCTGGAGGGTAAACAGATGATGATGATGATGATGATAATAATAATAATAATAATAATAATAATAATAATAATAATAATAATAATAATAATAATAATATCTTCTTGTCGGTTAGTTTTCAGGTTACAGGCAATGGCTGCCTCATTCCCATCAGATAATATCTTCGGTAATGGAGGCAATGCAGGTCGTTTCACGTTTTGTACGTTGCGTCGACTGTGTTGTCATGAAGTAAGGTATCGTTCTCCCTCAGTTTTGTTTTCAGCTCATTAGGAACACTGCGGCGATTCAGTATGCTGTCTGGATCATGGTTGTGATGGAAATTAGATTTGGGAAAACTATAGTCTATTCAGACTTGAAATTTCGTGAGTATATATATATTTTAGCTATTTGCTTTACGTCGCACCGACACAGACATGTCTTACGGCGACGATGGGATAGGAAAGGTCTAGGAATTGGAAGGAAGCGGCCGTGGCCTTAAGTAAGGTACAGCCCCGGCATTTGCCTGGTGTGAAAATGGGAAACCACGGAAAACCATATTCAGGGCTGCCGACAGTGGGGCTCGAACCCACAATCTCCCGATTACTGGATACTGGCTGCACTTAAGCGACTGCAGCTATCGAGCTCGGTAGTATAATTTTTCAACGACATCACTTTTTAACACAGCACCAACGACAAACAATCTTTTGCTTCATGTCAAACATACAATTTATACTCGTTGACAACCAAACCATTTTTATTTTGACTAACCATAACAGAACAGGCCACGTCCATGCTGCCACTCTCTTGACCTCTTGTCAGCTGTTTACTGCAAATGCGTCTTGCCATGTTCATTCATTCATATCCTAAAGGCAAGGCCTTGTCGCTGCAACCACATTTGTCTCTCATCTGCTGAGCGTTTCGGATCAACATATTTTTCAAATTCAGCCTGTCCATCACGGAATCCAGATACTTCTTCCTCGGTCTTCCTCTTCCCTTCTTACCCAGAACTTTTCCTTCCATCAGAGTCGCGAGGAATGTGTTATGTCGAAGTGTGTGGCCAAGGAATTTGGTTTTCCTCTTTTCTACAGTGTTGATCAATTCCCTTGTTTCGTTTATTTCCTTCAGGACCCTATTGTTTGATTTTTTCTCTGTCCAACTAATTTTCAGCATCATCCTCCTCCACATTTCCAGGCGTTTTGTATCCTGTTTTGCTAAGACCCATGTTTCGCAACCATAACCATGTATATAACTAAATACTAAGTAGTAAACAAATGCTGGTCACTCAGCGTCTTGTTTACATACTACGAAAAATTCAGCGCTAACTACTTAGTTTACAAACGAATCACTAGTCTCAGAACATATATCTATTACCTAAGTTCAAAGCACAAGTAATAACATTACTTGCGTGAGTTTGCGTCACTGCTATATTGTGACTCTCAAAACCGCGTGCCGGACTTAACATAATATGCACAGTGTGTGTGTTTTTCGAAAAAGGGACCCCGGAGTTCACTATCACCCTAAAAAATGACATAAGACTCACAGGTATCTGGTTCGATCATTATTTTACTCAGGAATCTGTCAGTGTTATCAAACCACTGAACAGTCGGTAAATAAATTTCTTAAAGTTTTGAGCCTGATTTCTTGGAATTTTTACAATTTGCTGTCTGTACATACTAGGAATACTCTTAATTTTCTTGTATTGACTTTGTTTCTCTCCAGCATATTATTTATTCTTGTAAAGTCCGGCTCCATAGCTAAATGGTTAGCGTGCTGGCCTTTGATCACAGGGGTCCCGGGTTCGATTCCCGGCAGCGTCGGGAATTTTAACCATCATTGGTTAATTTCGCTGTATGTGTTGTCTTCATCATCATCATTTCATCCTCATCACGACGCGCAGGTCGCCTACGGGAGTCAAATCGAAAGACTTGCACCTGGCGAGCCGAACATGTCCTCGGACACTCCCGGCACTAAAAGCCATACGCCATTTCATTTTTCATTCTTGTGAATGGAAAGCCTAACGTTCTACAAAACTTCTTACGCTTCTTACAGCTGCACAAAGGTAACACACTCTGTTCTCCACTCCACCTAAATTTCCTGCACTATCTTCATATTACCTCAGAGCACTGGACTGGCAACTCCCCTTGCCACGATACCGAGTAGCGAGAAACTAATGTGCGGGCATCGTGCGAGTCCACTCTCTCCGAGTACGTTCACACCGTATCAATCCACCTAATGATTTTTTTTTGTTTTTTTGTATACATACCGGTAAATCTAACGTCACGAATTTACCTTCAAATTCTACCGAACTGAGCCAAAATCGAACCTTCCAACTTCGGCATAGAAAGCCAATGTTCTACCGTCTAAACCAGGACCTCTCAGAGTGCATGCCCCAGAGTGCAGACCTCCACTCCTCGATTTGGAGCAATAGCGCTGTCACTCTCTTTCCCCACGCCTGTCTCGCTCGTTCCGCCTGTCTCCCTCTTCCTCACTTGCTCCGTAGCGCTCCAAATTGGAGCCGAGTTGAGCCGAGCTTAGCCGAGTAGCCCAGAGACAAAGCGTTAGAGCGAGCCGAGCGGAGTGCGACCGATGCACTGTACACAGGAACTCTGCGCCTCAGTTTTCACGCGTGAGATTTTGGACGTTTGAGAAGCCCTGGTCTAAACTATTCATCCCAGTTCCATCAAAATAGTGATCTCTGATCATATCATCTCATCAGTCCCATATGTTGTGCTGCAATGGCGTATGCTGGGATCAAGACGTGGGCTACCACAAGACTTAATGTTAACCCTTTTCGATAGTACCCTGCTGTGTTATCAAGGTTGTTTCACAAGCTACTACCCTGGCCTCTGCCACTGCCAATTCTCAGCACTCCATCAGTAGAAATGGTGGTCTAGGGTTTAGCAAATTGAAGTCCGGCTTTGTGGCTAAATTGATAGAATACTTGCCATTGGTCTGATGGGCCCCGCTCAATTCTCAGAATCAACCCCTTCGTACTCTTAATTCTCCTGGCTTGGGGACTGAGTGTTTATCACGTCTTCGCCATTCATATCATCCTTACTAGGCCACCACGTAGCCTATACAGATGCCATGCACCATTATTATTATTATTATTATTATTATTATTATTATTATTATTATTATTATTATTATTATTATTATTATTATTATACTGGAGGTACATCCGCCCCGTGCATTTAAAACTAGCGCCTTGTAAAAAGCCATCTGAAACAGGAAATCTGAAACTCATTTCGGAAATAGTCTGAATATTTCTCGACATATGTCGCTACTATCAACTTATGTTGCGCCCTCTGGGGTGAAGATGAACTATTAATTTTCAAAGTAATTTTGTGTATCAAAGTTTTCTAAACTGAATTGTTTATAGTTTCTTTTTGGTGTTCAAAAGTTAGCTACACTTCTCTCTTCCCGCCAGCTTAAAATTTCTGCCAATTAGAAATTTTATATATTTATTTAAGTAACCAATCAGATATTTTTGATATTTATTAAATTAACCAATAGGAATTGTGGGTGTGTCAGGGCCTAGGCCCAGAGAAATCTGGAACCTTCCTCTCCGCTATAAGAGCTCGGACATTTCAGGTCATGTTGTCTTTGTGATGCCTCCAGTCAAGAGGTTTAGAGTGTGTTCGTAGTGGAGGCAGGGGGAAGGGCTCCCTTGACCATCTTCGGGAGGTCCACCAGCTCAAGGTAATGGCAAATTCTGTTTAACAACATAATAGTCTTTTAAAGCTAGCGCGAGGGGAAGGTTTCAAATTTCTTTCGCAATGCAACTTTTATTTTCTTAATGTAAATCCTCAAACGAGTCTAAAGACCTTAACCGAACTTAGGGAATAAAGAGTGAGGAACCCTCTTGTATTCCCTCTCAACTTGATATTGAGGTGACTATGTTTTCATAATTTTGTGACTTAATATTTTCCTTTCGTCTAGTTACCTCCGTAGTATTGGACTAGTCTCTGTATTTTCGGGCCATAAGCCCACATAGGGTTTTAGTGATGTTCCGGTGAATTCCAAAGCAGTGCAAGTGTTCGCCTCCTAACATTTTTTTATTTTTGACCAGTAACTTTTACCTTCCACCTCTGTGGTGTAGTGGTTAGCGTGATTAGCTGCCACCCCCGGAGGTCCGGGTTCGATTCCCGGCTCTGCCACGAAATTTGAAAAGTGGTACGAGGGCTGGAACGGGGTCCACTCAGCCTCGGGAGGTCAACTGAGTAGAGGTGGGTTCGATTTCCACCTCAGCCATCCTCGAAGTGGTTTTCCGTGGTTTCCCACTTCACCTCCAGGCGAATGCCGGGATGGTACCTAACTTAAGGCCACGGCCGCTTCCTTCCCTCATCCTTGCCTATCCCTTCCAATCTTCCCATCCCCCTACAAGGCCCCTGTTCACCATAGCAGGTGAGGCCGCCTGGGCGAGGTACTGGTCATACTCCCCAGTTGTATCCCCCGACCAAGAGTCTGAAGCTCCAGGACACTGCCCTTGAAGCGGTAGAGGTGGGATCCCTCGCTGAGTCCGAGGGAAAACCTGAACCTGGAGGGTAAGCAGATGATGATGATAATGAACTTTTACCTTTGTTTTTACCAGAGGCCACGTAGAATAGGTACTTGTTACCCCTGTTAAAGTCAACTTTATTCATTTCATGTTAAGGTAAATCAGACTGTTTAGCATAGAAGGCAATGTCTACTGTTTGTTTTTTGTTAAATGTAAGTTGTGCCTTTCATAGTTCTGGAATGTTAAAATTTTGGAGAATAACCTCCTAGGAAGTAATAGTGTATAGCAAAGACGCTCGCCCTACTGGTGTGAAATTGGGAGCTCCGTCTCTTTGCGTATGTAGTGCAGGGAGCAATGGTGCTCTTGTCAAATTTGTAAGTAGGGAGCTTCAAGCTCAGGTTGTTACTTTGTAGTTATCTGATTTTCTAACGTTGTCACTCAAACTCACTAGCTAGATCTTGTACCTGAATGTTGTTATTTGCTTAGCAAAGTGTAAAGTTTAAAAAGAAAAGAAAAAAAAGGAAAAGAAATATAGCTCAAAGTTTAGAGTTTTAAATAAATCTTTCGACTTTTGTATATCCACCCATTCAAGCCCGCGCCTTTCTTTTCGCCTCTCTGTTCCACAAAAAATACGGTAACAAGTGGTAACAGAATGTGGTTGAATGGGTCTGGATAAAGCCTCTTTTGATGGCACCTTATAGAATTTGATACTGAATTCTAAACATTTTTCCGTTTTGGGGATTTTCAAAATTTTGTCAGATTTTCACTCACTGTGTCTGGTTCTCGAGACGTCCTTGCACCGGCCTACCTGCGCAAGGAGGAATAAATTTATGAACTTTTAATTAGGAAGGTCCAGTCTGGTGGCACGGTTGCGGCAGATATTGCGAAAGTTAAAGAATCTTTAGAATTTCCCATCTGTATCCCGGTATTTGGGGAGAAAGATATTGATGAGGCTCTGTCCACCATCGCTGACAATACCACCGAGCTAGCGTCTGTTGTAAGTTTCCTTGAAGTGAGTGATCCTTCTACAAATAAGCTTAAGCGTGTTTAAGCTAGACTGTTCCATTTTAACAATTGGGCTAGGGACCTATTGTCTCTAAAACTGAAGGATGATCACGCTAAGGAAGCTAGTAATTTAGTCGAACATCTCTCTGACATATTTAATAGGGTTAGCCAATTGTTGTCCGGGGCCGCTAGTGCAAAAAGCGACCATATCCAAACTGTAAACTTAACAACGGAAGAGTATTCTAGTAGGTCTTCTGAGAGTACGAAATCAGCGGTTACACAACAAACGTCTGCTCCAACGGAACAATTATCTGATCAAATTTGTAACAAGGGAGCTTCAAGCTCAGGTTGTTAATTTGTAGTTATCTGATTTTCTAACATTGTCACTCAAGCTCACCAGTTAGATCTTGTACCTTGTATCTTTCTTTATTAGTAATGCAGCTTTTGAACCCCCTCTAACTCCATGTCATCCCCTATTATTTCACCAGGTTTTAGCATCTTACCCTACCCCTTAGCCATGTTGCTTAAGGGCATTTCCAAATTTTCGATCAATTCACCTAACGATATAATGCCATTTCTGAGATTCCTAGTTGAATTTCAGGATCATGCTTTGGTGTTCGCTCTCTCTTATTCGCAAATTCTCCAAATAATGTACCCGTATTCTGCAGGCGTCCTCTCGGATAAAAGTGTGAAGGCAATAGGTAACAGATGTTCTATTGAAGACTTCCATGCACATCTCCTGGCTAACTTCATTCCAGCCAGAGCTATGTCATCTCTAATACAGAAGTACTACTTCCGAATCCAAAGGTTGGACGAGAATTTGGCCGATTTCATCCAAGACATAAAGTTCTATACGAGGGTATTCGCTCTTCATTTTCCCGCAGATCAAATCGTACAGACCTTTGTAGAAGGAATTTCTCCATCATATAGGTCGTACTTACGTTTTGCTTATCGACCTCAAACCTCTGAACTTGAGGCAATGGCAGTGTCAGCCGAGGGAGTAAGGTACGCTGACACCTTACGAGTCTCTAGGGAGCCCCCTCCGTCATCTAACAGTTCTCGGCCACCACCTCGCCGAACCTTCTCTCCACGCAAGTGTTATGCGTGCGGATCGGCAGAACATCTTCGCAATAAGTACCCCCTTGTAAAAACTGGTGGAACTGGGAACGGAGCACGCCCGTCACAAGCTTGTTTTAAGTACGGGTCGTTCTCCCACCTGGTCAAGAATATTGTACTTCACCTAACAGCACACCTTCCTGTTCTAATTCTAGTGCTGCCTCCACTAGCTTAAGCGATAGAAGTTGACTAGCGCCGTTGGCTGACTCACTAAGTTCAGCTTCACGGGGCTCAGCCCACGTTAAGTCGGGCATCGAAACCTCTGAGGAAGAAACCCCCTTCAATTTATCCTTTGAAGGCCCTAGTGTATGCCTTAGAATTTCTTCTGAGACCCCAGGATTCATGGCATTTCTTAAAACTGAGGTAAAGAATGAACCCGTCACTGCGCCATTAGATTCAGGAAGCGATAGCTCCATTATTTCTGAAGAGTTCTACTCTAAATTGAAAGCCTACTGTAAATTTCCAAATTAATGTTTGTCTTATACCAAATACGCTTCGGCAAATTCTTCAGCTTTAGAAATTTTAGGCTTCATTTTTGCTAAATTTCGTATTTCTAAATTTACGTGGAAAATTAAGCTGTTTGTTGCTAAACAGTTGTCTTGCCATGTAATATTGGGGGCCGATTTCATGTTGCACTCTGGTCTTGTGCTCGATCTTCAGACCAAGTCGTGCACATTCAAATTTAATAGTAACGTAAATATTCTTCTTTAAAAAAAAGTAATTCTGCGTCATTTTCATCTATTTCGCCTACCCAGAGTGATATTTCGTTAGATCTTAGACATCTACCTGAGGATCAGGCTGAGAGTATTCGAAGGTTATGTCAGTCTTTTCCCGATGTATTTTCGGAAATCCTTGGTGTTACTGACATAACTGAATATAAGATTGAGGTAACGGATTCTATTTCCGTAAGATTTCCTCCATATAGGCTATCTCCACCTAGAATGAAGGCCCTTATAGAGATTATCGACCAAATGTTGAAGGATGGCATTATTCGACCTTCAAAGTCGGCGTATTCATCACCCATTTTTCTTGTACCGAAACCCCAAGGTGGTTTCAGGCCTGTCATTGATTACAGGGCTTTAAACCGTACGTTGGTCGTATTACAGTCGGCGCCCCTTCCTGATCTTCATTCGTGTTTCTCATGGTTTCGTAAGGCTAAGTTCTTCACCATCATAGATCTTAAACAAGTGTATAATCAGATTCCTCTGGCGGAATATCCAAACATCTGACGGCTTTCGCTACTGATTGGAATTTGTATGAATACAACCGCGTGCCTTTCGTGATCCCCACGGGCGCGGCTGTGCTTACTAGACTGCGGCATAGGGTCTTCTCCGACATCAAATTTGAATATCTTTACCATTATCTTGACGATGTCGTTGTGTTTTCTGAAAGCTTTGAAGAACACTTAGATCGTCTCAAAAAAGTTCTAAATCGCCTTTGTAAGGCTGGGTTGACAGTTAAATTATCCAAAGCGGCTTTTGCTAAGCCTTCTCTGTCTTTCTTAGGGCATATTGTATCGCCCGATGGAGTTTCTATCGATCATTCTACAACGCAGGCTATTCGTGACATCAAGCCTCCTAAGGACGTTAAAGGAATCGCTAGGAAACCTTATATGGCTTCAGGAAGACTTCAAGATTTGTTTTCGGCATAATTACTCATAGGCATGGTGAACTTATTCAGGAAATTTATTTCCAACTTTGCTAATAGGGCCGCGTCCCTAAACCTACTTCGTAGGAAAGGTGTCAAGTTCGATGGGGGCCATCGCAGCAAGCTGCGTTCGAAGATCTTAAGTTAGCTCTCTGTAATGCCTCAGTATTAGCTATGCTAGATTTTTCTAAGAGATTCATACTTCAAACTGATGCCTCTTCATCTGCTCTTGCTGCTGTCCTTCTTCAAGAAACTGAACTCGGAAAGTGGCCTATTGCCTATGGGTCTAGGACCTTATTGGCTCAAGAAGCCAAGTACTCCGTCTATTAATTAGAAGGACTTGCAGTCCTGTTTGCTTTGGAGAAGTCCCGACTGTATCTGGAGCATGTTAAATTTGAGTTAGAAAGTGACAATCAGGTTTTAAGTTGGGTTTTAGCTAGGCCTCGTCGTACAGGACGCATCGCCCGTTGGGCTATCCGTATTTCGACTTTTCAATTCGACGTGCGACATATTAGAGGGTCTGAGAATGTGGCCACAGATTGTTTAAGCCGCGTGTTTTCTGGTAACGTTGAATCCATTGAACAGGAGGAAAGTTCTTCTCTTTCCATTTCCATACCTCATTGTGTTGGTGTTATTTTGACTGATGCCCCTATGTTATTTCGTAATATTGCAAAATATCAACGGGTAGATCCAGTGCTGGGTCCTATAATGGAAACCCTTTCTTCTGGGGAACATGTTGCCCCTTATGTGCTAAGGAATGGAGTTCTGTGTTGCCCTACGAGTCATGATCAGGGGATGAAAGTAGCAGTTCCAGATGTTCTTGTGCCCACGATCTTCAAGTATTATCACGAGACCCCATTAGAAGGGCATTTAGGCATCTTCAAAACCAGAGATAAAATTAGAGAAAAGTTCATCTGGAAATTTGGAGGGTGAAATCAGGGAAAAGTTTAAAGCCTGTAAAGCTTGCTTGCTTAGTAAGCTCCCCCTGTCTACTCAGCTAGCATCTCACCCTATGGAGCGTTTGTATATACATTACGTCCGACCCTTCCCTCAATCTAAGGGGAACGGAAACAAATTCATTCTTGTGAGCGTAGATGGTTTCAACAGATTTTCATGGTTACTTCCGACTAAGGTGGCTACCGATCAGTCTACAATTTTTTGCCTTAATGCTATTTTTGCTTCTTTCGGTCCTTGTCAATATGTTGTCTCCGGTAATGATAAGACATTCACATCTAATTTATTCCGAAAGTTTTGTTTTACTTATCCATCACTCGTGTCACTGCTTCTGCTAATTACCCACAACCATCTCTGGCTGAGCGGCTTAATCGTAATCTGCTTTGATAGCCTTTCATCATGAAGATAATTCTAGGTGGGATACTTCTCTGCATTGGTTATTTTTGCGCTAAATTCGGCTGTTCACGAGTCACACAAGTTTACTCCTGCCTCTCTCATGTTTAATTTATTCCTAATACGCCGTTGGCTAATCTATGATCCATCAATTAGATTTTGCGAGAGACAATAGATCCCGATAATAATAGGGACCTGTGGAAGAAGGCTAAAATTAACCTTAAGGCTTCTCATGAAAAATTTAAAGAGAGATACGATCGAGGACGGAGACCCACCAATTTAAAGGTCGGACATCAGGTCTTGGTTAAGAATTTCGTACCTGCAGGCAAGCTTGCCCCCAGATTTCATGGGCCGTGTATTATTTTGGATTTCTTAACACCCGTCACCCTTTTGGTGAGTAATACAGCCACAGAAAGAATATTTAGAGTCCACTTGTCTCAAATAAAGCCCGTATGAAATCTTTGATTTTCAGTGTAGGCTGCTAAGTCATGGCAGTAAGAAAATACTGTAGTTATATATCTTTCCTTAACACCATAGAATCTTTAATTCATAAGTCAGTTTGTAAAGTGGTATGTGGATGCCTTCTGACCCCCTTAAAAACATATATGGTACTACCTTGTTGATATATATAATTCTGTAAAAACCTCCCCCTCCGGTAAAAATTTGCTTTTCTTCTGTTGCCATTACCTTTTCCCCGTCTCCAAAACAAAGCCTGCATTCCACACACTCATCCTCGATGCCGCCCTCCTCATCTGAACCTGTAGCTTAAATATAAATAAAATCGCTCTCTCCATAAAAACGCCACTGTCGCCCAGTAAATTATTGTTTCAGTGCCCTCATTGTCATCTGCGGCTGGGTCACAACATATGGCGAGGGATGCTGGCGTGGGGTAAAGGCCCACCCCGCTCTGGCCCAGTCTCCTTCATGACCATGAGCACCATCCTTACCGGCAAGGGTTGAGGTGCGGTAACACAACCGCCTGCTTCATCTTGGAGCAGTGTCTCAATATCTGGTCTGTGGCGACCATCACCATGGCTACCCCTCTCATGGTAGCGGGAGATCTGTATCTGAGGGTATTTGGGGGGTCCGAGGGCCACCCGAGTATCGCCAGTGGCGGCCGCTCTCGCCGTCGAACTTGAACTGTACATCCCGGACTTCTACGGCTTCAGGAAGACTTCAAGATTTGTTTTCGGCATAATTATTCACAAATGAACTTTCTCAAGAAATTTCTATCTCTTCCCGCTAACTTAAGATACAACACTTCTATCTCTTCCCACCAACATAAGATGTTGACCAATGAAGAATTTTGTAATTTATTTTTCGGCCAATCAAAACCTTCTGGTATTTATTTGATTATCCAATGAGAATTGGGGGTGTGTCGGGCCGTAGTCCAGAGTTTTCTGGAACTTTCCCCTCTACTATAAAAGCTTGCACTTTTTGGACCAATTTGTCTTTGTGATCGCTCCAGTCTACAGTGTGTGTTAGTAATGGAGGCGCGGGGGCCCTCTTATCCATCTTCGGCAGGTCCACCAGCTCACGGCAATTTATTTATTTATTTATTTAATTGTGTCTTTGTTAAGTGGCGAAGTTAGGGCTCTTGGCCCTCTTTTACACTTAACGGCATACATTTTTTTAAATTTTTACATTATTAATCTAAAATATCATTGTAATCAATTACTGTTATTGAGATATGTAAGTCAGATAAGGAATTACAATAATACAATTACTTAAGGTTACTATTGATGAAAAATTATAGGATAAATAGAGAGTGGATAATAACAAAAAATATCAACTTATAACCTATTCAGTATAACCATGTGATAGTCTTTGGAAACTTGCTCGAGGGGAAGGTTTCCAGCCTTTAGTAATGTAACTTTTCTTTTGTCAAATGTAAATTTCAACCTTTTAAAGGTAAATTTCAAACAAGTCGAAAGAACTTAACCGAAAATAGGGAATAGAGAGTGAGGTACCCTTTTGTATTCCCTCTCAACTTAATTTCGAGGTGACTATAATTTTGTAACCTTTTCCATTTTGTAATTTCTGTAACTTAAATATTTTTCTCCATCGAGTCATCTCAGCAGTATAGGCTTAGCCTCTGTAACCCGAATAGGATTTTATGCGTTTACTGTAAATTTTAAGGAGTGCAAGTTTTCGCCTCCTTACCATTTTCGTTTATGGGCCAGTAATTGAACCTCTTGTTTTTACCAAAGGCCTTGTAGAATGGGTATGTGTTACCCCTGTTACAATCTATGTCATCCTTTTCATGTTAAAGATATTAGACTGTTGTGCATACAAGACTGTGAACACTGTTTAATTTTGTTAAATGTAGGTTATGCCTTTGATAAGCCTGGAAAGTGTGAATTTTCGATAATGGATTCCTAAGTGTAAATTTATAGAGCAAAAACGCTCTTCCTATTAGTGTAAAGGTTGAATGGTGCCTTTGGAAGGCTGGAATGGTATAATGTTTGGTTAGTAATCTCCTAGATAATTTCTTGGAGCAAAGGTGCTCTTGTCATTTATAATATTACTTCTAGAGCTCATTATTGTACCTGAAATTTTGTTATTCGCTTAGCGAATTGTATTGTTCAGATTTAACATTTGAAAAGAAACCAAAAACAGGAGAAAGAAATATAGCTCTAATTTTAATGTTTTAAATTAATCTTCTGTTTGTTTTATATCCACCCATTCATGCCCGCACCTAGTACGCCCCTTCAGTGATGCCTAGGCCATCTATGACAGCTGATGGCGGAGCTGTTGAGGATCCAACCAGCCTTCGGGCTGAGGACTAAACATACATACATGCCCGCACCTTCTTTCACCTCTGCTCTCCACAATACCTTCGTAACAAGTAAACTTGTTTAGTGACATCATGAAATAGGCAAATGGTACCGGTAGTTATGATCATGCCTTTCATATTACAGCTGCGAAACAAGAAAGCTGTGAGAATAAGCAATATATGAATATTTACTTTTAAAGGAATGTTTCTGGTAAACATGTCCAAGTGATAACGTAAATTTAATTGAAACAGTCAGGGAGTTTAAAGAAACCACTTTGATCGGGATAGATAAATTTGTTGTTAATCAGGAATATGAGATTATTTATTTATTTATTTATTTATTTATTTATTTATTTATTTATTTATTTATTTATTTATTTATTTATTTATTTATTTATTTATTTATTTATTTATTTATTAAATTCAGTGAAACCGTATTTTGGGAATTAGCTTAAAACAAAGTGACTGACTTGAAAATGTATTCTGGAAATCTGTTTTATTTTGCTGGGAAAATTCAAGTTATTAATGTAGCGATTAAGGGGACATGTCCGATAGCAAGGGACTTTACTGCCACGAGTGTTGTGAGCGTTTGTTGTTGTTGTTATATTTGATTTTTTTGTTGAGCACCAGATGTCTTGGGGATTTACTAATGTGGAAACCTTGATCGTCAAGTACTTTAACTTAACTGTCTTCAGGTTTCAGCATAGAAATTTGGATGGTCATGGGGTTACCAACCTCGGTTACTTAGATTAGGGCCATCTGCCATTATAGCATCATTCTTCTTGCGGTTAACATCCACAATGACTTACAAAGTTAGATGTCGGTCCATGACATAGTCGCAGGTCACATCGATTCAATTAAGGGTCCATGCCGTACAACCACTGTGTGGCACAGACCGATTATTATACCAAGAGTCCAGAGCTCGTGTTACGGGGTCTGGTTTATCACAAATCATTTTGGTGGTACATGTAGTCTCACATGGAAGCCGATCTTGGGGATCTCCAGACTTTCTTTATTTTATTCTTAAATTGAGACGTTTGTTTCTAGTAAGGATGCCTCTCAGGCAATTTAGTTAAGGTCTCCAAAGCCAGAGTCTCTCATCATCGTTGTTATTATTCATTTGTTCCTAATGGTCAGGCACGAGTTCGATGATCAGCTGTATATATGTAGTCTATGTATATATGTATTTTCTGCTTTTCACAAACATTTCGACTTATCGGAGTTCGACTTTATACTGAATCAAGTTGGCGAGCGGAGAATTATTTGTAAAAATTCGACCAAAAGAAAAGATAGATTGATAAGATAATTCTTGAGGCACCCAACAGTTAGATTTTGAGGGTGAGTAGTGGGTAAGCGTGGTAAAGTTAGATCAAGGTATGAATAATACATAGCGAGTAGAGTAGATGCAGGGTGTGGTAGTAACATAGAAATGAAAAGGTTAACACAAGATAGGGAGGCATGGAGGCTGTATCGAACAGTCTATGGGCTGATGATCCAAACAACTCCGAAAACACATTTCATAGCTAATTTCTGGCTGCCTCTTACCTGGAGTTCCCAGGTTGGATTTCCAGCCATTTGAGATATTTAATAATGAATGTTATTTGCTTTACGTCCCACTAACTACTTTCACGGTTTTTGGAGACGCCAAGGTGCCGGAATTAAGTCCCGTAGGAGTTCTTTTACGTGCCAGTAAATCTACCGACACGAAGCTGACGTATTTGAACACCTTCAAATACCACCAAACTGAGCCAGGATGGAACCTGCCAATGTGGGGTCAGAAAGCCATTCAGACCGGCTGAGATATTTAAATTCTGATCTGAGGGCTGCAACGGGGTTTGTCCAGCCTCGTGAGACCAGGTGAGAAGTCGCTGGTACGAGAGGAAGTACATCCTGTCGCAGAAGCCAAGCAATACGGCTGAGGATATCGTTACGCTCACCACGTGACACTCCAATATCTTCAGGCTATCTGGCTAAGTAACAGTCGTTTAGCAGATAAAGGGCTTTGTCCATGATCATGGATGATGGACATCACATTTACTCAATGCATCTCAGAAAAGAAATGTCGGATTTCTTCAAAAATTTGATATACCCGTTTGTATGACTATTTAAACAATCCTGCAATATGATATAGGATGTTGTATACGTCCTTACTTCTGCCATTGTCAGTTATTCTACTTCCTTAAAGACTTCGTTTCCTTCTCTGATATTTCCTGGAGCACCTAATTGTATTCCATTGAATTGCTTTTGTTTTTGATTGATTTGTTTTCATCTTGTACTCCTCCAAGACAGTGTCCAAACCATTCATCAATTTCTCCAGACCTTCTGTAGACTCAGATAAAATAGCTACTTGAAGTCTCGTGTATAGAAACGCTTCTCTCGAAGTCGTTCCTTCAGTTTGGGGAATAGACCGAAGTCACAGGGACTCACATCCGGTGATTAGGGTGGATACTTCATGACATCCCACCTCCACTGTGCCAACAGTTCCCTCACAGGAGCAGCGTGGTGTTAGCGGGAGTTGTCGTGCAGGACAATGGGTGGATGCGTTTGGAAATAGGCCCGTTTTCCGTGCCCTGCGCAATGCAGGATGAAGATGGACCTTCAGAATATCCTTTATTTGCAGCTAGTTCTGTAGATTAACTAACGGTAGTTCTAAAACTACTGGGCGAGTTGGCCGTGCGGTTGGGGGCGCGCAGCCGTGAGTTTGCACCCGGGAGATAGTGAGTTCAAACCCCACTGTCGGCAGCCCTGAAGATGGTTTTCCGTGGTTTCCCATTTTCACACATTAATTAAGGCTACGGCCGCTTCATTCCCATTCCTAGGCCTTTCCTATTCCATCGTCTCCATAAGACCTATCTGTGTCGGTGCGTCGTAAAGCAAATAGCAAAAAAGAAAAAGTTATAAAACTCTTGTCATTAAATCATTGAATACTGAGTCCAAACATCCTCAGGTTGGCCGAGACAAGTGGAGAGAACTTGAAAGAAATCGGAGGAAATAAACAAATTTCTTACTGAAGTAACTGAACAATGTTATTAGAGTAAAAGTGGAGGTAATGAATACAACAATAATTAAACTACAGACCTAAATATTTCTCAAATATGGACAAATACCCAGGTACTAAAAGTACCTATGTGTTAATATAAGGAAAGATCTTCATTGGGGTAATCACATAAACAGGAGTTGTAAATAAAGGGTACATGGTTATGTGAGTAAGGATGTAAAGGTTGATGATGATGATGCTTGTTGTTTCAAGGGGCCTAACATCGAAGGTCATCGGCCCCTAGGAGGATGTAAAGGAGAGGGCCTATAAGTCTCTGGTAAGACCCCAAGTAGAGTATGGTTCCTCTGTGTGGGACCCTGATCCGGATTGATTGGAGAAATGAAAAATAATGACAATCCAAAGAAAAGCAGCTCGATTTGGTAATTGGGTAATAATACTGTCGTGTGGCCTCCGAAGAGGCCTGGTGCAGGTCTTTCGAGCCGACACCGTATAGTTGACCTGCGCGTCTGTGAGAATGGAGTCCTATCTATAATGAATTGTAATGCTGAAGACGTCACACACACCCAGCCCCAGAGCCATCGGAATTAACCAATTAAGATTAAAATCCTTGATCCAGCCGGTAATCGAACCCGGGACCCTCTGGACCAAAGGTCAGCACGCTAACAATTTAGCAACGGAGACGGACTGTACTGGGTGATTTCCGACAAAAGAGTAGCGTTACGAAAATGTTGCAAAGTTTGGGGTGGGAAGACTTGGGAGAAAGGAGACGAGCTGCGTTTTTAAAAATAGGAAAGATCATAATATGGAGATAAAATTGTAATTCAAGAGGATAAATTGGGGTAAAGGGTAAGGGTGTATTCTGCCCGAAGGCAGGTCCGAAACCTCCACAGAGGTGTGCCTGAGCCGGAGTTTACGTACGGAGGGTGGCCAGTTCCTTTCCGCTCCTCCATTCCCTTACCCCCCACCAACAGCGCGTGGTAAATATCATTTTATAGGAAGAGGAGTTAGGGATGGGAGTAATTTACCAAGGGATTTGTTCAATAAGTTTCTAAACTATTTGCAATTATTAAAAAAAAATACTAGGTAAATAACAGATAGGGAATCTGCCACCTGGGCGACTGCGCTAAATGCAGATCAGTGGTGATTGATATGAGTATGAAACTCGTGTTGATTGGCTCACCAAGCGAGTGGTTGTGAATCATCCCTGTAGAGGAAAGGCGGGTACAATTTTATTCGTCTCAATGAACAGAGCTTCAGCTCAGGCAGGTAAAGGAGAAGAGTATGCGCTCTGACGGAAGGCACAATCTAGCAGCTGCTTGCGCGGCTCTTAGTTACAACTAGTGAAGGGGCGCGTATCAAAACAGATTTAAACTTTTAACAGTCTTATTTTGCCTAATCTCTCGTTCTATTCAGTGCATTATATAATGGTGAAGGAAAAAGTAAGTTATTTTGTGTATAAACGCTTTGTGCTAAGTAAATATGAATTGTAATCATGTCATTAGTTATGCGTAGGAAACCAAATTAATGATATTGACATGTGATAACTAAATACTCTTTTGTCTGTTACCTATAATAGAAATACTGTAGACCAACATAAACGCTTGTTTAGGAATACAGCATAAAAATGAACGACAAACGAACTGTACGATTGTACTGCTTAAAAATGATATACTCACCCAGGTACATTGCTGTGGCTTTGCTTGCGCCTTGACTCCGCATATCGCCATCTGGTATTTACAGCACGAACTATTAGAAGTCAGCTGCTTTCGGCTCTTCCCGCGCTCATGCCGTTAGCTCAAGGAGCTAGGCTCTCGGGCACCTATGTTGTAACTCTAGGCACTCGCTATATACAGAGGATACCTTTGCCCTACAAAAAATAGACAGTTCGGCTGTTCATCTACTCACCGAAGTGCAGGAATTTTGTCTCATAAGAGTTCATTTCCCTGCCGGTAGATCTACCAGCGTGAAGATGTCGTACTTAAGTACTTAAGGACCTATAAGATACCACCAGACAGAGCCGGGATCGAACTCAGCTACTTGGCCTCACATGGTCAGTTAACAATAGTAACTTAGTGCAATGTTATTATTGATTAGTTCCAGGGACTCCCTGTGCCATATCCTGGCCATCTCTATCTTTACCTGGTTCGCGTTTCGGAAGAACTGCTTGCCCTCTGTTACTTACGTGTACTGATTGACTTCGATATCATGGCCGAGTTTGACTTTTATTTTACACGCAAACTTAGCCCAAGGAGATCACAAATGTCGCCTTTGTCGTCTTGTGATTTTACAACGTTTGTTCTCGATCTTGTCTATCTGGTTTCTCCATGGCTCTTCTTCTAAGCTTTTTATCTTGGGGAAGGTTTATGGCGAGCGACACAATGTTTCCACACGCTTGTATTCACAAGCGTTATTTTAAATATTTTAAGACGTAAATGCATTTTGTCTCGGAGGTTTCCAACGTGCTTTATTGCACATATATAAATGGCTTGTTTAAGTTAATGTGACTACTACTTTTTTCTTCTTCTTTCGAATGGGCCACCAGAGGACCACGTGCCAATTTCAATTCCTTCTTCTTTGTTCTTTCCTTTTCTTCCAGTACGCTTTCATCTGTTCACTATGTTTCTTCTTTCTGTCTTCAGACCACTTTGAACCAGTCGTTTTTACTTTCCTACCTTGGAATCCTTCTATTTTCAATACTTTTAACCGAAAGCCTTCTCTATTATTTATTTCTTCTGTTGTTATATTGTTTTTTCTAAATCCTTTCTTACTTCGTTGACCCAGCTTGTCGTTGATTTCTTACTCCACAAATATCTGAAAATCTTACTGGTTAATCTACTATCTTGCATTCGATATAAATGTCCAAAAAACATAAGTCTCCTTTTCCTCATTACATCTGATATATTTTCTATTTTTTTATATATTTCAGCATTACTTCGTAATTTCCAACCTTCTGCTGTGTTTTGTGGGCCTAATATTTTCCTCATGATTCGCCTTTCTAGTATTTCTAGCTTATCTAAATTATAGTTTAATGCCAGACACTCGCTTGCATATAGGCATTCTGGCTTCACTACTGTGTTGTAATGCCTTATTTTTGCATTTTTGGATAGGCATCTTTTATTGTAGATATCTTTGGTGACACCATAAGCTCTCTCCAT
This sequence comes from Anabrus simplex, assembly GCF_040414725.1. Lineage (NCBI taxonomy): Eukaryota > Metazoa > Arthropoda > Insecta > Orthoptera > Tettigoniidae > Anabrus > Anabrus simplex. Next base: position 207,531,682 of record NC_090270.1, on the reverse strand, counting down.
TTTATGTACCCTCTCCTCTACTGCAGATTTTTCTAAACCATTTTCTTGGATTATTTCCCCTAGATATTTGAATTTTTTTACCCTCTCTATTTGGCCAATATCTGTTTTCAGAAATTTTGGTGCATCCCAAATATTTGTTAAAAATTTTGTTTTTTCTGCAGAAATTCTTAAGCCAGTTCTGCTGGCGATTCTTTCCAAGACATTTACTTGGGTTACAGCAGATGTCACATTTTCAGAAAGTATTGCAAAGTCATCTGCAAATGCAAGACAATTTATTTCAATCCTTTTGTTTCCTCTTCCTAACCTTATCGGTGAAATGTTGAGTTCAATAAGTTTTTCGTTCCAAATTCTCACTATTTTCTCGAGGACACAATTAAAAAGAATTGGGGATAGTCCGTCGCCTTGTCGTACACCAGTTTTTATTTTGAAAGGCTGTGATATCTCTCCCAGAAATTTCACTTTAGAGACTGTGTCTGTAAGTGTTTCACGGATTAGATTTGCCAGTTTAGACTTTATGCCAAATTCTCGAATTATTTTATATATAGTTTCTCTGTCAACAGAATCAAAAGCCTTTTTGAAATCTACAAACATGACTACAATGTCCTTTGAATTAAGTAACCTGTGGCGAATTAATGACTTAAGATTAAATATTTGTTCTGAGCATGATCTTCCTTTCCTGAAACCACCTTGATATTCACCTAAATGATTGTCTAGTGTTGTTTCTACTCTGTTTAATAAAATTTTGGAAAATATTTTATATGCCACTGCTAATAAAGATATTCCTCTGTAGTTATTAACGTCCTGTTTATTACCTTTTTTGTGGAGTGGATGTATCAAGGCTACTTTCCATTCCTCAGGAATTTTTTCAGTTTTCCAGATTTCTTCAAAGAGTAATTGTAGCTCATTTGCTATATTTGGCAAGGACCACTTCAAAAGTTCCGCTGTAATAGAATCTTCTCCGCTAGCTTTGTTGTTTTTGAGGGTTTTAATTACTTCTTCAATTTCTTTTATAGTTGGTGGTATGTCTTCTTCCAAATTTTCATCAATATCTTGAAATTCTAATTTATGACTTGGTTCAGGACAGTTCAAAAGTTGATCAAAATATCTTGCTAATATCTCACAATTTTCAGTATTGCTTAGTCCAATTCTGCCGTTTTCATCCTTGAAACTAACATTTGTAGTTTGGTACCCCTTTAATTCATTCTTAAAAGTCTGATAAAAGTCACGGGTGTTATTTTTTATAAAGTTTTTGTCCATTTCTATAAGTTTCTCCTTTTGAAAGGCTCGTTTAGTACTTCTGATTATCCTTGCTGTTTCCTTCCTTTGTTGTTTAAACTGATCAAAATCTTCAATTTTCTTTGAGCATTTCCATTTTTTCCATGTTTTAGCCCTCTCTGCTAAAGCTTCTTCACATATTTCATTCCATCATATTTTCCTTTTATTTTTTATTGGCCCAAATGTTTTCTGTGCTGCATAATTAATTGCTTTGGATATTTCTTGCCAGTTGCCTTGTTTAGCCACTTTAATTTCATCTTGGTAGTTTTTAATTGATTCTTTTGTTATAGTAAATCTGTCTACATTATCTTTTATTAACCTCTGTGGCTTTCTTTGTTCTTTATTAGGTAGGAGTTTGGCTTTAATTTTAGAGAGAAAATGGTCGGAATCAAATTCACCATTCCTTACTACTTTCACATTCATAATTTCTTTTGTACTTTTTTTTGAAACAGCCACATGATCTAACTGAAACTCTCCTAACATTGGGTTTGGAGATATCCACGTTTTAGCTTTTCTGGGGAGTTTTCTAAAGAAGGTTGACATTAGTTTCAGGTGATAGCTTTGACACAAACTGATTAGCCTAATACCATTTGTATTTGTTCTTCTGTGGGCTGGGATCATATTTGTTTTATATCACCACATGGCATTGTGGTTGGCCACTATTTCTCGCTCTCCGTGGATATTTATTTATTTAATTTATTCATTTATTTATTTATTTATTTACCTGTTTGGTTGCCCGTCTTGTTATTTCTGTTGTTGCCCATGTAACGTTATTTATATCAGCTACGTTTTTCTTTGTGTCACAACTCGGTACATTGATTTATGCCTTAGTGTAATTGAGTGTCTGAATTGCGTGAATGAGCTCTGTTGTAGCTTAGATGTGTGTTACGTAGATTTTATTCTACGGTTCATGTTGTGAAAGCGTCTTTGTTATTATTCATGTACCAAATTGCTCTCCGATGTCCCCGCTATGTTATTGTGTATCGGAAGGGCATGTAAATGGACGGTTTGTGCTGTTTTGGCATTTGAATTGTATATGAGAGACGTATTGATGATGTGATTTGAACCTCCGATCTTGTGTGGGTTTGGCTTCGAATACCCGCGTGAGACGTTATTTATGAACCGTGCTTCTACATTTTTGGGGTCCTTTAGACCATTGTTATCTTTTATGTGCTCCCTGTTTCTTGGACCCCTTTTTAACCTATTGTGCGAGTGTTCGAATGTGAGATATGTAGGATGCATTTCATATTGCCTAGTTGTGTCGTTTGTTCTTATTTTCGCATTTTTTTGGTCACTGGAATTTGTGTGTGTGTGTGTGTGTGTGTGTGTATGTTCCCTTAGCAACGCCTTGTTTATCCCTGATCCCGGGCGCCATGCTTGCGCATGCCTCCCTTTGCTCGATCTTTGGTTCGGCCATATTTTATCTTTCGTCTTTTTTAGTTCGTTGGAAACCATTGTTGTGTGGCATCTCAATGAATGGCCGTGCGTCGCGATATATAAAGACTCGTCCTGTTGACATGGATATAAAATAATTTATTACTTTGGGATGAACTCTGCGTCACCGAAATGTTCTATTTTGTTCCTAAGGTAACAATTTTATTTTGATATTTTCTGATTAATTGTATTTTATGTTTGGTTGAACCTGTTGGCTAGATCACATTATGGGTAGACATGATGCTATGACGATAGTGATTAGATTATTAAGCTTATGTATTGTTTCCTTCAGGGCCTGTTTTATTTTTTTATTTTATCTCTTCCTGATGTTCGTGTGGCCATTTACTATTTTGATTTAATAATTATTTAATAAACACTTTTGTTTTATACTCGACGTTATTATTGTAGGTGTAGGAGGGGTAGCCTTTAAAATTTTATCCTTTAGATTTAATTGGCTCTTTTTTTCTTTTTTTTCAGTTGACTGATAGTCAAGGTTTCTGCTGCATATACCTCCGTTTTAACAACTTTGTTGTAGTGCCTGAACCCTGCTCGTATACTGATTGTTCTTTTGCTGTACGTGTTTTCCATGAGATGATATGCCCGGCATAACATCAATATCCTGACATTAATAACTTCCTCTTTAAACCCATTGTGCTGGATCACGTCACTCAGGTACATAAAGATTTGGACTCGTCTATTCTTCCCATTCTTAGTGGTCATCCAGTCTGATCCAGCACTGATGTTTGTCATACATAGTGTCTTCTGAAAGGAAATCTACGTTTATACTTTCTCGGCTATTGATTTTATTAATTACTGGATCAGTTTCGTTAGCAAATGACCAAGTCACCCACAAAGGCCAGGCAGTCAATGTACACGCTTTTGAGTTCGGAACCAAGTCTGAACTAATCTTTGTTTGTTTCTTCTTGGATCAACATGTTATTATGGTTGAGGTACATCCAGATGTATGTTTACAAACATCCAAAGGGTCGTCTTTCCGATCTGCATAGGGCAGGCCATGATAGCAGCACACTTAAATGACGCATAGGGATGATGCAAAGCTTTTTTTAATGTGTGTAATTGCTTGCAGGTAATTTCACCAGTTGTCTCATCCGCTACTATTGTAAAGTACTGACCAGAACATTCAGTTACATCATTTTGAATATTTTTGTTGATAAGGTTTGCAATTTTTGGGAGCTGTTTCTAAGTGATCTTTCAGTAATACATCAGCACCACTGACTCAGCGCCTAAGCAGGGCGCAAAAATTTCCTTATTTTGATCAGATACCGCAGAATCTAGTTAGATTTTTCCATTATCCCTATGACCTCTGAAAAATATATTTTGACGGCCGCATAAAAGAATAGTTTCTATGCTTGGAACTAGCCGCTGCCTACTTTGTGTTATTAGTTTCATCAAATGACTCCAACATGGACACATATGTGTTCACCATTTCCTTTCATAGTTTCTTTAAAACTATTCACTTTGAGAAGAGCTATTTTGTGATACTGTCGTGCAGATTGGTTATTGAACTTCTGTATTGCATTTTGATACCGATTGAATAGATTTTAGTAAAAGATATCCAAGGGAACTCCTTCATCCATTTCAAGTGTTTTTTTTTTATTATACCCGTAATACGTTGCACAGGAAATTCATATTTCGAACCTAGTGTCCAAGGGTTACAAAATAAGCGATGTTTCAGACTGCCAGGAATTGATCGATCGTTAATTTAACAGCCTGTATCTAGTTTGAGATAAACTGGAACTTGCTCCGTATGACTGTTCAAATTTACCACGGTTATCACTCCGTGCACAATATGGCAATATCCCTTCTGCTAGGTTATCGTGGGAAATAAATTGACCAACTTCCTCTTGATTACTAATACTGTTTGCACTGCTAGGTTAATTTGCATTAGCACTGCCACTAATCTATTTCTGAGTAGCTCTAGCAACGAAAAAAGCGAATATAATAATAATAATAATAATAATAATAATAATAATAATAATAATAATAATAATAAATAATATTTCAGTGGTTCACAGAGGGATAAGACGCCGTGTGGGTTGAAAGGCTGGAGAAAGAATTACTTAAAGCAACTTTTAAGATAACAAATTTCAAAATTGTATTTCTTTCCCTTTCTTCCTTAAAAATTGAAGATAGAGACTCTGAAGGCACAACGAGACAATAGAACAGATTATTAATGAGGTCGTCAGGTTAACAATATAAGGGACTTAGAAGTCCGATCATCATGTTCAAAAACTTGTAATAATTAGCAGGCAGTTACTTTACATAGAAAAGAGTCTTATTGCTCTCGACAGGTACAAAATTTTATAAGAACAGGATTTGCTCCCAGAAGTTACATTACGCAGGAGTCTGACCTCCACAATATCACAGTCTAACCTCGCGGAGGCATCATTCTCTTACAGCGCATTAAAATTCCACCTCACATTAAAGTGTTCATGCACAGTTGCCCCATTGGGGTTTACCCATTTTACAACAGTTACTGTTCGCAACTGGAACTGACACAAGGAAAATTTAACTCTCTGAAAAGAATATACAGGGGCATAATAGCCCATACTACAGCCCGCATGGTGGCCGTGATCGTCTAAACGGTCTGACACCGTTGTTAGCCGGTTCGAGTCCCGTTGTTCGAAAAAATGTTCACCATCAGAATGTTGGCCAGCAGGGTAGGGGAGGTGGTGGTATACAATTTCTAATCACTAGATTGCGTGCCAAAAGCCTGGATTAAATTCCAAACCTCTCCGCAGTGCTCATATGGAGTGAGGGCATATGACGCTGTTGATTGAAATCGTCCGTCGGATGGGGACTTTAAGCCTTGAGCAGACCCCTTGGTGCTATTCGACAGGAGTAGGCAATGTGCCGGCGCCGGGTTTCACCCTCTCCCTACTATCATATATCACGTTATTCATTTCATCTCATTAAATCCTCTGTTGAGGCTGACGTCAGGAAGGGCATCCGGTCATAAAAACCCGCCACGACAGATTCAAGGTTTGGACAAACAACATAAACAGTTGCACATGATTGGTCATAAACAAAAGGCAAGGAGGCGAAACACCCGCACTCCTTCTAGAAATAATTAAAACCCTAAAAGGGCTTATGCCCAAAAAATACAGAGGCTAATCCTATAACTACACCGGGGTGACTAAAAGAGAAGCATTATAATGTCAAAAAGATTTATACGAAATATAGAGGTTTTGAAAAATTTAGTCACCCCGTACAGGGCTGAATGGGAACCGACAGAGTGTCATCACTCTTTGTGCTAGATTTAAGTTCTTAGGCTATCCCATTTAAGTTCTTACTACTCTCATTTAAGGCTATAGACTGTTCGTAGAAATAGACTACATAGTATCGTAAATTTTTAGTATACACAGATTGTAACATACTAATATACAGTTAATTTATTTTAGCCTTATATTTGAATAAGTTTTCCTTTAAGCTAGTTGTAGATATATTCTTTAGGTTATAAGTTGATATATTTTTTGTTATTATCCACTCTCTATTTATCCTATAATTTTTCATCAGTAGGAACCTTAATTAATTGTATTATTGTAATTCCTTACCTGACTTACATATCTCAATAACAGTAATTGATTACAATGATATCTTAGATTAATACTGTAAACATAAAAAAAAGTATGTGCTTAAGTGTAAGGGCCAAGAGCCCTAACTTCGCCACTTAATAAATAAATAAATAAATAAATAAATAAATAAATAAATAAATAAATAAATAAATAAATAAATAAATAAATAAATAACATATTTCCTAGTAGAGAATAGAACAGAGCCCTCAGACTTGCCAAAAATTCTAGATTTAAACCACCAGATTTAGGAATTTACATTAAATAAAAGAGGTTGAAACCTTCCCCTCAAACTATCTGCAGGAGCTATCACATGTCTATGAACATTCTACCGTTACCTTGTGTCGCTGGGCCTTCCTCACGCAGGCCGTGCCCCTGCCTCCTGGTTCACTTCAAGTCACCCTCCTCACACTGGAGCGATTCAGACAAAACGGCCCAAAAGTGCCCTGCATTTATAGTGTCCTAAGGGAAAGATTCCAGAACTCTTTACAGATAGGCTGAATTCCAGTACACATTCCCGGTTTGAATTGGGTAGAGAAAATATTTCCAAGTATTTGATAGGATGATTACAATCGAGGATATATAGATAGATATGGTTTATTTTAACTGGCAAAGTTAGGGACACGTGTCCCTGTCTTACACTTAACCAGTGAAATACATAAATAACAAAAAAATACTGAATAAATGAAGAAAGAGAGTGAAATACATAAATACATAAATGAACCAGCTGAAGTGTTGACAACTTCAGTACATTAAAAAAATCCTCGAAACCAGGTTTACAAATATCAAAAATAAGTATTATTCTAGATATAATTAGAGTTTAGCCCGCGAGAGGGAGCAAACAAATCGTAGTAGAGACATCTAACCGTAGAAGTCCAAAGTTTCTGGTAGTTCACAAATTCAAGTTTCTTGACATAGATGGCCTTAGAGAAGGCGCGCAGTTTAACTAGCCGGGGAAGGTGTACCCCTGGTGCAATAATAATAATAATAATAATAATAATAATAATAATAATAATAATAATAATAATAATAATAATAATAATTTTACGTCCTGCAAACTACTTTTACGGCTTTCGGAGAAGCCGAGGTGCCGGAAACTTGTCCCTCAGGAGTTCTGTAACGCGCCTGTAAATCTACCGAAACGAGGCTGGCGAATGTGAATACCTTCTAATACCAGCGGGATCGAACCCACTAACTTGAGCTCAGAAGGCCAGCGCTCTTCCGTCTGAGCTACTCAGCTTGGCAAAAAATAAAGTATAGTAAAATAAAATAAATAAATAAATAAACGAATATAGAGTTACCTCGTTGCTTAATATAAGTTTTCTTATTTGAATTACCTTTCGACATACTTTCATATTCTCTTCAGAACTAAACATGAAATAACGATTTTTTCACTTCGAAGCACACACAAAGAACTCTAACGAAATACGGAATCCTCTTGGTGCATACGAATATTTTCTAACAACAACGTAATAAAATGAAGTATAGCCTCACGCGGCCGGCGCTTTAATTGTATAAGGTCATAATGGACAATACATAGTAGGTTAGTTGACCTTCGGTAATCCAGAGTTCACCAGAAAATAAAATTAAAAAACTGCTAAGAATATAACAGCATTTGCAATAGGAGGGTGTCTGCGTAACAAGAAAATATACCGCTATTATCTATTGCGCTGAAAAATCTCTTACCGGGCGCGTTGGCCGTGCGGTTAAGGGCGCACAGCTGTGAGCTTGCACTCGGGAGATAGTGGGTTCGAACACCACTGTCGGCAGCCCTGAAGATGGTTTTCCGTGGTTTCCCTTTTTCACACCAGGCAAGGCTGTACCTTAATTAAGGCCACGGTCGCTTCCTTCCCATTCCTAGGCCTTTCTTATCCCATCGTCGCCATAAGAATTATCTGTGTCGGTGCGACGTAAAGCAAGTAGCGAAAAGTCTCTTCTTCACCGAAATAGCAGCTGCATTTTCTTAAAATAGATAGAAACATACAAATTTATACCATCTTAAGGGGAAGGGATGAGACGGGCTCTTCAAGTTCCCACTTTAAATCTACCCCTGTACATATAAACACATACATACATACATGCATACATACATACATACATACATACATACATACATACATACATACATACATACATACATACATACATACATACATACATACATACATACATACATACATACATACATAGAGAAATTGAATCGGTGGTCTCTGAGATCTTTATATAAGATGGAAAGGTATTTTAGTTAACAAGATCAGTTTCATTATGTACAGGCAAACTATGAATTTTATGAACAGAGTTTACACCAATATCTATAACTAGCACTTCGCGAACGTTTCTTGTAATTTATTTGCGAATAGTTTCATATTTTGAATAATAATAATGTTATTTATTTTACGTCCCACTAACTACTTTTTAAGGTCTTCGGAGACGCCGAGGTGCCGGAATTTAGTCCCGCAGGAGTTCTTTTACGTGCCAGTAAATCTACCGACACGGGGCTGTCGTATTTGAGAAACTTCAAATACCACCGGACTGAGCCAGGATCGAACCTGCCAAGTTGGGGTTAGAAGGCCAGCGCATTAACCGTCTGAGCCACTCAGCCCGGCCTTTCATATTTTGAATAATATTCCTTGCTGTCCCCAACTTTTATCTTAACCTCCTCAGTCCTGGTGTCCAGTGGCAACTGTTGAAACCAAAATTAAGTTGAAATGTTTTTTCCCATTAACAGGGGAAGTCATGAAATACCTATATATGGCTACAAGGGGAGAATTCGAGTAGCAGTAAGGGTGTTATATGTTTTTAAAAACTGTCCAGCCGACTGGACACCGGGACTGAGGAGGTTAATGAGATCGACAACTACTTCTTTAAGTCCTAAAGAGTAGTGTGAGAATTAAATTGGGATAAATCTGTATGTTAACTATAACTGAACCACTCCGGTCTAGATTGGCACTGAGTCACTTCAGCATTATCATAATAAGTCTCTCTTCTCTATTACGTTACACAATGAACTTAATTCAGTGCGAGCTCCACCTATCTATACGATCAATCATGCAAGAAATTTTAAATGGACTCGTCGTCAAACAGTAGATGATTCTCCATTATTGAAACATTACGGGCTATAAAAGACTATTAAGTTTATTAAACTGTTCGAGATGGAAAACAATCGTAAAATTACTACGCTGACTACCGTAAGACGCAGCTAATCGATTTTAGTTGCCAGGCTAGACTTGTAGGGTTGTTGTTGTTGTTGTTGTTGTTGTTGATGATGATGATGATGATGATGATGATGGTGATGATCGTTAAGGCATCAGGTCTACAAGGTCTGACAATGTGGTTAGACAGTTCAAGTCCCGTTGGTGAAAATATCACTAGATTGCATGTCAAAAGCCTGGATTCTCTGCAGTTTTCTTAATAATAATAATAAGAAGAAGAAAAAAGAGAATAATAATAAGAAGAAGAAGCCTAGCACAGCTCTTGTAAAGTAGACTCTGACGAAGGTGGGCAGCGTCTGTCGTGTTTAGAAACAGTGTGTTAATATAGAGGAGGTAATGTTTTGTGTGATGTACGAGACGCAGGAAGGCAATTAAAATTTGATTTACGCCGGACCGACACAGATAGACCTTAAAGTGACGTTGGGATAGGAAAGGGTTAGGAGCGGGAACGAAGCGACCGTGGCCTTAATTAAGGTTCAGCCCCAGCATTTGCCTGGTGTGAAAATGGGAAACAACGGAAAACCATCTTCAGGGCTGTCGACAGTGGGGGGAGGGGAGTTCGAACCCACTATATCCCGAATGCAAGTTGACAGCTACGTGAATGGGTTCTCTTAACGTCGCATCAACACAGATACGTTTTTGGCGATATTAAGTACGTAGCAACCGTGGTCTTAAATAAGGTACAGCCCCAGCATTTGCCTGGTGTCAAAATGAGAAACCACAGAAAAAAATCAGGACTGCTGACGGTAGGGTTTGAAGCTACTATATCGCAAAAACAAACTCAACGAAAACAAGCGCACGGCTTTACGACCCCTCCTGCGTAGCCATCTCGTGCGATATATTTATTTTATTGTATGCTAAGTAAATTTTATATAAATGAATGAAAATGACCCTGTACAGAGATCTCTGGCGAAAACTTGTGAGTACATACATGTATTTTGCACCCCCGCACTGTATTTTTTATTATTATTATTATTATTATTATTATTATTATTATTATTATTATTATATTTGTGAATTGAATACCCACCGTATGATATATCATACGCAAAACATGCTTTGCAAATTACGTTATATCTCTGTCACCGTGTTATTGTTAAAGCCATCATTTAGCGCGTCAGAGACGCCAATAATGTTTCCTAGCTGACGGCATTATTGTTTTCCTCCAGTTACGACGATAGTTGGCAAGTAAGTATGGGTAACGCAGCAAGCTGACAAGAATGACAATAATTATTGTGGAATTGAGCTATGAAAAATGTATTATATTTCGGTATATTTGTTACGGGAATAGTATGAGGATTTGACCTTGTATGATAGTTACTATATTTACTGATCGAGATGGCATTCAAACTCAGATATCTTTTAACGTATGAAATATCATACGCTGGGCATTCATAAGATGAAAATTTGTCACCATTAATGCTTTCACGGCCCGTACTTATAGACATAATATTGTATAGGCTTTTGGGCTTGTGCCGTGTCAAGAAAATAAGGTGAAATTCTTAACGTTTCGCAGAAAACTATACTCTGCGTCCTCAGAAGAATTCTTGACTGTCCACGAGAAAGGCTTCTTAAACAATGACACTTTTGAATTTGGAACGTTATAATAGAAGTAGAAGTGGAAATGGTACGTTCATTCACCACCAGATGGCCCCCAGGGCGTGGCACAACGCTAGCGTTCGAAGCGGAAGCTGACCGAACTATCACAATCTGACTAAGCGGTTCACATAACGTGTTTGCGTAACATATGACAGGTGTAAGACATAGACATAAGCCTGGAATGAAACATCTGGCGACGAGGAACGTACGAATTTGGAAAAAACACCGAGGCGAAATAACAATAGTGAAGGGGCAGGGAAGGGAACTACCTACGTAAATTCTTAATGGCAGGCAACCAGGTATTACTTAATTGATAGCCGGTGTCATTGTTTAGGAAGCCTTTCTCGTGGACAGTCGAGAATTCTTCTGAGGACGCAGAGCACAGTTTTCTGCGAAGCGTTAAGAATTTCACCTTATTTTCTTGACACGGCACAAGCCCAAAAGCCTATACAATATCATGTCTGAAAATTTGTCAATTTCAGATACATTACAATATCAGATGGGGAGGCCATTCTGAACATTCTAGACAGCTTAGAAAATGACGATGGTGATGATGATCCCCCTTTTCAGAAGTAGATGAAATAGAATTAGTGCTTGCGGGAGCTGTTGATGGCAACGACAGTGATCAAGACGATGGGCCTAGTGATGATGATGAGTGTGCTACAGCTTGGGACGTAGGGAAGGGTGTACTTATACAGGAAATTGAGGTCAGAAGTGTAAAGAAAACTCCATGTGGCTTAGAAGAGAGACTCGATATATGCATTTCTGAAAATTCAGAGAGAATATTTACTCAGCTGATGAGAATCAAAAACCACTACAGAAGACTCCTACAACTACAGAATCCTTTGATATATCTTCTGAATGGAATAAATCCAGTAATCCATAGAAGAAAGTAAGAAAAGTAAGAAATTGGGTAAACAAGGAGCTTAAGAAATCATTAAAGTTTACAAAGAGAGATATGCCAGAACCCTCATGCATTCAAGAGTGGCGTGTCTGTAAATACGCTCCAGTTGATATATTCCGTCTGTTTTTCACCACGATTTTCTCAATAAAATTTGCAAGCAAACTGTTATTTATGCTATGCAAAATGGTCATAGTATTGAGTGTTCTCCTGATAATATCCTCAGATACTTTAGTATTTTGCTTTTATCTGGTTATGTTCCTGTTACGCACAGACGAATGTTTTGGGGAAACCCGTGCAGATTCTTACAATGCTCTCGTTTCTTCCGCAATGACAAGGAACAGATCTGAATTAATTCACAGATTTTTTCATTTGAATGACAACTCGAATTATGAAACCACATATCGCATTTACATAATAAGGCCACTCGTGAAACATCTCAACGAGAAATTTCAAGTTTCCCCTTGACGAGGCCATGGAGCCTTATTATGGCCCTCACTATGCCAAGCAGTCCATTAGAGGGAATCCGGTACAATACGGATTCAAATTTTGGTGTCTTGCTACCTCAGAAGGCTACCTGCTGAAATTTGAACCATATACGGGTGCGTCAGGGAATAAAAATCGGGAAATGATTCTTGGTTCGAGTGTTAGTGAGAGACTGTGTGTGGGATACCTACCACATCAGAGTACAGTATTCATTGACAATTATTTCAATTCTCTATCTCTATTGGAATCGTTTAAAGATAAAGGGATAAAATGTATAGGAACAATAAGAAGTTATCGGATTGAGAAAGCACCCCTCAGAGACTTGAAAAAAAATAGCCAATAGGAACATTTCATGCCTTACAAGATGAACAAAGTTTGCTTACTTTAATCAGATGGCATGACAACAGCCAAGTTACCATGGCAACTAACACTGAAGAGGCTGCAGTACTTGGGGAAGGACAGTGTCGACGATGGATTCGTCAGGAAAGGAAACACAAGTACGTACCACAGCCAACTTTGATACAGGAATACAATGGCCATATGGGTGGTGTTGATATTCCTGACAAGTTGAGAGGAGCACACCGACTGAAAATTAGAAGCAAGAAATGGTACTGGCCGCGCATTAGATTCTGTATCAACAGTGCAGTAGTCAATGCCTGGCTCCTGTATCGTCGGATTGAGGATATGCCTTTACTGGAATTTACAAGGCGCATAGTAATGGCTTTGCTCACGGGACCAGAATATTTCAGTCCACGAAGAGTGCGTCCTAGCAAAACATCACAGGTAAGAGGAACGTAACTGTTTCATATACTGAAAATCCAATTGTTAAAGCATAATGTGGAGTGTCTACTGTAGTATTTGTTTGCAGGTACTTGATGAAATCCGGTACGATGGGCGTAACCATCTGGTTCTCAACGACGTTGTGGGAAATGTGCCAAATTTGAATGCATCAAGTGCAATGTTGGACTTCATCCGAAAAAGTGCTTTGTTCAGCTCCATATGAAGAAGTGATTACTAAAAGGTGATGGATAGAATAATGAAAACAAACAATACAGTGCTTTCTGTAGTTATTGTTACTAATAAGTTTCTGTTGTATTACAAAACAACAGTACCCTTCGAATTTCGTTTCAGATCATGCTAATACATCATATGATAGGTGGGAATTAGGAACTTTCCCGCGAGTATTCCTTGCCTCAGAAGATTCAGAATTATTTAAATTCCATCTATTTTTATTTATTTATTTATTTATTTATTTATTTATTTATTTATTTATTTATTTATTTATTTATTTATTTATTTATTTATTTATTTATTTATTTATTTATTTATTTATTCAGGATCAGCAACAGCATAACGCCGAATTACAACGATCTGAGCTATGTACAATAGATATGAATCTAAAATTAAAGATATATAAATATTTAAAAAGGACACAAATACACACAATGAAAACTGTACAATTCTATATAATACATATTTACATAAACAACATTATTAACAAAGAAAAATACATTTACAGTAAATACAGGAGCAGAACGGGAAAGAACAAGAAGGAAAATTAAGTTATATGATAAATATCATGACAGAAGGAAGGAAACGTTACGAAGAGATCTAGGTTGTTGTTGATAGATAATGTATTAAACATTGCTGGAATACGTACCGAAAGGGACCTTTTGGTGAGAGAAAGCCGGGAGTAAGGAGTATGGAATAGGGTCTTCATTCTGGTATTACGGGATGGGACGTGAAGGGGGAATAAGGTAGCTAAATCTGGAGACCTAAACAGACCATTAACTGCTTTGTATAGCAGCTTTAGGTCGGCTACTTTCCTCCGAGCATCTATAAGATGAGTATTCTGTTTCTAATGTTAATTTACGTTGCAGTAAATTATTTTTGTTCTTAATAAATCATAAATATGTTTGTAGTAATATGTTACCATCTACTGCCCAGCGTATGATATATCAGACGTAAAGAAAAGGGTCCTTAAAATTGAAATATTCAAATTTCTTTTACATCCTTACCTCAAGGATTAGTTGTAGATGCAATGTTGAAAAAAGTACAAGAAAATTAAAAAAAAAAAAATTCTGGGCATTAATGGGTTGTGTGCACATGGAACGGCTACGCTGAAGATTAAATCTTTCTCAAGCGGGGAACGCCATGATGAGTAGGACTGGGGAGAAGAGCTCGATATAAAGTGGGGCAGAAGCCGAGCCACTGTACTATACTACTGCAATGTTCTGTCCTTATTCTTGTGCTATGATGACTGAGTCAAAAGTCAGTGTTTATCGTCGTTGTTACATAGTTAATACACTGTGGCCGTGTGCTTCTATATTTCGTCGCATATCTTCTTGTCGGAGATCATATGCTTTATTTCAGACTTTTATACAATAGGCTTACCTAGGTAGACAGTCTGCTACCTGTGGACAGTCGTAACTACGTGGTCAAGGTAAAGGTAATTTATAAAATAGAGCTCCAAGGCATAGATAAGCAGCTCGAAAGATACCAGAGATCCAGGCTCCAGTTCTGAAAACTTGTATTTATACACGAAACAAATGAAGCATATTAGTATGTATTTTAAATCATCGTTCGTCTCGCTACAAATGGTAGCTGATTTCTCGCTGTATTTCCCAAATGCTTTCATTGCACGACCATTGTGTTGAATATAGGGAGAGTCTTCTAGCGTTTGTTAATATTTATTGAATGTGTAGCTATTTGATATTTGTTGTGTGTAGAAAAAGTACTCATGAACGGATTATGGCTATATCAGAAAATAGATAGTTAATTTTAAATTAGTTTGGAGAAGTTATTGGAGAACCTAGGTGCGATTCCAGCCCAGTTTCTTTTTCAGAGTGTTGGGCATAGCCCATAGCGAATGTACTACAGTAGTATACAGCTTCAAGTACACGCCCTAGCAGAGAAGGGAAAATTATTTTCTATCTAAATTAGAAGTGACATTTTGGTGATATCTGGAGCCAAAATTACGGACATTTTATTTATTTATTTATTTATTTATTTATTTATTTATTTATTTATTTATTTATTTATTTATTTATTTATTTATTTATTTATTTATTCATTTCAAGTTTAAGGCAAGCTTAAGTAAGCTTACATTTGACAACCTATGTGTGATGAGTTTGTTTTTGTAAATAATATTACAAAGGGCAACCAGTGTGGTTGCGTTAAAGTTATAAACTCAGTCTACCATCAATTCTCACGATGGCTCGACTGTCAGTATAAACACTTTTGATTGCCTGTAATAACCTACCCCATATCCCATAAACCCTCAGCACGGCTAATATTTTCTCCTCCCTTGATATTCTGTCATATACCTTCTCTAGGTCTAAGAAACATGCATATAACAGTCTATTCTTCTCAAATATTTTTTCAATTACTTGACGCGTATTGAACATCTGGTCCTCAAAACCCCTCTGTGGTCTGAAAACGCACTCATTTTCATCCAACTTATTCTCCACTACTGGATCTTACTATATTTTCTAAAATGGCAGTAAATATTATTATTATTATTATTATTATTATTATTATTATTATTATTATTATTATTATTATTATTATTATTATTATTTTACTGAATATTAGGAAATGTGTTAGGAGGCCTCACATTTCTCTCTTCACCGGATGCCCAAGAAGGTGTCGATTTGGTTCTGCCCCTTAAACACTAACCTAGAAAGGGTATTTAATTTCTGTTGGTGAATGTAACGACGGTCCTTCAAGAGTAGAGGAATGGTTCCTGGAAGATTTAAAACTAGAGACTGGAGACTACGAACTAATAAGCGATGACAAGAAGTGCGGTAAGTTATTTGCACCCCAGGTCGAGAAAAATAGAAATAAGAAATTAATCCGGCTTCTCTCGGCGGCGCCTAAGCCACAAGCTCACAGAGTGGTGGAACAGGTTGATAATGCTTTTATGAATCATACAATGGAGGCTAATTAAGCTCCAGTTACGCTATCATTTGCACTGTTTTGAAAATATCAGATTGCAGGTGAAAACAGGTTTTCATATTAACCACAGGCTGATTCGAAAATCACGTTCGTTTATTCCTTCTGTAATACTACTGTTTGCGTTTCTTCAAGAAAGTTTGGCAAACTGAAAGAAGAGGGCAAATTGGTAAAAGGTACAAACTTATTAATTTTATTTGTTCAATGTTGGGTAAATATTCGATTGCGTGAAGAGTTTTCTTCTTTGTTCAGTACAGGCCATCCAAGGATCACGTTAATGTTAGCTTTCTTCTTCCTCCACCACTGCTTCACTTGCTAGCCTTTTTTCTCTCCTTATTCCAGATGTTGTTTCTATCCGCAGACTCCTGGTAACTCTTCCACATTTTGAGTTGTTGCCTGAATCTGAATCTGTTCTATATGTCTGCCTCTCGAATGTTGGGTTTTTACTACTCCTACTACTAAAATGTTTTCATTCCTCCCCTGAAGGGGGAGGCGGGCCTTTTAGACGGCAACGCCTTCTCTCAGGTCGGGAGATTTGTTACGGTGAAAGAGATGCTCGGAGAAGGTGAGGGGGTTGGCGACCGTGGCCTATACTAGGAACTGTCCCGGTTTTCGCCTTAGTACAGGAGAATGGAGAACCACGGAAAAACCATTCTCAGGACAGCCGAAGGTTGGGGCCAGCCATGAGGTCCAGCCCTGTCCCGTCCCCCGGATGCAGAGGCGTAGAGCCACGGTAGAGCACTGGCCACCCCTTCCTTGCTCGGTTGGCCGGTCAGAGAGCAAAGCTGTTGGACCACGGACCAGCCCTGGACACTTGTGTACCGAAACCCACTCTGCATCCATCGACGTTGGCTTTTTTCATACTTTTACGTATCTATAGTGCATTCGGACTTTGGGTTGTTGATATTATTGAATCTCTTGGTCAGTCTATTGTCATTCATTCTTATGAATTATCCGTGAAACATCAGCATTTTCTTCATTGTATCTGTTATTGTTTCAGTCTTTTTATATAGTTCTCCATTACTTCTCTTAATGTATATACCATCTTTATTATGTACTAGCTGATGTACCCGTGCTTCGCTACGGGATTCTTAGAAAGACTGCCCTTGTGGTTTTTCTACCTGAAGTCGTCAGAAGGAATGTAGTGATTAAAAGCAATGTTATATAAAATACTCGATCAAATTAATAAACCGCACATTTTCTCACTTTTAACGAGCAGTACTACGGTGCCGAATTAACAGTCCAACGTTCCAGTGCTGCAATGACCAGACCGCAGACAGCCGTGAACACTTCTCTGCCATTATTCCGTTAAATATACACACTGCTCATTCCAATCAGTGCCTCAGAGTAGGAATTGAATAGCTCGAACGCTATGATGAACCAGTTACGTATCAGTAGTATCAGAAATTTATCTAACTCCGCAGCTACTTCCCGCCAATTTTCAGGCAGGCTGTTATGCTCGATACGACCGGGTGAGTTGGCTGTGCGGTTAGGGGCGCATAGATGTGAGCTTGGATCCGGGAGGTGGTGGGTTCGAACTCCATTGTCGACAGACCTGAAGATGGTTTTCCGTGGTCTCCAGTTTTCACACCAGTAAAATACTGGGGCTGTAACGTAATTAACGTAGGGGCTGTTTCCTTCCCACTCCTAGCCCTTTCGTATCCCATCGTCGCCATGAGTCCTATCGTGTCGGCGCGACGTAGAACAAATTTGTAAAAAACGCGGTATACAGTAGTAATCCCATCTATCGGAGATGAATGGCAACAGAGACAAAAAGCAAATCACAACAAACAATGGTCAATGTAATATTATTGTTGATCAATGTTCAGTTTTCGTTCGACTCTGTAATATAAGGCCGTCTTATAAAATTAATTACAGCGTAGACTGTAGTTCCTTATTCCCCAACTTTACACACCGATTTTCATTAAATTCTGTTTACCCATTTTCTCGTGACGGTGCTGATATGATCTTAGCAACAAAAATCCATATTCATAAATATCTCCGTACCGAGCTCGATAGCTGCAGTCGCTTAAGTGCGGCCAGTATCCAGTAATAGGGAGATAGTGGGTTCGAGCCCCACTGTTGGCAGCCCTGAAGATGGTTTTCCGTGGTTTCCCATTTTCACACCAGGCAAATGCCAGGGCTGCGCCTTGATTAAGGCCACGGCCACTTCCTTCCACTTCCTAGGCCTTTCCTATCCCATCGTCGCCATAAAACATATCTGTGTCGGGGCGACGTAAAGCAATAGCAAAAAGAATCTCCGTTATCATAGCCGGTACGGTCAAAATATAAAAGACATAAATGATTGGAAATTTAATACTATGTAACTTTATTTATATAGTAATTGTCAATAAGACCACTAATAACACAAATATTCGAGAATTAAATTTTGGGCCTTCCCCTAAACTACCATTTCGCTCAACGTGAATAAAGTTATTTATGGCCTAGATTGTAGTGGCTTATTCCCCGACTTTGCATACCGATTTTATTTGCGATGGGACAACTAATAACAAATATTTGAGAATTAAATTTTAGGCCTTCCCCTAAACTACCATTTCTCTTAGCGTGAATAAGATTATTTATGGCGTAGATTGTAGCGACTTATTCGCCGACTTTGCATACGTATTTTAATTAAGATAGGACCACTAATAACATAAATATTTGCGAATTTTTTTTAGGGCTTCCCCTAAACTACCATTTCTTTCAGGGTGAATAAGATAATTTATAGTTTATATTGTAGCCACATATTTTAGAACTTTACATACCGGTTTTCATTAAGATAGGACCACTAATAACATAAATACTTGAGAATTATTATTATTATTATTATTTCTTTTTTTTTGCTACTTGCTTTACGTCGCATCGACACAGATAGGTTTTATAGCGACGATGGGACAGGAAATGGCTAGGAGTGGGAAGGAAGCGGCCGTGGCCTTAATTTAGGTACAGCCCCAGCATTTGCCTGGTGTGAAAATGGGAAACCACGGAAAACCATTTTCAGAGCTGCCGACAGTGGGGTTCGAACCTACTATCTCCCGAATACTGGATACTGGCCGCACTTAAGCGACTGCAGCTATCGAGCCCGGTAGAATTAAATTTTAGGCCTTCCCCTAAACTACCAATTTCTCTCAGCGTGAAAAAGATTATTTATGATCTAGATTGTAGCTGTTTATTCCCGGACTTTACATACCGATTTTCATTAAATTCTCTTCAGCCGTTTTCTCGTGATGCGTGTACAGACAGACAGACAGACAGACAGACAGACAGACAGACAGACAGACAGAAATTACGGAAAATTAAAAAAGGTGCATTTCTTTGTTACTATGGACATGACTGATACAGAAATACCATCTTTTTTAAATTTTGAGCAATATACAGACAAAACTCTTATTTTATATACATGGTGTTAGGTGTATACCTGCAGATATTTCTTCTAGCAATAGAGAACGATGTGACGAACCACTATATATCAAGCTTTTAGTAATTCTCGGAAGTTATTTTCGAGAGCAAAGAGATACGATGTTTTTAGAATAGGTAGTATGCCTTGTTCTTGTGAACGAATAGCT
The DNA here is from genome assembly GCF_040414725.1 of Anabrus simplex. NCBI lineage: Eukaryota > Metazoa > Arthropoda > Insecta > Orthoptera > Tettigoniidae > Anabrus > Anabrus simplex. The sequence continues at coordinate 207,511,662 of NC_090270.1, read as the reverse complement.
TCCCTTTGAGAACAGGCGAGTCACGCGCCATGCGTGCCAAACTGGTTTCTGTTTATGTTTACTTACAACAGCTGAACGCTACCTATGCAGTGCACGAGATGTTACGTAACATACTTGTCAAACTGGTTTTATGTTTAAGAGCAACTGAGCTACGATAACAGCTGAAGGTAGCTACTACAGTAGCGTATGCCTTGTTACGTTACATTCACGCCAGACTGGTTTCGTAGTTGTCAGTATTCAGTTTCCGTCTTAGGGGCTTCAGACAACCCTGGTCATCGGTTTCGGACCCGGGATGTACCGAATTCTCAGCGTTAATACTGGTTCATTTGCTGTTATGTCCTTTAAGGGATTGGGATATGTGTGGTCATCAGCCCCGTGGTCTAGTGAGTATGGAAATGACCTGAAAACCTGAATTGGTGCGGGACCTGTACGAGCGTGTGATATAATTATTGGTTGGTATAGGCGCGCCGGGACGTGAAATACAGTAGATCCCCGTGTGCATTGCGTAAAGGTACAAGAAAGATGGCAGGTCCTTACGCCAACGAAAGCAGTTATGGGATACCCAAATGAGTAGCATCGGAATTGAATTATCGAAACACATCGAACTTTTAGTTTCAAAGGAATATTAGACATGTTATACAACTATATAAATTAAACGTACCTACATTTCGTGCCTCCTTCCGGGCTGAGTTGCTCAGACGGTTGAGGTGCAGGCCTTTTGATTCCAACTTTACAGGTTCGAACCTGGCCCAGTCCGGTTGTATTTGAAGGTGCTCAAATACTGTAGGTCAGCCTCGTGTCGGCAGATTTTCTAGTACATAAAAAGAACTGTGCGGGACTAAATTCGGGCACCTCAGCGTCTCAGAAAACCGCAGAAGTAGTTAGTGGGACGTAAAGCACTTAACGTTATTATTATTATTATTATTATTATTATTATTATTATTATTATTATTATTATTATTAGGTCATTAAAAGCTGAAATACGTGGAAGAAAATAGTAAAATATGCGTGGTTTAAGAGGAAACAAGATGAAATGTATGTCTCGTGAGTTAGCACCGGTCGCAGTAGTTACCTGCAGATTACTATGCGTAAAACGAGAACCAGGTCAAGCTCGTGGGGATGAGTCAGCTGTAATCTCGTATTGTGTATAAACATCAAACATACACATCAACAAATATAAGAAACATAAACAAGGTTACACGTTAGAGACATGTAGCTATTAACCTGAACGCCAGGCCGACGGTCGCTTTCATGAGTACAGATGAGTTATCAAATTATACACAATCCACAGATGTCGAACTTATCTAAGAAGATTCCGCCACAACTATATTACATTTTACTATGATGGTGCTAATAACAAATCGCAGCAGCTATTGGCTTTACGTCGCACCTACACAGATAGGCCTTATGGCGACGATGGGACTGGAACGGGCTAGGACAGGGAAGGAAGCGGCCGTGGCCTTAATTAAGGTACAGCACCAGCATTTGCCTGATGTGAGAATGGGAAACCACGGAAAACCATCTTCTGGGCCGCCGAGAGTGGGGTTCGAACCCACTATCTCCCGAATAATGGATACTGGCCACACTGAAATGAAATGTCGTATGGCTTTTAGTGCCGGGAGTGTCCGAGGATAAGTTCGGCTCGCCAGATGCAGGTCTTTTGATTTGACTCCCGTAGGCGACCTGCGCTTCGTGATGAGGATGAAATGATGATGAAGATGGCACATACACCCACTTCCCGTGCCAGCAAATTTAACCAATTAAGGTTAAATTTCCGACCCTCCCGGGAATCGAACACGGTACCCCTGTGACCAAAGGCCAGCACGCTAACCATTTAGCCATGGAGCCGGACTTAAGCGACTGCAGCTATCGAGCTCGGTAAATCGCAGCAGATTACGCTACTGCGTGTTGAGATGATGTCGGTAGAATACACTATACCTGTTAAGACATAAGGCTGCAGTAGAAGAAGAGGAAGAAGAAGGTAACGAGAGCCACATAGTCAAGCAGCACACAGCTGAACAAAGTGCACATTAGTGACACAGACATAAGAGTGGCGTGGTCGCGGGAACTACAGTCGAATTCGTAACACTCTGTTGTAGAAAAATAATGAACTAACATACAGTACGGGCTCCGTAATTCCAGGTGGACGGTAACAAGACTATCTCGAATAGAAAAGTACGGATTTACGAACGTACACGAAAACGCCTGTGAACAACATAATGTACCTATGTTAAACATTACAGTACAACAGTTTAGAAAACAAAAACATACAGATTGCATTAAAAGAAATGTTAAACTTTCTTTTGTAAATTAACAAAACACTCTAGGCAATCTTCTTAAGTTAAATGTTAACTTATAGTTCCTATTTCAGTAATGATGAATATAAAACGATTATTTTATTGAATATTTATACGTGACGACGACGACGACGACGACGACGATGATGATGATGATGATCATGATGATGATGATGATGATGATTGCTGTCTTAATGTCATCGGCCCTTAAAACGCAAAGTGTCCTCTGTTTTAACTCGTAGGGAATAAGAAACATAATATAAATTGTTGGAAGACTTTCCCGATAGATTCATGAAGGGCGACCCGTGTTCTGCTCTGCCACACGATACACTAGCAGCATATAATGGTATTCGTGGTATTCATACACTGGCATTATTCAAATACTACTACTACTACTACGAAGTAACTCGCGTACTAGTACGGACGACAATTCGCAACCCTGACAGCTGTTATTCAGGTCAAGGTCAGACAGACCGGTTTCATGTAGGGGTGGGGAACCCGTCCAGCGACATCCCCGTCGCTAAGAACAGCAGACAACCGGCATGTGACAGGTCTAGTGCTTTTGTCGAACTGCTTACGTGGAATATTCTCCCACAGTGCGATTTCCATATCATGGTCTTTTGGGAGTCCAACTCGCCGTATGCAGAAACAACCCGTGTTGACGTGTACGTAAATAAAGTTTATTACATCAACGAAAGAATGCATGGGATAGAATTTTAAAGTGAGTAGTATCGGAATTGAAATGTCAAAACACATCGAACGTTTTACTTCATACCAGTAAGGGACATGTTATAAAGATAAATTAATTAAACGTACCTTATTTCGTGCTTCCAACCGAAGAGAACATGTTTAAATGTAAATGAGAACCTTCTAGCTTACTGCTGATTTTGCAGTGCCTATTCAACGTATCAACTGGCCAACCGTCCTCAGCCACCCACAACTCTGGAACAACTGACCCGTGCAGTGCAGCAAGCATGGGCCACAATTCCTCAGGAAGCGATCCAGGGCCTTATTGACTCCATGCCTCGACGAATTCATCAATGTATTGCAGCTCGTGGTGGGCACATCCTGTATTGATTGTTGTCCAAACTTGCGGTCAGAGGGACCTGAAAGTGTAATCATCGAATCACAACCGAACACTCGTCCTGCATGTTCAATTGCAGCAATGTAGTGTTGGGTGTTGCAATTTCCATTTTCTTCAGTATATTAACACCTAGATACTTACAATGATCCCCAAAAGAAACTTTCACCCCATCAACACAGTACCGGTAATTAAAACTGAGAGGACTTTTCCTATTTGTGAAACTCACAACCTAACTTTTAACCCCATTTATCATCATACCATTGCCCACCGCCCATCTCACAACACTATCGAGGTCACCCTGCAGCCGCTCACAATCTTTTAACTTTTTTTATTACTTTTATCTCTATCCATCAATGCAAAAATCATACACAACACGATGGTCAAACCGGAGTGTCTATATGCAGAAGAATGCTTGCCGATGAATGGGAAGAACTAACTTGAAGATATCAGAAAGAAAGAAAGAAAGAAAGAAAGAAAGAAAGAAAGAAAGAAAGGAAGAAAGAAAGAAAGAACAATATAGAGAAAAATCTTAGATATCTATCTATACAGGGTGTTAGGTGTATACGTGCAGATATTAAGCTAGTCGGCAAAGAAAAAGACATCTCACAATATATGCTATGTACTTTTTATCTTGTCCTATTAGTTTGCCCATAACTGAGGAATTTTGTATATTTCAGATTTTAACAATTCGCAAAAGCCTCTACTTTTTCTTCTTGTTGTCCTCGTTGATTAGAGCATGTGCATTTATAAGTATGTAGCCTACCTCTGATATCCACACTTGAGAATCAACATCGACAGTCATTTTATCACAAAATAAATACCCTGCAATTTCCTTCAGAAGACTTACACATGTTATTACATAGTTAGAAACCAAAATAATGTTTTAGAATAAATATGACATCTCATAGAAATCCGCCCCTTACTACTGACTATGCCACTCGACTATCACGTCCCAGCGAACAATAATAATAATAATAATAATAATAATAATAATAATAATAATAATAATAATAATAATAATAATAATAATAATAATAATAATAAAGTCCGCCTCTGTGGTGTAGTGGTTAGCGTAATTAGCTGCCACCCCCGGAGGCCCGGGTTCGATTCCCGGCTCTTCCACGAAATTTGAAAAGTGGTATGAGGGCTGGAACGGGGTCCACTCAGCTTCGGGAGGTCAACTGAGTAGAGGTGGGTTCGATTCCCACCCCAGCCATCCTCGAAGTGGTTTTCCGTGGTTTCCCACTTCTCCTCCAGGCGAATGCCGGGATGGTACCTAACTTAAGGCCACGGCAGCTTCCTTCCCTCTTCCTTGCCTATCCCTTCCAATCTTCCCATCCCTCCACAAGGCCCCTGTTCAGCATAGCAGGTGAGGCCGCCTGGGCGAGGTACTGGTCATACTCCCCAGTTGTATCCCCCGACCAAGAGTCTGAAGCTCCAGGACACTGCCTTGAGGCGGTAGAGGTGGGATCCCTCGCTAAGTCCGAGGGAAAAACCGAACCTGGAGGGTAAACAGATGATGATGATGATAATAATAATAATAATAATAATAATAATAATAATAATCATCACCATAACACTAAGAGGAGCAACACAAACTATAGCACAAAGTGCGGAGCCCAAGTAAGTGGAAACAATACGAGATTCACGCTGACCACGTGCTAACTTGATTTACTGAGTGTCTGTAATGTCTTACATCAATGATCAATCTCTGATTGAGAAAACACGGCTTTAGCTTTTGAAAAAGTCACGATTCCAGAATTCGCTAATAAGTATATGACGTTCAAGGAAAACGTTTGGAGAATTGCAGATGGTGATCGTCGCAGACATTCGTCTCTCGTATACGGTACCTTCTCTGCAGAAGACACATTACACTGCATTGCCCCCATCACATACCTTCCAAAACAAGTGATACATTCCCAATTTAATGATGAACGATCAGAGAGCACAGCAAGAACGATGAAAAGATCCTTTGAAGTCTAATACGAAGAAATGTCATCAGCAATTGAGAATTAGCGTCTGATCGGCCGACGTAGCCAATCATTGACCACGAAGATCCACAAGAGTTCGAGTAAAAGTGAAGAAGGGCCGAGTCTGATAAAAGAGATCGAAAAGAAAGAAAAATATCAGAGAAGAACTAAAATGCTCAGATTCTACATCAGTGACAACAACAATAACAACAACAACAACAACAAAAAGTACTGTAGCTTTGGCAGATTTGAGCCGGGCTTAGTGGCTCAGATGGTAGAGTGCTGGCCTTTTGAGCCCGAGTTGGCGGGTTCGGTCCCGACTCACTCCGGTAGTGTTTGAAGGTGCTCAGATACTTCAGCCTCGTGTTGGTAGATGTACCGGTACGTAAAAGAACTTGCAGACAAAATTCCGATAGGCCGCACCTAGGAAATCCCTAAAAGTAGTTCCGGGACGTAAAGGCAACGACATTATTATTGATAGATTTGATGTGCAAACAATGGGCTAGAACCTGTGGTGCTAGAATTGGTCTCTCTTCAGCCTTCCAAGAACCCAGAATCGGTAACATTTATGCACTTGGAGGACAATCATTAAACTTGTCTACGAGTGAATGAATGTGATGATGATGGCATTGAGGGTAGAAAAGTTTGCGTGTACTTACCAAACTATACTGCTTGACAAGAAAAATGAAGCACTCAGAATAAATGATCGAATGTCAATGTAACTTCGTACAGGTACACACCGTCGGCGGGTATGTAAATGATTAGCGTTGCAATTCTTTGTGACAGGTAGAGCAGCAACCAGAGTGCATTCGTGTTGTTCGTGTATAGTGCTGTTACCAGGCTTAGTAGGGTATATAAGGGGCGTGAACAGCGTCAGATGTTGCATGATCACTGTGAAGAACACGGAGATGCCGCGTACTCGTGTGAGAGTATGAAAGGGTACCCATTGTGGGTCTTCATTTGGCCGATTGGTTCGAATCGTGCAATATCCAGATTTGTAGGGCATTCGGATGTGACAGTGGCCCGATGTTGGACTGGATGGGAACGTGAGGGAGGCATACTCGTCGTCAAGGTTCCGGTCGACCACGTCTGACCACCACAAAGGAGGATCGCCGTATTGTACACCAAACACACCGTAATCCCTTCACATCTGCACCGGTCATCCGAGAACAAGTAATGGACTCCCTGAAACATTGTGTGTCATCTCGCACAATTGGTCGGAGACTAGCAGCAGCCGTACTGGGGAATTACCGTCCCGTGCGTAGGCTGCTCTAATACCACAACACAAACAGCTGCATTTGAAGTGGTGCCGTGATCGGGAAGCATGGACTGCTGATGAATGGCGTCGCATTGTGTTCAGCGATTAATCGCGATTCTGCACTATTCCGGATGACCATCGCCTTCTAGTATGGCGGCAACCTAGGGAGAAGTCCCATTCTTCCAATGTTTTGCAGAGGCACAGCGGTGTTACTTCTGGCGTCATGGTGTGGGGAGCCATCGTGTAGGGCTTCAGGTCACGGCTGGTAGTGATTGAGGGCACTCTGACGGCACAACGGTACGTCATGGACATCCTGCGTCCTCCTGTGTTACCTCTCATGCGCTTCTTCTTGTTCCAGAACCTTATCATTTACTTGTTATCCTTGACACAATCGTTTACTATGTTCCTGCCATCTTTCTGCCTTGTCTTCTTTCCCATGAAGTGGTTTTCCATCTGAGATTTTAATATTCATACACCTACTTAGTTTTCCTTTCTTCAAAGGTTTCCTTGATTTTCCTGAATGCAGCATCTACCTTCCCTACAACCATACTATACAACCAGTGGCGTTGCGTCCTTAAAATCTTTGGATGTTCATAAAAAGCTGACAGTAGATTTTACAAAATCCGATGTGTAGGCCTAAGTTGTTCCTCAGTCGATTAATACGTTAACAGAAGCTCAGTTAGCCTATATTATTGTGTCGCCTCTTTTGTTCATTACGTATTAAGCACTGCCAGAGCCACGGACTACGCGATAAGTGCTGCCATCTTTGGGATTTGAAAATAGCTTTTGGAGAAGGCATTGGAGGCGGGTCAGCGGTCCGTCATCCACTGCCTGCTCGATATGAAGCGTCATCGAATGCATATGGAGCAGGCAGTGCCCTGATCACACAATAAACTGTGATCATATTCACCCAGAGAATATACTCCCTGTATTCACCATACCAAGACCGACTCCAATCCTCAGACCGTAATATAAAAAAAGCATGGCGGCCGAAGTAGCCGGATTGCTGGTATTGGGTAACACGAAAATACCACGTACATATTATATAAACGGCGATAGATTAACATGATAAAAGTAACATCATAGGGAAAATCACTTTTACACGTAGGAAAACGTTTCGCCAATAAGAATCACATATATTCTACTAGAAAAGAGACCAACAAGCTGATTATTTAGAAATTTCAATTCGTCAAATAACGCTTTTTCTTACATTTCACTTCGCAGGATAGATGAAAATGCATGATAAAACTGTTAAAATGATACTTCTAACATTATTTTGAATGTTTAAAAATAAATTAAGGTACGAAATTCCTCGGTTTATTCGCTCTCATGAGAACTGTGAAACACAATTCGTTGCCTTAGTTTTGAAGTGGCGGACAATTTCTTAAACTCAGCACCCAACGAATAGGAAGTACACCCGAAATAATAATGTTATTGGCTTCACGTTCCACTAACTACATTTGTTACGGTTTTCGGAGACGTCGAAGTACCGAAACTTAGTCCTGCAGTAGTTCTTTTACATGCCAGTAAATCTACCGACACGAGGCTGACGTATTAGAGCATCTTCAAATACCACCGGACTGAGCCAGGATCGAATCTTCCAAGTTGGGGTCAGAAGGCCAGCGCCTTAACCGTCTGAGTCACTCAGCCCAAGTACGCCCGAAATGATTATGTTAACCCAATGAACGGCCCCAGTAATGTTAACATATGGCACAACAGCATTTCACACAATGATAGTAACCTTAATAATGAAACGTTCAGACACTAAAGATCATCAGCGCCCATATGGCAGTTTGTAGTGGGGGGGGGGGGGGGCAGACCTGGGGGTACGTAGTATTTTTAATATTTTGGAAGATAAATGGCGACTTGTATTCTGTGGTAAAATAACCCACGGTGTTCCCTGCCTGTTGGTGGGGAACGGTACTACCTCTTCTACATAATACTGACTTTTAAATCATTTTCTTGAAAGGAAAACACCTGACTAGACTAGATTTTTGCCTTTCCCTGAGAGCTAGGGGGGGGGGGGGGCGGCCCCACCTTGCCCCCGGGTATGGGCGCCCTTGCTAAAGATATAATAGGTTTTTACTCATTAAAGAGTATGAGTGCAAAAACTCTATTGACTAAACATTGATATTTAACCACATGCACGAGCTTCAGTTCGGCGCAGTCTGCTTGATAACAGATAACCACAGCATGAATCGGAATGTGTTGGTAGTGTAAAACCCTACGTTACAAACCCAGCTAATCCCTCTAAGTCACTATTTCTTCTGTGTAACAGTATACAGATTGCTCCAACTGTCACACATAAGTTTTGTTATACTCCAAGATCCAGCCAAATATTTCCGCAGGCAAAGCAAGATTATTGTAAAATAAACTTGCATCTAAATCACTCGACACTTTGAAGCACATAGACACTGACGGAATAACACAATATCAATCATATTCTATCTAAATTTATGTATGCACGCTAAAATTTTGTCTTGAACTTCAAAATAATCACGATGTATATTCCTAATCCATTTCTATCTTAATGTTCTATTCCGTAGGAAACTTAAGAATAGTTGTATGAGAGGCATTGCCATAGGCCTACTTAGACTAAAACCTGGTCCACCTAGTGCACTCATGTTCTTTAATGGGTAAAAACACGATCAAAACAAGCATATTCTCACATTACTGCGTATAATTACAGATCGTATGTGTCCACTAACTCAAATACACTCGCACACTTGTATTCTACAAAGAAACTAACATTCCCCAACTTTCATAAAATTACACAGATTACATACGATAACAACCAAAACAAACAACGAATTGGGCGAGTACCGAACGATCGAGAGTAGCATTAAGGTCTGAGGATTGGAGTCGGTCTTGACCGTTGCCTACGTTACAATACTTGAAGTTTTCTTGCCAATGTACTTCACTTATTCCAACTACATCTAATTTTAGTCTATCCGTTTCCCTCTTCAGATTCTCTGTCCGGCTCCATGGCTAAATGGTTAGCGTGCTGGCCTTTGGCCACTGAAGTCCCGGGTTCGATTCCCGGCGGGGTCGAGAATTGTAACCATAATTGGTTAATTTCGCTGACACGGGGGCTGGGTGTCTGTGTCGTCTTCATCATCATTTCATCCTCATCATGACGCGCAGGTCGCCCACGGGAGTCAATTCAAAAGACCTGCATCTGGCGAGCCGAACTTGTCCTCGGACACTTCCAGCACTAAAAGCCACACGCCATTTCATTTCAGATTCTCTAACCTACCATAACGATTCAAACTCCTAACATTCCCGCTCCGACTCGCAGAATGTCGGTATTCATCTCATGATGATGATTGCCCCCTCCTGTACAGTCCCCGCCCGGGTATCCGACAGTGGGACTATTTTACCTCCATAATATTTTAACCGGGAGGAAAACACGGCTAAGCCCCCAGCTCCATCTTTTAATATGTGTCTTATGGAGAAACAACATGCGTAACGCGATGTTAGTTATCAACCGTGCAGGCAGCGGTCATCTGAAAGTAGTGATACAGAATGTGTGACGCGATGTTACCCAGTAACCGTTGACGGATGGCCGTGGCCGAGAGACGTATCCATGTTCCCAAAAGGAAATAAGACACCATTTTCCGATTCCTTTTCCTCTCATTCTTAGAGTACTGAAAAATATGAAATGGCATATGGCTTTTAGTGCCGGGAGTGTCCAAGGACAAGTTCGGCTCGCCAGGTGCAGGTCTTTTGAATTGACGCCTGTAGGCGATCTGCGCGTCGTGATGAGGTTGAAATGTTGATGAAGACGCCACATACACCCAGCCCCCGTGCCAGCGAAATTAACCAATTATGGTTACAATTCTCGACTCTGCCGGGAATCGAACCCGGGACCCCTGTGACCAAAGGCCAGCACGCTAACCACTTAGCCATGGAGCCGGACCTTGGAGTACTTTATGTGCTTCTTTTAATTTCGATATTCATCTTCATTTTCTTCCTGATTAAAAGGGGCAGATGCTCACGCGGTTATGTACTTTACAATATTGACTACAACAATCACTATTCCTCACTTTACAATATTTCCATGTCAGTCAAGGGGTACGATGCGCATTGGTATCACCCAAATATCACTGTAAAATTTGTCACAAATAGAACATAATAATTGCTTTTACACATATCAAGTGAAAAATCCCTGGCAAATTAAGAAATACCGTCGTTATTTGAGAAATGTGAAAACATACTTAAGGCTTGTAGACAGGACTGGTTTATGACGTACTGCGCTGCTGGTGCCGTCTTTTGTTACTTTCTTCAGGTCCAGGGCTAGCACCGTGGAATGGGAGTGCTATGTCTGTGGATTCTCATTATCTTTGTCCACATGACTAGAGCGGCCAGTTCAAACAGCAAAATGGAGGTCAACAGAAAAATAGCATGATCCCTGGACCTATAAATATTTTTATTTCTGTTCGAACGAAAGTAGCTCGATCCCTGGATCAATAAATCACTAGTCCACTGAATTTTTCTTATGTACATTGGCCATACCATTTTGTCGCCTATTAAATATTGCATATCGCGATACAATTCATGAAATGGTGATCTTCGAGCATAGACTTGGGGGGGGGGGGGGAGATGGGGCAGGACTGATTAAGGGTTTGAATTATTTTTATGGGGATACTTATATCTCAAAAACTGAAGATGTTACAGACGTGGAAATAAGTATTTGGAATTCCCTTAAAAATAAAAGAACATGTATTTGTCGAAGATGATGATGTTTGACAAGTGAAGCAATGAAACGAAAGCAAAGAAAAAGCAAAGAACTTCAGTGAACACAGATATCACACACGAAATCGTTGAAAGTGTAAGACAAAAGACATACGTGTGTCACTGTGAGCGCAACACCAAATGTACTTGTAAAGTGGTCAAGTACGTATACATAATATTCTCCAAAAATCAAATATTTCTTAATTTGCCAGGGATTTTTCACTTGATATGTGTAAAAGCAATTATTATGTTCCATTTGTGACAAATTTTATAATGATATTTGGGTGATACCAATGCGCACTATACCCTCAGTCAAGTTCACCGTCGATGGGCTTGGCAATACAAATTTGAGTGAATGAATATCTCCGTTAGTTTGGCTCTATTTTATTTTAAGTTCTTCTTGCAGCATTTGTAGGCTGCCACGAAAACAAGGAGTATTATACAAATTTTAGGTAGACATGAACCTATTTATTTCAGAAACCGAATAACTGAATTTAAAAAAAAGAAATAAGTGATAATTTCTAAGGTCCATGTGCGTGATATTCCTTAAAAACGGAGACTCAACCTTTCAGTGCACTAATTGCAATGCTTTTTTTTTTTTTTTTTTTTTTTTTTTTTTTTTGCTTTACGTCGCACCGACACAGATATGTCTTATGGCAACGATGAGATAGGAAATGCCTATGAAGTGGAAGGAAGGGGCCGTGGCCTTACTTAAGGTACAGCACCGGCATTTGCATGGTGTGAAAATGGGAAACCACGGAAAACCATCTTCAGGGCTGCCGACAGTGGGGCTCGAACCCACTATCTCCCGATTACTGGATACTGGCCGCACTTAAGCTACTGCAGCTATCGAGTTCGGTCTAATTGCAATGGTAGCGATTAAGGTTATTGGAAGTCCGAACTGCAAAACGTTTCGGGATGGTGCCTCCCGCTCCATTCATCAAACCAATGGCTGATATATCTGGAGGGTGATTCTTTTCTTTTAAAACATTCACTGTAGGTTCATAGATGTTGTTCTTCTCTGCTTTATTTTAATTTTTTTTGCTAGGGGCTTTACGTCGCACCGACACAGATAGGTCTTATGGCGACGATGGGATAGAAAAGGCCTAGGAGTTGGAAGGAAGTGGCCGTGGCCTTAATTAAGGTACAGCCCCAGCATTTGCCTGGTGTGAAAATGGGAAACCACGGAAAACCATCTTCAGGGCTGCCGATAGTGGGATTCGAACCTACTATCTCCCGGATGCAAGCTCACAGCCACGCGCTTCTACGCGCACGGCCAACTCGCCCGGTTTCTCTGCTTTAACTTCCTTAGGTTGACTGACGTGTGTCTCAAACCTTATGGTAGGATCTATGATGCATTCTTGTGAAGAATTTGGCTTGAAGGTAATAATGTCTACTCGCCGATTGCTGCCATCAAATGAGATTCCATGATATCATGGCATACAAGGTTCAAAATTACATGTTATGTACGGTAAGTTTTGTTTTGAACATTTCCGAATGAAGCTGGTGGTTTTCAAAATATCAGCAAGAAACCATCACAACCGCCCATTCCATCTTTAAATACTATATATGCCAATTAGCCTAACATGAAAGGCAACACTTGTAAAATACATGCTGACTTGCATACGGTTAGTCGAGGCGGTAAAAGGCCCCATTCACAATGCAAACGTAACGTAACGTAACGTCACGTAACGTAAACTTAAAATTAACGTTATCTTAGAAGTTAGTGGCCATGTTATCTAATGGGACCATTCACAATGCGCCGACGTAAACTTAAATGAGAGTTCATAAAATTAAAGGATTGCAAACTCCAAGCTCTTGCGGTTAATTTTACGTTAGGTTTAAGAACCAGCCAATCAGAGCAGACGTAAACATTGTATTTTGTGCACGATATAATGACTTCTTTCGACGAAACACTTGTAATTCTCGTTCAACATAATCTTTGTGTGTATGTATGATAAAAGGAAAAAGAATTACAAAACGCTGTACCGAAAAAGAATACGTGGAAATAAATATACTGTAGGAATGAAACCTGACGGGAAATGGCGAGAGACAAGCTCGCAGCTCTGGCGACCGGACGAGAGACAATCCCTGTCATAGATAAAACAAGTGTCTCTGTATATTTCTTAACATTATGCCAGACTGCTAGTTTACGAAAACGAAATCATCCAAACATCTCATCGTATTGTGATAGCTAGACGTATAAATGTCGGTAAAGGAGACCTTACACTTCTTTTTATTAGGAAAGGGGAATCAAATCGTAAGATATCTTTGTCCAGCACAAATCTCACATGGAATGACCGGGATTTGAACCACTGTATCCAGCGGTGAGAGGCCGACACGTTGCCGTCTGGGCCACGGAGGCTCTAATAATAATAATAATAATAATAATAATAATAATAATAATAATAATAATAATAATAATAATAATAATAATAATAATAATAATTTCGTGTGGCTATTTCTAGCCGAGTGCAGCCCTTGTAAGGCAGACCCTCCGACGAGGGTGGGCGGCATCTGCCATGTGTAGGTAACTGCGTATTATTGTGGTGGAGGATAGTGTTATGTGTGGTGTGTGAGTTGCAGGAATGTTGGAGACAGTACAAACACCCAGCCCCCGGGCCATTGGAATTAACCAATGAAGGTTAAAATCCCCGACCCGGCCGGGAATCGAACCCGGGACCCTCTGAACCGAAGGCCAGTACGCTGACCATTCAGCCAACGAGTCGGACATAATAATAATAATAATAATAATAATAATAATAATAATAATAATAATAATAATAATAATAATTGTACCGGGTGGTACACCTCCACGCCGCTAGTTCAAATATTGTGCCAGTTGAAACTCCTCTACAGGAGAAAGCCTGAACTTTAACAAACTGTATTAACTCAACAGTTTCTCCGAAGATAGCTCTGTGTGAATTTCGATGTGTTTTTGTTTGTATTTGATCAAGAAGTGTGGACGTTCTCTACCAGATGTCTCTACTAAAAACTATGATTACGCACTCTGGTGCGAAGGAATGAACTTTCTTGAAGAAATTTAGTATTCATAAGTTTTGTTTTTACTATATTTTGTTCTGTTATCTTTGGGTTGGCAACCTTAATCCCTTCTATCCGCCTGTTTTGAATTTAGCCAATCCCAAATTTATTTAATTTATTTCCAACAAATCATGTATGTCTTCTTCGACATAGATATGTTGCTCTAAGCTATCCAATAAAAGCGAAAGGGTGTGTCTACTCATTCCTGAAAGGTCTCGAATTTTCCACGAGGGTATAAAAACTGCTGATTTTCTTGTCTTGGTGCCACTAGTATAACATCTAACTCAGTGTGTGAATATGTAGCAGGGGGCGAGAAGCGCCTCTTTTTTCAAGCAGCAGTTCTTCTACAAGGTAATGGCCTGTTAACATCTTTATTTCTTGCTAGCTCAGCAGTTTAACTCTCGGGGAGGGTTCGAAACCTTTAGTATGTAGCCTTCCTTTTTAAAATGTAAATTCCTTTTCTGTCTATGTAAAATCTATACATTTCTTTTACTTAAAGCGGGGATAGAGAGTGCTTTAACCTCTCGAACTCCCCTTCATTTTGAAATTGAGGTGACTACGTTTTCATAACCGTTTTTTCTCTTCCTTAAAATATTAAAGTTTTCTCATACGGGTCACCTCCTTAGCTTGGGATTAGCCCCTGTGTTTCGGCCTAGAGCCACTTAGGTTTTAAAAGTGTATTTAGGAGTGCAAGTTCACGCCTCCAATCCCTTCTGTACTTTGGGCCAGTAACTTAACCTGATATTTTGTTTTTTTTTCTTGTGAAGGTCCAGTAGATTGGGTATGAGGTACCTCTGTGCCATTATATGTGTGCCTTGAGGGCAGTTAGTGTAAAGTCAGTTTATGGCCTCTTAAATAGGCTTGAAGACTTTGAGAGCGCATCTGCTCTTTCTTGTGTGTGAAAGGTGCCTCTGGGAGGCTTGAGTTAAAAGTTGGGAGCAAGGGCTCCATGCATTTAGGGGTTTTCTGCCCTTTAGCAATTGTGGTGGTAAGCTGAGAGCTCAGAAATTAATCTTGGGGCTCGAAGCCCAAATCTTGTAACGAACTGTAATTTGTTAATTTGTTGGTCTGCTACTTGGTACCCGTTATACTCTGTTATTTGTTGATTTTGTAAAGAAAATATAACCTTTGTTAAAGTTCTAAATTAACTTTAATTTTGTAGTTGAGACCTATTCCAGCCCACACCTTCCTTCACCTCTGCTGATCCACTAAAACACGATAACAATAATAATAATAAATGAGGAAAGCAATGGCAAACTACCTCACTCCTCGTCTTGCCTAGTACGCCTCATTTTGGTGCTGCCTTTGATTTTTGTGGTTTCCTTATAACCGCATAACCTTTGGCGGTGCTATTTGAGGATACAATCAGCCTCTGGGCTGATGACAAAAAATAATAATAATGTTATTGCCTTTACGTCCCACCAATTACTTTCACGGTTTTCGGAGACGCCGAGGTGCCAGAATTTAGTTCCGCAGGAGTTCTTTTACGTGCCAGTAAGTCTATCGACACAAGGCTGACGTATTTGAGCGCGTTCAAATACCATCGAACCTGCCGAATTGGGGTCAGAAAGCCAGCGCCTCAACCATCTGTGCCACTCAGCCCGAATACATACATACATACATACATACATACATACATACATACATACATACATACATACATACATACATTCCAGACAGACATTGGACCAGTGGTCTGTAATGCCTGTATATGGTATAGAAATATTTTTGAGTCAAAATAAAATTATAAATTTTCATAACGTACAGACAAAAGGTAAAGTTTATTTACAGAGATGTTTTGCAGGTCTACACGCATTATAACTGACAGGTTTTAGCATAGACAATTCAACAGTGAGACTGTATGGATTATTTTCATGATAGATGGTTTTCATTACTCTTGTCGAGTACTTACTTCAGTGCTTCTTATTTAAACATAATTATACAGATTACTCAAGCTGAATTTTCAACATTATGGTGAAAGGATATGTTTCTGATTAAGAAGTCGTGTTGAATTTTGAATATAGCCTATGTAATGGACGTACAGGGCAAAAGTAAGCTGAAGCTATATGAAGTGGGTTTGATTAAAGTATTTTTGTTAATATGGATATCAGATCTGCGAAATGGACCGTACTCAGTATTCGTCTTGAGGCCAATCACACCATCATAACCAGTTATTTGCAAAGACATTAACAACATCAGCATTTGAATTTATGTTTTCTGTTCTTGCATTTCTCTTCTCGCCACATTATTTACGACCGAAACTGGTTTTAAGCTTCCTTCCCGTGGAGCGTTTTAATTGAAGCAGAACGTGCAGAACAGTGCTCCAGGTGAGGTTCAGCCCACCACACCCAATTCCTTGTATAACATTTATCAACTAACCATGCTTTTTGCGGTCTTGTAAAAACCACTCCACTCATCTTACAGTTGGCCGGCGATCTCTTCTGCAGATTTCTAGCGGCCTTGTCCTTTTCAAGGTGAAACAGCTTTATAGAAAGACATGACTTCCAGTTTAAATCAGTTGTTGCGTATTCTTATCTTTCTAAATAAAACTATCCAGTCGCGCCGACTTCGGATAATAATTGAAGAGGGGGCATGATTAACATGTACGAGGATGTGTGGAATGATGAACAACTATTAATGCAAACATTCCTATATATTAACAATATTCACAATCAAAGAGGAAAACAGAACAATAATAGAACTTGTTTCTCAAATACATTTTTCTGAATGAATCTTATGTAGCCTATGGAGTTTTCAATAACATTCACAAATAAACAGAACTTGATAAATAAATAACTTACATACTTTGATGGAATGTCGTACTAGCTTCGCTACGGTACTCAACATTGTATACGGATATTGAAGTAAATTACTGTATTCGCAGTGAATAAGGTTTCTTTTTAATTACACGTGTCTTAGCGTTATCCAAGAAACGGCATGAGGAGGTCCCCATACGTTGTTTCCAATGTAAAGGGCGAGTTGCGGAGTTGTGATGATAATGGCAGGCTCACTTGCCTATTGCCATTCACAATCGAGTTGGGAAGTTTTCATTTTAATAGAAGGCTCCCTTGTCTATTTTGCGATCACATTCGATTTGGGGAGTTTTCGTTACAATGGTAGGCCCTCTTTACTACTTCCAGACGCAATCAGGTAGGGGAGTTTTGTAGGAAATTGCATGCTCCTTCTGCTAGTCAAATCGAGAAGGGAATTATTTATTACAATGACAGGTACTCCTTACTAATGCTAGTTACACAGGAGTAGGAGAAGGGCCCCATTCCTAAAGCCAGTCAAAGTCGATGTGGGAAGTATTGATTACAAAAGCAGACGCCCTCATGTTGACAGTCACTATCGATTTGTAAAGTATTAATTATAATGGCAGGCACACCCTTTCTAGATCGCTACAAATCAACTTCAATGGATATATATAGATCGGCATACGAAAGTATATGCATTTTTACAACATTGCACACCTTCATTTACAGAACAACTGCTGCTAAACGGTACGTTATATGGACAAACGAATTTCACACTAAGGTGCCTCTTACAGCGATCTAAATGGTTGATTCTATGACATTTTCTCGTATTTCCTCTATTTATGGGTCAGATTGAGTCAGAAACTTTGAATAGGGAGAAATTTGAGTAAGGTTTTCACACACTGCATTACTTTTCGGTTACTTATGTGACAGGTAGAAACATAGAATTTGGTTTACATATGGCTACTGGGAGGACAATCTTCCTGCCGAATTTAACGACTCTGTCTTTCCTATAAGTGTGTCAAACTACGAATTATACGTAAAAACTGCAAAATTTACGTACCATCGAAAAACATAGCCTGATCTAACGCACAAGGGATAGAAATACGACAAAAAGTCATAGGACCAAAATTGTAGATCACACCAAATTAAACGGAGATTCTGCCATCCGTTTTGTGATGCGATTTACCATTTAGCCACGAAATACCTCGAAACGAAGGTCTGCACCGTCATTAAAATTGCCTTCATATTTCGATATTTTCGGGGGGTAAAAAAATGAAAACTGTAAACATCCGTCGGTTAAGCCTAAAACATATAATTTTGCCAAATTTCAATTTTCTACCTCGTAGGGCAGGTTGTGCCGCCATCTTGATTTTAGGGAGAGGTGTAAAAATGTGGACCTTCAGGAAACGAAAGCTAAAATATATGCAGATGGGCATTATTACACCTGAACGAACATTTCGCCAAAATAGTCAATGTACAGACACACGGTCGTTGCGATTTTTTAATATACCGTAGATAAGTATCATAATAAAAATACTTCAACCCCTATTTCACTTCTCTTCAAGCCACCCTTCAGTGGGCTTTCCGAAAACAAAAAAAATACGTGTCTCTGTATTTTTAAACGAGATCCAAATTAACAATTTTCGTGTCTGTAACATCTTCAGCTTTTGGGATATATGTATCCTCATAAGAGGTATTCAAGCCGTTTTTCAATCTTTCCACAGCTCCCTCCCTCATCTCTTAGATGGATTTTCCCTGACATTCGAGAAGTAACACAAGGGCTGTTATGCAAGACGGCTGCTAACTAGAGAGCTGCCTCAAGGGCTCATAACTTGTAACTTATTACCTATTAGTTCTATTAGCCTGGCATTCGAGAACTTAGGCAAAGGTTGCTATGCAAGATGGCTGCTATACTCTATTCGTATGGACCTAACTAGATAGTTGCCTCAGGGGCTAACAACTTGTAACTTATGACCTGTTAGTTTGATCAGCCTGACATTCGAGAACTGAGGCAAGGGCTGCTTTGCAAGATGGCTGCTATACTGTATTTTCATGGACCGAACTCTAGAGAGCTACCTCAGGGGCTTACAACTTGTAACGTATGGCCCATTAATTTTATTGCCTAACTTTTGGGAACTGAGGCAGGGGCTACCAGGCAAAATAGCCGCTGTACATTGGTTATATTAGACTAACTTTAAGGAGCTGGGCTATCGCTCATCCTTCTAACCAGTTGCCCTTCATAATTTCAGTCTAGCATGGAGCTAGTGTTGATGCATGGGCTTTTATGACAGTATCTTGGGGAGAACTGTGCTGGGGCTTTTTACGTATTGATCTAACGCGGGGGTTTCATCCTCCTAACTGGATGCTCTTCCTAACTTCAGTCTAACGCAGGGGCTCTTCCGTATACATGGGCTCTTATGGAACTAACCCGGGGAAAGTTGCACTAGGGCTCTCGAGGAAAGATAGGCGCTCAAAGCCTGGAGGTATGCAAGTGTGAGGGTTGCAATCCAACCGGGATGTTAAAAGGTAGAAACTGCCATTAACACCACAGCGAGGGTTGTAAATCTCGTCTTACCGAGGTGTAGACAGTACTCTACTCACTCTGTGAGGGCTGTAACATCAACTAGTTAAAGCTTGGAGGTATACAGTTGTCAGGGTTACAATCCAACTGGGATGTTAGCAGGTAGAAACCGCCATTAACACAGCAGCAGAGGTTGTAAGTCTGCCTTAGAGAAGTGTAGTATGTACTATACTCCCTCCCCGAGGGCGCGACCGCATAAAGGACAAAAGAGCTAAATGGTGAAAGGGTAAAAGTGCGAAATGGCTAAAAAGGCAAAAGGGCTAAATGGCGAAAGGGCAAAAGGGCTAAAGGACTAAATGGCAAAAGGTCAAAAGGGTTTAATTTTCTAGTATTTAGGATGTCTCCCCTCCTTTATCTCCCCTCTACAGCTAGAGGCCGAGTTAGCAACCTAAGGAAGGGAGAATGTTGGAAAAGAGTCTGTACAAGTATAGCTACTCGATCCCCTATATGCTACACAAGTATGACTTGGGTGAGGGTGAGGGCTGGGAATGTAGGAAGGTGTTTAGGCTGCTGTACTGTCGCGAGAGAGCTTACTGGTGAAGTCTTCACTTTGAAGGGCTATTACTCAATAATACCTGCACGGCGTAATTCTTGCTCTATTTCAAAAATATCTGCTTCATACTCTGTGGTGTAACCAGCATCTTGAAAGGCTCTTAGCAGTTGCAAACGTTTTACGAGTAGAATGGGGTCTTTAAAGTATCTTACGTCTACATGGGGTAACAGAGGCTTGTTGTGAACTTTGAGCCTGCATGGAGACAGTTGATGCGTAGGGGATTGTTTGGATGCAATACGTGCTTCTGCAGCAGAGTTTCTAGGTAAAAACTTAACTTCTTTTGGTAGCAAAGAAGCGTAGAAATCTTCTTCTACTTCATCTTGCATCTCTTCTTCTTGAGATGTTTGCACGGCGACAGAACGTGTAGTAGGCTTAGAAAATGAAGTAAAACCATAAAGCTCTAATGGCAAAGAAACATTGAGATCTTCTTTTTCTTCTCCTTTTTCTTTATTATCACTATTATCGTCAGTATACTCATCATCGTCATCATCATTTTGCTTCTCTTTATCTCGGAATGTGTGCTTAGTAACAGAACTTGCAGCAGGCCTAGACAACAAGGGAGAATTAAAAATCTCTCGCAGAGGTGTACTTTTAAAAATACATCAGTATTTGCTTGAATACGGTTGAGCTCTTTATCTTTTCTTCCCGATGAAGCTACATTACACGCGGCTTCGTGACGTTGAGCGTTGTAAGCGTTCTTGAACTCTCTTCTACAATGTTTGTATTGAAAAATTGCCCTACAAGATACCTCATGACGTCTCTTGTAATAGCATCAGAGAAATTTTTTTTCCACACTCTTTGCAATTATAGCTAGAAATGGATTGTTCCATGATGGACTTTATCTTCTGCTAACATGTTCTTCTTTAAAAGAAACAAACTCTATTAGACACCTGCTACTCTCTACTTATATAATGTAATACAAAGCTATGTAGATTAGACAAGTAACCTATAGTAGATTTAGGACGAGAGGTCTTACCACGATGCGAACAGCTTGACGGTAAACTGTAAACTAACACCAAAAGCGTATAACCTACCCTATACACCTTACGCAGGTTTGGTGGGGAGATTAGAAATGATAGTCAAGAAAGAGCGAAGGAAGCGGCCGTGGCTTGGTTCATATGGGCAATATGTTGATATATTTCTTATGAAATCAAGCCTCCTGCGTCGATTGACACCTCCACCTCCTTACCGGCTGCCCTTCCTTACGCCAGCCCGTAGTGGAGTGATTGAATCACCATGGCTTGTATTTTCTCTCTGTGCTTGTAGGCAAAGGCGAAAAGCAACAATCAAGATAGAGAGAGAAACTATCGAGCAGGTGAATAAGTTTAAATACCTCGGAAATATTATAACTGAAGACCTGCACACTGTAACAGACTTAAAAGTCCGAATTGCAATAGCTAAGGAAAGCTTCAACAAGAAAAACCTGGCTTTTGGACCACTAGAAAAAGACCTGAGGAAGAGAATTAGTAAGGTGTTACGTATGAAGTATAGTTCTATATGGTGCAGAACTATGGACACTAAGGAAGGAAGAACAGAGAAGAACAGAGGCATTCGAAATGTGGATTTGGAGGAGAATAGAAGGAATACGCTAGGAAGTTAGAAGATAACGAATGCGGAAGTGCTGAAGCTGCCAGGGGCGTCGACTCCAGGGACGCTACTGTGCTCGAGTTCCCCAACCAAGATGGAGAAGTAAGATTTAAAAAAATAGAATAACAGAAGAAAAGAAAGAAGAAAGGGGGATTTTTGTCATACTTCTTAACCCTAGCAATACCAAGGTACTTTTGACCCTACATTACCAACGGGGGGCCTGAGCAGTCCACTGAGAAACGTTTGTTTACTTTATTCTCACTCACAAGTGAGTTATATGGATATATTATTGTATTAATTACATCTGATTCAACCAAAATTTCAGAAATGGTAATTGATTACTGAGGTAGTTAAGTTTGCTAAAAATCTCTTTAACCATACTCATTTTTACGAGAACATCAGAAAGTTCCTTTCCCGCTTTGAGAAGATTTAAAATTTATCTGCGCAGTAACATGACGCAAGGAAAGTTGAAGGACAATGCACTCATTGATGTCCATAATCAAGACACAAATCATAAATTGGAACCTCGAAGCTGTGGCGAACATTTTCATCAAATGATCGACTGTTCATAGGAATACTCTCTTTACGAATGAGAATTAGACATTCCGCAAAGATTTTCAATTTTGTTCTAAAGACTTAAGACTTTCAGTTTCTCTTTTATTAATATAGTAATAATTAAAGCCAAATTTGAGGCAAAATTTTCTTTTAAACTCAGTTTGGTATATTTCTACGAGAAAACTATTAAGTTGTTTTTACCTTAAGATTTTAGAGACACAATTTGTATTTCTTTAGCTTCCATCGTTTTATTCGTATGTCAGAAAAGTTCCAAGACTGAGGTCGTAAAAAATAGAAAAATTGTACTTAGCAAGTAATGATCTAAGCCCCTGTCGTAGTAGTCCCCTTGGCTATCTATATACAATTTCCAGCGTTTCTGGAGGTCTTGGAAGCAAGCAGGAAAATTATCAACTGCGATGGTTCTAAGCTCATGTGTCACAGCCATTGGATGTCTGCGATATGTTGATGAAGCTTTCCTTTCAGTCGCAATTTCACTCGCGGAAACAAGAAAAAATCACAAGGCGAGAGGTCGGGTGAATATGATGGGTGTGGGACGACAGTGACAGAATGTCTGGCCAGATATAACAGATAAAGCAGTGAGAGGTCTTCCATTGTCGAGCAGTTAGAGCCAGTCCTACGACTGCCACAAATCAGGGCGGCGACGTCAAATTGCTTGTCCACAAACGTTTCAAGACTTTGATGAAAAGAGTTTGGTTCACCATTTCACCTGGTGGAACGTACTCATGGTAGTTCGTGCAAATTTTAAACTTGCAATTTTCATTTCTGTTTGTGTTTAGTAATATCATATTGTAATTAGGATACTGTTACGTGCCAGCCCCGTGGTAGCTCTTTTCGGTATTTCCAGGAAGGGGCAGGTGACTCAGACGACCTGGAATCTCCCAGCCGGCCTGTGGGTTGGGGCGGCCTTTCCGTGTATTGTACTCGGCGGCCGGCTTACCCGTGAGTTCTTTGGAGATTCAGCGGGAGTGTTCTGCCTGTAGTAACATCGTGAAATTTCTGGATCAAATCACGCGAGCTATAAAATAGGAGGCTAGCCGCGGACAGTCAGTCATAGTTGGACTCCGTGGGGGAGTCAGTGTGACGATCAGTGAATTGGGGTTCGGTGGCTGGGCTGAAGGCGACAGAGGTGTTGGCTGTCGCCAGTGTCTCACCGAGGTCTGAACGAGGTGCTGTTGTTGTGGTGTAGGAGAGACCAGTGAGTGTGTAAATGCAGGCGACAGAACGGTAGGCCGTACTGTGTGCTCGTGTAATTCTGTGGACCGAGAATCGCCGTGAACCAGCGAGGAAACGCGCTATCGTGAGTGCGAGGATAAATGGACCTTTGTTAATGTTCGCCGTTGTGAGTATCGTCCTGCTGTTGAATACTGTTGAGGTGTTTAGTAGTTCACTGCATGGGACTGTGTGAAGTACATCTGCGGAGCCGAACAAACGAACCGTCGTCGTGTGTTGTATATCCAGAGGCACTGTGTTCAAATCCAACTGTCTACGCACACCGGCTGTATGAGGTGACTGGACTTTAAGAAAGTGAAAGTCAGGATTAGTGTCCCAGGTAAAGGAACGGTCTGGACCCTTGCTGCGCCATAAGATAGAGAGATTTGTAAACATACTGGTAATTAGTGTGGTCATTCATAACTGGTTAGAATTGCTTGTGTTTATGTATGTGTGTATTTATTAGGCCATCCTGAAATAAATTAGAGTAATGAAACAAATGGATTTTTATTCGTAACAAATGGTGACAGAAGTGGGATAGACCCCGTGTGCTGTAGATCATTGCAATCAGCGTGAATCAGCAGACCACATACTGCTGGTTTCGACCGCCACCGGGAACATTCCCAAACGTCGGTGTATAGTGAATGCACAATCATATAAATATTTTTCATCTTTTATTCATTATTGCATGCCAGTTGAGACCAGAGGCCACACGAAAATGGAGGCACAGTTAAATGCGCTCTTCGATATGATGAAGAAGACGGAGGAGAAAATGAAAGAAAATCAAAAGAAGATGGAAGACAATCAAAAGAAGATAAAAGAATGCCGGAAAATGACGTTGGTGAAGTTGGAAGAAGGCTACAAGATGATGGAAGAAAGCCAGGAGAGGAGAGTTGAAAACCAGAGGAGGATGATAAAGGATATACAAGACGGACAGAAGAAGTTGGAAGACGATGATCAGGAGACGAACAGAAGATGGTCAGAAGATGATGAAAGACGGCCGAAAGAAGACCAGACTAAGGAGGATGGTGGCCAGAAGAAGTCGAAAGACCACCAGGAAAAGAATGAAGATGGTCAGAAGAAGATGGAAGATGACCAGAACAGGATAGAAGATGGCGAGAAAATGCTGGAAGACGGCCAGAAGATGCTGGAAGAGGGACGGCCAAGAGAAGACGGATGATGGTCAGAAGAGGATGGAAGACGACCACAAAAGAACAGATGACGGCCAGATTATGTCAGAAGACAGTCGAAAGAAGACTGAAGACGACCAGAATAAGATGGAGGGCGGCCAGGAAAAGACGGAAGATGGCCAAAAGAAGATGGAGGACGACCACAAGAAGACGGGGGACGGCCAGAAGAAGATGGGTGACGGACAAAGAAATGTCGACGAGGGTGAACATGAGATAAAGCATGTTCAGCAGGTCGACACTCTGTCCCGTAGGTCTTGTCCAAACGAGTGCAAATTATTCCAGAAGGGAGGCCGAGCACGAAGTTTCCTGCCGAGTCCCGTCCGTAGAGCATGAGGCCACGGGATCTTCTCCAGCCAGGACGCCGTCTGAAAGAGAGCTGCGACTTCCGGTGGATTTGGGATTCGGCCAGCCTGAGGACCATCCTACCCCGACCGATAGGTACTACCTGGACCTGACAAGGAGACCGGAGGATATGAGCGCCACTTTCAAGAAGAGTTCGAGCATAGAGAGCGACTGGGTGAAGGTGCGGCACGACCAGTGGGCGGACGCCACGGGAAATCACGAGGGTGACCTAGGATGGCTATATAATTCCGTAAGGAAGAAATTCTTGTCTTTGAAACTCCAGAGGACATGGAAACACCCTTGCCACATTCTGAGAGGAATAAACGACATCAGCTACCAAGTACGATGGAGGCCAAGATGCAAGATGAAGGTGGTAAATCTAGACCGACGGGCGCCATACCGAAGGGCAGCCGAGAAGGTTACTGATCGGGACAATCAGCCCTGTCGTAGCTCCTTGCAGTACTTCCAGGAATGAGCTGGTGACTCAGACGACCTGGAATCTCTCACACGGCCTGTGGGGTGGAGCCGGCCTTTCTGTGTATTGTTCTCGGCGGCCGGTTTAGCTGTGAGTTCCTTGGAGATTCAACGGGAATGTTCTGCCTGTAGTGACATTGTGAAATTTCTGGATCAAATCACGCGAGCTATAAAAAGGGAGGCTAGCCTCAGAGCATCAGTCAGTGTGGGACTCGCAGTCAGTGTGTGGACTAGAGTCAGTGTTGGACTCTGTGTGAGACTCAGTGTGTTGGGGTTCGGTAGCTGGGCTGAGGACGACAGAGGTGTTGGCTGTCGCCAGTGTCCTACCGAGGTCTGAACGAGCGAGCTGTTGTTGTGGTGTCAGATAGACCAGTGTGTAGGTGAAGACAACAGAACGAAAGACTGTACTGTGTGTTCGTGTAATTCTGTGGACTGAGGATCGCCGTGAGCCAGCGAGGAAACGCACTATTGTGAGTGCAAGGATAAATGGACCTTTGTTAATGTTAGCTGTTGTGGGTATCATCCTGCTGTTGAATACTGTTGAACTGTTTAGTTGTTCACTGCATAGCAATGTGTGAAGCCTATTAGGCAGTACCATATGGCAGATAAAACAGGCATGAGGGAGTTTAAAAAAGTAACTATGATCGGTGGAAAATGGTAAATAAAAATGTACACAGACTCTGGGATAGGTTTAAAGCATTTGTTAAGGAATGTGAAAACAGGTTTTGTATCTTTAAAGGTGATAAGGAATGGTAAAGACCCACTATATTATAACAGAGAAGTAAAGAGTCTAAGAAGGAGGTGCAGGTTGGAAAGAAATAGAGTTAGAAATGGCTGTGGAAGTAAGGAGAAATTGAAGGAACTTACTCTGAAATTGAATCTAATTGAATTGAAGTCAGCTATGAATAACATGATGGCAAGCATAATTGGCAGTTATAGAAATTTTAGTGAAAAATGTAAGGGTACTAGATACTTTAAGGGAGAAACAGGTTCCAAGAAGACATTCCAGGAATCATTAATAAATAAGGAGAGTGAGTACGGTATGTGAAGATCTTCAAAGGGCAGAAGTATTCACTTAGCAGAATGTAAGGATTGTTGGTTACAAGGATAATGTCCAGATAGAGGAGGTGACTAATACTAAAGAAGTATCAAAATTTACCTATGATAACAATGACATTTACAATAAGATACAAAAGTTGAAAACTAGAAAAGAGGCTGGAATTGATACAATTTCTGGGGATATACTAAAGACAATGGGTTGGGATATAGTACCATTGTTTGCATGAAGGAGCTATACCAAATGAATGGAGATTTGCTATAGCAGCCCCTGTGTATAAAGTAAAGAGTGATAGACATAAAGTTGAAAATTACAGGCCAGTTGGTTTGGCATGCATTGCATGTAAGCTTTGGGAAAGCATTCTTTCTGATTGTATTAGATATTTTTGCAAAATTAATAAATGGTTTGATAGAAGGCAGCTTGGGTTTAAGAAAGGTTATTTCACTGAAGCTCAACTTGTAGGATTCCAGCAAGATATAGCAGATATCCTGGATTCAGGAGGTCAAGTGCATTGTATCACGATTGACCTGTCTAAGGCATTTGATAGGGTGGATCATGGGAGACTACTGGCAAAAATGAGTGCAATTGGACTAGACAAAGGAGTGACTGAATGGGTGGCCATATTTCTAGAAAATAGATCTCAGAGAATTAGACTAGGCAAAGCTTTATTTTACTCTGTAATAATTAGAAATTCCTCAAGGCAGTATTATTGGACCTTTATGTTTTCTTATATATATAAATGGTACGAGTAATGACGTGGAATTAGAGATAAAGCTTTTTGTGGATGCTGTTATTTTGTACAGAATAATAAATAAGTCACAAGATTGTGAGCAACTGCAAAATGGGATTAAACTTTTTTTTTTTTTTTTTTGCTAGGGGCTTTACGTCGCACCGACACAGATAGAACTTATGGCGACGATGGGATAGGAAAGGCCTAGGAGTTGGAAGGAAGTGGCCGTGGCCTTAATTAAGGTACAGCCCCAGCATTTGCCTGGTGTGAAAATGGGAAACCACGGAAAACCATCTTCAGGGCTGCCGATAGTGGGATTCGAACCTACTATCTCCCGGATGCGTTAAACATTTTAATTACTGCATTGATGCGGTGAAAAGTTCCTTATGGGAGTCATTGTAAGTACCTAGGTGTTAATATAAGGAAAGATCTTCATTGGGGTAATCACAAAATGGGATTGTAAATAAAGGGTACAGATCTTTGCACATGGTTATGAGGGTATTTAGGGGTTGTAGTAAGTATGTAAAGGAGAGGGCATATAAGTCTCTGGTAAGACCAAACTAGAGTATGGTTCCAGCGTATGGGGGCCCCACCAGGATTACTTGATTCAAGAAATGGAAAAAATACAAAGAAAAGCAGCTTGATTTGTTCTGGGTGATTTCCGACAAAAGAGTAGCATTACAAAAATGAAGTTTGGACTGCGAAGACTTGGGAGAAAGGAGAAGAGCTGCTCGACTAAGTGGCATGTTCAAAGCTGTCAGTGGAGAGATGGCGTGGAATGACAGTAGATAAATAAGTTTGAGTGGTGCCTTTAAAACTAGGAAAGAACACAATATGAAGATAAAGTTGGAATGCGAAAGGAAAAATTGGTGCAAATATTCATTTATAGTAAGGGGAGTTAGGGATTGGAGTAACTTACCAAGGGAGATGTTTAATAAATTTCCAATTTCTTTGAAATCATTTAAGAAAAGGCTAGGAATACAACAGATAGGGAATCTGCCACCTGGGTGACTGCCCTAAATGCAGATCAGTAGTGACTGATTGATTGAACTAACCCTTTACTCTCATAGAAAGTGATCAACATTGTATTTGTTCTTGAAAGTTGACGTTTGGCATTTCTTGAGGCTGGTGATCAAGGACTCCGCGATTCTGCACTTTGATGCTTCGTGTTTGGGGTCAAACTGGTAACACCAACTTTCATCCCCAGCAATAATCTTTGTTGGAAATGTGGGATCACGTCTCACTCTATCCAGTAGTACTGCAGAAATTCTTCGTTTTCCCTCTTTCTGGTGGTCTGTTTTGCATTCATTTTCCGTTTCCCTTAATCGTCATGTACAATCTTATGACACATGTCACAATTCAAATTAAGCTCTTCTGATATCACATGCACAATTACACGACGGTATTCTTGCAATAACTCCCTTACACGCTCCACATTTTGCATCGGAATGTGCTGTAGACAGACGGCCAGTTCTGGGATCATTTTGCACTGAATCTCTGCCTTCCCAAAACCTTTTGTGACACTCGAATACATCTTGATAGTGCATCCCCTCCATATACTTGTGTAATCATTGTCCACGTTTCACTAGGGGTTTTCCCGAGCTTAATGCAAAACTTAATGTTCACTCTTTGTTCACATTCACCGTCCATTGTGTCATTGTCACTAATCCAAACAGAGTGTTGCTAAGCATAGCCCTGCCATCTTGTGTGTGTGTGTGTGGAAACATGGTTAAGGCCAACTCAGAATGTACACATATCCAGTAACATAAAAACATTTGTTCTTTTGTTCGCATTGCAACCTCATAAATACAACACTTGTCCCGGAACTTTTCTGACAAAGGTTTGTAATTCACATATATTTAAAATGTACAAATCTCTTACTTTTTCATGATTAAAACACACCATTACCTTTAACGTGAATTATATGTCAATTGTATGTGGATTTATGTGCACTTTGGTTTGTACTCGTTCATTATTTTTGAAAAAGTGCCTAATACTGTAAAACAATTGTTTATGTTTTCCATCAAGTATTGCTCATCCCAAACCACCTAAAACTGCATCTTCATGAGGATAAAATGTTGACATTTTCTGAAATTCTCCTTTTTTGGATTGAGTCTTTACTATTTTTTTTTTACGTCACACCGACTCAGATAGGTCATACAGCGACGATTGGCTAAGAAAGTGCTAGAAGAGGGAAGGAAGCGACCATGGCCTTTCTTAAGGTACAGGCCAGTATTTACATACATAGATACTTTATAGAACGTTATGCCTTTCAGCATTCAGTCTGCAAGCCCCTGTGAATTTACTAAACATTTCCACAATCCTCTATTTGCAACTAGTGCTGTGGCCTGATTAAGTTCTATACCTTTTATCTTTAAATCGTTAAGAGTCTAACCATTGTCGTCTTGGTCTCCCTCTACTTCTCTTACCCTCCATTACAGAGTCTATTATCCTCCTCCATTCATCTCACATGACCCTATCACCGATGCTGGTTTATGTGTACAGCTTCATCTATGTACTGAGATCCAACACATCATGGATAGAAATAGGGAAAGAGAAACCAAAAATCTTTTAGAAAAGGAACAATTGCCAAATGTTATGATTGCCTGCAGAAGAGTAGCCCTCTGCAGCTCCACAAGAACTAGAAGGACCTAAAGATGTGCCTACTGCAACAGAAGAAAAGAACAGAAAAACCAAGAACAGATGCCGTGTATACCAGCAACATATCTGTGAAGAACACACGGCAGTGACATGTGTTCGGTGCAGTACGGAAAGTCAAGAATCAAGTCATGACGCAGAATGGACATCAATTCTTTAACATCCAATTTTTACTTTGTTAAAATACCTTTCGCCTTCCCCATGGTCTGGTACCTTGACGTGGTAGGGAGTCTTGCGTGCCTCAGTGATTCCAAGAGCGATACCAGCGGGAGCTTCGGCTACTGGCAGGGTCAATCTTGCTGGTAAGGTCGAGGGTGAGGGGCCAGACTAAATGACAGACCTTCAGCTGTAGGTCCTGAAGGAAGAAAATCTTTGTCTCAGGGAGTAGGGAAGGAGAACACCATCAGTCCTGAAGTCGCAGCATGGCAGGGGCAGAGGCCAAAAGAGGGCAGCCCCCTCACTGCCCAATAGGCATTGTGGGCCCATATCTCACATGCCCGAAATAACTTCCATGAAAAGTCAAAACGAGAGATATACCGCATTGCTGAACCCGTTGGCAATGTGGTGAGGAAAAAGGATTCTGAGATTTGGAACATGGAATATACAAGGATTAGCTGGAAAGGTGAATGAACTAGTGGCAGAATTTGAGAGAACAAGACTTGTAGTGCTGGCACTGACAGAGACAAGAAGGAAAGGTGAAGGGGTGGATACAATGGCGAACGATCATGTATTCATTTATAGTGGAGTTAGCATCAGACTAAGGGCCAAATCAGGAGTAGCACTACTGGTCACAAGAATTTCAGAAACAAGATTCAAGAATGGAAATTCCACATGGATAGGATTCTAATGGTCAGCATACGATTAGATACTGAGATAAAACTGATGACTTTTATTGTGGTTTACGGAGTGAACGACGATGTAAGAAAGGAGGAGAAGGATAGGTTCCACGAAGAGCTCCAGAATGTGGTGGATGACACTCGAGGGGAAATCATTGTATTAGGAGATCTCAATGGCAGAGTCAGAAACCAGCCAGAGGGAAGTGGCGGAGCTGTTATTCGACATGGTGAACATGTGATTAACAACAATGGTGAGAGGATTGTTGATATCTGCGTTGCCAATAATCTCGTTGCAGTGAACACCATGTTCCCATATAAGATGATACATATGTACACGAGAGAGGAACCCAGCTGAGATGGGCGCTCCATCATAGATTATGTGTTAGTGAAGAGAGATCACCTCCAGAAGGTGACAGATAGTTGAGTATACCGTGGCTACAAAATAGGAAGTGACTATTTTCTCTTGATAACAACAGCAAAGGTAAAGAGGAAACAACCTAAGAACAAGAAGCAAGAAAAGATTAAGGTGTACAAGTTAAGAGAGAACAAGGAGGTACAGGAGCAGTTCACACAAGAAGTGGAGGAGGAGTGTCAGAGGATAGAGGAGAGGATCAAGGAAATGGACCTGGAGGGAAAGTGGAACATGTTCAAGAAGATACTATTAGAAGCGGCAAGTAAAGTATGTGCAACAACAAAGGTGGGGAAGTACAAGAAAAGAACAAGCTGGTGGAATGATGACATCAAAGAAGAAGTAAGAAAGAAAAAGGAAATATGGAAGAAATACTTAAGAAGCAAGGATGCTGAGGACCATGAGATGTATAAGAAACAAAGAAGAAAGGTTCCTAGTGAAAATAGCAAAAAGATAGTCTTGGGAAGAATTCAGACAAAGAATGGAGAAAAATAATAAAGAGAACCAGAAGCTGTTCTATAGATCACTGAAAAACATGAGAAAGGAGAAATAATGCCCTCTAAAGTTTATAAATGATAAGGAAGGGAAAATCTTAACAGAAGAGAAAGAAATAATGGAGAGATGGAAAAAATATTTTAATGATCTACTGAATGGAAATGAGAATGAAGGCAGCCCATGCTCAAGTCAGAAAAGAGAGGAGACGGGGAGAGAAGGAGAACAAGAAGAAGGAGAGGACTTAAGGATAAATGAAATTCAGTTGGCTATTAAACAATTCAAGAATGGGAAGGCCCAAGGGCATGATGGAATCACCCCAGAAATGATTAAGAACTTGGGAAAGAAAGCAGAAGACTTTCTATTCAAGATTATGGTGGAGGCCTGGAGAACAAAAAAGGTACCGGTACCTACGAATTGGGAGGTAGCAGTCATCATCCCCATCTTTAAGAAAGGAGACAATCGAGAGTGAGTAATCATCGTGGCATGTCCTTCTTATCAGTGCGTGCGAAGGTCTTCTCAAAGATCCTGGAGACTAGATTAAGGAAGGAGGTAGAGGGTAAACTTGAAGAAGCCCAGTGTGGCTTCCGGCCAAATAGAAGCACGCAAGATCTCATATTTACTGTTAGGATGGCCAGTGCAAAGCTATTGGAGAAGAACAAGACCCTTCATGCTGCTTTTATTGACCTGAAACAGGCATTTGAGAGAGTCCCGAGGTCCAAACTCTGGAAAGTCCCAAGGAAGTATGGAGTTAGCAAGTCACTTTGCAGTTCTATCATGAGTCTGTATAAGAACTGTCGGTATTACGTGCGGACAGGAAATGTGAGGTCAGCAGAGTTCTCTACGATACAAGGAGTCCGGCAAGGCTGCAGTCTTAGCCCTCTTCTTTTCATCGTGTACCTCGACCAAATTATGAAACTGTGTCATGAGAGAATCGAGAAATTGACGGTCAGAAATTACCTCATGCGGCCAGTACAATTTTCTGACCTGGCATTTGCTGATGACCTGATTGTTGTTGCCTCCAACGAACAAAACCTACAACACAACATCAATGTATGGGTGGAAGATCTTAAGAAAAAAGGTATGGAGGTGAATGTGGACAAGACAAAGACTATGGTTATCAGCAGGAATGAGTAGAGACACTGTATCATGATCGATAGTAAACCATTGGAGCAAGTCACCAAGTTAAAGTATCTTGGCTCAATACCAATATAAATGGTCCGTTATTGGACATTATAAATTTTCCAGCTAACTCATTCCTGGCACTGCAGGAGAGGGAACTCTCTGTACGAGAGGCCGTTGCCATTACCGGAGATAGGAGTAGATGGAGATCTCTCGTATCCTCGACACCTCATGGTACAAGAGGACCGGATTAAGTAAGTAAAAGTAAGTAAAATACCTTTCAACATTATTTACAAGTTGGTTCGAAATTATTTACTAAGAATGAGTTAGCTGGAAAATTTATAATGTCTAATAACGGACCATTTATATTGGTATTATAAATTTACTCATTCGGGACAAATATTTCAGATTTCCTATGGGAATCAACATCTATATTATCTTGGCTCAATCATCAGCTCAGATGGAAAGGTGGAGGAGGAAATAACAGAAAGAACAGGAACAGCAGGGTGCTTGTTTAATGCCATCCGAACAAACTTCCTCAACAAGAAGGAGATCTCAAAGGGCACAAAGTTAGCCATTTACAAATCCATCTTTGTACCCACATTGACCTATGGCTGCAAATCCTGGGCGCTAACAGAAAGAACCAAGAGCAGAATCCAGGCGGCAGAGATGAGGTACCTCCGGAAAGTAGAGGACAAAACCAGGAGAGATAGGATCAGGAATACAGCCATCCGGAAAGTATTGAATATGAAGCCACTGGAGAAAACCATCCAAGAATATCAATTGAGATGGTTTGGCCATGTCTACCGAATGTCGACAGGCCGAGGTTAATGAGGGAGGTGAGTGGAAGGAAGGAAGGCTCGAGGAAGACCACGGAAGACATGGAAGGAGGGGATTAGAGAAGCACTGCAGGAGAGGGGACTCTCTGTACGAGAGGCCGTTGCCATTACCGGAGATAGGAGTAGATGGAGATCTCTCGTATCCTTGACACCTCATGGTACAAGAGGACCGGATTAAGTAAGTAAAAGTAAGTAAAATACCTTTCAACATTATTTACAAGTTGGTTCGAAATTATTTACTATTTTTGTAACATTAAAAATAGTTTGCGCTTAATTTGTGCTAGTTTTTCCAGACCTGGTCTAAAACGCCACGCGCTCCTCCTCACGGGGTTACTTTTACACACCCTCTCCAGGGTTAAAATTATCTACCTGTTCCAAATTTGTACTATCAATCTGACATTCAACTCTGTTGAATTTCTTACCTACTGACATCAATTTAGTCTTCGAAAGGCTAATTTTCTCACCATACTCATTGCACCTATTTTCAAGTTCCAAGATATTAGACTGCAGGCTTTCGGCACTATCTGCCATTAAGACCAAGTCGTTGGCATAGGCCAGACTGCTTACTACATTTCCACCTAACTGAATCCCTCCCTGTCACTTTACACCTTTCAGCAGATGATCCATGTAAACTACGAACAGCAAAGGTGAATGATTACAGCCTTGTCTAACCCCTGTAAGTACCCTGAAACAAGAACTGATTCTACCATCAATTCTCACTGCAGCCCAATTGTCAACAAATGCTTTTGATTGATTTTTATAATCTACCTTTAACTCCATAGTCCCCCAGTATAATGAACACCTTTTCCCTTGGTACCCTGTCATATGCTTTCTCTAGATCTAAGAAACATAAACACAACTGTCTATTCCTCTTGTAATATTTTTCAATTACCTGGTGCCTACTGAAAATCTGATCCTGACAGTCCCTCTGTGGTCTGAAACCACACTGGTTTTCATCCCGCTTCCTCTCAACCACTGATCACACTATCCCTTCCAAGATGCCAGTGAAT
Organism: Anabrus simplex; assembly: GCF_040414725.1. Classification (NCBI taxonomy): domain Eukaryota; kingdom Metazoa; phylum Arthropoda; class Insecta; order Orthoptera; family Tettigoniidae; genus Anabrus; species Anabrus simplex. The sequence continues at coordinate 207,476,856 of NC_090270.1, read as the reverse complement.
ACTTTGCCTGGTATACTAATCAATGAGATACCTCGATAGTTGTTGCAATCCTTCCTGTTCCCTTGCTTATAGATAGGTGCAATTACTGCTTTTGTCCATTCTGAAGGTACCTTACTAACACTCCATGCTAATCTTACTACTCGATGAAGCCATTTCATCCCTGCCTTCCTACTATACTTAACCATTTCAGGTCGCACTTCATCTATTCCTGCTGCTTTATGACAATGGAGTTTATTTACCATCCCTTCCACTTCCTCAAGCGTAATTTCACCAACATCATTTTCCTCCTCCTCATGAGCTTGGCTGTTCGCATCACGACCAGGAGATTTCCTTTTACGTTGAGAAGATGTTCAAAATATTCCCTCCACCTCTCCAATGATTCCCTGGGATCTATTATGAGTTCACCTGGATTACCCAAAACACTGTTCATTTCTTTGCTCCTTCCCTTCCTAAGATTCTTTATTATTGTCCAGAAAGGTTTCCCTGCTGCTTGACCTAGCCCTGGTGTGAAAACTAGGAAAGTCATCTTCAGGGCTGCCAACAGTGGAGTTCGAACCTACTATCTCCCAAATGCCACCTGATAGCTACATGATGCAAACCGCCACTTCCTGCTAGCTGTCATTTGAAAAAGAAAGCAAAATTGGATGGGCCATAATCTACCACATTACAAATATCAATGGAAGGGATGGTAAAAGGGAAACGAGGAAGGGGAAGGAGGGGATACCAAGCTATTAGACAACATTAGAAAAGAAAAGGAAGGATTGTGTTGTTGTTAGAGTTATCAGTCCATGGACTGGTTTGATGCAGCTCTCCATGCCACTCTATCCTTGCTAACCTTTTCATTTCTACGTAACTAATACATCCTACAATTGCTCTAATCTGTTTGTCATATTCATACCTTGGTCTACCCCTACCGTTCTTACCACCTACACTTCCTTCAAAAACCAACTGAACAAGTCCTGGGTGTCTTAAGATGTGTCCTATCATTCTATCTCGTCTTCTCGTCAAATTTAGCCAAATCGATCTCCTCTCACCAATTCGATTCAGTATCTCTTCATTTGTGATTCGATTTATCCATCTCACCTTCAGCATTTTTCTGTAACACCACATTTCAAAAGCTTCTATTCTCTTTCTTTCCGAGCTAGTTATCATCCGTGCTTCACTTCCATACAATGCCACACTCCACACGAAAGTCTTCAAAAACATCTTTCTAATTCCGATATCAATGTTTGAAGTGAGCAAATTTCTTTTCTTAAGAAAGCTCTTCGTTGCTTGTGCTAGTCTGCATTTTATGTCCTCCTTACTTCTGCCATCGTTAGTTATTTTACTACCCAAGTAACAATATTCATCTACTTCCTTTAAGACTTCGTTTCCTAATCTAATATTTCCTACATCACCAGCCTTCGTTCGACTGCACTCCATTACTTTTGTTTTGGACTTATTTATTTTCATCTTGTACTCCTTACCCAAGACTTCATCCATACCATTCAGCAACTTCTCGAGATCTTCTGCAGTCTTAGATAAAATAACAATATCACCAGCAAATCTCAAGGTTTTGATTTCCTCTCCTTGGACTGTGATTCCCTTTCCAAATTTCTCTTTCATTTCCTTTACTGCCTGTTCTATGTAAACACTGAAAAGGAGAGGGGACAAACTGCAGCCTTGCCTCACTCCTTTCTGGATTGCTGCTTCTTTTTCAAAGCCCTCGATTCTTATCACTGTAGACTGATTTTTATATAGGTTGTAGATAATTCTTCGTTCTCGGTATCTGATCCCTATCATCTTCAGAATCATAAATAGCTTGTTCCAATCAAAGTTATTGAATGCCTTTTCTAGATCTACGAATGCCATGTATGTGGGCTTGTCCTTCTTGATTCGATCCTCTAAGATCAGACGTAAAGTCAGGATTGCTTCACGTGATCCTACATTTCTCCTGAAGCCAAATTGATCTTCTCCCAACTCAGCTTCAACTTGTTTTTCCATTCTTCTGTAAATAATACGTGTTAAAATTTTGCAGGCATGAGATACTAAACTAATGGTGCAGTAGTTTTCACACCTGTCAGCACCGGCTTTCTTGGGAATAGGTATAACAACATTCTGCCGAAAATCGGATGGGACTTCTCCTGTCTCATACATCCTGCACACTAAATGAAATAACCTTACCATGCTGGTTTCTCCTAAGGCAGTCAGTAATTCAGAGGGAATATCATCAATTCCAGGTGCCTTGTTCCTGTTGAGGTCACTCACAGCTCTGTCAAACTCTGACCTCAAAATTGGGTCTCCCATTTCATCATCATCAACAGCCTCTTCATGTTCCAGAACCAAATTATCTACATCGTTACCTTGATACAACTGTTGGATATGCTCCTGCCATCTTTCTGCTTTGTCTTCTTTCCCTAGAAGTGGCTTTCCATCTGAGCTCTTAATATTCATGCACCTAGATTTCCTTTCTCCAAAGGTTTCCTTAATTTTCCTGTATGCAGCATCTACCTTTCCCAGGACCATACAGCCTTCGACATCCTTGCACTTTTCCTTCAGCCATTCTTCCTTAGCTACCTTGCACTTTCTATCCACTTGATTCTTTAATCGCCTGTATTCTTTTCTGCCCTCTTCATTTCTAGCATTCTTGTATTTTCGTCATTCATCAATCAGGTCTAGTATCTCCTGAGTTATCCACTGATTCTTAGTTGATCTTTTCTTCCTTCCTAACATTTCTTCAGCAGCCCTACTGACTTCATTTTTCATAACTCTCCACTCTTCCTCTATTGTGTTTCCTTCAGCCTTTTCAGAGGACCGTTTTTGCAAAACTTGCTTTCTGCAAAAAATGGGATATTTACTTTTTTATTGATTCACATTCATATTGAAGCCCTCTATAGGATGGTGAAACCTGTTATTGTATAACTTACTTCCTGCTGCAGTAATAATTGATAAAAGTTGGCGAGCTTTTCCAAAACTAGCTTTCCACACTTAAGAGTTATAGCAAAACTTGCTTTCTACAGGAATTATTCTTATTTTAAAGTCATCAAAGCTATTAATATTCATAACGGCATGGATTTGTTTTAAAATCAATACAGCAATGGTACTATTGAGTATGCAGTAATGTTTGGTTGTTACTTCCTGCCTGCTTTTGTTCATTATCCTTGTCAATGCTGCGATCACCATTATCACCATTATGCTCGAAAGCACTAAAATAGGAATATTCACCTTCCAATTCTAATGTGAATTACACTCTTATATCCTCGGATTTGGCAAGACTGCGTGCGGTCTTTGCTGGTGGACGACATAACTTACTCATTCCTGACACAGACTCTCTCTGCTAGCTTGCGTGTTGGACATCCCACAGCTGATAAAGCAGGTGTCGTATTTGTAGTAATAACTCACGAATGAATCAGCGGATAGTTATTATACAACTTTCTATGTACTGCAGACAGATGGCTGTATAAACCAATGTAATTAGAATGATTTTTGATGTCAATATTGCAAGTAAAGCATAGTTATAATCGGATGTATGTCTCGCTCGTAATACTAAGGGCGCAGCACAGCAGATTGCGAGCGCAGCAATATAAAGATTATTAGTAGTTGAGTCTTTTCTGGTCAGTAAAAGAAGCTTCGTGATTCCTGTGCTATAGAAGTTGTGCAGTCATTAATTAAATTGAACATGTCTGAGGAATATTCTAATGTAAAAGAAGTTGAATGAAATGTAGACTAAGTGTTGTTGTTAATAAATATTTTATAAAACAAGAATGATACTATTTTCCTTTCTTTTTTGTTTCTTTTATATTCATAAAGCGTATATGCCAAAGACAATGTTCAAATTATTTTGAAGACTCTGGTTGAAGAATTTTGAGTGAAAGGTGGATAAAATGCCCATGCAAATAAATTTCATAGGACAAGAATAACATTATTTTCTGAATTAATTCATATTCTTCAGAGTGTACATATTAGACTTTGCAGGAATGGTGTACTGTAAAACATACAATGTAAATAAATATGTTTAATTGATGGAAAACCAAGATAACTCCTGTTTTAGTAAAATATCAACAATTTCTTTATTAATATTTTGTGTAGAAAGCAAGTTTTGAAAAAACTGTTGACTTTTGAACCCTCATACAGTGCACAATTCCTAAATTAAATAAAACCCAAAGATCACCCTGTAATAAGCTCTAATTATGAAATTAATCAAAAAAAGAAAGAAGTTTATAACTATAAAGCCCTTCTTGGAAAACATTCTTTGGCTCTCCTGAAAAATTTCACTTTCTCACAGAGCAAGTTTTGCAAAAACGGTCCTCATAGTCCTTGTGCAACATGTTCCTTGAAACAATCCCTCACACTCTTTTCTTTCAACTTGTCTAGATCCCATCTTTTTGCATTCTTTCCTTTCTTCAATTTATTCAACTTCAGATGGCATTTCATGACCAACAAGTTGTGGTCAGAGTCCACGTCTGCTCCTGGGAAAGTTTTGCAATCCAACACCTGGTTTCTGAATCTCTGCCTAATCATAATGAAGTCTATTTGATACCTTCCAGTGTCTCCAGGTCTCGTCCACGTATACAGCCGTCATTTGTGGTGTTTGAACCAAGTATTGGCAAGGACTAAATTATGATCAGTGCAGAATTCAACCAGCCAACTTCCTCTTTCGTTCCTTTGTCCCAATCCAAATTCTCCTACTGTACTACCTTCTCTTCCTTGGCCTACCACTGCATTCCAGTCTCCCATCACAATTAGATTCTCGTCACCTTTTACATATTGTATTAAATCTTCTATCTCCTCATATATTCTTCCAATTTCTTCATCATCCGCTGAACTAGTAGGCATGATGTACCAGGAAGGCCTAGGTCCTGGCACATATCAATTGAAAAACTTTATTTCAGCATACAATTTCCGTCCACCATGCGATCAGCTGAGTGAAGGAACATTCCAGTACGTACCAGACTCCACGAGCGACCAGGCGAGGCCAAGTGACGTCACCTACCGCTTGAAACTTGCCTTCCCTAGAGATATTTCTCGAAAGAATTTTCCTCTTGTGAACTTTTTAACGCCTCAACCAATTTGAACACGACCAATGCTAAATTGTAGCAGACATCGTGAAAGTAAAATCCTGTAAATTTCGAAGCAATCTGTCCAGTAGTTTCTGAGTTATAACAATATAAATTTTAAGAAGATCGAGCACTCTCGGTCACATGACTTAGAACACCACCCCTCCTGGCGCAGATATATATGCCACTAGGTCAAGGCTAACAAGCAGTTCAGTTCAGCAGTACAGTCTAGCAGTGCAGTGCAGAGCAGTGCAGTATGTGTGTGTGAGTGAGACAGAGGGGAGACTGACCCTCGTACAGTATGTCAGTGCAGTCTCGAAGATTGTACTTTCCGTCGCGTTTCGCGGAAACGAAATTATGGGATAATCAATCGCCGTCGCACTTGTAAAAGACGTCGCACCGTAATTGGTTTATCGTGCCGTGACTACGATATAATTCACAGACATTTCGAAGTATAATTCGTGTGAAATTATTGAAGTACGAAGTTAAATATTTGACATTCACAAACTTTTTTTTTTTGCTAGGGGTTTTACGTCGCACCGACACAGATAGGTCTTATGGCGACGATGGGATAGGAAAGGCCTAGGAGTTGGAAGGAAGCGGCCGTGGCCTTAATTGCCTGGTGTGAAAATGGGAAACCACGGAAAGCCATTTTCAGGGCTGCCGATAGTGGGATTTGAACCTACTATCTCCCGGATGCAAGCTCACAGCCGCGTGCCTCTACGCGCACGGCCAACTCGCCCGGTAAATTCACAAACTAGAACATGACGTGTGGACTTAATTAATTTCACATAATATTAAATTACCACAGTAAACAGAAACTGTCGTGTACAATAACTCTAACTACTCTAGAACTCATTTCTTTCTAATACAGTACATCCTTGAACTGTCTATTTATTTACGTGCCATATTAGGACACGACTTACTACAATGATAAACTTGGTGAATATTAAGAACTTTTTTTAAAGTAATATAATTTTATCACCACCAGAAAATCAGTGTTATCTGCTAGGATAACGATTCAAAGACTGTGGTCAGAGACGGTAATGAGAAATATTACACGTAACTTTTACAAGTGTTTGAACTGTGTATTTATGGACGTTCTCAGTGACGATTTAAAATAGTGTTTTATGCAGCAAGGACTGTAATCATTCATTTAACGTCATAAAATTAACATATGAACTGAACTGTGTTTAACAGTGAATGATAGCATCTGTAAATACTACTTGCACCAAATAAACGTTCCATGTGCTAAAATCACCTCCACGAGCAGCAGAAATCTTGATGAAATTCTACAAGATCCAGCTACCTTCAACATCATCTCATCTATGGTACCCATCGAGGGACGTCAACGTGGTTTCTTCGTGGAACATCAAGTTCGAGTCTTCGTCCGCACCCCGCGGAATGTTCCAGATTCCTATCAACATTTGTAAGCCAAATTTTCTTATTAAGTGAGTAGTCACAAACTGACTGACTTTTTCTTATCAATCTTGAACAGTGATTTAATCAGTGCTGCGTGTGACGATATTTCGTAGTTTATCATCATTTCTCAAAAATTCATCTTTAATAATAATTTTTTTTTTTCAAAATTTAATATTCATATTACATAGAAGAACTCTAGGATTTTCAAGTGTTCTATATTTCAAGGCTAACAAACTGAGAAACTTTCAACAGAAATTTATTTTCTTATTTCAATTTTCAATTATAAGAGTGTGTTCATTTCATGAATTAATACTTAGAAAGACTTTAGGTGAAGAACTGACACTTCGTGTTTTCACAAAAGACTGTAGGATTTGTGATATTTATTTATTTTCACGAACTGAATTCAAGAAGATTTACGTTAACATTTTTGATTTCAACAAAATATCTGAGTCCTATATTGATATTGCAGGGTGGTGAATCATTTAACATTATTAATAAATTGTTTGGAAAAGGTATAACCATCTATTATTCGCCCTGCGATTCTATCCTGCTCTGTATCGGCTCCAAAATCAACTTCCACTACCTGAGATCCTTCTCATGCCCTAAACCCACGAACTTTTCCTGGTACAATATAGACCTGCACTATTGTGGTGGGCATTGGTTTGGTGTCTATCTTGACGACAATAATTCTTTCACTATGCTGGTCGTAGTAGCTTATCCGCTGCCCTATTTTCTTATTCATTATTAAACTAACTCCTGCATTTCCCCTGTTTGATTTCATGTTGATAATTCGGTAGTCGCCTGACCAAAAATCCTGTTCTTTCTGCCAACGTACTTCACTTATACCAACTACATCTAACTTTAGCCTATCCATCTCCCTTTTCAGATTCTCTAACCTACCACAATGATTCAAACTTCTAACATTCCACGCTCCGACTCGCAGAATGTGAGTATCCATCTTTCTGATGATCGCCCCCTCTCATGTAGTCCCCACCCGGAGATCCGAATGGGGGACTAGTTTACCTCCGGAATATTTTACCCGGGAGGAAGCCATCATCAGTACATCATTCATACAGAGAAAGCTGCATGTCCTCGGGAGGTAGTTACGGCTGTAGTTTCCCGTTGCTTTCAGCCGTGTAGCAGTATCAACACAGCTAAGCCATGTTGAGTATTATTACAAGGCCGTATCAGTCAATCATCTAGACTGCCGCCCTTGCAACTACTGAAAGGCTGCTACCCCCCTTTCGATGAACCATTCGTTAGTCTGGTCTCTCAACAGATACCCATCCGATATGGTTGCACCTGCGGCTCGGCTATCTGCATCATTGGGACACGCAAGCCTCCCCACCGCGGCAAGGTCACATGGTTCGCAGAGGAGGAAGGAAGGATATGCAGAGGTAAATAAAAAGGCACAAGACAGTGAGATATGGAGGTTACAGCAATGTTTGGATTTGCCAAAAGGCAGATCAACCTATAATGATGATGATGACATTGCAGCTGTACATAACATGACTTTTTATCTTTTTATTCCTAAGTGCAATACAGAAACTGATATTAGATATGTGTCATCGCGGGTTTTTCGTGGAAAATTTTTACACTCGATAATTTTTGTACATAGTTTAAGGCAGGAGCGTAGCCAGAGGGTACTGGGGGTTAGAACCCCACCATGGAATTTTTACAAAAAGAAAAGAAACAGAAACTGACAATAAACTAAATTAACTTTCACAGACATAATTGTAGAACCAACATATCTGTGATTCACATGTATATTTGTCCTTATAATGATAAGTCATTCATGCACCTCCATTGTGTTCTACCATCATTTTGTAACTACAAACACCCCACCCACCAATTGGCCAATCCTGGCTACGCTACTGATTTAAGGATATCTTTAACCGTTTAGGCAGCTTTAAGCCAAGCCTCAGGAAGGCTAGCACAGGGTTTCTACTATTAATAAATAAAAACACTGTTATTTTGGGCAACCTTTTAAAGATAGCTATGAAGTCAGGAAGAGAAAGTTTTCTTAATATACGTAAATGATGGAATAATATAACATCAAAAATAAGATTGTATGCAGATGACATAATTGTTTATAGGGAAATAAATACCATTGAGGATTGTTCAGAATTACAAAGGGACCTTGAGAGTATCCAACAATGGGTTGAAGAGAATTATATGAAGGTTAATGGAGGCAAATCAACTGTTACAACATTTACAAACAGGAGTTTTAAAACTGAATTTGAATATACTTTGGATGAGGTAGTTATCCCAAAATATGGCAAGTGCAAATACTTAGGTGTGAGATTTGAAAGTAATTTGCACTGGAAGGGTCATGTGGATGACATTGTTGGGAAAGCATACAGATCGTTACATGTCATAATGAGGCTACTTAAAGGATGCAGCAAAGAATTAAAAGAAAAAAGTTACTTAAATATGGTTCGTCCATTATTGGAATATGCAAACAGTGTTTGGGATCCTTACCAAGAATACCTAATAAAAGAAACAGATAGTGTGCAGAGGAAAGCAGCAAGATTTGTAACAGGGGATTTCAGGAGAAAGAGTAGTGTATCAGAAATGTTAAAGGAACTGGGTGGGAAACTTTAGGTAAGAGAAGGGAGAAAACTAGACTTATAGGATTATATAGAGCCTATACAGGAGAAGCAGCATGGGGAGATATCCGTGAGAGGCTTCAGTTGGAAAATAATTATATCGGCAGGACTGACCACAAATATAAAATTAGAAGGAATTTTAGCAGAAGCGATTGGGGTAAATTTTCATTCATTGGGAAGGGTGTGAAGGAGTGGAACAGTTTACCAGGGGTAGTGTTTGATCCTTTTCCAAAATCTGTACAGATATTCAAGAGGAGAATAAACAGAAACAGAGAAAATAAATGAAATGTTAGAGGGCATTTGACTAGTGCAGGTTAATGTAAATAAAAAATGTGCGTGAATAAATTAATTCCATTCCCTGGTCTAAGGAGTTTGGACAGCCAAAGTAGGGGAATGCCTATAGGGGTGAAGTACAGTAGGGACTTAGAGGGGCCTGGGACCGCTACGGTAGCTGTGAAGGCCCTTCAGGAACTCTGAAAGTGGTGGCAAAAGGGGCTCTGGTTAAAACGCAGCAGGTCGTTATGCTACTTAGATTCCAGAATGGGTAAAAAAAATGTAAATAAATGCAATGTAAATTTTGATCTTATACCAGTTGTATAGTATCATTTGAAGTAATTCCACATACTGTATATCAGTTGATATATTTGTAAGTAGTACAGGAGATTTTATAAGTAGAATTTTGTAAACAATATAAATTTATTAAGGATGAGCTGTGTGTTTAATAGAAAAAATTGTTGGCGTAAATTGTATAATATTGTATTATAGGAAGATTTTCTTCTCTTGTTAATTTAATATTTAGTGCTTGACAATAAAGTATTTTAGTACCATTTGCCACCGAGGTAGACACCTCATTTGCAAATAAAGAGATTTTTAATTGTTTTAAATTTTTGAAGTCCTCCTGACCTTTTATACTCTACAATTCTTTTAATGGTTTAGGTTATGTAAGCTGAGAAATTGTTTGCATGGCTTCATTTTCTTTGAGTTGTTTCACAGAAACCATTATTGTTTGGCTTCATTTCATCAAAGTGCATTATTTAAAATACGAAAACTTTTCTCAGAAGATCCTCTTGGAAAGAGCAAAAACCGCATACAAATCTATCCAGCAGTTCTTGGGTTATAGCCGAACACAGACACATGCTACAGAAAGAGAGATGTCAAGTTTAAAAAACAAATAGAAATATACTTCATTTTTCCTGGCCATATACGTGCCCATACAAGTGGCACTCTCGAGCTCGCTCAGGTTCGGCTCGTCCAACTTTCTTGCACTATATCTAGCGTCACTTCTCTTTTCCTTAAAGCAACTTCAGCTGTTCGTTTCCATGTTGCCTTAGGACGCCCTCTTCCTCTCTCTGGCAAGAGCTCTCTGTATCAGTGTTCCAAGACCATCCCAACCTCTTGACATGACTCACCAACCAAAACAATATCATCTGTATAAAGTATAGTCCATGGCAGGTTTGTCATCAATTGCTCTGTCAGGTAGTTGATGATAATGTTGAACAGTGCCCACCCCTGTTGTACACTGACATCAATATGGAAACTGTCTGAAACACCTGCAGTGGTTCTCACCTTAGTAGATGGACATAGGTGAAGACCTTAGATCATCTTCACATACATTTCAGGAACTTTTGGATGTTGTAGAACACAATCAAAGTCTTTCTCCAGATCAAGGAGTCTTTACATAGTTCACAGTGTTTCTCAGTCAAGATCCACAGAGTATGAATAACGTCACTTGTTGACGTATCCAATGAGAAATCACACTGGTTCCGGTGGAAGTTAATCAAACCCTTGATGGAGTCTCCAATGACATGCTCCCAGATTTTGAGTGTGTGTGTGTGTGTGTGTGTGTGAATTGACTTTGATGCCTCAGTAATTCTCGCATTCTTGGGCATCATCCTTTAGCGTGTAGATGGGCAAGCTTTGATAAAACTGTTCTGGGTCATTGGGGTTACAGCAAGGATCTTGTTGAAAATTTTCGTCAGTCAGTCATTTCCTTTGACATCTAAGACTTTGCATAAATCAGCTACTGCAATGTTAGAAAGCACAGGTCCCCCAACTGGACACTGTAAAGCTGCTTTGTCCCATGGAAACTCCTCATTTAACAACTCTTTGAAATATGTACTACTCTCAGTTGTTAATGGCTTTATCATGTCAGAAATGTTCTCTGATCATCATGTGAACTTGGAGGTGACAATATTCTTGGATTGTTTTTAATGCTAAGCAGCGGCCTTGTAGATTGGCTGCACACACTCTGGTGTATCCAAATCTCATACAGGTCTCGCTGCGCTTCACTTTTAGCCAACACAATGTTTCTCTTGGTCTGCTTTTTGACGGCCTTATATTCTGCCTTTAGGTCTTGTCCATTCTGGTTGTCTTTCTCTTTCCACCATGCTTTAAACACAGTCTTTTTCCTCCTCAGTACCTCCTGGATGTTATATTTCGACCACCAGGTTTTCTTGGGTATTTTCAGTTTGTCATTAGAAACTCCAAGATGATGCCTTGCCCTGCGGGAACAGTACTTCTGGAATCTTTCCCACATTTGATCTGGGGTGACATTGATGTTCTCCTGTATGTTTTGGACACTATAAGCTCCAATATCATCAATGAGTGGCTGTGCTGTCTCTTTATCTCGCAACTTAAACCACTTAATCTTCGTAGTTGGTTCAACTCTGCTGTTTAATGGACACCGTAGCTGGATGTTGCTGAAAATAAGCCTACAATGAGATGTCAGAGGCTCTCCTCCGGTGATCTGGCAATCAACAAACTATTTTAGCCAATTGTGGTTGCAGAGAATGTAGTCTACTTTGCAGTAGGACCATGTTTATCGTAAACTACACCTAGCATGAATTGAGTATAACTATAAGATATTTAATTTCTTCTTTCATTTTCCAAAACTACATAAATAAATATGGGCATTATTAAATGCTAAACAATTAAAAAATAACTGAAATGAGCTCCTGATGCAGTAAAAACAATAAAGGTCAAGATGTCGATTATCAGGTTGTGTGATGCCATCTTTGCATTTTGCAACAGAACTTCTTATCAAAGCATCTAGGATATTAAGAGTAGCCATAAAAAAATCATGGCATACATGTTTCTTTTCATTATCAATTATAAAAGCATACACAAGAAGTGTACATTCTTAGACTCCTTTATAGATTTCTGATAGTTTGATTCTTTTCCATTTTTCTATAAGATTTGCAATAAACTGACATTGATTGTTTAAGCTCTCCATACCATAAAATCCTATTTTCTTCATTGACTAATTTTAAACACTTGTGTCTACACCTTACTTCGCAGGTTCTGGTAATAATGGCTGTCCTGGTACCTCTTTTCCTCTAGTTCCAATGTGATCCATCTGCTGGTTACACTATGAAAAATCTAAACCGTTTTCAATTTTCTATATAACTGATTTTACTCAACTTTTCCAAGAAGTGGTCGTAAGAATGAAATCAGGCCGATCTTCAAGTCCACAACCATTAGCAAGGGCGTATGAAGATAAATTTCCAGTATCTGCACGTAAATATAAAGATATTTGTGTGATATGTGATGAGCTGATGATTCCACAAGAACATCACACATATTGCTGAGGACTGAAGACAGACGAAAGTATTTAGGATGGTTTGCCTGAACCAGAAAATGATGAAACTTTAGAAGAATAATTTCAGTGATTTACAACTACATTTAAGGACATTAATATCTAAATTATTATGCCTGTCACTATTGTTATACACTTGATAATAAATATTCTTACGCTTTCTTACTTGTTCATTAACTTGAAGTGATTTTCTGAACAGAAAATATAGGCTTAATTTCAGCTGTTTTAATTCTATGTGAAAATAAAAATGCATTTGTTAAACTTTATGACATGCCAAAACCATGAATGTGACAAAATCAACCCATGGAGGGGGTTGTAATCAACTTTAAATGAACATTATGGTAAACTATTTTAACTACTTGTATGACATATTGCAATAAAAATTAATACAGTATTCACTTATTCTTTTAAATTATGTAATTTTATTTATGCTTGAAAGTTTCAATTACATTTTTCTCAAAACTAGTGAAATGCACATCCATAATTCTGGCATATAGGAATACTTTGTTAAGAATACTTTGTAATTTCCTATCTCTTCCTCATTATCTCCCCTTACCCGAATGTTATTAACTCCTAACACATCCACATGCATCCTCTTTGCTGACTCAGTCAGTTCTACTTTCTTTCTTGCCCACAGATATTAATAGCTCCTCATCAAATTCCGTTTCATTCATCAAATTGTTTCCAAGGAGTCCCTCGGCTGTCTAATGGAAGTGGAACTCCGTTACTCCCGTAAGTCCGAGGCTTGCTTAAATGTTCTGACTTCAGTAAATTCTGTGAAGCAGGATGATACCTTACTTACACATAGTCCCAGAGAACATCTCTCCTCTAACGGATTAGGACCTCCAGTGGACTGTATATTCCTAGCCACCTGAGCACAAGATGGCTACTCCCATTCCACATTAACTAGTATCTTGACTCCCAGGAGCACTTACTAGGCCACTCAGCCTTTACCCATGGTTCATGAACTAGGACGTGACTACAGTAACCCATACCATGAACCATACAAATACAACATGTGGAAAAATTAATCAAAAATTTAAAAATATTTATTGAAAGGATGGTAAAAGAGGAAAAGGGTGAACGGCTGAATCCTTTGTACATAAAGTAATAAAACACTTTTTTTGATATGAAAATTTCATTTTCCTCCATATAAACTTCTGGAAAGGACACTTGATTACTGCAAAGTAATTAATGGACAGTTCTTTTGCAGATATTTCAAGTAACTTTGTACATGAATGACAACAAATTCAGTACTGAACTTATTTAAAGAAAAATTGAGGACTTTATAAGTAATTTGGTTAATAAAGCTGCTAAAGTCTAACAACACATTAGTATTAAAAGCAACAGCAAGAGAATATATTTCTGTCAATCTTATATGAATGTTGAGCACAAATCTCACTAATATTGAGCAACTAGGCAAATAGTTAATCTCAAAGGCAATTGATGCATATCAAACACCTTGCAGGACGGAACAGTTCACTGCTTAACAATAAATACAAATATCAGTATATTAAATATTTCAAGCATTGTACATTTCATCATCAACGATATAAACAATGTACTACACAGTACATATAAATAATATACTACACAGTACTCATTATCACTAAATAAGTGAACAAAACTACTGAAAATTGTGCTGATTGAGCATTAATATATGAAGGATTCAGAAAACACTTATAAAATAATTAACAATGCAGAAGGAGGCAAAAATATGCATACAGTCTTTAACATGGATTACATACATGAATTTATGAAGACAATGTGCACAGAGTGATGTACTCTCAGAAGATGGTGCTTCATAAGATGCCATGTCAAGTATTGTGTGACTCACAAGATTAGCAGTGTTCAAGCACCATTCATTTGGAAGTGGTATTTCAATCATGAATATGTAAAAAATATGAGTGGCAAGTTGTAATATCAACAGAACCTCTAATGGAACTGTCAACTGAGTAGCCCAGACAAAACATTAGTTCCCTTCAAGAACAGGCTTAATACTGAATAAAACCACTTCAGGCCTACATAACAACTCTATGGGGTATTGAAGGTATGATACATTGAGGCGAATCCACTTGCTCAACAGGAGATCCCATAATTCCAGCAAGTACAGGGACATCCATGACTGTATTTCACCCACTGTTCCAAGTGTTCCCACAGATTTTCGATAGGATTCAAATCAGGGAACTTTGCAGGTGAGATCTGGTGCGACAGGCTGACTGAAGGTTTCTCAAACCATACTGCACACATGTGTTGGCCCTGTGAACACGGCATTTGTCATCTTGGAAGATGGGATAGTCTGCAGCAGTCAGTATGAAGATGCCCGACTCGTTGGCTGAATGGTCAGCGTACTGGCCTTCGGTTCAGAGAGTCCCGGGTTTGATTCCCGGCCGGGTCAGGGATTTTAACCTTAATTGGTTAATTCCAATGGCTTGGGGGCTGGGTGTGTGTGGCGTATTCAACATTAGAAATCATCCTAGGTAGGGCCCTCATCTTCACAGACTCCATTATTATTATAGTATATTATATGTATGTTATAGTATGTTATATAAGTGAATGTCCAGATACTCATGCTAGTTCATTCTAATAGTTACATGAATGAAGTGTGTCAAAATCATGTTATAAATATACCCCTACACCATCGCAGACTCATCTCCTGCTCGAACCATACCCTCCATATAGTGTGGATGAAATGCTTCATTGGGCCACCTGTGCATTCTATGCTTGCATCACTATCACGACTCATTGGGTAACAATACACATTTCTAGTCTGTTACAGTCCAGTGGCCTCTTGTATGGTACTTAACTCTCAACTGTTCACTGCATGTGATTCCCATCTCCATGTTTATTCAGAAATTGACTGAAGTGGATCTGCATTCATGAACTGCAGCAATTACTATCAGGTTTGAAATCCTATTTTTTTATGACAAGGCATGACACTCATCTCCAGTCTCTCCGGGTTAGCATATTTTTTGTGTGACCACAGTTCTGATGCTGTGTTTTGTTCATATGCAAGGTAAAACATTCTTGTAGATACATTGGATAGTCTGTGTTGGTACACTACCAAAAATTGGGTAACTTTATTCACTGTGCCCTCATGGGCTTGCTCAAACATGATAGCCCCCTTCTGCCAGTCTGTCACATCCTTTCTCTTAAAACTGTAAAATGGAGAGTTTAGTCTTGAAGATTATTATATGCCATTAATAATGACAAGCTTGATTGAAGTATGCAGTGTAGTTGGTCATTTTAACAAGAGATATGAGGATGAGGAATTATGGGAAATGTGGTTTGGTCCAATGTAAAACAATTTAATCTCTTGCAAGCTTGCAGATTTATGTGACTTATGATACTGTGATCTTAAGCCAGATTTATGAGGAATACAAACCAAAAGAGCATGACTTTCCATTTCAGAAATTCCATTTGCACAGGTCAGGACTGACCCACAGTTGCCTTGGGAAGAAGAGAGTAATGACAGCACTGAATTTCATGACCCTCATTGGTGTAGTAATTCAGCATAACACTGAATGTAATGGCCAGTCTATTTCCTAGGATTTAGTGTCTGTTGTGGACTGTCATCCCAGGGCTTTTGTATGCGGAGTTACTGGCCTTGCAACATGTTTTGCATATTCATTTTTGAACTCTGTGGAAGAGATCAGCTTTATTTTCAACAAGTGCCATCACTGATGATGTGAGAAGCTACCTTGGTAGGAATGAGCTAGGTAAATGCCTACATCAGATGAAATGGTCCTGGTGAGCCTACACCAATGCTCATTCCAACTTTTCCTCACAAGAGATCATGAAGGATGTATACCAGAGAAAACCAATTAAATTGGCAATAATAACAAGGGAAGTAAACATACATACAATTGGTTTTATATCACACCGACACACATAGGTCTTATGACGAAGAAGGGATAGGAAAGAGCTAGGAGTGGGAAGGAAGCGGCCATGGCCTTAATTAAGGTACAGTCCCAGTATTTGTCTGGTGTGAAAATGGAAACCCATCTTCAGGACTGCCAACAGTGAGGTTTGATGATGATGATGATGATGCTTGTTGTTTAAAGGGGCCTAACATCTAAGGTCATCATCCCCAAGGTGAGATTTGAATCCAGTATCTCTTTAATGCAAGTTCACAGCTGCATCTCTCTAATTGCACAGTCAACTTGCTCGGTGTGACTGTACAAGCACACATGGATAAAATTAACCCATGGGTCCAAAATTTGCTGTTCCAACCTTCATCAGTAGAGAGTGGAATAAGAATTGTATGGTAATTACTGCTGACAATGACTATGAACCTAACCGGTGCAACAAAACCATCAGCTTTCACCCCGTACAAGATTGTCGTTATTGCACTTCATCCAATATCAACTGCAAATTTTAATGCTCTGTCCAGCTTTCTACAACAATCGACACTGTAGCCAAATAAATATACAGCTACTGCAATACCTGCAAAACCCACAACATGGTTTTTCCTGTCCTCATTCAGAGTTGGCACATTCAAACCCCATTTGATGATGTTTCACAGTTTGAAGTCAGTCAGGAAGTCAAAAAATTTAAGAAACTTGTTTTCCACTTCCAGATGTACATATGTCCCTTAGGTTCATTCAGCCTGCTCTAAAAATGAGTACCAGGTTAATTCCTGAGGGTAAAGGCGGCCAAGTGTAGAGCTAACACTCTAGCCCACCACGTGCCGAGGTTACGGATAGTGAAAGCCTTTAACTTCCACCCCTCCTAGGCCCTCACGGCCTGTACGGAGATGACTTTGTTTTGCTCTTTGCTTTGCTTTACAGTTTTAAGTCCTTCATCATTCACCGTCATCTTCTCACTCTCTTGCCTTTAGTGAGTTTGACATCACGGTGCTCAGGTCCAAAGAAGCACCCAGCTATTATGTAAGATAACCACTCTCCCTCCCTTTATCTCACATCAGCATCTACTTGCCAACAATGACCATCCCATTCTTATTCTATCCTCCACTGATGAAGGGTGCAGCCAAAAATTTTGTACTCGCATGTTTCTTTTACGTGTACTCTATCCATGTGTGCTAACATGATAAGTTACTCTTCATCTGTTTCCTACACATATACATTTCTTTCCTGTTAGCTTTCTTACCTAAGCATTTAATAGCTCGAGGGCATAAAATTGTACAACTGGTCAACATGACTACAGCTGTAGTTTGTTGGATTCAAAACTGTAAGGATAATAATGGTAGCACTTTGAACATTTAAGTAACAGAAGATATACTAATGCAGTTTTTAGCTGAAATGTGGATATTTTTGACCCCATCTGCAATTTCTAAATTTACATCCGCTTCATAATATCAATTTCATTATTATGGTAATGTATATGATTAATAAATTTTATTTCATCTTGAGTTCATCAGTATCAAGAACCTACTGTAAATTACGAGTTTTGAGAATATTTCAGTAAAATACACACCAGTTAATTAATTCTATACAAGAAGCACCCTAATTCAATCTATAGCAGATACATTTTTTAAAAGCTCATAATATAAAAGGGATTCACAACAAAAGTGGACCAAATCCAAAAAATAAAATAAAAATTGAAATTTCATATTATTGCTGTTGGGTTGCTAATATCAATAATTATTCAGAACAGCAATTAACTAAGTTGAATCAGTTATTTCAGAAACTGGACTTCTCCACGTGGTTAGATGTGGATATGCTACCTCATAAGATATACCTATCATTTTAGAGAAAAATCATCTCTATCCAACCTCTCCAATGCCTCCATATGGTGTACAGGATTTTATAATTTACGCAGAAACTAGAAATCTCCAGGAGAAGTATGCATAAAATACCTTGTCCAGCAAGATCTTTTGTTATCCATAAGCCGCAGGGTGCAACAGGGCGCAAAAGAAGGAGCCCGGTGAGTTTAGTGTTTGTGTTGCAGGAAATAATAAACACAAAAAGGGTGTAAAAAACGTGGAATACAAGTGCGAAACAATTGAAAGAACTGGGACCAAAGGCTTGGAATATGTTAACTATTCTGGAAACTTAGTGAGCGCCAAGATGACGAGAAAATTTTGGGTTAAGTGTTCACTACTGTATTTAGTTTACTACAAAGAATATTATAGACTACATTTTGTGTTTAAGTGAGGTCAAGTTAAATTCTTGGTGAAAAGCCATCATGACACCTAGAAAATATGTGATGGGCACGTAATGCATAATTGATAAAATATTAACTAAATATAATTATTTTACCAGGCTCGTGCATAACACAAAGACCTATTCTAAGGAATAAGTGGAACTACTGTAACACTGTATTCTAAACATAGGTGTACTGTTAGTACCAACAATCACAAAATGTAGAACTAATTTACTTCAATATTTCAGGTGTTCTAGGAAATGTTTGGAATGTGTTTCACCTGGAGAAGAAATAAAAGAAATAGTAAGTTTCAACACATGGACAAGAGGAGTGTGACAGTCTTCAGCAGCCAGCACAATTCCTATCCTCGCCGCTAGATAGGGGCTTCATTCATTCCATTCCTGACCTGGGCGAATGACTGGAAACAAGCTGTTTTCATCACATGGACAGTAAAAATAGTAAAGATGCCTACTTACAGTCATGGTTCTCAAGACTGGTACAGGTCGATATGGCACAATTTGTGCGGCTTTTTGACTCATGCATTTCAAAGAGAAACATTCGAATGCTGCGGTGATCTAAAGTTTATTTTTGAAAATATTTCATGATAGATTCAGTGGCTGTGCGGTGTGGGTCACATAGCTATCAGCTTGCATTCGGGAGATGGTGGGTTTGAACCCCACTGTTGGCAGTCCTGAATAGGGTTTTCCGTGGTTTTCCATTTTCACACCTTAATTAAGGCCACGGTCGCTTCCTTCCCACTCCTAGCCCTTTCCTATCCCATTGCTGCCATAGGACCTATCTGTGTCGGTGTGATGTAAAGCACATTATCATTTGAAAGACCACAGATGGACATATGTTGTAAGTGTGAAGACCTCAGTGTAAAACTCAAATCAAAGACACTAAGTGATGAAGGAAAGCATGCTGCAGAAGTAGAATTACTAATTCACAAACAAAGGAACTCGAAATTTCATAAGGTCATTAAATCTAATCATGACAAATGTCTATCAAACAAAAGAAATTCTAGGAATTTCAATGGATTAAACAGTATACATCAAACCATTACACAACATTTTTTTTTTTCCTGATGCATATTCTGGGGAGAACGGGAACATTAAGATGCCTCTTATGCCGTTAAAAGTAGTCCATGTCCGGCCATTCATTCCTACCGAATGATGCTGACTTCAGTCTAATAGTGAGAGCTGCAAGTAAGATGCAGGTTATCTAGGGCCCAGATGACTGATTCAATATTGTGAAAACAGAAAAATGCAAAGAAACAAAATTTGACTGGCAATCACGAACAGAAAAGAAACTATTAATGGTCTCATGAGGTACAGTGGCCAGCCTTTGACAATAAAGTTTAAAGAAACTTTACAGGAAATGGTGGAATTCAGTGAGGTAAATTTTATGAAGAAGAGAAAGGGAAATAGACTTAACTCACTGGCAAATGTTCCCCAAGAACTACTTTATAACAAGAATCAGAAGCTGCTTACACATGAAAAGAAGAAGGTTATGATCGATTTACTAATGCTTATTCCACAATTCATTTCAGTGGGCTTGGCATACTGATATATAATAGCAACTTCTGGCATGGTGAGGAAAGCAAGAGGAAACTATCTTGCCTTCATTTCCCTAGTATGACTCTTCAGTGATGTCTAGGCCATCTATAATAGTTATTGGCAGAGCTGATGAGGATCAAACCAGCCTTCGGAATGAATACCTAAAAGTAATTCCACAATTACATCATGACTATAACATAAAACTTCAAACAGGATGATTCAACAAGTGGCAATGAATTTGTGTTTTTGTGAAGACAGAAGAATAGTGATATACCGGTAAACTTGCTGGTGAGAAAATATGACGTAGGTTCTTAAAAAAAAAAAGTTAATTTAATTGAAGAGAATACATAAAATAAACATGGAATAAAAACATTTTTCAGTGCACAAGTGAACAATGTCCAATAATTTTAAAATAAATTGTACACACACTTGTTATAAAAAGTGAAAAGTATCATGTATACTTCTCCTATATTAAGTCTGTATGTCTTCCTTGTAATAGTCAAAATAAAAATCATGTTTAATTTAATTTCATATCAGTTTTTCTCTGAACAGTAAAATGTGGACTTCGTCTACTTCGGTTCTGAACCCCTCACATATAAAAACATTTCTAAATGACCACCGGTGTCAAAAATGTCAACAGATGACAATGATAAGGTAAAGAACATTTTAAAATTTTCTGTGAGACATTAAATTAATCTAACATTCAATTATTATAGAAAACTAGAATAGAAATATATATTCATTATCATCACATATTCATTACAGAAACACTGAAGTATAAGACTAGGCTACTATTCTACATATCTATAAAAATAGAAATGAATGTTACGCTTTATTCAACAGGCTGTACTCAACAATCATTGTATTCTCACCACACATTACTGAAAATAGTTTCCTTTGGTATGGTAACTACAAAGGCATTAGCTATTCAATGCAGGTGAACATCATAATTACTTGTAATTTATACTGTCAAAATACCCTAAAATTAAGGGACAAATAAACTCTCTACATAGAAGTTATACACTTGACATGCATGAAAGCACGGTAGTATTCTTCCATACAGGCATTAAAGGGGAGAATGAAAAACACTTTAGTTTCATTCCATCAATGTGGGCTGATGATCTTGTATTCTAGCACTTTAAAACAACATTATTCATTTCCACCAGTAACAAGTTGGCAGTTTGAAGTCTGACTTCTATAGGAAGAAACATCAAAGTCTAACACACGTTTAGTCAATGCTGCAGAGGGACACAACATAGAGGCTGTTGGGTTTAAGCATTATATAAGTAATTCAACTGCACACCTGAGATTACTGTATTTAAATCAATGTAACTCATAGGGTCAGTTAGTGTGCACATCAGTAGGTTTGGTAGACTGATATGTAATAGCACAGTTTTGCTCAGCGAGGAAAGAAATGGGAAACTCTTTAGTGACAACTAGGGTACCAATGACAGCTGATGGTGAAGCTATTAAGGAGTCAAAAAAAAAAAGAAAAGGGTAGCAACCACAGACCTGAATCTTCAGATCACAAATAAAATCTTATTTAATATCTCTATTTACTACATGTTTATGAATAATTAAGCTCAATGTGTATAATAGAGTCCTGATGTCAGGGGCTAGCTAATGATTGGATAGTGTAATTAGGCATTCATGTATTATGCTCTAGGTTGTGAGATTTAAAACCCAGCACGGTCGGTTACCATTAAAGTGTGTTTGAATGAGAGAACGATGTTAGACGATTGACTGATACATTAAAGAACCCCTTTCAAGGTGAAATTCCAAAACTTAATGTCTTTCAAGACTACCATTAGTCGAATAGATGTTATCTATTCTAGCAATCTGGACAACAATCAAACAATATTTTGAAACTTATAGCACAGGACAGTCTCTGATATGTTAACACAACATGTCTCTCGGTTTAAGAAAAAAAGCTCAAAAAGACCTACGTGTGGCCAGTTGCGATATATTTTGGAGAAACCTGGACAATGAACAAACGTGACATAAAAGGACTAAAAGCCTTTGAGATGTGCTGCTGGTGACATTTGGAAAAAAATAAGCTAAGTGGGGAAGAGGACCAAAGTGAATGTACTCAAGCAAGTTAATGAGAATCAACAGCTAATCAATAAAATCAACAAAAGAAGATCAACATGAATGAGGGATGGAAGTTTAGTCATTGGAATACTTGAGGGCAAAATACCTAGAAAATGCTCTTGTGGAAGGCCAAGAAACATATTTATGAAGGTTTCATCACTTGTACTGGTCTAATAAATTATGAAAAAGCTAAAAGAATAGCCCATTGGAGAAGACTCATTGCAAGGACAAACCAGTTGAAAGACTGAATACATGATGTTAGAACAGGAATAAAATGACCAGTAACAGGCAAACAAAATTGCGTATCCCTGTACTATCCGATACCTGTAGCAGTACAGCAAACAAGTCGTGTGCACGTGGAGATCATTTGATTAAAAGAAAAGGGTGCCTAATATAATCATATGTGAAGAAATAAAGATACACAAAGCATTATACGTAATCCCACAAGTCATAAGTCTGTACAGTTTGAGGGTGTGTGAAAAGGAAGATCATCTGATTGAACTCCTTCACCAGCACAGAAATTGTTTAGTTTCAGTTTATGATGCATAAGTAAGTTTAATGTCTGAATTTAAGAGACTTAAAATGTAAGTAATAATAATTTACTAACACTAAAGGGAAAATTCTTCCCATATTCAATGGTAAATTCATTGTTCAGTTTCAGTCTATGATGCATAAACAAGTTTAATGTATGAATTTAAGAGGCTTAAAATGTAAGTAATAATCATTACAATCATTTACTAACATTAAAGGGAAAATTAACCCATATTCACTGGTAAATGTATCTTAAGGGACTAGTTACACTTCCACTGCAGCTGACATGAAATTACATGCTATGATGGTTGTTCACCTGATCCTTTTTCTGTAAAGAGGGAGCAGAGTAGTAAACAGATGAAAAACAGACCGCTGACAATTAAGAAGGCAAAATTAATGTTCTTACAGTATTTCATAATATCTTAACTTTTGCAATCTTAATCTTAACCTCAAACTGAGAAAGCAGTCTTAGCAAAGCAGTCTTAGCAAACTAATGATTCATCCATTCTTATACCCAAAACTCCTCATTCAGATGGAGAGAATTACTTCTTCTGTTGCCCCTCCCCATCAGAGCTTCTATTATCAAGACACAGCAAATATTCAAGAATATTATTTATTTTTATTTATTTAATCCTTTTACCCTCCAGAGTTGGATATCCCCCTGGACTCAGCGAGGGATCCCACCTCTACCGCCTCATGGGCAATGTCCTGGAGCATGAGACATTTGGTCAGGGATACAACTGGGGAGAACGACCAGTACCTCACCCAGGTGGTCTCACCTGCTATGCAGAGCAGGGGCCTTGTTGGGGATGGAAAGATAGGAAAGGATAGGGAAGGAAGAGGAAAGAAAGCGGCAGTGGCCTTAAGTTACTGTAGATACCATCCCGGTATTTGCCTGGCGAAGAAGTGGGAAACCATGGAAAACCACTCTGAGGATGGCTGAGTTAGGAATCGAATCCCATCTACTCAGTTGAGCTCCCGAGGCTGAGTGGACCCTGTTCGAGTTCTCATCCACTTTCAAATTTCGTGACAGAGCTGGGAATCGAACCTGGGCCTCTGGGGGTGGCAGCTAATCACATTAACCACTACACCACAGAGGAGGGCCAAGAATACTATACTGACACATACTGTAATTATATCATCATATAAAGCAATTGAATCAAGTAAGAGGTAGGACCCTCTTAGAGGCAGCCCTGTCTAGGGAGTGGCGCCCCTGCCTATGTGAGTTCCAAAACACACTGACCCGGTATGTAACATCCGGTAAAGGGTCCCAGCTCAGGGTAACGAGTGAAGACCTCAATGGCAGCAAAAGCAAGGAATATGATTTGGTATGGTGGAGCTGCCGGAGGAGGCAACCCATTCCTCTGGGGATAGTACAGATGGAACCCACTGCCTTGTGGGACGAGGAGGGATCCTCAAAGGCTAAGGGAGTAAACCCCGAAAGAAAATCCTCAATTATGTTAGGCCTAGCAAGCCAGTAAAAGAGCTTATTTGTAGTTGCTTTCAAAACATATAAGAGCCTCAGAACGCATTTATCAACTAAATTAATACGCTACCATGTCAGGGATGATGGTTTATGGCCTGATGATAGACAGGGTCTTGCAAAAATGGAAATCCCAGAGGAGAGTAACACGGATTCGGACCATCGACTTACTCAACCTCATAGGAAAATGTGAAGAACTAGTAGATCTCATGGAAAGAAGGAAATTAATGATACTGGGGCTGAGTGAAACCAAATGGAGAGGGAAAAGAATGAAGAAATTAAGGAAACAGTATACACTGTATTGGCATGGAAATGACAAAAGAGATGAGGAATGGTGTTGGTTTCATCATGAGTAAAGATCTAGGAGTCTCTGACATTCAGTATGTTAGTGAGAGAATAATAAAGGTGACTGTGAATTTAGGGAAAGAAAAACTAACTTTGGTACAGGTGTATACACCTCAAACTGGATGCTGTCAAGAGAATAAGAACCAGTTTCTTGATGATTTGGAAAACATTATTAGTAAAGAGATAGTAATAATTATAGGAGATCTGAATGCACAGATTGGGACAGATAGAACAGGATATGAGAATGTAATGGGACCTCATGGATATGGTGGAAGAAATATAGAAGGTGAATATCTCAATGACTTCTCTATGAGGAATGGGTTGGTGGTGAAAAATAGTTGGTTCAAGAAGAGACAGAGCCATAAGATAACACTATATAGTTGGGATGGACTACAAAAGACAGTAATTGATTATGTCATCTCAGATGAAGAAAGGAGCAGAATGGTAACAGACATCAGAGTAATACCCAGCAATAGTCTTGACAGTGACCACTGTCTATTAGCAGTGGACCTGAAAAACTTCTATGCACCAAAATACAGAACAGGAAAACGCCAAAAATCAATGTATGGGAACTCCAAAAAACAGATAAGAGGAGTATCAGAAGTGGATAAAAACCCTGTTACCAAGAGATGAAAGGAAAAATGGAGAGGCAGAATGGACCAGACTAAGGGACACATTGGTTAAGGAAGCAACTGAAGTTTGTGGAAAGACAAGTATGATAACAAGGGAGAAGGAAACACCTTGGTGGAATGAAAGAGTGAGAGCAGCAGTCAGGGAAAGAAATCTCTTGCGGAAAGAAAGAGATCGGGAGAAAAATAAACTGGATCTTACTAGAGACGAGGTAAAGATCAGAAACCACGAAAAATTATACCGAAATAAGAAACTGGACGTTAAAAAGAACAGTTACAGAAGAAAAGGCCAAGGCATGGAATATATTCACTCAGATACTGGAGGAAGACAGCAGAGGCAATAAGAAACTACTGTGTAGTGTTATCAGAGGTAAAAGGAAGCCAATGAATACCATAAAAGCACTAGAAGATCAAAATGGAAATCTGGTTAGGACAGAAAGTGACATCAGAGAAGTCCAGAAGAATCATTTCGACCACCTACTGAATAGACCAGTTCAAGAACAAAATACAGAACTGGAAATCCAAGCCTACAATGAGGAACCTCCCATCACCTGGACAGATACTGAGACAGCCTTAAAATTTATGCCTAAAGGAAAATCTTCAGGTGCAGATGAAGTGAATGTGGATATGATAAAGGCAGCAGGCAACCAGGGTATAGAATGGCTGCACAGAGTACTAAATGCCATACAGACAGACAATACCTGCAGACTGGAGTAAGAGAGTTATAATTGCTCTGTTTAAGAAATGCAGCAGATGGAAATCCACCAACTATACGGGAATAACACTGCTGTCTCAAAATTCTAAAAATTCTAGAGAAGATCATAGAAAGGAGATTGAGAACCATCATTGAACCACAGTTAGAGGAGGAGCAATATGGATTCTGAAGTAACAGATCAACAATGGATCTAATTTTTAGCATCCGCATGCTGATGGATAAGTATTGGGAGAAAGGTAAGAACCTGGTCATTATATTCCTGCATATAGCAAAGGCCTATGATGTTATAAAAGATAAGATCTGGGAGTGCCTGAGGAAAAGAAATGTGTCTGAAGGACTGGTAAGGAAAATTCAGATGTTGTACAAAGACTGTACTAGCTGTGTACAAATTGGGGAAGGTTGATCATCATGGTTTGAGACCAAGAGTGGAGTTCAGCAAGGAAGTGCACTGTCCCCACTACTGTTCATCACTGTTATGGGCAATATTATGAAGAACATCAAGGAAAAGTTAGGTGAACTGAATGCAGTGGCCTTTGCTGATGATATCATGATCTGTGGTGAAGTACAGACCAGACTCAACGTATGGAAATCCCAGTTTCAGGAATATAACCTCAACAGCAGCAAGACCAAGACAGTGGTGATGTCAGTCAACAGAGAAGTGCATCCAGCAAGTGTAAAACTAGGAGATCACCAGCTAGAGTGTGGGGATAGTTTTCCTTACCTTGGAAGTGTAATCTCCAGTGATAATTTGATCAGAAAGGAACTTAAAAACACAGTGCAAAAGGGATCAGAATTCTATCAACAAGCAAGAACACTTTTATGGGATGACATGATTCCAAAACCGGCCAAACTGATCATGTTTAACAGCTATTTCATACCAATATTGACCTATGGTTTGAAGCGTGCACCCTCACAAAAAGAGATTCATTAAGACTGCAAGCATCGGAGATGAAATTTCTTAGATCCACCATCTAGAAAATCAAGATGGATGAGTTAAGAAATGAGGAAGTGAGGAAAGAAGCCAGAATAAACACATCCCTATTAGACCAAATCAGTTCATCCCGACTACGGTGGTACGAGCATGTGACGAGGATGGAGCCTCGTGAGAGGGCAGTTTGAGGTAGATGCTGAGATAATAACTTATATTCCACAGTTACTTCCCTTTCAATTCTAGACCCAATGAATTACAAATACACACACTAGTAGATATTAAAACACTTCAGGGTGTGGGAATGTTGATCACATCATCTCAAACTTCTCATTTGAAGCAACAACATAGTTATTACAAATACCAACAAATAGACAACTATACTTCATTAAACTCTGCCATACATATATAACTTACTATAAAACATCAAACTATCATCACACTCCCCTCAACTTACTATATTTCATATTCAACCATATACCAAAACTTCTTTCTCATAAACCCTTAATATATTTATAACATCTGAAGCATTTTCTAACAATATTTTTTATTCTGTCACAATTATTATCAGGGAATGGAAGGGAAAAGGAAATATGAAGTAGATGATACAACAGGTACAATAAGAGAAGTAATTATGAAGGCATAGTAGTTTTGTTAGAAAACAAATCTTGAAATCTGGCACCAAGCAACAAAGAAAGCTCTCATGGATGTGATTAAGAGAAGTAGTAGTATTTAGTACATTGCATTTTCAGGTCTTCAGTTTTTATATGACAGACCTGTAGCTAACATGCCTACCTAACACAGTAGAAATACCAAGGCCACCATGGAAAGCCGAAGGTTGTAGGTTTGAGTCCCATCTCTTTGGCATGTACAGTCCCTTGTGAATTAATTGGAAGCAGACAATAACAAACACATTTTATATTTTTTTGCACTTACTCCCATAATACATACCTTTAATCTTTGTTAATAACTAGCTAGTATGTTCTTTATATTTTATAAGTTGCTGTACATAACTTAGCATAGATTCTACAAGCTTTGAACAAATTTTTAAATTCATAATGTTGAAACCACACTGAAACTAAAGACTATCATTCTGTTGTGTGGAACAGTCTCCTTTTGCAAATAGTCCACATGTTTTCTTTGTTAGGTTAATGTCAAGGGGGTTCCCTAGCCACTCTAAGGCATGAATATTGTTCTCACTGAAGAATTTCTTCACTTTCTTTAAAGTATGGCAAGGAGCCAGATCTTGCTGAAAAGTCTTGTCACCATCTTGAAATCTTCTCTGAATCTCACCAACAACTCTCCTTTGCAGCAGGTCTATTTGGATATACTGGTCAGTTTTTATCACGTGTGAAATACTCTCGAAACATCATCTCTATGGGGTGTTTTATAGTCTGCTACAAATGTGCTGAAGCTGTTGGCACATTCTTCTCAGCAGAGAAAATAACTTTCTTCCGCTGTTCCATCATCCAATCCTGACGAATACGGGCCTGGCCCACAAGAGCTATTTCCTGTGCATTTCTCACGTTAGAAAGTGTTTATATACAGGTTTTCAGGCTTCCCTTCCAGCTGCCGGTAGCCTACGACATACATTAGAAATGTGCAGATTCACTCCCCTTTCCCTCAGTTTTCCATAGGGGTTTTGATTAGCTTTTTCTGAGGAGAAAATATTTATCAGGTGGTGTTGTTTTCTTTTTCCTGCCACAGTTTATCTTTTTGTTCGGTGAAAATGAGCCAATCTGTTTGTGCCTACACTGACATAAAATTTTGTAGCTAAGTCTCTTTGGGTCATGAAAGTATTCTGAGATAATGCTACACAAATTTCTTGGCAGTTGTATCCATTGAAGACATACGTATTACTAATCACACACGGAAACCTCAAAACTCCTCAAAAGAGACATAAATTGAGATAAATATGCATTTAAACTAAAATAATCATCACACAGATTAATTATCAATGAATAAAAGTGCAAAGAATGCAAGGGATCTAACAAGAGAAGTAACAGGTAAGACAGGTTGAAACCCGTCTTGATACCTTGTTGACACAATCACTGTACTACAAGAGGACAACGTGCAGAAAATCAGACTCTAGATGTAACTGCAAGTCTCCAGAATCATGTGGAGAATCTATTCATATAGATCAATGAAAGTAGCGCAAGTACTGTAGATTCGTACGTTCCTCATCACCGGATGTTTCATTCCAGGCTTGTGTCTATGTCATACACCTGTCAATGTCATATGTTATGCACACATGTTACGTGAACCGCTTAGCCTGTTTATGATGGTTCGGTCAGCTTCCGCATCGTACGCTAGCGTTGTGCCACATCCTGGGAGCCATCTGGTGGTGAATGAATGTACCATTTCCACTTCTATCATAACGTCTAAATTTTAAAGAGTCATTGTTTAAGAAGCCTTTCTCGTGGACAGTCGAGATTTCTTCTGAGCACGCAGAGCACAGTTCTCTGCGAAACGTAAAGAAATTCACCTTATTTTCTGACACGGCATAAGCTCAAAAGCCTATACAGTATCATGTCTATAAGTACGGGCTGTGAAAGCATCAATGGCAACTATACATGTTTGTTGGAGTGGACAGCCCTGATCCCAGGTATGCAAGACCAGTGATAAGCAGAGCCGCATGCACTAGTCAGCTGAGGGGTGTTTCACTGCTTCCAGCAATAATGTAACATCCCCATCATGGAAACAATTGAACTGCTTCAGATTCCTCCACGTGCTATGGGAATAATTCAACCGTTAGACAAATTCTTCTTCTGGCAGTGAAAAGCTTTTTACCGCTGATTAACAGAAATTCTAACTTCTCGTAATGATGTTAAAGTTCAGGTTCACCACAAAGACAGAATCCTTAAACTGCAGTCCTTCATATATTTTCAGGCTTCATCTCCATGATTTTGGGATATAATAAAATATTCATGGTTCACAATGAATTACACAAGGCAGTGAACCCCCAAGTTCATTGTACCTGCTAAATATTGTTTGGAGAAGAAGAAAGAAATGTGTAAGAACAGTGTGACAATGAAGTTATAATTTGTAGAGCTTGGTGTAAAGAAACAACTTGTGTTATCATCATGCAATTTATACCAGTCATTTTTGCTATACTTTTGTGAGTGACTGATAAGTGAGTGAAATAGCTGGTCAAGAGACTGCATGCATATAAGTTTTGCCACACCACAACTTCAAGCTGGCTCAGAGATGTCCAGCTGCGCCACTCGTCATGCTCGTGTACCAGGATTCCAGGTACAGTTTTGGAGCTTTTCAGTTAATTTGGAGGCTGATCCTTTGCACACTATCCTCTTACAGTACAATTATTGTGTGAAAAATATCCAGTTCTAGTCCTTCATGCAAGCAACGCAATGTGAAAACATCCTAGGGATATGAGCTATGAATTTTAGATAAATACAGTAGAACCCCGCTTAACCGAACTTCACTTAACTGAAATCTGGCTTAATCGAAATGCTCTGACAAAATTGTATTTTAATATTTTCTTTTTCCCTCTCGTTCTTAGTCGTCGATATTAGTAATTCTCTTCTTATATGTGCTGGGAGCTATTAGGCAAACCCTATTTTTATATCATGACTTATACCAGAATGCACGTGTAGCATAAAACAAAACAGATTCTTGCCGTCTAGTTCGTTCCATGATACATTTTTTCTTGAACAAGCAGGGATTATTACTATTACTGGATTATTATTATTATTATTATTACTGTGTTATTCGTCATGAAGATCATGTAGACTGTGGTTAACGTTGCTTCAGTTGCGGGAGTTTCATTTTGTATACTGCTCGGACTATACTGAAGCTTCTGTTAGGAAACCAGGGAAGTCCAGTGACCCTTCTCCATTCATATTTTTATTTCACCCAAGGTCGTTCCACTGGCCTTGCTGTTTTATTCTGTAGTTCCAATGCTTTTCTTACCCCATTGCAAAAGAAATTGTTTCATTATTTCAGATTGCTTTGCGTTTTGTTGAACAAAGCGATGAATCTACACCGGCTGATGTATTGTTGATTAAACGGTGGCGTGATATAGTTGCATGACAGTGCTGCACCAAAAAAAATTCAGAAGAAAATCACTGATTTTATACAATGAGTGACATTATGTAAACATTTTAATGTTAATATACAGTAGGCACATTTCCTTAACAGAGTTTATGCATTTTTATTTTGACATTTAACTTTTGAAAATATTTACCATGTGTCATCCGAAAAAATGTGTCAACCGAAGTGGCTCCTCTGCCTTTATTTAGGATAAATGGGGTTCTACTGTAAAATATAATAAAGTGTGAGAATATATTATTTATTTATTCCTAAAAATTACAATTCTTTTCTTAATCATCGTTATCTGGTCGATTAGATTAGCAGTTTGCCTTTTTCTACCACTAGGAGTGCTAATGTGAGTCAATGCATTGTTTCACTTAAGCACCACTATGAGTGCTAATGTGAGTCAATACAGTTTCACTTAAAC
The DNA here is from genome assembly GCF_040414725.1 of Anabrus simplex. Lineage (NCBI taxonomy): Eukaryota > Metazoa > Arthropoda > Insecta > Orthoptera > Tettigoniidae > Anabrus > Anabrus simplex. The sequence goes on along the minus strand of NC_090270.1, from coordinate 207,445,334 downwards.
CCTTATGAGTAGATTCGGTGTGGACCTTTTTCAAAATATCAAAAAATACCCCAAGGGTATTGAATCAACAAACACATTACAGAAAGAATTATGCCAATAAGTTAGTTTGGCTAGAATTTGAATAAAAAAGAAAACGAGTAAGAAACAAGCGATTTTAGGCTGTTTTTCCGGAACTGCATTTAGGCCGGAAGGGATTTTCAAAATTTGTTTTTTTTTAGTTTGATAGAGCTCACAATTTGAAATATTTCTGGGCCCTTTAGTCCAACTTTTGGCAAAATTGAGGGCATCATTTAAAGTTAAAAACTTCATAATTGATCTGTATTGAACTGAGAATCACAATGCTAAAAAGAGAGATGTTCCACCTATTCAATACAATGATAAACTGTTGCACAAATTAATGTAACAACATGTTTAATATGGTTTGGGACCGGTTTCAACACATATCTATGTCATCATCAGCCGATAGAAAAAACATGGCAAGAAGTCAACACACAAAACCTTAAAGGGTTTTAAACACTTATGACACTTTCTTGAAGAAACTAATAATCGAAGTTCATGTAGCAAAATCTACAACAAGAGTGCTAAAGATCATCATACTGCTTATGATCTCTACAAAAATTATCTTCATGAAATATGCTACATGAACTTCGATTATTAGTTTCTTCAAGAAAGTGTCATACGTGTTACATTTACCCTTTTTGGAGCCGGAATTACTGCGGCTGCTGGCACCAGACTTGCCCTCCAATGGATACTCGTTAAAGGATTTAAAGTGTACTCATTCCGATTCCGGGGCCTCGGATGAGTCCCGTATCGTTATTTTTCGTCACTACCTCCCCGTGCCGGGAGTGGGTAATTTGCGCGCCTGCTGCCTTCCTTGGATGTGGAAGCTGTTTCTCAGGCTCCCTCTCCGGAATCGTAAGGTTTTTTGTGTGTTGACTTCTTGCCATGCTTTTTCTATTGGCTGATGATGACATAGATATGTGTCAAAACCAGTCCCAAACCATATTAAACATCATGTGACATAATTTGTGCAACAGTTTATTATATCGTAATGAATAGGTGGGAATATATCTCTTGAGAGAGAAGAGAGAGAGAGGAGAGAGAGAGAGAGAGAGAGAGAGAGAGAGAGAGAGAGAGAGAGAGAGAGAGAGAGAGAGAGAGAGAGAGAGAGAGAGAGAGAGAGAGAGAGAGAGGAGAGAGAGAGAGAGAGAGAGAGAGAGAGAGAGAGAGAGAGAGAGAGAGAGAGAGAGAGAGGAGAGAGAGAGAGAGAGAGAGAGAGAGAGAGAGAGAGAGAGAGAAGAGAGAGAGAGAGAGAGAGAGAGAGAGAGAGGAGAGAGAGAGAGAGAGAGAGAGAGAGAGAGAGAGAGAGAGAGAGAGAGAGAGAGAGAGAGAGAGAGAGAGAGGAGAGAGAGAGAGAGAGGAGAGAGAGAGAGAGAGAGAGGAGAGAGAGAGAGGAGAGAGAGAGAGAGAGAGAGAGAGAGAGAGAGAGAGAGAGAGAGAGAGAGAGAGAGAGAGAGAGAGAGAGAGAGAGAGAGAGACACACCTACTTTATCTGCTAAGAAATGTTTTCAACATTAATAATTTCAAGATAGGTTGCGACCTGTCTTACCTAGTACTAAGAATAAACAATGTGTAGCGCACTGTTGTCAACTGTTGGGAAATTTATGAAAAAATACCTTGTTTCAATTAATTCACATGGTACTGTACTCAGGGGCATAACCAGGGGCAGGGGATGGGGGGTACTGGTGGTTAGAACACCCTCCCCCCCACAGAATTTTTACAAAATGGAAATAAACAGAAATTGACAATAAACAACAAACTAAATAGAACATTCAGAGATATAACAGTAGAACCAACAGGTCTGTAATTCACTTATATCAGTGCCCTTGTAATGACAAGTCATGCATGCAGCTTCATTGTGTTCTACCATCATTTTGTAACTATTATAAAAAAAACCATCAGCCAATACTGGCTTTGCTACTGACTGTACCTACACTGCTGGTCATTTAAATTGCTACACCAGGAAGGTAAGCAGAGAGGGAGAATAATATTTAGTGAATACTAGCCGTAGTGCCCAGATAGTTTTTTAATGTAGTATGAAATAAAGATCTGTACTACTTGTTAAATATGGGTAAAGTGAATTTTTTGTAGAATTCCTTATTGGGACATACAATGATTGATATTTTAAAATCTATTTTGTCATTTTGAAGTTATTTATGTGTGTTCAATTTTCAAGTTTTATGTTATATCATTTTCGAGTAAAACTTTGTCCATGTGGAAGCCCAAATTGATTGAGAAGTATTTGATCCTTTCAAAATATTAATAACTTATAAATGTATGTATTTATCTGCTGTGTTCTTGATATTGTGTACATAATTCTGACTATCATTAAGACTGTCGCCAAACAGCCTTGCAATTACAAAACCTGTGGATTCAACACTAATCTCGGTCATTTTAGACCATTTACTTTTTAACCCCATCTCAGCCCCTGGCCCAGTGGAGGCTGAACATGGATTTAAATGGCATCCAGAGTGTCACAATTCATCTCAGTGACACAAAAACAATGGATTCAACATTAATATCAGTTCTTTTCAATTATTTTACTCGCTTTTGCAATGCCTCTTTCTCTTTTTCAGTAGTTACATATATAGAAAGCAGACACAATTATATGTACAAAATAAATGCATGACAATGGTATTTTGTGCATTAAATTAAATTTGAAAAAGTTTATTCAAGTGCTTAGGGATATAAAATATTTTTGGCCTTTCCGTTCTCCTGCAAAATCAAATACATTTTTCGGCTGTCCCACTCGTGAGCATGCAACATATAACTGACAATATGTGAAGCGTGAATTTTCCAAATTTAATCCACACACTCAAAGCGACTGACCTTGTGCCTTGTTGATGGTCATTGAGAATGCAAGGTGAAGAGGGTACTGCAGTCTTTTGAAATGTAATGGCATATCGGTGGAAATGATAAGCATAGGTGGCTCGTAACAGCTTTTTCTTTAGTAGATCTACGATTGCACCCATTTTTTTTCTTTTGCCATCACTACCACAGAAATCACAAAGTAGATATGCACTCTAATTTCTATTCACGGTGCTGCCTAGGTCACAGAGCCAGCCGATACTGTCAGCCATCTTTAAGGTGCGAACTGTTATTAATTATATGTTTTTAAATGTAATAGAACGAAGTTTACAATCTACATACAAATAAATTACGTACCTTTTAACAGTTTTTAATTAGTTCTCCATTGGTAGATCTACCAATTGCACCCATTTTGTTTCTTTTGCCATCACTACCCCGGAAATCATGAAGATGTGCACTCTACTTTCTATTCCGGTGTTGCCTAGGTCGCAGAGGCTGCCCATACTGTCAGCCATCTTTATTTGTACGGTCATGAACCTCTTAGCAAGAAACGTACTTTACAAAACGTGGTGGCGTGTTCCCATCCTCCTATATACAGCATTTCTCACTGGACTATCTTGATACAGTGTAAGTCGCTGTCGCCTAGCGACAGTCTGTCCATCAAGATGATAAAATCTTGCTGCGACTTTGCAATTAAAATTAATTAATTAAAATTACTCATCATTAAAAACCTGCCCATTAGATTCCCTTCAAACCACTTTCTAAACCCTCTCAGGAGTAGTAAGAACAAATTGTGAAATTTTTCAGCGGAAATCGGTCCAATAATTTTTGAGTCCAGTCCAGACAAACAAATATTCATTTTTATATATTAGATATACAGCACAATGGGCAGAAGATATGGTTCAATTTACAGGTAATTTTGAGGTACACAGCATGCAAAAATTAGTACCCAGAGCTGCTACCTCTGGCAGCAATAACATCTGCAATCTGACTGGGCAACGAGTTGAACTGAGCTTGGATAACAGATATGGGTTCATCATTCCATGGGACTTCAGCTCTATGCTGGAGTTTATCAACTGTAGTGGCTGGTGAGTGTTGGCGTGCCAATCCCTTGGCAACCCATGACAAGATGTTCTCAATGGGCAATGGATCTGGAGTACATGCTGGCCAGAGTGACAGTCTCACACTCTCTGTATTGAGGAAGGTCAGGACAGCACAGGCAAGATGCGATTGTGCATTGTCCTGTTGAAAGGCAGTGTCACGGAGGCCTGGAAGATAGAGCACAGCCACGGGCCTTAACATGTCCGTCGAAATGTAATAGTGGCTGTCCAAATTACGGATTATGCGAACAAGAGGTGACGCAATGCCACCCTGTACCATCACTCCAGGTGCTGGGCCCATATGACAATGATGAATGGAGGCTGGCAACATTCGTTCTCCTCAGTGCCTCACACACGGATACATTTATCATGATGCTGTATACAGTACCAGGATTGTATGAAAAGACGATGTGATGCCAGTTCTGTGTCCACGGTCGTCGTCCAATGCACCACTTAGGCATGCCTGTTTCTCTTGTAGCGTCAAAGAAAGCTGCAACAATGGTCGCCGTGCTGACAATCCATGGTGCTGCAGATGTCGTTGCATCATCCATGTGGACATTTGTCGTCCTGCATATATACATATCCCACGTCGTTCCATCTATATGATGGGTTGGCGAATGGAACCCCTCCACCAACTTTTCTCTTTCTTCAATGCTGTCCCAGTCCCTTCCTCATTGCTGAATGTAGTTTTTCACCATGTCTGTATATAGCATTCTTGGCCGCCCTCTTGGTCTTAAATATTTTAACTGCAGATCATACATTTTTCTTGGTATGCGATCAGGATCCATCTTTCGCATGTGACCATACAATTGAGTCTACGCAGAGTTATGTTATCCTGCATTCTGCCAACCTGAGCCATGTCCTTGATGTTCTCATTACGAATTTTATCTCGTCTTGTTTTGCCAACCATCACTCGGATGAATCTCATTTCAGCTGCCTGAATCCTTGCTTCATCCTTTTTCCTCATGGTCCAGGTCTCACTCCCATATGTTAAAATGCCCGCTGGCATTTCAATGGTACTTTTTTTTTTTGCTATCTGTTTTACGTCGCACCGACACAGATAGGTCTTATGGCGACGATGGGATAGGAAAGGCTTAGGAAGTGGAAGGAAGCGGCCGTGGCCTTAATTAAGGTACAGTCCCGGCATTTGCCTGGTGTGAAATGGTACTTTTGGGTTCTATATTAGTTCTAGGACAACTCTATAGAATGTTCTTCCAGCTTGAATCCTGCTGGTAATTTCCTCTTCAATGGAGCCTGTTGCTGATATCATGGTTCCTAGATATTTGAATTTGTTGAACATCTTGAGTTGTTTATCCTCTATTTCAATGTAACCTTCTTCTTGAGTTGTTTATCCTCTATTTCAATGTAACCTTCAGGTTGACCATTTCTCTGCATAACCAATATGGCTGTACGATCCCCACAAGACCACGTGGCCAACATGTTTTTCCTCTTGTCCTAGAACTAATATAGAACCCAAAAGTACCATTTCACACCAGGCAAATGCCGGGACTGTACCTTAATTAAGGCCACGGCCGCTTCCTTCCACTTCCTCTTTCCTAAAAAACGCACAATAAACATTGTGTGATTTCGCCTACTTGTTTTTACGGCTGACGATGACCTGGACTAGGGTCGAAACCGGTCCCATTTAAATAAGAATGTAATTACTACATTTCTTTCTTTTATGTATTGAATTGGTTGAACTTCAATTATTTAATTTTTAATGTTAATAATTTCAATACGGAACAATGAAATTTTTATCTTTAAATCATTTGCATATTCAGCATGTTGTACCTTTCATGCAAATTTGATGTTTGTTGCATGACCCCTTCATTGTGTAGTAATTTCAATGGCTAGCAGTGTATATGTACTTAACAGGACTTAAGAGCTGAAAATGTAATTTAAATAAAAATTTCATTTGGAATAATAATACCTTGTTATAATCATTGTGGATTATCTTGGAGATACATAAATGAATTAAGCTATGTTGTTTTCTGAGCAAACTCCGAAAAGTTCCAAAATTAAAGATAGTTTGCTCATTAGTAAAATAACAAAGAGGTAATGAAGTACACATCACTGAAAAATTTCTGATTCAATTATTTCAAGAAGTAATTTACAAAGAAATCTAACACGTACATACATATCAACATTCCAATACTGATACAGTAACAGGAAGATCTTCAAGATACCTAATTAAATTAATTACATCCATATTTTCTTTGTCAGTAAAGCAATTTTTCATTTTCATTAAAAGTACACCAATACAGAATTCCTAAAGCTTTTACAAATAATGGTCCATACATTTGTTGGTTGGCAGCTCAGCAAATCAGGGAAGACTATGGCTAAAGTGGTTGCTTCAATGTTTGTATTGGATGTCCACTTAAATGCAAACAATTAGACAGTATTTTCCCTGTAAGGTGATGGAAAGAGGAAAATAATCCTGCATATAACCGTACTATATTCTCAATAGTACAGATTTGCTTTTCTAATAGTTAACAAGGATATTTGCAGTTTAATATAGTGCTTACTGAAAAGATGGCTTGTTTCTGTAAGATTTGTACATGTTACATACAGGTGATTGGAGAAGTATAGAGATGATTTAAGGAAAGATATTAAATAATGTTACAATAAAACCTCGTTAATTCAAAGTCGCTGGGACTAAAAAATCGGACTTCGAATTACGTGATTTCGAATTAACCAGCAATTCGTAATTCAGAAGAGCCAACCCTTGCCATGTTACAAAATATTCTAAGGCCAGAGCCATATACAGTTACTGTAATCGGCTATGCATGCAGTTAACTTGATTCACAGTTTAAACCTTTCAAATGCCATGAAAAAAAATAATCCAAAATGAATCCAAGAAGGTGCACTTAGAGTATTCAAATAATGCACTTGGATAACTCAATGACAAACATAGCCTCTCACAATGAAAGAAAGAATAAGAGCACAATTCAAAGTCAAACCAAAAACCACCACAACACCACAAGAAGAAATCTATTTTGGCTTCCATGTGCAAGTGCATAGGCGATGCATGTTTCCCGGTTTCATTCTGCCCATACACTCCACTACTAGCTAATTTCACCCATTTCACCACTGTTCTCAAAGGAAAGGCATACTGACCTAAAACTTGTAACCTACTCTGTGAATCTCATCTCAACACTCAACTCCAGAGTTCATCTCCGAACCCACACTACGTGGTAAAAAGAACATTATCAGCTTCAACCCACTTATGTTGGAGCATTCATGTGCTGTCTGGGTCCATCAATGCACTTGAGAGATAGCAAGTTCAAATCCCACATTGGCTGTCCTGCAAATGCCTTTCTTATGCTCAATACTAGGGAAGTATTGGAACCAGGAACAGTACTCTTATGAGATCCGCAGACTTTTCCTTCCGAATTCTTAAAAAAATCTGAGCTAAAAGAAAAACTACAAATAAGAGAATTGGTGCCTTAAAAAGTGTCATATAAATGATTTATTATTATTACTATTATTATTATTATTATCATCGTTGTTACATTGTTGTTGTTGTTGTTGTTCATTATAATAATATATAACCTTGCACTACAAAATAGAGTTGCAACTTTCCTTATCAGGAAATTAGGGGCCCATTTACAATTATTGTGGAGGAGTCCCAAGCTTCTTAGGGCCGCTACTGGAGTTGTGCATAAACAAATCAAGAAACTTTAAACATTGCTCGAGTTTATCGATGGATGAAAAACAGAAGAACGTTGCCAGAACATGGTAGCTTGACCTCTCTTTAATGGTCATGCTAAGATTAGGCACCCTTTTTCAGTCAAGAAACCTCTCAAAGAATAAAGAAATGAAGTGTCCCTCAGAGCGATGCTGGCAAGTTTCGTTCATTTCTCGAGGATCGTTCACAGTGACTCTGGCACTATGAGGGTTAAAACTGAGCGAGTTAGCCATTTGTTTCTGGACACATAGCTGTGAGCTTGCAGTCGGGAGGTTGTGGTTTCGAATCTCACTGTCGGCAGCCTTGAAGATGGTTTTTGTGGGTTCCCATTTTCACACCAGGGCTCACTGCACCTTAATTAAGGCCATGGCCACTTCCTTCCTAATCCTATTCCTGAGTCACCGAAAACCTTTGATGTGTTAGTATGACATTAAACCACTAGAAAAAATAATTATAAATAAAAACACTTGTTCATGGTGGAAGGTAAAATAACCTTGTAGTTTTTACATGATTGTTGATATTGTGATCACAGCCATGGAACCTCCAGTTTTTGGTGGAACCTGAACTTCAGAACATGACTTTTCATTTCAAAATTCCCGCAGACTTTCGCTGGGTTTCAAATTGTGGGCACCTGGGTGAGAAGCCAGTGACTATTTCACATGGCTGTCACTCCCTCTCAACAGGGAGAAGCTTTATAAACTCAGTTTGATCAGTTGGTCAACAGTTGATTAATTTTAAAAGAAATATTAATTAATGTATGATAGCAGAAAAAAAATATGTTTAGAAAACTGACAAGAGAATCATTTTTTAAATGTGAAAGAAAAAGTATGGAACATGTACAATGAAGCAGATGACTCAGGATTTCAATACAAACTGAGAGGCTGTCATTTTCCTTAACATTTTTTGGAAATTTTCTTAGATATCGATAAATTTTGTCCTCAAAACTCAATTCCAGGAGGAAATTACTCCAACCACCTCATGAAACCACTGATGTGTTCAGAAAGACTCATTGGCATAGGCTTCCCTATTTTTTGCATAGCCTTCTGATAACCTGGTAGTTCCTAAATTGGAATACACTTCTTTAACGTAACAAAGACAGAAGATCAAAATATAGATCACAGAAACATAGTAACAAAGACATCAAATACTTTTATAATTATACTATATAATTGCACTATTTATTATTATACAAAAATCCTTTTATCTAAATTGCATGTCTAATTTTTACATATTTACAAACTTACTCCAAAAAAGTAAAAGAAATGAAATATTATTACAAATCTGTTCTTCTGTACATTATAAATTATTCTACAAATTAGAAGTAAAAGTAAAAAAAATGTATTCTGCAAATCTTCCACCGTTGACTTAAGAGTCCATATTTCATTGTGATTCACTGATTGACTAGAAAAACATCTTCCTTAAAATGGTTATGCTGGGCAAGAAAAATATATTATTAAAAAATAAGTTACATAGTTTTAAAGATAAATTAATGTTAATTAACACTGAAAAGGATGAGAGAGTGACTGCTATGATCATACTTTTCAGATCCCATCAGAGTTTAATCAGAAACTTTTCACAGTCTGCAAACCAAAGATATTTCTTATGTGTGTATTATGAGTTTCTCTCAAGGATAACCTTTGAACAAACCTTTATAAGGTGGAACATGTATAGCTGCTCAAAAAATAATGAACACTGGGTATTGTACGTATGTTTCTCACATTTAACATTTTATCAGACTTACTTTTAATCATTATCGAAATATAATTCACCTCCCAAGTGGATACTCACAACAAACATTATATCTATAAGTTCAATTGTTTCTCAGAAAAGTGTACGTGCAAGGAACTTCCATAAAAAGTATATACACACACATTTTTTTTGAATGACTACATATAACAACATGATAAAGTAAATCAACTGTATGCAACTCTTAATAGTGTTATTTAATAAATTAATGTAGTCTGATTAGCCAATAGATGTTTGTTATTAAACAAAATTATATTAAAAATATCCCAAAAGAAAATGCAAAATTCATGATATTTTCATTGTATTATTCATAAAAATTATGTAAAAATCTAATTTACATACTTGAATCCCAACCCTTTGTTAATGATGGAGTATGAGATACCCTATGGAATAGAGGAGAGAAGACTCTGTTTAGATGATATGGTGTTTATTGGGAAAAACTGATTAAAATTCAACCCAACAAAGTTCCCATTCCTCTGCTCTCAGACAGAGACTACTACTACTACTACTACTACTACTACTACTACTACTACTACTACTACTACTACTACTACTACTACTACAAGTTTCTCTAATCAGTTGGCCGGCAGGCGCGCCCAGCTTATCTGCCTCTCGTTGACTCATTACTCCCTGCTCCGCGGCATAGCAACAAGGACAGCATTTCACTCGCTTTATCCGTGCATAAGTAAAATTCTTTCTTTCTTTCTTTCTTTTAGGAATGAACTCGATGGATGAAGCTGTACGCATAAACGAGCTTCGGTGGTGGGGTCATGTGAGGCGAATGGAGGAGGATAGGTTACCTAGGAGAATAATGGACTCTGCTATGGAGGGTAAGAGAAGTAGAGGGAGACCAAGACGATGATGGTTAGACTCGGTCTCTAACAATTTAAAGATCAGAGGTATAGAACTAAATGAGGCCACAACACTAGTTGCAAATCGAGGATTGTGGCGACGTTTAATAAATTCACAGAGGCTTGCAGACTGAACGCTGAAAGGCATAACAGTCTATAATGTATGTATGTATATATTAAAATTACTGTGTCCACCTATTCAATACAATTATATTTTGTAGTGATTAAATCCTACATGAACCGAGCTCGATACCTGCAGTTGCTTAAGTGCGGTCAGTATCCAGTATGTGGGAGATAGTGGGTTCGAATCCCACTGTCGGTAGCCCTGAAGATGGTTTTCTGTGGTTTCCCGTTTTCACACCAGGCAAATGCTGGGGCTGTACCTTAATTAAGGCCACGGCCACTTCCTTCCAACTCCTAGGCCTTTCTTATCCCATCATCGCCATAAGACCTATCTGTGTCGGTGTAACATAAAGCCACTAGAAGAAAGAAAGAAAAAAAAGAAACCTACATGAATTATAAACACTAGTTAGGAACATGTTTTGCCCTAGTTTTGTGCATCTTCAGCCTAATACTAATCTTAAGGTCAAGTCTTAAATCTATTAAACATTGGAATTTTATACTAAATACAATCGTCTTATGCTAAATTTTATTTTTACAAAAGTTGTGCTTTAGGTGATATTTACATAGTTTACAATATGTACAGTACATTAATTAAAAGCCAGAATTTGTGAGAAACATGTTCCTAACTAGTGTTTATAATTCATGTAGGATTTAATCACTACAAAATATAATTGTATTGAATAGGTGGACACAGTAATTTTATTCTTGAAAGACCGGGCGAGTTGGCCGTGCGCGTAGAGGCGCGCGGCTGTGAGCTTGCATCCGGGAGATAGTAGGTTCGAATCCCACTATCGGCAGCCCTGAAAATGGTTTTCCGTGGTTTCCCATTTTCACACCAGGCAAATGCTGGGGCTGTACCTTAATTAAGGCCACGGCCGCTTCCTTCCAACTCCTAGGCCTCTCCTATCCCATCGTCGCCATAAGACCTATCTGTGTCGGCGCGACGTAAAGCCCCTAGCAAAAAAAAAATTCTTGAAAGAATTTTACTATTGTATCTTCAATACGGAACAAAATGAGATTAGTTACTTGTCCGTGCATGACAAGAGATAACAATTAAAATTAAGAAAGTATGAATTAAGAAAATTAGTAATTAAGAATTAAGAAAATAAGCTCGTACCTTATGACAGGAAATATTGGAAATGTTCTCCACCTGCATCCATACATTTCTGGCATTGTCTTAGGAAACTCTGATTCACACGCATAAGTTTGTCTTCTGTAATTGAGCCTATTTCCCACCAGATATGTTCTTTCAGTTCATCCAACGTGTGAGGGTTTCTTGCATACACTTTATTTTTTAAGCTCCCCCATAAATAAAAGTCACAAACAGTTAAATATGGGGACCGTGATGGCCATAAATCCGTACTAATAACACAGTCTTTAAAACTTCCCTCAATTAGGTTTAATGTGTCATTAGCTGTATGTGCTGTGGCAGTCTTGCTGAAAATATCTATTTCTACAGTCAATGTCCGGCAAAAAATAGTTTGAGTATACAGTACTATCCCTGTATCTTTGTAATTAATTGTGCCCTGAGAAAAAGATAGGTCCTATAATTCTGTATCCATTCACAGTGCACTATACTCCGATCCGTTCATCATGTAGAGGAATTTCATATATGCGATAGGGGTTTTCTGTACAAAATCAGTAGCGTAGCCAGGATTTCAGTTTGGGGGGGCCCCATTCATCCAGAATTTTTTTTTGATAGGTGTCCAAACTTCCAGAGTTTAGGTGGTGTAGAATACCTAAAAGGAAATTAGTGTCCTTGGATCCAAGTAAAAGTGGTGGATTCATGCGAATTCCAGAAGCTAATAGTAATCTTCTTCCTCTTCTTCCACCCCCACCCCCGCACAAGTGGATTTGGCCCTGTTTTACGGCCGGATGTCCTTCCTGACGCCAACCCTATATGGAGGGATGTAATCACTGTTGTGTGTTTCTTTGGTAGTTGGTAGTGTAGTATGTTGTCTGAATATGAAGAGGAAAGTGTTGGGACAAACGCCTAGTCCCCAAGCCAGCAGAATTAATCAGACGCGATTAAAATCCCCGACGCGGTCGGGAATCGAACCCGGGACCCTCTGACCCGAAGGCCTCAACACTGATCATTCAGCCAATGAGTCGGACTCCGGAAGCTAATATTAATATACGTTATATATAAAATGCTTAATAAAAGTAGATTCGTTAAAACTCCTGGAGTGTCTGGATTCCTTGAACGACAAACCTCCTCCCCCCCTGCGGCTACCTCTGTTACTCCCATCCCAACATAACTGCAGCATTACATATATTCCGAGTACAAGTGAAATGAATGCAAGAATAAACAGTGTGAGTAAAGATGCAATATTCTGGTTTAGAATAAATACGGTAATGTTATTATAATAATGGTCATATGATAAGCAATAAAAGAAGTGATATTTTATACAAATAATGCGGCAAAGAAATACACATACACGTCGAATACAGGTTTCTCGCCCTTCTTATCCATGGCTAGATGATGAAGCCAAGAGAATGATGGCCCACCGTGACTCGTTATTCCGACATTATAAACAAACCCTAGATGATAAGGACTTCGAATCTTACCGCATCTTAAAACAGCGCACAAAGCAGTTAATCAGAAATAAGAAATGTACATATTTCTGGAATTTAGCTAAGAACTTAAATTCTAATCGTGCATGGGACCAACTTAGTGCTCTGGGAATAGGAAAACACCGAGACAGACGACTTCTGACATTCCACTTGATGAACTGAACGATTACTTTAGTAGACTGCTTACTATACTTATCCTTCTTGACTTCAGTAGCGCCCTTGACACTATAGTAATTCCGACTATAATAAAGAAAATGAAACTGCTAAATTTCGACCTGGCTGCGCTTAAGGTTTTTAGGTCTTTCTTGAGTAACTGTCAACAGCGTGAAATAGTAAATGACAAGGCCTCTAAATGAAAAATGAAACTTAGTGTTGCCCCACAGGGCAGTATTCCAGGGTAATTTTCTGTATTTATATCAATGTCATACCATCTGTGACAGGAAATAACACACACCACCTCTATGCTGACGATCTTCAAATATATTGACACTGCAAGACAAGATATTAACAATGACCTCCGACAACTCAATATATATGCACAACGAAACTCTCTTATACTAAACTGCACAAAATCTCAGGCAAACATAATTGGATTATGAAAATTACTGAGCTGCTCAAACAATGTCGCAATCGTGCCTAGCCTACTGAAAGGTAACATTATTCCCTACAGTAAAACGGTTAAAAATCTCGACGTAATGATGAATGAAACAGTTGATTGATCAGATCACACAAAAGAAATACGTAAAATGATTTTTGGAGTGCTTCACCCTCTTAAACGGCAGAGGGATGTATTTCCAATTGAGCTACAGGCCAAACTTATGCAGACACTCATTCTCCCTATTCTTGATTATTGTGACGTCGTTTTAGTTGACACGACAAGAGAAGAAAAACTTAAACTTCAACGAGCACTGAATTCCTTCCTGCGATTTATTTACAACATCGGGTAAGATGTTCATATCACCCCATACTATCAGGCTGTCTCATGGCTGATGTCTGATAAATGTCAGCAGCTACTCACTGTAACGAAGGTGTTTAGAATAGTAACTGAAAGTCAGACACTGTACGGTATATTTCTTCTAAATTCATCATTTATCATCATTTCACAACTTAAATACATGTTCTAAATTCATTCTTTCTATTCCACCGCACCCCACAAATAAAGTTAATAGATCATTTGTGGCGGCTGTCCCTAGATTATGGAATTCCCTGCCAGCTCAGGTCAGAGAAACTAGTTTTTTTAAATCATGATTTAAGGTCACCTGCCGAGACTACCTGCAGAGGACAGCCGACTTAATGGTTGAATATGAATGTGTGCGTACCTAAGGATTAGTCATTTTTAAGAGTTTTTAATATTAATTAGTTTTAATATTAATTTAGTTAGTAATATATTTAACTTAATTTTCAATTTTATTTATTTTAAATTCTATTAATTTATGTAGTTTTAACTATTTTAAGTATCTCAGTATTTTATTTAATATTCTGATTAGTATGTGGTTTACTATATGAGAGGGCCTAGTGCCCTAACTTCGCCACTGTACAGAAGGCACTAATAAATAAATAAATAAATAAATAAATAAATAAATAAATAAATAAATAAATAAATAAATAAATAAATATAGAATGTAAAGCGTATGGGTATATATATATATTTTGTTAGTTGGTAAAGAAATATTTCGTGTCACAACATATGCTAGGTAGAGTTTACCTTGTCCTATTAGTTTCCCTCATGGTTAGGGCTGCGCAGCTGTGAGTTTGCATATGGGAGATAGTGGATTCGAACCCCACTCTCAGCAGCCCTGAAAATGGCTCCTCGTGGTTTCCCCATTTTCACACCAAGCAAATGCTGGGTCTGTACCTTAATTAAGGCCACGGCCGCTTCCTTCCCACTCCTAGGCCTTTCCTATTGTTAAGCAGTTTCCCTCGCAAGCCTGGGATACAGAATATAGTAGTATAAAGCTACAGTTTTGTGATGATAATATTCGTATATATAATTTTTATTAACGCACCATAACCAACGACACGGAGCTGTTGCCATTTCAACACTGTTTTGAGGGCCACAGACCCAAGCCGGGATTTGAACCTGTGAACTCGGACTCAGAAGGACAGCGACTCAACCAACTGAGCCACATGTAAAGGAGGCGTTTGTGATTATTGTTATAAATAGATGCCGTTAGTATTTTTACAAAGATTTTATGAGGAGCATTTATTACGGCGTACGTTTTCCAACTGTCCTAAATGCACGAGGCCGGACAGAAGAACTAGCTGGAAGCTAAAGAGCCTTGCAGGGGTGTCGCTTCCTTCTCTGTTCACTTTTTCAAACCAAACCCCATGGCGTAACAGCCCCGAAGGGTCATCGCCTACCAAGCGACCGCTATTCAGCCCGGAGGCCTGCAGGTTACGAGTTGTCGTGTGGTCAGCATGATGAATCCTCTCCTCCCTTATTCTTGGCTTTCTAGACCGGGGCCGCCATCACACCATCAGATAGCTCCTCAATTATAAACACGTGGGCTGAGTGTACCTCGAACCAGCCCTCACATCCAGGTAAAAATCCTTGGCCTGTCCGGGAATTGAACCCGGGGCCTCCGGTAAGAGGCAGGCACGCTACCCCTACCCGCGGGGCCGGCTGGTTACTTTTAGGTCTCCTTATTTTAGAATTTGACTTAAGGCATCCTGCATTCGATTCCCGGCACTGACAGAGTTAAGAAAGGCATGGACCTTGTTTGTGGGTGCAGTAGAGTTGGCCTTGAGTCTCCTGTAATCGAAATATCTATGACCTGGAAGGTAGTCACCTTCATGGGGTGTAGTACCAATGTGGTTCTTTTTTTTTAAGAAGACAAATTAAATGAAAATCCTCACAACGAGAAACGATATTATCATTTTACGAACAGTTTCAATAATGCAGCCAGTTTATGTTAAGAGTACAGAAGCTATAATTGTACATGGTAACAATCAAAACCATCAATATCTACTGAAGTTGCGTTACTGCACTCGGTAGGACCGGCTTTTTTTCGTATCCACCAGGCGAGTTGGCCGTGCTGTTACAGGCGCACAGCTGTGTGCTTGCATCCGGGAGATGGTGGGTTCAAATCCCACTGTCGGCAGCCCTAAAGATGGTTTTCCGTGGTTTCCCATTTTCACACCAGGCAAATACTGGGGCTGTACCTTAATTAAGGCCACAGCCCCTCCTTCCCACTCTTAGCCCTTTCCTTTCCCATTGTCGCCATAAGACCTACGGTGCGACGTAAAGCAAATTCTAAATAAAAAATAAAAAATCTTTTCACAACCCCTTCCAAGGAAAAGTTGTATCCACGCTACTGGCCTCGACTTAAACCCCACCCACTGAAATTATTTTGTGGGTGTGCCACTGCATCCACTCACCTTTTACGGTACAAAGTAAGCCCGAAGAATGGTTCGATACTCAAAATACACATCATAAATGACATGGTTATGGCTCAAAAGTATAAAGAAAGGTAAGGGGCGGGATCTAGTGTTTTAAGTAGAATCCATATCAATACAACGTGACTCTCCATTTAAAAAATGTTTCATGTATCGACTGCGATTCAAGCCTGGGCTGTCCTGATGAGAAGATAGAACCATTGGAACTGAGTTATCACGCCCGCCAATTACGAAATATTTATCCGCACTTTTGATGGTGCAGTTTGAGGTTCCAATCAGTCGCCGGGCATTTGACAAAATATATAGGCCTACATATCGAACTTAGGCACGCATTCGCGATTGTCTTGCTACTATTAGAATTTAAGAAAACTTTTTCATAACTTACCGGGGATGTACATAGTTTTGGCTTCTCAGTGACGAAACGGCCCTCTTCAAAAGAATTTACTTATATGGCACAAAATGGAGAAATGACGTACATTTCAAAATCCTATCACAGTATTCCCAATGCTGCAACTTAAACACAGCACATCTCTCAACCACGGTACAAACCGAAGATCCCTAGTACACTGTTGTTTCCTAGAACCAATGTGCAAAATCTGACACTATGTTGTAAGCTTGCGGCTGTTTCTGGCTGTGGCCCCAGTTATCTCGGTGGTCACGTTCCGGCCCCCAAATGAGTAATCCCTTGGTAATTGCCCTTTTCCTATCTGGCTTCATGGCTAAATGGTTAACGTGCTGGCCTATGGCCACAGGGGTCCTGGATTCGATTCCCGGCAGGGTCAGGAGTTTTAAATTTAATTGGTTAATTTCGCTGGCAGGGGGCTGGGTGTATGTGTCGTCTTCACCATCATGTCATCCTCATTACGACGCGCAGGTTGCCTACGGAAGTCAAATCAAAAGACCTGCATCTGGCGAGCCGAACTTGGCCTCAGACCCTCCGGCACTAAAAGCCATACGCAATTTCATTTCATTTCATTTCATTCTTTTTTTTTTTTTGCCCTTTTCCTCATGTCTTGACATTCGTCAACACAAGGTTACATTCCCAATACTGGGGCTTCTACAGGGAAATATTCCCGCGCATCACAATCCTAAGTGTTTTCCTTTCATTCAAGCAGTACAATTATGGAGAATTATGATTAGACTTATTGAGCCTTGCTAGTAGATTCTTTGTGCTATGTTAATTTAACATTTCGGCGTAAGTTTTTAAGTTGTTCGTATCGTACGAAAAACAACGGCTGATCGTCGCTCTAGTTCCAAGAAATATTTTGGGGGGGCCCGGCCCCACTGGGCCCCCCACTTGGCTACGCCAGTGTACAAAATATCCGTTGTTCTGCGTCGAAACATACCCATGTAAATGGAACCGTACTTCATCAGAGAAAAATATTCAGCGTGGATCAATTATTTAATCATGAACATTTTGCAACATTCAATTACAAAAACATACCCTTTTATCATGATGACATGGATGCAGTTCGTGTACTACAGTTACCTTGTATGCTTTCAATAAAAAAAAAAAATAAAAAAAATAAAAAAAAAATTAAAAATAAATAAATAAATAAATAAATAAATAAATAAATAAATAAATAAATAAATAAATAAATAAATAAATAAATCCTGATCTGCATTTAGGGCAGTCGCCCAGGTGGCAGATTCCCTATCAGTTGTTTTCCTAGCCTTTTCTTAAATGATTTCAAAGAAATTGGTAGTCCGCCATGCTGAGCTCTTCGAAACCTGGCTTCTTGTCTAAGTCGTCTTAGGGATTTTGCAGGCAAATGTTCTAATCTTTTGTGCAATTTCATTTAATTTTTCCTCGTTAAGTACATGTTTTTTAAACTTTGCTTCTTACTGAGTAAAGAACCAGTTCCTCTCAAATTTGTTTATGAGTTTCTGCACAGTCTCTTTATGTGGAGGGCGTTCACCTGGAAATTGTGTTGCAAATTACCTAACGACTTCCCTGCAAGTCTCTGTTTTCACATAATTATCGTACATAGATACCCTTTCCCCTACCGTGTACACATATGGAGGCATTATGAGAATTATACCCTGAAGTAACACTTCACAATTTGAGAACAGCTGGAGCGACAGTTCAACACTAGTACACGTTCTAAGCACGGACCTGAACTGTGAAGTGCGGGCATTCCCGTGCTGTCACTGCGCTGTGTAATGGGAAGTGGTGAGTCAATGGGAGGCAGATAAGCTGGGTGCGCCCGCCGGTTGACCGATGAGAGATATTCACTGTACTACTACTATTACCAGCCTCAATACATGATGAAATCTATCTCTGTAAATCTAATGACAAGAATCTCTTGAATTTAAGGACTCTAATTGCTAACTCTGCTTTTACTTGATCATAAATGCTACCTTGAACACACAAGATGAGCACTTCATGAACTATGTCAAGGCAGTTAAAAGGAAAAGAGAAATACTGAATATGAACATTCAATAGACATTTTCAAGACCAATTACAAGCTAAAATGTGTCAGCGCTAAGAGTTTAATGGTGGAGAGCAGTAGTACAACTCCAAAGCAACTTTTGATTTTTTCATGTACATAGGTTGATTTCCAATAGTGGCAACTATTTATTTTCTGCATAGATAGCATTCATACAAGCCTTCAATGTAGCCACCAGCATTGCATATGTGCTCCCAGATATGAGATTGCAAGAGAAGAGAAGAGTGGTAACATATCGCATGCTGAATGCAAAAGTGTTGTAACTCGAAAAAGGTTGATTTGGAGTTACCGGCACCTCCATATGCAATTTTTAGAGGTCTATTTTTGTGTGAAATTGTTGTAACTTTAACTTACTTATTAACTAAATTATAATACAAACAACAGTTTAAAAATTCTGTCAAAGTTGCATGCCATTCATGCATAATTGTCGTATCTATTACACCAAGTTGGCCTTATAAAAGTCAGGTATTTGTTATATATAAACCAACATTTGTGACATGATTCCTTATTTCTAAATCCCATGCATGTGTCTGTTAACAATGCTGGAAACATAAAGGGCTGATTCTGAAGAAACACAGATTTTGAGTTATAACACTTTTTGTATTTTAGGTGTGATATCATTAATGTTTAATTTTTTTCTATGGCGGTCCATCCCTATCAGAAGGCTGATTTCTGAAGAAACACAGCTTTGAGTTACGACACTTTGTATTCTGGGGGCGATATAATTAATTGTTATTTTTTCTATGGTGGTCACTCCATCCATATCAGTGTTAATTATTAAAACAGATTTTACCTTCAAATGTACACTTAGATGGTGATGATGATGATGATGATGATATTTGTTAACATTAGGACTGAGGGGCCAAACTGGACTCTTCTTAAACTTTTTATTTAACCTTGACAAAGCAGAAGTCAAATATACTCAATATTCTCTTATTTTCATCAATTTGATGGAATGATATCATTATTATGATTATCACAGCTTCATTAGGATGTGAAATGTCCAGCTCCTTGGCTGAATGGTCAGCATAACTGCTTTTGATTCAGAGGACTCTGGGTTTAATTCCTGGCTGGGTCGGGGATTTTAACCTCAAATAGTTAATTCCCATTGTTTGGGGACTGGGTGTTTGTACTGTCCCCAATGTTCATGCAACTCACACACCACACACAACACCATCCTTCACCACAATAGCATGCAACTTCCCATACATGGTAGATGCTGCCCACCCTTGTTGGAAGGTCTGCCTCAGAAGGGCTGCACCATAGCCATACAAAATTGATTGCTATTAGGGATGTGAAATATGAAGATATGTACTTAGAAGAACCGAGAGATCATTTTGGCCCCTATTTGTTAACCTCAGTATTGCACAACACGTTCTGTTATTTTCTTGCAATACAACATTCAACATCTCTACCATGACCTCTATTGAACTGAGATGTAAACACCATACAACAACGGTAATTATAAATGTTGTACGAGGGTTGGGTCATAAGTCATGGCAAATAATTTTTCCCGAAATTTGCAAGTGCTACTAAATACTTTGCTCTGCCAATCCCGGACAGCTTGCTGTTTTCAGTGAGAAAGTTGATAGTGCCGCTACCTACATGGCAATCAATCAATCAATCAATCAATCAATCAATCAATCAATCAATCAATCAATCAATCAATCAATCAATCAATCAATCAATCAACCAACCAACCAACCAACCAACCAACCAACCAACCAACCAACCAACCAACCAACCAACCAATCAATCAATCAATCAATCAATCAATCAATCAATCAATCAATCAATCAATCAATCAATCAATCAATCAATCAATCACTGCTGATATGCATTTAGGATAGTCGCCCATGTGGCAGATTCCTTATCTGTTGTATAGCCTTTTCTTAAATGATTGCAAAGAAATTGGAAATTTATTGAACATCTCCCTTGGTAAGTTATTCCAGTCCCTAATTCCCCTTCCTATAAACAAATATTTGCCCCAATTTGCCTTCTTGAATTCCAGCTTTATCTTCATATTATGATCTTTCCTACTTTTAAAGACACCATCCAAACTTATTTGTCTACAGATGTCATTCCACACCATCTCTCCACTGACAGCTCAGAAAATACCACTTAGTCGAGCAGCTCATCTCCTTTCTCCCAAGTCTTCCCTGCCCAAACTTTGCAACATTTTTGTAACGCTACTCTTTTGTCGGAAATCACACAGAACAATTTGAGCTGCTTTTCTTTGGATTATTTCCAGTTATTGAATCAAGTAATCCTGGTGAGGGTCCCATCCACTGGAACCATACTCTATTTGGGGTCTTACAAAGGACTTATATGCCCTCTCCTTTACATCCTTACTCATCATCATCATCATCATTTCTCATTATCCCGCTGTAGCCGGGTAGGGGCAAATATGGTTCCTCTCCACTTTCTTTGGTCTTTCCACCACTCCTCCTCCCAACACTGTCCCAGTCCAGGTTTCTTTCTCTAATACTGCGTTGGATTGTGTCCTTCCATCTCAATGGTGGTCGTCTGCATGTTCTTCTTCCTTGAATTTGCATTCCCATCACCTTTTTTTGGCTTTCTTTCATCACTCATTCGCTTTATGTGTCCAAACCATCGTAGTCGGCTCTTCTCTATTCTATCATTCATTTCTTCCACTCCAATTTCTTCCCGGATTTTCTCATTCCTTATTTTGTCACTTCTACTCTTCTGTATCATACACCTCAAGAACTTCATTTCGGCTGCCTGTATTCGACTCTCATCCTTCTTTGTCATTGTCCAAGTTTCTGATCTGCAAGTTGTTATGGGTATGTAATACATCTTCTACATAGTTTCCTTTGCTTCCATTGGCACATCTTTGTCCCATAACATGTTTCTTACACTATGATAGAAACAGCTTCCAGCTTGAATTCTCTTACTAATTTAAGCATCCAGTTCAGCATTCTCCACTGATTCTCTCCCCAAGTATTTGAACGTCTCCACTACTTCCAGGAGCTTGTCTGCAAGTCTAATCTGACCTTTCCCTTCTTTCTTCTCTCTAGTCATAACAAAAGTTTTACTCTTTTTTACACTTATTTTCAATCCACATTCTTCGATCTTCCCATTCTCCACATCCAACTGTTCTTGAACATTCCTGTAATCTTCTCTCCAAATCACAATATCATCTGCAAATAACAACATGTTCATTTCTCTTCCTCCATATGCTATTTTTGCTGTTCTCATGATGTCATCCATTACTATTGTAAACAGGATTGGCAGATTGGCGATAGAACACTTCCCTGTCTCCGCCTACTAGTGATTTTGAACCAACTTGTCCTGCCAACGTTTGTTTGCACGCAACTACAACATTCCTTGTACAATGCCATGATCATTTTTATTAATCCCTGTCCAATTCCTTTTTGCACCAGACTGTCCCAAACTTTAGTCCTGCGGACACTGTCATATGCCTTTTTCAATGTCAATGAATGTCATCACCATATTATTCCCATACTCCCATTGCTTTTCCATTAGTTGTCTCATAATGAAAATGGGCTCTATTGTTGACCTTCCACTTCTGAATCCAAACTGATTTTCCTGTATCTGATTTCCAACCCTCAACCTTATCCTACTTTCCAGTATTCTCTCTATTATCTTAGCAACATGGGATATCAGAGTAATTCCCCTGTAGTTCTTCATTACTTTCTTATCACCTTTCTTGAAAATTGGGATGATTATTCCTTTTTGCCAATCCCCAGGGACCTCCTTATTCTCCCAGACAATCCTGAGAACTTGTTATGTCCACTACAGGCCTACATCATCAGCTGCCTTTATTATCTCCACTGAAATTTCATCTATTCCAGCAGTTTCTCCATTCTTTATCTTTCTTTCTGCCATTTCAATTTCATTCATTGTAATTTCTTTATTCATTTCTTCATCAACTAATTGCCTTTCCTGGTGGTCCATTGAATGACTGTCATTAGTTCTCATGTTAAGCAACTTCTGGAAAATACTCTCTCCATCTATTTATTTCTTCTGGCTTTGTTAACATTATGCCGCTTTCATCCTTCTCAAATCTGGATAAAATCGATAATTTTGGAAAGCACATATCTATTTCTTTCCACTTGTTGATTGTGTTTTAATTAAATTTTTTTCATGATAAGCACGACTTAGCCGGGTGGGTTACACTGTCGACAGAACTGAGATTCAACACATTATGTATCACTTTAACATTACCTTCGTGTTGTTCTATGAGTTTGTTCCAAGTGGCCTAAATCAGTCACTTCCGTTCGACTCCACAAATAAGAATCACTATTACCAAAGAGCAGACAAGGGAAACAGAAAAGAGCATTCCTTATCTCACAACCGCATATCCAATTGTTTTCGTACACTGTCCTGTAAAGTTTCCTATCATAAACACAGTTTTTACAGCCTTTTAATTTCTACTTCATAATCGAATCAAGTGTTGGTCTATTTAAGAATTTCACCCTCTTGTTTCTCCTTCTATACTTGACCTAGAGAATCGGTTAGCCAACAAACTATCAACTGAAGTCATTATGGAGTCCAGAAAACAGAAATACTATAGGAACAAACTCGTAAGACACTTCATACAGTGAAATCTTGTTACTGCATTCTTCATTAACACATTTTCCCACTTAGCACGTTGTAAATTCAAAGTTCCGATTCTCGTCATATTAAATCTATACAAAAATACCTCACTTATTGCATCACAAATTTTTATTACTGCTTACTACTATCACATGTTTCTTAGCCCTGAAAATGCTGTATGTCATCCCTTGTGAAAGAAAAGTGACTTCCAACTTGGGTCAGTTTTATGATTACAGGAAAAGGCCTTGAATTCCTGAACTTCACAGGATAAGATGCACCTTTGGGGAACTAGCCGTTAGCCTCAGGAATGTTTAGTTTCGCTTACCAGTTTGCAGCGAGATTGTTGAATAACACAGTGAGTGTGTTTGTGCTAGTATTTCCTATTCCATTCAGAAGTTATAAATTTATTTTGTGTTGAGTGGTACCAGTACCATGAAGTGTAGCAAATCATGTCAACGTTTTCCGGGCTTGTAGGCCGTGGTCCAGGAGCGAGTGAATGTCCCGACGTTTCACCGAAGACTGCGTTCGGCACTGTCAAGGGTTGAAGCTGTTGGTGTGCTTTAGGATTTCTTTAGGAATCTGAACGGGTAAACAAAGCCTGGTTTCCGGTCTTGAAAGCTCTAACCCTGAAGGACGCGATAGCCGCAGCAGACCAGAAGAAAGCAACGGGTGATCAGCTACCTGTCTTCACGAAGGCAGGTCAGTGTACATCTGGCTCCCTAACGCTTCAACCATTAGCTGAAGAACAGCCAATCAGCGACCGCCCCCCACCATAGCGGCCAATAGGCGAGCAGCGTACCGTATCCTGCACTATATAAGTAGGTGGAATTACTTCAGCACTTCATTCCACTGAGAGCTTTGCTGTTATCGAAGTCAGTCGGAACCCTTGACAATGCCAAACACAGTCTTCGGTGAAATGTTGGGGCATTCACTCGCTCTTGGACCACGGCCTACAAGCCCGGAAAACGCTGACATGATTTGTAACGCCGGCCGTGAAAGCTTCAATTGCTACATAAGTGTAGCAAATATTTGTCACGTGATAGCCTATATCTGGATTAGGAACATAATCTTGGGAAGTTGTCTAGCATGGTGCATATTTGTCTTGTGACAGCCTAATTATGGAAATGGAAAAAGTCATGAAATTCCTTACTAATGAAGACAAAATTAAAATCTGTCAGAAAGTGGACTGGCACCCACATCTTTAAGTGCGCAGAGGTAGCAAAAGTTGAAACTCGCACCTCCGAGTTTTGATTCGAACACTGGAGTTGGTTGAAGTTTTTTCCAATTCAAAATGGTGGCCAAAGTCATTCCTAGCAGTCACACATGGTCGAGTGTAACCTCCAATTCACTGTCTAAGAGTGTGACCAAAAAATAATGTTTAATAACCCAGTGGTCCAAACTAAAAGGCTTCTACTAACATTTGTTTTAGAAAGAGTGTGATCTGCAATAATACTTTGATATTTTTACTGGCCCCCAAGTACATGTTTTCATATTTGTTGTCTGGTGTTTTTCACACCATTTAGTGCACTATTATTATTTTATTAGCCCCAGTGGAAAATGTTTTGATATATGTTCTCTCGTGTTTTCCACACCTTTTAATTCCTTACTCTCATCTTTAGAAATGGTAGGCCTAGATATAGTTTTCACTGTACCTGCAGATATATGACGTAAAATGCCCTCATATCGGAAGAAATCGTAGCTAGTATTACCATACCCTGCTGGATAGTTTTTATTTGTATATTCAGTAGTATGTTTTCTCGCTTAACATGTTCTTCTTCCTTGTCCCCTGCAGAAACATATTAATGAGGTTTTACTGTATATATGCAGGTACAGAGCGAGAATGCTCTACTGGCGAGAACAGCACACCCGCAGATTGGTTCTAAGGATGGTGAGACAAGAGTTAGTCTGCCTAAGGCTATTATTAGTCTCGACAAGAAAAGCTACTGAAGGCTGTAGCGCACACTTTGGAAGTTTGCAACTTAACGTGATACGAAGATTCGCAGCACACAGTACTGTTACTGCATCCATGACTAGCCTGATCGAAAAAAAAGGAAAGACTGCGTTTATGCATGAAGTTTCACGGAATGCTATTAATTTGTAATTACATATATAATTTATAATTATTTTAATCAATAAATTTGGGAATGTGCTATAGTACAAGGTGGCTCAGAAGTCCCCCTACCCCTGTAACTGTTTAGTATCACATGCTATTTATGCTATGTTATTTATGCAGGTTGATAGCTATATTACTTCTTATTAATTGTTGAAATTAAGTGTTGGAATACATATTGTCGCAGTCGAGTGTTAGTGTGAAGCCACGGCAGATGTGAGTGGTAAGAGTTACACTACTGAGGAGCGGTTAGTGGCAAGTGTGTGGGTACAACAAAAAGCAACAAAACATTACAAAACAGTCACTCAACCGGAAATAACATACGCAAGCGAAACCATCTTCGAAACAACTAACACTGCACAAATAGACAAAATACTCACGATAGAGAGAAGAATCATTAGAACGTGCATCAACAAATCATACCAAAAAGCTTCTAATGAAACAGTCTACAAGGAAATAGAACCAGTAATGAGCACAATCAGGAAGAAATGCATTTCATTTTTTGGACATCTAATCAAGACACCAGAGAACAGGATCATCAGGAGAATAGTAGAAAAATTATGAAATAGTAAGTGCAACATTAAGTGGATTACAGAAATCAAGGAAGATATGGATGAACTACAAATTACAGTGGAAGACCTAAGAAACAAAACCGAAAAAATCAAGAAACTCACAGACAAGCAAACCAGACTGCAAATCAGAATCAACAAACAGACAATAGGAAGGGTGATTTCCGATGAAGAAAGTAGGATAAGATCAGAGAGAATGAAGAAGTACTGGGATAACAGGAAACTGAAAAATTCTTTCTATAAAGTTGGCTAGAATGGTCCCATGAAGGCCATAAAATGTAAATAATAAAACAAAGAAAGTCAATCCATAAAATCATCAGACAAACCAAATGCAAACATCTTGAAAATACCTTACAAAAGATAGAAGGGAGTTTTAAGAAAAAAACAATTGTGAGATTATTATAAAACCTTTGGCAAATACCCTAAATATGAGCTCCCAATATTAATGCTGAGAAATAAATCAGGAAGGTTAGCCCATAGTAATAAAAAAAAAAAAAAAATGTAAAAAAAATATAAATGCAGAGATCCTCGCAGTTATATTCAACAAACTTTTAAATTGCGATGACCCACTAGAAATGTTGGAAGTAAATACTGACACACCCATTTTAACCACCCCAGATCTAACAGATGAAGACCTTTACTTTGCAGTAATGTGGAAAAATGCAGGGAAACAAGCAATCATAAATCTACATCAGCATCTAGTCAATATGTGGATCACAGAGAAAATCCCAGAACATTGGACCTCAGGCGTAATCCATCCATTATTCAAAAAAGGAGAGAAAACTAATCCAGACAATTACAGAAGAGTAACCCTTTTGGACTGCACTTACAAAATTTTCTCCTGCATAATTTACAATAAGATTTAAAACATTCTGGAACTACAATTTGCAGAATACCAAGGAGGATTTCACTCATACAGAAGTTGCCCAGACCAAATTCTCAGCCTGAAACGAATAATGGAATATTACAAATACAGAAATAAACAGCTGTTTATTCCCTTCATAGATTTCAAAAATGCTTATGATAGTATACACAGGCCCACTCTTTAAAAAATCCTCAGATCATATGGCCTTCATCCTAAATTAACAAAAATTATTGAACTATCTTTAACCAGCACAATTTCAAAAGTAAAGTTCAGGGGAGAAATGTCAAGTGCTTTTACAATAAATACAAGCCTCAGACAAGGTGAAGGATTATCCCCAATGCTTTTCAATGTGGCTCTAGATTACGTCATGAAAATTTGGCAAAAAGAAAACTCACGTAAAATCAAAATTGGACCAAAATTCTCAATAAGGACAAACTGCCAAGGGTTTGCAGATGATTGAGCTCTCTCAGCCATTGACATGGAAGAAGTCTGTGCTTAGATCACCAGTCTCCAGAAAATTGCATTAAAAATAGAATTACAAATATCCTTCGAGAAAACTGAGATCATGCCAATGAAACCCTTTGACATAAACAAAGTCATCATAAATTATCAAAAAATGAACATAGTCCTCCAATTTAAATACCTGGGAGAAATCATTATGCACAACTTAGGCAAAAAAGCAACATGGATAAATACAGTAGAACCAACAAAATAAAAAAAAAAGCACAACTTCTAAAATGGTCAACTTATAACAAAAAATGCTTGTCAATGGACACTATGATCCAACACTACAAAACTGTAACTTTGCCTGAAGCCACTTACGCCTGCGAAAACTTGTTCCAAATTAAAAATGAAAGAAGAACTGATCAGCTCCTCAAAACTGAAAGAAGAATTATCAGAACTTGTATAAATAAAGTACCAGGTTGAAGGAGCCTGGAGAATCCTCCCCAATGAAATTGTCTATCGAGAGATTGACCCAGTTACCAGCACGATGAAGAAGAAAAGAATCTCTTATTTGTTTCACATCTTAAGATAACCACCAGAAAATAAGATTTTACGACAACTAGTGATGAGAAATCTGGGAAAGAAGATGGGAGGGCATTGGATCAAAGAAATTCAAGAGGATCTCGAAACAGCTGGACTTGAAATTACAGATGCAGAGAACAAGAATAAAATTACCACCCTTCTTAAGAATCACAAATTTTCAACTGAAATAATGCACATAAGGCCTAGGCAGATAAGAAGAATCAAACAGTACAACCTTCAAAGAAAAAGTGTACACGCAAGACTCAAGTGGTCCAATGTGGCCAATAAAGTTAATAATAATAATAATAATAATAATAATAATAATATGACAATAAAGTGAAAAATTCATTTCTGGAGTAGAATAAAACAGAAACTGTCTAAATGGTAAGTATTCGACTCGCTAATCATTTTTCATCTCCTGTAAAATTCATATTTTGTTGCTTACGATATTTTGCCTTTCCAGGGATGATATGTTAATATCTTAGATTAGCCTTTCTTAGCTATACACAGTACATAAACAAACTGTTATTATTTCAGATAATAGAAATTAGCTACGTTAATATTTTGTAAATACTATAGTCCTGTGTACTTCATCATGATCATCATCACTTATTTACAGTATTTCTTCATTTTTAAAATTATTATTAACACAATCTCATCTCAAAAAATACCACAACAGGATGTAAATGGATCAGATAAGTAAGAGAGAATCTAAAGGAAATAGGCCTTACAACAGAAGACACCACAAATAAGATAAAATTGAATACAAAACTCAAGAATACAAACCTCCCCTTTACCCTTATGCAAAACAAACCAACAAGACACATATTTTCAACCGAGAAAAGGGCATGAAGATCGGAGCTTCTGAAGAAGTACTGGGAGGACCGCAAAGCCCGAACAATCCCTTGAAACAGACCTGAACAATGGACTGACTAAAGTGATCCTATGCGGTCATAAAACAAAAAGAAGAAGGCGAAGAGGAAGAAGAAGAAGTAGTGTATCTTTTAGTAGTTGTAAGATGTTTCCATTGTAGTCTATTTATTTTAAATCTGCACATGTAAATACCGTATTTATGCAAATAATCCCCCACATATATTTTTCAAAACCTGGTGACAAACAGTCAGGGTGCAGGTATTATTTGTGTCAAGTTTGGTACAGTGCTCCTGACAAACAGAAATCTGGAAGTTGGTATTTTTCCATCTACTCTGTTGGCAACTCTGTTCCCAACACAACTGAGAAGTGTGCCACATATATATATATATATCGTGTCATTTGCACGGCATCAGTTTAAGTAGTAGCATGTGTTTAGGATGGCTGGTGTCAGTTCTCATTATAGGTCGTTCATGACTAACAAATTGGTAACCATGTTGTGGGACAAGTACAGTAAGGACAAGAGTTGCGAAATAGTACGTATATGGAGGAAAAATAAAGCTCATCTTGAACAGACAATTGGGAACAATTGGACATTTTAGAGACAAAAAGCTAAGTTTCCAGAAATCATAAACAGGATATGGGAATATGTGACTGGAAAGAGACAGTTTGGATGTATGGGGTGTAAGGCTAGCCGTGGATGTCTCATGAGTATTTTCAGTGAAATAACTTCAGTTTTCATACGAAAACAAACAATGTGCAATGTCTCCTAACCAATTATGAAGAAAGCTAGTGAAATTCCACATATTTGTTATTGCTTTGCACCAGAAAAATTTGTATGCACTATCACAAATTGGCAATGCAGACCATACACCAGTATATTTTGAAATGCTGCTGGAGTGTAGGCTGCTGCTGCTGTGACTACTACTACTTTTCCCACATTGTTGTACGGTCGCGGGCGTGAACTATGTCGCACATGGAGATTCGGTCCTGTTTTACGGGCCGGATACCCTTCCTGACACTAACTCTATGGCGAGGGCTGTATTCACTATTGCCTGTTTCTGTAGTGGTTGCTTGTGTGGTGTGTTTTCTACGAAAATGACAGTACTGGGACAAACACAAAGCACTAAAATCCCAAACCTGACGAATTAACCATATTTGATTAAAATCTCCGACCTAGCTGGGAATCAAATCTGAAACCCTCCAAAAAAAAAAAAAAAGCTCTGTGCTGACCATTCAGCTGGGGATATGTAACGAATTGCTTCATAATTTTATAATTTATTGTACTGTAGTATTTATGGTTTTTAACACGCAGTAAAGGCAGCATGTGGCCAATGTGTGAAGAAAAGACTAATGTGGTGCAGTAAACGTAGTATAAAAGAGTAAACAGTGATGGCAACCGTAATAGGATAACAAAGTGAAAACAATTGTCTACATTTTTTAAATACTCGTATATATATATATATATATATATATATTCATTTTTAATTTAACAGCAGGCACTGGGATTCTAGTGTTATTGTTTCATAAACAGTAATTCATTATCTATATCAAATACTAATTTGATAGTAAACATTGATATTCTTGAACACTTACACATTTAAAAGTATTTCTTGAAAAGTAATTACTGCAAAATAAACTTCATATGAAATTCATTTTTCCATAAAAGAGTGGTTTTATACACCAAACATCCATCCTGTATAAAGTTCACTAAGAAAAATAATCAACCATATAGATACCATTGTGTACATTTACATTATTACACAGTATAATATTTAAGAACATATAGGGCCAATTTAGCCCCTTCGGTCCTTATCGGATATTAGGCTATGGTGGTCCTTCAA
The DNA here is from genome assembly GCF_040414725.1 of Anabrus simplex. Taxonomy (NCBI): domain Eukaryota; kingdom Metazoa; phylum Arthropoda; class Insecta; order Orthoptera; family Tettigoniidae; genus Anabrus; species Anabrus simplex. The sequence goes on along the minus strand of NC_090270.1, from coordinate 207,414,673 downwards.
GTGTTAATGGCAACTAAATTATACAAATACAAACAACAAGAATAATTATAAAAAGTTTATAGTTTATAAAACATTATTAACATATCTACAGCTTGTCATTTAATTATTTCTTTCTATATACAGTTATTCTATAGCATTAGAAGTATCACTTTCGTTTAAAAATCTGATTGTTTCTTTCTTTTCAGGACTGAAATTTACTTGCTTTAGAGATTCCTTGATGTGGATATCTTCCGAAGTAGCTGCTCTCCACACAACTTCTAAGTTATCCTCAGTTTTACTAGAAAGAAGAAAATGCAATTATTTCAATTGATCACACACGCAATTGCATTATTTTATTTAAAGTTATAAATTTCATTATGGGTTCATATTGAACTGAGAATAACAAAGCTTTGAAGATAAATTAATGGTCCATCTGTTCAATACAATACAATTTGTTGTTCAGATTAAGTTACAACATATTCGGTACTAGTTTCGACGCTGATGTGCGTCTCTTCAGCCGGTAGCAGAAACGGGCAATCACACAAAAATTACATATACACAATATAAAATACAAGTTACGTATCACTATAACAATACTCTTAAAATGCAAAGTTCCTAAATAAATTGACAATAATGGCCATGTTTATCTTCATTTTCAACAGGTAAGTTCCTGAGAGTCGAATGTGAACTGAACATCTTCCAAGTTGGGAACTTAGGAGTCCTGGGTTGACTTTTAGTCACAACTTGATATTAGATAAAAGTAAATTGTTCTTTAAGAACTTGTTATGCTGAATATAAGTAATGTTTCTGTGAAAGATAAAAACAATCTTAAAAACACAGCTGTGAACAGTTGCTGTGTCTATTTCCACTGGCTTAATGTTGTAACATGTCTGTGAGGTCCTTAAGATGTTAAACAAACAACATTTCCCATTCAATGCGGGACTGTAGTGAAAAGAAAAAAGAACTTAGTTAGAGAAACGTGTTTAGGGAGTGCCGAAGCAGAAAAAGCATATCATGTTTATTAATCTATGAGACTCACCTCGGACCGCTGTTGAATGATCTGATGTGTGGAAGGAACTGAGTGTTGTGGCAAGCTTGAGTCAAGGACATGCCGTAAGCCGAGGAAGATGGGGAGAGGGATGAGGGGCTGAGGGAAGGGGTTGAGGGGCAATCAAGTGAGGGGAATCTGGGAATCTGAGTCTCATAGATTAATAAACACAATAAGCCTTTTCTACTTTAGCACTCACTCCCTAAACAAACTTCTTTTTTCTTTATACTACAGGTCCCGCATTGAATGGGAAATGTAATAGACACGAAAAATGTTCCACCGATCAATACTATTTAATGTGAATGAATTATTGCACTAGTACCGGTTTCGGCCTCTCTTGACCATCGTCAGCTAGCACACAATATTTACAGTCATTAGACAAAATTACAAAGGTGTTACGTTAGAGCATCTGGATGTCCAATGAAAAATGGAAGTAAAATATATTGCAGTATGTTGCGTTAAAATATCTCTGATTAAAGGTGGTGATGGTTATAATAAACTAAAAAATCAGAGATATTTTAACGCAACATACTGCAATATATTTTACTTCCATTTTTCATTAGACATCCGGATGCTCTAACGTAACCTTTGCAATTTTGTCTAATGACTGTAAATATTGTGTGCTAGCTAATGATGGCCAAGAGAGGCCGAAACCGGTACTAGTGCAATAATTCATTCACATTAAATAGTATTGATTGGTGGAACATTTTTCTTGTCTATTACATTGAATCCAATCAATACGGAATATGAAACTTATAAATAATAATTGAATGGGAAATGTTGTTCGTTTAACATCTTAAGGACCTCACAGACATGTTACAACATTAAGCCAGTGGAAATAGACACACGGAACTGTTCACAGCTGTGTTTTTAAGATTGTTTTTATCTTTCACAGAATCATTACTTATATTCAGAACAAAGCACAAGTTCTTAAAGAACAATTTACTTTTATCTAATATCAAGTTGTGACTAAAAGTCAACCCAGGACTCCCAAGTTCCTAACTTGAAGATGTTCAGTTCATAATATGTTACATTCACCTCTCAAGAACTTACTTGTTGAAAATGAAGATAAACATAGCCATTATTGTCAATTTATTTAGGAACTTTTCATTTTAAGAGTATTGTTATAGTGAGATGTAACTCGTATTTTATATTGTGTATTTGTAATTTTTGTATGATTGCCCGTTTCCACGATTGGCTGAAGATGACGCACATCAGCGTTGAAACTAGTACTGAATAAATAATATGTTGCAACTTAATCTGAACAACAAATTGTGTTGTATTGAATAGGTGGACCATTAAGTTATCTTCAAAGCTTTGCATCATTTCAACAGGCAAGCAATTACAAATCAGTCAGGATCAGGCTGTAATATTTATGATGTAAACTTAATAAGAGAGCTTCTCTTAAATACTTATGGTGATAATAACATTTCTTTCATCAGAAGCTCAGTTACTTCAATTGTTAGTGATTCTAACTCCTGTGATAAGTAACAGAATTGAACAAACAAGTGGCAAATAAAGTAATGTATAGAAAGACAGAAGCATGCAGTGGATAAATACAATGATAGATCAGTACGGGAGCAACAGAAAGAGAAGACTAGGACAAACATAAAAATTAATTAATTAATGTTATTTGCTTTACGTCCCACTAACTACTTTTTAAGGTCTTCGGAGACGCCGAGGTGCCGGAATTTAGTCCCGCAGGAGTTCTTTTACGTGCCAGTAAATCTACCGACACGGGGCTGTCATATTTGAGCACCTTCAAATACCACTGGACTGAGCCAGGATCGAACCTGCCAAGTTGGGGTTAGAAGGCCAGCGCCTTAACCGTCTGAGCCACTCAGCCCGGCCAAACATAAAAACACGGAAGGACAAGGATTATTTACATGTCGTCATATGCATCTTTGATTATTAAAATGAAATGGTGTATGGATTTTAGTGCCGGGAGTGTCCGAAGACAAGTTCGGCTCGCCAGATACAGGTCTTTTGAGTTGACACCCGTAGGCGACCTGCGTGTCGTGATGAGGATGAAATGATGATGAAAACGACACTTACACTCAGCCCCTGTGTCAGCGAAATTAACCAATTGTGGTTAAAATTCCCTACCCTGCCGGGAATCGAACCCGGGACCCCTGTGACTAAAGGCCAGCACGCTAACCATTTAGCCATGGAGATCTTTAATTACTTAATTACACCCATTGCAAACATTTTCTCCTCAGATTGCCCTACGTTCCTAATTTTTTATGATCTCTATTCATCTTTATTGTTTTGTCTCTTTCTTTCCCTTTCTTTATCTGGCTTTCTTCATATTCTACATAAAGACTGAAGACTTGTCAAGATGGCCTTCAATGAGGCTTGATACCATGGTGCGAGGAGGCCTATGCTGTCTCAACAAAGTGGGAAGTAGGAACAATGAACTTGTTGGAGAGTTGGGAAGAAATAGATCTGAAGGAACTGAGATATATGAAAACAGAGACTACCTATGAAGACAGCAGTATGGAGTCAGTCTTTTTTTCCTTTTTTCATGTTCGTCATTGTCTTGCTTTTCACTTTCCAATTTGTTATGACAATCCAGGCAAATAAATGTCTCCAGCTTACAACATAAATAAATTAAATGTCATGTATGTACCAATACCTTTTCTCTTTCTGGAGACGACCAATAATAGCTTCCTTTTGACGGACAAGATTTCTAAGTCGCATTACTTCTTGATGGTACTCGTCTTTCATGCGTTCGACACCTGATTCTTGCTGCCTGATACGCTTTTCGATCACATCCAGCTCCTGCCATGCTCCCTGCTGAACATTCTAAGAAAAGAAAGAAATTTCCATGTTATTTCTGAGAACCTCTGTCATTTATATAATGTATAAAGTAACTAGTCCTGACTGACTGACAGATTCATCATCGCCGAGCCAAAACTACTGGACATAATGAAATGAAATTTTGAGGATACATTTATATTACAATGTAGGTGCTCGCTAAACGAGGATTTTTGGATATTCCGTTGCTAAGGGGGTTAAAAGGGGGGTGAATTTTTAAAATGAGTGTATCTATTAAAACTTTAGAAGTTTAGAGGTGTAAAAATTGGCATTTAGAATCTCCTTTAAAAATAAAGAAACACGTACTTTTTGTTTTAGGAAAATCCCAATAGGAGGGGAGAAAAAGGGTGAAAAATGGGTTGAATGCCTTTAATGAGGCTACTTATATTTCAGAAACTGAAGATATTACAGACCTGAAAATCGCTTTTTGGGATCTCCTTTAAAAATAAACACTTTTTTTTTTTTTTTTGGAAAATCCAAGTAATGGGGGGTGAAAAGGGGGGGTGAATTTTTAAAATGAGTGTATCTATATCTAAAAAAATTTAAAAGTTTACACATGTAAAAACTGGTATTTAGAATCTCCTTTAAAAATAATGAAACATGTATTTTTTTGTTTTTGGAAAATCCCAATAGGAGGGGTGAAAAGGAGTGAAAAATGGGTTGATTGCCTTTAATGAGGATACATATATCTCAGAAACTGAAGATATTACAGACCTGAAAACTGGTATCTGGGATCTCCTTTTAAAATAAAGAAACATATAATTTTTGTTTTTGGAAAATCCAAATAGTGGCAGTGGGGGGGGGGGGGGGTGAAAGGAGGGGGGGGGGTGGATTTTTAAAATGAGTGTATCTATATCTCAAAATTTGCATCCGGGAGATAGTAGGTTCGAATCCCACTATCGGCAGCCCTGAAAATGGTTTTCCGTGGTTTCCCATTTTCACACCAGGCAAATGCTGGGGCTGTACCTTAATTAAGGCCACGGCCGCTTCCTTCCAACTCCTAGGCCTTTCCTATCCCATCGTCGCCGTAAGACCTATCTGTGTCAGTGCGACGTAAAGCCCATAGCAAAAAAAAAAAAAAAAAAAAAAAGTTTGTAGATGTAAAAAATTGATACTTAGAATCTCCTTTAACAATAAAGGAACACGTATTTTTTTGTTTTCTGTAAATCCCAATAGGAGGGGTGAAAAAGTGTGAAAAGGGGTTGAATACCTTTAATGAGGATACTTATATCTCAAAAACTGAAGATAATACAGACCTGAAAACTGGTATATGGGATCTCCTTCAAAAATAAAGAAATTGTATTTTTTTGTTTTTGGAAAATCCAATTAATGGGGGTTAAACAGGAGTGACAAATTGGGGTGATTTTTAGAAAGACTATATATACAGTATATCTCAGAAACGTGAAATGTTGTAGACATAAAAACTGGTATTTGGAAACTCCTGTTAAAGTAGAGAAACATAGGTGATTTTTTTTTGGAAACTCCACTTAAGGGGAACTAAAAAGGGGGTGAAATTTTAAAATGAGAATTTCTACAGTATATCTCAAAAACTTAACATGTTACAGAAGTGAAAAATCACATTTTTAAAATCTCTATTAAAAATAAGGAAACGTGTATTTTTAATTTTCAGAAAAAACACTTGAGTGGGGGATAAAAGAGACTGAAAATGGGGTTGAATTCTTTTAATTAGGATACTGATATCTCAAAAACTGAAGATGTTACAGAAGTGAAATTAGGTATTTGGAATCTGCTCTGAAAGTAAAGAAACACATATTCTTGGAAAATCCAATGAAGGGGGAGGGGGGGGGGGTGAGGGATGAGAAAGAATTGAAAAATTAATTGAATTAATTGTATGAATATACTTACATCTAATAAAAACTAAAGTTGTTACAGACGTGAAAATTGGTATTCAGTTTAAAAACAAAGAAAAACACATTTTGGGGGCGGGGAATCATCTTGGGAGGCGGGTGTAAAAAGGTGTTGAATTCCTTTCATGTGGACACATATTTCACAAAGTGAAGATGTTAGAGTCATGATAATTGGTTTTAAAAGATCCTTTACTATTAAGAAAGAAGTACTTTTGCTGGAAAATTCACTTAAGGGTGGGGGTGGGGGAGTGTACAATGAATTGAAAAAAAATGTGAATTATTTTTATAGAGATACTTATATCTCAAAACTGAAGGTAACAGACGTGAACATTGGTATTTGGAATCTCCTTTAAACTTAAAGAAACATGCCTTCTTTTTGGGGGGGGAATCAACTTAACGGCGGTGGGGTGAAAAAGGAGGTGAGACCAATTGATTTCACTGTTCATAATGTACTTATAAGGAGCCTCCGTGGCTCAGGCAGCAGCGCGCCGGCCTCTCACCACTGGGTTCCGTGGTTCAAATCCCGGTCACTCCATCCGGGTAGTCCGGTTTTCGCCGTCATCATTCATTCCAGCAACACTCTCCAATATAATTTAATTTCATTGTCATTCATTAATCACTGGCCCAGAGGAGTGCGACAGGCTTCAGCAGCCGGCATAATTCCTATCCTCGCCGCTAGATGGGGGCTTCATTCATTCCATTCCTGATCTGGTCGAATGACTGGAAACAGGCTGTGGATTTTCAATGTACTTATTCTGATCATAAAGCGATCATTTTTAATCTTCCCTGCGTTCGTTTTCAAGAGCCATCTTCTCCTTTGGAAAACGTTCTTAGATTACAGTAGATTCTCCTGGAATATAAATAAAATTTTAAACACATTTGAAATAACCGGTAGGAGTGAGATTGACCATGCAATTGTTTACCTCTATAATAAGGTCAATAATGCACGGAAGTATGTCATTCGTATCTCCAGAAATGTCGCGCAGTTGCCTACGCACGCAGTAGTGCTGGTCACATTGTCAGCAATGAAAATGGCAGCAGACGTAATTTACCGCCAAGTAGCAGTCTTTCATCTTGCTGTGGGGTCCAGAACATTAATAATAATAATAATAATAATAATAATAATAATAATAATAATAATCGGGTTCAGTACCGCCAAGGCACCCAAGACAACACCACACTGGATCTCCTCAAGGTTTCGATCCATATTAAAAATGCTTATAGGAAAAGATGGCAAAGATTTAGGGACCCAACTGACCGGGTCGATAACCTGAACCTAGCCCAGGAAGTACGAAATCGATTGCTGGAAAGAAAGATTGCAAAATGGGAGGAACATTGCCGTAATCTCTCAGAAAACGAGTCAGATCGCGAATTTTGGTGGATTGTCAGAGAAAACCAGTCAGATCGCGAATTTCGGCAGATTATATATAAAATGTTAAGCATTCAATTATAAATTTCAGTATCATACCGTAGCAAAGCACAGGTATCTTGCTAGTATTCTCATAAAATCCCCTACAATGTACATTGCCGAAGATATTTCTCCTCTGTAAATTTATGACTATTCATTTTAATATCTACACTGATATCACTATTTCTTCTCATTTCTTTTTGCTGTTGGTATACTTTATCACGTATAATTTGTATCAAGATCTGGAGTTCTTAAAACACTTTAGAAAATATGGTAAATATCTTCAGTTACATGACTAAAGAATACTGAAGATTTCAGTTGTATTTTATCTGCTATATTTTTCAAGATAATGAAGATAATCCGCAACAGCCAACATAACCGAATTTGAACTAGTTTGAAACCTGGGAGCATATATATATATATTAAAAATTGAGACATACAACTATATATGACCAGGTACCAAGTACCATAAATGACAACCAAATTAGAATTTAATCAGATTTAAAATAAGAGAAAACCGAGCTCGATAGCTGCAGTTGCTTAAGTGCGGTCAGTGTCCAGTATTCGGGAGATAGTAGGTTCGAACCCCACTGTCGGCAGCCCTGAAAATGGTTTTCCGTGGTTTCCCATTTTCACACCAGGCAAATGCTGGGGCTGTACCTTAATTAAGGCCACGGCCGCTTCCTTCCCACTCCTAGCCCTTCCCTCTCCCATCGTCGCCATAAGACCTATCTGTGTCGGTGCGACGTAAAGCAACTAGCAAAAAGAAAAAAAAAAAAATAAGAGAAGAATTATGCTAGCATTAACACAGAAAGTGTAATAAAAAAAAAGTATAGAACTATAAGCAAGGATTCGACAAATGTCACTAAAACCAGAGATTTTTATAACATTACTAGCTGTCATACCTGGTGTTGACGGGTTAGCGTCTGGAGATGACAAGCAGCAGAAGAGACAGAGCACACCTCAACTAACGACAATCATTAGTTAGTGTAATATTGTTGAGATATTTTAGGGACTTAGTTCATTGTAGGCCATCACATATAAAAGCAATCAAGGCCTAGACTTCCAAACCCCTGTTTTATGATTATGTTTACCCTTGTTCTCCGAGTGATTGTTCCTTCACATTCTTCTATTCATTTCGATCGTCATCTTTATCATCTTACTGATCAACAGAGGCTAATGGCCACATATTTTTCTCTTTATAAACATTATAACCAAAATCACCAGCAGTTTCGCTTCCATGATGACTGAACAATATTTCTACGTCAGTGTGGACCTCTCTGTCAGGAGTGACTTATGTGTTCTATTGCACTCCCTTTTTAAATAAATAAATAAATAAATAAATAAATAAATAAATGAATGAATGAATGAATGAATAAATAATTAAATGAATAAATAATTAAATGAATGAATGAATCAATCAATAAACAGATAAATAAATAAATAAATAAATAAATAAATAAATAAATAAATGAATCAATCAATCAATAAACAGATAAATAAATAAATGAATCAATAAATAAATAAATAAATAAATAAATAAATTACAATGGCATAGTTTCCAAACACATTTTATACCTACTACTGGACTGCAGTCAAGTCACTCCTGACAAAGAGGTCCACACCTTTTGTAGCCACTTCCAATCTGAAGAAGATACCACTTGATCTTTAGGGTCATTTCATTCACCCAATCTGGAGGGACTCCTCCACCTGAAGCTAACTCCCCCTCAAGGAAGTCAAGTTATTTATTGTCACCATACATGATAGAGAGTTGCTGGCTGTACAATCGACTCCGTTATCACTAGGGCCCGGATTCATATGCACTAAAAACTCCAAAAATATGCATGCACATATGCACTAAAAAACTCCAAAAAAATACACAAAATATGCACTAAAAATAAAATAAAACACACTTAAGTGTTAAATTGATAAACATGTTTCATTCCTTGTAAAATGATTCATGGCAGTAGATTATTAACAGTTTTTCAATGTTTTCAGGGGTCAATGACTTTCTGTTGTCGAACAGAATTACAGTAATTTATACACTGAAAATCGTTTTACGTTGACGCACGTAATTGGCCAACACTTGTACACTGGCACTGATTGCTTGGAACATTCTTCTGGCAAAGACTGCCTGACTCTACTTTTGTAGTTGCTTATGGACTGAAATGTCAGAAAGAAGGAAATAGCGGTTGTGAAAAGGTCATTATCCATCTGCAACACTGAAAACATTGTCCTTGATCAGGGAAGGCTTCTCATGTTGCCAAGGGATGTAAAACATATACAGAGTTCATTATATTTTTCATTTCATTCAGAAATCTTAGATAAGAGAAGAATATATCTATATATGCACTAACATTCAAAATATGCATTTGCATATGCATTTTTTAAAATCTGGGCCCTAGTTATCACTGATAGAGGTTATTGTTGATAAAAAATAAAAAACTGGGTCAACATTTTCAAATATTACAATAAAAGTATGACTAATGAAAGGCAGACATAGATACTGCTAGCAAACTTTTCATACGGCTATTATGAATGAAGCTAAAGAAATGAATATGATTTGGAATCTACCATATATGCACTTTCCTTTCCTCCATCTCTTCACTGCAGCAGTTACCACATAATTTTATAAGAAGGTAGATAATGAAAACCTTTATACAAGAGAGTAAACTATAACATCTAACACAAATCTTGATGGAGACTACGACAAAAACATTGCAATTAGAGCTATAGAAATCTACCTTGAGTTTACTCTTGAGCGATCCCATGCGGTAGACAATAGTGCTCCCCAGTTTGGCAATGGACTTGGTCTCCTCCTGCTTGGCATGTAATTGTCTCAGAAGATTCTCCTGTTCTGCAACAAGTTCTTCAGCAAATGCCATAGCCTTCTGTAGCTGTCGTTTGGTGGTATCTCGGGATACTTGAGTCGTTACTAGGCGACCTTGAAGATCTTCAGTCTTCAACTGTGCCTTCCTAACCAAACCAAGTAAACAGAATAATTATAGGTCCTGTACTACTAAAAAAAAAAAAAAGAACTAGGGTATACAGCTAAATATTAGGGAATTGATTACGATTTGTACTATGAAAATGGAAGAACATACTTGAGTAATTTCTCAAGAGAACGAATGTGTGCCTGAAGCTGTTGTTTTTCAGACTCCATGTTGGAAAGCTGTCCTTCAAGTTGAGGTTTTTCAATCTCTAGTGCTTGGATCTTGCTAGATAATATGTGTTTATCACCTTCATATTTCAATTTCAATTCTTCAAATAACCTACGAATAATAAGAAAAAAGTCTCTCAGAAAATCATATTTTCAGCAATATTTATAAGCATCAAATAATCAAAAGCAAACTATAATTTTGACATGATTCAACACAAAATATATTTAAAAATGAATAGTACAATTTAGAAGAGAAAGATGGTATATGTCATACAAATATGAAAATTGTTGTAACCAAGGTTGAAGTTTACAAAACACAACTTTTATTGCTTCACTTTATGATATTTACACAAATAACTGAAATTTATTTTGAAGCAAAAAGGAATATTGAATCTTGAGAAAAGTCTGTCTTTATACAATATGTACAGGTTTACAGTCTTTATATACACTTCTATCTTGAAAAGATAGTCTTTGTGAATTGACACGTTGATAGTCGAGAACTATCTGGCACACTAACATGAATGTCTTTGAGAGTCCTTGTTTGTTGAAGTGCCTGAATTCCTAAAAAGCAAGTTCAATTGATTGAAGAAATTCCACCTAGCGAAACTAAGGGAGCTTGCGTAAATTAGGGAATGAAAATGGCTTGTAAAAGAATTACGGAGCATAGGCAGCGGAAACAGGTAAGGGAGCGGTGACCAGAGGTGAAACCTCGTACTGCCAGAAATTCAGTCCACCTGGTCGAAGCACATTTTCAAGAGGAGTAGCCTCCGTGCTCGACGTAGGGTGTATTCTGGAGCTGGACACCGGGCAAGTGGGCAAGTGAGCAGGCAGGGAGCTCCTATTTATAGTACACTCGATGGTCAGGCACGCGCACTGAGGGCTGCGCGTCGAAGCTAGCAGAATGATACACAGGCGCGCGTGCAGCTGGCTGGCAGAGCAAGAAGGGAGGCGCCGGACATACAACACCCTCCCCTCCTAAATACGCCGGTACGGCGTGAAGCGGCGGCGGCGCTGGCGGCGACTGCGATGCTGGGGCGGAGCTGCTGATGTGTCTGTTGTATTGTCCGGAGCTGGAACTGGGCGGAGTGGCGCTGTCTCGTCCTGAAAGGAACCCATTGTTATTAAATGATCTAAAGCTCGTTCAGCAATAGATTTATCAGGTTTAGCAATAGCATCAATAGCTGGACAGGGGCGGTAGCGCAGACGTATCTGATCTTGATGGCGGCAGATACGTTTCTCCGTAGTCTGTATCTCGTAGAGACGATGACCCAAAGATCTGCAGATGACTCCAGGTATCCAGAGTGGGTTGGATTTGAATGTCCTGGTGTAGACCTTGTCGTTGAGGGAGAACTTCGTTGGTGATGACTTATGCTGGGCCGGGAGAGGCTGTAACAGAGAAAGTAAAGTTCTGTGAGGTCGTCCATGGAGCTTCTGTGCAGGAGTGATATTATCAGCGCCGGGTAGAGTTCTGTAGTTGTTTAAGAGTTGGAGCAAGGCTTGGTCTTTAGTTAAGCCTGAAGAGACAGCTTTCTTCATACTTCTTTTAAATGTCTGTACGAAGCGTTCAGCTTCACCATTAGATTGAGGGTGAAAAGGTGGTGCTAGGATATGACGAATGCCATTATGTGTACAAAAGTTCTGAAAAGCAGTAGCTGTAAATTGAGGTCCGTTGTCCGAAATGAGTACTTGCGGTAAACCTTCTGTAGTAAAGATTTTCTGGAGAGCACGAATGGTAGCTTCGGTTGTAGTAGTCGAATGCATATCCACGACATATGGAAAGTTTGACAGTGAATCGATGACTATTAACCACATGGAATTGAGGAAAGGACCTGCGAAATCAATGTGAACTCGTTCCCATGGAGTAGTAGCAGGAGGCCATGAAGCAAGATCAGAAGACGGGGCGTTCTGATTCGTTTGACATTGCTCACAATGACGTATTAGCTTTTCGATGGCGGCATCAATACCGGGCCAGTAGCAGTGTTGACGGGCGAGTTGCTTTGTTCTGGAGATACCCCAATGGCTTTGGTGTAATAATTCGAGAACTTGTTTCTGTAGGCTAAGTGGGATAACCACTCGGAAGATGGTGCCTGCTTCTAGTAATACAACTCCGGCACGAGTCGTGAGACGATGCTGCATACGATGATAAGGTGCCAGGTGGGCAGGAAGTGTGCTCTGAAGAGGCCAACCGTTGCGGATGTAAGTACGTACAGTAGCAAGTGTACTGTCCTTATCCGTAGCTTTAGCTATGCAGGTAGCATCAATAGGAAAACTGGATACAGTATCTTCAAGTTCTATGTCCAACTGAAGACATTCAGATTCTTGAGAATCGAAGGCAGTATCAGGACCAACGGGTAAGCGGGAGAGAGCATCAGCATTACAATGCTGGGATGTGGCTCGATATACAATCTGATAGGAATAATCAGAAAGGAACATGGACCATCTTTGAAGCTTTCTGAGGGAATTCTCTGGGATCTTATTACCAGGATGGAATAAGTGTACGAGAGGCTTATGATCGGTAATGATCAGGAAATGGTTGCCATAGAGATATTCATTGAAACGGCGAATACCAAAGATGATGGCTAAAGCTTCTTTCTCTATCTGTGAGTATCGACGTTGATGGTCATTAAGTGTTTTCGAAGCGAAGGCGATGGGGCGTTCTTGTCCATGACGATCCTTCTGGGAGAGAACGGCACCGACACCGTAGTCTGAAGCGTCAGTAGCTAGCGTGATGATCTTGTCGGGCTGAAAATGAGTGAGTTGTATAGCTTGAATTAAGGCGTTGTTGATTGTTTTCCATGCCTGTTGGCATTGCGGAGTCCACTGAAACTTAACACCTTTTTTACGTAGAGCGTTTAATGGAGCCGCCACTGTAGCGAAGCGGGGAATGAACTTATTATAATAGTTCGCTTTGCCTATGAAGGACTGAAGCTGCTTGAGGTTCTGAGGTGCTGGCATGTTTACTATCGCTGAGACATTCTGGGTACTAGGACGAATTCCATTCTTATCAAGTATATGTCCTAGGTAGTGAACTTGAGGTTGAAAGAAGGTACATTTAGCGAGATTCGCTCGTAGTCCATTGTCTTTCAATTTCTGGAGAAGGAGGCGTAGATTGGTTAGATGTTCCTGATGATCTTTTCCAGTAACAATAATATCATCCAGGTAGTTAGCACAACCGGGAATGGAGGCGGTGAGTTGAGCCAAATAGCGCTGAAAAATAGCCGCTGAGGATGAAACACCGAATGGAAGCCGCTGGAGCTGGAGCAGTCCGAGAGGAGTGTTGAGTGTGAGAAATTTCTTAGATTCTTCGTCTAAAAGTAGCTGGAGATATGCTTCTTTAAGATCAACTCGAGAGAAGAATTGTCCACCAGAGAGACGACGGAATAAGTCTTCTGGACGTGGAATAGGAAAGATATCTGTGTCGAGTTGTGCGTTGACTGTAGATCGAAAATCGCCACAAAGTCGAACATTACCATCAGGTTTCTTGATTACCACGAGTGGAGTAGCCCATTGACTAGAAGTAACTGGTACAACAATTCCAGTTTGTATCCATCTTTCTAATTCTTTCGTGACCTGGTCTTGAAGTGCTAGGGGTACTGGGCGTGCTTTGAGGAAGCGAGGCTTAGCTCCGGATTTCAGCTGTATGTGAGCTGTATAGTCTTTGGCTGTTCCGAGCTGAGAGTCGAAGACTTCAGGAAACTGCGCTAGGAGAGCGGTAACGTCAGAAGTAGGATGCAATGTAGATACGACGTTAATGTTGTCATGTATCTGGAAACCAAATAAGTTAAATAGATCCATGCCCATAATGTTTGATGCAGTGTAGTTGTTAACTACGAGAAGAGGAATGGCCTTCTGAATTCCTTTATAACTAGCCTGAAGCTTGATTTGACCTTTGATGTCAATTTTCTTCTTGTTAAATGTCACGAGCTGGATGTCAGCTGGAGAGCATGAAGGTGAACCTAAGTCGTGGTAAGTAGTCAGGTTAATAATAGAGACAGGTGATCCAGTATCTAATTGAAAATCGACAGATCGATCAGAGAATGAGAGAGGAATGATGATTTTGTGAGAATCCTTTGTGGGAAGAATAAGATTGATGTGATCAACTTCCATGTCTTGGCGGGGCTGTATATGCTTCCGGCGTGCTGCAGTAGTCTTAGCAGGGCGGAGCGAACTTTGACAGACAGTCTTAATGTGTCCAAGTTTATTACATCGTTCACAAGTAGCTTTGAAAAAACGACAGTCACGACGTTCATGATGCTTGAAACAACCTCGGCAGGAAGGCAGGAGTTTCGAGGTGCTTTTAGAATTGGGCTTCCGTGTAGCATTACGAGAGGGAACCTGGCGAGAATGCTTGGTGGAGAGCGCCTTATCCGTACGGTTCACTGTAGCAGAGGACTTGCGGGCCTGAGGCGAGACTTGTGCAACTTCGTGTGGAGAAGCTATGGCTGCGGCAGTCTTGGTAGTAAGCTCATAAACCGTAGCAATACGCTGGACGTCTTCTAAAGAAGGGTTACTCTGCTTGACAGCGTCAAAACGTATTTTGTCTTCAGGAGTATGTAAAATTATCATGTCCCTAATGAGAGAATCAGTGTAGGATGAACCACAACCGTCCTTGGAGCAGATGAACTGGCAGGGTTTAGCTAGACCACGCAATTCAGTTATCCATTCAGTATGTGTCTGATGGGGTTGCTTTCTGCTCTGAAAAAATTTATAGCGAGCAGCCACTATGTGAGGAGCTTTGGCATAGTGTTCCGTGAGACGGGCCAAGAGCTGCGTGAAGGGTACCTCAGACAAGTGTTCTTCCGGACTTAATTTACGTAGTAATTCACACGTAGCATTGCCAACCGAACTAAGAAATAGTGCGCGGCGGCGTTGATCATCTGTGACAGAATGGCAGATGAAATGCTGTTGTAAACGGGCTAAATAAACTGACCATTCTTCCTTAGCCGGATCAAAAGCAGAGAACGGAGGAATAGCTGATGGCTGTGTAGAGACAGAAATAGCTTGAATAGCCTGAAGTAATGCTGCCTGTTGTTGTTGCATAAACTGTTGTTGTTGCTGCTGTAAGGCTTGGAAGACCGTAGCGAGTTGTTCCGCAGTAGCCATTGCGAGATGCGTGCAAGAATGAGTAAGGTAAGCTGTGTGTCAGAACTGGTTGGAGTGTCGTAGTTGTTTAGCACGTCGCCGTAGAGTTGACAACTGGGCCTGTTGAATTGTAGTGTCGTGTTTACCTCGTTGCTATAGAGTTGGCGATTGGGGCTGATGACGTGTAGTTTGTTGCTTTTTTACTTCGTCGCCATAGAGTTGGCAACTGGGGTCGAAGAATTGTAGGTTGTGGCGTTTTTACCTCGTCGCCATAGAGTTGTGTTGTAACCAAGGTTGAAGTTTACAAAACACAACTTTTATTGCTTCACTTTATGATATTTACACAAATAACTGAAATTTATTTTGAAGCAAAAAGGAATATTGAATCTTGAGAAAAGTCTGTCTTTATACAATATGTACAGGTTTACAGTCTTTATATACACTTCTATCTTGAAAAGATAGTCTTTGTGAATTGACACGTTGATAGTCGAGAACTATCTGGCACACTAACATGAATGTCTTTGAGAGTCCTTGTTTGTTGAAGTGCCTGAATTCCTAAAAAGCAAGTTCAATTGATTGAAGAAATTCCACCTAGCGAAACTAAGGGAGCTTGCGTAAATTAGGGAATGAAAATGGCTTGTAAAAGAATTACGGAGCATAGGCAGCGGAAACAGGTAAGGAAGCGGTGACCAGAGGTGAAACCTCGTACTGCCAGAAATTCAGTCCACCTGGTCGAAGCACATTTTCAAGAGGAGTAGCCTCCGTGCTCGACGTAGGGTGTATTCTGGAGCTGGACACCGGGCAAGTGGGCAAGTGAGCAGGCAGGGAGCTCCTATTTATAGTACACTCGATGGTCAGGCACGCGCACTGAGGGCTGCGCGTCGAAGCTAGCAGAATGATACACAGGCGCGCGTGCAGCTGGCTGGCAGAGCAAGAAGGGAGGCGCCGGACATACAACAAAAATATTAACATGTGATGAGAAAATATTAGTCTAACACAAAGTTAAAAAAACATCAGAATTGCGATGAAAAGGCGCAAGATGGCGGCGAATGAGAAGAAGTGTATGTTTTTCCTCTGTGTTCTTTTAGGAGTTTTGGTGTCAAAACAAATAGTGTGCGCAAAAGAATATAGTGATATTCATCTAGATGATCCAGGCAGAGATTCCATGTGTTGTGAAGTGCTCGGAAATAAGTCTGTACAATTTAAACAGCTTGGTTTTTATTCCACGTGCTATGGTGACTGCTGGCGTGCCCAAGCCTCCCCTGCCGGGAGTGTACGACACGCCGTCTCAAGATGGAATATACTTCAGGTTGGAAACTGGTTGACTGCCGTTCATGAGTTTAATTTTCCTTTGCTGCCGACTGCAAACCTCCCTTGCATTCTTGTAGCACCGGCTTTGATTCCAGCCTCCAGTAAATTATCTCGGTTTTCTATTCGGTCTACTGTAAGTTTATTATTGACATTCTTACTGTTAGCTGGTGTTGTGGAGATAAACCCAGGACCCACGGCGGATAGTGCGTTCTCAGTTTACCATCAGAATATCTGCTCTCTTAAAAACAAAATTACTGACTGTAAACTCTACCTACAAGAACTGTCTTCTTTCGACATCGTCACCTTTTCTGAAAGTTGGTTAACTGACTTTGTTTCGGACAAGGAAATCCCTCTTTCGAAAGAGTTTTCCATTTTCAGAATGGAGCATGGATTTCGGGGCGGGGGAGGGGGGTTCCCCTGGCCGTTAAATCCAAATGGCACACTAACCTACATACTGATTTAAGTAGTGACTGTGAAGCCGTCTGGGTAGAAGTGAAATTTCAGCATTCCAAATATCTATTTGCTTGTTTTTACAGACCACCTCAATCAACCCTCAATTATTCTGAAAATTTTCTGTCTTCTGTAATGAAAGCCATTAATCTGAATCCTAATGTAATTATACTGGGTGACTTCAACCTCTCTATATCTTGGAATTCCCCTGCGCAAAGTGTCCCTTCTAACAGCCTCGACAAGTGGTATCTTATCATTATTTATGAGCTTCATGTCCGTATTGATAGATTTTCCCTATCTTGACCATTATATTACAGGCCTAGGCCTCCAACAGTACGTCCGTGAGAACACCTGTGGGGATAGTCTTCTTGACTACCTACTCTGTTCTGTTGAACCTTCAGTTATTTCTGTGGGACGAAATATTTTTAAATCGAACCACAAGTCTGTAGAGGCAACATTCTCTGTTGCCCCTCCCCGCCCCCCAAAATGTCATCGACCCTATACTAGGAACTGTGTACCCATGTGGTGAAAGGTTGATTGGCAGGCTGCCAATCATGCCCTCTCTCTTCTGCCCTGGCAATGCTGGAAGTGGGTGAAGTCCAAGAAGCAGTGGACTTGTTCTATGACTGAACTCGTGCTGTGATCCGTGACCTTGTTCCCACTCATAAAACATCTGCCAGATGCCCACCATGGAAGAAAAGTGACACAAAAATTGCAGAAATTAATAAAACCAAAGCCTGGCAAGACTGGAAAAGGTCGCCTTCTGAAGCCGGCTATAAAACTTTTTCTGACCTTCGCAAACACCATAAACAGCTTCTAAAACGGGATTGCCTGGACAACATAAACTCTGCCTGCCTAGAAGTGAGAAGTAATAGCAAACGATTCTGGTCTGTGATAAACAGCAGGAAAAATACAAAGCGCGTGCCAGATACAGTGACTTGGGGTGATAATTTAGCCAGAGGTAATAATAGACTGGAAATTTTCAACGATTACTTTGCGTCTAATTTTGTTGCACCTGGTCAGTTCCCACATTTTCCGTGTATTGATTTTGTTCCTTCTCATAGTCTCAGTAATCTTTCCACCTCTGGAAGTCTATACTTTCCTTCCTGCCAGAAAATAAACCTACTGGTCCCGATGGCCTCAGTCCTGTCTCGCTTAAGAATACCACTACGACTCTGGCCCATCCCATTGCTGTTATATTTAACCGTTGCTTCTTAGCTGGCTACTTTCCTGACGACTGGAAAATCGCTAACATCACTCCGGTTTTTAAAAGTGGAAAGAGGTCTCATGTCAGAAACTCTCACCTGATTTCTATATTACCAACCCTATCTCTCATCTGTGAAAAGATTGTCCACCAGCGTCTTCTTTCTTTCACCCTTCCTTATATATCGTCCCAGCAGCATGGTTCCCTTCTTGGTAGCTCTTGCCTAACTAATCTGGCTGTTCTTCTCCATCGTGCAACATCTGCTCTTAATTCCGGTTATCAGCTGGACGTGTGCTACATTGATATTGCAAGGGATTTTGATACCGTAGACCACGAACTTCTTTCCCATAAACTCTCAGAACGTTTTAATATCCATGGTTGCTTCCTAACTCTCCTGCAGACCTTTCTCAATACCAGAACGCAGCGTGTGGTTCTTGATGGGTTCAGTTTGACTCTCGTTATGGTACATTCTGGCATCCCATAGGGCAGTATCATAGGTCCCCTTCTTCTTGTCCTATTTATTGATCTCATTAATACTATACCCTCCGTTTTGTGTGAAATTCTAATATTTTCAGATGACTGTAAAATATTCAAACAAATCGATTTTTTATCAAAAGTAAACTCCTTACAGACCGGGCTTAACTCACTCTCTGAATGGTGCTCCACATGGTGTCTTAAGCCTAATCCTACCGAGTGTTCCTCTATTTCGATCACGCTTCGTAAATCCCCTATTCTTAGTAAATACTCCCTCCTCGGTAACCCGTTCCCAACTCTAATGGAACAAAATGACTTAGGAGTGTTGTTTGACAGTAAATTGTTATTTGTCCCCCATATAAAAAAGATAATCTCACGAGCAATGTCACTTCTCGGTTTGTTGTATAGATTTTCTGACATCACCGATATCCACGCCCGCAGAGCCTTCTATGTATCTTGCATAGCACTGATTATTGAATTTGCGTCTCCCATTTGGTCTACCTCTTCACCCACTAATCTGAATCACACTGACTGTGTGCAGTCATTCTTCTGTGCTATTGTTAGAGCCAGAGTATCTGATTGTCGAAACTTGAGCAGTAATCAGATACTGGATAAGTTAAACCTTCACCCGTTATCTAGTCGCAGGAAAGTAGCTGACCTTAGATTCCTATATAACGCTGTTAACGGTTTATTTCGTTCTCATGAACCTGCATCCTTCTTTTTCCTACATGTTCCAACTCACAAAATCAGGATTAATCCACCCCTTCATATTCCGTATTCCCACCTCTCTCTCATACAAAGAACTTTATTTATCTGCATACCAACCCTCCTTAAATCTTTATCTTCTGACAGGAACTTGGACGTTTTTTCTTTGTATGCCTCCTTTAATCGATTTTTCCTTAACTTAACCTAGTTCATTTTCTTCATATTCCTTTTTTTCTCTCTTCGCATTGCTGTCCTTTCTTTTGTACATAATGTAATATTTATTTATTTTTTACTGTACTATACCGTTACTTATGTGTTACATCTGTATTTATCTTAGTGTGCCTAGCTATAAGTTCTTCTCTTCATTTTACGTTCAATCTTTAATTTTCCTCATTGTTTCTTTTGCCTTCATGTTTTATTGGTAATTGGTGTCTCTACAGTTATTTTGTTCATGTTTAATTTTTTCCTCTATTTTTATCATTAGATGTTCTTTCCTCATTGTTCTTCCACTTATATTCTACTCCATTGTAAATTTTTTTTTTCATTGTGGATGTTGTGTGTGTCCTCCGCGCTCAGCTCCGCGCCTACAAGCTCCGCAACCCGCCGCATTGCCGATGTTTCCAGAGCCTACGAGAGGACTGCACTGCGCCTGGCATGCTCGTCGGTAACGTCAGCCAAGCGCTATATAAGGAGCAACATTCCTCGCCTTACCGAGGACTACCCCAGTGTCCAACAGCCAGCCCACACCGCAAGTCAAACATGTAGGCATTCCTCTTAAAAACGTGTCTACCGGGCGAGTTGGCCGTGCGCGTAGAGGCGCGTGGCTGTGAGCTTTCATCCGGGAGATAGTAGGTTCGAATCCCACTATCGGCAGCCCTGAAGATGGTTTTCCGTGGTTTCCCATTTTCACACCAGGCAAATGCTGGGGCTGTACCTTAATTAAGGCCACGGCCGCTTCCTTCCAATTCCTAGGCCTTTCCTGTCCCATCTTCACCATAAGACCTATCTGTGTCGGTGCGACGTAAAGCCCCTAAAAAAAAAAAAGTGTCTTGAACAGGTGGACAGATTGCTGGTTGTGACGTCTCACCTCAGGACTCTGCCTCATCTTCCCTGATTCCCGTAGCCACGTCGAGCCCTGAGTTAAGCATTCTGCTACACTCCCTAGTCCTCACTAGTGCTCCCACGACTATCTTAGCATTCTGCAAATTAAGATATTGATGCAAGTTCCTTGCAAGTCCAAGTCCAATACTAGCATTATACTAACGCGACTCTCTCTACAAGTTACATTTGTTAGCCCACAGCAGATAGTTTTCGATTATCCAAGGACATTTCCCAGTGAAATAGACTATCTCCTCAAGATAGATGTAAATGTGTATATAGGACTCTCCCTGTATGTAAATGTATATATGTTACAGACTTTCAGTCTACCGTTAATATCAACATTAACTGCGTGAAAATCATTCAAGCTTTGAGACAAGTTTTGTTATATTTATTGTAAATACTGTGTCAAACTATTGAAACAATAAACTTTATGTTGTGTTACTGTATACCAAGTTCCTTGTATACAACAGTGGAACTCTGTAATTTGGCTTCTCGCTGTTTTGATTTTCCAAATAAATAATTTTTTTTAAACTTTGTTTATCACCACATCAAAGTAAACAATTCTACAAAGCGGACTCTAAAAGTATTTTCCTATACGCTCTAATCATTTGCAGCTGGTATTGGGCTGATGACCTAGATGTTAGGGCCCTTTAAACAACAAGCATCATCATCAGCTGGTATTTGTTTTGAAGAATACTTCAAAACAAATAACAAATTTTTGTCTATATTTCATACTCTACATGACATGTCCTCCAAACTACTGGAAATGTACAAACAACAAAATGACAATTTGAGTAGTTTGTTATCTTTTGGAGAAAAGATAAGTGTGTCAAGTCAGTGGTAAAAGAAGTATATACCGAGCTCGATAGCTGCAGTCGCTTAAGTGCGGCCAGTATCCAGTATTCAGGAGAAAGTAGGTTCGAACCCCACTGTCGGCAGCCCTGAAAATGGTTTTCCGTGGTATCCCATTTTCACACCAGGCAAATGCTGGGGCTGTACCTTAATTAAGGCCACGGCCGCTTCCTTCCCACTCCTAGCCCTTCCCTGTTCCATCGTCGCCATAAAACCTATCTGTGTCGGTGAAAAAAAAAAAGGGAGAAGTATATAGGGTAAAAGGTAAAAGGATGGTTAGTATCAGAACATCATCAAACTGGGTCATGAAATTCAGTGATAAATTAGTCTTTAAGATATACTTTACTCATGACAACATTTAGATGTGCAGTAGATTAAGACAATTTGTGCACTGTGCTTTAACAATAGCCACTTGTCAACACCCATGAATAATAATTCAAACCTTAGTATTTCCAAAGCTATAGTTGTTACATGTTTCCAATGCCTGGCTTGACAAGAGAAGAAAGTGGGAACCTTGTCAGGGAAGAATCTCAAAACATAGTTCTTAAAGACTGTTTTAGGCAATAGGTGATGCTCTACATTTGGTGGAAATTGGTCCCAAATGTTCATGCAGTTTTATTGTAACTGGATTGGGTTTACACAGTTTTAATATGACATTTCCCACCATTTACAAGAATTCATAACAATTCTTCACTATAATGACACAATCATAATATGTCAAATCTTCATGCTTTCCTATTTCACTGCCAATCAGTATAAAAATAATTTTTTTAACCATGACTGGAGATTTAATAATCTTCAAGAGACCTATTTAAAAAAATAGGGGGAATAGATGCAAGCAAAGAATCCTTTTCCTTAAAAGCTTTACAATTTGACATGTACATTTTCTTATTATTGCTGATCCCCTGTGGGTGGAGATGGTAGAATAACACCCCCAGTATCCCCTGCCTGTTGTAAGAGGCAACTAAAAGGGGTCCTAGAGACACTTAACTTGGGAGCGTGGGTTGACAACCATGGAGCCCTCAGCTGAGTCCTAACATTGCTTCCAATTACTTGTGTCAGGCTCCTCACGTTCATCTACTCTATCTGACCTGCCTTGGTCAAGTCTTGTTCTCTTCTGACCTGATGGTATTATGTGTGGAGGCCTAGGGAGTCTTTTATTTTCATGCCCTAGGTGGCCTTTGTCTTTATTGTTTGAAGTGTAGTGGAGTCCTTAGATTTTTTCCTCTGAGTAGTGTTAATAGAGGATGGGTACCATTGGTATATTGGTACTGGAATTATAAGAATAAAGGCAAGATAAGTATAGAAAGATTTAGAATTATTAATTTTAATAAGTTAATTTATAATTTGCACAGTGTACTTCTATTACTTCACAGAAAACATGAATCTTTTTACATTTTAGAAACTAATTACAGTGCTCTTTTTGAAAGTTGGAACATGATAGTCAGTCAACCAAGTTCAGAACTACAGTGGTATGTTGCTACTGAGGGCGACCATGAGATCATTCGATATATACAGCTTTCAGGGAATTATACTATATACTAGTGTTACCAGACATCCAGATTTCCCTGGACATGTTCTAGTTATTTTATACCTCTGGAAACAGCTGAATGGATTTCCTGAGTTGTCATGATACCATATTAAAATTGTGTTTTAAATGCACACAATTCCAGGAATTGTTATGATCGTGAATCCATAATAACCGAGTTCTTTATATAATCATCCCACTCATACATTGGCATACACTTTGTTTTCTGATTGTCACTCTCCACTAATAATGTGTAAGTTAATTGAATCTCTCTCTCTTTGGCTTGAATACCTATACAGTATTCTAGGGTCATTTCTTCAAGAAATACTGTTATCCTACATAAATGTACTGAACCTGTGTTACATAATACAGTATATTACAAGTATCGCAAGGGTAAGTGTGTTCATCATATGAGTAAATTAAATTTTGATTTATATTTGTGTTATATTACTATAGTACATTTTAATAAAACAGTCAACTCCAGATATAATGAACCTCTACGGGCTCACATATTTTGTTCACTATAGCCGAAGTATACGATAACTGAAAATCATCTTTGTGGCAGAATTAGGTAAATAAGAGACAAAAAAAAACTTATATTCTTAAAAATTCTACATGAAGTATATTAGAGCAGAAACAGTTTTATTAATGACATACTCTACATTGTTCAATATGAGTCCTGTAGTGCTAAGCAGTTTCTCAGAAAATACTGTTGCTGGTGCTGTACATAAAAATATCATAGCTAATTTCCACAGCTTTGGAAACATTGTGCCCAGATGTGTCCAGTATGGTCAATACACTGTTAAGGGCAGATTTTATGACACGCTGGACAGGGAAGTTTTTTTTTTTTTTTTTTTTTTTTTTTTGCCAGTGGTTTAACGTCACACAAACACATGGTGATGTAAGGATGGGAAAGGGCTAGGATTGGGAAGGTATTGTCCGTGGCCTTAATTAAGGTACAGCCCAAGCATTTTCCTGGTGTGAAAATGGGAAACCATGGAAAACCATCTTCAGGGCCGCCAACGGTGGGATTCAAACCCACCATTTCCCGAATCCAATCTCACAGCTACGTGACCCTAATCACACAGCCAACTTGCTTGGTCAGATAAGGTTTGTCTTTTCCCAAAGAGGGCTTGCCTTTTGTTCGAAGAATGAGTCTCTGAACTCACCTCCTGGAGCTCCATTACATCTCAATTTTGGCAAAAGTAAACTAAGTTTATGCAGGGAAAAAACCCCAACATTCTTTTAGAATGCAATGTAAGGTACTGTATATCTTTTCTTTAATTTTTTGAAGTGCTAGTTCACTAAAATAAAGTTTTAGTATGTATGATAATGAGTATCGAGACCAGATATTATGGTTCTCTATAGCCGAATGTTCATTATAATAGAGTTGAATGTATATTGAACTATGGATAACATGTGGAGACCCTGGAAAAATTATAATGACAATCACGATAGCAGTGAGGATAGATATAATGTGACAAAAGACAAAGGTGAACCTGGTGTGCTACAGTCAGGCTGGTGGGAACAGAGTAAAAAAAAAGTAATCTGTAAAAATAATAGATAAAGGAATGCAGAAAATTGCAAGCTATGTGCATGATTAATCAATCAATTACCACTGATCTACCTTTAGGGCAGTCACCCAAGTGGCAGATTCCCTACCTGTTGTTTTCATAGCCTCTTCTTAAATGATTTCAAAGATTGGTAAGTTATTCCAATCCCTAACTCCCCTTCTTATAAATGGATATTTGCCCCAATTTGCCCTCTTGAATTCCAACTTTATCTTCATATTGTGATCTTTACTACCTTCAAAGACAGCACTCAAACTTATTCATCTACTGATGTCATTCCACGCCATCACTCCACTGACAGCTCGGAACATACCACTTAAATACAAAGTATGTTACAAGTGTTATTTTTAATATCCACCTATTCAATACAAAGAGATCTAGTAAATTAAGAATGAAATCTTATCATAAAAAGTTACAGGTTTGAGTTTGAGGCTGATGATGCCTTTAATATGGGCAAAACATGTCCCTTGTAACTTTTTATGATAAGATTTAATTCTTAATTTACTAGATCTCTTTGTATTGAGTAGGTGGATATTAAAAAGAACACTTGTAATATACTTTGTATTTACGTACATTTCAATATTGACCTAACATGAGAATTATAACATGTAACATACCACTTAGTCGAGCAGCTCGTCTCCTCTCTCCCTAGTCTTCCCAGCCCAAACAATATTTTTGTAACGCTACTCTTTTGTCAGAAATCACCCGGAACAAATCGAGCTACTTTTCTTTGGATTTTTTCCAGTTCTTGAATCAAGTAATCCTGGTGAAGGTCCCATACACTGAAACCATACTCTAGGTGGGGTCTTACCAGTGACTTATATGCCCTCTCCTTTACATCTCTACTACAACCCCAAATACCCTCATAATCATGTGCAGAGATCTGTACCCTTTATTTACAATCATATTTATGTGATTACCCCAATGAAGATCTTTCCTTATATTAACACCTAGGTACTTATATTGATCCCCAAAAGGAACTTTCACTCAATAAACGCAGTAATTAAAATTGAAAGGACTTTTCCTATTTGTGAAACTCACAACCAGACTTTTAACCCCGTTTATCAACATACCATTGCCTACTGTCCATCTCACAACATTAACAAGGTCATTTTGCACCTGCTCACAATCTTGTAACTTATTTATTACTCTGTACAGATTAACATCAACTGCAAAAAGCCTTATCTCTGATTTCGCTTCTTTACACATATCATTGATATATATAACAAAACATAAAAGTCCAATAATACTGCCTTGAGGAATCCCCCTCTTCATTATTACAGGGACAGATAAAGCTTCGCCTACACTAATTCTCTGAGTTCTATTTTCTAGAAACATAGCCACCAATTCAGTCACTCTTTTGTCAAGTCCAATTGCACTCATTTTCTCCACTAGTCTCCCATGATCTACGTTGTTAAATGCCTTAGACAGGTCAATCATGATACAGTCCATTTGACTTGTTGAATCTAGGATATCTGCTATATCTTGTTGGAATCCTACAAGTTGAGCTTCAGTGGAATAACATTTCCTAAACCCAAACTGCCTTTTATCAAACCAGTTATTAATTTTGCAAACATGTCTAATATAATCAGAAAGAATGCTTTCCCAAAGCTTACATGCAATGCATGTCCTACTGACTGTCCTGTAATTTTCAGCTTTATGTCTATCACCTTTCCTTTATACACAGGGGCTACTACAGCAACTCTCCAAACCCATTGTCTTTAGTATATCCCCCGAAACCTTGTCAATTCCAGCTGCTTTTCTAGTTTTCAACTTTTGTGTCTTACTGTAAATGTCATTGTTGTCATAGGTAAACTTGAATACTTCTTTCGTATTAGTCACCTCCTCTATCTAGACATTATACTTGTAACCAACAATCTTTACATACTGCTGACTGAATACTTCTGCCTTCTGAATATCCTCGCATACACACTCCCCTTGTTCATTAACGATTCCTGGAGTGTCCTTCTTGGAACCTGTTTCTGCCCTAAAGTACCTATATATACCCTTCCATATTTCACTAAAATTTGTATGACCACCAATTATGCTTGCCATCATATTATCCTTAGCTGCCTTCTTTGCTAGATTCAACTTCCTAGTAAGTTCCTTCAATTTCTCCTTACTTCCACAGCCATTTCTTTCCAACCTGCATCTCCTTTTCAGTCTCTTTACTTCTCTGTTATAATATAGTGGATCTTTACCATTCCTTACCACCTTCAAAGGTACAAACTTATTTTCACATTCCTCAACAATTGCTTTAAACCCATCCCAGAATTTGTTTACATTTTTATTGACCGTTTTCCACAATAGTTACTTTTTAAAAGCTCCTTCATGCCTGTTTTATCAGCCATATGGTACTGCCTAATAGTCCTAATTTTAATACCTTCCTTTCTTTCACATTTATTTTTAACTGCCACAAAAACAGCTTTGTGATCACTAATACCATCTATTACTTCAGTTTCTCTATAGAGCTCATCTGGTTTTATCAGCACCATATCCAGAATATTCTTCCCTCTAGTTCGTTCCATCACTTTTTGAATCAAATGCCCTTCCCATATCAACTTATTTGCCATTTGTTGGTCATTCTTCCTGTCGTTCGCATTACCTTCCCAATTGACATTTGGTAAATTGAGAACATCCGCTACAATCACGTTCCTTTCCTTATCGTTTTCCCCATAGCTGATTATCTTATCAAATAATTCTGAATCAGTGTCAGCGGTCTGTACACTCCAAAGACATCAAGTTGCCTATTATCTTTAGAGATGAGCCTTACAGCTAGAATTTCATGTTTGTCTTCTTTAACTTTTTTGTAGCTTACAAATTCTTCTTTCACCAGAATGAATACTCCCCCTCCTACCATTCCTATCCTATCTTTACGATACACACTCCAGTTCTGTGAGAAAATTTCTGCATCCATTATATCATTTCTCACCCATGATTCAACTCCTATTGCAATATCTGGTAAGTATATATCTATTAATTACTTAATTCTATTCCTTTCTTTACAATACTTCTACAGTTCATCACTAACATTTTATGCCATCCCTAGTTGACTTCCAGTTCCCGGTTCCCTTATCAGTGATCCCTAGGCTATCCCGTTTCCCTGAATGTGCGTCCCTATAACCCTTCTAAACACATTGCCTAACTTATATGTAGCACTGCGGTTTAAGTGAAGGCCATCTGAGTGCAGATCCCTATCTCCTACCCACCCATTAGGACCTAGAAATCTCCTCCCAGTTTCCCACATACCCACTCCATAGTCTCATTACATTTAAAAATGACTCAAGTTGGAAAGCAGGTGGCAATTACAGAAACAGCAAAGGCAGTTATATTAAGCAGACAAACAGTGAGTAAAATTGTAAATATGGGACAAAAAACATCACAAAAAATGGTTAACAAGAAACGGAAGTTTGAGAAAGTTGATAATTTCACCTGTGATGTTCATAGGGAGTTGTATAGGTTTTATGGAAAAGGACAATCATCAACAGTGAATGATCTGCTAGTCCAACTTCACACAGTCTGCAAATTTCCATACCAAAGTGAGTTGTTATTAAATCTTGGGTTCCGTTTCTGCATGCTTGATAAACAAAGATTGATTATGAAATCTACATAAGAACTGTTGCAAGCAGGTATTGATATTTGACTAGGTTGATTTATCTGAGACAAGAGGGATCTCTTACAATTTTTTGATGTTGAGGGAGACCAAGACGACAATAGTTAGACACATTTTTGATCGATTTAACCTTTAATTGCAAAGTATCACATATGTGCATAGGAAAATTTACTTGCTTGTTATATCCACTTTACAATTTTACAAGTGTGCATTTACTTCTACCATTCAGACAAACTCACCAGGGGTCGCTAGTGTATTTAAAATGAACAATCTTTTATTTTATGATTTTTATTGCTAATCGGCTGGAGTGAAGTGTAAACATTAAACAGTTAAGTTAAAACAAATAAAATGTTGTTTATTTCACAAAATTCATGAGCAAGGACATCTGTAAGGGTGAAATGTGGCAGCAGCTACAGTAATCATACAGCTTTCCATATACGGGTACATAATACATTTAAAACTCTTTGACATTTTGACTGAAAACAATTTTTTTTAAATTGACAAAGAATTTTAAAAATATTTTTCTAATAATAATGTATTACTTTTGGAATGAAAAACCATTATATTTAAAAGAAATAATAAACTGCATATATAAGGGTTAAAAATAAGAGGTATGGAATTAAGCGAGGTCAAAGAGCTAGTTACAAATAGAGGATTTTAGAGAAGTTTAGAAAATTCACAGCGGCTTGCAGACTAAATGCTTACAGGTATAGCGGTCTATAATGAAGATGTACGCATGTATATATATCATTATTACAAAATAATTGAGTCTCTAATTATTGCATGCAGACAACATTTAAGTAATTGAGTATTTTCATAACATATGACACATTTTTATTATTTATTTCTTATAATTGCATTTCAATACGGAACAAAAATGAAATTTATAGCTTATAATTATACAATCTTGGTGTTCTAGTTTGTCCTGGTTTTCAGTCTAGACGTCTTCAGTGCCAGAAATTTCATCTGATAACTCCAACTTACAGTACTGCCATAAATGAAATGTAGGCTATTACAAATGACAGGGTTTTCCATGTAAAACCTGGTCGCTCGTGTACTGCTGAGCCAAGGTCAGCCAGCTGGCTTCCCCCACACCTGAGGCCCATCTCGTTGGCTCGCTTTCTGTCTTTCACTTCCCACGCTGTAGCCATTCTCACCCCATTTTTCAATCAGCTAACGGACGAAGAAAATTTGTATTCCTGGTTTTAACAAGATTTTGCAACTGCTAAAACAGCAGAGGAGTCTGTGGATACAATTACGGAAGTGTTTGAAGACAGAGTCATTAGTGCTGCATTATGGTCCTCCCGCTCCCCAGATCTAGCAGTCTGTGATTTATATTTGTGGGGTACCCTGAAGGACAAAGTGTACAAATCCACGTACATTGGAGTAACTTACGAAAAAACATACGAACTGCGATAAGAAACATTACAGTGGTTGTGCTAAA
Source organism: Anabrus simplex (assembly GCF_040414725.1). Classification (NCBI taxonomy): domain Eukaryota; kingdom Metazoa; phylum Arthropoda; class Insecta; order Orthoptera; family Tettigoniidae; genus Anabrus; species Anabrus simplex. The sequence goes on along the minus strand of NC_090270.1, from coordinate 207,385,058 downwards.
TTGTATCAATCAAAATGTGTTTACCTGGTACAATGCCTGTTTAACTGTGGAAGAATGACATTTCTAGCATTTGCTATGAGGTAGAGTTTAGTTTAGTTTCTGTATATGCAGATTTACAGATTAAAGAAGTGAAGAGAGAGTAATCAGCTTCCCACTTCAAGTACCTCGGAAGCACAATCTCGAAAGGCAACACTGTTAGGCAGGAAATACTCAGCAGGACACAGAAAGCATGGTATGGTTTAGAAACAAGTACCCTACTAAACAAAGACTTCAGTAGAATCCAAGCAACTGAAATAAGATTCATTAGAAGCATGAACCAAACTACCAGGGGCCTATTCCACAAAAGTATGGTCTTATACATTACAAGTAAATTTTCTACAGTTGTACTTTACTACTCCATACTTACAAATTATCAGTGAATTTTTATGGGTGTGTTCCACGAAAGCACTAGTACTTGTAACTTACTAGTGAATTGGGAAGTATTCTCTACCAGTGAAAGGACATTAATATATAAATATACTAGTGTTATTTAAATATGCTTATTTCAGATACATTTTGATAAATATGTGGTCTAGCAGTAGTGATAGTTATGGTGATGAAAATGAAAACTACCGTCTGTACAGGGAAAGAATAAACTTCCAGTTTAACACTGTATTTCAATACAATGAACGTTTTAGGTTAAGCACAATACAAGTGGAAGAACTTTTGATAGATATTGGGCATAGGTTAAAACATCCTATGAACAGAAATAAATCTCTCTCTGCTAAACAACAGTTACTAACATCACTACATTGGCTAGGAAATAGTGGTCAGTACTATCGTACTGCAGATATGCATGAGATGGCAAAATCTTCGGTCTGTAGGTCAATACATTCTGTGGTAGCTGCAATAAATGATATAATATTTCCTCTTATTGTTCGTTGGCCTGAAAATACTGAACAAACATGTTCCAAGAAGGACATTCCTGGAATCATTAATGAGCAGAATATCTCTTACATACGTCCAACTTTTCCCCTCAAAAGCTCCATGAGCTTTTCCCAAGTCAAACATTTCCATCCAACCATTTGTTTTGTCTTGGTTCTTCAGACTCTCACTAAATGCACCGAGATGAATATCTTTCCTTCTTTCTATATCCTTCAAAATGTATAACTTCGTTTCTCTTGACATCATTTAAACAATTCATGCAGAGTTTGCAATTTCGTAACAATTCAATTTGGCGGCCGAATATCGTTATTAGCAGCAACTGATTCCTAATGACAGGCTAAGGTATGTCAGACTATCGTAGAACATATGTGAGGATCAAGGAAGAACAGAATGGGTGATAATAACGGAGTAATTTCCTATCAACAAAGAAATAAACTGAAAAATAACATCGTAGCATTAAGAAATTCACAGGAATATTAGTTCTTTGAATCTTTGCTGCATAAGTTACCTTAAAATACGATATTATGATAAATGAGGCAAGCATAACCTAATTCAATGAATGGAATATGAAGATAAACATCTGATTCATACTATGACGTAGTATGTTTATTGATATGTCATCACTTGTAAAACTTGTAATAATTCACTGGTAATATACAAGAGACTTTCAATCTTTTGTGGAACAGAAATGTACAACTCCATACATTACAAGAACCCACACTAGTAACTTGTAATGTACAAGACCATACTTTTGTGGAATTGGCTCCAGAAAGGACAAGATCAGAAATGAAGTGAATAGGAAAGTAGCTGATATCGAGGTTCCTATTACCAGTGTCATAAAGAAACACAGACTTCAGTGGTATGGGCACATAATGAGAATGAACAGGGAAAGACCTGCCAGAAAATGTTTTGACCTTAATCTCATAGGAAGAAGCCCACAGGGAAGACCAAGAAAATGCTGGACAGAGACTGTAATATCAGATGTGGAGGAGAGAGGACACAAATGGGAGGATGTACTGGAACAGAAGATGTATGAAGATAGAAAGAGATGGCAAGTGCTTGTACACCACAACTGAGAAACTGGAGTTGGGAAATGATGATAATGATGATGATGAAGATAGGGAGATTATCTTTGTCTTTTTGTGTTTTCATGTTTGTTCTTTTTTTTTGCTAGAGGCTTTACGTCGCACCGACACAGATAGGTCTTATGGCGACGATGGGATAGGAAAGGCCTAGGAGTTGTTGGAAGGAAGTGGCCGTGGCCTTAATTAAGGTACAGCCCCAGCATTTGCCTGGTGTGAAAATGGGAAACCACGGAAAACCATGTTTGTTCTTTTCTCCTCTTTCTAGTGATCCTTGTACCCACTCTGATCTGTTGTGTTTATCTTAATAAAAAAATCAGATCAAAACTTAGATGGATGGCTTTTCCGGCGTTTGCTCTATTAACCAGCATTTCGTCTTAGGTCTGACACTCTACTCTTCAGAGTGGGATGTGTCATCTAAGTTTTGATCTGATTTTTGATATGCTCTATTGGTGGAAAAGAATCTAATTCCCTTCATGGGAACTTAGAATTTCCATTTATCTTAATATGTGTTCATTTATATCATTCTATATACCACTGTAAATACATTTAATTCAATGTTATTGAAAAAGAATAGAAATATCAAAGAACAAAAATGACACACAATTAATACAAAGTGATAAACAACTGGACAGCGCTAAAATGGCAATTTAGTCACTGTTTCCATATCATCAAGGTGTATTACAGAGAGAAACACATGTAATATAAATAATAAATAAGAGTGTTCAAATTAATCAACTGACCTTCTGCATTCAGTGACTGAGGCTGAATGAACAGAGAAGGGCACTTTTTTCTCATTATCATTCCTCAACTTATCATACTCTTCTCTTAATACCGAGTATCTCCCCTGATAAGTCAGAAGCTCTCCACGACAGCTATGATACTTGTTATAAACTTCTTCCAAATCTTTTGTGAGATCCGTCACTGCAATAAAATAACAAAGGATGCAGACATAAATAAAACAACTCACAAGTTTTTTAACACAGGAAATTCTGAAATGATAGAGGAGAAAACACAAAGGTTACTTCAAAAGGAAGCTTTCTATAGGAAAGTTAACTATACAAAATAGTACAATAAACAAGCTTGCACTTTTAACCAGTTAATTATATTCAAGCACATACTAACTTTTTAAGTAATATTCACAAAGGCACTGACTGTTTCAGGAGACAAAGTAGGTGGGATGTATACTTTTCTAAACATTGGAAAAAAATTATCAAATATCAAGACTCTTTTAATGTTTTCTCAGATACTGAAGTGCTGGAATTTTGTCTTATATGAGTTCTTTTTACATGCCAGTAAATCTACTGACATGAGGTGGGCTTATATGAGCACCTTTGAATAAAACCTGACCGAGCCAGGATCGAATCTGTCAACTTGACGTCAAGAGGTCAACACTCACCATCTGAGCCACTTAGCCTTGCTTTTATGACAATTTAGCACATTAACAGAGTGACAGCATTTTATGACATCTTTGAACGTACAGTCATCTTTTAGCATTAAAAACCTAATAAATGTCCCTCTCTTGTAAAAGGAATCAAGCTCTCGAAAAGTGCTGTTGAACTGTTCATTACTACATGCTGATTTTCCCCATTTGGAAAAAGGAAGATAGAAAGGAACTCTGGGTTATGTTTTGTGATAATTGCTCTTCCTTGCATACTGTTCTCATTTATACTGCAATAGTTCAGGAAGCAGAGAAGTCAGTTCTGGATAATAGCATTTGTTCCAAGAGAGGTCAGAGATTCAAATTTGGTGCTGATTGTGGCCATTCTAAGCATCATTCATACAGCATTTGCAGAGATGAATATTCTTTCATGTTATAGAATTCTTATAACAAAGATCATTCTATTCAGAAGTTTCCTGCAACATCTAAGTGCAAATTTTCCAGCATTCTCTGTGGACAAGGCCATCCACTGGCAGCTAATGTTTAATGTTCATATGCTTATTAATGATTCTTTCAGATGATACCATAGCAACTGTGACCTTGAAGAGAGACAGGTTCCTCATTACTCATCAATGGCTTTTAAAGAACTTTGAAAGAATTATTATCATTTTAATACTCAACCTAAACAGGATTCTAGAAACATTTTTTGATATTATCAAGAGAAACATTTCCTGAAGCATAAGCAATAAATGATGACTGATATTAAAAAACAAGAATTATATGATATTATTCATATGTTTTGTGTTATTTAACACTTAAGGAATTGTCATTCGCTAATATTACGAAGATTATGAAGATTTCTGATGGGTGTACCTTACAGTGAACCAGTCAATGACATTCCAATTCAAGCATGTTTACGAGCTTCCTCCAGTTCATCCTCTCCATCCATAGATCATATTCTAAATTTTGCTGCCAATTCACATCACGTTTTGCAACGTCTTCGAAAATTGCTTTTCCCAACCATCACAAGGTATCCCTCTGGGCCTCTTACCAACAACATTTTCATAGTATGTCTAAGGGTTGTATTTGGAGACGTGCCATTCAGTTTTAGACAGAATGTTGTTATAACTATTTGCAAGAAAGCAGGTGCTGACAACTGTGAAACAACTGCACCATTAGTTTAGTAGCTCATGTTTGCAAAATGATAACACATGTTATTGACAGAAGAATGGAAAGACACGCTGAAGCTGAGTTGGGAGCTCATCAGTTCAGCTTTAGAAGAAATGTAGGAACACGTGAAGCAATCCTGATTTTACGTCTGATCTTAGAGGATCCAATTAAGAAGGACAAATCCACGCACATGGCATTCGAAGGTCTAGAAAAGGCATTCGATAATCATGTTTGGAAACAAGGTGATCAAGATCAGATACTGAGAAAGAAGAATTATCTGCAATCTGTACAAAAATCAGTCTGTAGTCATAAGAATTGGGGGCCATGAAAAAGAAGTAGCAATCCAGAAAGAAGTTTGGCAAAGTTGCAGTCTGTCCCCTCTCCTTTTCAATGTTTCAATAGGACAGGCAGTAAAGGAAATCAAAGAGGAATTTGGAAAGAGAATCACAATCCAAGGAGAAGAAATCAAAACAATAAGATTTACTGATGATATTATTTTATTCTGAGTCTGCAAAAGATAAGGAGAAATTGCTGAATAGTATGGACACAGTCTTGGATAAGGAGTATGAGATCAAAACAAATCTGACATATTTGAGCACCTTCAATTACCATTGGACTGAGCCAGGATCGAACCTGCCAAGATGGGGTCAGAAGGCCAGCGCCTCAACCATCTGAGCCACTCAGCCCAGCATTCAACATAAAAAAGGAGACATTACAGTAAGAAAAACTCAAGAAAATGATTGAAATTCGAAGAAAATCTACATAGAACAAATCCCAAAAGAGCAATAAAAGAGTAAGTAAATAAGCCTACAGAAAATACAGAAAGCAAAGGAAGAGGTTTCTGGTTTCACTTACATAAGACTACTTACAATAGAGGATTAATAACCTCAGAAATTAAATATTGCCGAGAACAAATATCTCTGAAATTATCCAATACATGCTCATTACACCGTTGATTCAACCTGATCACCCCATTTACGAGCTAGCTAGATATTAACCAAGAACTATATTAAAGGTAAACAAAATAACCAAGACTGAAATAAGTTCAAGGAAGGTACATGTTAAAGTAACTCCAAACAGCAAGAAGCAATGGTAACTATGAATTAGAACATACCACTAACATTCCCAAACATTAACTACAAGTAATGAAACTCAAGTTAAATTATTCAAAGGTAATAACCACCAAACACAGAAAACAATCAAGTAGCTCACCTGTAAACATATGAAACAAAATGCATTAAATTAACCTTGTACCTATTACCTCATTAATACAAAGTATAAATTGTCATAGTAGTGATGATTACCTTTGTTTATTACAATACATTTATGTTATAACCAAAAATATATTACATAGGTGGATTCTACATATTACTTTAAGATAAATACAAAATTTCATAATTTCCTAATACGTTCAGATAATCTGCTTTTAGTAAGTTCTACAAATCGCTGTCGAACATTAATTAAATTAAATTAAATTAAAAATGTTGGACATTTAAAAATCTTGACAAAGCCATAGATGTGAACTCCTTCAATTTCCACAGATTTTTCAAAATATAATATGAGGTAGTCTTTCATGAAGCCAGAATTTCTTGTAATAAAGCCCAACACATTCATTAGAATGATAGTACTCACTTGAAATCTTCCAGAGACATGTTTCAAAACTCAAGGTCCATACAATAAGCACAATACTTTATACTTTAATATAATACTCCTGGGATAATATGCAACAGTCTTATTCTTGTTGAAGGTTTAGTAATATGTTAAAAGTTACTACATCATGGTGGTTTTTGTTGCACTACCAGTGCAAGATCTATTCTTAATGTAAAGACACTCCCATCTCTCAACAACTCGCTAAGCCAACTGATCACTAATGTTCAGAGTCACCAATTATGTTGCACTCATTTAAAAACAATAGATGGTCAGAACCTGGAAAACCAAGTAGCACCTTTTACTTCAACAGGGAGAATGTTGTAATAATACCAGGCCCTTTGACTGTCTCATAATAGCATTATTAAACAATTAATTCTTGTGTAGGAAATAAAACAGCATCACTGACACAGTTTTCAAAGTTCACAAGAACAAGTCCAAACCAAGGATACGTAGACATCCCCTCCACCTTCACTAGGGAAAAAAACTCAATACCACTGAAAGGCTATAGATCCTCCTTAATAAAAACTGACACGAATTTCTATGTCCATAGGCCTAGTCCCAAAATAAGATGTTTTTGAAGACTTTTGTTTGGATTATGGCATTGTATGGGAGTGAAACATGGATGATAACTATCTCAGAAAGAAAGAGAATACTGCAGAAGCTTTTGAAATGTGGTGTTAAAGAAAATGTTGAACATGAGACGAATCACAAATGAAAAGATACTGAATTGAATTGGGGAGAGGAGAATGAGTTGGAAAAGTTAATCAGAAGAAGAGATAGAATGATAGAACACATCTTAAGACACCCAAGATTTCTTCAGTTAGCTTTTGAGGAAGTGTCAGCAGTAAGAACAGCAGGGGTAGACCAAGGTATGAATCGGATAAACTGATTAAAGTTAGCTGTAGGATGTAGTAGTTATGCGGAAATGAAAAGATTAGCACATGATAGTGGGGCATGGAGAGCTGCATCAAACCAGTCTATGGGCTGATGACCCAAACAACATTAGTTTCAGTGGCGTTAGTGCATCTTCAGGCAGAGTACTTCATTATTGCCGATCTGAGTTAACCATTGTACGTCTACCCATTAGTCCCATTTCTTGATATGGGGTAGGGAATGGCATGTTTTATGGCTGTATGCCTTTCCTGCCACTATCCTCAGTTGAGGAGCTAATGAAGATGAAATGAATGATCGTGAATTAAATTGGGTAAGGAGGTGGAAGGAATCAGCTGTAGTCTATGGATAGGAACCATCCTGGCATTTGTCTGGGAATGAAAATGTGTGAAATAAAGTGTAAATATTACCCATTTTGTTTACTTTGTCTTGCACCATATTCAATGACTCAAAGTTGTGCAACTTCATAAGAAGTGTATATTGAGCTTTTAGCCCAAAAGCTGGCAGGATTCTCAACAGCTCTGCCATTAGCAATTACTTACTGATTATAAATTATTGAATATTTCAACATTTTGTATATTGTTTAAATTTTGCTTATCAAGAGAAGACATGATACATGGACACCGAACTTCAGATGATTAAGTACATCTTAAGTTGACCAATAGACAGCTGATATGGAAAATGTTTCAGAATTTCAATGCAACCAGGGAAGAATATTCTTAAGCATCTGAATAGTAGATTGCTCTACAATAAATTCTACATCTATAATTAAGAAGTAGTTGTGGAGATTGTTGTTTTAAGAGGCAAAATAACAAGGTTATTAGCCCCTATATCAAAATGCAAGGAGGTTAGGAAACAAATGAGTAACCGTACATATGGATCTAAACTCAATTTAATTAACATACCCTTTTGTTGATAGGCTGAATGGACCTCCTTTAGTTTGTCCTTTTGTACTTCTAGCTGACTTGACAACAGTTCGTTCTGCTCCTGAGTAAGGGCTGAATCCTGTTTCAGAATCTTTAATTCTGCTTCAGTAGCATCAAACTGAAAATATACTCAATAATTAAAAAAAAAAAGAGATCAAATCGAAAGCAAGAAAATATTCAACAATAACAAATTCAATGTGCATAATACAGAGCAGTACACAATGCTAATCTGTTCAGCAGAACTTTGGTGTTCACAATATCATTTATTTACAAAACACTTCCTGCTCTAGAAAAATCAATGTTCTTTGAAAACTCCCGAGATATGCCCATTTGACATTGCTGCTTCTTATGGAAATACAACTAATTGATATTATAAAAATCAAGTTCCCAGAAGACATTTATAGCAAATGGAGTGCACTGTCACTACTACCCCACCTCTTGTAATTTTGTAGTTTAAAGAGCCTAAGGAGTATACAAATTCTGAAGTAAAAATATATATCATTCAGTTAAAATGCCAACATAAATTACTTAGGCAAGTCAATAAGTATCGGCAATTCTGCTCTGATTGTCTTTAGGTTGGCTCTATGGCATTCTGTGTTCACTAGCTGCTAGATGGCACCATTGTCCACGTCTATGGTAGGTTTCCGCATTATCAAATTAGTACAGCTTGCGCTGTTGCAACATAAAGATGGCTGCGCCCCACTCTGTTTGCACCAAGGAAAAACAGCATTCCATAATCTGTTTTTTGATGTCTGAGGGTGTACCATGAGTGGAAATTCATTGAAGACTTTCAGCACAATATGGGGACAATGCTTCGCCACAGCGAAGGGTTTCCCACTGGACTGAACAGTTACAAAGAGGTGCATGAACGTGAAGAATGAAGAAAAATCCGGGCATCCATCTGCAGCTGTAACTGATGCTAATATTGAACAAGTATGTGATATGATCCTGAATAACAGTCGAGTGACTGTTGATGACATGGCAAACCATATGCACATTAGCCATGGTTCTGCATATGAAATCATGCATAACAGGCTTAACTTTCACAAGTCTGATCGAGATGCATTCCAAAACAACTCAATGAAGAGCAGAAGCACAATCGTGTGAGAATCTGTAAGCACCTACTGGACTGTCATGGTAACAAAGGTGAAACATTTCTGAAACGAATCATGGAGATGAAACATGGGTTCACAACTTTGAAAAAGAGAGCAAACGTCAGAGCATGGGATGGAAGCATCCCGTATTTCCATTCAAAAAGAAATTCAAGAGTCAAACTTCTGCAGGAAAAGTAATGCTCACAGTGTTTTGGGACTCTCAAGGGCCAATCCTGAAACATTACCGGGAAAAGGAGTAAACAGTGAACCTTACAGTGATATGCTGGTAAACAAGCTGAAACCTACAGTACAATTTGCAACAAACGCAGAGGTCGATTGTCGGAAGGAGTTGTTTTGTTGCATGACAATGCGCGTACACATACCGCCACCCGCACTGCTAAAACTATTCAGATGTTACATTTCGGGTGTTGGAGCATTCTGTGTACAGTCCCGATCTCGTCCCATAGGATTACCATCTGTTTGGTCCACTTAGAAATGATCTAAGAGGCCGTTGATTCAGCTCCGAACAACAGGTGAAGGAAGCGGTGCATATGTGGCTTGCTGTGCAACTGAAAACCTTTTTCGCAGAGGGTATCAGAAAACTTGTGAAACAGTGGACCATGTGCAATGAAAAGCAGGGTGACTATGTTGAAAAATTATATCAATAAAAAGTGTGTACTCTTTTTGTAGTAAATTATAAAAATTGATTGCAGATACTTATTGACTTGCCCTCATAAAATGGTATGCAAAGACTGATTATCAAAATCTCCTCAAGATACACCCTACATTACTGTATAAGTTGAGAAGTGCCAACCTTGTATTTTGGTTTCCCTGACGCATACCTTTCTGCACAAAAGCTCAGAGAATTCAACAAATTGGCTTAAACAAATTGACTTATGACCATCCTTATACATACTTCTTTATTTCTAAACTAACTTAAGCAGATGAATTGGTAATAAATACTAATCGACTGTTGGCAAAATATATTAACCTGAAGAAGGTGCCAGTGATAACATAAAATTTTCAGAATTATTGAGCAATCACAGACAATTAGTCCAAGAATGGTTTGGAGCAATCACACTCTCATCATCACCAATGTTTGTGGCTGAATGTTTTAAGACATTCTCCACAATAAGAGGGGGAAGTCAATTTCAATCCTGAGCCAAAGCAAGTTCTGGTGCAGCAATTCCTCAGGTTGTTTTCCTATAGGTCTTTCCCAGACTCATTCCCAATACAGTTCACATATACTTCTTCTATACTTTATTGAAAGAAAAGTCATAAAGTGGAAAATGACTAACTGGTGATTCACTTCACGGTCTGGAAAGCCAAGAATAATGGCCAAGAGAATTGGTTGTGTGATATAGATGTTGATTCCCACAGGGAACCTGAAATATTTGTCCTGAACGAGTAAATAATACCAATATAAATGGTCCGTTATTGGACATTATAAATTCTCCAGCTAACTCATTCCTGGTTGCCAGCGTTTCACCCCAGTGTGCTAAGTTGGGGTCATCAGTTGGTAAATAGCACACCCACCAAGACACATGGCTAGTGCATATCGTGGAGGCCACTGCGTAGGCTACTTGAAGCCATCGGCAGTGCCAATGCACTAGCCATGCGTCTTAGTGGGTGTGCTATTTACCAACTGATGAGCCCAACTTAGCACACAGGGGCGAAACGCTGGCAACCAGGAATGAGTTAGCTGGAGAATTTATAATGTCCAATAATGGACCATTTATATTGATATTAGGATTGGTCATGCCGACAACATGACACTTCGTAATCTGCAAGCCTTTGGGCTGAGCAGTGGTCGCTTGGTAGGCCATGGCCCTTCGGGGCTGTTGTGCCATGGAGTTTGGTTTGGTTTTGGTGATTTACTTCAAGATGTATTAACATTAAAGTTATAAGCCTCATTACCAATTAAGGACAAGGAGTACCAATCTCTCAAAGATTAAGGATATGAAGAATAGAAAGGGAAGAGACATTAAGGGAAAATAAAAGATATCATGGGCTTTGCACACAATGTACTGTTGAGGCGCAGAAAATCATTGTTCAACCAAAGGAAGCTGATGTAACTTTAAAGCTATTCAGTCTATCGAAAACACATAATATACCTGTTACAGAAACACATACTAATAAAAAATAGAATGATGTTTCGTTCTATAAGAAAATCCTCAGATTCTACCAAATCACTTTAAACCAGGTGTACGTGTGTACAATACTGCTTACATTGTATAAACCTGTCAATGACTGTGAATTTGTGATGTTATGAACGAGTGAGACAAATTAAGATTGAAGTAGTCCTCCAACTGTCACCTTAGTAACTTTGAGAAAGTTTTCTGTACTTAACTGCTAATCATCCATTACCTCCACTGACTATATTTCGATTGAAGCCAGTTCCCTTGCTCCAGTCATGGTTGCTATGCAGGGGAGTGAGGAAAATGCTGTAGGCAATAACTCTCTCCTACAGAGAGGGGAGCGGAAGTGCTGCTTGGTCAACCAAAGGAAGCTGATGTAACTTTAAAGCTATTCAGTCTATCGAAAACCCATAATATACCTGTTAAAGAAACACATACTAATAAAAAAAGAATGATGTTTTGTTCTATAAGAAAAATAATGTATGACAATGATTTTGATGAAATAAAAGTGCAAATTTGACTTAAGGAGTATCTTGTAAGACCTACTAAAATGTCTCCAGTGGTGAGATCGCTGTCTAAATTCAAGAAATTTAGTACAGAGCACCAGAGTAGCCTCTTGTGAGATTCACTAGGCCATAGGTGCACAATAAACAAAGAAAAATGATAAGATCCACCTTTTTCAATACTATATATTACGTGAAAATTTCTACATTTCTGTTAAATCATCACGTTTATGAACTTTTGGTACCGGTTTTGACAAAACTATGTCATCATCAGCCTAGGACAAATTATACAAAGACAATAAAAGACATTGATCGTGACTCTTATAGTAATATCATAATAGTAATTTAGGAAATATACATGTTAAAAGTAAAATAATATTTACATATATAAGCTGATAGTCTATACTACAATTATAAACAGGAAAAATTTGTTTGTAACGAATAGGTTCAAAAACTACTGAACCGATTTTAAAAATTACTTCAGCTATAGAAAGCTACATTGCCAGTGAGTAACATGGGCTGTATTTTATTTTTCCAAACAAATCGAGATGGGGGGCACGGGGGGGGGGACATATAAAAATAATAGGCTAATATAGGCAAAATATTGAATTTGTCGTATAAGGATGAGACAAAGCTCAATTTAATCCTCTTGATGCAAAGAACAAAACTCAATAAGCCCTACGGGCCCGAATACCATGTTTTAAGGCCCTAAAACCAACCGTTACGGAGATATTGGCATCACACTACCCCTGCTCTAGGAATCGGATAAAGTAATGAATTGCCGTAACCATGGCAACGTCAGCTCCAGGATTCTACAGCAGCGAAATTACCTACAATAATTTAAAAAAAACCTAACATGTTACAGGCATGAAAACTGATATTTGGAATCTCCTTCAAAAATAAAAGAACACAAATATTCGTTTTCAGAAAATCCACTTAAGGGGGCGGGGTGAAAAGAATTGAGGAAGGAGTTGAATTATTTATATGAGGATACATATATCTCAAAAAATGAAGATGTTACAGACTTTAAAATTGGTACTTGGAATCTCCTTTAAAAATGAACACACTTTTTTTTTTGGAAAATCCCCTTAAGGGGGTGAATAAAAAGTGGGTGAATTTTTAAAATGAGTATCTTCTTCTTCCATCGCTTTACCCACACCTGTGGGGTTGCGGGTGCGAACTGTGTCGCATATGTGGATTTGACCCTTTTTACGGCTGGATGCCCTTCCTGACGGCAACCGCATGTGTAGGGATGTAATCTATACTTCTATACTAATATTATAAAGAGGAAAAATTTGTATATTTGTTTGTAACTGATAGACTAAAAAACTACTGAACCAGTTTTAAAAATTACTTCATCTATAGAAAGCTACATTGCCAGTGAGTAACATGGGCTGTATTTTATTTTCAAAACAATTCGAGGGGGGGATATAAAAATATTAAAATAATAGGCTAATATAGGAAAAATCGAATTTGTTGTACAAGGACGAGACAAAGCTCCTTTCAAACCCTTTGACGCAAAGAACAAAACTCAGTAAACCTTCGGGCCCAAAAACCATGTTTTAAGGCCCTAAAACCAACCGTTATGGAGATATTGGAACCACAAACCACACTACCCCTGCTCTACGAATCGGATAAAGAAATGAACGGCTGTAACCATGGCAATGTCAGCTCCAGGATTCTACAGCAGTTAATTATGCATGTACGTCTGGGCATAGCTGCCAACCGAAATTGATACACATATGACTTAATATCTGGAAAAAATAAACTGTTGTGTAAGACGCTCATAGCACTCCTTTGGGCGGGGATGGAAAGGGAGTGAAGTATAACAATAATAGCCCCGGAGATCTCCATAGTACAGCGACCAGCGGTTGCCGACGGGCCTCCATTTTTACGTACTGGCTTAGGTTTCAGCATTTTGCAGAGTCTGTTACCTATAGTTTAAAGTATTTTCTATCAAATAATGGAGTAGTAGGATCACTGATGTTATTAGTGCCAATATTTTGGTCCACTTTTACGATCATTGTAACCATGAAAACAACCTATATACTTGAAAAAATGTATCAATATTTGTACTCAGATTCATTATATGATGTGCGACATGAGTGACAAGCCCTGACAATTATAATTCTTGATAATTATAGTAGTTTCTTTTATGCATCACGTATTTCCTTGATCATTTATAATAGTTACAAAATGTCAGATCAAACAAATACATTCAATAATATTTATACTTGTGGTACTATCTAGTGGGAGTATACTTACACTAAACCTGCAGCTTTGTGAAGGGTGCAGGTATATCTAGGTGGGAATGAAGGAAAAACATGGTAGCAAAAGATTTTAGAGGTCGACGCTAATTACGAACTAATATTTAGAGACCCCCATGAAGAAAAGAAGAAGAAGATACACTATAATTCCAAACATGACAAATAATTTCTACGTACTTAAGCAAATACACCAATGATATAAATATCTAATGAAGTCGCTCACACCGATAGCATGAGTAACTAAAGCCAGTTTCTGATAACCAGTACGAAGAACGGGTACTTCTGCTAGTCATTAATATAATAGTGGTCGTTTTTTATAAGGTGTACACCTTAGTAATTATAATTAAGAAGAATGACATTTTAAAAGAATTTGGTTTTTGTACTATATATTTGTAGTAAAATATAATTGTCAGCTTTTGATCTGACGTATTTTTATCTGTTGAACAGTCTGGTTCACTTTTAAGGAGGCGTTATAGCCATATTTGACATGCTAAAAGAAGTAAACAAACACTTAATCATAAGTTGTTCCACATGAGTATAAACACAATAGAATGTAAAGAATATTCTAATACAGCTTTAGGTTGGACTTAACAGATGAAGAATTTTAGTACAATGTCCAATGTAACTAAAATAGATGAATTAAGTTTACATATCACTGCAGGTTGATATTGACAAGCAAAGTGTTCATTGGAAAGTTCTTTGTATTTTTTTTTTTTTTTGCTAGTTGCTTTACGTCGCACCGACACAGATAGGTCTTATGGCGACGATGGGACAGGAAATGGCTAGGAGTGGGAAGGAAGCGGCCGTGGCCTTAATTAAGGTACAGCCCCAGCATTTGCCTGGTGTGAAAATGGGAAACCACGGAAAACCATTTTCAGGGCTGCCGATAGTGGGGTTCGAACCTACTATCTCCCGAATACTGGATACTGGCCGCAATTAAGCGACTGCAGCTATCGAGCTCGGTAGTTCTTTGTATCGGCATGTCAAACGTGGCTATAACGCCTCCCTAAAAGTGAACCAGACTGTTCAACAGATAAAAATACGACAGATCAAAAGCTGATAATTATATTTTACTACAAATATATAAGAAAAAAACCAAATTCTTTTAAAATGTCATTCTTCTTAATTATAATTACTAAGGTGTACACCTTATAAAAAACGACCACTATTATATTAATGACTATCAGCTTATATATGTAAATATTATTTTAGTTTTAACATGTATATTTCCTAAATTACTATTATGATATTACTGTAAGAGTCATGATCAATGTATTTTATTGTCTTTGTATAATTTGTCCTAGGCTGATGATGACATACAGTTTTGTCGAAACTGATACCAAAAGTTCATAAACGTGATGATTTAACAGAAATGTAGAAATGTTCACGTAATATATAGTAATGAAAAAGGTGGATCTTATCATTTTCTTTGTTTATTGTGAATCTTGATTCAATACAGAACCCGAAGAATGAAATTCTTAACGTTAAAAAAGGCCATAGGTGGGCAATGAGAGAGTCCCGGTCCTGGAGTTAACAGCCAGAGTGCGGGAAGAGCTGAGGGCACCTGACTTCTAATATTTTGTGCTGTAAATACTAGATGGTGATATGTGGAGTCAAGGCACAAGCAAAGCCACAGCAATGCCTGGCTGAGTATATTTTTATGCAATACAATTGCACAGTTCATTTGTCGTTCATTGTTTATGCTGTATTCCGAAACAAGCTTTTATGTTGGCCTACAGTATTTCTATGAGAACAGGTAGCAGTCAAAGGAGCATTTAGTTATCACCTGTCAAAACAATTAATTTTGTTTCCTACGGAATGAATATAATTAAACTATTTACTTACCAAATGGCATTTTTATACAAAATAACTTGCTTCCTCACCACAATCTAATGCACTGAACAGTACAAGAAATTAGGCAGAATAAAACTGTTAAAAGCTTACATCTGTTTAGATATGCACCCCTTCAGTAGTTGTAACTGAGAGTCATGTAAGCAGCTACTAGGCTGTACCATCTGCCTGAGCTGAAGTGCTGCTCATCGAGCAGAACTGTGCCCACCTGCCCGGCTTTGCACTAAAAGCTAAATAAAAATAATGTGTAAAGATGTCAATGTCTTGGTTCGCTATATGGGAGGGGGAGAGGGGAATGGTGGGAGGCAATAACTTTGTGCATCGGACAAGGCAGAAGAAGTGCTAATATGTGGTTATAGTATAATTTTTGTGATGTGTGTTCAACTGTGAATGCATGATAATGATCTTGGGTGAAAGAAAATTGCAGTAATAAATTAAACAGTAATTTGCGTGACATTACTTTTAGTGATAATAACAGACATTGCCTCCTCTGCGAAGCATGTGACCTTGCCGCGGTGGGGAGGCTTGCGTGTCCCAATGATGCAGATAGCCGAGCCGCAGGTGCAACCATATCGGATGGGTATCTGTTGAGAGACCAGACTAAAGAATGGTTCATCGAAAGAGGGGTAGCAGCCTTTCGGTATTTGCAAGGACGGCAGTCTAGATGATTGACTGATATGGCCTTGTAATAATACTCAACATAGCTTAGCTGTGTTGATACTGCTACACGGCTGAAAGCAACGGGAAACTACAGCCGTAACTAACTCCAGAGGACATGCAGCTCTCTCTGTATGAATGATGTACTGATGATGGCTTCCTCCCGGGTAAAATATTCTGGAGGTAAACTAGTCCCCCATTCGGATCTCTGGGTGGGGACTACACGAGAGGGGGCGATCATCAGGAAGATGGATACTGACATTCTGCGAGTCGGAGCGTGGAATGTTAGAAGTTTGAATCATTGTGGTAGGTTAGAGAATCTGAAAAGGGAGATGGATAGGCTAAAGTTAGATGTAGTTGATATAAGTAAAGTACGTTGGCAGGAAGATCAAGATTTTTGGTCAGGCGACTACCGAATTATTAACACAAAATCAAACAGGGGAAATGCAGGAGTTGGTTTAATAATGAATAAGAAAATAGGGCAGCGGGTAAGCTACTATGACCAGCATAGTGAAAGAATTATTGTCGTCAAGATAGACACCAAACCAATGCCCACCACAATAGAGGAGGTCTATATGCCTACTAGTTCAGTGGATGATGAAGAAATCGAAAGAATATATGAGATAGAAGATTTAATACAATATGTAAAAGGTAACGAGAATCTAATTGTGATGGGAGACTGGAATGCAGTGGTAGGCCAAGGAAGAGAAGGTAGTACAGTAGGAGATTTTGGATTGGGACAAAGGAACGAAGGAGGAAGTCGCCTGGTTGAATTCTGCACTGATCATAATTTAGTCCTTGCCAATACTTGGTTCAAACACCACAAACGACGGCTGTATACGTGGACGAGACCTGGAGACACTGGAAGGTATCAAATAGACCTCATCATGATTAGGCAGAGATTCAGAAACCAGGTATTGGATTGCAAAACTTCCCCAGGAGCAGATGTGGACTCTGACCACAACTTGTTGGTCATGAAATGCCATCTGAAGTTGAAGAAATTGAAGAAAGGAAAGAATGCAAAAAGATGGGATCTAGACAAGTTGAAAGAAAAGAGTGTGAGGGATTGTTTCAAGGAACATGTTGCACAAGGACTAAATGAAAAGGCTGAAGGAAACACTATAGAGGAAGAGTGGAGAGTCATGAAAAATGAAGTCAGTAGGGCTGCTGAAGAAATGTTAGGAAGGAAGAAAAGATCAACTAAGAATCAGTGGATAACTCAGGAGATACTAGACCTAATTTATGAACGACGAAAATACAAGAATGCTAGAAATGAAGAGGGCAGAAAAGAATACAGGCGATTAAAGAATGAAGTGGATAGAAAGTGCAAGATAGCTAAGGAAGAATAGCTGAAGGAGAAGTGCAAGGATGTCGAAGGCTGTATGGTCCTGGGAAAGGTAGATGCTGCATACAGGAAAATCAAGGAAACCTTTGGAGAAAGGAAATCTAGGTGTATGAATATTAAGAGCTCAGATGGAAAGCCACTTCTAGGGAAAGAAGACAAAGCAGAAAGATGGCAGGAGCATATCCAACAGTTGTATCAAGGTAAAGATGTAGATAATTTGGTTCTGGAACATGAAGAGGCTGTTGATGCTGATGAAATGAGAGACCCAATTTTGAGGTCAGAGTTTGACAGAGCTGTGAGTGACCTCAATAGGAACAAGGCACCTGGAATTGATGACATTCCCTCTGAATTACTGACTGCCTTAGGAGAAACCAGCATGGCAAGGTTATTTCATTTAGTGTGCAAGATGTATGAGACAGGAGAAGTCCCATCCGATTTTCGAAAGAATGTTGTTATACCTATTCCCAAGAAAGCTGGTGCTGACAGGTGTGAAAACTACCGCACCATTAGTTTAGTATCTCATGCCTGCAAAATTTTAACACGTATTATTTACAGAAGAATGGAAAAACAAGTAGAAGCTGAGTTGGGAGAAGATCAATTTGGCTTCAGAAGAAATGTAGGAACACGTGAAGCAATCCTGACTTTACGTCTGATCTTAGAGGATCGAATCAAGAAAGACAAGCCCACGTACATGGCATTCGTAGATCTAGTTAAAGGCATTTGATAATGTTGACTGGACCAAGCTATTTATGATTCTGAAGATGATAGGGATCAGGTACCGAGAACGAAGAATTATCTACAATCTGTATAAAAATCAGTCTGCAGTGATAAGAATCAAGGGCTTTGAAAAAGAAGCAGCAATCCAGAAAGGAGTGAGGCAAGGCTGCAGTTTGTCCCCTCTCCTTTTCAATGTTTACATAGAACAGGCAGTAAAGGAAATGAAAGAGAAATTTGGAAAGGGAATCACAGTCCAAGGAGAGGAAATCAAAACCTTGAGATTTGCTGATGATATTGTTATTTTATCTGAGACTGCAGAAGATCTCGAGAAGTTGCTGAATGGTATGGATGAAGTCTTGGGTAAGGAGTACAAGATGAAAATAAATAAGTCCAAAACAAAAGTAATGGAGTGCAGTCGAACGAAGGCAGGTGATGCAGGAAATATTAGATTAGGAAATAAAGTCTTAAAGGAAGTAGATGAATATTGTTACTTGGGTAGTAAAATAACAAACAATGGCAGAAATAAGGAGGACATAAAATGCAGACTAGCACAAGCAAGGAAGAGCTTTCTTAAGAAAAGAAATTTGCTCACTTCAAATATTGATATCGGAATTAGAAAGATGGTTTTGAAGACTTTCGTGTGGAGCGTGGCATTGTATGGAAGTGAAACATGGACGATAACTAGCTCAGAAAGAAAGAGAATAGAAGCTTTTGAAATTTGGTGTTACAGAAGAATGCTGAAGGTTAGATGGATAGATCGAATCACGAATGAAGAGATACTGAATCGAATTGGTGAGAGGAGATCGATTTGGCTAAATTTATTACAAGTTGTGCATTTCATGACCGTATCGATGTTTAATCAAGAAGTACAAATAACCACCTAATCGATACTTTATTAATGCCTCAGGCAAAATTGAATAAAATTAAAACTTACAGGACATGTTTCGACCACTTAGTGGTCCTCTTCAGCTGTATAAATAAAGAACTGAAAAGAAAAACATTATGACAATAAGCACAAATAAAAGTTCTTTGGAGACTCCTTTGATAAAATTGGAGGTCATCAGAATAGGTCATCTTGCCTCTCGTTCTTGTTTGGAAAAGATGTTTATTCTGCGCTGTCTAGAGGGTCTGTCTTTGAGCGCGACCTGGTGAAGTAACGATGTGATACAGTTTGACAGTTCATGGATAGCTCTGGAGAGAAGGGAAGTAGAGTTTTATCGTCATCTAAAATAACATGTGAGGGAGGAGGGAGATTGGGCTGTGCTCCTGCGATATCGTGTTTGATTATATCTCTTGTTCGTCTAGTCTGTTTCATGTCTACCCATTCTAAGTATTTGCTAATATTCTCATATAAGATGTTTTTATGCTCGTTGTTTTCGTTGAGATTCTCTTCACCGTTTTCCAATTTATCAAGAACGATGTGGATGTTTTCCAGGTTGTTCATAAGATTACCTTTATTAATCATACAGATAATTTGAAGGTTCTGTTTTATATTGGTGAATTTGTGGTTGGACTCTTTCATATGGGATCCCATGGCAGAGAATCTTTTGTATCTTT
This sequence comes from Anabrus simplex, assembly GCF_040414725.1. Lineage (NCBI taxonomy): Eukaryota > Metazoa > Arthropoda > Insecta > Orthoptera > Tettigoniidae > Anabrus > Anabrus simplex. Next base: position 207,364,905 of record NC_090270.1, on the reverse strand, counting down.
CAGCATTGACATGTTCTTGATATCTAATTGAGAAGTTCCTTCTAGATTGTCCCACGTAAGTTTTTTTACATTGAGCACAAGTCAGCTTATAAATACTTATAGTTATGAATTTCATTGGTTCCGTATTGAAGTGGGATTACAACAAAATTAAATTCTTTTCAAGGTCCACCTATTCAATACAATGACGTTTTATTGTGATTTAATCACATGTCAAATAGTCAAATGGTACCAGTTTCGGCATCTATGTGCCATCATCAGCCTTGAGTACAAATTAAAACAAGATATACATTCCTAAAACATCTAAAACACATTTTAACACATTATAAAATAACATACAATTAATGTGGTGATACATGAAATACGATAAAATTATGATACAATTGGTATGATATAAAATTCTTAAAATTCCGGCTGTTCGTTACATAATTCAGTCTGTGTGCATCCGGGATAAGTGAATTTTTACAGTTGTATGCTGTCTATGTGAATGACATTTGTTCCTTTAGATATTAGGTGGTTCCAGGGAAGTTTACTTTGATCATGTAAGATCGCGATGTATTTAGAGATGACTTCCCACTTCAATTTGAACCTGAAGAAGAAATTAGCTAAGTTAGATGTTGGAAGCAATGTATGGAAGTTACTGAAAACATTAGAATCGTTAAATAATCGTACAAGAATCGTACAATAAACAAAATGCCTTTGGAGAAACAAGACAAAATTAGATTCGAAATAAAAAGAAAACTAGATAGGATAGGCACAGCTGAAAACGTAAGTAGGAAAACTATTTCCATTAACGCTAATGACGACAAATTTACCTCTGAACACAAGCAAATCACAGAACTTAAAAGTAAAATAAAACATAATGACTTAATAATTACAAAGGCAGATAAAGGTAAAGCTACTGTCTTAATGAATAAAACTGATTATGTATCCAAAACTAAAGAGTTTTTCAACAACAACACATTTAAAATAATCAAGAAAGATCCTACCCAAAAAATCCAGAGGCAACTAAAGCAAACTTTAAAGAACTTAACATTTCTTTTTACAGACCATGAAAAATCTAAACTGATAACCATGAATCCAGGCCTTCCTACAGTTAAAGCCCTTCCGAAAATTCACAAACCTAATATTCCTATCCGACCCATTATCAACTACAGACCCAGTCCACTCTACAAAGCATCCCAATTCATTCAAAATTTTCTAACAAAAAATTATCACTTTCTCTCCAACAAATCCATTAAAAACACTACTGAACTGATTGAGAAATTAAAGGTATTAAACCTACAACCTAACCACTCCCTCCACTCCTTTGACATAGAAAATATGTACCCGAGCATACCAATTTCTAAACTTCCAAAAATCATTGAAAATAATCTAAGTAAATATACTTCTCTTAGCAAACTAGAAATACAAGATTTCATTCAGCTTCTAGACCTGGTCATCAATAATTTCTTTGTTTTCGACAAAATTATATATCAACAGAATGGACTGGCGATGGGATCACCTTCATCAGGAATTTTGGCTAATATTTATTTAGATAACTTAGAACATACAAAAATCAATAACAACAACTTTCCAAATATTCTCATGTGGGCTAGATATGTGGACGACACATTCGTCATTATGGATGAATCAATCAAGAACGCGGAATCCACTCTTCAAGACTTGAATAATATTGACCCATACATTAAATTCACACTAGAATCAGAAACCAATAAAGTAATCAATTTTCTAGATATAACTATCATTAGAAATACATCTGGCCTGTCTTACAAAATATACAGGAAACCTACACAAACTGCTAATACTATACACAAAGATTCCATACATCCCATAATGCACAAACGTGCAGCATACAATAGCATGGTATATCGAGCTTTCGCCATACCCATGGCAAAGAAAGATCTTAATAATGAACTTAATACCATAAGGGCAATTACTAAGTTCAATGGGTATAACAGGCAGTTTATAGAACAAATAATAAACAAATATAGGTACCGGCCTAAAACTAAACTCATAAAAGAAAAAGAAAAAACTCATATTTCACCCACCTTCACTTATAATAATGACGTCCACAAAATCACCAACCTTTTCAGAAAACATAACGTAAGAATTTTATTCAAAACTAACAATAGAACTTCCGAAATTTTACACAACTCTGCATCAATCAATACCCCCAGTATCTACTCCAAATCTGGAATATATAGACTAAAATGCAATGAATGCAGCAGCTCCTACATAGGTCAAACAGGACGCAATTTTATGATTAGATATTCGGAACACGTCAACGCGATGAGACACAATAAGTTCTCTGCCATGGGTGTACATATGCATGACACTAATCACAAATTTACCGACATTGAACAAGATATGGAAGTTCTTCAAACAGTAAACAAGGGACCCACAATGAATATCATTGAAAGTTGTTACATCAACTGCGACCAATATTTTAACCCCAATTATAATTTAAATGAGATTTACGAGAAACCCAATATCCTTTTTGATCTTTTAATCGATTGGCTTAAAAATACCAAACTATCGAAAAACAGTTCGATTTTCCAAGTAATCCGGAATACACACTCCCGTCAATTACCCCCACTACCCCATCCTTCCGCCCCGCCTTAGTTCCATTCCCCCGCAAGTGCTCCGCCTCCTTCCTTCCCCTCGCCTTCCCCTAGCCTCCTTTACCGTTGCTCACACACTTCGTCCGGCTCCGTCTGTATAACAACACGTTCACATGCTGCTCAAGGTGAGTCAATCATCATTTAACGATTCTAATGTTTTCAGTAACTTCCATACATTGCTTCCAACATCTAACTTAGCTAATTTCTTCTTCAGGTTCAAATTGAAGTGGGAAGTCATCTCTAAATACATCGCGATCTTACATGATCAAAGTAAACTTCCCTGGAACCACCTAATATCTAAAGGAACAAATGTCATTCACATAGACAGCATACAACTGTAAAAATTCACTTATCCCGGATGCACACAGACTGAATTATGTAACGAACAGCCGGAATTTTAAGAATTTTATATCATACCAATTGTATCATAATTTTATCGTATTTCATGTATCACCACATTAATTGTATGTTATTTTATAATGTGTTAAAATGTGTTTTAGATGTTTTAGGAATGTATATCTTGTTTTAATTTGTACTCAAGGCTGATGATGGCACATAGATGCCGAAACTGGTACCATTTGACTATTTGACATGTGATTAAATCACAATAAAACGTCATTGTATTGAATAGGTGGACCTTGAAAAGAATTTAATTTTGTTGTAGCTTATAAATACCCGATTCCTGGAATTCGTCATCTTTAAGTTTATTATCTTTATTATGACTAAAGAATCTATGTTTCGTGTTGTTGTTTGTAGAGAAGGCTACCTTGGTATTGTGTTTCTTGAACAAGTTGGTGATTTCGTAAATCTTCGGGTTATTAAAGGTGAATTTTACATATCCTTTTTCTTTTTCTGAATGCTGTTTAAGTTTAATTTGTTGTTGGTATTTGCATTTAGTGATGATTTTATTGATGAATTTCAAACTGAAACCATTATGTAGAGCCTGTTGACGAATGAAAGAAAGTTCCTTTTTTTCTGTCTGTTTCTGTTAGCGGAATTTCAAAGGCTCTGTTGACGAAACTATAATAAGCTGATTTCTTTTGCGAGATGGGATGTAAAGAATCACTTTTGATTGTAGTTGGGGTAAAAGTGGGTTTCCTGTATAATTTAAATTGGAAATGGTTGTCTTTATGAATTGTTTGGATATCCAGAAAATTGAGTATGCCTTTCTCTTCTTCTTCAGCTGTAAATTTTATGTTTGGGTCTAAATTATTCAAAGTATTAAGGATACTGTGACTATCATTTATTTCCTTGTTAATTATGGCATAGGTATCATCAACATATCGAAGCCAGAGATCGAGTCCTTTAATGTGACCTACTATCTGAGTGTGTTCCAAAAAGTCGAGGTAAATGTTAGCTAAAATTCCAGAAGCCGGCACTCCCATTGGAAGTCCATCTTGCTGATATATTTAATTATTAAAAGAGAAGAAATTGTGGTTCAAAACGAATTCCAAGATAGTAATGAAGTTTTCTATTTCAGGTATACTGATACGTTTGTGAATTAATAAATTCGTCTTTATAATCTCAATGGTGTTCTTAATAGGAATGTTCGTGTACATGTCCTTGATGTCGAAGGAACTTGTACGAAGCAAAGAAAAAAATTCCCTCCATAATTAGAGGGTTACTAACCAATTCCACAAACACTAAAATCGAGAAGAATCTTCAGCGTAAAATTAGACAAAGTGATGTAGTGATAACGAAAGCTGATAAAGGTGGAACAGTAGTAATATTAAATGAAACCGAATACATCAATAAAACAGAAACTTTTTTCACTAACAACAAATTTAAGGTAATTGAGAAAGACCCCACCCTAAAAATTCAAAAGAATTTGAAAGGGATACTGAAGCAAAGCCCCTTCCTTTTTAACGACCAAGATATTCAAAAACTCATTAATATGAATCCAGGACTTCCTAAAGCAAGAGCTATGCCTAAATTACATAAAAAGGATGCACCTATGAGACCTATAATTAATTTTCGGAGAAGTCCCACATACAAAATATCCCAATTTATTCATAGGTTCTTAACTCATAACTACGTATTTTATACCAAATCTTCGATAAAAAACTCCAAAGAGTTCTGCATTGCTATTAAAGATTTCAAGTTAACTTCATCTTATGTAACAAGTTCCTTCGACATCAAGGACATGTACACGAACATTCCTATTAAGAACACCAATGAGATTATAAAGACGAATTTATTAATTCACAAACGTATCAGTATACCTGAAATAGAAAACTTCATTACTATCTTGGAATTCGTTTTGAACCACAATTTCTTCTCTTTTAATAATAAAATATATCAGCAAGATGGACTTCCAATGGGAGTGCCGGCTTCTGGAATTTTAGCTAACATTTACCTCGACTTTTTGGAACACACTCAGATAGTAGGTCACATTAAAGGACTCGATCTCTGGCTTCGATATGTTGATGATACCTATGCCATAATTAACAAGGAAATAAATGATAGTCACAGTATCCTTAATACTTTGAATAATTTAGACCCAAACATAAAATTTACAGCTGAAGAAGAAGAGAAAGGCATACTCAATTTTCTGGATATCCAAACAATTCGTAAAGACAACCATTTAAAATTTAAAATATACAGGAAACCCACTTTTACCCCAACTACAATCAAAAGTGATTCTTTACATCCCATCTCGCAAAAGAAATCAGCTTATTATAGTTTCGTCAACAGAGCCTTTGAAATTCCGCTAACAGAAACAGACAGAAAAAAGGAACTTTCATTCGTCAACAGGCTCTACATAATGGTTTCAGTTTGAAATTCATCAATAAAATCATCACTAAATGCAAATACCAACCACAAATTAAACTTAAACAGCATTCAGAAAAAGAAAAAGGATATGTAAAATTCACCTTTAATAACCCGAAGATTTACGAAATCACCAACTTGTTCAAGAAACACAATACCAAGGTAGCCTTCTCTACAAACAACAACACGAAACATAGATTCTTTAGTCATAATAAAGCTAATAAACTTAAAGATGACGAATTCCAGGAATCGGGTATTTATAAGCTGACTTGTGCTCAATGTAAAAAAAACTTACGTGGGACAATCTGGAAGGAACTTCTCAATTAGATATCAAGAACACGTCAATGCTGAAAGATACAAAAGATTCTCTGCCATGGGATCCCATATGAAAGAGTCCAACCACAAATTCACCAATATAAAACAGGACCTTCAAATTATCTGTATGATTAATAAAGGTAATCTTATGAACAACCTGGAAAACATCCACATCGTTCTTGATAAATTGGAAAACGGTGAAGAGAATCTCAACGAAAACAATGAGCATAAAAACATCTTATATGAGAATATTAGCAAATACTTAGAATGGGTAGACATGAAACAGACTAGACGAACAAGAGATATAATCAAACACGACATCGCAGAAGCACAGCCCAATCTCCCTCCTCCCTCACATGTTATTTTAGATGACGATAAAACTCTACTTCCCATCTCTCCAGAGCTTTCCATGAATTGTCAAATTGTATCACATCGTTACTTCACCAGGTCGCGCTCAAGGACAGACCCTCTAGACAGCGCAGAATAAACATCTTTTCCAAACAAGAACGAGAGGCAAGATGACCTATTCTGATGACCTCCATTTTTATCAAAGGAGTCTCCAAAGAACTTTTATTTGTGCTTATTGTCATAATGTTTTTCTTTTCAGTTCTTTATACAGCTGAAGAGGACCACTAAGTGGTCGAAACATGTCCTGTAAGTTTTAATTTTATTCATTTTTGCCTGAGGCATTAATAAAGTATCGATTAGGTGGTTATTTATACTTACTTCTTGGCTAAATTTGACGAGAAGAAGAGATAGAATGATAGGACACATCTTAAGACACCCAGGACTTGTTCAGTTGATTTTTGAAGGATGTGTAGGTGGTAAGAACGGTAGGGGTAGACCAATGCATGAATATGACAAGCAGATTAGAGCAGATGTAGGATGCAATAGTTACGTAGAAATGAAAAGGTTAGCACAGGATAGGGTGGCATGGACTGCTGCATCAAACCAGTCTATGGACTGATGACTCAAAAACAACAACAACAACAGACATTGTTTTTAGTGATGCATAATAACCTACTAAAATGTATCGAGTTCCGATATTACCATTATTTATTATTTTAGTGATAAGCAATCAATCAATCAATCAATCAATCAATCAATCAATCAATCAATCAATCAATCAATCAATCAATCAATCAATCAATCAATCAATCAATCGATGTAGTTGTAGTAAGGATATAAAGGAGAGGGCATATAAGTCTCTGGTAAGACCCCAACTAGAGTATGGTTCCAGTGTATGGGACCCTCACCAAGATTACTTGATTCAAGAACTGGAAAAAATCCAAAGAAAAGCACCTCGATTTGTTCTGGGTGATTTCCGACAAAAGAGTAGCGTTACAAAAATGTTGCAAAGTTTGGGGTGGGAAAACTTGGGAGAAAGGAGACGAGCTGCTCGATTAAGTGGTATGTCAGATCAAAAATTAGATGGATGGCTTTTCCGGCGTTTGCTCTATTAACCAGCGTTTCGTCTTAGGTCTGACACTAGACTCATCAGAGTGGGATGTGGCAGACCTAAGACAAAACGCTGGTTAATAGAGCAAACGCCGGAAAAGCCATCCATCTAATTTTTGATCTGATTTTTTATATGCTCTATTGGTGGAAAAGAATCTAATTCCCTCCATGGGAACTTAGAATTTCCATAAGTGGTATGTTCCGAGCTGTCAGTGGAGAGATGGTGTGGGAGGACATCAGTAGACGAATAAGTTTGAGGGGTGTCTTTAAAAGTAGGAAAGATCACAATATGAAGATAAAGTTGGAATTCAAGAGGACAAATTGGGGCAAATATTCGTTTATAGGAAGGGGAGTTAGGGATTGTAAAAACTTACCAAGGGAGATGTTCAATAAATTTCCAATTTCTTTGCAATCATTTAAGAAAAGGCTAGGAAAACAACAGATAGGGAATCTGCCACCTGGGTGACTGCCATAAATGCAGATCAACAATGATTGATAAAGAATGTCTAAAGGCAATGCCTTGTCGATTCAACCATTGTCTTCTGTCTTCAGCTTGTCGTTTCATCTCACAATAGGAACTACATCCAACGTTTTGCATCAATACTTGAAGGAATAGCTTCCTAGGTCGACCTCTTCCATTCTTTCCTAAGATTTTGGTCAGAAAGGTATTATGACGCACTGTGTGTCCAATGAATTTAGCTGCTCTTCCATGTATTGTTATCATCAGCTGTTTCTTCTCCTGTATTTCTCGCAGGATACTTTAGTTGGTTCTTTTTTTCAGTCCAACTGACTTTTAGCATTAGCCTCCAGATGCACATCTCAAATGCTTCAAGCTGTTTCCTATCCTGTTCTTGGATTGTCCAAGATTCACATCCATACAAGAGCATGCTCCACACAAATGATATCACAAACCTACTAAAAATAATGTCTTAGAAGATGCTTCTGAATTCAATTCCACACTTTTATTTCATCAAAATCATTATCATACATTTACTGTCTAATACAGAAAAAGACAATTATAAGATTACCCAGCAGCACTTCTCCTCCCCTCTCTGATGAACAAGGTTATCGTCTACAACATTCCCCTCACTCCCCTACATAGTAACCACGACCAGAGCAAGGAAACTAGCTTCAGTCTAAATGTAGTCACTAGAGGTAATGGACGACTAGCAGTCAGTTAAGTACAGAAAATTTTCTCCAAGTTAGTAAGGTGACAGTGGAGGACTATTGCAATGATAATTAGTCTCATTCGTTCATAATATCACGAATTCACAATCACTGACAAGTTTACACAATGTACTAAAACTGATGTTCAACCGGCCATGTTTAAACACTGCCAAGAACACTGTTTAACCTCAAATGTGAGGAGTGAATCACAATCAGAGGTTATGTACCATGAAACATGTAATTTGTATTATCATGTCGAGACTATTCCGGGAAGAAAGGTTAGTCCGACGGCCTCTCTGTGGGTTGTTCGCTGCTAAATCACAGCAATTCATTTGAAATGTACGGGGAGGTAAAGCTTAAAAATAAGATTTCGCTATTCAAGAGACTTCTTTCTTGAGACTGACAAAGGGACAGTCCAGTAACTGTCAACTTGACTACAATTCTTGGCAACCAATATATTTTATTATATATGGGATAATTTCCATGGAATTATAGGTCACTTCGACTACATACATGTCGGTATTACTTGTCTCAATCATCAGAGGGCTGTCACATACATCAACCGGGAGGGATTCACTTATATTTACTGTTAAGTAAGCACACATAATAGTGACAACTAAAAAGTGGGTTTATGTGTTTTTTTTATAATCGTCACGCTAATTCAGATAAGTTTTCTGCAACTATGAGATAGGAAAAGGCAAGTGGTGGTGATGGTGGTGATTATTGTTTAAAGAGGAGGACTGGGGAAGAAGAGCCATGGCCATAATAACAGCCCTAGTATTTGTCTGGTGTAAAAATAGGGAAACTACAGAAAACAATCTTCAGTGTGTTTCGAACCTGTGATCTCCAGAATACAACCTACATCTATATGGCCCGTACAACTCATTCTGTTACACAGTACTATTGTTTCATCTTCCCTTCGCTGAAGCTATGTACGAGTAGATTACACTCACCGTAATAACACTATAATCAAAGCTACACTTCCTCGTGTGGTGGTGTGTCGCTTAAGTGTCGATAATATTAAGAGATTTAATTTCCACCGAAAGCAATATTCTTATCTGTGGGCAAGTCATGCTCATGTTAAGCCATATTTGAGTAATGTGTAGGAAGACAACGGCTGACTAGAGTTCAGCACGCGCAGCGATGAATTTCATTGGTTGTGACCAGCAAAGAGTTGCATGAAAGATACTTCTATCTCCATTTTTGAACCAATATTGAAACTTTAAACAATGTCTAGCTGAACACCGGCTGAACATTGTTTATGCAATGGAAGACCGTGCACAACTTAGACGTTGTTTATGGCTTAAAACTAGTCATCATTTCTGCAAACGGCCCATTATATTCACTTTGGATTATAAGTCATCTTGGCATTAGAAATTTCTCCAATCCTTGCTTCATGGAATTTTTTCTCCCATCTTTGCTTGCCCTTTCTTTCTTAAATAAACACTGATAAAGGTATGTTGGTTTATTATAATTTTGTACCATCCACTCCGGACCTCTACCACCTTGGTCCCTGTCCACGCTTCCATTTCCTTCCTAGCCTTGGATTATATATTCTATTTATGCCTCTCAGATACTTTATATGTATTTAGGTAGCAGTGCACTATTTACTATCAAGAATATACGATAACAGCATTTAATGTTTATGGTACTGGGCCTCACTTTCGTGAAATATTACATTTCAAGCCTGGTATTGGTAACATTGCTAACTTAGTGGCAAGCTATTAAGGAATCTGTTCCTTGACATGTATCCTTATACTGTGGCTATTAAAGTAGTACTGTGTCATTTTTCTGATGTTAGAATGACCATGTGTGTCAATATGGTAATTGATTTTTACGCTCATATGATATATCGCCAGCTGAGCTAGCTACCCGTCAAATGCTGGCAGACCAACTACTATTAAATTTCTATTGGAGCTATCTACTACTAGTTGGTAGCAAACCCTCAATAACTGTAAATACCTGTGGCGCTTTTCGACAGGAGTAGGCTATGTGCCAGCACCGGGTTTCACCTTCGCCCTTCCTACTATCATATATCACATCATTCATTTCATCTCATTAACTCCCCTCATTAGATTGATGTCAGGAAAGGGCATTCGGTCGTAAAAACTCGCTACGATGATTTATCCCACTTCATACCCGACCACGTAGCCAAATGGGACAAGGGTTGGACATACAGAATATATACAGTACTAAATGTTTACCTACCTTCTTCCGTTGATCTTCAAGTTCTTGATATAACCTTTCATTTTCTGCCACAACTTCTTTACACCGAGCCACATACTTACTACTATTACGTTCATAGTCCTGAATCAATTCATCTTTCTCTTTAATTGTTTCTGAATATGCTTCTAATAATGGACCTAGAGTTTCCTTGTTGATCTTGTTCCATGCTAATGTACCATCCTTTCCCTGTAGGTATTTAGAAGAGAGATTCTCTTTTGGAGGCAGTGAATCACTTTTCCCTAGCTTATGAAATCGTTCCTGATAGTTCTCTAGTTCAACATTTAATCGATACACCAAATTTTTTAGCATAGAAACATCCTCTCTAAGTTCCTGATTTTGAACAACCAGTCTATCATAATCTGGATTATGAATTTGCTGATCTTCCTGCTTCGTGCTTCTTTCTTCCAACAGAGACATCAAATGATTTCTTTGCCTTTCCAAATCTTTAAGGCTTTTATCTAAATTCTGTATTTTTCTCTGAAGGTTCACAATTTCTTCTTCTTTCTGTTTTACTGTTTCATCTACAACGGCTGAAAATAAATCAGATAATTTAATTATTTATAAAACATACATTGCTGATGGACCTAACAAGAGCAATATAACAAAAATACTGAAATACTAAAGAAAAATATGGATCAAGAGAGTATTCTTAATTTGTATAGGATAAACAAACTTATGTTACAAACTACAGAAATGTATTAGATAAAAGGTGTGTTTTTACCAGAGCAGAAAATCAAAGTAATTAAGAACTGAAATCTCATTTCCTAATGGGTTTAATGATTTTTAAAAAAATGAGTGAATAAAGCCCATCAAAACTGGTGCCCAAATACGTAGCGCACTTATATTCCAAATCTATGTCGTATGTCTGAGTATAATACCTTTAATTTTTTTCACTGAATGCAGTAAAAAAAAAAGAATGTATATTTAAAATCTAGAACAATAACTCCAAGGAATATTTCCTGTAGAGGAACTTACTCTGTTGATAACCAGAGTCAAGGCTGGACAGAGAAGCTTGCAGTCTCCTGGTGAGATCTCGATTAACCTTCTTCAGTCTCTCTACTTCCCGAAGCAATAGTTCGCATCCTTCAGGAGTCACATTGGTCTGTTCTAAAATTATGCCATTCTGCTGATCAATAGATGGACGAGGTGATGTATTAAGGAGATCTGATGATGACTGTTCCCTATAAGATATACAGATGAAATATGTTTGATTAAGAATATGATTATATACACAGAACTGAGGCAAAAGACACATTTTTGCTATCAAGACTGTATACTAATGTGTACACAAAATCAAAATAATAACTTGACATACTGAGGTGTCAATAATAGTGTAAGCAATTGTTATAAGTTAGGTTTACAAATGGTAAACTTTGATGCATTGTAACTAAACAATTTTTTAAAAAACTGCAGTTACCAGAAGAGTAACTATTCCCTTAATTAAACAACTGCGCATTGACTATCTGGTTCTCTAATGGTATGTATTCAAAATACATAACTTAGATAGCACTGTGATATCGATTTTATATAAATAAGTGCTACCCAGGTGGGATTGCTCCACCATAGAAGGAGGTAGGTTGTAGAAGCTAAGTAATAGTTTTAGGCGAGCAGAAAGGGGGAAATGCATCCAATTAAATGTAGATATCACTAGTACATTCAAATCCTTTGGGTTAATTAACTGTTACCCAATAGGTAGTTGCCATAAGCCAGTTTGGGAGATTAGAGAGGGGTATAAGTAGTAAATTTTTGGAGATGAAGGGAACAACAACAACAACAACAACAACAACAATAACACCAAGTAGTAACCCTCGATGTCAATGTTTATGAAACACTATTTTTTTTTTTAATTTCAGGAATATCCCAGAGAGATAATAAGAATTGAGGATTCACAATTTATGTGAGCAAATATGGGCTTCTCCTTTAAGCACATACAGTAGCACAGTAAGATCAATTACACGATTCCACGGCAATCATCCTGTTAGAGTTCAGGATTGACAAAGCTAAACATACAAGATCAAGAGAGGTTATACCACTGTCGAATAGAAACATTTTCACAATCATAAACTGTCCTTCATGTTCGACCATGCAGACTACGAAATTAAGGATTAGACCCCAAAATATGGTATTTAAATATCAGGTACCAATGAAAATCACAATTTTCAAAATTTAAATACACTTGTCCCAAGAATAAAGGAATACATTTCCTTCTCTGACTTACATGAAAGAACAGCACACTGTATAGAACTGGAAAGTTTGGTAAAACAGTAGATATAATCATAGTTAAAGAGAATGAAGAAAACTAGTAAACACTATCCACACCAGAGCCATGAGAGATGCTAAGTCCAGCTGAACCAACATGACAAAGTTCGATAAATAGTTCCATGATGCAAAGAATATAAGGAAGCACATTACAGATTCATGAGACCAGTTGGCAATTCAGACCACACGTTATGTTGGGCACGATGGATAAACCATTTGAAATGCATCGAAAATATGCAAAAAGAACAAAGAGAATGAAAATGTAAGAATAGAAATTCATGGATTCATGAAATGGACCTGGACTATATGTCCCTCATATATCTAGTGATGGCAGACAGAAAACATGGTTAAACAATAAGACTCAAAAATAGCCTCAAGTTGAAGTACCGGTACCAGCTCCAAGAGGCTAGTGTAAAATAAAGAGAAGTCTCTCCCCCTACTTTTTAAATTTCATACAGCATAGAAGTCATCATGTTAGAAGATACTGCTAGAAAACACCACAATAATGAAGGCTAAAGGACTATAGCTCTATATGAGCAGGGGAAGGAAGCACCTCCACAATACTATATCTGTAACTAGCCCTGTAGCCTCGCTTAGTTCCATTCCTTTTATTAGAAAAGGAGACTAACCATTATCATTAGGGAGCGGATTTTTATGTAATTACAAATTTTTTTGCGTAAGTTTTAATGCAAGTTACGAAGTTCATTATTCCTATTGTGCATCCCCAAGTGTAAAAACTGAATCTTATTTCACATAAAAACACATATTTTCACATTTTTTAAATGTAAATACATATTTTAAGAAAATCTATAATAAGCACATAAATCGGCAATATTTGTTGATCAATAAAATTTAAAATGCTTCTGTGCTATAAAACAATGCTCATATTTTCATTTTACGATTACGGTATTGTTTTTAACAGTGTACTTAACATAATTTATCTGAATGTTTCGGCTAGTTATGGACTTCCCTCCATAAGTTCTAAAACTTGCTGGTCACTGGCTACGTCGTTACATTTAGACAGCGATTTGATTTGCTGCACAAGATGTTTCCTTGCATGATGTCATTCCAACTCTTTATGAGTCAACCCTCTCGGCTTTTGTTTATAGAATATCAGTGAAAGGCAATCACGGAGAGATAAGGTGACGTAATTCCGTTATGACACGGGAGACTCGGAAGAAGGTTAGCTGTTCGGGTCCATATATCATTCCTGTGATCGTGTGATTTTGTATGGATTTATAAGAAATATTTCCTTCAGTATCCGCTGGTATTCTTTTTATTGAAACAGTGATTCACCGTAAATGCGTGTGTCGTAACCTGCAAAATAATGCCAAAAGAGAAATCGAGTACAAGGTCGCATCTTCAACAATATGTAGTGGAATTTAAAAGCATTTTCACTACCGATGGAAAAGTATTATTTTGCCAACCGTGTGGTAAAACAGTACGTGCAGATCAACGTTCTCGGGTAATCCAGCATTTGTATGGAAATAAGCATACTGCGGCTGCTTCGCGTGTGCGTTCGCGACAATTACTAATAGCTGAACCAGCTACTTCAAATGCAGGCCCATCTAAATATTCCCAGTATTATTTAGATGTGTGCAGAGCATTTGTTTGCGCCGACATTTCTCTTGGTAAAATAAATAATCCGGGACTGAGAAATTTCCTAACAAAGTACATTAATTTTGAGCCTCCAGACGAATCCACATTAAGGAAAAACTATCTCCCAAAATGTTACGAAGAAACTTTACAGAGAATTCGGGCAGTATGTGATAGCGAAAAACTGTGGGTGAGCATTCACGAAACCACTGATTCAAGTGGCAGAAAAGTAGGAAATGTTGTAGTAGGTGTGTTGAAGAATGACAAAACTGCTTGCGAACATTCTTATTTGCTAGCGTGTAAAGAAATGTTTGCTGCAAACCATGTCACTGTAGCTAGGTTATTCAATGAAGCCATGCACTTACTTTGGCCAAAAGGTATAAAATACGACCATGTATTGCTTTTCCTTACAGACAGTGCAGCTTACATGAAAAGGGCAGCCGAAGGCCTTTCTGTGATCTTTCCGAAAATGATACACGTAACTTGCGTTGTTCATGCTCTACACAGGTTATGTGAAACTGTGCGGGCTCAGTATCCTCACGTGGATAAATTAGTGTCTAATGACAAAAAAGTCTTTGTAAAAGCACCCTCAAGAATCAATCTCTTTAAAGAGAAAAACCCGGATCTTGTGCTTCCTCCTCTGCCTATTGTTACGCGGTGGGGTACCTGGCTTAGCGCTGTGGTATACTACGCAGACAATTTTGAAAGTTTTGCATCCGTTGTGAACGTGCTAGATAAAAACGACGCGTCGTCAATTGAGATTCTTCAAGAGATACTAAAAGACAGCTCTCTGAAAAATGATTTGGCGTTTATATCTGCCAATCTAAGCTTCTTGTGTAAAACTATAGACATACTTGAAAAATCCACTAACCTGTTGTCCGAAACAGTGAAGGAAGTGCGCGCTGTTGAAAATAAATTTGATTTACTCCCAGCTTCGCAGGTACAGGGACTGTTTAGGTCAAATATTAAAATTTGTTCAGGAAAAACAGAGGATTTCAAACAATGTGCCAAATTTCTAATGTATTAGAGGGTGCTCATGTTGGCGAAATTGATGGCGTTATTGTTGGTGACATTCCTCTCTTTAACTATGCTCGTCTGATTTCCTGTGATGTGGAGCGATCGTTTTCGCAGTATAAGGCGTTCTTTAGAGATAATCGGCATGCATTTGTGATGGACAATGTGGAGATGACCTTTGTTGTTCACTGCAATTCTGAGACTACTTCTAGCAACTAATATTCCAGCGTGTGATGGGTGAGTACGAACTGGTACTATTTTTTCAAAGATGATAGGTTGCTTTTGCCATATTTAAACCTTTAAAAAATAACCATTCATAATATCTACTCTGGAATATCAAAAATTAATATACTATACAGCACGTTTCCATACACAGACATCATTTTGCCTTAAGGAGCACGTTTGGTACCACCATATTCTAATACAAAACATTATACTTATTTACTTTTTGAGTGCGAGTAGTTATGTGATATTTAAAGGAAAATAATTTCAATTTTTTATCACATATTTTTAAGTTTTTCAGCACATAAAAAATAAATATTTTTCACATTTTTAGCACATAAAAATCCGCTCCCTAATCATCATCTTGGTCTCTCTCTACTTCTCTTATCCATGATCACGTCATTATTCTCCTTGGTAAGCTATCCTCCTCCATTCACCTCACATGACAACACAACCAAAGCTGGTTTATGTGTAGGGCCTACTGCTTCATCCATTGAGATCACTCCTAAATTAGCCTTTATCTCCTCATTCTGTGTACCCTCCTCCCATTGCTCCCACCAGTTTGTACCAGTGATCATTCTCACTACTTTAATATCTGTTACTTCTAAATTATAAATAACAATATCCTGAGTACACCAAACTTTCATCCTATACAGCAAAACAGACCAATAGTTTCCTCCAGGCACTAACTTCTTAGAGAATACTGTTGATCACAACTACAAGCTCGTTGAATTACCCTTGCTGAACCTTGATTCAATCTCACTTACTGTACTACCATCCTGGGAGATTACACGTCCGAAATACTTGAAATGATCTACCTGTTCCAGTTTGGTATTCCCTATCTGATAGGCAATTCTCTTAGGTTTCTTCCCTACAGACATAGCTTTAGTCTTGGAAATACTAATTTTGATCTCATACTGCACCTATTTTGAAGTTCCAAGATTGCAAGCTTTCAGAACTGTCTGCCATTAAGACCAAGTCATAGGCAGAGACCAAACTGCTTATTATATTTCTGCCTAACTGTATACCTCCCTGCCAATTTGTACCTTTCAGTAGATGATCCATGTAAACAATGAACAACAAAGGTGAAACATTACAGCCTTTTCTAACCCCTGTAAGTACTTTGAACCAAGAACTCTTTCTGCCATCAATTCTCACTGCATCCCAAGTGTCAACATAAATGCCTTTGATTGATTTTAATAATCTACCCTTAATCTGACAATCCCTCTTTTCTCTTGGCACTCTGTCATAATCCTTCTCTAGATCTAAGAAACATAAACACAACAGTCTATTACTCTCATAACATTTTTTCAATTACCTGGAGCACACTGAAAAACTGGTCATAACACACCCTCTGTGTTCTAAAACAACACTGGTTTTCATCCAACTTACTCTCAACCATTGATTGCAACCTTCCTTCCAATATGCCAGTGAACACCTTGTCTGATATACTGATCAATGAAATACCTCGATAGCTGTTGCAATCCTTCCTGTTAATTTGCTTACAGATAGGTGCAATTACTGCTTTCGTCCAACCTTACTAACATTCCATGCTGTTCTTATCATGCTGAGAAGCCATTTTAATTCTGCCTTTTGACTAAAATTCACCATTTCAGGTCTAATTTCATCTATTCCTGCTGCTTTATGCCAACAGAGTTTATTTACCATCCTCTCCACTTCCCCAAGCATAAATTCACTAACATCTTGTCCTCCTCCTTTAAGAGCTTGGTTGTTCACAATGTGAACAGTCATATTTCCTTTTAAGTTGAAAATATTTTCAAAATATTCCTTTCTCCTGTCCAGTGATTTCCATGGATCTATTACGAATTCACCAGATTTACCCAAAACACTATTAATTTCCCTTTTCCCTCCCTTTTAAAGATTCTTTATTACTGTTCAGAAAGGGTTCCCTGCTGCTCGACCAAGCCAAAATGTTCCCATGACTACTACTTGAATTCAGCTATTTATTATTTGTTTTGCTCTGTTTCTTTCATCTAACTTACGTACAATTTCCTGTCTGCATCAGTCCTTCTTAGGAGCCATTTCTGACACACCTTTTTTTTTAAATCTTAGAAGCTACCCTTACTTCATTCCACCATTTGTTTGCATTTGTCCCATCTTTACACACAGTTGTCGCAGGGATTCCCTTGCTGTTTCTACTACAGCATCCCTGTATGTCATCCTTTCTCTTTCTTTATTCTGAACCTGCTTGCTGTCTATTGTTTGGAACTTTTTACTGTTCATATCCATGTACTTCTGTTTAATTTCCTTTTCCTGAAGATTCTCTCCACTTATTTATCTCCAGAGAGAATTCAATTTCTCTGTCCTAGGGGTACTTGGTTTACTACAGATCAGATAGTGATCTATATCACTGAAAATCCACAGAGTACCTGCACATTTCTAACAGATTTCCTAAATTCAAAGTTGGTTATACTATAGTCCATTATAGATCTGGTGGCCCTACCTTTGCATGTATAGCCTTATTATTGAAGAATGTACTCATAACTGCTAATTCCATATCAGCACCAGTAAATGCTTCCCATTCCTATTAGCTTCCACATCTTTTCCACGTTTACCCATCACCTTCTCATATCTTTCATTTCTATTTCCAATTCACACATTGAAATTGCCCATTAGCACTATTCTATCCTTACTGTTGACCCCGACTACGATGTCACTCGCTGCTTTATAAGACTTGCCAACTTACATGGTGAATACACTGAGACAATTCTCATAATTCTTCCAACTGCTATATCTACCACCACATCAATCGCCTATTTACGTGCAAATGGGATCTGTGCAATATTATTCTTACATTCTCTCTGTCAATTACTGTATTAAGAAGAAAACACCTAGCTTAGCTTCTGCAGTTTCAGGATGTTTCTATGGCTTTGTGTAATATTCTCCATTTTGCAGATAAGATTCCAAAGTTCACTTTGTTTTTGTTGTTGTCAGTTTCCTATTTAATACCTCCTTTTTTTGTGAGCATATGGTTTTAACAAGTTCTTTAACAAAGCGTATGGCTCATCAACAATGAAAAAAGGTTTTCTCATATTCAAACCTGGAAGAAATTCTTCAGCAGGGATATTTAGTGTATGATTTTCCATTCATCTGTAAAGTACTAAGCTCCAGAAACTTCCAACATTACTTTGTTTTCCATATGTTCCTACTTCAATAAAAGTACATTTATAGCTGGTGTCACTAAATGCCTGCAGAACAAAGGAGAAGCATTGGTTATTATTAAAATACTGTACACTGTTGTTGACCAAACTGATATTTAGGTCAAATAAGCTTTCCATTAATTGCACCCAGGCAGTTAGGAAAACTCCATTTATGATTAAATGTTTCCACAATCTACTTGAATACACTTTCAATGAGTGGTTTCATATGCAAGCAGGGGCGGCCCTTCCTAACGTGCAACTGCGCTATAGCACACTCACAATTTTATTGATTTACATAATTATAAATAATATATTTAAAAATTAATAATATTCTGTAACACATTTTGTATTAGTGCAGTCTTTTTCTTTTCCTTTTCTTTTTTTGATCAGGCTAGTCCTGGATGCAGTAAGGGTACCTGCATGTTGTGAATCTTCATATCATATTAGGATGCCAACTATCACAGCGTGCACTACAGCCAGCAACAGGCAGACTGATTTTCCTCTTACCATAGCTTGCAGTATGCTATGCTTGTCAGTAGAGCACTCTTGCTTGCTGCCTCTACATATATGTAGTGCCTTAGGAATTTGTTCATGCAGTATTTCTTTTGTGGACTCCATAATGAATTCACTTGAGAGTTTATTGACTAATCCAGTCTCTTAAGATAAATATAGAAAAAATTGAGGTGAAATGCTTAAGGAAACCAACTCCTGATGTGATTATAAATCAGAAAGCAAAAGGTAGTAAAAACTGTTTTTATAACAGAAAATTTCATAGGACAGCAAACATCAATCAACAAGAACATTATGACCACCTACCTAACAGCTGATATGTCCACCTTTGAAACAGATAACAGCGGCAACGTGTCTTGGCATGGAAGCAACGAAGCCTTTGTAGGTCCCTGGAGGGAGTTGGCACCATATTTGCACACACACATCACCTAATTTCTATAAATTCCGTGGAGGGGGCGATGAGCTCTGACACCAAGTTCAATCACATCACAGATGTGTTTGGTCGGGTAAGATCTGGCGAGATGGGGTGCCAGCACATCAGGGAAACATGATCATCATGAAGAGGTGTACGTGGTCTGCAACCAGTGTACGATACTTCTCGGCCATCATGGTACCTTGAACGAACTCCACTGGTCCCATGGATGCTGACGTGAATGTTCCCAAGAGCATAACTGAGCCGCCTCCAGCTTGTCTCCGTTCCGCAGTACAGGTGTCAAGGAGCTATTCCCCTGGAAAACGACAAATTCACACCCTCCCATCAGCATGATGAAGAAGGTATCGGGATTCATCAGACCATGCAGCGCTCTGCCATTGCGCCAATGTCCAGTGACGATGGCCCATTTCAGTTGTAGTTGTTGATGTCGTGGTGTTAACAATGGCACATGCATGGGTCGTCGGCCTGCGGAGGTTCGTCCTTAGGAGTGTTCAGTGCACTGTGTGTTCAGAAACGTATGTACTCTGCCCAGAATTAAAGTCTGATGTTAGTTCCGCCACAGCTCACCGCCTGTCCTGTTTTATCAGTCTGCCCAGCCTACGACGTCCGACATCTGTAATGAGGGGTGGCCGCCCAACCTCTCGGCGTTTGGATGTGGTTTCACCTTGATTTCACCACTTGTTGAAGACACTCACCACAGAATTCCTCGAACACTCGATAAGTCGTGCAGTTTCCGAAATGCTCGTGCCGAGCCTCCGGGCCATCACAATCTGCCCTTAGTCAAACTCAGATAGCTCACGTGCCTTCCCCATTCTACACACAGACAGCACGCTCAATGAAACTAAATGCACCATGCCTGTGTCTGACTAGCAGTCACTCCTTGTCAGGTGATGCTGCTATCACCTGGACAGGTTTATATCGATAGTAGGTATTTGGTCATAATGTTCTGGCTGATCAGTGTATGAAAACAATTGGATATGCCGTTGTGAGATAAGGAACACTCTTTTATGTTTCCCTTGTCTGCTCTTTGGTAATAGCAATTCTCGTTCATGGAGTAGAACAGGAGTGACTGATTTAGGCCGCCTGAACAAATTCATAAAACAACACAAAGGTAATGTTAAACACTCACAGCTGGTACTGATTTTTTGTTACGAGAATAACAGCGAGCCATTCGAAAGGTTTTGGGGATTTTTTAAACTGGAGGGTCAAAGTGCAGACGCAATTTCTGAATGCATCTTAAATGAACTAAATCCTACATTTGAAGATAAACCATTATTGTCGCTCCTCATATTCAAATATTGCATTGTTGGCTACAGTCATGAACAAAGGGTGTAGTGTAGTCAAGTAAATATAAATAAAAATCAGCTGACCTTGTATTCCATTCATTTGTACTTCTGAGTAGGTAGTTAGTATCCGTAATTTATATTTCGCTCCCTCGATCTTTCAGTATTTATGAGCGGTTAGCTAATAATAATAAAGTTCATATATCCCAGTAATTGCAGTTCCAGTCCCTGGAGTAATAGTAGTAGTAGTTTTGACAGAAATATTTGAGAAATTATTGTAGACAACCTCGTATTTTTCAGTAGGCCTAATTAAGGACACTTTTTTTTTTCTCCGTCCCGTGGAGTAGGGAACATAATAGTAATCCACCAGCTGTAATAATCACATAACCACATTTCAGTAGAATTGTAGTGAAGATAAGGTATAATATATTAGATAGTATCTTTCCAGTTATATTCATGTTTTTCTTCGTGCACGGCAATCCTTTTGATACTTAAGCATTTAACCAAACGCAGTATAGTGTAGTGTAGATACATTGTAGTATAGATACAGTACGGTACATTTAGATAGTGCCGTATCTTGCCTGCTATATTCGTGTGTTATCTTTCGTGTGTATCTATTAGACCCTAATACTAATAATAATTTGTCTAAGCATTTAGCTTCGTTGGTAATCTTTGAGTACAGTAGTTCTTGCAAATTTCATTTCTGTTGTGCTTAGTAGTGACATACGGTACGGTACCGGTATCGTAATTAGGATACGTCTGAAAGTAGTTTAAAAATTACTGTAGTGTACTGTACAGTAGTATACGAGTAAATATCCTATTAGAATTTAGTGTGCTTATTTTATTATTGTAAAATATTTGTGTAGTACTGGTGTAGTAGAGGTATCCGTAGAAACTCTTACTAAAATATTGTTGAAATTAGGATAAGCTTAATTGCAGTTTGGAATTGTGTAGTTCTTGTGTATTACTTTCGATATTCAGTAATTAACAGCAGTTTTTATCCTGTTAGGGGTTGTAGGATTTAAAAAAAAATAGAGCACGACTAAGCAGTATTGTAGTGTAGTCGTATATTAATTACCTTATTGTTGTGTACTATCCCAGACAATATATACCTCCGTTCATTTTTTTTTTTTTTTTGCAAATAAGTTACTTTATTTTTTTAATTTATAATTTTCCCCCCGTAAAGAATGGCTAAGGAGCGCGAGTGTACTTATTGTGGGTGTGGTGAGGCATTGAGGGGTATGAGGGAGGAGTTGGAAAGTTTGAGGGAGAAAATTAGGATTCTCACAGAAGACAGGAAGGAAGATAGGACTCCCTCAAACAATGTACAGGTTACAGTAGGTGTACAAGAGGGAGGGGAAGGAAAGGGAGGAGTTGTAGAAGACAGGTGGTCTAATGTTCTAAGGGGAAGGAGATTGTAGGCCAAGGGCTCTATTCAGGATCAGAATTCAGGACAGGTGTCTGTGCGAAATCGGTACGAGTCACTCCAGGTAGAACAACAGAGGGAAGATGAGGGACAGGGAACTGTTGCTGAGATGCATGGAAGTAGGAGGAAGGGAAAAGGGTAGGAAAGGGAAATGTAGAGTGGAGGATAGGAAAAGACAGGTGGAACAGGGTCATGGGAAGGAGAAAAGGGAGGAGGAAGTAGCTTCTGCAGCTATCAGGAAAGATAGGGCTGACCACGAGGAGAGGGGATCAAATGAGGTGGGTAGGGTTGAGGCTCTGGTCATGGGGGATTCCATCGTTAGACACGTGGGGAAAGTGTGTGGAGGAAAGGGAACCAGGGTAGAATGTTATCCAGGAATTAGGTTGAGGCAGATGTTGAGGAAAGTAGAAGAGAGGGAGGAGGGGAAGGAGAAGGTGGTAGTGTTTCACGTTGGTACCAACAACGTAAGGCAAGCTGATATAAGTACCAACATAGTTGGAGATGTGTGGGATCTGGTAAATGCAGCACGGGTGAAGTTTAAGAAAGCGGAGATTGTTATTAGTGGAATACTGTGTAGGAGGGATACTGACTGGAGGGTGATTGGGGATTTAAATGAGACTATGGAGTGGGTATGTGGGAAACTGGGAGTGAAATTTTTAGATCCTAATGGGTGGGTAGGAGATAGGGATCTGCGCTCGGATGGCCTTCATTTAAACCGCAGTGGTACGTATAAGTTAGGAAATTTGTTTGGAAGGGTAATAGGGAGGTACATTCAGGGAAACGGGATGACCTAGGGAGCGGTGATAAGGGAACAGGGAACTGGAAATCAAGTAGGGATGACATAAAATTGTTAGTGCTGAACTGTAGAAGTATTGTAAAGAAAGGAATAGAATTAAGTAATTTAATAGATATATATTTACCAGATATTGTAATAGGAGTTGAATCATGGCTGAGAAATGATATAATGGATGCAGAAATTTTCTCACGGCACTGGAGTGTGTATCGTAGAGATAGGATAGGAAAGGTGGGAGGGGGAGTTTTCATTCTGGTGAAAGAAGAATTTGTAAGCTACGAAAAAGTTAAAGATGAGACACATGAAATTCTAGGTGTAAGACTCATTTCTAAAGACAATAGGCAACTTGATATATTTGGAGTGTACAGATCGGGAAAGGGTAGCACTGATGCGGATTCGAAATTATTTGATAGGATAGTCAGCTATGTGGGAAACGACATGGAAAGAAATGTGATTGTAGCGGGAGATCTGAATTTGCCAGATGTAAATTGGGAAGGAAATGCGAACGACAGGAAGCATGACCAACAAATGGCAAATAAGTTAATATGGGAAGGACAGCTGATTCAGAAAGTGATGGAACCAACCAGAGGGAAAAATATCCTGGATGTGGTGCTGATAAAACCAGATGAGCTCTATAGGGAAACTGAAGTAATAGATGGTATTAGTGATCATGAAGCTGTTTTTGTGGTAGTTAAAAATAAATGCGATAGAAAGGAAGGTCTTAAAAGTAGGACTGTTAGGCAGTACCATATGGCTGATAAAGCAGGTATGAGGCAGTTTCTAAAAAGTAACTATGATCGGTGGAAAACGGTAAATAAAAATGTAAACCGACTCTGGGATGGGTTTAAAGAAATTGTTGAGGAATGCAAAAACAGGTTTGTACCTTTAAGGGTGGTAAGGAATGGTAAAGACCCACCTTATTATAATAGAGAAATAAAGAGACTAAGAAGGAGGTGCAGACTGGAAAGAAATAGAGTTAGAAATGGCTGTGGAAGTAAGGAGAAATTGAAGGAACTTACTAGAAAATTGAATCTAGCAAAGAAGGCAGCTAAGGATAACATGATGGCAAGTATAATTGGCAGTCATACAAATTTTAGTGAAAAATGGAAGGGTATGTATAGGTATTTTAAGGCAGAAACAAGTTCCAAGAAGGACATTCCAGGAATAATTAATGAACAAGGGGAGTGTGTATGTGAGGATCTTCAAAAGGCAGAAGTATTCAGTCAGCAGTATGTAAAGATTATTGGTTACAAGGATAATGTCGAGATAGAGGAAGAGACTAAGGCCAAAGAAGTAATAAAATTTACATATGATAACAATGACATTTACAATAAGATACAAAAGTTGAAAACTAGAAAAGCGGCTGGAATTGATCAGATTTCTGGGGATATACTGAAGACAATGGGTTGGGATATAGTACCATATCTGAAGTACTTATTTGATTATTGTTTGGTCGAAGGAGCTATACCAGATGAATGGAGAGTTGCTATAGTAGCCCCTGTGTATAAAGGAAAGGGTGATAGACATAAAGCTGAAAATAACAGGCCAGTAAGTTTGACATGCATTGTATGTAAGCTTTGGGAAGGCATTCTTTCTGATTATATTAGACATGTTTGTGAAATTAATAACTGGTTCGATAGAAGGCAATTCGGTTTTAGGAAAGGTTATTCCACTGAAGCTCAACTTGTAGGATTGCAGCAAGATATAGCAGATATCTTGTATTCTGGAGGTCAAATGGACTGTATCGCGATTGACATGTCTAAAGCATTTGATAGGGTGGATCATGGGAGACTACTGGCAAAAATGAGTGCAATTGGACTAGACAAAAGAGTGACTGAATGGGTTGCTATATTTCTAGAAAATAGATCTCAGAGAGTTAGAGTAGGTGAAGCTTTGTCTGACCCTGTAATAGTTGAGAGGGGAGTTCCTCAGGGCAGTGTTATCGGACCTTTATGTTTTCTTATATATATAAATTATATGAGTAAAGGAGTGGAATCGGAGGTAAGGCTTTTTGCGGATGATGTTATTCTCTATAGAGTGATAAATAAGTTACAAGATTGTGAGCAACTGCAACGTGACCTCGAAAATGTTGTGAGATGGACAGCAGGCAATGGTATGTTGATAAACGGGGCTAAAAGTCAAGTTGTGAGTTTCACAAATAGGAAAAGTCCTCTCAGTTTTAATTACTGCGTTGATGGGGTGAAAGTTCCTTTTGGGGATCATTGTAAGTATCTAGGTGTTAATATAAGGAAAGATCTTCACTGGGGTAATCACATAAATGGGATTGTAAATAAAGGGTACTGATCTCTACACATGGTTATGAGGGTGTTTAGGGGTTGTAGTAAGGATGTAAAGGAGAGTGCATATAAGTCTCTGGTAAGACCCCAACTAGAGTATGGTTCCAGTGTATGGGACCCCCACCAGGATTACCTGATTCAAGAACTGGAAAAAATCCAAAGAAAAGCAGCTCGATTGTTCTGGGTGATTTCCGACAAAAGAGTAGCGTTACAAAAATGTTGCAATGTTTGGGTTGGGAAGAACTGAGAGAAAGAAGAAGAGCTGCTCGACTAAGTGGTATGTAAACTGTATATAGGATAATATCTTTTGTTTATTTCCACCTATTCAATACATTACAAGAAGTTGGCATTTACTTTAAAACATGGAAGTCTCTTCATTAACATTAATGTTTTAAAGTAAATGCCAACTTCTTGTAATGTATTGAATAGGTGGAAATAAACAAAAGATATTATCCCATATACAGTTTATGAAACTTTCAATACGGACGAAAAATGATTTTCATCACTTGTAATAAGTGGTATGTTCCGAGCTGTCAGCGGAGAGATGGCGTGGAATGACATTAGTAGACGAATAGGTTTGAATGGCGTTTATAAAAGTAGGAAAGATCACGATATGAAGATAAAGTTGGAATTCAAGAGGACAAACTGGGGCAAATATTCATTTATAGGAAGGGGAGTTAGGGATTGGAATAACTTACCAAGGGAGATGTTCAATAAATTTCCAATTTCTTTGAAATCATTTCGGAAAAGGCTAGGAAAGCAACAGATAGGGAATCTGCCACCTGGGCGACTGCCCTAAATGCAGATCAGTATTGATTGATTGATTGATTGATTGATTGATTGAACTGATCATGCAGACTTTTGATGGATGTTCCGTGATGATTGGTACAAGAGGGAGGAGTTCAAGCAAAAATAGTTTCAGTATTCTTGTGCACACTTTATAAATTGCTCTTCTCATCAACTGAATTATGAAAAAAGCTGCTTCAGTAAACAAATCCGCAAGAGTGTTTTCTCTTGATTTATTGGCTTTCCCCGCATACTTTTCAGCTCTGGATAAGACCAGGCTGATGAGTCTCAGTGTGGTTTCCATGTCTCAAGAAACACAACTGACATCTTCTATTCATGGCAACTCCATGAAATATGCACAGAACAACAGCAACCTTTCTACTTAGTGTGTTATGATCTGGAAAAGGCGTTTAAATCTGTCCCAAGGCCTGCTATATGTTGAGACACTTTGGTTGCCTTGAATGCTTTGTTGGCCTGGTCTGAGTACTCCATGATGGATTATCTGGTCAATTTCTCCATCAGGGAACATCTCTGATACTTTTCCTATCACACATGAATTGAAGAAAGTGTGTGCACTTGCCCCAATGCTCTTTGCTCTGTACATGGCTGCTATGTTTTGTGACATATGTATCAAACCTCTAGCAACGATTTAATGTATCGCTTTGATGGAAGTCTCTTCAGCTTGATGAGACTACATTCATGTCACTTAAATCATGTGACCTGGATAACTAAACTTCAGAGTGCAGATGAAACTGTATAACCTGCTCTGTCTGGCTAGCGTTAGCATGTTGGCCTTTGGCCACAGGGGTCCCAGGTTCCATTTCCGGCAGGGTCGGGAATTTTAACCACCATTGGTTAATTTCTCCGGCACGGGGGCTGGGTGTATGTTGTCGTCTTGATCATCATTTCATCCTTTTCATGATGCGCAGGTCGCCTACGGGCATCAAATAGAAAGACCTGACCTGGCGACCCGAACATGTCCTCGGACACTCCCGGCACTAAAAGCCATACGCTATTTCATTTCATAACCTGCTCTTACACCCAGGGAGCTGCAGCAGTCCATCAGTAGTTTCAAGAGTGCATATGATCATTTTGGTACAAAGAACAAGATTCTTGCCCAGCCTACCCCAGGGACTAACACTGCAGATTTCAATGTCTCTGTCCCAGACATAATTCTCGAACAGGTAGAACACTTCTCATATCTTGGGACCATCTTGTCTAAATGATACACATCAGAAGAGGATGTGGAAAACAGGCTCTGTGCTGCCCTCTTGGCATTTGGTCGGCTATTAAACCGGGTTGTTCACTAGTGGAATTAATCTTCTTAACACTTACCCATTAGACTTTAGGAGAGATGTCCAGCAGCGTTGCTTGTGTGAGTGGTCTGACAGTCACTTTACCTCCATTCCTCGTGTTGTAGGGGTGTGTCATTAGTGGCACTGAGTGTGTCGGGTGAAGAGGGGTGGGTGGGGCGTTAAGATCGCTGTTGGTATACGTAGGGGGAGGGGTGTGGCCAGGCGACGGGACATTAGCTGCTGTTGATATAGGGGTATTAATAATGGATTTATAGTTGAAGATTAAAAAAAATTGTTATTGTTTATATTAAGAGATGACAATAAGTTAGGAATTTGCTCAGTGATCGGGCTCTTTGCTTCTACGATGTCATTTAGATTTTGATTCTTATTGAAGTGCTGGTCTAAAAAGATATACGTGTTTTCGAATTTAGTCATCAAGCTACCCTTATTAATAATCTTGAAGATCTGAAGGTCCTGGTCTATAGTGGTGAAGCTATGTCCCGTTTCTTTCAGATGAATACTCATAGCGGAGTATTTGTTGTGCTTAGAAGCACTGTAATGCTCTAAGTATCGCATTTGAGTCTATAAATCCTTGAATTTGAGTGTTAAATTTACAGTATGGGAGTTAAAGAATATATTTCTGTTTTATTACGGGTTTTAAATGCAATATTGACGCCATGTTTCTTAATCAAGTTGGTGATCTGATACAGATATTCAACCAGGTCTTGAGGAATAAAGATCTAACAGTTCATACCAAGGTCATGGTTTATAAAGCAGTCATCATCACATTCCTCTATAGATGTGAAATCTGGACTCTATAATAATTTCGTGTGGCTATTTCTAGCCGAGTGCAGCCATTGTAAGGCAGACCCTCCGATGAGGGTGGGCGGCATCTGCCATGTGTAGGTAACTGCGTGTTATTGTGGTGGAGGATAGTGTTATGTGTGGTGTGTGAGTTGCAGGGATGTTGGGGACAGCACAAACACCCAGCCCCGGGGCCACTGGAATTAACCAATGAAGGTTAAAATCCCCAACCCGGCCAGGAATCGAACCCGGGACCCTCTGAACCGAAGGCCAGTACGCTGACCATTCAGCCAACGAGTCAGACATCTGGACCCTGTACCACCGTGACATCACAAAACTTGAGCATTTTCATCAGCAGAAACTTTGTTCCATCTTAAATATTACGGGGGAGAACTATGTCTCCAATCTTTCAGTTTTCAGGAAGTGAGCATGAACAGTGTATAAGTCTCAAACACTGGCCATTGGCTTCGCTGGACTGGGCACATCTGCCGCATGTGTGACACCAGGCTTCCTCATCAATTCCTGTATGGCGACCTTCCTCAGGCACAAGACCCCATGGTGCCCCTTTGAAGCATTATGAAGACCAGCTTAAACAAACCATGAAGGTCAACATCAACCCTCAAACCTGGGATACATTTCCCAAACATTGCTTGCTTTGATGCTGAATCACCTCTACTCTTGTTGAACTGTATGAGCATGAGCGTTACAAGCACGAAGAGGCTAAATGGCAGGCATGCATGCTACGTCAGATGCAGCTTTGTCCTATACCATCCACCGAGTGCAATCTGTTTGAAGGAATGTTTCATGCTAGAACTGATGATGCTTGTGGTTTTGAAGGGGCCTAACATCGAAGGTCATCGGCCCCTGATGTTAGAACTGGCTTGTTATCAACAATGTTATGTGTTCTATAACACTCCCTTTCTAAGTATTGCACACCGTTTAAAAAAATAAATAAATAAATAAATAAATAAATAAATAAATAAATAAATAAATAAATAAATAAATAAATAAATAAATAAATCAATCAATCAATCAATCAATCAATCAATCAATCAATCCTGATCTGCATTTAGGGCAGTCGCCTACGTGGCAGATTCCCTATCTGTTCTTTTCCTATCCTTTTCTAAAATGATTGCAAAGAAATTGGAAATTTATTGAATATCTCCCTTCCTATAGACAAATATTTGCCCCAATTTGTCCTCTCAAATTCCATCTTTATCTTTATATTGTGATCTTTCCTACTTTTAAAGACACCACTCAAACTTATTCATCTACTGATGCCATTCCACGCCATCTCTACACTGTCAGCTCGGAACATACCACTTAAAGACAAAGAATGCTACAAGTGTTTAATTTCCACCTATTTAATACAAAGAGAGATCTAGTAATTAAAAATTAAATCTTATCATATTAATTACACGGACATGTTTCATCCATTATAAGGGCATCTTCAGCCTTAATCTCAAACCTCTAAGGTGTGTTTGAAACAAAAAAATGTGAGTGTATAATCACTTACCCCTTCGTCTGTAATGATGTAAATCAGTTAAAGAAACGGTTAGTTAAAGAAAAACAACTTTATGTTATGTTCATTTATCTCTTTGACTGTTATGGTGTTACAGTTGCTATGGTAGCACTGAAATGACTGACACCTGCACTTCTAGTGTTATATCAATGTGAGATTGGCGGAGGAGGGTGTGGTGGAGGGGAGGGAGTAGGTGGGGCGTTTATGTGTTATTAGTTCTCTTTAAATTTTTCCTAAGTATTTACTTTCCTCTTGTTACAGACATTAGACCACAGGCTCTAATCAACATCAATATACCTTCGACTTTCGTTCCTTCAAGGTAAGATAAGTACGACTACAGACAGTCGAATACCCTTCCTCGCTTCTACAACATACTTAAAGACTATTATCTTATCATAACATACCAAATTAACATCTTTAACAACTTCAACAGTCTAGCAGCTTTACTTTTTTTATCCTAGACTAGGAGTGATAAAAAAAATATTTCTACTTCATTATAAAGATTAAATTGTTTATGTTCCAAATTACTATTCTTACACCCTCAACAAGTAATACACACATTAAACCAGGTTCCATTCAGCATTCCAAGGAATATAATCTTGTAGAACTTGTGACATGCAGCTTGATACCACAATTTTAACCAAGGACATTCTTATAAGTTTATGTTAAACAAGCACTTGCATTAGTATCCTCATTTTACAATTTGTAAGAACAATCAGGATCCTGATTATTCACCTTACAGGTTTGAGACTAAGGCTGAAGATGCCCTTATAATGGGCAAAACATGTCCCTGTAATTAATATGATAAGATCTAATTCTTAATTACTAGATCTCTCTTTGTATTGAAAAGGTGGAAATTAAACACTTGTAACATTCTTTGACTTTACATACATTTCAATACGGACCAAACATGATAATTATAATGTGGAACATACCACTTATT
The DNA here is from genome assembly GCF_040414725.1 of Anabrus simplex. Lineage (NCBI taxonomy): Eukaryota > Metazoa > Arthropoda > Insecta > Orthoptera > Tettigoniidae > Anabrus > Anabrus simplex. The sequence continues at coordinate 207,334,005 of NC_090270.1, read as the reverse complement.
CAAGCAGCTCGTCTCCTTTCTCCCAAGTCTTCCCAGCCCAAACTTTGCAACATTTTTGTAACGCTACTCTTTCGTCGGAAATCACCCAGAATAAATCGAGCTGCTTTTCTTTGAATGTTTTCCAGTTCTTGAATCAAGTAATTCTGCTGAGGATCTCATAAACTGGAACCATACTCTAGTTGGGATCTTACCAGAGACTTATGTGCCCTATCCTTTACATCCTTACTACAACCCCTAAATATCCAACTAACCATTTGCAGAGATCTGTACCCTTTATTTCCAATCATATTTATGTGATTACCACAATGAAGAATTTTCCTTATATTAACACCTGGGTACCTACAATGATCCCCAAAAGAACTTTCACCCCGTCAATGCAGTAATTAAAACTGAGAGGACTTTTCCTATTTGTGAAACTCACAACCTGTTTTTTAACCCCGTTTATCATCATACCATTGCCTACTACCCACCTCACAATATTATCGAGATCATTTTGCACTTGCTCACAATCTTGTAACTCATTTATTACTCTGTACAGAATAACATGATCTGCAAAAAGCCTTATCTCTAATGCCACTTCTTTACTCATATCATTGATATATAAAAGAAAACATAATCCAATAATACTGCCTTGAGGAATTCATCTTAATAATTACAGGATCAGATAAAGATTCACCTACTCTAATTCTTGGAGTTCTATTTTGTAGAAACATAGCCACCCATTCAATCACTCTTTTGTCTAGTCCAATTGCATTCATTTTTGCCAGTAGTCTCCCATGACCTACCCAATCAAATGTCTTAGATAAGTCAATCGCTATACAGTCAATTTGACCTCCTGAATCCAAGATAAATGCTATATCTTGCTGGAATCCTACAAATTGAGCTTCAGAGGAATAACCTTTCCTAAACCCGAACTGCCTTCTATCGAACCAGTTATTAATTTCACAAACATGTCTAATAAAATCCAAAAGAATACTTTCCCAAAGCTTAGATGCAATGCATGTCAAACTGACTGACCTGTAATTTTCAGCTTTATGTCTATCACCCTTTCTTTTATACACAGAGGCTACTATAAGCAACTCTCCATTCATTTAGTATAGCTCCTTCATGCAAACAATAATCAAATAAGTACTTCAGATATGGTACTATATCTCAACCTATTGTCTTTAGTATATCCCCCGAAACCTTATTAATTCCCGCTGCTTTTCTAGTTTTCAAATTTTGCATCTTACTGTAAATGTCATTGTTGTCATAGGTAAATTTGAATACTTCTTTAGTACTAGTCACCTCTTCTATCTGGAAATTATCCTTGTAACCAACAATCTTTATATACTGCTGACTGAATACTTCTGTCTTTTGAAGATCCTCGCATTCACACTCCCCTTGCTCATTAATGATTCCTGGAATGTCCTTCTTGGAACCTGTTTCTGCCTTAAAGTACCTATACATACTCTTCCATTTTTCACTAAAATTTGTATGACCGCCAATTATGCTTGTCATCATGTTATCCTTAGCTAACTTCTTTGCTAGATTCAATTTCCTTTTAAGTTCCTTTAATTCCTCCTTACTTCCACAGCCATTTCTAACTCTATTTCTTTCCAACCTGCACCTCCTTCTTAGACTTTTTATTTCTCGTTATAATATAGTGGATCTTTACCATTCCTTACCACCCTTAAAGGTACAAACCTGTTTTCACATTCCTCAACAATTGCTTTAAACCCATTCCAGAGTCTGTTTACATTTTTATTTACCATTTTCCTCCGATCCTAGTTACTTTTTAAAAATTCCCCCATGCATGGTCTATCAGCTATGTGGTACTGCCTAATAGTCCTAATTTTAATACCTTCCTTTCTTTCACATTTATTTTTAACTACCACAAAAACAGCTTTGTGATCACTAATACCATCTATTACTTTGGTTTCTCTATGGAGCTCATCTGGTTTTACCAGCTCCACGTCCAGAATATTCTTCCCTCTAGTTGGTTCCATCACTTTCTGAATCAGCTGCCCTTCTCATATTATTTGCCATTTGTAGGTCATGCTTCCTGTCATCCATATTACCTTCCCAATTGACATTTGGCAAATTGAGTGCACCTTCCAGAATCACGTTCCTTTCCATATAATTTCCCACATAGCTGATTATCTTATTAAATAATTCTGAATCTGTGTCAGCGCTACCCTTTCCCAGTCTGTACACTCTAAAGACAACAAGTTGTCTATTTTCTTTAGAGATGAGCCTTACACCTAGAATTTCATGTTTGTCATCTTTAACTTTTTCAAAGCTTGCAAATTCTTCTTTCACCAGAATGAATACTCCCCCCCCCCCCCGTGCCATTCCTATCCTATCTCTACGATACACACTCCAGTTCCATGAGAATTTTTCTGCATCCATCAGTGGCGTGCACTGAATCCCAGCTAGCTCAGCGCTGCTTGGGTAAAGAATTTTGTATTTACATTTTCGTATTATTTCTTTATCAATTTAAAAAACTGCAAACAACTAAGTCAAGGCAAGTGCAGCTGTCTCGATAATACGTTCGCTCTACTGCAGTCCAGATCTCTCCAGTGAGCTGTTTTTCTCTGCCGGCGCGAAAGAGAGATATCACTTATGTAGAGACAAGAAAAGGTTCCACCGTATCAATACAATTTTATTATTGTAAGAATTAGCTTACAGGACAGGTTTTGACTTTAAATAATCATCATCAGCTGAACATGAATACCTTTACATACATGTCAAGCATTAGTTGGTATTGCCCTTTTCTAAAGGGAGATGCTGTAGGGAAGCATCATGTCTGAGTGTCCAAATTGGGCATATTGAGTGTAAAATGGTTATATATTATGATTCAGGTACTCGAGTATAAAGCTATCTCCTTCAGGACTAGAATTTGTCTATGAAACGTAACTTAAGCTTAAATCTAAATTACAAATACATTAAACACATTAAAATACACAGTACATGTTAAAATCCTTTAAAATAATGAATATAAAACATTTCACAGAGTTGAATGTATGCGTCTTGCGTGTATCTATGTTCTCGTTTTGAGTCCAATGTTGTAAATAATTCAGTGCTTGTGTTCATAGGCAATGCTGTAGTTCTCTTAGGAAGTCTTATTGTATATTTAAATGATGTCTCCACTTCTATGTGTGGTGAAAAGCTTCTGTTGTTAACAAAGTCCAATTATATAGACGGAGGTAAGTATGTGCAGCTGTGAGAGGAATATTATCTTTAAGTATTGGAGGAAGAAGGGGCTGCCTGGCCAAGGCGGTAAAGGCATGCTCGGTTCGCCCGGAAGGACGTGGGTTTGAATCCCCGCCAGGAAGTCGTAAAATTTAAGAAACGAGATTTCCACTTCCAGAGGTGCATATGGCCCTGAGGTTCACTCAGCCTACACCAAAAATGAGTACCCCAGGTTAATTCCTGGAAGCAAAGGCAGCCAGGAGCAGAGCTAACCACTCTACCCCATCACGTGCCGCGGTTAACAATGGTGGAAGCCTTTACCTTCCGCTCGTCCAAGGGCCTTCATGGCCTGTATGGAGGTGACTGTCTTTTTTATTGGAGAAGATGTGGTCTTGGTCGTATGTATTTCTTGATGCAGAGTTTGTAGTGGTGGCTCCTTCCTCGGCTATAACTGTATGCTGATATATATTATCTGTGGAAGGCGAAAATAAAGTGTGAGTAGAGTTATAGAGTTAAAAACTAGTAAATCAAGAGAGATACCCCAGCAAAATTCAAGTCGCTTGGTTGATTCATGAGCTTCAAGCCTCCTGTAGGGGTAGCGGGGTGATAGCTGTTGGCCTTGCTCGAGATTAACAGCATCTTACGGCGGCAGAGCAGCTAGCTTGGGTGCATGTCAGTTAACACTCTAAGTGTTCAGCACCACACACCAGAGGCTACAAGAAGAAACAGTACAGCCACTTGCAGACAGTTTTTCTAATAAAAATAATCATTTTATAAAATCAATTGCAATCAAAGTATTTATTATATTTTTGGATTTCGGCATATGTGTTTATGGTAACGATTCATTGATGGCAAGTTTAGAGTACGTTTTTTGATGTATGCAGAAAACTATTTAGGTTGCCCAGCCTGAACATGGAGTCAAGAGCGAAGTAAAATAACTTTGTATTTGGTTGCTCTGTACGAGTGAGTTTGCCTGTAATGGTGGTATATTGTGAATTTTTGCAGCGTTCCTCTTGTATTATAGGTGAAGTATTCGTGAGTTTTGTGGCATTCTTCATTAATAAAACAGTGGTATACGCTATGAGGAATTTTTCCCTCGTTTTGCTCATTCACTTTAAATTAGGCTTTTTAAGTTAAAAGCCAAGAAGTTAGTCTCTGTATATTTCTATGAAAACCATGAATGTACTATTAACAAGTGTCAGTGGGTGAAACTGTAAGTACAATTTTAAAAATCTACTGTGGCTTAAATTATGATGGTACCATCACTGCCGTGAATACCAATTTGGAAATATGTGTGAGTATGTGGTTGAAAATATTACTATTCAAGTGAGTTAATAAGTAAGCTCTCTAAGTAAGCTCTTTAATATTTCATTTATTAATTTATCTTCTTCTTCTTGTCGTTTGGGCCTACTGAGGACCACGGGGCTCGTTTCGACTCCTTGTATGGAAATTCTGTTTTGTCTTTGCCTAGAAAGCTTTCATCTTCTGGCTGTGTGCTTGTTTCCTTTCCTCGGTCCACTTCGGTCAGGTGGTGCCTGTACTCTGTCTGCTGGTGAGAGACTCTGGAAAGACACCTTGAAGGTCAACTGCCAGAATAATACACGATCCTGTATGGTTTGTTCTGAAATCCCCAGCTGTTCTAAGTCGGACTTCACTGTGGTGATCCATTTATTTTTGGACACTTTCCCTCTGCCTGTAGTAGTAAAGATCTTGCTGGTAAGTCTGTAAGTACTCATACGAGTCAAATGTCCATAGAAAGTCAATCGCCTCTTCCTCATGGATGTAACTATGTCTTCTTGATGGTCATAAATCTCATTGTTATGCCTTATGCTGTAAGTACCATCCCCTTCTCTTATTGGTCCTAAAATTCTCCTTAGTATTTTTCGTTCCTTGAGCTCTAGCTTCCTCAGTAGACCTTTTCTGTTCATCAGAAGACACTCAGAGGTGTACAGTATGGACGGTCTTACTACTGAATTGTAATGTTGGAGTTTAAGGTTCTTAAAGAGGCACTTGGATGTATTCAGTAGATGCTCTTACTGGTATGGTAGATCCTTTCCAACTTGGTGCATCTGGTGTCTATTGCTAATGTCTCATTCTCGGTTGCTGAAATCCACTCCCCTAGATACTTCACTGCAGGAACCTTATAAATGGTGGTGTTTTCCAATGGCATAGTAGGTGGGACTCCCTTTATGTTAGTCATTAACTCAGTTTTCTTTATATTGACCCTCAAGCCGGTTTTAGCTGCTATGATATAGAGGCTCTGTAGCTGGTGAGTAGCTTCTTCTATATTGTTGGCTAATAAGGTAAGGTCGTCGGCAAAGGCCAGGCAAGTTACACTGAGATTATCTTTCTTGTAGCCAATTTTCAGTCCACTTCCTGAAGGTAATGTGGCAGTCCATTCCCTGATAATCTTCTCTAGATGCAATTAAAGAGAATGCAAGAAATTCCATCACCATGTCTAACTCCCGTTTGGATAGAGAAACTCTCTGAGAGCTCACCTCTATACTTTGGAGGTGGTGTTCTTCAGCGTAGCCTGGATTAGTCTGGTGGTCTTCTCATGCAGACCTAATTCCCATAAGGTGGAGAAGAGGGTCTGCCTATCTATTGAATCATATGCCTTCTGGAAATCCACTAGTATGACTACCCATTGGTGTCCGCCACGATTCTTGTACCTCAGGATTGTCTTGAGGTTCTGTATCTGTTCTGTGCAAGATCTATTTGCGCGAAAACTGGCCTGATATTCACCTAATTGGGAATCCAGTTGACTGACCACTCTGGTTTGCAGGGCTTTAGAAAAGATCTTGTACGTAACCGATATTAGAGAGATGCCTCTGTAGTTGTCGAGGTCTATCTTACTACGTTTCTTGTGTAGAGGATGGATCACCGCTGAGGTCCATTCCTCAGGTAAGGTCTCTGTTGCCCAAATATCCTCTATGATCTGATGGATGCTTTGTATGGATGTTCGTCAGCATGTTTCCACATCTCCGCTACTATACCGTCTTCACCTGAGGCCTTGTTGCTCTTTAGGTTCTTGATAATCTCCCTTATTTCTTCAATGGTTGGCGGTGTGGAGTCTCGGTTTCTGGAAAGAGGCTCAGAGAATGCAAGTCTCTCTTTAGGTTCCTCTGCATTGAGGAGCTGTTTGAAATACCCTGCAAGAGTATTGGTACAATCCTTGTTGTTGAACTGAAGCTTCCCATCAGGTCCACGAAGATGAAGTGTGGGAGCTGTGTACTTCGTTGTCTGTTTTCTGAGTTCCCTGTAGAAATCTCTTGAGTTGTGCCTCTTAAAGTCCTCTTCTGCCTGTTGTATTAGAGCCTTGTTATGGTTCCTCTTAGCCTGTCGTACTATACTGGCAGTTATTTTCCTTTGAGTAAGGAAGTTCTGGTAGTTAGCCTCATTTTTTGCATTGGTTCCATGTGACTCAGGCTCTGCGTCTATCTTCTATAGCATGGTCACATGTAGTGGTCCACCATGGATGTTTTCCTTTGTTGGATGAGGCAGGCAAGGTCTTCTGAGCAGCGTCCAGTAGAGCTTTTTGTAGGTTGGGCCACCCTTGCTTCTGTGTGTTTTCTTTCAGAGTGACTTTGAAATCACAGTCTTCATCACTCAGTCGGAGGATGTTGAACTTCGGTATTTTAGCCTTTCTGCTGACATTCGGTGGCCTCCTCAGTGGTTTATATATTTGATCTGTTTGCTTGTTATATTTCCATTTAATTATCGAGTAAGTTAATGAAACAGTAATGTTTGGCTTTAGAGAAGGAGGTGGGACTGCGATTGTTTATTTTTCTTAATTTCAGCTGGGGTAACGAATGTATTCACCGCACGCCACTGGCATCCATTATATCATTTCTCAGCCATGATTCAACTCCTATTACAATATCTGGTAAGTATATATCTATTAAATTACTTAATTCTATTCCTTTCTTTACAATACTTCTACAGTTCAGCATTAACATTTTTATGTCATCCCTACGTGACTTCCAGATCACTGCTCTCTAGACCACCCATTTCCCTGAATGTACCTCTCTATAACCCTTCTAAACAAATTTCCTAACTTATATGTACCACTGCGGTTTAAGTGAAGGCCATCTAAGCGCAGATCCCTATCTCCTACCCACCCATTAGGGTCTAGAAATCTCACTCCCAGTTTTCCACTCCATAGTCTCATTTAAATCCCCAATCACCTTCCAGTCAGTATCCCTCCTACACAGTATTTCACTGATAACAATCTCTGCTTCCTTCGAAGAGGTAAAAGCTGTAGTTCTTCAATGATGATGATCATCAAGTCATCTATACACAGAAAAAAATATGATCTGTTTTGGTAGAAAGTCAAATGATTTCCTACTGGGTACTATGGTAGAAATCTGCTTTAATATGAAATGGAGCTTTCAAAATTTTGTTTAAGGCATAAAAGGCTACTAAAATTTATGGGAATGACTTTTTAATTAAGGACAGCTATGCTCTGAAGATAATAATCACAGGAAATCCTTGTATCATCATCGAGAGCACCTACAAAAAATACTCAGTGCCAATCATCTATTATAGGGAAGAAATCAGATAAGTGGGTTCATAAAAAACTAAATATACAATACCTAACTGAAAAAATAAACAAGTGTCCTCAACTAACAAATCATTTACTTCAAGTTATTTAGAATTATACATAATCTATTCTATTATCCTATCTAATTATTGGTATCCCACTAACAATAGCATTGCTTTCAATACCTACTAAATTCTATTCTTGAAACTAGAAGGTAATATACTTACCCTTCTGCAGTATTTTCTTCTGGAACGTCTCCTTCCATTCCTTCTTCCAGCTCTGTTTCAGGCGGTAACTTTATTCTATGCCGTGTCTTGTGATGATGGTGGTGACGTCTGTGAGAATGAGAATTGTGAACCAGCACTTCCTCACCTCTCCTTTCTCTGGAGTGACTACTGGAACTGTATTTTCTTCTTCCTGGCTATGATCAAGAATTGTAAAGATACATGTATTATTATCATCATCATCATCATCATCATCATGATCATGTCAACAACAACAAGCAGGCATTTTTAATAGATGGCATTTAAGTTACCTTCTATTTTACTATTTAATTACTATTTTACTCTACCACATGAGAGAGAAACGGATCTCTGTTGGACAACCTATGGCTGAGTTGTAATTAATTTTGTCAGGTGAACACTGTCACAGTAGGCTACCATATATCACAATAGAATGTCTACAGTCTTGCCATGGAACCATTCAAAATTATTAGTAATGATAACGTTATTGGTTTTAAATCCCACTAACTACTTTTACGGTTTTCAGAGACGCCAAGGCGCTGGAATTTTTGTCCCGCAGGAGTTCTCTTACGTGCCAGTAAATCTACCAACACTAGGGTGACGTATCTGATGTACCTTCAAATACCACTGGACTGAGCCAGGATCAAATCTGCCAAGCAGGGCTGAGAAGGCCAACACTCTACCGTCTGATCCACTGAGCCCAGCTCAAAAATTATTGTGTGGATAGATAAGTTACCACCAAGAATATTATGCAAGCAAGAGAAATACCAAGGAAATATGCACAAGGGTAATTACAAAACCGCGAAAAGCATTAGGGGAGACACTAGGGCCCGCAACTCGCCCATGACAATACAATGATGTGCAGTGGAAGCGAGTAGTTATCAATGGGAAGGGAATGTAGCAAAACACATCCCTCATCTACAAGGAAGCATAAGCAGAAGGCTGTAAAATGCAATGAAGCATATGAGAACATATGTAATAAGCTATAAGCCAAGAGTACAAGCTGCATAAACAAGGAGCATGAATACAGAACTGAGTGCAGTGAAAATTTAGGTAGATAACCAGGGTTGTGGATTAGGAATGAAGCAGACATAACAGGGTAAAACAGGGCCATAGGGTGAAGGGAAGAAATGAAGGGGATAACATATTAAATAGGAAGCCTAACTTTTAAATCAATAACTATGAATATACGACAAAAACCAGGACCAGCCCTAGAATTATGAGACACTGAGAAAACACTAGCACAAGATACAGAACAAGTAATTCTAATGCTATCAGGACACCCATAAAAGGATGGGGGACTAATTATAATGTAAACAGCTAAGTTACAACATAAGGGGAAATGTTACAAATTTAATAAAAACAGGAAAGACAATAAAATTAGAGAACCCAATTAAGCAATTCAAGCATGAAGAAAAATGTATCTCTCATAGTCAGCTGTTTGGTTAACAATGCCTGAAAGGTGAAATCTATGAATGCACAAACTGATAAAATTGTTTTTAATACACTGAAAAATAAAAATAAATTGTGATTCCCCATTTATAGGAGGAAATCCACATGCATGTCAATCAAAATCAGGCATTCATTTCACCAGGGAAAAGGCAGATTAATAATGCCCAGCACAGTACTACAAACTCCAGTGCAGCATATAAAATTAACCATGCATTAGGTTCACTGATGAAGTCCAGCTCCAGAATAAAAATTAACATCAAGTCTAACTGAGGGTACTAATTAAACTTTATCTGTCTGGCCAGGTTCTCCTGCCATGGTAACGGAGTAGACTATGCAGCCAGCGACTCCATGCCGAATGTCAAGCGGCGGGGTAACCTGGCTCCCCTGGCGGCTGTTGTATGTCCTCCGCTCTCTTCGCTCAGCGCCAGCCAGCCGCACGCACGCAAGCGTGGATCATTCGAGACTCGACGCGCAGTCTTCAGTGCGCGTGTCTGTTACGTCGTGTGCAGTATATAAGGAGCTCCCTGTCTGTCACTCATGAGGATTCTCCCCAGTGTCCTGCTCCAGAATACACTGAACGTCGAACACGGAGGCTACTCCTCTTAAAAATGTGTCTCGACCAGGTGGATGGAATTCTGATAGTATGAGGTTTCACCTCAGGTCACTACTCCACTTTCCCGTTCCTTCATCCATGTCGAGCCCCGATGTTGTATGCCACACATCCCCAAGCTCACTCAAGCTCCGACACACACATTAGATTCTCTAATTGTGAACATAGCTTTCATTTAGTACAAGCTTATGAACTCAGACACTTCAAGTTAGAAGGAACTCTCTTAGCTAATCTATGCTAGTGCAAATGATAGTTTTCAACTATCACGAACTGTATCTTTCCCAAGAACTATCTTTTCAAGATAGCAGTGAGTGTAAATACATTCAGAGTGTACATAGTGTATAGAAACAGAAACTCTCTCACGATTAATAATCTACTTTGCTTCAAGACAATTTTATGTTTTATTCCTGTACATACTGTAGAATTCTATGTGAAGCAAATAAATAAGTTGTATTCTTGTAAACCTTATCTTGTTTACAACACAACTCATTGGCAACGAGGTAAAAAAAAAAAACCCACTACGTGCCATCTGCCACCAACACATTGGCGACGAAGTCAAACAGTGGTCAGTGTGTCGCCCACTCATTTGAAACGAGGTACCAAACTGATTACATTCTGTCGTCAACTCATTCGCGACAGGGCAACAAACTCTTACAGGATATCGTTCACTCATTGGCACAGTGACACTATACTCCGTAACTATCACCACTCCACACTGGAACCTGTACGGCCTCTACCAGCAGTTAGCCTTTTCTACAGTGCAACTATTAGCCTCCGTTGAACTACGGACAGTCCGCCGACATTCCAAGGCTCTCTCTCGCTCGCAGCACCTGTTCGGCACACTTCAGCTTGCTTGCTCTCTCACACACTCCCAGCTGTTCCGGTGAAGGTCTCGCCTACAGCCAGCTTAGTACACGCTGCTAGACAAGTTCTTTTCTCTCACGCATCTCAACATGGCTACAGCCGAGCAGCTAGCCGCCGTATTGCAAGCTCTACAGCAGCAACAACAGCAATTCATGCAGCAACAACAAGCGGCATTGCTCACAGCTATGCAAACTCTTTCTGTTTCTACACAGCCCTCAGCAATTCCTCCGTTCTCTGCTTTTGATCCGGCTAAGGAAGAATGGTCAGTCTATTTCACCCGCCTACAGCAACATTTCATATGCCATTCCGTCACGGATGACAAGCGCCAACGTGCACTATTTCTCAGTTCAGTTGGCAATGCTACGTGCAAATTACTACAAAAATTAAGTCCAGAGGAGCAACTCTCTGAAGTGCCGTTCGCACAGCTCTTGGCCCGTATCACTGAACACTATGCTAAAGCCCCGCACATAGTGGCCGCTCGCTACAAATTTTTTCAGAGCAGGAAGCAACTGCATCAGACTCATGCTGAATGGATAGCGGAATTGCGAGGTCTAGCTAAACCCTGCCAGTTTATATGTTCCAAGGACGGTTGTGGTACGCCCTATACCGATTCCCTCATTTGGGATATGGTCATTCTGCATACTCCTGAGGACAAAGTTCGTTTTGACGCTGTCAAGAAGAGTAACCCTTCTTTAGAAGACGTCCAGCGTATTGCTACGGTATACGAACTTACTACCAAGACTGCGGCAGAAATAGCTTCTAAACACGAAGTCGCTCAAGTCTCTACTCCAGCCCGCCAGTCCTCTGCTACCTTGAACCGCGCAGCCAAGTCGCTCTCTGCCAAGCATTCTCGCCCGGTTCCCTCTCGTTTTTCTCCAAGGAAGCCCACTTCTAAGAGTAAGTCACAACTCCTGCCTTCCTGCAGAGGATGTTTCAAACATCATGAACGTCGTGCCTGTCGTGTTTTCAAAGCCACTTGTGAACGATGTAATAAAGTAGGACACATCAAGACTGTATGTCAGAGTTCGCTCCGCCCTGCTAAGACTCCTGCAGCGCGCCCGAAGCATATACAGCCCCGACAGGACATGGAAGTTGATCAGATAAATCTTATTCTTCCCACCAAGAATTCTCACAAGATCATCGTTCCTCTATCATTCTCTGATCACTCTGTCGATTTTCAGTTAGACACTGGATCACCTGTCTCTATCATTAACCTGGCTACATATCACGACTTAGGTTCACCTTCATGCTCTCCAGCTGACATCCAGCTTGTTACATTTAACAAACGGAAGATTGACATTAAAGACCAAATCACGCTTCCAGCCAGCTATAAAGGAATTCGGAAAGTCATTCCACACCTCGAAGTCAACAACTACACCGCATCGAACATTATGGGCATGGATCTCTTTAATTTATTCGGCTTCCAGATTCATGACAATATCAACGTTGTATCTACTTTGCAACCTACTTCTGATATTACGGCTCTCCTCGAGCAGTTTCCTGAAGTCTTCGACTCTACGCTCGGAACCGCCAAAAACTATACAGCTCACATACAGCTGAAATCAGGAGCTATGCCGCGCTTTTTCAAAGCACGTCCAGTACCCCTGGCACTTCAAGACCAGGTCACTAAGGAGTTAGAAAGATGGGTAGAAGCTGGAATAGTGGTACCAGTCAATTCCAGTCAATGGGCCACTCCACTAGTTGTAATCAAGAAACCTGATGGCAATGTACGACTTTGTGGTGATTTCCGATCTACGATCAACGCACAAATCGACACAGATATGTTTCCAATTCCCTGTCCAGAGGACTTATTCCGTCGTCTAGCTGGTGGACAATTCTTCTCTAGAGTGGATCTTAAAGAAGCCTATCTACAGCTACTTTTAGACGAAGAATCCAAGCAATTTCTCACACTCAACACTCCTATCGGACTGCTCCAGCTCCAGCGTCTCCCGTTCGGCGTCTCTTCCTCAGTGGCTATTTTTCAGCGCTATTTAGCTCAACTCACCACCTCCATTCCCGGTTGTGCTAATTACCTTGATGATATTATTGTGACCGGCGCAGATCATCAAGAACATCTCCATAATCTGTGCCTCCTTCTCACGAAGTTGAAAGACAATGACCTATGAGCAAATCTTGCTAAATGCACTTTCTTTCAGCTGCAAGTTCACTACCTGGGACACATCCTCGATAAAAACGGCATTCAACCTAGTGAACGGAATGTCTCGGCGATTGTAAACATGCCTGTACCACAGAATATCAAGCAGCTCCAATCCTTCCTAGGCAAAGCGAACTACTATAACAAGTTCATTCCCCGCTTCGCTTCAGTTGCAGCTCCATTAAACGCCTTACGCAAAAAAAGTGTTAAATTTCAGTGGTCTCCGCAATGCCAACAGGCCTGGCAAACGATCAACAAAGCCCTTGTTCAAGCTGTTAAACTCACTCATTTTCAGCCTGGCAAGCTCATCACGCTAGCTACTGACGCATCAGATTACGGCGTCGTTCTCTCCCAGAAGGATCGTCACGGACAAGAACGCCCCATCGCCTTTGCTTCGAAGACACTTAATGAGCATCAACATCGGTACTCCCAGGAGAAAAAGAAGCTTTAGCAATCATCTTTGGTATTCGCCGTTTCAATGAATATCTCTATGGCAACCATTTCCTGATCATTACTGATCACAAGCCTCTAGTACACTTATTCCATCCGGGTAATAAGATCCCGGAGCATTCCCTCAGAAAGCTTCAAAGATGGTCCATGTTCCTTTCTGATTATTCCTATCAGATCGCCTATCGTGCCACATCCCAGCATTGTAATGCTGATGCACTCTCTCGCTTACCAGTCGGTCCTGATACCGCCTTCGATTCTCAAGAATCCGAATGTCTTCAGTTAGACATAGAACTCGAAGACACCGTATCGACTGAGACAGTATTATGTAGTTTGTGACCCCCCCCCCATAACCTTTTCGAACTGGCATGTGTGTTGCCATTTGGAAATTCTATGTCAATCGGCTTTCGCCAATATCTACCTTGTTATGATATGCCGCGCGCTGTTGAACGGAGTTTTGGTCTGCGCCTACTGCGCGTGAGCGAGTGGTGAGGCGAGTCTAGTCTTGACCCCTAGCAACTACTTCCGGGGGAGTCGGCGTCCTGTAGCCGCCATGGATAGACGTGTATGTGAGTGTTCCGCTATGCGGCGGATGGTGGTGCTGAAACCCCCATGAAACCAACTTAAGAGGGATTATCCCTTATTCTATTAGTTGCTGGCCTCCTACTGTTTCACTGGATTATGTTTTTGCTACGATAATCCCCAGGATCCTTGGTGAACAACTTTAGTTCACGGCCTCGTGGTTGCCGGCCTTCAATAACAATGGCCAAGGTTTGAACTTCTCAATTTTTCTGGACTCAAAGGTATGTAACTGTTTTGGATTAAAGTATTTCTGGGGAAGCAAGAAGATTTATGTGTTTCGGCGTACTTCAAGATAACTGTAACGATGATAATAATAATAATATTTGGATTAAGACTTCCTCTTCGAAAATTGTGCTGGATATCGTGTGCGTCTGTGAACCTTAGGAAACGGTTTCGGCAATTAATCATTTTAGAATGCAGTTCGCACGGTGGAAAAAAATTGTATGTTTATCGTAAAATTCTGTAAAAGTTTTTTTTGCACTTGATTGTACAATAAGGTGTGAACCAAGGCGCAGTTTCCAAGGTAGCGGGGTTAGCTTTCCTTCGGGTTCCTTGCCTTTTGGGTTTTATTCCTCCTTTTGTTCTTTTTGCATTGTTTCTGGGATCTCTGTTTTATTTTTGATTTTAAACCGTTGGTTTTACTTCTCTTTTGTAGTCCGTGCTTTGTTTTGTCCGTTACTATGGCAACGTGTGTTTGGGTAGTTGTTGTGGGTTTTGTTTTCCGGCGATTGTTGTTGGTTGATGTGTTCTTGTGGGATGAATATATTTTTGTTGCCTGGTATCGTTGGCATTTATTTCATATAAGGTGATTTATTTCGGCCTACCTTTGGTCGTTTCGTCTCGTTTTTTGGCTGGGCGAAAAGTGTAACTTCTTCCTTTATTTTCGTGTGCCCTTGGAAATTGCCCTTGGTAGAAATTGGAACGAATTGTGGTAAAGTTAAAAGGCAACCGGCCTAAAGGTCATGGGACTAGGGTTTGTTTACTAAACATGGTATTTGTTTTTTTTTTCTTAAACGCGTGATCGATCACATTTAAATCAATATTTAATTATCTTGTTTGACGGTATGGAGGTCACTGTTGTTTTTTTTCTTTTCCCTGTTGATTTTTACGATTTAGTTCCTTTATTTTGTTAAATGAAGTCTGCATTTTCTTATTTAAAGCTGCCTCATTGGGTATTTATTTATTAATCATATTAATTTCTTGCAGGTTAATCCAATTATTGTTAGTCAAGTATTTACATTCTTTTAAACAATATGGTTCAAAGTATTTTCTGAATTAATAATGAACCTAGGTCCACTCCTAATATTATCTTGAAATGTTACCTCTCATTTAAATGTCTATTAAAGTTTCCTTTCATATCACTTAAAAGTTGGTTTTCATTTACCACATTTGGTGCAGCGCTGCAACTATTTTCTTTGTTTGGTTGTCCACGGACCTTAAGTCGCTTTTCCTCCACGGTTTGGGTAAGTGTCTCTTTTTCTTCCTTTGGGTAATTTTAGTATCATGTTGTTGGCTGGTGCCGTTTTTATCCTTGGTTTTTTTTGATGCACTGTTACTTGTTGCTTCTTTTTGCCCTTGTTCTCTCTTGTGTTCGCTTAATCTACCCTTATGGGGCGGACACAATCGCAACCTTCTCACCAGTCTCTCTCTCTCTCTCTCTCTCTCTCTCTCTCTCTCTTTTTCTCTCTTTTTCTCCCCCTCTCTCTCTCTTTTCCTATCTCCTTCTTTTCCCTCAACTGGTGGGTAAGGTTATTAACCTCATCACCGCTAGGGTGTTACCGGGGCCCTAGAGGGTGGTGACCGGTTAGAGTGGTATCAGAGCGGTGGTTGTTTGTTGTTCCACTGTTGTTGCTCTGCTGCCTAATCTCTGTTGTTTCTGCCTTGTGCAGCCTAACTTTCCTCCCCTCCTACCCTTGCTCGGTGCAGTGCTGTGGCGAATGTTGGCGGATGGAAATCAAAAATTAAAAAACTAAAAGTGTTGTTGTCAATAACTATTGTAAAAGGGAGTGCAAGGATCTTGTGTAATTTTTTGATTATTTTGTTCCATGTTTGCTACCATGGCGCGTGCCGTTACGAACCCCTCCTTCCTGCGTCGTGCCGAATTGGAGTACGAGTTATCCATTCGTGGCCTTGAACCTGCCCGTACTGTTGCTGAGTGCGCTGCCTTGCTATCAGCCAACTCCCAGGTCCCCATTAATGTATTTTCTATTGACAGGAGTCGAGTGGGTGAGTACCTTAACCTGATCTGTGACAATCTTAACGAAATTAATATTATTCGTGAAGAGTTTATTGAATTGCCTCCGTCCAAAGCCCAAGTAAACCGGCTGAGGGCCAGAGCTGACCACTACTCGGGCCGAATTCAGGATATATTATCTATTAAGCCTGATTCTGTTTTTGTGTCAGAATGTGCTAGATTGTTAACGGTGGTTTCTGGCATCACCTCTGATTTAGATTTGCTGTTGATTAACAGAGATATGGAGAATTGTTCTATTGCGACTGCACTTAACCCTTCTGTACCTACCCAGAGTGTCTCTTCCCACCAAATTGCGTCCTCGACCCATGCCCAAGGTCCGTGTTGTGTGACTGCTCCTTTACTGGAAACCTTAGTCTCTAAGCTAAATTCGGCGTCATCGCCTAACTGTTTAAAGGAAGTTTTTCGGGGAGTGAAGTCCTTTTCTGTAAATTCTATAGATGAGTGTATTCGGTTCCTACGGTTTTTGGTGGAGTTGACCGAGACTGGTAATGTGTACTCAGTTGACGATTTGGGGATTTTCCGCGCCCTCTTCCCTCATTGTGAAGGGATTCTAAAGAGAGAAATTTCTGAAGCTATCTCTAAAAATTTATCGATTGGTACCTTTCATGAACTTGTCCTTTCCAAATTTATTCCCTCTCTTGCTCTCCAAAGTCTTGTGCCCCAACACTGTTTTCGGACCCAGTTCCTGCATGAGAACTTGCTAACTTATGTGCTGGATCTGCGATTCTTTTGCAAGGTTTTTAGAATTTCTGTGCCAGAAAGTGAAATGGTCTCTAGAATTTTAAAAGGAATATCTCCTGCGTACCGCTCCTATCTTTCCTTAACCCGTTGCCCTACTACCTTTCAAGAATTGGAAGAGGCCTGTTCCTTTGCTGAAGATGTCAAACATGGGGATGCCTCCAGACCTGTGAATTTCCCTCCCCCTACTACTACCAATTGTCCTGTCCTTCCGTCAACACCTAAAGTAGTGAATGCCCGTAAATGTTACAACTGTGGGTCCCGAAGTCATCTAAGAAATTCCTGCCCTGACGTTAGGCGTGGTCCAGGCGCTTGCTATTCCTGTGGCTCTGGACAGCATGTTAAAAGAAATTGCCCCTTGGTAGACAGAAATGGTACTCAATGACTAGAAAGGGAAAGGGCAGAGTCTGCCAATTCTAAGTTTGTAAACCCTGAATCTCGTAAGAAACCGGTGTGTCCCCCTAGGTGCAATAGTATTTCTGTTCATGCCCCCTCCTCTGGCACGTGCACATTTGTCGAGGTCAACAATGAACCAGTAGATGCTCTTCTTGATACTGGAAGCGCAGTATGCTTGATGAATTATGCCTGGTATTGTCAAAAGAAATCCTCGTGTAAACTTCCGGAAATAAAACCCACTAATCTAAGATGCGTTTCGGCTAATTGTCAGTTTTTAAATATTTTGGGGACTGTGAAGGTCAAGTTAAGGATTGGGAATTTCACTTGGAAGATCAAGTGCTTGGTGACATCCAATTTATCATGTAACATTATTCTGGGTACCAATTTTCTATCTTGGGCTGGTGTCGTTTTGGATCCTCAGTGTCGAAATTTCTTTTTTAAATTTTCTCCTGACCTGAAATTTGAATTGATTAACGTTCCCTTGACAATGCCTAAAGTTTTGTGTGTGGGTTACCCTGTGTCAGATGAGTCTAGTGACATCGATCGGCTTGATCTGAATCATTTAGGAGATGCCGAAGCACGGCAAGTTCGTGATCTTTGCAGGGAATTTCCCGATGTGTTCACTAGCAAGTTAGGCTTGACCAACGTACTCGAGTATGACATTGAGTTGTCTGACCTGCAGCCTGTTCGATCCCCTCCTTATCGCCTTTCCCCACCCCGTATGTTGGAATTAAAGAAAATCATTGAGCAAATGGAAAGAGACGGAGTGATCAGACCTTCGACTTCCCCGTATGCGTCCCCTGTGTTCTTGGTACCCAAACCTTCTGGTGGTTATCGTGCTGTGATTGACTATAGGTCTCTAAATAGTAAGATTGTACTCCAATCTATTCCTCTACCCGACCTTCATACCTGTTTTGGATGGTTCTCAGGTGTGAAATTTTTCACTGTCCTGGATTTGAACCAGGCTTATTACCAAGTGCCCTTATCGAAGAGATCAATTCCCCTCACTGCCTTCATCACCGACTGGAACTTGTATGAGTTCCTCAGACTCCCGTTCGGACTAAGCTGTGGAGCAGCTGTGTTGTCAAGGTTGTTAAATTCCATTCTCTCTGACATTAAGTTCAGCTATGTCTTTAATTACCTAGACGATTTATTAATTTATTCGAAGACCTTCGAGGAACATATGGTGCACGTTAGGGAAGTAGTGCTACGGTTAAGGAAAGCCGGCCTTACAGTGAAGTTATCAAAGGTAGCTTTCGCCAGACCCAGCATGTCTTTCTTGGGACATGTAGTTTCTTCTGAAGGCGTTTCCATAGATCATTCCAGAACTCAAGCCATTAGGGATTTTCCACCTCCCAAAGATGTCAAGGGCGTTGCTCGATTCATTGGTATGGTCAATTTCTTTAGAAAATTCATCCCTAACTTTGCTGAAGTGGCTGCCCCGTTGAACGACCTTAGGAAAAAGAATGTAAAATTTACTTGGGGTAAAGCCCAGGAGGAAGCTTTCAATTCATTGAAGGTCGCACTGATTAATGCACCTTTGTTAGCTATTCCTGATTTCGAGAAACGTTTCATTGTCCAAACTGATGCCTCCGGGCGTGCTATTGCTGGCGTTCTGTTACAAGAACATGAAGATGGGCGTAGGCCCGTGGCCTACGTATCCAGGGTCCTCAATGATCTGGAGTCTAAGTACTCCATTTATGAACTAGAGTGTCTAGCTGTGCTATTTGCTCTGGAGAAATTTCGATCTTTCATTGAACACGTCAACTTTGATCTGGAAACCGATAATCAGGCTCTTTCTTGGGTGTTGAACCGACCCAAAAGGACCGGTAGAATAACTAGATGGGCATTACGGATCTCATCCTTTAATTTCAATGTTCGCCACATTCGTGGGTCTGAGAACGTCATTGCCGATGGCTTGAGCAGGATGTTTGAAGGTAACCCTTGTGTGGAAGCCAACCCATGTGTCGATAAGCTTGCTGTCAATACCGTTGGAGTTAGTGCCATCCTCACCGACTCCCCATTGCTGTATCAAGAAATTGGAGATCATCAAAAAACTGATCCGGATCTGAAAAGGATCATTGATACAATCAGTAGCGGGATCGAAGTGAAACCTTACTCCTTATCTAAGGGTGTTCTCTGTTGTAAGGGTCGCAAGGACCATAATTCCAAAATTGTCGTTCCTAAAGTTCTGGTACCTGTCATTTTCAAGTATTACCACTGTTCACCCCTTGGCGGTCATCTAGGAAATTTCAAAACTCGTTTGAAAATCAGGCAATTCTTTGTTTGGAAGAAAATGGATAGTGATATCAGGAACATGGTCAAATCTTGTAAATCTTGCGCCATCAGCAAACCTAATTTGAATAACCGAGTGGGATTATTGTCTTCATCACAAGCGTCGCGCCCCATGGAACGACTGTTCATAGATTTCGTAGGACCCCTCCCCCGATCTTCCTTGGGAAACACCCACATTTTTGTCTGTATTGATGCCTTCTCCCGGTTCTGTTGGATCTTTCCCACCAGGTCCACTAATTCACGTACCTCTATCTCCTGTCTAAATTCCATCTTTGCATCCTTTGGCCCACCTAAGTTCTTAGTATCTGACAACGCTAGTTCTTTCACCAGTAACTCCTTCAAAAGGTATCTGTTTGAGTTGGGCATTTCACATGTCACCACTATTCCATACTATCCAAATCCTTCTTATGCAGAGAGGTTGAATCGGAACTTAAAATCTGCGTTGATAGCGTATCATCATGGCAACCAGTCCAAGTGGGACTCCTGTCTGCATTGGTTGGCCCATGCTTTCAATTCCGCTACTCATGAGTCCCATGGTAAGACGCCTATGTCTTTAATGTTTGGCTATACTCCGTACTCCCCTATGTCTAACCTGCTATGTATTGAGGATCTTCTCCCAGACCTATCTAGACCTAATGATGTTCAAAAGATCTGGAACGAAGCAAAAAGGAATCTAGCTGTGTCATACGAAAAGGTCAAAAGGCAGTACAATAAAGGTAGGAAACCGTCAAAATTCAATGTTGGTGATCTCGTGTATGTTAAGTGCTACCCAATGAGTAAGGCCGTGAATAAGTTTTCGGCAAAACTTGCCCCTAGGTACCAAGGCCCGTGCACTGTGTTGGAGTTCTTGTCTCCCGTTTCTATTTTAGTAAGCGACCCTGTAGCAAGGCGTATTAGGCGCGTTCATGTTTCTCAAATTAAACCCGGTTAATCTGGCAAATTGTACGGCATCTTCCGCTGGATGGATGCACCTTTGGTAACTGACCTGTATTGTTAGTGAATTTAGCACACATACTGTGGGATGGCGAGCGAGTCAATCTGGTCCTTCTATGCCTCGTGTTGGTGACTCTAATTTAGTACTTCTTGTATGTTACTGTTTCTAGGTGTGGATCCTTGTAGTTAGAAATTGTCTTTCCTTTATTGTCTTGTGATGGGGGTATTAATACCTTGGAATTGATATCCTCGTTATCTAACCTTATGCTTATGTAGTGCGCTAACGAAGTTCCATTGGGGAAATCTGATGACATCTAACTTAAATTGTGCTTTGTTGTCCCTCTGTTTTCTCTAGGCTTTTAGTATGTAATTTCAAAGTTTTGTTTCTTCTGTGACTCCGCATCGGATTCCTTCCGCTGAACCCTTTGATCATCTTGTGACTTAATCATTGCTGAGCTATGGTGTGCCTGAGATGGAATGTAAGGGAGTGTGTCTGGTGCCTGAGTGTTTACCATTTTGTCATCCTTTCATGGTGTGCGTGTGTCTGAAGATGTGTGGTGCTTAGTCATGATTGGGTTGCTATTTGTGCCATTTTAGCATTGTACGATTTCTGATTGTGGTGTGTTTCGATCATTTGGTGTCGGATAAGTTCCCTGTTTGCCTTCTGCATGGACTCCGTGTCTTAAAGGTGTTTCTGTTCCGGATACTGATGTTTGTATTCATTCATGATTGAGAGATCTGACTCTCCTACTTTTGGGCACTCTTCGCGGCTGTTCTAAAGGTGGTTTTCTATGCGTGAACCCTCTATATTATTTTTCCTGTAATGGATTTTTGGGCTGAATTTATCTTCCTAACCTTTTGGTTTTGGGGTTATGTAGAATATCTGTCTCCGATTTTTTCCTGTGGGCGTTCGGTTGGTGCACTCCTGCCAGCATTATGGTTGTATCTCCTGTGTTGTAACTTGGTAATGTTGTTGTGAGTTGTTCGGATCCTTTTGAAATGTGGACCGTTAGTAACGTTGTGTAATTTTCCTTATCTACCGGTTGGCGTGTGGAGTTTTCGGTGGTACTGTCGGACTTCCTTCCTGAGGATATTTCTCCTTTTGTGCTTCTGTGGGATGGACCTAGTCCTTAATCTGTACCTGGTTTGCTGTTGTAATTTCTGCTTTGTATTGTGCTGTTTTGTGTGGTCTGTGAGCACGCGTTGAGGATAGCTATCCTTTATCTCTCTATGAATAACCCGTGCTGCTAGCTTGTCATTATTTAGGTAATCGTGTTCGGATTACGTTGTTTGGTTGTCAAGACACCTTGGTTGGGATGTGATTTGTCCTTTAATTTACCTCTGTGTCACGGTAGATTTGGCTGTTGGTTTGGTATCCCTTACTCGGTGGAAGTACACCTTCGGGTGGGCAATTCTTAGTTATCTGTTGGCTCTGGGATTTTCGACTTGTTCTTCCTCACGCAGAATTAGGTTTGTGGTTACTATTCTGTACCACGTTGCCCCGGGCATTTATTTTTGGTAGTTGTACCTTGATGTGGCTGTTATGGATGACTGACTGATCGCGATTTTTCCATCTGGTAACCTATAGGAGTCTCCTGATTGCCCATCGATGCTACTGTTGCCTGTCTTTCCTCTCTGTAACTCTAGGGTTTCTGCGTCCCTTCTCTCTGATGGTTTCCCGTTGGTCTGTTCAAAAATTAGTTTTCTCTGCTTGAGTCCTTACCTGTGTTTTGTTGGTGATCTAGGATAAGTTGCCGATCCCAGTGTGGTTTGTATTTTGCTCAGCCCCTCGTTCTTGACCCTTGGACCGATTGACGAGTTCGCCACTCTGTGGTTGTGTGTGTGCCACTCCAATATCTAAAAGTGTAATTTGAATAGGTCTTTCATGTGTCCTCTTAGTTTAACTCCTGCTATTCTAAACCATATGTTCCAAGGACGTCTATTCTTTGGTGTGGTCCTGTACCTTTACTTATATATTTTTCTTGTGGGTGATTTGTGCTTGAGTAATATTACTGATTTCCCTTCCGTTATGTTCTTGATCCTTAGGGATATCTGTCTTAGTCCTAGTTGGTATTATGTGTTGGATCGTACCCTATGTGTCTATGTGTTCTTGTTCATTGTTTCTCTACGTGTCATGGCTAAGTGTCCTTCGTGGCAGTGTAACATGGTGTGTTTTACGTAGTTTCCCTTTGATTTCTTAATTGTCATTGTATGGACCCTTCTTTTCCTTCGGTACTATATTGGACCAAGTGGAAAGCTCTGGGCTTCAGCTAGTTTGTTGGTAACTAGCCTATGTAAAGTTAATTGGCGGATCTATGGATCCTGTAACTGAAAACTCACCTACTTAAGTTCCTGGTTTGTCTTTTTTTTCTCCCTCTTCTTGTGGTTTTGCCCCCATTCGGGTTTTCCGGTGCGTTTCATTTCCCCTGTTGTCTCCCTTTGCAACACAAGATCATGCATTTCCTTAATATCAAAGGAGACTTGTAAAGGCATTCGTGCATTAAAAATTAATTTACCACCGTGCTTGAGGAAATAACCTGGATGCGTGGACTTATAATTATGTGGTTTTCGTTTAGTTTTGGTCAGTATATCTGTGATTAGTGTGAGAGTTGCCGAACCCCAAGGTGAACTGCGTCATGTGTCATAAACTATATCATTGTCTGATGCATTGAAAACAATGTGTATTGGGTGAAACTGAATATTTGGTGAACTCTGGTCATTGTGCTCTCTATTTGATGACAAACTTTACTCTGGTGATTTTCCGAGTGCTCGGTTAACGTTTCTGGACACTGATGTTGATCGCACCCCGCCAATTATTTCTAAAAACTATGTGATATGGAACTATGTCTTGGACTATTAACCTGGTCATGTGAACTCCTAACTAAAATTAGTTAATCTTGGTGGTCGTTTCCTGTTGGACTACTTCGCCCAAATTTAGTATATATGTGACCACCACATCATCATCGTGTTATGCTTCAGATTTGTCGTCTTTCGGGGCGGGAGGACTGAGACAGTATTATGTAGTTTGTGACCCCCCCCCCATAACCTTTTCGAACTGGCATGTGTGTTGCCATTTGGAAATTCTATGTCAATCGGCTTTCGCCAATATCTACCTTGTTATGATATGCCGCGCGCTGTTGAACGGAGTTTTGGTCTGCGCCTACTGCGCGTGAGCGAGTGGTGAGGCGAGTCTAGTCTTGACCCCTAGCAACTACTTCCGGGGGAGTCGGCGTCCTGTAGCCGCCATGGATAGACGTGTATGTGAGTGTTCCGCTATGCGGCGGATGGTGGTGCTGAAACCCCCATGAAACCAACTTAAGAGGGATTATCCCTTATTCTATTAGTTGCTGGCCTCCTACTGTTTCACTGGATTATGTTTTTGCTACGATAATCCCCAGGATCCTTGGTGAACAACTTTAGTTCACGGCCTCGTGGTTGCCGGCCTTCAATAACAATGGCCAAGGTTTGAACTTCTCAATTTTTCTGGACTCAAAGGTATGTAACTGTTTTGGATTAAAGTATTTCTGGGGAAGCAAGAAGATTTATGTGTTTCGGCGTACTTCAAGATAACTGTAACGATGATAATAATAATAATATTTGGATTAAGACTTCCTCTTCGAAAATTGTGCTGGATATCGTGTGCGTCTGTGAACCTTAGGAAACGGTTTCGGCAATTAATCATTTTAGAATGCAGTTCGCACGGTGGAAAAAAATTGTATGTTTATCGTAAAATTCTGTAAAAGTTTTTTTTGCACTTGATTGTACAATAAGGTGTGAACCAAGGCGCAGTTTCCAAGGTAGCGGGGTTAGCTTTCCTTCGGGTTCCTTGCCTTTTGGGTTTTATTCCTCCTTTTGTTCTTTTTGCATTGTTTCTGGGATCTCTGTTTTATTTTTGATTTTAAACCGTTGGTTTTACTTCTCTTTTGTAGTCCGTGCTTTGTTTTGTCCGTTACTATGGCAACGTGTGTTTGGGTAGTTGTTGTGGGTTTTGTTTTCCGGCGATTGTTGTTGGTTGATGTGTTCTTGTGGGATGAATATATTTTTGTTGCCTGGTATCGTTGGCATTTATTTCATATAAGGTGATTTATTTCGGCCTACCTTTGGTCGTTTCGTCTCGTTTTTTGGCTGGGCGAAAAGTGTAACTTCTTCCTTTATTTTCGTGTGCCCTTGGAAATTGCCCTTGGTAGAAATTGGAACGAATTGTGGTAAAGTTAAAAGGCAACCGGCCTAAAGGTCATGGGACTAGGGTTTGTTTACTAAACATGGTATTTGTTTTTTTTTTCTTAAACGCGTGATCGATCACATTTAAATCAATATTTAATTATCTTGTTTGACGGTATGGAGGTCACTGTTGTTTTTTTTCTTTTCCCTGTTGATTTTTACGATTTAGTTCCTTTATTTTGTTAAATGAAGTCTGCATTTTCTTATTTAAAGCTGCCTCATTGGGTATTTATTTATTAATCATATTAATTTCTTGCAGGTTAATCCAATTATTGTTAGTCAAGTATTTACATTCTTTTAAACAATATGGTTCAAAGTATTTTCTGAATTAATAATGAACCTAGGTCCACTCCTAATATTATCTTGAAATGTTACCTCTCATTTAAATGTCTATTAAAGTTTCCTTTCATATCACTTAAAAGTTGGTTTTCATTTACCACATTTGGTGCAGCGCTGCAACTATTTTCTTTGTTTGGTTGTCCACGGACCTTAAGTCGCTTTTCCTCCACGGTTTGGGTAAGTGTCTCTTTTTCTTCCTTTGGGTAATTTTAGTATCATGTTGTTGGCTGGTGCCGTTTTTATCCTTGGTTTTTTTTGATGCACTGTTACTTGTTGCTTCTTTTTGCCCTTGTTCTCTCTTGTGTTCGCTTAATCTACCCTTATGGGGCGGACACAATCGCAACCTTCTCACCAGTCTCTCTCTCTCTCTCTCTCTCTCTCTCTTTTTCTCTCTTTTTCTCCCCCTCTCTCTCTCTTTTCCTATCTCCTTCTTTTCCCTCAACTGGTGGGTAAGGTTATTAACCTCATCACCGCTAGGGTGTTACCGGGGCCCTAGAGGGTGGTGACCGGTTAGACTACCTTTCCTATTGACGCTACCTGCATTGCTAAAGCTACGGATAAGAACAGTACACTTGCTACGGTACGTACTTATATCCGCAATGGTTGGCCCCTTCAGAACAAACTTCCTGCCCACCTTGTGCCTTATCATCATATTCAGCATCGTCTTACGACTCGTGCCGGAGTTATACTCCTCGAAACCGGCACCACCTTCCGAGTGGTTATCCCACCTAGTCTACAGACACAAGTTCTCGACTTGTTACACCAAAGTCATTGGGGTATATCCCGCACTAAGCAACTGGCACGTCAACACTGCTACTGGCCTGGTATTGATGCCGCCATCGAAAAGCTCATCCGCCATTGTGAACAATGTCAAATTAATCAGAATGCCCCGTCTTCTGATCTAGCTTCATGGCCTCCTGCTACTTCTCCATGGGAACAAGTTCACATCGATTTCGCAGGTCCTTTCCTCAATTCCATGTGGCTCATCGTCATAGATTCTCTATCGAACTTTCCCTATGTAGTGGATATGCATTTGACTACTACTACAGAAGCTACCATTCGTGCTCGTCAGAAAATATTTACAACTGAAGGCTTACCTCAAGTCCTAATTTCTGACAATGGACCGCAATTTACAGCTACTGCTTTTAAGAACTTCTGTACATATAATGGCATTCGCCATATTCTAGCACCGCCTTTTTACCTTCAATCTAATGGTGAAGCTGAACGCTTTGCACAAACTTTTAAGAAAAGTATGAAAAAAGCTGTCTCTTCAGGCTTAACTAAAGACCAAGCATTGTTACAACTCTTAAGCAACTACAGAACTCTGCCCGGCGCTGATAATGTCACTCCCGCACAAAAGCTCCATGGATGACCTCACAGAACTTTACTTTCTCTGTTGCAGCCTCTTCCGGCCCAGCCTAAGACCTCGCCAACAAAGTTCACCGTCAACGACAGGGTCTACATAAGGACATTCAAGTCAAACCCGCTCTGGTTACCTGGTGTCACCCGCAGATCTTTGGACCATCGTCTCTACGAGATTCGAACTGCTGGGAAACGCATTTGGTGCCACTAGGAGCAGATATGCCTGTGCTACTGTCCATATCCGGCTATTGATTCTCTTGTTAAGCCAGATAAATCTATTGCTGAATGAGCTTTAGACCATTTAATAACCATGGGTTCCTTTCAGGACGATGCAGCGCCACTCCGCCCAGTCACAGCTCCACAGAGACGTCAGAAGTTCCTGCCCAGCGTCGTAGCCGCCGCCAGCGCCGCTTCACGCCGTATCGGCGTATTTAGGAGGGGAGGGTGTTGTATGTCCTTCGCTCAGCGCCAGCCAGCCGCACGCACGCAAGCGTGGATCATTCGAGACTCGACGCGCAGTCTTCAGTGCGCGTGTCTGTTACGTCGTGTGCAGTATATAAGGAGCTCCCTGTCTGTCACTCATGAGGATTCTCCCCAGTGTCCTGCTTCAGAATACACTGAACGTCGAACACGGAGGCTACTCCTCTTAAAAATGTGTCTCGACCAGGTGGACGGAATTCTGGTAGTATGAGGTTTCACCTCAGGTCACTACTCCACTTTCCCGTTCCTTCATCCATGTCAAGCCCTGATGTTGTATGCCACACATCCCCAAGCTCACTCAAGCTCTGACACACACATTAGATTTTCTAATTGTGAACATAGCTTTCATTTAGTACAAGCTTATGAACTCAGACACTTCAAGTTAGAAGGAACTCTCTTAGCTAATCTATGCTAGTGCAAATGATAGTTTTCAACTATCACGAACTATATCTTTCCCAAGAACTATCTTTTCAAGATAGCAGTGAGTGTAAATACATTCAGAGTGTACATAGTGTATAGAAACAGAAACTCTCTCAAGATTAATCATCTACTTTGCTTCAAGACAATTTTATGTTTTATTTCTGTACATACTGTAGAATTCTATGTGAAGCAAATAAATAAGTTGTGTTCTTGTAAACCTTATCTTGTTTACAACAGCGGCGTCTACTTCTTTGTGCGGAGGAATTGCCCCCAGGGAGGGTGATGGCCCTCAGTGGAGGAAATGCCACTGGAACCCACCTTGTTGGAGGGCTGCAGCTTCAACAGAACTGACTTGAGGCCGGAGAGGACTTCACGTGCTAAAAGGCCTCAAGATCAGATAGTTGCAAGCGGAGCTGGAACAGCGGTATGGATATGATACTGCGATGCGGAAGGCAACGGAAAGCCAGCGCATTATGAATTATTCCTAGTACAATCAACATGGCTGAAAAAAGAAACATGGCCCTCAGTCCTCGGCAGACCTTAGATGGTAGGAGGGTGCTTAGAATCTCCGGGTCAGCCATCAAGATTGCGACATGGAATGCAAGAAGTATGTTTGAAATGGGAAAGATTGGTAATACCATCCACGAAATGAAGAAGATGCACTTAGACATCTCGGGAATCAGCGAGATACGTTGGCCAGGTTCAGGACAGTGTACTATAGGCCAGCACACTGTATACTATGCTGTAAATGACGACACCAATCATCGTCAAGGGGTGGCTGTTATCGTCTCGCAAGCTGTAAACCATGCCGTGCGAAACTTAGTACCAAATTCAGACAGAATAGCCCTACTGCAGCTCTAGGCCAGTCCAGTCAATGTCAACAACATACAAGTGTACGCACCCACAGCTGACAAAGATGATGTTGAGGTGGAGGAATTCTACAGTCAGGTCAAAAGTGTGTTGGACATCACAAAAAAACATGAGATGAACATCATTCTCGAAGACTTCCATGTGAAGATTGGAAAAGGCAGAGTCAGTAACACAGTCGGACCATTATCTGGGTTTTAGAAACGAGAGGGATAGTAGGCTAGTGCAGTTCAGCCAGAAAGAACATCTTGTCGTGCTTAATACTTGGTTCAAACTACCAACCAGGCGACTCTACATCTGGAAGTCACCTCAAGATACCGCAGAACACATCATCCGAAACCAGACTGATTTCATTCTGGTGAACCAGCACTTCCGCAACAGTTTCAAATCGGTTAAAACCTCCCCTAGAGCAGACATTGGATCAGACCATAACCCTGTGGTAGCATGCATCCAACTGCGCTTCAAGACAGTTCGTAAGACCATGAGACCTGTGAGGATAGACATCAGCAAGATCAAGAATGAAGAGATTCGTAAGAGGATTCAGCATGACCTATCTAAAGGTTTCGATAAAATGAAGAACATGTGGACAGAAATGAAACAGATTCTAACCGGCACGGGGAAACAACATTTAATACATGATGAAAAGATCAAGAAACAAACCGTGGATGACCGATGAGATACTGGAAATCATAGATGAGCGGTGGAAATGGAAAAACTGAGAGATAAATAAATACAACCAATACTACAAAGAAATTAAGAGGAAGATTGTAGGACAGTGGATGACGGAAAGATGTCAAGAAGTAGAATTCCTGCAGCAAAAGAATGACACTTTTAATCTAAACAAAAAAATAAAGGAGTGCCTTGGGTTATATCGTAATATAGGGCATCCCGTTCTGGTGGCTAAGAACAACCGCACTGTGACTGACATCACTGACAAACTCAGGGTCTGGAAGTCATATACAGAAGAACTGTTCAACGATGATAGACCTAACGAACATGGTGTGAACGAGGCGAACACAGGCCCCTGGACCTGATGAAGTGCATGCAGAACTCCTCACACTCCTGAATGACAGTGGTATCAGTATTCTGACAGAGCTATTCAACAAAATCTACTCAACTGGAATAGTCCCAGAAGACTGGCTTAGGTCCACTTTTATCACTCTCCCCAGAAAGGCATGTGCCAGACGATGCGAAGAGCACAGAACCATCAGTCTGATGAGCCATATCCTAAAGATATTCTTAAAGATCATTCATTGCTAAATGTGAAGAAGTGATAACTGAAACACAGTTCGGATTCAGGAATAGTCTTGGGACTAGAGATGAACTTTTCTGTATTCAAGTACTTGTCCAGCGTTGTTTCGAAATTAACAAGGATGTCTATGCAAGTTTCATAGACTATGAAAAGGCATTTGACAAATTCCAGCATGGGAAGTTGATGGAAATTCTGCAGAACATCGGACTCGACGACCAAGGTATTCGGATTATTGCCAACTTGTACTGGGGTCAGAAAGCAACAGTCAAGGTTGAGGAAAACCTGTCAGAAGAAATAGACATCCGCCGTGGCGTTCGACAAGGCTGCATATTATCGCCTCTATTCTTCAACATTTACTCAGAAGCTATCCTTGCAGAAGCTCTGGAAGAACTGTCTACCATAGGCATCATTATGAATGAGGAACGTCTAAACAACCTCCGTTATGCTGACGACACGGTATTGCTAGCAGACAACGCAAAAGACCTTCAAGTATTATTAGACAAAGTGATGAATGTTGCTTGCAACAACAGAGGACTGAAGATAAACATTAAAAAAACTCAGTTCATGTTCGTCAGTAAATGGCAAGACGTCCACGTGCAGCTCACTCTCGACAATGAACCCATCGCTAGGGTTCACCAATACCAGTATCTAGGATGTTACCTCAACCAGAAATGGGACTGCAGCCAAGAAATACGGGTCTGCATTGAACATGCGAGAAGCATCTTCATGCAGATGAAGAAACTGCTCAACAACCGCAACCTACAACTAAACCTAAGGCTCTGTCTGGTCCGTGCCTACATCTTTCACACGTTTCTTTATGGAATGGAAGGCTGGACACTTACTCAAGCCCTCTGCAGAAGACTGGAAGCATTCGAAATGTGGGTGTACAGATGGATGCTTCACATTTCATGGTCAGACAGAATCCGGAATTCCGAGGTGTTGGATCGACCTGGAAAGAAGACTGAAGTCATGCTGACCATTAAAAGGCGGAAGCTGGAATACTTCGGCCATATAATGCGGAATGATAAGTACAGAATCCTGTAGCTTATTATACAAGGAAGAATAGAAGGATGTAGGAATCCTGCTAGACGCTCTATGGATGAAGAACCTAGTAGACTGGTATGGGTTGGAAACGATGTCTCTGTTCGGTGTTGCTGCATCCACATTCAAGATTGCCATGCTGACTGCCAACCTTCACTAGAAGATGGCACATTAAGAAGAAGAAGAAGAAGAAGAATTTATCTTTCGTACTAGGCAATAACCAAAGCTACATAAGTGAAGAGGATGTGAGAAAAAGTCCAGTAAAGTTTTGAACACTTATAAGACGAAAGACAACAGATAACAGTTACAGGAAGCCCAAAAACTTAAATCACTCAATTCCATCTATTGTGTCGTATATGGCAACACCTGTATTTCAACAGCAGATCAACAGAGGCCGCCGCCGCCGCCACGAGGACAACAAATCGCGATGGAGAAGAAAACAGGAACACAAGCAAAGAACCTTGAAGTCAGTGACTCTCCGAGTCCCATTCATCACAAGAAGCTTGCCATTGCTCTCGAGGACGACAGGTCCCATGCATCGACTGGCAGTACATATACACCACTGTCAGTCAATCCCGAAGCCTCTCCAAGCGGCATATCACCTCTCAACATCAGAGTGAGTGATATCATAGCACCGTTCCATTTACCACCTGGGAACCAGTCACCGGGATTTATGCCATTAAATATTAGAAGCTATGCAGAGGCAGCAAAAAACCCTGCACTGCAATGCCAAGTACGACAGCACAGTGGCACAGCAACAAACACCGGTCTACCTGCTCCATTCTACATAGTGAAGTTGAGGCATCTGAACCTGGATATCAACCACCCAAAAGCAATCTATTACATTACAAGTTTCTGTCCAATGCCATCCACGATTACAACCTAGAAATTCAGTGGAGCAAAGACGGCTACAATATCAAAACTTCTAGACCATTCTACACAGTCCTAGTCAACTCCACAGAACTAGCACACTTTGGGATACCACATTCTAGATACTCTTCTACACTAAAAAATGCCTTTTTCCTTAAAAATTGTGACAGAACCCTGTTAAATGCACTTTTGTCTAATGTTTGAATTGGTAGTGAAAGTTTATTGTACATCTTAAGCTGTTGATAGCAGTGGCTGTTTGTGCTTTTACTAAGCCTGGAGTGAGGAGTATCCAGATCGTTCTTGGCTCAACAACCCCGGCGCAAACAACCACCTTCATGTCCAGTCCCCACCTTGTCAGTGGTGGCATATGGGGTCGATCGAAGCTACACGGAGAACAAGGTCGCTGCCCATCTCCAGCAGCAGGTACATGAAATATTCAAGGCCATTCGGATCCGGAATGCCAACGGACCGACAACGCTGATGCATATTCTGTCCTGGGATATGGCAACATTGGACCAGCTACTGAAGGATGGTGTGCTGATCTATGCGAAGCGACATCGTGTGGAGGCCTCCCGCTCATCTCCACCACAGCGCACGCGCTGCGATCGCTGCCAATTCTACTATCATCCTACTACTGCACCATGCTTTCGCAATCAGGTATGTGCAATTTGTAGTGGTCAACACACCTCACAGGCTTGCTACACAACATGCTAAACATCACATTGCCCCATAAATTTATAATTTATCAGTCAGTCATCACTGATTTGCATTTAGGGGTGTTGCCCAGGTGGCATATACATATTGGTATTAGAAATTTACTCATTTGGGACAAATATTTCAGGTTCCCTATGGGAATCAACATCTATATCATCTGATGGCCAGGCAGGCATCAATTTTGGTAATGAGACAAAGTCTCTCATAGTGCATTGGCACTGCCGCTGGCTCCAAATAGCCTATGCAGTGGCCTCCATGGTATGCACTAGCCATGCGTCTTGGTGGGTGTGCTATTTACCAACTGATGAGCCCAACTTAGCACACTGGGGTGAAACGCTGGCAATCAGGAATAAGTTAGCTGGAAAATTTAATGTCCAATGACGGACTATTTATATTGGTATTATAACTTTACTCATTTGGGACAAATATTTCAGGATCCCTATGGGAAACAACATCTATATCACAGTAGCAATCATCTCTAAAAGTGTGCCATTTTGTAATAAGCTTAAGAAGTACCTGTTAGGCACTATGCATGTCTAACAGTTATTTCTCTTATATTTTTTATTTCCAAAGTCACCTTAAAAGTCAAGAAAGTTGTTCCTCCTGTATTGTTACTTTGATAATAATCCACTTACTTAATATAATCCTCTCCATTAGGTAAATAGTGATACTCAAATCACATGTAAAACCACTATTATTACTCTTTCACTTTTAGACCTTACACCTTTAATCTGCCATTGTTGTGATTATGTATTGTTCCTCTTGACAGAGCTCTTGCTCTCTGCAACCCCATTTATGAATTTTAAAAAATAATAATAAAAAATTAGCATATGAACAAGCTTGAGCGGAGATTTTAAAGGTAGGGTAGATGATATGAAGAACGTTGGAGCTCAAGAGGACAAATATTCATTTTCAGTAAGACAAATTAGGGACTGGAATAATTTATCACGGGAAATGTTCGATAAATTTCCAAATTCTTTGAAATCATTTAAGAAAAGACTAAGTAAACAACTGACAGGGAATCTGCCGCCTGGGCAACACCCCTAAATGCAAATCAATGATGACTGACTGATAGCATAATTTAGTAACAGCATGCTGAAGGATTAGAAGTTACAGGTAATCATCAGGAGCAATTTATGCACGGAGAGGAAGATAAACAATAGTTTGCCCCAAGGATCAGTTTTGTTACCATTACTGTTCAACTTGCACCCATCTGACCTTTCCGACACTATATAAAAAAAAGGGTGCATGCCGAAGACGTAGCATTAGCAGTACAACATAAGGAACTAGAGAGGGCAGAAGAGATGCTGGAGGAAGATTTGTTGATACTGGAGACTTATTTCAAGAATTAGAGTCTCCAGCCAAGCAAAAACAAAACAAAGGTTCCTTACTTTCATTCGAATAATCATTTGGCGATCATAAAAGTAAATGTAAGCTTCTGTGGCATAGTTCTTCATCATAATTAGAATCCAAAGTATCTCAGAGTGATCTAGGGCCGAACGCTAAACTTCACGCAACACATTCTGAACTTGGCTCAGAAGATGAGAACTTGTAACATCCTCCATAAACTGTGTGGAAAACCCTACAGATATCCAGCACAAAAAAAAAAAAAAAATTACACTTCCCCACTCACCACTGGCACATAGGTTTCTACCGGAAAAAAAAGGAAGAAGAAATATTTGAAAACAGAAGAAGAGACTGAAGAGCAATACTACTAGGTGGGCAAAATAAAACTGACCCAGAAAATATTTACAATAGGACGTCAACAATGACCATTTCCAGCATCTTTATTTACCATCCCGTTAATATGTTCTGTTGATAATGTTCAAAGATTTGAAAAACAAAATGTAATTCACTTTTACGTCTTAAAGATGCTTGGAATTGAGTAGCAACGGTTCGTCTAGGCGCTTTAATGCATGCACGACAATAAATTTGTAAGGAATCAGATGCAGGTCCTTTTTGATAATATTTTGACATGGCGATCTCTTAATTTCCACATGCACGGATAAACGGCATTGAGATTTCGTCAGACTTCGTTCCGTGCTTTCCTTCACTTGAGCAATGTTTCTGGTGATCGAAATCTTTTCAGGTAGTTACGGTTTTTATTCGCTACAAAGCCCGTTTCGTACCATTTTGCTACTAAGTTTTACATTGAAAACTTTGATGGAGGTTTTGCCAAAACACTTCCACTATGAAACACTTGCGCAAAGAGTTCTGCACAGGTTTTCCACCAATAGTCCTTTCCAAACCACTCAACAATGAACACGTGCTGTTTTATCATGAGCACCATCTTGTGTTGCATTCAACCGGTCACTAAACAAGTCTGTTCATTCGCTTACACCTAATGACACAACGACGTACCGTACTCGGGACCGAACATGCAGGATATGCACAAACTTGTGAAAGCAACCGACTGGTGCATCAAAATCACGGTTTTCAGCATTTCCTGTGATGGATAGTTCTTTTGTTCGTTAACACGTTGAGTGCCGAGCCGATTGTAGCACACTATTCCACTGGTGCCAGGCATGTTTTTGAATTGCATTCCGTTGGTGCCAAAACAATTGTACGCCTTGTAGTCTGTTTATATAATCTTGGGATGTATTTATATGATGTACTAAGTAAATATTATCTCACCATACCATGGTCATGTGTGACGCCATATGGTGTCACATCAATTTTTTAAGGAAAGATAAAATATAGCGTGACGCCATATGGTGTCACAGAATTTTTTGACATGGAATGTGCAATACGAATTTCAAATACGGGATATTTATTTGCTAATTCAAATTAACGCAATATTTATGAAAACCTAGTAAAGTGCAAAACAAGTACTTATATTACATTACATATTGTTGCGAACAGTTTTCTGATAACTCTAAACAATGAAAATATGCGTCTTGGCACGCCCGAGTTCTTGTTATTCGTAATTTTTCACACCTTATTGGCATCGTTGTTCAAACATCGTCCTTTGTACACTTGTTTCATGTGCTATTTTCATATTTACGTTTTGCACATCTGATCGGGAAGTTAAGGGGAATGCGCTAACTATACGCTACCTGGCTGCTAGCACAGCTCGACGCAGCGCAGTTGGTTCACGTCCGATGCTTCGCTCCTCCCTACCTCTCCGCCACACTCCGATACTCCCGCGGCACTTCTAATTTTATGACTATTTATTTGTTCAATTTTGGCGTTTAAATTTGCGCTGCGTACATGCAGTTTTCACCTTGGCATTCTACTGCCTCCCACGAATATTCCTACCAAATTTCAACCGAATCCGAGTGTAACACATGTACGTGTTCCCTCGTAAGACTATTACCAATATCTTCCATTTTTTTATATTTTTGCACAACTATATAAACCGAGTGATAATACGTACGTAAACAAGGAATAAACAATGCCTGGCGCGCTTTCACCTGTGACAATGACCACTGGCCAGTCAGTTGCTTCGGAAGAATACTGTGGCGCCACATGGTGACATAGAGTAAAAATACATAGCTGGAATAGACCCTGAAGATCGCCCTTCACGTAGTACCAATTTTACGCGCATAGATGTCACAGCTGATTATCTACGGTGCATCGCCTGAAACTTAACTGTGCCGCCATATGGCGTCACGCCAACTCTGATTTCAAGAACGGTGTGCCGCCATATGGCGTCACGCCATCTCAAATTTGAAGACCATCGTGATGCCATATGGCGGCACGTGGCACCCAACGTGTTAACAATGGGCAATTCCGAGTTAATCTTAAAAATATTTTCCGAGCCAGTTTTATTTTGCCCACCCAGTATTGTCAACAGAAATGCATAAGTTTTATTTTTTGTGTGTTATGTTCAGTCGTCAGTCCACAGACTTGTTTGATACAGCTCTCCATGCTAACATATCCTAAAGGTTAACCTAATAACCTCTTTATATTATATGATTAAGATTGGTTTGATTGTGTGCTGTTGAAATGGAAGAGAATAAAACTTAATTAGTTCTTTAAAACAAGTTCTTCTATCAGTACAACACCGCCTAATGAGACGTTGATTGTGACATCTATTGCTAGAGATACAAGAGGTGGACCTAGTACAGTAACCAAAATGTCTAATGTAGAAAATACTAATTTCAATAAAATTAGACCTGCTCATTGTTCTGAAAATATTTCAGAGAGGGCTGGATATCTTTCCCTGGTTTGCATATGATTCCAACCGCGTAAAATGTACTATGTACACTAAATACATAATACAGCAACTCAAAATGGGCAGGCAGATTTTCTGGTTCCTAGAAGAATAAAACTTCTATGCTTCAAAGTAAAAGTCAAGTACATTTGGACAATTTAATGTGGTTTGAAGTACAGTCAGAACCAGGAAATGCTCCACTTGCCAAATGTATTAAGAAAATAGTCTTCAATGTTTGAGCGTATGGCAACTTTATTCAACATAGCGTACTTTATAGACACCAATGACAAACCTTTTACTGACTTCCCTAAGCAAGTTCCCCTTCGAACTAAACTGGGTCAAGAGAAATTCCTTCGGCAATCCAAAAAGCTGTGTGGTGGACTGAAAATCTTGTAATGTTGTAATATACAAGAATTCTTGCTTCCCTGTTATGTATATATTGCATATCTCTAAAGTACACATATTTTCTAAAAGCATGTTACATTATCCATATGCCAATAAATAATAACCAGCCTTGAGTTGGTAGTTTTACCAGCAAGTAAAAAATCTCCTGTAAGATAAACCTTCAAGCATCTTGGTGGACCATAAAGGTAGTTACTGGGACATAAAACCAAACTACATATTATGCTGTGCATGGTGAACACTTCTTAGGTTGATGTTTCATCAACATATTTCTTTATTGTGATATTTTAATCAGCTATGTGTGTGTATCTTCACATTATTTCCCTTTTTAAATTACTCTTACTAGTTTAATATACTTAAAAATTATTTTCACTTAGTCAGATCTTCATTGAGAGCTAATGTAACAAATTATTCTACATGTTCATAATACAGACTGTAGTTTTTTGTAGCTTTCAGTCAAGCTGCGCAATCAACATAGCAAAGCCAAGTTGGGTAATACAACAAGACCCTCATCCAGACTCCCATCCTTGCTATTTCCAAGAGATCAGTTGCTCACTATCAATGACCCACTAGTTACTCTGCTTTTGCAATACATACCCACTTGATGTGGTTGAACATACTGCTTGGCTGTCAACTTAACCGGGAGATGCAAAACTTACTACCTTAGGAAGATCATAGGATTCAGAGAGTTTGCTTTCCAACCCTGTATGTTTTCTAATAAGATAATAAGCTACAACTGAACTGGCAAAACAACATATATTCTGTATTTTTGAAAAAATGATCAAAGTAAAACACTATTCAGGTATCCCTTGTTATATGCCACCTCACTTTATGTAATTCTGCCACTACATAATTTATAAAAAGTTAATTTTTAAAAATGTAACCAGTAAATTTTTGTAGTAACTTCTTGTGGGGAAAAGATGTTGGCTCAATTTATTCTACATGAAAATAGACATGCTACTCTGCTATCCACCTTGATTATGTATGCAAAAGTGAAAATAACAGTCAGGAAATCAGCACCTTCTTAAGGAAAAGAAGAATTTAAAAAAATGATACCATGATTGTAACGATTTAAAGATAAGAGGTATGGCACTAAACGAGACCACAGGTAGTTACAAATAGAGGAATGTGGAGGCATTTAGTAAATTCACAAAGGCCTGCAGACTGAATGTTGAAATGCATAACAGTTAACAACAACAACAACAATTTTTTTTTTTTTTTTTTTTTTTTACGAGGGATTGTGGAAAATCTTCAAAAGACACTTGTGAAGGGTCCACACTCCACAAGAAAAAAACATCTTGTGCAGGCCAGCACGGTGGAACGTAGCCGGTATTGACAAGGAAACGTTCATTGATGTAATACGGAATGGAATGGAGAACATAACTGAAAAATGTTCTGCTCGTAGAGGGAAAGAAGCAGCTGGTGTATGTGTTGAACTCACTATGCAGCTAATCCATCAAGCATGCAACGCCTCAATGCCCCGAAGGAGACCGTGAAATAGCAAGCGCCCAGCATACTGGTGGACCGAAGAGATTGCTGAACTGAGAAAGAATTGTCTGCGACTTCGATGCAGGGCTCAGAGGATGAGAGGCAGTCAAGAGAACACTTCAGTCACAGCGGAGTACAAGTCAGCGAAGAAGGAACTCCGTAATGCAATCATAAAAAGTAAATTTAGTATAAAAACTTAATTTTTTGTCCGTATTGACTCAAGATTTTACAATGCTTGGGAAGGCTAAAGGTTCCACCTATTCAATACATTATCATAATGGTCTGTTTAGAACATCACATATTTATTTAACTTATTGTAAAATACATCTTTGGGACCGGTTTTGGCAATCTACTATGCCATCATCAGCCATTGAAAGTTTAATAGCAAGGAACATTCAAAAAAAGTAAAAATATGCTATAGAATCAGTATAGAATGTATGCTTGGCATACTTTTAACAGCAAGTCCTATTCTACATGAAAAACATTAAAAATAGCTAGATAACATTGACCCATTGTACTATACAAATAACATGTTTTTTTGAAAAAATACAGTATTATTTGGTGCGTCTAAAATTATTTTGTATATGATTGAAAAAGTCTATGATTTGGTGTAGCTTATGTACAAGAAATTTATATGAAATTGATAAGTGATTCTACAAAGCATTTGCCATTTTAAACCACAGTTTTTTTTTTAACAGCAAGTCCTATTATACATCCCCCTCGTGTGTGCTTCTACAATTGTAGGGGGCTAACCCTGGTTACCCTCTTCAATTGAAGATCCTCTTCGCGGTGAGGGGGACTAGTAGCTCCTTTCTTGCGATGCCGAATGGAGCCCCATTGGGTAACCATTCGGCATACAAGGAGGAGGAAGCTAAAGCACCGCCCAACCCTAAGGTGTAACGCGACCCGTGCCGATGGGGTGCATGGCACATGGGAGATGTGTCTTGAACGGAGCCTTCGAGATACTTGGCGACCTCTCGAAGTAAGTAGCCTTACCCAGGTATGCGGGGCTCTGCCTGGGCGGACATATATTTCCCTACCTACTCGTGGGACCTACATGAGTTCCGTAGCCACCCATAAACCGGAGAGCTCTTCTGGGGCCTCCGAGAGAAATACCAGCACAACAACAACCGAAGGGGACTCTTCGGAGATACCCTCGGACAGTTCGACTTCAACAATTAGAGGGCTCACTCAAGAGGTGGGCAATCTGCAGGTGAAGAAGAAGAAGAAACAGCGCTCTGGCGCTGAAAAGAGGAGATACAAGAAGGCCTTAAAGGCCCGGGAGCAGGCCAAAGAAGGCCTAACTCCTGGGGCTGAGGGGACTTCTACTACCACAACAGCGACAACAGTGGAGGGATCCAATGGGCACAAGAGGCGGGACCCTGAAAAGGGCTCTGCTTCTAGGGCACAGAGGACCCCACCCACTAAGATGCCAGCGGGGAAACGACTTCTGTCGGGGGCAACCCCAGAAGAAGATCGGCAGACCCGCAAGAGACCCAAAGTGGAGTACGCCAGGATAGCTAAAGCTGGGATCAGGATGGCCATAGTACCTGTGGGATATCCTGACCAGCAGCTATCCGAGAAACAGGTGGAAGCTGTGGAAGAGGCTATCACCAATCTGATAGACGAGCTTCCGGAGCAGGGGCCCATTAAGCCTCAGTTCCTGGACTGCTATCTGTCAAGGGGTGCGGCCGTCATCATAGCGGAGAACAATGAAACTGTAGCATGGCTTTCTAGCCTTGTTACAGGTATACAACCGTGGGAAGGAGCCAGGCTCACAATTGTGGGCATGGACAAACTCCTTTCCTACAAGAGAGTCATGGTCTGGATACCAGGACAACCAAAGGACAATAACGTCCTTTTGGGAAGAATGGCACGCCAGAACCATGGCTTAAATCCCGCCAGCTGGAGGGTCTACGACCGCAAGGAGGAGAAGAGAGGCGTCCGCCTTGTGGTCAGCATGGACTCCAGGCATGTGGAGAAAGTGGTGGGGAAGAAGATCTTCTGCGGGGTGCATGTGGCTACCTTCACATTAGTGGAGGGCAAGCGTGACAAGCAGAGGACCAACCCCACCACAGATAAAACCGAGACCAGCAGGGGCGAAGAGCTGGAGCCCGGACAGGAACTGGGGCCAGCCAAACCTCAGGATCCATCGCGGGAGACGGAGCTGCAAGTTCCGGAGACCGCATAAGGTAAAGTATTCTATGAAAGTAAAGAATGATTACTTTCATACAAGCAAATATACAACATTGTATAGCGGCCTCTAGGGTACTTAATAGAAGTATCCAGAAAGGCGGGTTTTCGGTCGCCCTGATACAAGAACCCTGGCTTAGACAGGGACATATCATGGGACTAAATTGTGCAGGTTTCACTCTATTCAGTGGAATAGCAGAGGAGAAGCCTAGAGCATGTATACTAGTTAAGGATCATAACGCTTGGGCTATACCGGGTTTCATTACTAGAGACCTAGTAGCAGTCCTAATGAGATATGAAGAGGGCGGACAGCCAAGAGACTTGGTTGTCTGTTCTGCTTATTTCCCAGGAGACTCTGAATCTCCACCCCCGCCGGAGGAGTTCAAGAGACTGGTGATATACTGTAGGAAACAAGGATTAAACCTCGTAGTAGGATGTGATGCCGATGCTCATCATAGCATTTGGGGAAGTAAAAATACAAACCGAAGGGGAGAGCACCTCATAGAATTTCTATGTACAACTGATCTTGAGATCATGAATATTGGTGATACCCCTACCTTCATTAATAATAGGAGCGAAGGGATCATAGATCTTACCCTGGGTTCCATGGGAATCATGCAGGAATTTAAAGACTGGAAGGTCTCTCTGGAGCCTTCCTTGTCAGATCATAGACACATTGTGTTTTATATGGAGGGCTCCATCGAGATCCCGTCTTACAGAAACCCTAGACGAACCGATTGGATATCTTTTAGGGAGGACGTGAGGAGGGGACTGGAGGGAGGACCCTCAAATATAATTAAAAACAAAGAGGAGCTGGAGCTCAGTGTGAGTTTTCTCGCACGGACACTGGTTACCTCTTATGAATTAAACTGCCCTATTGTTAAGGCAAAAAGAGTAACAGGAAGCTTCAAGTGGAATAGTTATCTTGAACACCTGAGGAGAAATACACGAAGGCTCTGGAATAAATACAGGGAACTTCAGGATCAAGAAAGCCTAGATTCTTACAAAGAATCACAAAGAAGGTATAAGTCAGACGTCAAGAAGGCTTCTAGGAAATCTTGGAGACAATTTTGTGACTCCATTGAAAGCCAACATGAAGCGGCAAGGCTTCATAAAATTTTAACCTTGGATAGAAGGGCAAGGCTGGGCTCATTGGAGACTCCTTCTGGTGGATACACATCCACAGAGGGGGAGACCCTGAGCTTACTGCTTGATGCCCACTTTCCAGGTTCGGTAATCACGAATAGTGAGGTAGAATCGAGCGGATCCTTCAGACCCGATAAAAGTGGCTGGAGGGAAGCCGCAGAGATTGTTACCCTAAGAAGGGTTAAGTGGGCATTAGAATCCTTTGCCCCTTACAAAAGCCCAGGTGTGGATGGGATCTTCCCGGCGCTTCTTCAGGAGGCGGGGGGGGTCCTTATACCATACCTGGTCAGAATCTTTAGAGCCTGTCTCACTATGGGGTACGTGTACTCCTTGTGGCGTCAGGCGAAGGTGGTATTTATACCTAAACCCGGAAGGTCTTCATATACTAGACCTAAGGATTATAGACCCATTAGTCTAACGTCTTTTCTACTTAAGACCTTGGAAAGACTGGTGGATAGACATATCAGGGAGAAAGTATTAAGAGACTTTCCCCTGCATTCTCATCAACATGCATATCAACCAGGGAAGTCGGTTGAGACGGCACTACACCAGCTGGTTTCTAGGCTGGAGAGTGCCTTGGATCAGCAACAACTTGCTATGGTTGTATTCCTAGATATAGAAGGGGCCTTTAATTATACATCTTTGGGCTCCATAGAACGTAGTCTAGAGAGAAGAGGAGTGAGCAGTATGCTCATAAAATGGATTATGGCCTCACTGCAGGGCCGTCAAGTTCTGTTTACTCTCAACGCTGTAATGTTGAGAGCTAATATAGACAGGGGGTGTCCACAGGGAGGAGTATTATCACCAACATTATGGTGTCTGGTAGTGGACGAACTACTTACCAGGTTAAATGTTGGAGGAATATACGCCCAAGGCTATGCAGACGACATAAGCCTGATGGCGGTAGGAAATTTCCCCAGTACGGTTTCCGAACTCATACAGAACTCTCTACGTAGGGTGGAAAGATGGTGTCACGAGACAGACTTGTCGGTTAATCCCGATAAGACGGAGCTCGTGGTATTTACCAGGAGGAGGAGGCTAGACGGACTGTCAGAGCCTTTCCTATTTGGAAAAAAATTAGTTAAGACAACCTCGGTTAAGTACCTAGGGGTAATCCTTGAGGCAAGACTGAGTTGGAAGAAACATATAGATCATAAGGTGGATAAGGCTCGCAAGATTATGTGGGCCTGTCGCAGGGCCG
This sequence comes from Anabrus simplex, assembly GCF_040414725.1. NCBI lineage: Eukaryota > Metazoa > Arthropoda > Insecta > Orthoptera > Tettigoniidae > Anabrus > Anabrus simplex. Next base: position 207,291,168 of record NC_090270.1, on the reverse strand, counting down.
TCGGGAAGACTTGGGGCCTAAGACCTAGGGTGGTCCAGTGGCTCTATATCTCCATTGTACGGCCCACGATCACCTATGCATCTATAGTCTGGTGGCCAGGCTCAGAGAGTAAAACTGTGAGCACCAAGTTAAACAGTGTCCAAAGACTTGCGTGTCTAGGAATAACAGGGGCACTGGATACTACACCATTATGTACAATGGAGGCCATCCTAGGTTTTCCCCCCTTACATTTATATGTTAAGGTAATAGCGGGAATGAGTGCCTATCGCCTTTGGTCACTCGGAGGATGGTCCTTCAAAAACCCGAATAGAGGTCATGCCTCTATTCTTACAAGGCTTCACCAGACTTGCCCTATGACAATGATGATCGGGGATCTGATGAAGCCTAGCTTTAATTTGAATTATAAATTCACAGTGGTGATACCCACAAGGGAGGAGTGGGCCGCGGACGCTGGGGCCCGTCTTAAGTCTGGGGGCTGTACATGGTACACAGATGGCTCGCGGACGGAGGCGGGCACAGGCGCCGGGGTCTGGGGGCCTAAGACAAGGCTCTCCCTTCCTATGGGTAAATATGCTACTGTTTTCCAGGCTGAAGTATACGCAATACTAGCCTGTGCTTTAAATATATGGAAAATGCCTGGACACAGAAGACACATGACTATATGTAGTGATAGCCAGGCAGCGTTAAAAGCACTATGTGCAGTTAAAACAACATCAAAACTGGTATGGGAATGCCAAAGGATGTTAGATCAGCTGTGTGAGTTTAGCTCAGTTACCTTATTATGGGTCCCTGGGCACACAGGAATCAGTGGAAATGAAGAAGCTGACAAACTAGCGAAACAGGGCTCAATGGGTTCCTTCACAGGACCAGAGCCCTTCCTGGGAGTGTCACTCCGAAGTGTGAGACTGGCAATATCCCAATGGATAAACCAGTCTCACCTAGATATTTGGAAGAGGTTAACCATAGCAAGACAGGCACGTGAACTTATCAAAGGGCCTAGTCAAAGCTATAAAAAGGTCCTAATGAATTTGAATAGGACCAGAATGAGAATGGTAGTTGGACTGTTAACAGGCCACAATACCTTACAGAGACACCTACACATCATGAAAATCACCCAGGATCCGATGTGTAGAAGATGCGGCAAGGAGGAGGAGACCTCCGCGCATGTGTTATTTCAGTGCGAGGCTTTTGCAAGCACTAGACATCGATACCTGGGCTCACATTTTGTGAGCCTGGAGGACATCAGGAACGCCAAAATCCGGACACTAGTATCCTTTATAGGAGCACTAGGTCTGGACTAGGCAAACCCGTTCAAGGGGCACAAAGGGTCTTCATAGACCTACGTGTGGAGCTCTGCAAAAACAGGGCTCACCCATTTCTTATCTATCTATCTAGTCCTATTATACATGAAAAACATTAAAGATGGCTAGTTAACATTCACCCATTGTATTATACAAGTAACATGTCTTTTTAAAAATACAGTATTATTTGGTGCGTCTAAAATTGTTTTTAGGTGATTGAAAAAGTCTATAATTTGGTGTAGTTGATGTACAGGAAGTTCATATAAAATTGATAAATGATTCTCTGTATAAAACATCTGCCATTATTAAAGCACAGTTTTTTTGGTTCCTCATGATATGCGACTTATACTGTTTGATAATATATACAGGTTCTTCTTTCTTAAAAATTATTGACAAAACAGTCTATGTTTGACTAATATAAGGAGTAGCAGATTTCTGATATGTTTAATGCTTATTTTAGTATCTGAACCTTGCTTCGTAGTATTTTTTCAAGATAAATAACTGTACGACTGAGGCCGAAACTATGGTTGAGATCTTGAATATTATTTTATATGCCAGATGGAAGTGGGCAGTAATTAGTATTAATCTCGAACCAGCATGGACCTCAGGTTGAATGTAACAGCGTGTGGAGAGAGTGAGGAACAAATGCTGAATGTCAAACGACAGCCGGCTGGCCCAGCTGTGAGCTTGCTATTAAAACTTTCAATGGCTGATGATGGCATAGTGGATTGCCGAAACCGGTCCCAAAGATGTATTTTACAATAAGTTAAATAAATATGTGATGTTCTAAACAGACCATTATGATAAGGTATTGAATATGTGGAACCTTTAGCTTTACCAAGCATTGTAAAAAAAAAAAGAAAAAAGAAAAAGTAAAGCCAATAAATGGTGGGCACTGGCTAAAGAAGTAGAAGATGATCCATGGGGACAAGGTTATAAGATTGTAATGAAGAAACTCGGGACATTTTCAACCCCAAGTGCAGATCCGCAAACAATTAAACAAATTGTGGATACACTATTCCCAGACCATCCAGAGAGGATTGACTGTGACGACGAAAAAGAACTGGATGATATACCCCTCTTCACTGTAGAAGAGCTGAATAGAGCTATTAGCTCTCTTCGAAACAAGAAAACTCCAGGACCAGATGGTATATCTACAGAAATGCTAATCTCGAACCAGCACGGACCTCAGGTTGAATGTAACAGCGTGTAGAGAGAGTGAGGAACAAATGCTGAATGTCAAACGACAGCCGGCTGGCCCAGCTGTGAGCTTGCTATTAAACTTTCAATGTCCAGAACTGTTGCTGAATATGTACAATCATTGCCTGCAAACGGATGTTTTTAGTCCCCGATGGAAAATGACTCGTTTGGTTCTGATCAGCAAAGGAAAACTTGGTGGTTATAGACCTTTATGTATGCTGGACACAGCTGGAAAAGGCCTGGAGAAACTTCTGCAGTCCAGAATCCTCTCAGCAGTTCAACTAGCAGGGTATCTACTGTTCGCCAACATAGATTTCGGAGAGGACACTCGACGCTAGATGCAGTGTGGGAGGTGGTGAATACAGCAGAAAGGGCACAAATGGACAACCATCATTCCCGTAAATTGACACTTCTTGTGACCCTGGATGTGAAGAATGCCTTCAATTCGGCAAGATGGAGCGACATGTTGGTAGCTGTTGAGGAAACTTTTAAGCTACCACAATATCTTATGCGCATAATGAGAGATTACTTCAAAGATCGCACTCTGTTGTATGATACGGAAGATGGAGAAAAGACAAAACGCCTGACTGCTGGTGCAGCGCAGGGATCGATCCTTGGTCCAGATCTTTGGAACATAATGTATGATGGCTTGTTACGTTTGGAGATGCCAGAGGACACGAAGCTTGTGGGCTACGCTGATGATGTGACCGCCTTGATAGTAGCTCGTAATGTTGAAATGGCTCAAATCAAACTGAACCAGGTGATGTGGCGCATAAAAGAATGGATGATGAGCCACAGTCTAACATTAGCCGAACACAAAATGGAGATAGTTCTTCTGACGAGGAAAAGGATCGAAACTCTTGTACCAATGACTGTTGGAGAGCTAGTGATTGAAACATCTGTGAGCACAAAATATCTAGGAGTGACACTTGACTCCAAGCTCACATTCTGGAATCATATTCATAGAGCGACAGACAAGGCAGCAAAATACATGTCTGCACTTAGCAGACTAATGGGAAATATTAAAGGTCCGAAATCCAGTAAACGACGTCTTCTCATGTCGACGGTTCAGTCAGTGCTCCTATATGGCTCTGAAATCTGGGCTGAATCCTTGAGATTTGCTTGGTATCGGAGAAGGAGAGCGGCTTTACGTATTGCATGTGCATATCGCATGGTTTCCGAACCTGCAATCCTCACGGTGGCAGCAATAGCCCCAATAGACCTACTTGCATTGGAGCGACATGAAATCTGGCGTACCCAAGGAGAGCTGGGAAAGAAATGTGCAAAGAAGCGTGCCTTCAGTCAACGGATGAGGCGATGGCAACTCCGATGGGAAAGTGACCCTCGAGGCAAATGGACCAAGCGACTGATACCACGCTTGGATATCTGGGTTGAAAGGGCCCATGGTGAAGTAAATTACTACCTCACGCAGCTTCTAACAGGGCATGGATATTTCTGGAAATTCCTGCATAAATTGGGCAGAGTGAGTGATGCAGCATGCATATACTGTGATGACATTGACGGCGTATTTCACACCTTTTTTGTATGCGGCCATTGGACGATTCAGAGAAGATATGTGGAAACTGAACTAGGAGAATTGACAACAGATAATATTATTTCGTTGATGCTGTGAAACCAGGAATCCTGGGATCGCGTGGCAGTGTACGTGGAGAACGTCCTTCATCAGAAGAAGAAGGATTTGGAAGCATACGAACGTTCGTAAAGGAGAAATGAAGAAAGAAGACGTCTGAAAGACAAAGCACGATATCACCCTGAAGTAATGCGAGAGAGGTTCCGGGGTGATGATACACATCGTGGGAAAAGGGTGTGTGGTTTTTAGTGGGTAAGAATCCCACACACTTGTGGAGTGCGGATCCTTCACAAGTGTCTTTTGAAGATTTTCCACAATCCCTCGTAATATAATTAATAATAATTAATTAATAATTAATCATAATTAATAATTAATAATAATTAATAATAATGTATTTTTTAATGTCTCACCAACTCCTTTTATGGTTTTCGGAGATGCCGAGGTGCCAGCATTTTGTCTCACAGGAGTTCTTTTACATGCCAGTAAATCTACCAATACGGGGCTGACGTAAATCTGTATGAAGATGTATGTATGTATGTATGTATGGATGTATCTATGTATGCATGTACAGCCCCACTGATCAAGAAGTGTGCCTGAAACTCTTGAAAGCTGAACGAATTGGTTACACTGTTTAGTCACATGCCTGTGAACTTGCATTTGTAAGATAGTGGGTTCGAATCCCACCAACGGCAGATGGAGATAGTTTTCCATAGTTTCCAAATTTTATACTAGGAAAATGTTGCGGCTGTATCTGCTATCTTCCAAATACTAGGCCATTCCCCTTCCTTCCATCGCTGAAAACTTTAAATGAGTTAGTGCAAAGTTAAACTGTTGAAACTCAAATATGTCTTATCTATACATATCAAATAAGAGTTTTGTCTGTACATTCATCAGAATTTGAAAAGAATGGTATTTCTGTATCGGTCATGTCCACAGTAACAAGGAAATGCACTTTTTACTTTTCCGTAATTTCTGTTTGTATGTATGTACACTCATCACTACAAAACGGCTAAAGAGAATTTAGTGAAAATCGGTATGTAAAGTCGGGGAATAAGTTGCTACAATCTAGGCCATAAATAATTTTATTCACGCTGCTAGAAATGGTAGTTTAGGGGAAGGCCTAAAAATTAATTTTCAAATATTTATGTTATTGGTCTTATCTTAATGAAAATTGGTGTGCACAGTTGATGAATAAGTTGCTACAATCTAGACTATAAATAATTTTACTCATGATGAGTGAAATGGTAGTTTAGGGGAAAGCCAAAAATTTAATTCTTAAATATTTATATTATTCGTGGTCCTAACTCAATGAAAATTGGTATGCATAGTCACAGAGTGAGCCGTTACAATCTAGGCTGAGTGAAATGGTAGTTTAGGGGAAGGCCTAAAATTTAATTCTCGAATATTTATATTGTTAGTGGCCGTACCGATAAATACTACATAACCAAAGTTATATAGATTTAAATTTCCGACCATTTATGTCTTATTTTTACCATACCGGCTATGATAACACAGATATTCATGAATTTGTAATTTTGTTGCTAAGTCCATATCGACGCTGGGCCACGACAAAGTTTAATGAAAACCAGTATATAGAGTCGGGGAGTAAGAAACAACAGTCTAAGCTATAAACAAATTTATTCACCCTGGATGAAATTGTAGTTTAGGGGAAGGCGCCTAAAATGTAATTTTTAAATACTTATGTTATTGGTCCTATCGAAAAGTATTACATAACAAAAGTTAGATAATACAATTTCCGATCATTTATGTTTTATTCAGTTTTACCGTACCCACTATGGTAAGAGTGGTATTTCAGTCGGAAAAAAACTAAATGTGAAGGCCTACACTATCGAAAGCGCATAACATTGATCAACAATAACACTACATTGACCAATGTGCTTTGTGATGTTCTTTGTCTCTTATGCTGCCTCTCAACTCCGGTAGATGGGATTACTGCTGCATACCGAGTATAACAGTCTGACTGAATATTGGCGGGAAATAGCTGGGGAGTTAGAACACTTTCTTCTTTAGCATGCCATTCCTCTGGTTCATATATTTTCTAATACAGCTGGTACATAACACAGTGGTTCATCATAGTATTCCATCTATTCGATCCCTACTCTGACGCGCTGTTTTGAATGAGCAGTGTGCCTACTTACGTGAGAGGCTCACTTAGTAGTAGTAGTATGGCCTGGTCTAGAATAATAATTTAGGCTTATTCCAAATTATAGCACCACAATTCACTAAATAACTCAAAATTCAACCCTGAAAAAGAGCCTTTTCTTAAGAAAACCTTCTTCCTCTTCACTTTTATTAAATTCTACATTCATTTTATTCCAAATTAGCAGTGAAGAGAGGGTTTCTCCTCTGGCTTGAGGAAAAATTTGCCTCCAAGTCAGATAGATTTTTCTGCCACCAGTGTAGTGAATTAAGATTTTCTGACTTATCGGTTACTCCTAGGAAACAGATTAGTAAAAGGGTATAGTTTTTGCCCTGGGAGTCTCCACTATTCGACGCCCTCCCCTCTGAAAAATGACAAAGAGTGTTCACGGATCAGGGCTGTCTGCGGATTTGATCATTCCAGCTCTGGAACTTCGGACTGTTAGATCGGCAGTGTCGTCCTGTTCGTTAAAAGTGAGAAAATGTGTGGTTTTTCATTTGATCAAGAATTTCATATGAAAGCATTGCTTTTAATCGCGCCATTTCTACTGATGTCATTGTAATGATGTATCTTCATTTCAGTTGGGAAAACCACTAAGACAGTCTTTTTGAGGATGTAAAAATGCAGGTGGGGAGTGAGTGTCTACCATTATAATGAAAACTCCCGAATCTGATTGTGACTGATGGTAGGCAAGCGGGCCAACCATTACAATGAAAATTCCCTAACTCAGTTTCTAGGGTAACGTTAAGAGCTATGCAATTTAATACAATCTTGCTCACAATGCGTATACTACCTAACCTAGAATTCTGTATACAATGTAGAATTCCGTAGCGAAGCACGGGTACATCAGCTAGTCATTTATAAAGGTAAGTGAACGCTATTTTTGCAAAGTTCACATAACCTCATAGCATAATGTATCTTCCTTTCTGCCTATTCATTTGTACATTAATACACTGGCGAAAAATGAAATTCCACCACCACGGAGTTATGCTAGGTGAACAAAATTCCGGAGGCATGTTTGCACATGTAAACGATGACCCCTATTCAAATTTTCATGTTAGTCAAAGAAGAGTGGTGCTAGTAGCATGACTGTGACCTTGCAAAGCAAGTTTGCTTTAAATACACACTGCACACTTTGTGAGTGTGTCATCATCCAGTGTTGAAGTGAGGTAGGTGCGAGCCAAACGTGCCTTTAAGAAGAAGAAGGAGGCAGTAACAGCAGCTCATTGAGTTTGAACGAAGTCGTGTAAACGGTTTACGAGGAGGTGGATGTTCTTTCCGCAATATTGCAGAAAGACTTGGCAGGGATATGTCCACAGAGCATCGGTATTGGCAACAACTGTCATGGGAAGGCACCATTTCAGGAAGACAGAGGTCCGACTGCACACGGGCCACTACAGAGAGGGGAGACAGCCGTATTTGCTGCATTGCTGTGGTGGATTGTGCTGCATCTGCAGCAGCCATTAGAACCTCAGTAGGCACTAGAGTGACACAGTCAGCTGTGACAAATCAATTACTCGAGGGACAGCTCCAAGCCAGACGTCGTGTAGCATTCATGCCACTAACTTTGAATCACTGACATCTGCGACTTCAGTGGTGTCAAGTTCACTGGACAGTGGAGTGGAGATCTGTTGTGTTCTCAGATGAGAGCCGTTTCTGTCTTCGTGCCATTGCTGGCTGTAGGTTGTTGGTAAGGAGGAGGCCAGGTGCGTACTTACAACCAAGCTGTCTGCAACATCGACATATTGGACCTACACCAGGAGTTATGGTCTGGGGAGCGATTTCCTTTGACACTCTCGCCGTTATCCCAAGAACTTTGACAGCGGATTGGTACGTCAAACTCTTGATTGAACCAGTTGCGCTGCCATTCATACTCAGTATTCAAGGAGGTGTTTTCCAACCGCTGCTGTCTCCCAACATGCTCTACAGAGTGCCAATCAGTTGCCTTGGCCTGCAAGATCACCAGACCTTTACCCCAATTAACATGTATGGGACATTATGGGACGACAAATCCAGAGTCGTCCAAGACCAGCATTAACCATTGCTGATTTTACTGTCCAAGTGCAACAGACATGGAACTCCATCCCATAAAATGACATATGGCACTTGTACAACCCAATTCATTTTGCATGCTTGCATTCAAAATTGTGGCGACAACAGTGGTTATTAATGTACCCTCATGTCATGTCTTATAAGCAATGAATTTTATTATTAGGCTCATATTGATGGATATGACTTATTTTCTTAATGAAAGTTTTATTGGCCACCTAATCAATACAATTTTTTTTTACTAGGACCAGTTTCGGCCGATGTAAGTGGCCATCTTCAGCTACTCATAGGAAGATAGTTTAAAGGACACAGTGTCATTAAAATTGAATGCCTTAATACAAATGTCAAATACTACTGAATCTTAAAAAGCCTTGACCACAAACATGGTCACAAAAACACACACATATATACACAATTAAAGTATTCAGTATGGTCCATATGAAAGGATGTTTTACCTTGATGAAGACTTGTACATTAAAAATGACATTAATCTATCACTGTCCGTTGATGCTCATAAAAAGACAACTATGAATTGCTGATGATGACCATTTACATTGGTCGAAATTAGTCCTCGTAAAAAAAAAAATATATATTGATTAGGTGGTGAATAAAACTTCCATTAAGAAAATAAATGTCACGTCTTCTTGTGCATACTTTAACCTGTTACCTGGAAACTTTAATCAAATAAATATGTTACCTAGACAATTGGTGATGCTAAAAACTATCAAAGTCACATTTTGCTAATTGTCTAAAATTTCAATTTTAATTGTTTCAAGATCTGACTATAAATTGGTGAGATAAAATGTATAATTAACTCATTAAATATAGTAACTTATTTTATTGCACATGAAGTGTACAGGGTAAAAACCAGGTAAGTCAATCGAAATTTAGTTTGAGGTGCCATTAGATTCTCCATGGGAAGGACTATCTGTTAGACATATGAAACAGGCAAAGAAACAGGTTAGTCATGGGTTTATTTACCTTCAAAGATTTGGCGTACAGGAAAAGAAGCAGGTAACTCAACTGTTACCGGAAAAAAACCAGGCAAGTCATCTGCCTCCCAAGAGAGCAGTGTGATCGCTGAAATATTCCGCGAGTATCTCATTGTAACTCTTGTGAGACGACTGTGTTTTTTGCATTCTGTTTATTAGTGCAAGTTATTATTCCAATACTTTCTAACTTAAAGGAATCCAAAAAGAAATATTTGCCTGAAGAGTTGAATGTGAAGAAGATGTTTCTGATGTTTAAAGAAATGAATTCTGCAGTTCATGTATCCTTTGAAACCTAAAGGTGCATTATGAACGAGGATTTCAACATATCATTTGGATACCCACGTAGTGACTTGTTGTGACGAATTTTCAGCCAAACTAAAAGCACTGTCCCCAGAAGAGGATAAAGAAATTAAAGAGCTGACAACCTCGAATGTTCTTCACAAAAAGAAGGCTGAATCATTCTACCAACGTAAAAGAGATGCAAAACACAAATGTATGAAATCAAAGAAGATGGAAGCAATTTGTATGGATTTAGCCAAAAATATTCCAATACCAAACATAAGTACTAACGACGTATATTACAAGCGTCAGCTATCAATGTATTCATTCAACGTCCACATTCTCTCTACTGGGAAGTCGGTTTTCTGTGTGTACCATAAGGGTATTGGGAAGAAAGGGCCCAACGAGGTTGCCTCCTTTCTTTTTCATTTCATTATGAACTGCCTTGATGATGAAGTTGAAAAGCTTCAAGTATTTTGTGACTCTGCTGGAGGGCAAAACAAGAATTTCATTTTTCGCTTCATGCACTATGTTGTTGATAATCTAATCCACGGCTTAACAATCTTGAAGATCACATTTCCAGAACGAGGACAATCATACATGGAATCTGATAAGGACATTGGGCTGTGGAGTATGAAACAAAGGATGGACACTCCAAACGAGTTCATAAGCATGACTGAAAACTCAAGATTGAAACTATCGCCTTTCATTGTGGTGTCTGCAAGGAAATGCTATTTGCTTGCAAAGATTTTTAGATCAGAAATATGTACTTAAATGTCCGTTTCAGACCCAAACCGTCAAGGAACTTGTGGCTTCATCCAACCACCCTCGACTACTGCACTGGCGAGCTTCTTATAATGGCTCATTCGAATCCAGCATCATAAAAAAGGCTGTCAAAGGTGTTTCAACACAGAAGGATGGAGAATTCGAGCTACCTTCTTTGGCCTATTTATTTATCTAATTATCTCCTTTAAATTTCACTTTAAAATTAGTTGTGTGGAAAATGTGTAATGAGTCTCTCAATTGCCCTCAGGTCCTCTTCGTATTTCCAAAGCTAAGTACTAAGATGTAATGAGCCTCATGAAATATTGTAGTCAGCCAACAGTGAAGTTCTTCCAGTGATTGGCACATGAATGATAAACTGTGAGTTACCATGGCTTTATTATTATTATTATTATTATTATTGAATTCCATTAAAATAATAGTAATTATATTGTCTTACAGTGTTACACACAAATTTATAGGGGCTGACATGCCTGGTTTTCTTTCTGTTTCAGGTGAGTTACCTGGTTTTTCCCTGAAAAAAATTGGTGTACGAGTGAAATTTTTGGTTTTGTTTGATACTCTTGACTTTCAGGGCACTAAGCACCCATCTACTTGGTTCACTGTACCTGAGACTTCAATATTTCACTTTGCTTCCAATAATTACTTTGTTTTAGAAGCACTTATTACATTTTCAAATTAAAAAAACTGTTTCCTGGGTTTCATGAAAAAAGTTACTTACCTGTTTTTTCCTCTGTATCCTTCACATGATGTATTACAGTGAAATAAAAAACACAATTTTTATAAGGGCAAATACAGGACGCTGATCTTTCTTGCCAGTTAGGCACCATCATCTACAGCAAGATCGTCTGCAAACTCAATATCATTTTCATCTTCGTTCGGAATATTGTCTGGAATTAATGCTTATAGAACGTCTGAGCATTGGAGTTAACCAACATTTGTTTTAGGTGTAATAAGTCCTTCAACTTTGCAGATTTTATAGACAATGGCCCATTGTACATCCTTTTTAGTTTTGTGGGGCCCACAGTTTTCTTTTTCTTTGACTTCTTCTTTGGAACTACAACAGCTTTACTGTAACTTTCAAAATAAGTACAGTTATGTAAAATAAACTTCAGCTGATATTTGTCAATTTTCAAAGTTCTGATTGGTCTTGTTTGCATAGGGTATTTTGGTTTGTACAACTATGACAAAAACTATGTCCAGCTATGAATGTTGACTTCAGTACCACCGTTTACTACTTTGAGAGGCACAGGTTTCATTCTACTGCTTCTAAGCACATCCCTCCAGTCATATGGTATCTCAGTATAAGACTTTATGTTAACAAGGCTCATCTTTAGCACCCTCCATATACGAATGTCCGCATACTGGGAAAACAACTTTCACACTATCGAAACAGTTCTTCTTGTGAACTATGTACTTTGCTTGATGTAGGTAGGTTATGTTCTGTGTGAAGTGAACAGCTGTAATGGTGAAGTGGTCAGGCAAGGCGAGGTGAGGTATATGGACCCTGATCGATTGTTGCTCAAGAGCACAGACCTTGATCACTATTACTAGTTACCTAATACCTTTTCTCTTCAATAACTGGGTGACTATGAACTTACTGAGCTGAACAGAATCATATATGTATTCTGTCTGAATTAAGCTAAAAGATAGCACTGCACACTCATTTTTAACCAAAACTGGACTATGATTGTTTTTAGCCATCACCCTTCAATTGCTTAGCTTAAATTACAATCTTGGTGTTAGGATTTTGTTTGCCGCCAGTGTACTTGTGTACTTCGTTCATCAGTTTACATTTCTTTACCCTTCTGAAAAAGAAAACCCTATCCTTATCTTACCCATACTAAATTCAACTCATTTGAAGTGATCTAGTGTATGCAATCATTTCACAGGACCTATCAATCGTGTAAACAATGGATACCTGTGCACCTAGAAAGACTGATTTATTATAGCCTTGTCTGTGATAATTTTTATCTAATTAGACCTACCCAAAGCTTATCCAAATTCCATGCTAATTTTACAAATCCATGACTCAATTTATTCCTTTACAGCAAGTATACCTAGTGTTTATAGCAATATAACTACATTACTAACTCCTGTGGATCAGTGGTAGTGTATTGGCCTCCAGACCCCAAGACTGTAAGTGAAATCCTGGCACAGGCAGTCACATTTGGGTGAAAAAATATCCATTTGGCACTCTACTGTACAACGTAGCATGAAAAAAGATCACTGGTGTTTGATAATCTGATGCTTCTTTAGCCTGAAAATATCCACTGCTGAACATAGGCCTCTTCCACATTTCTCCTATACCATTCTCTGCTGAACAGTATGTATCCATTTCCTCTCAGCATGACATTGGATGTTATAATGCCATCTTGTCTGTGGTCAATTGACACTTCTCCTTGACTCTTGGAATATCCATGGTACCAGAACTTTGGATCACTTGAGGTTACTTCTCAATAAATAGCCCACCAACTGTTACTTGAGCCTTGCCACTTGCTCCACCACATCTGTGAGTTCTGTCCTCCTAATCTCCTCATTCTGGATTCAGTCTCGTAAGATGACCCCCAGCATTGACCGTTCCATTGTTTATTGGCAAACTGAGTTTTTTTTGTTTATTTATTAACTCATATCAGGAGCAACATGGTATTATGTACAAATTAATGTAAAGATAACTTCCTCATTAATCTTAAATAATAAAGCAATATACACAAATGGATATATATAAAATTGTAGAGGTCGCTTAAAAAAAAATACAAACATTCTCTTAAATCACAACGGACCAGAATTTAACATGGTCTCAGCTGTCGTGTATGGCCTTCACTAGGTCTTCCATAGTGCACTGGAGAGGGCATGAGCTGGAACTGAGGAGATGAGCCAAGACTTGTTCTTTTCGGCATACACAGAGGGTCAACTTGCAAAGGAACCCTACTTCTTAATGTTGGTCTTGGATCTACCATATTCTGCTGCAGAGTAGCTCAGTGCTAAAGCAGTAGTTCTTATCATCTGAGCTTGTGTCTCCCAGCTGGTACCAGATAGTTTATGAAGAATGCAGTTCCTTGCAGGTACCTTATTATTATGTCCACACCAGAGGTGCTCAGTTAGGCGCCCGTTGAGGCTAGCCCAGTACAGCTGGACTGGCCTGATGTATATGCAGGCAGTTTACATAGCAAGCATACGTCACAGTGAAGCGAGAGAGCGAACACACTTTGAAGGGAAGCGAGGGAACACTGACGTTTGATTGTGATTACGAAGCTCTCCTCCACTACTCAGCAAAGTGTTGATAGGGGTACATTATTTACCCGTGGCGTAGGGGTAGCATGCCTGACTCTTACCCGGAGGCCCCGGGTTCGATTCCCGGCCAGGTCAGGGATTTTTACCTGCATCTGAGGGCTGGTTCAAGGTCCACTCAGCCTACGTGATTAGAAGTGAGGAGCTATCTGACAGTGAGATAGCGGCCCCGCTCTAGAAAGCCAAGAATAACGGCCGGGAGGAATTGTCGTGCTGATCACACGACACCTTGTAATCTGCAGTCCTTCGGGCTGAGTTGAGGTCGCTTGGTAGGCCAAGGCCCTTCAAGGGCTGTAGTGCCATGGGGTTTGGTTTAGTTCTATAATCACAACAAAAAAACCCGACCTTTTCAAGATATTCCAGTTTGATTTATATTGTGCTCAATATAAACATACTGTTTTATTTATATTTATTCATTCAAAGAAAACTGACAGGTTATAATTTTTGTGTTGCAATCTACAGAGGTAGAGGGTTTAAGCGTACAAGCTATGATTTACAATTCCTTGGATGGGAATGATAGTATTTCCAATGAATATTGAATTTTCACGACCGCATTGTAACCGAAACCGACTTTCAACCTATTAGGTCGTGTTACGTACATTTAGTACGTATTGAAGAGATGTTAAGTACAGAACAAAAATGGCCAACCAGACACCAGTGGGATCCGAACCCACAACCTCCCGATTTCGCGTGATGGTAGTAGTACCAGACCTGTAGCTCAGATCCTTTCCAACAGAACAAAGATGGCCTAGGCCACCATAGCTCAATTGGTAGAGCAACCGACGCAAAATCGGGAGGTTGTGGGTTCGGATCCCACTGGTGTCTGGTTGGCCATTTTTGTTCTGCACTTAACATCTCTTCAATACGTACTAAATGTACGTAACACGACCTAATAGGTTGAAAGTCGGTTTCGGTTACAATGCGGTCGTGAAAATTCAATATTCATTGACTTGGCCCTCAACGGGCAACTTAAACGCACTCTACAGTGTGATGGTAGTAGTACCGGACCTGTAGCTCAGATCCTTTCCAACAGAACAAAGATGGCCTAGGCCACCATAGCTCAATTGGTAGAGCAACCGACGCAAAATCGGGAGGTTGTGGGTTCGGATCCCACTGGTGTCTGGTTGGCCATTTTTGTTCTGTACTTAACATCTCTTCAATACGTACTAAATGTACGTAACACGACCTAATAGGTTGAAAGTCGGTTTCGGTTACAATGCGGTCGTGAAAATTCAATATTCATTGACTTGGCCCTCAACGGGCAACTTAAACGCACTCTACAGTGTGATGGTAGTAGTACCGGACCTGTAGCTCAGATCCTTTCCAACAGAACAAAGATGGCCTAGGCCACCATAGCTCAATTGGTAGAGCAACCGACGCAAAATCTGGAGGTTGTGGGTTCGGATCCCACTGGTGTCTGGTTGGCCATGTTTGTTCTGTACTTAACATCTCTTCAATACGTACTAAATGTACGTAACACGACCTAATAGGTTGAAAGTCGGTTTCGGTTACAATGCGGTCGTGAAAATTCAATATTCATTGACTTGGCCCTCAACGGGCAACTTAAACACACTCTACAGTGTGATGGTAGTAGTACCAGACCTGTAGCTCAGATCCTTTCCAACAGAACAAAGATGGCCTAGGCCACCATAGCTCAATTGGTAGAGCAACCGATGCGAAATCGGGAGGTTGTGGGTTCGGATCCCACTGGTGTCTGGTTGGCCATTTTTGTTCTGTACTTAACATCTCTTCAATATGTACTAAATGTACGTAACACGACTTAATAGGTTGAAAGTCGGTTTCGGATAGTATTTCCATTTTGAAAAATGTAAAATTCCTGTTATTCATTAAGCAATAATTACATATAATTACATAATGCAACAATGATTTTGCACAGTGTTGTAGTGTTGTGTGACTTTCCCTGTTCATCGGATTTCTGAAAATAGTATTTAAAATTTAACTGGCATCCAGTGATAATAGCTAGCCTCTAAATGGTGAGAGGGAGTTTCATCACAAGTGAAGACACAGATATTTACTATACAAGATTAAAGTACAACAATAATGGAAATACAGGGCAATTCAAAATGGACCCGATTTCATAAATTTATTCTATGAAATCTAATAAACATATCGTAATGCGAGACCTGTGCTAAGAACGGTAAACTCTCAAAGTTTTTTCAGTGATATCACAAGTGTTCATGTGAGCACCTCGCGTAACACGACATATATCAAGCCGATAGTCTATCTCCTGCCAAACCTTGTGTAGTGTGTCGCGGCCAATCTCTGCAATGGCTGCTGTGATGCGGGCAGGAAGGTCGTCCAATGTTAGTGAACATGATCCTTTACGAAATCCCACAAGAAAAATCACATGGGGTTAAGTCGGGGAGAACACGGTGGCCAACAAATGAGAGTTCGATCCTCCTAAGATGCATGACCTATCCAGGGTTGTGTCAAAGTCTCGTTGAGATGGTTCCGAACGTTGCCATGGTAATGCGGAGGGGCACCATCCAGTTAAAGGATGAAATCTGCACTATCCTCTTCGAGCTGTGGCAGGAGCCATTGTCGCAGCATATCAAGAAAAACATTTCCTGTCACAGGAGGTTCAATGAAGAAAAAAGGTCCATAAAGCTTCTCATGGGAAATGGCACAAAACACATTCACCTTGGGAGAATTGCGTTGGTGTTCCACAACTTGATGGAGATTAGAAATTCCCCAGATCCTTATGTTGTGTCTTTTCACAGTCCAGGAAAGGTGAAAAGTCGCTTCATCACTGAAAATTACCCTTTCGGAAACCCATCCTATTACATTAATGCGAGAAAATCAGCACAGAAGGACCCTCGAGCAGCATAATCAGTGTCTTTTAAGGCCTGCACCAGTTGCAAGTGGTAGGGTTTCATTCGTAAACGTTTCCGAAGAATGCGCCAAACAGTTGCCTGTGGAAGTTCAAGTTGCCTCAATGCCCGGTACGTGGACTTCTGCGGACTCCACACAAAACTGGCGCGAACACGTTCCACTGTCTCTTCCCTGGTCGAAGGACGGCCAGCCGATTTTCGCTTACAGATGCAGCCCGTGTCTCTGAATTTTGTATACCACGCAAAAACAGCTTTTCCAGTAGGTGGGTCTCTTCCATACCTGGTATGGAAAGGGTTGAAAATGAAACCACGTGGGATGAAATCTTGCCTTTCTTTGCGCATATCTCACAGTATGATAAGTTCTTTAGATTTCATAGAATAAATTTATGAAATCAGGTCCATCATTTTGAATTACCCTGTATATCTACCAGATAGATATACGGTATGCCTTCAAATAAATAACTTCGCTGATTTTATTTCCAGTAAGCATGATCGGATTGTTGGTAAGTTTTTCAGATAATTTAAACCCAAATAATCACAAGCCACAGCTTATCCCCCTCAACTCCGTATTTTATTAGAACTGTTTCTAAAGCACCCCTTAAAATGTAATAGTAAAAACTGTAATTCATTACGTACATTATAAAAATATTTGAGGCTGTAGGCCTGGCCTAACTCTTGTTTGTAGTCAAAATACATAAACTGCAATGAACATAAATAACTTATTTCTTACAACGTAAAATGAAAATGACGTGGATTTCTGCCCACTTTCTTTCATTATTTTCTGCCGCCACTTCATACTTGTGTATCGCAGCAGTGATTGACAATGACTGGGAGAACTTCGCCCAACCTTCGTGACCTGTGACGTAGCTACATCACTGTGGTTGAATAGCACACGCTCATCACCTGCTAGCCCGTCCAATTACAGTGCTGGGCGCCCACGGGGAGGAATGCCCAGTGTGAGCACCTCTGGTCTACACAATGTTTTTTTTTATGTGAGAACATGGTCCAGAGTTACCCCCTAAATGTTTGGGCGTTGGACAGCGGTCCAAAATGGTGCCCTCCCCGGTTACTTGTAATTTTCCTTTTGCCTGCCTGTTCTTTAGATGGAAGCACAGACTAGCATTTTGAAGGATTATGTTTCAGTTGGTTTTCTCTGTAGTATAGGCTGAGTTTGGCCAATGCTTCAGTGAGTTTTCCTTCTACACTCTAAAACTGCTGCCTGAGTGGCAACAGCATGGTCAGTTGCACATATGAAGCTTTTGGTACGATCTACCATGTGCTGGTCATTGGTTTGAAGAGCATAGGGGCCAGAGCACTCCCCTGGGTTGCCCCTTTCTTTCATTCCTCCAACGGCTCTGCTGACCTTCGAAATCTACAAAGAACCTTTGGTTCAGAAGAAGACATTTCAATCAACTTGAAAGTCATCTTGCAGACTTTATTCAACAGTTTGATGTTATGATTCTCAAAGTGATCTACAGGATTTGTGATGTGCAAATTTCCCCTTTTTGAAATCCGGCTTGCTCTGGGATCAGAAGTGGTTTAATTGCCTCTGAAAGCCTCCCTAGGATCATTTACTTAAGGATCTTGAATAAATGACAAACCAATGAGATGGGTCTGTAGTTTTTGGACTCATGTGGATCCTTTCCTGGTTTGAGGACTGATTTCCCTCCACATCTTTGGTATTTTGCAAGTGTAGATGCAGTTCTTGAGTAGATTAAACAACGATTCTCTATGAAGGAGCCAAGTTTCTTGATTTGTTCAATATATATTTAATCTAAAGTGACTGTCTTTCCATTCTTACAGTTATTTATTTACCCATTCAGTTCTGAAAAAGTAAAGGGTTTAGAGACCATTTTAGTACCTTGCTCATACTCTCTGCCCAAATCCACTTTAGGTTTTTGACCAAGGTTTGCAGACTTGCCATTTTGGAAAAGATGAAGAGCAACTTGGTTTGCGGATACAATAGGATGAGGTGAGGTTTTATTTGGATTGTTATAGAGGTGCCTGAGTAACTTCCTTTCTATGTCAATTTCTTCATCAACTTTAACCACTGTTTTCACTTTATCTCTGAAGTGGTGTTGGTGCTGATTACTGTTTTAAGAGGGAGTACAGCTAGGTAACCATCCTCAATACAAGACTAATCAAAGAGAGAGAAAAGGTAGAGATCCAACACTTCAAAAATGAAGGTATCAGCCAAAGAGAGACAAGGGTCACGAAGGGCAAGAAAATGAGATTCTCTAGGCTTTATAAACCTAATACCGCTGGGGTCAGAAGAGAACGAGACTTGATCTATGGAGGTTAGATAGGATAGATGAAAGTGAGAAGCCTGGCACAAGTAAGCAGAAACAATGCCAGGACTCAGCTAGGAACCCCATGGTCGTGAACCCATGCTCGGAAGAGGGGCTCATTTAGCTGCCTTTTATGACAGGCAGAGGATACCGTGGGTGTTATTCTACTGCTCCTACCCACAGGGGAACTTCATCTCTGATATGGATGAAAGAACTCGCTGACTTCATGATAGTAGCACTTCTGACTCCATAGGTTACAACAGGTAGGACGCACATATTATAGACTTTCCTCTTAAGGTTCAGAGGATGTAGCTGAATTTGTCAAAGGTTTGTGATTGCAGCCATTTAGTTGTCTTGCCCAAGTTTGATGATGTGCCCTAAGTACACATACTCATCAATAAGGACTGGAAACAACAGCATCTATCAAAATTACCATCTATTTCCTGAAAATTAGTGTTTATTCAAAAAATCAAAATAAGTACTTGCAGCATTCTTTTCTTTTTTACTCTAAACGTTAATGATTTAAGGACTGAAACAAAACTGCACAAATCTAAAAGAAAATTGATTGTTCAAATTAATGTATTGTAAGGAGTTTTGCATTGCTGTTCTTTCTTTCCCATGCAACTCTACAATAATAAATTTGCAAAACACTGAAAATGAATCTGTGGAATGTTATCCTTCATTTGAATATTGCTGAACCCCCTCAGAGGCATGTGCGTCCCACAACCCCAACGATTAATGCAGATCTATTATCTTCACCTTGCGCACAATGAAGTTCAAACAGGAATGATGGGAAAAGGAAATATACCCATCTCAAGTCTGGTCTGGTAATCTATATAAAATAAGAATTTTACTTCTACACTACTCAGAATTTAAAAAGAATGGTATTTCTGTATCGGTTGTGTACACAGTAACAAGGAAATGCACACTCTGATTTTCTGTAATTTCTGTCTGTCTGGATGTATGTACATGCATTGTGAGAAAACGGCTATAGAAAATTTAATGAAAATCGGTATGTAAAGTTGGGGAATAAGTCGCTACAATCCAGGCATTAAATAATTGTATTCACGTGAAATTTCTGATCATTTATGTCTTATACATTTTTACCATACCGGCTATGATAACAGAGATATTCACGAATTTGGATTTTTGTTGCCAAGCCCATATCAGTGCCGAGTCACAAGAAAATGGGTAAACAGAATTTAATGAAAAATCAGTATGTAAATTCAGGGGCAATAAGGAACTACAGTCTACACTATAAATATTTTTATTCACCCTGGTTGAAATGGTAGTTTAGGGGAAGGTGCCTAAAATTTAATTTTTAATTACGTATGTTATTGATCCTTACCGGTGTTCAGTTTTACCATACCGACTCTCATAAGATTCATTGTGATTGTAATTGTACCGGGAGGTACACCCCAATGCTGCGCATTTAAATCTAGCACCTAAATGAACTCCACTATTGGTGAAACAGTGAAACTGAAACTAAACCAACTTAGAACTTTACTCAGAAGATGTCACCACTAAAATCTGATGTGATTTTGTTATTGTGAAGTTTCCTGAACTGACTGTATTTCTACTTGTTTTGTTTGCCATTCATCAAGAAGTTTGGACATTCTTCCACAGGTGTCACTACTAAAAACTATGATCATGCACCCTGGTGCGAAGCGAAAGAACTTTTGATTTAAAGAAGTTTTGTATTCTTTTTTTTTTTTACTGATTGATGTTCATTTATTTTTGGGTTGGCAATATTTATCTTTTCTTTCTGCCAGTTTTGAATCTAGCCAATCCCAAATTTCTGTAATTAATTTTCAACCTATCACAGACTACTTCTTCGATTTTGAGTGTAACTTTTAAACTGACCAATAAAAATGAGAGGGTGTGGCTAGTTTAATCTTGAATGGTCTCGAACTTTCCCCGAGGGTTTATAAACTGCGGATTTTCACGTTTCTTGGCCAATTGATTGTCATCTTACTGAGAGTGTGTGCCAAAGCAGGAGGCCTCTTCGTCAGCTGCTAGAACTTCGACAAGGTAATGGTCACATAACATCTTTATTTCTTGCTAGCTCCGCAGTTTAAGCTGAGGGAAAGGCCTGAATCATTAACTATGTAACCTAGTTTTCCTAAAAATGTAACTTTCTGTCGGCTAATGTAATAACTTCATAAAAACTTTAACTGTAAATCGGGGATAGAGAGTGAAGTACCCTCTCGAGGTCCCCTTCATCTTGGTTTGAGGTGCCACGTTTTGTAACCTTTCGTTTCTGCAATGTAGTAAAGTTATTTCGATGCGAGCAACCTCAATAGTTTGGGAATAGCCCCTGTTTCATCGGCCAAGAGCCCTATAGGTCTTAAATTTATTTTTGGAGCTCAGTCTTCGACTTCATGCAAATTGTACTCAGGCCGTTTATTTAACCTGTTCTTCTTCACTAAGGCCCTGTATGTTGGGTACTAGATACCACTGTGTAATAAGATTTCTATGTGTAAATAGTGCCTTGTAAGGCCAGAGATTATTAGAGTTTCATGTTATGTTGCCTTGAGTAGGCTTGGGAAACTGAGAGCACGTTAGCTCTTTTTTTGTAAAAATGCCTCTGGGAGGCCTGATAATGTAATTTAGGGAGCAAGTGCTCTATGTATTAGGGGATTTCTGCCCTTGTGTAAACTTGTGCTCTTTGTAAATTTGAGCTTGTAGCTCAGGAAACGTAAAGCTAGGGGCTTAAAGCCCAAAGAGTTAAGGTTCTGGATCTTGGATTTTTCACAATCCTGTTTAATAGTTGCTACATGTACTTCAGTCTTGCCTAAGCCACGGACGAAGGAGGTCGCAGTGAGCTGTGGGTCCCGGGAGGGGAGTGGAGTTCGAGAGTGTGGAGTGTTGGAAGGTCGCCGAGAAGTGGGTCGACAATGATTGGGATAGAACAGTACAGAGTGACGATAGGAAGATGGCAGAGGAAAATGAAGAAAGAAGAAAAGAAGCCAGGTGGGTGTAAAATGGATATGGAGAGGAAAGGAGAACTATTGTTATCGGCAGCAGTGATTATAATTTTACTATGTATTGGGGGGGTCGAGTTGAACCCAGGCCCGTCATCTAGTAGAAATGAGGAAAGGGAAAATATGGACGCTAACAAAAGAGCTGTAAGAGAGGTGCTGACAGAAGTTTGCCCTTTCGGGCAAATAAAAGAGATGATTGAAGAACAAACCAGTAAGATTGAAAAAATGGAAGTATGGATAAGAGAAAAAACGGACGACATGGATGCACAGGCGAGAAATAACACCGAGGAAGTGGTAGCATTAAGGGAAAAAGTAGGACGACTTGAAGAGGAGAATTGCAGATTGAAAGCAGAAGTGGAAACAAATACTTTATACAGAAGGAAGAAGTGCTTGTTTATTTATGGAGTGCCTGAGGAGTCGAGAGAAAGCAAAGTACTCACAACTTATCTAATACAGGGAAAAATGAAAATAAACTTTAGTGAAGTAGATACTGATGATGTGCAGAGAGTGGGGAGAACTAGAGGCAACAGGCCTATAAAGCTACAATTGTTTTCAACGTTGATGGCGGATGTTGTGTTAACAAATGCGGGAAACGTACAGAGGGAGAAAATATGGATAAAGAGAGACGTAGGAAGTGACGCGATCAAAAACGAGAGGATACTCAGAAAACACAGGATACTGGCTGTAAAACAGGGGCTGAAGGCAACTATTAGAGGTCAAAATCTAGTGGTGTCAGACAGAAGCTGGAAGAGGATCTGGTCTGTGGATAGATTGATGGATTTAGAATTGAAGTTAAAACAAGATGAGGAAAAGGAGAGTAGTGCAATAAACTGTAGGCAAATGAGGAGAAATACAAATAACAGTGTGCTGAGGATGGACGTAGGGATGAAGTCAAAGCAGGCCGAAGAAAAAGAGAGTAGTGCAGCGATTAGTGGAGATGATAGGCAAAATAACAGAAGTATCAGTGTACCGTGTGAAGAGAGGCAGGGAGAAGTGCCAAGTGCTAAAGTGACCAATAACAGTGCTCGGAGTGAAGAAGTGCTGGTAGAGAGGCGAAGTGAGAATATGGCTATTTGCAGTGAAGAGGGAAGTAAAGGAAGTGTATGCAGTGAAGTAAGGGAAACGCAAGGTAAAAAGGTAACGGCAAGGTTAAACTTGGGGAGCCTAGACCAGAGTAGGGCCAGATACAGGAACAGAGATCTGACAGAAATGTGGGGTACAAGTGGATATGAGAGGGGGGTAGTTACTAGAAGTAAAAAACAGTAGTAGGTGGTTTGGTTAGGTTTGGACATTGGTATATAGAGTACTTGTGTAGGGTAAGATGTCTTTTAATTATAGTGTATTTCAGAGGAGTAGTGCATGGGGACCTATATGTATATGTGAGAGTGGAATAGGTATTATGGGGTGCTCCGGGATCACATATGGGATATTTTAAGTTTATTATTTACTGTAAGTAAGGCAAACGGCTCATAGAGGGAATCTACCGTTGGTCAGTTGATTATTAATATTATTATTATTACTATTATTATTATGAGTATTACCATTATTTTATTATTATTATTATTATTATTATTATTATTATTATTATTGTATGGAGAGGAGGAAGGAATAATACTGTGATATATAGATTATTATTATTACTATTATTATTACTTTCATTATTATTATTATTATTATTATTACTATGATTCTCTTTTTTTTAGTTCTACTCTATTGGAGTGGTTTATTATTATTATTATTATTATTATTATTATTATTATTATTATTATTAGGGTATTTATTTGTGGAGGCTGAAATGTTGTGATGATGTGGTATTCATTGTTAAAATGTGGTGAGAGTAGAAGTATGTCTGTTAACTAGATGGTAATTAGAGAAGTGGCATAGCGGTCTATGTGTATGTGTGAGAGTAAGCAAAATCTGAAAGATGGCTGGTTTGGTATGCAATAGTGTAAAGTTGCTGTTGTAGCTTATTTTGGAGTAGGTCAGGGAACAATAAAGGTGATGAAAATGCTGAAGCATGAAGGTTTGCGTGATGAGTGGGTACGTGTGAATGATAACAAGCAGAGAGTTGCAACACCAGCAATAGAATGTAAATATAGGCCCGGCTGAGGAGGTCTGGTCTATAACTGTAGCGTTAGGTCTTTTTGTTTTATTGTTCATTTTATTTTGTATATGGAGGAAAGGGGTGGCTTAGGTTGGACTACGTTTATTAATTTTATTAGTTATTGATGTTTTATGTGTGAATTTAGAATTAGACAGGGGAGTAGCTGGACGTGGCATGAAGAGATGGAAGATGACTACCATGGTGACCTAACTTTTGAGGTCACGTTCCCGGAGTATCTGACAGGCTTCATGGCACGGCCAAGGTGTACAGTAGCAGTATTTAGTATTTATTTATTTATTATTATTGTGAACATGTACTCGGGGCTGAACGCCTGTTTTGTTCATTAATAAACATACAAACATGCTACATGTACTTGTAAAACAGTTAAATTGTGTGTTTAAAAATATAACCTTCAGTTTACGTTTTAAATCAATTCTTGACATTGTAGTTAGACCCATTCACCCTGGCACCTTCTTTCACCTCTGCGATCCACAAAATACCACGGAACAGCAATTATTGTTTTTTTTTTTTTTGCTAATTGTTTTATGTCGCACCGACACAGATAGGTCTTATGGCAACGATGGGATATGAAATGCCTAGGAATGGGAAGGAAGCAGCCGTTGCCTTAATTTAAGGTACAGCCCCAGCATTTGCCTGGTTTGAAAATGGGAAACGACGGACAACCCGTCTTCAGGGCTGCCGACAGTGGCATTCGAACCCACTATCACCCGGATGCAAGCTCACAACTGCGCACCCCTAACCGCACGGCCAACTCGCCTGGTGATTATTGTTTTAAGAGGCAACCATCCTCTATATAACTAATCAGAGAGAAAAAATGGAAGGGGTCTGACACTTCAAAGAATGAAGATACCAGCCTAAAGCCGGGTATCGACTGTGCGCGGCTGCCGCGTGCGGCAATGTTCTTTGCTTTGCCTCGCGAAGTCGATACCATGTTGCCTCACGCGGCAAGACGAACACTGCCACGCTCAAACTTGGCGCGGGTCGAGCCAAATCGGAGCGGTCTTTTGTCCCGCGGCAAAGGGATTTCAGTGCGCTGTGTTCGTTCAGTTGAGACGGGCGTTGGGGTGGTTCTACCGTGGCAAAATGGAGAATGAAATTTGTATAGCTCTGATACAGCTGTATAAATGTAAAGAGATCTTGTGGAATCCTGAAAGTGCTGGTTATCACAACAATCGTGATGATGAACATGATGCTTGTTGTTTAGAGGGGCCTAACATCTAGGTCATCGGCCCCTAATGGTACAAAATGAGATGAAATGCAATGACAATTTAAAAGTACAAAATTCAGCCACTGACCCGAATTCAAAACGTGATGATGAAGAATGAAGGGATGAATATGAATTTAAAACTATCAGTGGATCCGATCCGCAATGCCTCGCATGACCAGAAACAGTGTTACGGACCAAGAGACTGTTTCTAAAGCACAATCCTGAATCGATGATGCTTTTTGTCTAAAGGAGTTCAATATCCAGATCAACGGTCGCTCATAATGGCACTTATCACTAGTAAAGGAGAACCATGGTATTTCTCAGGTTGCAGTACTAATCGAAGGTAGTGTAAACTCACGGTGTGCCAAACATTATGGTACTACTCACAAGTATTGTACGTCGTACAGGTAACGCAGATCTCTGGTGTTTCTCATATAATGGCGAATCTCATAGGCAACGCAAACCCATAGTGTTCCTCACCTCGGTGTACTAAGCACGGGCGCCGGTATTCCCGTGGTGTTCTGCATATAGTGGGTACTAATCATAGGCAACGAAGACCCACGGTTTCGCTCATATTGTGTTACTAACCACAGGCAACGCCCAGACCTGTGGTGTTTCTCATTTAATGGCACTGATCACGGACAACGTAAGACCGTGGCGGTACTAATCACAGGTAATGGAAACCCACAGTGAACCCCTTTCTACTGCTACGAACAAAAAAACTATTGAGTACCTAACAGAATGGTACTAGCAAGTAAATGTGACCCATGATGATCCCCGCATTATGGTAGTAATCACAAGGAGTTTCATGGTTCTGATGCAATCGTCCCTTGGTCGCCCCTTTAAGTCTGCTCTTACGACAGGCAGGGGATACCGAGAGTGTATTCTTCGTCTGCATCCCCCCCCACAAGGGGTAGACAAAGAGAAAAAAGAAGGAAAAAGTAGGGATCCATCACTTCGAAAAATGAAGTAACGGACAAAGAAAGACAAGGGCCACGAAGGGCGTGAAAATGAAAGACTCCCTAGGCCTTGAATGCTCCAATACCGTCGGGGTCAGAAAAGAACAAGAGTTGACCAAGGGAGGTCGGACAGGATAGATGAAAGTGAGGAGCCTGGCACAAGTAAGTGGATTCAGCTAAGGGCCCCATGGTCGCCAACCCACGCTCCCAAGTTGAGAGCCCCTGGGGCCCCTTTTAGTCGCCTCTTACGACAGGCAGGGGATGCCATGGGGGTATTCTTCATCTGCGTCCCCCACCCACAGGAATAATTATCACAACAAAAGTACGCGCGAGGATGCAAGGAAGGCCAATGGTGAGGAAATGAAAATGCCAGTTCAAGAGTTAAAGAAGAAAATGACAACTTTATTGGCATCACACAGAAAAGTCCCGGATTAAGAAGTCTCTCATTATTTACAGATGCAGGTACTGTGTACGTATCCGAGTGGTTTGCTTTCAAGGAATTTGATTTCATGGCCGACAAAAATGCACCCAACGATACTGTGGATACTTTGTGTGATGTACGTATCTGTTTCATTACAATACGTCTGCACGTGCAGTACTCAGTGTTCGCGTGAGAACTGAGGAACCAGTGTCGATCACCTGCCGCGCGAGGCTGCTGCGCTCGACTCTGGCATCACAAACACGGTGTTGCGCGTAACACAAATGAAAGAATTTGCCGCGCTCGAACAGATTCATGCGGCAGCCTAGCACAGTCAATACCAGGCTTAAGGAAGTCAAGGACCTCGAAGGGCATGAAAATGAAAGACTCCCTACGCCTCAATAAGTAATAATGCAGTTTTTTGGAAATGCTGACCGGACATGGAAATTAAATGAACGAATGAATGAATGACTTTCAGGGTCGGAAAAGAACAAGAGTTGACCAAGGGAGGTCGCAGAGGGTAGATGAAAGTGAAGAGCCTGGCACAAGTAAGTGGACTGTGAGGACTCACCTAAGGCTTCGTGTTTGCCAAGCCACCCTCCCAAATGTGGGGCCACATTTAGTTGCCTCTTACTACAGGCAGGGGTACCGTGGGTGTTATTTTATCGCCCTGCCAACAGGGGGACGACTATGTTAAGAGAATTAATGAATTTAGACTTTTGTTGCTTAGCCCATATCAACGCCGAGCATGGCATACATGGAAATATTGTTCAATCGTGTTAAATGGCAATGGATTTTGTCATGATTGTCTTAAGGTGTGAAAACACATGGTCATCGGTTCATATTGACAAGAAAAATTGTGAAGATGATTATAAAAATGAGAAAAAATCATGAAGGAACGATTGCTTGAATACTAAGACAAGAGGGAGTCATGAAAGAAAGGAGGACTCACTTTACATAAGATGCCCTAATATCACAGAGTCGGAAGAAAACTAAATGTGAAGGTCCAGAATATAGAAAGCTCATAAAATTGATCAACAATAATATTACATTGACCATTGTTTGTTGTAATGTGCTTTGTGTCTTCTGCTGCCACTCATCTCCGATAGATGGGATTACTACTGCGTACCGAGTGTAACAGCCTGTCTGAATATTGGTGGAAAGTAGCTGGAGAGTTCCCTCTTGTTTAGCATGCCATTCCTCTGGTTCAAAAATTTCTGATATTACTGGTACGTAACACACTGGTTCATCATAGTATTCCATCTATTGGATCCTTACTCTGAGGCGCTGACTGGAATGAGAAGTGTGCAGAGTTACAGGTAATGGCAGTGTGTTCACGGCTGTTTGCGGCCTGGTCATTCAAGCTCGGGAACTATGGACTGTTAGATCGGCAGCCGGCAGCATAGTACTGTTCACTAAAAGTGAGAAAATGTGCCGTTTTTCATTTGATCGAATATCTCATATGATAGCATTGCTTTTAGTCGTGACATTCCTGCTGACTTCATTGTAATGACCTATGTTGATTTTGGTTTGCTTTCTGAGAATTCCGTTGCAAAGCACGGATACATCACGTAGTAATTGATAAAAATATTGTATGAAAACAGAAATTATCGATTAATGGTGAAATGAAATGGCGTATGGCTTTTAGTGCCGAGATCTGTCCGAGGACTTCGGCCCGCCAGGTGTAGGTCTTTCGATTTGACCCCCGTAGGCGACCTGCGCGTCATGATGAGGATGAAATGATGATGAAGACGACACATACAGCCAGTCCCCGTGCCAGGGGAATTAACCAATTGTGGTTAAAATTCCCGACCCTACCGGGAATCAAACCCGGGACCCTTGTGACCAAAGGCCAGCACGCTAACCATTTAGCCATGGAGTTGGATATAATAATCGATAAGAAAGTTTGTATTAATTGATTAATTCAGTCAATACCACTCAAAACTAATGGTTGAGAATCGAGTTTTCATTTATGTCAAAAGACCTGGATTTTGCATGTAAAACAGCACATTTATAATGAATTAACTACAAAATTGCATATATTTGCTAAATTCAAACCTTAAGCCATATGCAAACGCTAAATTTTCGGGTCCCTACTCATCAACTTTCTCAATGATGTCACTGTTGATCTTAACCTCAATGTTGTTTGGGCTAAAATTTTAGTTTTCTGTAGGTTCTCTTTCAGTCTTTCAGCTTGGGAGACTTTTTGAAGTTCTTGGAGGATTGTTTCAAGTTTACCAGCAGCATCATTACTGAAGAGGACATCACCATCAACAAAACGAAGATGGTTCAGATGTTTTCCATTGATGTTCTTGCCTTCCTTGTCCCAGTGAAGATTCCTGAATACATCTTCTAGCAGCAAAGTTTGGATTGCAACTTCACCAGTGATCCATTCCTCTTCAATTTTGACATGCCGTAAACTGGGGTTATTTTGTGACTGTATGGGTTACTTTGTGACAGGTGTGCACCAAATAATAATTTCATAATTCGCGGGATATGCACCGATCGTCTGACAGTGAATAGTATATGTTTTCATTCCTCAATAATACTTCCACCTGTGTCTACAATAATACTGTCACACGTGTTGTATTGTTGGCAACAGAGAGCCATTTGGTGTACTGTACTGAGCACGTTATTTTGTGAATAGCGGAAAACTTTTGTCGGCTACAGAAAACGTTAATGAGGTACACATATCAAAGTTAGTGGAAATCTTAATTTCATGTTTCCTAATAAACATTCACAATTCTCATGTCACTTTGAGCTTTCTTTCAGTTATTTATGTTAAAATAAAATAAAGAGGAGAAGTTTAAGGGGTAACTTTGTGAAAACAATGGCTCTGCCACAAAGTAACCCCAGTGTTCTAAAATTGCCTATTTTTTAGTAATCTGGATTCGGAAAACAATGTTCCACTAAACCAAAGTAAGAATGTCCATCTCTTCTTAAGATATAATTGAGAACTAGTTGAAAATGGTCCGAATAACCCACGCTCTTGATACAGGATATGTGGTACTTGCCTCCTAAGCCAGGAAGAAGTGCGGAAGCACATCTACAACAGGGCAATTGATGAAGAAGGTGATGCTGTGAAACAAGATGTATCATTGAGCACCTGATTCTCAAAAGAGGTAAGGTAACAAATAATGGCTGAAGAAAGGGGAGATGTATATATGTGCCACCTGGAAGAGGTATCACAGCATCAGATTATGACACTGTAGATGAGATTCCTGGCTGTAGTGGCACTAACGGGAACTGTCGCTCAAAGAACATTAAAGACACCCGAAAAAGGGATTCAAGAAAAATGACAATGATGACATCTGTACTGAATCAAAAGACAATTCATTACAAGAAGAATTTAATTCTGACTCTGAAAAACTTCCTATTCGTGAAAATTGTATCGTGGAATCCGATGATAAGATCGAACACACATAACTGTAATATTCGAATTCAAGTACTATCCATGAATCGTAACGAAAGTATACAAGCAAGGTTTAGTTGTCTGAGTGCTATGGATAGCACCGTGAGTGGCCAGATATCAAGGATGAAATATAGTACGCAGATGACGAAATATGGTGTAAATTAATCCAACCATACAAAGGGGAAGACTTGAAATCTATGACATTCCAGAATTCACAAAACACAACACAAAGTAAACTATTCTCTATTGAATGATGCCAACATTTCAAGTGGTTGTATCTGAGGGTTTAAAAAATATGTGTGTTGTATTATCATGGTTGTGAAATAAATTCTCTTTTTATATTTAGCTGAAGTCTTAAGTGAAAGTAACCACTTAATGGGGGTAACTTTGTAACATCTGCAGCAAACAGGCAAAGATGGTGTCACAAAGTAACCCCACCTAATGGGGTAACATTGTGACAAGTTCTTCTTGAAATATTTAGTGACCAAATGCAAATACACATATACAACTTGTTGCAAAACATTAATAAAGGATGGAAGCATATGATAATATAGAAAAACCTTATTACATAATGATATTTTTCTGATTATATTGAAAAAATCGTCAAAACTGTCACAAAGTAACCCCAATTTACGGTGCATGTTTGTATGCTAACAGATGTAGATTATTTGATTAATCTTGTATATCTGGGGTCGATGTTGGTTCTATCCATTCACAGGTACTGCCCAGGTCTCAATAGAATCAAAGGCTTTCTCCTAATCCACGAATGACATATGGAGAGGGACATTATATTCATTACATTTCTCAACAAGAGTGCACAGTCTGAATACGGACATTGTGCTGAACTCTTTCCAGAAACTAGCTCATTTAATGAGTTGGTACAAGTCAAATTTCCATGTAAGTTTATTTGTTATTATTTTAGTCAACAATTTATAAAATATCAATAGAAAACTGATGGGCCTACAGTTCTCAATATTTCTAGTCACCTTTCTTGAAGAGGAGGGTGACCTCAATATACTGCCATGAGTCAGAATTCTCTCTTCCTTGAGACACTGTGATTACCAGAAGTGTTTTAGAGTTGCTCCTCCAACTTTCAGCAGTTATTCTCCCCTGAGGCCTTGCAGTTTTTTGGTTGGTTTAATGATTCTCCAGTTTGGCCCATTGATATGCTCAGATCTGGGATTTTAGACTGTATGTTCAAACTTTTCCAGTTGCGCCATGGAAGCGGGGGGGGGGGGGGGGGGGGGGGCAATGACTGGCTGTAATGTTTTGCTAATCTCTGTGATCTTGTCCTTAACAACTTCTCCTCATCCATTCCGTATTTTGTGCAATACCATCTTTCCTCTTGACAAATTCAATAGCAAGATTCTTGTGTTATTTTTTATGGCTTTCATGATGCATTGTGTGTTGTAGGCTTTGTGTTCTTTCATTATGGCTTTCTTCACATTCATATTCACGTCTGCATACCTCGGCGAATCTCTATCGGTCCTCCTTCATTCACTGATCAGCATTTCAGTTTATGGGCTGATTTTTGGGTTCTTTGGTTACTTTGGTGAGTAAACTTCTGTGCCTTAATGCTTTCCATGATTTTTCTCAACATTATGTTCAGCTTCTGTACTTCCTCTTAAAACAGTAATCACCACCACATACCCAAAAGAATTCCAGTTTCTCAGAGTATAATTTTTTCAGTTGGTTTTATTTTGCTGTTGCTATGACAAATCGTCCCTGCTCTGGCAAACTAGCGAAACTGACAAACTAAGGAATCTGTAGTTCTGAAGTTCTGGTCTAGATTTTGTTATTTATATACTGTCTACCCTCTGACAAAGTCTCACATCTGCAGCTCATTCTGTATGCCTAACACATAAAACCAATAATTAAATATAAAAATTGATTTGACATGAGTAATCACAACTTCTTTCAGCTCTCCTAACCTTTTGACAATTTTCAGATTCGTTAGTTTGCCAGAGCAGGGACGAAATGTACCCAAAAGAATTCCAGTTTCTCAGAGTAAAACAAAATGTCAAAATAGACACAGAGGCAGCCTAAATGGCGTCAATTCAAATTGTCTGCACGTCATAGCTGATGATTATTAGTATACAACAAAGTTACCGACAATAGCTGTTTTGTGGCAAGAAAAACGTACAGAATATTTATAAGAAATTTGAGTGTCTATGCTTAGATCTAAAATGTTAACATAATGCCTGATTACAAGGGTCTTAAAACTAAGTCCAGCAAATGCCAGTGGTTAAATTTGCATAAATTAGCCAAACTAAGAAGTTGAAATAAAAACTTCATACAGCTCTGCTAGCCCGCCTGGTGGCCATGACCGTTCAGGCATTGAAATCCATTCGGTCTGACACTGTGGTTAGCCAGTTCAAGTCCCATTGGTCTAAAAAATTGTCACCTTCAGTTTGCTGGCCGGCAGGGTAGGAGAGGTGGTGTTATACAAATTTGAATCACTAGACTGCATGCCAAAAGCTTGGATTAAATTCCAAACCTCTCCGCAGTGCTCACATGGAGTGAGGGCATATGATGCTGTTGATAGTGATTCGTCCATCAGATGGGAACATTAAAGCCCTGAGCAGATCCCATGGTGTTATTTGATAAGAGTATGCTATGTGCTGGCACCAGGTTTCACCCTCTCCCTTCTTACTATCATATATCACATCATTCATTTAATCTCATTAACTCCTTTGATGAAGTTCAGGCCAGGAAAAAAACTTGCTATGAAGATTCGTCTCACTTCATACCCGACCCCACAGAGGAGCAGAACAAGCGTTGGACACACATATAGCTCTGCTACTATCTGGTGTTATATCCATCCATATATAGTCGCTCAAAACAGAATGAGCGCATTTAATATTTTATCACACAATTTTAATTATTATGAAAATATAACAACAAATATAACCACGGGTTCAATTTTTCTGTGAGGAACTTACACAATACCACGTTGCGTTATTTGTTTTTCAATTTGATTTACATCGCACCGACACAGATAGGTCTTATGGTGATGATAGGATAGGCAAGGGCTAGGAGTGGGAAGGAAGCAGCCATGGCCCTCATTAAGGTACAGCCCCAACATTTGCGTGGTGTGAAAATGGGAAACCACGGAAAACAATCTTCAGGGTTGCCGACAGTGGGGCTCGAGCCCACTATCTCCCGAATTCAAGCTGTTAGCTTAGTGACCCAAACTGCACAGCCACTTGCTCGGTACAATACCATGTGTTCATTCTTATTTTGAGTAACTGTTCAATTACAATGTGATAATAATCTAAAGAAGGAGGCTCTTAGGCCTAGTATGCAGGGCATTTTAATGTAAGCAAGTACAAAAATGTATTCATTAGAAATCAACTGATAAAATAAAGAGTACAATTAGAGGACGGAGGCACGGGAGAGTAGAGATGGAGGCTCAGCGCAGAGTGATATTGTTAGTTCACAAGCGTGCCCATAGCAGCAATGTTAATTCACAATTTATAAAATATCAATAGAAAACTGATGGGCCTACAGTTCTCAATATTTCTAGTCACCTTTCTTGAAGAGGGAAATGGAATATTGCATTGTGACCCTTTAAGCCCCCTCTTCTTCAACATAACCTTAGCAGATATCATGCAGGTCACTGACAATACTTCAGTTGTACTTTATCTCTATGCATCGTTAAGTTAATGTTTGTTGTTTCCTTCATTTGTTAGCGCACATCCTGCTTAGTGACAAAAAAATCATTGGTCAAACACATCAGGGGTGTTTAATAATTAAAGCCTCTAGAAGGGAGTTGCATGTTAGCCAGTGGCCCACATTGTTGGTGTGCATGATTAGGTTATAACAATTTTCTTAGATTCCATCAATGACGTGAAGTTGGCTATTACATCAAAATGCATTAAATTATCGGAGCAGTGTCATTTTTATAAAATCCATTCAATGGTAGCGACATTTTAGCAGATGGTTATGGGTAATAGTGGGAGATTTTTCTGTGCTTGGTTATAAAAATAAATTTCTTCTGGCAGCAGGATGGTGAGATTCTAGCATTGGCAATGAACACAACTCTTCTCTACAAGCATTTTCAGGTAACATTCATATATTTCATCTTGCCAAGTATAGTTTTTAAAGTCCAAAATAAAACTCCTTCACAATATTGATAAATATCACTAAAGCTTTAGTTATATTTTTAATACTTTATTTGTAAAAGTGTAAAAACAATATAAGACAACGATTATTATATTAGGTAGGTTCATAAGAGACCCATTATTTAACATTTTTCTTTGTGTATTAAATGTGTAAGATACATCAGTAAATTACAAGCATGTGAAATGAAGTTTCTAAGATCAACTACAGAGAAGACACAAGACAGGGTCAGAAATTATTCAATGTAAGGAATCAGAATCGCAGATGAGGATTTTTGCACATGATTATATTGTATGGAGTAATAAATTACAGGATTGTGAACGACTGGAAAAAGACCTCGACAAAGCTGTGTGGTGGATGTAAATGGGGAGAAGAGTCAGGTTGTAAATTTCACCTAGAGGAGAAGTCCTCCCAGTTTTAATTACTGAGTTGATACAGTAACTAATGGGGTTCACTGTACGTACCTACGTGTTAATATTTAAGACAAGATCTTCATTGGGGTAATTACTAGAAAAGGATTTTAAATATTATTTTTGCATGTTGTTTTATGTCGCACCGACACAGATAGGTCTTATGGCGACGATGGGACAGGAAAGGCCTAGGAGTGGGAAGGAAGCAGCCGTGGCCTTTATTAATAATAATGCTATTTGATTTACGTCCCACTAACTAATCTTTTACAGTTTTTGGAGACACCGAGGTGCCGGAATTTAGTTCCGCAGGAGTTCTTTTACGTGCCAGTAAATCTACCGACACGAGGCTGGTGTATTTGAGCACCTTCAAATACCACCGGGCTGAGCCAGGATTGAACCTGCCATGTTGGAGCCAGAAGGCCAGCACCTCAACCGTCTGAGCCACTCAGCCCGGCATGGCCTTTATTAAGGTACAGCCCCAGCATTTGCCTGGTGTGAAAATGGGAAACCACAGAAAACCATCTTCAGAGCTGCCGACAGTGGGGTTTGAACCCACTACCTCCTGAATACTGGATACCGGCCGCACTTAAGCGACTGCAGCTATCAAGCTCGGTAGGATTTTAAATAAAAGTTTACACATCTCTTCATACAGTTACGAGATTATTTAGGGGTTGCAGTAAAGATGTAAACAAGAGGGCATATAAGTCACAGGTAAGATAGCCGATTATAGTATGGTTCTAGTGTAAGAGACCCTCACAGGGAATACTTGATACAGGAACTGGGAAAGGTTCAAAGGAAAGCAGTAGAATTTGTTCTTTGTGATTTCAGACAAAAAAGCTGTGTTGCAAAATGTTTCAAAACTTTGGGCTGGGGAGACTTGGAAGTAAGGAGATGAAGAGCTTGACTAAGCAGAATATTTTGGACAGTCAGTGGACAGGTAGCTTGAAATGACATTAGTAAAGAAATAAACTTGTGTGGAGTTTTTAAAAGATCATAAAGGGCAAGATCATAAAATGAAGATAAAGTTGGAAATGAAGAGAAAAAATAGGAGTAAAACCTTGTTTAAAAGAAGAGGAATTCAGGACTGGAATAATTTATCAAGGGAGATGTTTGATAAATTTCCAACTTCTTTGAAATCATTGAAGTCTAGGTAAACTATTGATAGGAAATCTGTCACCTGGGTGACAGCCCTAAATGCAGATCAACAGTGAGTGAAATGAAGGCAAGAGATGCAGATTCCCAGGCAGTACTTACACAGGATGGTGTCTGGAAAAAGACCAGTCGAACATCCCAAAAGGAGGTGATACAACAAAATTAAAGATCTAGCAAAGAAGGCACAGACATTGGAAGATATGACAGAAGAAGTTTACAAAGACAGAAACAGATGGAGGCATATCGTTCAAGCAAGTCCTACACAGCCACTGGAAGGATCCACAGATTATGATGATCAATGAAAAAAACCTACAACCTGTTTTCCAGTCACTGACTGGGTCAGAGATGGAATGAATGAAGCAGATATAGGTTATTAGTATGATAGGGTCGCCACTCCCAAAGTGGTTTATTAATGACTGATAGATGCTACGAAATGAGAATGGAGAGTGTTGCTGGAATGAAAGATGAGAGGGAAAACTGGAGTACCCGGAGAAAAACCTGTCCTGCCTCCGCTTTGTCCAGCACAAATCTCACATGGAAAGACCGGGATTTAAACCACGGTATCCAGCGGTGAGAGGCCGACGCGCTGCCGCCTGAGCCACGGAGGCTTTATGATGATCAATATATCTCCCAATTGTAAGGTTAAATACAACAAGCTCGAGTCTTTTCCACTATATTGAGGATGCAGATGACCGATGTCTGCAAATAGCCTGTAACTTATTTTTCAAGTACCGGTAGCTACGCTAGGTTTGATGAAGAACAGTTTCCCTAA
This sequence comes from Anabrus simplex, assembly GCF_040414725.1. Taxonomy (NCBI): domain Eukaryota; kingdom Metazoa; phylum Arthropoda; class Insecta; order Orthoptera; family Tettigoniidae; genus Anabrus; species Anabrus simplex. The sequence continues at coordinate 207,254,820 of NC_090270.1, read as the reverse complement.
GAATGTCAGTAAAATCAGTAAAAGCAATTGATATTGAAGCAGCTTATAATCTTGTTCAGTTTCTTAAAGCAAAGATCACATCTTGATATAAAACAATTTCTGGCCCATCTGATTAGCTTTAGATTCTCTAAATTTGAGATACTGTAGGCCTTCACTGCAGTTTTGTAAAAAAACAGATTCAATACTACTATAATCTCTGAGGTTTTCGAAAGACAGAACTATTACACAAAGTAATTTACTTCATAAAATGACGGCGTCCTCTATATGAATCAGGATCATCTCTGTCTCCCTTTCCTTTGTACAACATCTTTAAGTTTGATTGTATTCAAGAATTTTAGAGAACAGGCTCGTCGCAGAGACTGACACAATGATTCCAGTACAGCAGTTTGGCTTTATGAAAGGAAGATGAACTCTACATGCAGTAGCGAACCTCATTGATAGCATACGACACAATCAGATATCAAAATCGCAGTCTTTGTTGACTTCAAAAAGGCATTCGATCTAATTACAAAATTGGCCAATATGATTGGACAAGATAATCCACTAACCATAGCAGTCAACAATATCCTAGCCTTCAATCAGATCACAGTGCAAGATGGGAAATCATCATCGAACACCATAACTCGGGGAAATGGAATATTGCATTGTGACCCTTTAAGCCCCCTCTTCTTCAACATAACCTTAGCAGATATCATGCAGGTCACTGACAATACTTCAGTTGTACTTTATCTCTATGCAGACAATATTATTATCGGTTCGAGTAACAGGGAAGAGCTACAAAGATCAATCGACAAACTTGAAGAGTACGCAGCAAACAACAGCCTTGTGATTAATAAAATAAAACAGTTCAGATGGTTTTCCGGAAAGGGGGCAGAATCGCAGCTAGTGACAGAATACAGTGGGGGGGGTTGTATAGACCTAGACATAGTGAACTCGTTCTCATATCTGGGCGTCACTTTACAACCTACGGTCACCTCATTTAGAATTCAGGGAAGAGAAATTTCTTTAGCAGCCATCAGAAGCATATATGACATTATAAACCCGACCAGGCTATTGCTAGGCACGTCCATGGCCTTATTTTACGCCAAGCTCCTCCCAGTTCTCACATATGGTATGGAACTTATTTGGGAAAGACTAACGATGTCCGACCTTCAGACTATTGAAAATGTAAAGGCCAGATTTCTGAAACGAACACTGGGCATCTCCAAGATGTCACCATCACGACCTGCGTATGAATTATCCAAAGAAACTTTTTTACTGGAAGATTTGAAAATGAGAATGCAGCTTCCACATACACAGCAAGAAGATGAAGTTCTCCAAGAGAGAAAGAGAAAACAAGCAGAAATCAGCCTGAACTTTAACTCAACTGATGCTATGATTGACCGCACCTGAACTGGTCCAAATAATGACACGAGAAGAATAGGCTGGTGGTACATGGGTCTCACCATCGTCTATGCCGGCGATCGGGATTTCATGAACCGTCCCTACATTGTGTGTGTACGTATGTTGTGTGATAAACATTGTGGTTGCTATCATTTCAGCAAGTGCAACAAGAGAACAAAATCTTCACTAGAATATGCGAAAGATTGATGTATTTTTAATGCACATTTGTGTGCAATTAAATAAATGAATAAAATGACAGTGGCAAACAAATCGAGATCATTATTTATCAATATTCTAGTTATTGAGGCATGCTTAACTGAAAAATGAAGAGATCAACATATTATTACCGGCAACGTAAAGCTACTTTTCGAAATAAACTATAGGCTATTCTTTTACCTTCCTTCTTGGCCTCCTCAATACATCACCCTCTAATGTATTTGGAACAGAGAGAGTATGTGAAGTACTTGGCTCATCTAACTGTGACCCCGTCCTCAGAGTTAAGATATCAGAAGGTTTTCGGCTAGATTCCACAAGAAACATTGGCAAAGTTGGAACAGCAGTAAATACTGGAGGAGGCATGATGAACTCCCCAACATGTTCCTATAAAACAGGAGTAATATGTAACATACATTCCTTTCTGTAAGATATGGTCATGCACATAAACAATTCACTGATGTCTACCCATTTGCAAGTGAGGTTGTAAAAATATAATAATCCTTTTCAACGGTACTCCTATATACCTAACAAAGTAAACCCGACAAGCAGCACACGCGACAGAAGGGATTTAGGGCAAAAATAATCATTAAACGTAATTTATATGTTAATACTTTATTGCAAAATACTACTACAATTTATTTTAAGCAGGGTCTTAATAGACATTTAATTAATTTTTTTAGAAAAAAAAGAAGAAGGAATATCTACTATTTCCACATTAGATAGTGTAAAGTTGTATCACCAATCACTTACATACGCATTATAGCTTTGTAATCCACTTTCGCTAATGATTATATTCGCCTCTTCCCGCAGCATTTGTTTATAACAAAGAGTAGCACTATAACGCGAAACGCAAGGAGAATCTATATATATATAACAAATGTTTTGTCTGTACATTGCTCAGAATTTAAAAAGAATGGTATTTCTGTATCGGTCGTGTCCATAGTAACAAGGAAATACACTTTTTAATTTTCGGTAATTTCTGTCTATCTGTCTCTATGTACGTACACGCATCACGAGAAAACGGCTGAAGAGATTTTAATGAAAATCGGTATTTAAAGCCCGGTAATGAGTCGCTACAATCTAGGCCATACTTAATCTCATTCACGCTGAGAGAAATGGTAGTTTAGGGGGATGCCTAAAATTTAATTCTCGAATATTTATGTTTTAGTGGTCCTATCTTAATGAAAAGCGAAATGTAAAGTACGGGAATAAGTCGCTATAACCTAGGCTATAAGTAATCTTTCACGCTGAGAGAAAACGAAGTTTAGGGGAAGGCCTAAAACTTAACTCTCAAATATTTATGTTAATCATGGTCCTGTCTTAATGAACATCGGTATGCAAAGTCGGAGAATAAGTCGCTATAATTTAGGTCACAATTCAATTCTCGCTGAGAGAAATGGTAATTTAGGGGAAGGTCTAATATTTTGTTCTCAAATATTTATGTTATTAGTGGCCCTACCTTAATGAAAATCGGTATGCAAAGTTGGAGAGCGAAATGGTAGTTTAGGGGATGGCCTAAAATGTAATTCTCAAATATTTATTATTAGTGGTCCTATCGACAAATGCTACATAACTGAAGCTACAGAGTATTAAATTTTCAATTATTTATGTCTTACATTTTCAATTAATTAATGTTATTTCTTTTACGTCCCACTAACTACTTTTAAGGTCTTCGGAGACGCCGAGGTGCCGGAATTTAGTCCCGCAGGAGTTCTTTTTACGTGCCAGTAAATCTACCGACACGGGGCTATGATAACAGAGATATTCATGAATTTGGATTTTTGTTGCTAAGTCCAAATCAGCGCCGAGTCACGAGAAAATGGGTAAACATAATTTATTGAAAATCCTTATGTAAAGTCGGGGAATAAGGAACTACAGTCTACGCTATTAATAATAAGGGAAGACGGTCTAATATCACAGAGTCGAAAGAAAACTAAATGTGAAGGCCTACAATACAGAAAGCTCATAACATTGATCAACAATAACATTACACTGACCATTGTTTATTGTGACGTGCTTTGTGTCTTTTGTTGCCACTCATCTCTTACAGACGGAATTACTGCTGTATACCGAGTATTTTTTTTAAAATTTGCTCTACGTCGCACCGACACAGATAGATTTTACGCCGACGATGGAATAAGAAAGGGCTAGAAGTGGGAAGGAATAGGCTCTGGCCTTAATTACGGTACAGACCCAGCATTTGCCTGGTGTGAAAATTGAAGAACACTTGAAACCATTTTCAGGGCTGTCGGCAGTGGGGTTCGAACCACTACCTCCAGGAGCGCACGGCCAACACGCCCGGTCGTACCGAGTATAACAGCCTGCCTGAATATCGGCAGGAAGTAGCTGGGGAGTTAGATAACTTTCTTCTTAAGCATGCCATTCCTCTGATATATACATTTTCTGATACTGCTGGTACGTAACAAACTGGTTCATCATAGCATTCGAACAATTCAATCCCTACTCTGAGGCACTGATTGGAATGTGCAGTGTGCATATTTAACGGAATAATGGCAGAGGAGTGTTCACGGCTGTCTGCGGCCTGGTCATTCCAGCACTGGAACTTTCGTCTGTTAGATCGCCACCGTAGTAATGTTCGTTAAAAGTGAGAAAATGTGCAGTTTTTTATTTGATCGAGTACCGGTATTTTATATGATAACGTTGGTTTTACTCGATACAATCTACTGATGTTTTTATAATGGCCTAAGCTGACATCGGTTAGGAAAACCATAAAAAAAGTCTTTCTGAGAATCCCGTAGCGAAGCACGGGTACATCAGCTAGTATAATAGAAATATAATAATAATGTTATTTGCTTTACGTCCCACTAACTTCTTTTTAAGGTCTTCGGAGACGCCGAGGTGCCGGAATTTAGTCTCGCAGGAGTTCTTTAACGTGCCAGTAAATCTACTGACACGGGGCTGTCGTATTTGAGCACCTTCAAATACCACCGGACTGAGCCAGTATCGAACCTGCCAAGTTGGGGTTAGAAGGCCAGCGCATTAACCGTCTGAGCCACTCAGCCCGGCTATAATAGAAATTGATGATATTCTAAGCTATTCTATGCTGCAATACCAATGTATCAAAGATAAAGTGCAAAGAATAAAACACTTCGTCTTCTTCTTGGGGAGAAATGTTTGGGCTCTTTTATTTCACCTATTCACAAGTGCTCTGCCTATACAGTATCATGTCTATACACGAGCCTGCGCTGTGCTACGAATCAGTTCGGTTGTACAGTGTGAAAGTTATTTACTTGGTGGTAGTGAGGAGTTCGTTCGTGCTTTGTGTATTGTGAAGTTAGCGTGTGATGGCTGCCACCAGTGGTGGGAGGCTCCCTCTCGATATCTCACAGTTACCAGTTGAAAAGGAGATTGAGATGGAAATGGAAGATATTTCTCTAAATAGTCAATCTAATACTCTGCGAACCATGTGACCTTGCCGTGGTGGGGAGGCTTGCGTGTCCCAATGATGCAGATAGCCGAGCCGCAGGTGCAACCATATCGGATGGGTATCTGTTGAGAGACCAGACTAACGAATGGTTCATCGCAAGGGGGGTAGCAGCCTTTCGGTAGTTGCAAGGGCGGCAGTCTAGATGATTGACTGATACGGCCTTGTAATAATACTCAACATGGCTTAGCTGTGTTGATACTGCTACACGGCTGAAAGCAACGGGAAACTACAGACGTAACTAACTCCCGAGGACATGCAGCTCTCTCTGTATGAATGATGTACTGATGATGGCTTCCTCCCGGGTAAAATATTCTGGAGGTAAACTAGTCCCCCATTCGGATCTCCGGGTGGGGACTACACGAGAGGGGGCGATCATCAGGAAGATGGATACTGACATTCTGCGAGTCGGAGCGTGGAATGTTAGAAGTTTCAATCGTTGTGGTAGGTTAGAGAATCTGAAAAGGGAGATGGATAGGCTAAAGTTAGATGTAGTTGGCATAAGTGAAGTACGTTGGCAGGAAGAACAAGATTTTTGGTCAGGCGACTACCGAATTATCAACACAAAATCAAACAGAGGAAATGCAGGAGTTGGTTTAATAATGAATAAGAAAATAGGGCAGCGGGTAAGCTACTACGACCAGCATAGTGAAAGAATTATTGTCGTCAAGATAGACACCAAACCAATGCCCACCACAATAGTGCAGGTCTATATGCCTACTAGTTCAGCGGATGATGAAGAAATTGAAAGAATATATGAGGAGATAGAAGATTTAATACAATATGTAAAAGGTGACGAGAATCTAATTGTGATGGGACTGGAATGCAGTGGTAGGCCAAGGAAGAGAAGGTAGTACAGTAGGAGAATTTGGATTGGGACAAAGGAACGAAAGAGGAAGTCGGCTGGTTGAATTCTGCACTGATCATAATTTAGTCCTTGCCAATACTTGGTTCAAACACCACAAACGACGGCTGTATACGTGGACGAGCCCTGGAGACACTGGAAGGTATCAAATAGACTTCATTATGATTAGGCAGAGATAAAGAAACCAGGTGTTGGATTGCAAAACTTTCCCAGTAGCAGATGTGGACTCTGACCACAACTTGTTGGTCATGAAATGCCATCTGAAGTTGAAGAAATTGAAGAAAGGAAAGAATGCAAAAAGATGGGATCTAGACAAGTTGAAAGAAAAGAGTGTGAGGGATTGTTTCAAGGAACATGTTGCACAGGGACTAAATGAAAAGTCTGAAGGAAACACTATAGAGGAAGAGTGGAGAGTCATGAAAAATGAAGTCAGTAGGGCTGCTGAAGAAATGTTAGGAAGGAAGAAAAGATCAACTAAGAATCGGTGGATAACTCAGGAGATACTAGACCTGATTGATTGATGAACGACGAAAATACAAGAATGCTAGAAATGAAGAGGGCAGAAAAGAATACAGGCGATTAAAGAATGAAGTGGATAGAAAGCGCAAGATAGCTAAGGAAGAATAGCTGAAGGAGAAGTGCAAGGATGTCGAAGACTGTATGGTCCTGGGAAAGGTACTAAGTCTGCTTGCCAGAGATCATCTTTTCCTCGTGTAATAACGCGTCTGCGACAGTAGGTGCGACGTGCTGGTTTATGTAACTCATGTGCGATGTTTACCTTTACAGGTGAGATCTTCTCTTGACGAGCCATTACAAAATAATACCGGCATAACGTAGTTCTCTTTCTATTTCTAGAATTTCTGATCCGTGACCAGTGTGACCAGCCTCTTGCGCTCTTAAAAGTTGTAATCGTTCAACGAGTAAGTTTGGGTCATTCCAGTATCTTACATCCACATACGGCAACAAAGGCTTGTAGATAACGTCTAGACTACGTGCAGTCGGAAACAGCTTAGAAATAAACTCACGATACTTGTAAATCTTATTCGAATTTACAGCTTCTGTTCTCTTGTAATTACGTCGTGTTGCGTCAGTAGCAAAAAGTATTGCTTTATATTTTTTAAGATCATCTTGTAAAATTATATCCTTGTCAGGTATTCGTGAGAAAAGAAGTTCTAAGAGTCCTTTCGTAGGTTTATAGGTAACACATTTACAATGAGTTTGTTGCTATTAATCTTAACATTTGAATTTCCTATCCGGAAACAGTCATCTTCGTAGCGAATACCGTAGGTAGTGTCAGTTTGTCCTGTAAAACGTTTTTCTATATAAGGTGCAAAGAGAGATCCATAGGTATCTTGAATAAAAGTTCTAAACTGATTGCGATACTCTGGTGTAATCATAACCTCAGACAAAGATGGTAGATTTTGCGTCGATGTAGTAGGTGTTTCAGCAATAACATCTGTAGTTAAAAACTCAACACGCTTAGATGGTGATGTATCATTAAGTTCTTCTTCTTCTTCTTTATCTTCCTCTTCCTCTTCTTGATCTACATCCTGCTTCTTCTCTTCCGTATGTTCTTCATGCTTTTCTTCTTCATGCTTCTCTTTATGATATGATGTTTGCATAGAAGCAAAACTTGAAGTAGACTGCGGTAATGAAGTAGAATTAAAAATTTCTTTGAGTGGTGTACTTAGTTGTGTTTTTAAAAATAAAAACGTGTCTGCTTGAATACGTTTAAGCTCTTTAAATTTCCATCGAATATTGTTTCGAGCTTGGATGATATGTTTTGTGATCTCCTTGCTAGATGTTAACATGATGGTGGTTTTTAATCAAGTAGTTACTGTAATTCTGTGTTAATGCATATAAAATGATCGAAACCCATGCGATATCGTCCATGCTGTACATCACTTTCTTTATCAATAACTAAAAAGCTGTAACGGTGTAATGACCAACATTTAGCACACATACGTTTAAAGTCATCGAATGCCATATCAGTGTTAACATGATCGTTATACACATGTCGCATGTTGCGCTCATCTTGCCGAAAAAGCACAATAACATTTGCGTTGTCGCGTATCAACTGCTTAGGCACACGAGAATAGGTTTGGCACAAATAGATGCAATCGACATATTTATGCCGACCCATACTAAAGAATACACGAATAACGTTTTGCTGTTCTGTTGCGACATCATCAAAGATCATAAGAGAATTAGGAAGCACATCGTCTGGTGATGGTACTTGCTCATGTGAATTAAATTTAAAATATCTTATTCCATCTTTAACTAGATCATGCATTACAGTTTGTAGAATAGTATATAGCGGCTGATAGAGTGACTTTGCGAAAACGTAAATATTCTCGAAGCGTACACCATTTACAGAAGTAATAAGTGTGAGTAAAAGATTTGTTTTACCGCATCCCGACGGACATACATCGAACAGTAAAAGGAAACAACGTTCCATGACGTTTTCTTGTAGTTGTACTAGAACTAGGTAAGAGATGTGGTACAATGTCGGTAACAGGTAGCGTGTCTTGCTGCTTTATAATCTTCATGATAACTGAATCATAAAGTACGTAATAGTAATATATATATTAAACGAAACAAGAGGCAACGGTTAGTTTATGATTTGCTCTTGACTAGTAAAGTCGTGTCCAGCATGGTGAAACAACGATATCCAAACGACATGAAGAAGAAGAAGAAAGTAAAAACTGTTGGATGGAAAGATGTTATAAAGGCTGCGCATAAAGCTATTCGAGGGGAATACAATCCTCGTGTAGCTATTACTAAGGCGTTACGCGCAGCAAGAGCGAGAATTTCTCCAAAGTGCAGAGCAATATTTAGTAAACGTGCACGAATTATTCCTGTACCAAAACGAGGAGGATTTCTTCCTGCGCTGTTTGCTGGCTTAGCAGCTTTAGGGTCATTGCTAGGTGGTGCTAGTGCTGTAGCGAGAACTGTCAAAGCTGTAGAAGAAGCGAAACAACAGTTGAAAGAGAGTGAACGTCATAACAAGACGATGGAGGCAATTGCGTTACGAGGCAAAGGTGTGAACATGAAGCTAGCGCCATACAAGAAAGGGCTTGGTATCTACATTTCTCCAAAAAACGTCTACTGAATGCACTGCCATATCGAGCTCTAACGCATGATGAAGTTTTTACGTTTGCTAAACAACTAGGAATTCATTATTTTCGAGGAGTGTATATGCGCGATCAACTACCAGTGTGCCCACGTGAACGTGAAAGTGCCGTAATTAACTTGGACGACAGTCGTGGACCTGGAACTCATTACGTTGCTTATGTAAAACGTAAATCTAAAGTATAGTATTTTGATAGCTATGGAGATTTACCTCCTCCTTTTGAGCTCATACGTTATTTCGGAAGCAGTGCAGACATTGTTTACAATAAAAACCGCGTGCAAAACTTTAATACACGCATGTGCGGACGATTATGTCTTATGTTCTTATATCAAGCCCAGACAGTAGAGAAAGTGCATTAGTGTCTACGTGATGACGAACAGTGAAAGAACGTTTGCTGTACGTGGAGAAGGACATGAAACAACCGTCTATTTTTATCCACCAATCGAACTTGATTATCAACCGCATAGTCTTGGACTAGTATCGTTTGAAAGCTACAATAAAATCTATAATGTGCGTGATGGTTTAAACAAGTTCTATTACGATGAGTATGTGCTAACACTACCCTCAGGTAGTTATACAGTAGACGATATTCACGACTATATTGAAAGTACGTTAATTGATCAGTTTAGGGAAGATAGTTTTAGTAATCATAATTACAAGTTCTCAATCACTATAAGCAACATTACACATAAATGTATTATTGAATCATCATTTAAGATTGACTTAAAATCACAACCTGATTCGATTGGACCACTGCTTGGATTTTCATCGAGGGAGCTCCTACCGAACGTACGTTACGAGTCTGATCAACCTATAAAACTCTTCGATGATTATAATGTGAACATTACTTGTAATATTATTACAGACTTGAATAGTAATCTACAACCTTCGCACGCCCTGCACGACTTTATTGTTACAGAGGAACGTGGATATACTATTTGTGAGAAACCAGCAGTAGTTCTTTATCATCCTGTGTCTGTAAAACACATTAGCAACATTACTCTTAGACTTGTAAATAAACATAATCAGCTTATTCATTTAGATCAGCACGCGTACGTAGCTTACAAACTACATCTTAAACCAGTATGAAAACCATCTATAAAACACGGTGTACATTCCGAAGACATACCACATGTGTGCAGAGACTCATCGAGTTAACAGATACCCATAAGCAGATACTCCAAGATTTAGGATATACACTACTACTTCAGAATGGAGGAAATGCTAGACATTACGAATACAGTAGAAAGTCGTGAAGGTGTAGTACGAAGTGAGCTTCATTCCTATCAACCTTTTACGTTTGGATTAAATAACAATGATGAAATTCATTTCATTATTAATCAACAAGATGTTTACACCTCACCACACGAAAGCTACCTCTATATTGAAGGACGATTAGAAAAGTCTGATGGAAGTGGACCGAGCACTTCACAACTAAACAACCATGCTCTAGCTTTTCTCTTTTCTGAAGCGCGGTATGAAGTAAATAATGTTGAAATAGATCGAACGAAGAATGTTGGTATTACAAGTGCAATGAAACTCTACCCTTCTTTCTGTGATGAAGAAAGTAATCTTTTGCGGATGGCTGGATGGTGTCCAAAAGCTACTAACAACTGGATGATTAATGAGGATGGAACTTTTACGGGTATGTTATCACTGAAACATATTTTTGGATTCGCAGAAGACTTTACACGTATTATAATCAACGCAAAACAAGAGCTTATTCTAATCCGTGATCGAAGTGATTACAATTCTCTTAAAGCAGTAGAAACACCTGTAGAATCGAAAATAACACTGCATCGTATACTGTGGCGGATTCCACATGTAACCTTATCTGATCGTGAAAAACTTCGATTGCTCAAGATTGTAGAAAATGATACACCATTACCTATACGTTTTAGAAGTTGGGAGCTGCATGAATATCCTGTGTTACCACCTACAAACAAGCATAGCTGGGCTGTTAAAACATCACGTTTTACTGAGAAGCCCTTGTACATTAATTTTTGGATTTCAAACTAATCGTAAATTCAATCACGAAAAAGATAGCTCACTGTTTGATCACTGCAAATTAAGACACGTTAGACTATATCTCAACGGAATTACGTATCCCTACGAAAACATCGACATTAACTTTGAGAAAAGTAAGTTTGGGATGCTCTATGACATGTTTTGTAAATTTCAATCATCGTATTATCAGAAAGAAGATCGTCCGCTATTTACACCTCAAGAATTTAAAAATAAAGCACCGATTGTAGTTATAGACTGCTCTTATCATGAAGAATCTATAAAAGAATCTCCAGTTGATATTCGTTTAGAATTTGAAACATCTGAAAACATTCCTGCTAACACAGCAGCCTATTGTCTTATTATTCATATGAGTGATGTTACTTACCATCCGCTAACGAATATTGTTACGAGACTATAAATAAGAATAGATCATTATCATTTTCATTAGTGTGTGCTTCGACATCGTACGCTATGGAACAAAAATGTAAATGTGCATGCTGTTTGCATGCTCATACGCAACATCTTATTTATGTTTCACGAGTGAGTAAGGCTATTAAGATGTTCTATAAACGTAGATCGTCGATGCCGAAACATCTTATTCAATACTTACCACCAGGATTTTTATATACGTACGCTGCCTCTTACGTACATAATTTTTGGGACATCCTTCCTCTACACAGTAAGATGTCGATCGAAGTAGCTTTATGCAGAACTTGTGAACGACATTGCAAGCATCGAGGAGAAAATGGTGATGATGATTGGGATGGACCAAATTCGAGGATTGAACACTGTACACAGTGTATGAATGAACTTTCTCTAGTACCTCATGATGATGATGATGATGATGATGATTCCGAAAAGGAATAACAGCAAGGTAAGAAGTATATGATCTTCTCTGTAAAGCATAACATACTTAGTATAATATATTTCTAAATGCTTTGTTTAATTTGAATGTTGCAGGAGGCATTACAGAAGCATACGTTGTTAAGAAGCACACTAACCTTGTCAGCAGCAAAAACGAACACTGTTGTAGTACATTTGTAAATAAATATTTGATCGCATTCAAAAAATGTTGTACTTATTGCATTGCTTTACACCGACTTACTCTTACGAAAAACGATCAGGTCTAAACATGCACAATGACGTCATCACAACAGCACGTGCTTACTCTAGCTTTCCCGATGCATGTTTAAACTTGTTCGAATTTACCGCTACCACATTCCTTTACACCGACTTACTCTTAAGAAAAACGGACAAGTCTAAACATGCATGATGACGTCATCACTGCAGCACGTGCTTACTCTAGCTTTCCCGATGCGTGATTAAACTTGTTCGAATTTACCGCCACCAAATTTCAACTAAAGAGTGCAGCAGCGAGGTAAGCGATGTAAGATAGCGGTAGCTAAAGATAGCAGCACGGTGCTCTGTTGATTAAAGATGGCTGCTTGTCAAAAAAGATTTTTTCAAATTATCCGCCACCACATAGAGTGCAGCACTGAGGTTTGCGATGCAAGATGGAATTTACCCGCAAGATAGCACCACGATGCTCTTTTCATTAAAGACGGCAGCTTGTTAAATAGAATTTTTCAAATTAACCGCCTCAAAGGTAAGTAGCTAAAGAGGGCAGCACTGTTCTCTCAGGATTAAAGATGGCTGCCTGTCGAAAATAATTTTTCAAATTAACCGCCTCAAAGGTAAGTAGCTAAAGAGGGCAGCACTGTTCTCTCTGGATTAAAGATGGCTGCTTGTCGAAAAGAATTTTTTCAAATCATCCGCCACCACAAAGAGGGCAGCACGGTGCTCTCTTGATTAAAGATGATGGATGACAGCTGAAGAGCGAGTAGAATTTGTTTCCAAACAAGAGCACGTGGAATTTGCCGCCACCACATAGAGTGCGGCACTGTTCTCTCTAGATTAAAGATGGCGGATGACAGCTGTCAGAAAAGCGCATAGGTTTGTTTCCAAACAAGAGCACGTCGAATTTGCCACCACCACATTTCAACTAAAGAGTGCAGCACTGTTCTCTCTGGATTAAAGATGGTGGATGACAGCTGTCAGGAAAGCACATAGGTTTGTTTCCAAACAAGAGCACGTGGAATTTGCCGCCACCACATTTCAACTAAAGAGTGCAGCACTGTTCTCTCTGGATTAAAGATGGTGGGTGACAGCTGAAGAGCGAGTAGAATTTGTTTCCAAACAAGAGCACGTAGAATTTGCCGCCACCACATTTCAACTAAAGAGGGCAGCACGGTGCTCTCTGGATTAAAGATGGCGGATGATAGCTGTCAAAAAAGCGCATAGGTTTGTTTCCAAACAAGTGCACGTGGAATTTACCGCCACCACATAGAGTGCAGCACTGTTCTCTCTGGATTAAAAATGGCGGATGATAGCTGTCAAAAAAGCACATGGGTTTACTTCCAAACAAGAGGACGTGGAATTTGCCGCCGCCACATTTCAAAGGTAAGTAGCTAAAGAGGGCAGCACGGTTCTCTCCGGATTAAAGATGGCGGATGATAGCTGTCAGAAAAGCACATGGGTTTGTTTCCAAACAAGAGCATGTAGAATTTGCCGCCACCACATTTCAACTAAAGAGTGTAGCACTGAGGTTAGTGATGCAAGATGGCGGATGACAGCTGTCAGAAAATAGCACGTGAATTTGTTTCCAAACAAGAGCACGTGGAATTTCCCGCCGCCACAAAGAGGGGCAGCGCTGTGCTCAAAGATGGCTGCTGTCACGTGGAATTGTCTGCCACCACAGGTATCTAGCTAAAGAGGGCAGCACTGAGGTTTGCGATGCAAGATGGCTGCTGTCAAAAAGCATTTTTCAAATTATCCGCCACCACATTTCAAAGGTAAGTAGCTAAAGAGGGCAGCACTGTGATTAAAGATGGCGGATGACAGCTGCACTTGGATTTGTTTATCTCGAGCAATGAGGTTAAGTTGGTAGCACTAAGGTTTAGGCCCGTCAAGATGGCAGCACTGCCGATGACAGGTGACGAATTTTACATCTACTACGATAAAGAGGGCAGCACAGTGCTCTGTAGTTTAAAGATGGCGGATGACAGCTGTCAAAAAAGCACGTGGCTGTCAAAAAGCACGTGGCTTTGTTTACTACGCGCTAGTTAGGTTATGTTGGCACTACTGAGGTTTAGGCCCGTCAAGATGGCAGTACTGCCGATGACAGGTGACGAATTTTACATCTACTACGATAAAGAGGGCAGCACAGAGCTCTGTGGTTTAAAGATGGCAGATGACAGCTGTCAAAAAAGCACGTGGCTGTCAAAAAGCACGTGGATTTGTTTACTACGCGCTAGTTAGGTTAAGTTGGCACTACTGAGGTTTAGGCCCGTCAAGATAGCAGTACTGAGGTTAGCGGTGCGTTGTTGTCTGTCAAAAAGCACGTGGCTTTGTTTACAAATTCAAATTTCGCGCTAGTTAGGTTAAGTTGGCAGCACTGGAAGAGGCCTCTGGCTGAGGTGGAGGAGGCATCTGGGAGGCCTCTGGCTGAGGTGGAGGTGGAGGTGGCATCTGGGAGGCCTCTGGCTGAGGTGGAGGTGGCCTCTGGGAGCCCGAGGTGGAGGTGGCGCTAGAACCCGCTTATTGTACTACTAACCACGCTGAGACAATATTAAATAGTGTGAGCCTCCCCCTTATTACATTTTGGACTGGCTTTGCGCCCTAGAATATCTGTGTCAATTGGCTGCTCTGCAATATCCCGTTTTAAGCTAATGTATCCCGCGCGCCATTCGTCTGGCCTTGTGTTTGGTTGCGCATAACTGCGCATGCGCCGGCCTACTACCAGAGTGACTTGCTGCTTCCTCGCGTCTGACGCGAGAGCTAGTTCGCTTGGGTCAGCCATGACGCGCGCTTGTGTACTGGTGTGCTGCACCATGGAGAGGTGGATTACCAGAAAACCTCCTTAATTGCTTCATTAACGGGGATTTTCCCCGGTGGAACCAGTTGGAGACCTCCTGCCATTTCTTCTGATCATATTTTAGCATCTATATTTCGTCTGGATACTCGGTAACAAGGTCTGATGCTGGTCGTGTGACTGCATTCTTCGTCAACAATGGCCAGGTTTGAAATTCTCACAATTTCTTCACCACCAAAGGTATGTACCAGTGTTTGAAACATTTTTAACGTCGTCCCGAAGAGGATTTTGATATTTTCGAAGATTTCAGGAAAAATAATAATAATAATAACGATTTGAACTTCGTCGCTAAATTGGTACCTATTTGACGTGTGCAGTTGTGAAAATCTGAAAAACAGTTTCGGCAACTAATCACAGTAATGTGGAAGGTTCACAGTGAACTGAATTGGGATTATTAATTTAAAATTTAAATGAGTTCTTTTTGGCACTTTAAATTGTAACCTTCCTTGTGAACCAAGGTACAGTCTCCAAGGTATCGGGCTTTACTTTCTTCGGCTTTCTGTTTGGTTTCCTGTGTTTTGTTTTCCAATTCGTTTGGCATGTTTTCTTCTCCCCTCCCCCTTCTGGGGTTTTTGGTGAATTAAAATTTTCTCTCGCCTGTTTTCCTCCTTGTTTTTGGAGGCGTTGCTTTTGTTTGGTGGTTACCTTGGCAACGGTTTGGTGTGGGTATTGTTGTCGGGTTTTAATGTTGTCTGGCGCATGGAGCCTGTGTGGATCTTGAATTATATATTTCTGAGTTGAGTGTATCGTTTTCTGTTTAAATGTTAATTTATTAATTTTGACCACCCTTTAAGGTTGTGTTACCATTTTCTTGCCCCGGGCTGTGTGTATTTTTACGTAAAATTCTATATGTCTTGGAAACCGTCCTTGGTGGAAACTGAACGTTTTTAATTTTGGTAATTATGAGAAGCGGCCGCGTTGAAGATCCATTTTATTGAAAACTTGTTAACTGAATATATTTTTTAAATTAATTAACTATCCGTGATCGATCACATTTTATTTCAAGGTAGTATTTATGTAAGGAAGTCAATTGGTTTTCCGTTGTTTTCTGATCACATTTTATTAGGTACGGAGGTCATCCTTTTCCTTTCTTTGTTGTTTTCATAAAAATTTCAATTTATTATCTGTTAAAGAGTATTTATTTACCATTAATTGTTAATTGATAATGAATTAATTTTTCTTTAAAACCATACCTGGGTATTTTCTGATTTATTTTATTTATTGCTAATTACTTTTCCACTTTTCAACCTTACGTTGACTTGATTTACATTTTGGCTTTACGTCTTAAAATAAACATAGGTTTTATCAACTTAATGACTTGGTTTGTTACCTACAATTTGCCCTTCAATTAAAATTCTTTAACTTCATTGGAGTGCTGGTTTTCATTCGCCACATTCGGTGGAGCACTGCCACCGATTTTCTTGTGTATTTTCTTCCACGGCCTTAAGTCGTCTTCCTCCGCTGCTCCCGGTAAATTATTTCTATGGTTTCTTGTTTTTTTTATTGTGCTTGAACTTTTGTTGTTGCTCTACTTGTGCCCATCTTCTCCCTCGTGTTCGCTATAACTCCCATTTTGGGGCGGACACGCTAGCAACCTTCTCACCAGGGTCTCTATCTATCTATCTCTCTCTCTCTCTCGTCCTCTCTCTCTCTGTCCTTTTTCCTCTCTCTTCTACTCTCACCCTGGTGGGTAAGGTTATTCACCTCATCATCCCTAGGTCGTACCGGGGACCTAGAGGGTGGTGACCGGTGAGAGTGGTATCAGAGCGGTGGTTGTTTGTTGTTCCACTGTTGTTCTGAACCCGATTTGAGTGGTAGCAGACCTGTTGTTGTTGTTGTTGTTGTTGCTCTGCTGCCTAATCTCAGTTGTTTCTGCCTTGTGCAGCCTAACTTTCCTCCCCTCCTACCCTTGCTTGGTGCAGTGCTGTGGCGAATGTTGGTGGATGGAAATCAAAAACTAAGAAGCTAAAAGTGTTATTGTCAATAACTATTGTAAAAGGAAATGCAAGGATCTCGTGTAATTCCCTATGTTATTTGTTTCATGTACCTGTGTTTTGGAGTTCCCTGTTGCTTTCAACTGTGTTATGCTGAGCTGTATGGACTTACCTACTTGCTGATTATGATTTTGAAACCCTTTGGGTACCTGTGCTGTGAATTCTGCTTCTGCCTTGCTGTTTCGAGGTGACCTGTAAATTTTTCTTCCTCTTCCTGGCGGATTTGGTGAGTGACTGCATGTAATTAATTATTCTGGGTTGGTGGAAGTTGTAAAAATTGAACAACTTGTAATGGAGTATGACTTGGTTGACTCAGGGCTACTGGTGTACTACCGCTTAGTACATGTCCTGTATTATGTGTACTGGCTGTCAACCTTGTATTTTTGCTGCCTACCTCCATACTGTGGTTGCGATTTCGGTGGGAAGTAATCTGGTTTTATCTTGGAGAGCTTTTCTGATCATTATGTTATGTGAAGGTTGCTCGGTTGCTTTTGGAGAGTGACATAGGGTGTCCTGGGATCATTTTATTGCGTTATCTGTTCTGGCCTTGCTTTGGGCTCCGAGACTTAATGATGTTACTATCATTTCTAGCATATTTCCTGTATGGTACCTCGGTGGTGTACATGCTAACAGTTTATTTGTCTTCTAAATTTAATACCTTCTTACTGCGTTAACTCTGGTGTGTGATTCTGATTATAATTTGACCTGGCCACTAAGCATGTCCAAATATGCCTACTTATATTTGTAAACGGTTATGTGCTGTAGTGTACGGTGATGTGTTATGCCCTTTCATGGTTTTGAACTGTGACCTGGTGTTATGGCGTTGATGGTTGTATGTGCTTTTCATTTAATTGGGGCTGTGTGGGTAAAGTTATTTGCCCCTACTAACTTATGGCTAACCTCTGTTGTTTCCATGCCAGTAACCGTTCTTGGCTGTTAGTATCTGATAATCTAGTGGGCAACATCATGGTATTCTGAAACTTACTAGCCTGTAATGTTTCTGTTCTCTTTGGTTGGTGTTTAATTTGGAAATTGCTTACCCTTACTCGTCTATTGTTATTTCTTTAAATTTGGTTTAGGTTACTGTTATCTGAAGTGTAGTTGGCTTTTAGTGTGCCGTTAAATATGCACCCTTGTGAGATCATGTCTGGGTTGTTTGACCTGTTACTAGAGACGTGTTCCCATCCTTGTGTGGAATTTGGTATATTGAAATCTGCCTATATGATGTGCCTCAATCATTACCGAGCTTTTGTGTGTTTGTGCTCTGGCTGAGTGCTGTGTGTTGTTGGCATGAGTGTCCTTTCATTTCATCATCCCATCCGTGAATATGTATGTATGCCTGGTCTTGGTTTGTGATTGGAGTTATCCTTTGGTCAACTGTTTGTGAGGCAGTTATCAGTTGTGGTTGGGCCATGTTGGCCGGTATTAGGTTGGAATAACTAGATGGCCTTGTGCCTGAGCTGCAATAGTTTTACCTGGTTTTTTCCTTCCTGATTATTGGTCGGACGTGCTTAGCTATTTCTGGTGTGTCGTGAACCATCTTCCTCGTGTAACCTATCAGCTAGTTGAAGTACATTTATCTGGTGTCTGGGCCACTTTTAGTTTTCCTACTCGTAACTTGTCTTGCTGTGTATTAATTAATCTGACTGACCTTTTCTGAACTACTGCTTTGGATTTCATCCTGCTGTAAATGTTACTTGGTAATTTGGTGTTTCTTATGCCTGATTATTCTCTCCATTTGGTATCGTGCACTGCCATGGTAATTATAGGCCTAGAAAATGTGTTGTCAAAATTTGTTAACCTATTGGTACTTATCTAATTCCTTTGAGTTGTAGGTTCAAGTATCCCTTACCATATCTACTTGTCGGGTCTTGTGTTGTGTTGTTGATGATCCTCTGCCTGAGGGGTGGTATATGCCCTTTTGAACCTTCATTGGGATGGCTTTGGACATATGTAAGGTGGTTGTGTTGTGACGGTACCGTGGATTATTTTTGGGGAACTATTTTGGGGTGGCATGAGAACTTCACGGCATGTTGTTGAGGATGTTTGTGTTCCTTTAATCCCTTTGTGGGGCTGACACATGTCCGGTGTGGTTTGTCATGGTTGGGTTATTCTTTTGTGTTGTATTATTTGGTGATGTTGGCACCTTGGTATGGGCAGTGTTCGTGTCTGTCTTTGATTTACCTCCGTGTTCTGTGGATATGGCCATTTTCTTCTACATGAATCTACTACTCTCAGAATTAGCTTGTTGGTTTTCAGTAATGTGTCTGTTTGGTATGCTCGGGTTTTACCTTCCCTGTCTCCATGCTTTTCCTATTGATCTGATGTCGTGTCTGTAACTTCTTCTACTGTACCGGGGACCTAGAGGGTGGTGACCGGTGAGAAAGTTTATCAACGTACCATTGCCTACTCTCCATCTCACAACATTTTCGAGGTCACGTTGCAGTTACTCACAATCTTGTAACTTATTTATTACTCTATAGATGATAACATCTGATTCCATTCCTTTACTCATATCATCCATGCTAAGTAAGCTACGCGAGCACTTGTCCCATGAGATGAGATAGACGCTGACGGCACGTTTCAATGTCATAATGGGAGTAAGAATGAACTATATCAACTGCATGCGCAAGAATTCTGGCAGAACGCGTAACCAATTGTTCAAGGTCGCTCATGCATAAGGCAAAAAGCAATCCAGTAGGATGTCCCCCTGGTGTAAACCAATGGATGAATGACGAGACCGCATAGAATGATGAGCAGATTGAATAATGAGGTTCCGATGGACTAACAAGCTGCGCAGAATATGTAAAAAACATTGTGCCGGTAGTCCTTTCTGAGCAAGGATGCTCCCCAGAATATGAAGAGGAACCGAATCAAAGGCACCAAGTATATCCAAGAAGGTCACAGTGGTGCTATTCTTACGGAATTTAGATAGTAAAATGTCTATAATTAGAATGTTAACGGCATCCTGAGCACTACGACCTTTCAAATAGGCAAATTTATATTTTGGTAATAACTGATAATATTAGAGACCCCACATGAGTCGCTGAAGTAATATATTTAAAAAGGTCTTTTAAGTCACGAACCGAGAACAATGCCTCGAAAATTACGAATCAGTAGGCAGATGACGTGGTTTAATAGGTAGCAAGAAATCATTCCAGGTTTAGGGGGCAACAGTAGTTAGCAAGATATTGTTGTAAAGGTTTAACGGTGTCGTTTTAGCACGTAGAAGGAGTAATCGAAGCATAATATATGAGATGTAATCGGGGCCAGGAATAAAGCTATTGGCCTAATGCTGGGCTGACTCAAGTTCATTGAGATTAATAATTTTCAACAAAACGCAAAGTTGAGGAGTGGAAGAAGACAGAGCGGGGTGAAATTCAGGCACTGTATAATCTGGGGTAAGCGAAGTAAGAAATGAGGATAATATATGTTTTGGAATTACAAAGGGGGTATGATGTGAGAAGCCCGGGTAAGGGCCTATAGGGCGTTCCATAGCCGTGAAGGAGTGATGTGGGTGTTTAATGAAAAGATGAATGATTGTCATGCAACACGACGTTTAGAATTGAATACAGGCTTGGAATGGGCTATAGATGTTTGAGACGGAAATAGTGTTGAGGAGCTAATGTTTTCCGATATATGCGACATAATCTGCGCCGTTTCATTACCAGTTGATGACACTCAGCATTCCACCACTTCAATCATTGATGATGTAGTTGGTGAGATGAGACAATTCTATATGGATGATGGATGTCTATATAATCTCGTATGATGGGAATAAAGTTTGAAAATGTAAATCGCAATCGGAAAGAAGGTCTATACGATGTGTAACGTCTGATGTGAAAGAGATACTATCAAAATTCCGCAGAGAGCGAACATTACTTACACGTGCATGGGAGAAACGGGTGAGAGGGGTCTACCTATACCATACGTAATCAAAATAGGAAAATGGTCGCTGATATGCGTGTCCGATAAGGTACACCAAGTGATTTCGCCAATGATGGTTCGACATTGCGATAGGTTTACCGCAGTTGGAGGGGAACCAGGAGGGGTTAGACGAGTAGGGGAACCATCATTTAATATAACAAAATCGTAATACTGTGAGGCGGCAAAGAGATGGAAACACTGAGTGGTATCAACTCAACATCCCCATGCAATATGATGTATGTTTAGGTCTTCAAGTATTAAAACCTCAGCCGAGAAAGAAATTGCAAAAATAATTGATACCAGAGAGAGTGTTTGATATAAATATCAGGCGGGCAATAAATATTAACAATATGAAGGTTTTTATATATAATGCCGAAGACAAAGGTATTTGGTATGCGGTACGATATCTGGAGAAGTTGATATGTTAACTGATGGTGAATAAACATGGCTACACCACCATAGCCAACATCATCACAGCGTTCAACATTAAATCCTTTGAGATGAATATCCGTAGATGGTGTAAAACAAATCTCCTGTAATGCTATTATCTCGAGGACACTCATTAATTCGAGAAGTGGATGTCATAGGTGACTCAGAGGATGTGGATCGTTGTAGGGGAAAGACTGATATATGCAAAGGCATGGGTGGAGGTCGGATAATATTTAGATATCCAGACCCATCAAATGCACGCTGGGAAGCTGTTCGTGGATCTTTACAACAACTTGCGTAAATTTACGCTTTCTGGGGTTTTTAACACGCGAGGAAGTTACGGGAGGGGGAGGAGATGTGCATTATCAGCAAGATTGAATTCAGGCGCCAGCATTCTTGAGGATGCTCCTGAAAATGGAATGTTTTCCAAATACATAATTATATGATAGCTGTTTGATGCTTATGTGTTGGACAGTCTAATGAACCGGTTGAATGTTCTTATTGACAATGTACATATCTTCACATATTTTCTAAGAACTCTGATGTAAGATGATTCAGAGAGCAATTACAGCAACGTGGCATCCTAGGTTGGACATTTTTTAGTATGGCCATATCGCTGGCTTTGGAGCAATGTTTTTATTATTTGCTTTACGTCGCACCGACACAGATCTGTCTTATGGCGAAGATGGGATAGGAAGGGCCTAGGAATTTGAAGGACGCGGCCGTGGCCTTAATTAAGGTACAGCCCCGGCAATTGCCTGGTGTGAAAATTGCAAACCAAGGAAAACCATCTTCTGGTCTGCCGACAGTGGGACTCGAACCCACTATCTCCGATTACTGGATACTGGCCGCATTTAAGCGACTGCAGCTATCAAGTTCGGTGGAGCAAATTATAGGAGAAAAATATATGGTTGAACCTCCAAAGGGATTTGGTATAATGATACGTACTGTGGAGGATATTGCGATCGAAACACAACTTTAATAGATCATGTAGGTACATACGTCACTCCACTCGGTTGAAAGACCTTACGTTTAAATCGCTGTACCGATTTGACTTTGATCGTAGACTAAAGTATTTAAGTATGTCCTCATCAGTTATATCCTTTTCATCACCACGAATTATGACAACTCTGATGATATTGGAGCTAGGAATGTACGCTTTGAGAACATTGGTAGATAAAATAGAATGGCATAAAAAGGTTCAATGGTGGAACTAGATTCCACCTACAAGCGGTTACGACCTTTAGGGGTTATGCCTTTAACGTAGATACAATGATCAAAGAACATACGTCCTAACGCCATCGGATGCAATCGTCCAATATTGTAAGTCCCCTTAACATGGACAAAAATAATGAACAGGCCATAATGGGCCTGCTGATTCAAACTCCGGTTCAATAGAAAGTGGGGTCAGTGAAACATTGCCTTCGGACGGATGAGATGATAAAGACTGTTGCTGAGTATTCACGATGTGAGTTAGATTTTTCGTGTCTGTATTCATGCACACATGCTCTTCGTGTTCAACGTTTTCATTTGAAGCAGGATCTGGTGCTTCGTCCCGTCCACTATCGGCATCCATGATAATTCAAAAGGACACAAAGTATTGGTCACTACTCGACAATGAAGGCCAAACACACAACACAATTATCGCCACACACCGACTGTCTCGGAGCACGATTCAGAACGGAATGTAAACTGAACGTGATTTCTTACTCAAAGAACTGTATATACTAATGAGCATGCGCACTTGGTAGGAGTATATTCTCAGCCCAACTAGTATGTACTCCGTTTGGTAAGAATAAAAAGTGTCTCCTCTGATGGAGTAGATACTCAAGCGCGCCTTGTGGATCATTTGAAATTGAGTAGATACTCATCTTGTGTAAGATCGTCAACTGTCGTCTTTGGTTACAATCCCAACAAAAAAAAACTAGATCTGGTTTACCTTGTAGTTTTTTATCGGTTGTTCGTTCGTCGATATGGAAAGCATTCCTTCGTTGACATTTTCAAATATTTTGCGGGAACATGCGGTACTATTGAGCACTCCCTGCTCGGTACGCACCCGATGGCTGCTTACACTGCCTGCTCATTCCATACTCAAAGGTGTAACACGACTTGCGAAGAATCCGCCCCTCCCTGGCAGCACCAAAATGGCCCTGGTTATAGCGGGAACATAGGTTGATAAGTACATAAGCGACGTTGAATCTCTGAAAACAAACTAGGAAAAGGAAATAGTTTTACTTATAAAGTTGTCCCCTAGAGATGTATAGCTTCAGGACTTCTGGAGAAGTAGGTTTCGACGGACAAGAACCTGGAAACTTCGTCTGTATTAGACTCCTCTACATTACTAAGCACGTCATAATTACGTGTTCAAAAGAGGTTAACACAAGCACACACAGCAAGCCTAAAAGGCGATGCGTGGAGAAGATGACGTGAGAGTCACGTGATGAACGGAGTAGGCAGGCAGCAAGTGAGCAGAGCAGTAGAGTGAGAGAAGCAGCGGCGGCGTGATCGGAGAAAGAGCAGCATGCGAAGGTAGGAAATATACGTAACATTTAGCGAAGATCGTAACACAGGGGTGGCCAGGATCCGCACATGACAGCAATATTTTTAGGAATTCTAGAACTCATGCCCAATTTGAAGCTGGAGTATTTCCCCTATATATGCTGTTGGGAGATAGTGGATACCGCTGTTATCACTATTTACTTACACCTACAATGCACGAAGAATGCCGCGCAGAACGAGCAAAATTACAGGGCATACAAGAAGAAAAGGTCAGTGATCGAACGGTCTTTCGGTGTTGTCAAAAGGCGATTTCCGTGTCTGAGAATGAAACTAGCAATAAAGTTACTTCGAGTTCCACCTATCATAGTGGTAACATTTGTACTACATACCTTGGCCATTAACGCAGATGAAGACACTCCTTATGTTGATGATACTGTTTTCAGAGGAAGGGTGATTTATCAAGAACTGCATGAACATGCTGTAAATCGGGGAAATGGAAGAGAAAACACATCACTTAGAACTGCACTGATTAACAACACTTTCCGGTATTTCTGAACTTTTAATTACACTATAATTTGTTATTAACACATTCTGAACTTTTAATTACATTATAACTTGTTATTTCAACTTATTCATTTTTCTGATATTCTTTCATTCTTATTTCTAGTCGCAAGTTCAATATCTTCATTTTCACTGCGTGCTCTTCCTCCAGACACTCGAGCCTCCTCTTATAAAAAGCCTTCCCTAAGTCTTCCTTCTTCCTTCTTCCTTCTTCCTTCTTCCTTCTTCCTTCTTCCTCTTTTAAGGCAGTGAAATTGAGGATCCTGGGTTGGAACTGCACACGGCCTCTTCATTTCGCTCTTCTACTTGAAATTCCTCACCTACAGTTATCACTAATAATCTTTAAGGACATTCGGGATCTGTAGTGACTACACCATATCCTTCACTTCGATGATAACTTCCGCATGGAAGCCAACATCAGCGACGAACTCGCTGACGATGGGATGAAGCTGCGGCTCGAGTACAGCAATAAGTTTCTGCCTACTATTGTCTAAGGAAGGCGGCATATACTGACTGCCCCCATTTTGTACAACTCTACCTTACACTCGGCATTTGCCTGTTTTGAACTCTTCTTCTTGTTCTCATAACATAATTTGAGGGACTTCCATTCCCGCTGGACCACGTTCCTGGAATTGTACTCCAATGCTAAGCGTTTCCAAGCTTCCTCCTTAGACTTCGCAGTGGAGCTGTTGGTCTTTTTATTTTCTATAACTTCCTTGTGTTCTAACGCAATATCAATTAACATATCTTTCTCTTCTTAAACTTTGCAGTACACGTCTTCTTACTTCTCCAATTTGCGGCTTTGTTTACGTATCGCAGACAAATGAATGTCGAATGGTGTCGAGAATTGTCGATCGTTTCCATACAAATCGCAAGTTCGATAGAACTCGATTCGATACAATCGCAATTATCTCTCTTATTTAGCGTTGTTGTCAACTCTGTTTTGTCGAACTTAGTTCAACACTGAACTTGGTTCAGTGATCTGAGATTAGTGTTATACAACTCACACAGAGAACAGAACGAAGTTCATTTCTGATCTTCGATCAAAACTGAACTGCAGTTAGTGATTTTTATGCAACCGGCCATTAGAGTAGTAGGTGACAAACTAACGTTGTCGTGGTAGTATGAAATATATAAGGGACTACTTAAGCGACAACAACTAACGTTTAGGACTATATCTCCTGAAGTATTAAAGATATTTTCATTTTCTTTCCACCACATGAATGATAGAAGATTAGTCATTCAAATAATTCATTTAAAATATTTTTTAGATCCTGAAACGTGTACCTCTCCTCTTTTAAATATGGTTCGTCCATAATTGGAATATGCAAACAGTGTTTGGGTTCCTCACCAGGTATACCTAATAAAAGAAATAGATGGCATGCAAACGAAAGTAGCAAGATTTGTAACAGGGGATTTCAAGAGAAAAAGTAGTGTATCAGAAATGCTACAGAAACTTGGGTGGGAAACTTTAAGTAAGAGAAGGGAGAAAAAATAGTCTTATAAGATTATATAGAGCCTATACAGGAGAGAGAGCATGGGGGGGAAAATCCGTGAGGGGCTTCAGTTGGAAATTAATTACAAGTATAAAATTACAAATTACAAATAATTACAAGAATAAAATCAGAATGGATTTTAGCAGAAGCGATTGGGGTAAATGTTAATTCATTGGGAAGTGCGTGAAGGAGTGGAAAGGTTTGCTCGGGGAAGTATTTGATACTTTTCCAAAATCTGTACAGATATTCAAGAAAAAATTAACTGCAACAGAGAAAATAAGTGTTAGAGGGCATGTTGTAGTAAATATAGAATTTTTGTGAATAAATTAATTCCATCCCCTGGTCTATGGAGATTGGACAGCCGAAGTAGGTGATTTCCTGTAGGTGTGAAGTACGGTGGGGAATTCGGGGGCCCTGGGACCGCTACGGTAGCTGTGAAGGCCCTTCAGGTACTCTTAAAGGTGGTGGCAAACGGGGCTCTGGTTAAGACACAGCAGGTCTTTATGCTTGTTAGGTACCAAAATGGGTTTATAAATGCAATTTAAATCTTAAACTTATAGCATTGTATGGTATTATTTGAAGCAATTCCACATACTGTATATGAGTTTATTATGTTTGTAAGTACAGAGATATTATTAGTGGAGATGTGCAAATAATCTAAATTTATTAAGGATGAGCTGTGTGTTTAATAGCATCATTGTTAGAGTCAATCGTATAATACTGTATTTTGGGATAATGTCTTTTTCTTCTGTTAATTTAAAATTTAGTGCTAGATAATAATGTATTTTTGTGTACCATTTGCCACCGTGGTAGACACCTCATTTGGAAATAAAATGATATTGATTGATTGATTATTCGATTGATTGATTGATTGATTGATTGACTGCTTGATTTATTGATTGATTTGTTGATTGATAGATCGATTGATTTATTGATTGATTAGTCGTTTTCATTCAATTACAACGTGTTTAACCGATGTGAATTCTATGTCTGATATCTTCGGCGTTTAACAGGGAGATTTTCAACATGATATCTGAAGAACGTTTTTCTGTCGCTCCATGGCATTTTATTCCGGAAATTATTAAATACCAGTTTCCTCTGTTGTTCTGGAACCACACTGCAACTTATATTCTTATTTAGACGAGTGTGTTTATATGTAAATCGTCCTTACTTTATTCGTTTATTCCTAGGCAGAATATAACTCGTTTTCCAAAATTCGTCTTTTCGCATCCTTGACGGTTTTTTTATTTAAGCACTGTTGTGACGGACCCCTTCCTTTTTTAGGTTTATGGGACTATCTTCCTTACTAGTTACAGCAGTAACCTGAAATTATAAATAATTGAGCAAATTATTAAGTATCTACTGAAATTTTGAGATATTTTTAGGATTCTAAGTATAAAATGAACATTAATGTATTAGGTGTATTACATTTTTAAATCACTTTGGACGCCCTTCTTCCTTTTGATTCTGTAGACTTCCTTTTATCGTCTTCATCCCTTATAGTACTGCTTACTCACTTTTATCCCATTCTGGGTTATAATTATCACTGCTGCCGCTAGACAAATCTGCATTGTCACTATCTACTTCACCACAACTTCTTGAAACACAATTTTCTGATGTAATTGAAATAGTTCCCACATCACGTAAAACAATATACCTATTGTCAATAAATTTTAAAAATCATATTTATGCACCAAAATGAAGCTTTTTTGACTAATTTACCTTCTTTTGTTAATCCAACAACCTGTGCATCACGGGTAGGAACCTGACTACAACACCGTTCTGATCGTTCTATCGTGTATGTGCTGAGCCCCCTTCATTGTTTTACAAGTTTAAGGATGAGTGTTGTTCTCTCACTCATATCTGAAAGCATAGTACTTACTGTAGAATCTGTGCATTGTAACGTATATCAGCAGTGACTGGAATCGAAACGGTGGTACCAATGTGGAAAAAAGTTCCCGGTCGTGATGTAGTTAGTTTAACTGAGTTCGTAGATGATAAAAAAATATATATATAGAGAGAGATGTTAGGTAAAAATATTGAATTAAGTTTAGAGATTGTAAACTTCGTAAGTAGCCCCATGAACACTGCTATGTGTGGTAAGAACACGCCACTACACATGCATTTAAACAGTTTCATTCCGAAGCTTAAATAGTTGTATTATAATTGTACCGAGGGTACACTTACTCCGTCCAGTTGTCTGCGCGCCTTCTAGAAGGCCATCTGAGCTGCAAATCCTAAACTATGTATCTGAAGATACTTAGACCTTTAATTTTTAGATGTCTCTACTAACGGCTTGTGGCCCCCCTCTGGTAGGAGGACGGACAATTAATTTAAAGGAAATTTTCAATTTTCTATATTGGTGAACCTTAAGCGTTGGTGGATTGTTTTTTGTGCTAAGGTTATCAGCACTTCCACGGATTCCTTCTTCCTTAGCTTTTAACCAATCAGGAATTTTTGCGTATTTTTCTCTAGCCAATTAAAATTGGTGGGTGTGTACTGTCCCCGACGTAGTCAGTCAGCGAACACGAGACACCCCAGGGGTGCTCAGTTCGATGGCTGTAGGCTTATAAATAAATGAATGTGGCAGGATTAGCATAGGGTTCATCGAATAAGCATGTTCCAGGTATAGAACAAATATGACACTTTTATTTAATTAAATGAAATATTAACCATCCTGAAGTCTGTGATTATGACTATGATCGCTACTTTATGTAATTTAATATGGCTCTTGATGTAACAAACCTAAGTGTAAACAAATGGGATGGTACACGGCAGTTGTTTCCCTAATATTCTGACAGAGTATTTTACATTGTTAATTTTCTTTATCGTCTTTAAAGTCATCAAATTATTTATTTAAAGTTGAATAAAAATTGTCATTCAGAAAAATGAGGTCTGGGCCAAGCCTTCATCGACAATCTGGAAAAAATGCAATAATTGTAAGAACGAGTATAGTAAAGAAATATCCAAAATTCAATAAGTTAACAATTATAGCAAAATAAATTTACGTTCGTTATATTAACAAATTTGTAGTTATAAAATGAAAAGTTGAATTTCCCTTGGTTTTCTCTAAGTTAATCCGAGACGTCGGATATACCTGTTCACGTCGTCTCACATCTCTTTTCGTGAGAATTAATACTGAACTTTAAGCATCTGATCGATAATTAAACAAAATAAAACGCCTTCTGAGCTTACGAACATAAGTAAATGGGGAGAATATCATCCATGTGGAAATCCCATCCACTATCCACCAATAATATCAAAGTGTCACACATTATCAGAAGAAAAACACATAGAAAATAATTCTCTAACTACTAGCAAATTACTACATCTACCGCTAACTACGGAAATTATCAAGAAGACTGTGATTACCAAGAGGAAAATATCTACACTATTTACATGTCGACGAGTGTCGATCAACTATATTACTCTCCTGTTAACAGATTTATTACGTTCCAGCAAGATTGAGTTACCTCATGAGAGCGAAAAATTGCATCACCGAATGAACTTGCATAGTCACGAATCACATATTATTGAGATATTTCATCGAAGATCTGTTCTTCAGACCTAAAGCCTTCGCGAACATTCACCTGTACCTTCAACTTGAAATTATTGAATTACTTGAGAAAAATTGGGATATTCCCACGAATTAAGAAGTACATCGATTAACATGGACTTTCATTCACTTCATCTGAAGACACTAATATTAGACTACACTGCATTCATCTCGAATAATTCATATTCACCTTACAACCTAATCAACACCAGGCATAATAATATCACGACATTAACATGTGAAAAGCTCAGTTTCATGAAGATTCATATCATGCGCAATTATTCCATATGCTTTACACGTACAGTATACCACAATGACGACTCTAACTTGTCGCATCCTAATCTCAAATATGTGTAGCCACGAAATATCAGGACCTACCATCGTCCTACAAATACATAATATCCACTTAAATGTGTCTCGATGATTAATTACGCCAATTAATTATCGCATGCCCCAATGCACATATTCACATTAAATTCGTACACAGAATTCAGACTTAATATCCCGATGACACGTTATCTCAGACACGAGGTACAAGTAGAAGTTCCATTACAAGGAAAATATGGAAAATATTGACAAAATATCCTATCATTAAATCCATCGGACATAAATTAACTCATATTCGTGACGAAATTCACTCAATAAGCAAAGATGGTGTCGATAACACATGGATAACTCTATCAGAACCCTCGCTATCAAATTCATGGCCACATGGTCATTAAGCAATCGCATGTGTCAGTTTTACGACATATTCGAGCAAATATACAACCATAAAATGTGTCAAAATAGATTACTAAGAAGAAAGAAAGAATAGAACAAAACTACATAGAACAGATATAAATGAGACGTAATCGACTTAACTTAAGGAGAAATCTTCACGTCTGGAAGTCTGGATTCTCAATCAGCCATGCTAGGATGAAAGAATCTGCATCCCGACGCCGCCGACGGTGGTCGATGGTTTAGAACTTCATGGTGAAGCACTGGTAATCCATAATGTGAAGTTCCGTCCTCTCCTGGAAATGATCACGTTCAAGTCTTCCACGTTCACTCGTGAGAAAGCTGAAACTTACACAAAGTGCTTTAGAATAAACTCCAAACACACACGTAACTGTATTTTGGAAATGACACGTACTTAAGGGATTAATATCTGCACATTCGACGTCTGATCACAGCACTGTTCTAAGTTGTGTACAATTATCAGAAGTGTAGAGCACAGGAGTGAAGCCACTGTTCCTGACGACAGTATTCACGATGTTCTACGTTGAAAACCTTGCTGTCAAGGGCTCTGAGCGACTGAAGATGATAGTTCGGGAACACGTCAGTATGTGAGAGTGAGTACTCTTATCACATGACTTAAATATCGTGTCTGGTACACATGCACGGAAGTAAAGTCAATTTAGATACTAAATTCTTCTACCGTATGAATATACAATTTTATCACCATTTTAGCCAAAAGGTCGTGTAAATTAGTTCAAAATTTTAGTTTGTAATTTATATCCTCTAAATGTGCTATTATTTATCCAGTTTATTTTAATTTAATCCTTGAGCCTTCCGTAATTATGCATGTCACGCCACCAAGGATATTATAAATATTTCATTCATATCGTTCCTCGCAATTACCAGTGACACGCGCTAGCATCTTTTTCTCTCGCCAACCTTCATTTTTTATTTTTTATTTTGTTAGCCGACCGGCCGCCCTCTTCACGTAAAAAAACTTGTTCTCGTCCTCGTCAAGGTCGTGCGCACCCCATCTCGCCGACAAGCGAACACAAGCCACACACCAACACCTGTCCAGTCAATTGTGACCTCCTCACGGTCACAGTACAAGCGTTCTGCCTAGCTCAAGAGTGTTTTGGAACTTTCCCCTCTGCGATGCTATAATAGCTGGGCGCGTTTGGGCCGTATTGTCAGCTTCATCACTCCGATCTAGTGTGTGTATGTGTGTGCATACGGTGATATAGGAGGCAATGGAAGCCTTGCCGTCATAGGAACACTCAACTACTCAGGGTAATGGCATATATCTCTTAACATGTGACTGATCCAGGCAGATTACTTGAGGGGAAGTTTTCAAACTTCTTTTCTTAACGCGAAATTCTAAAGTTTCTGTTTATATGTAAATTCTCGGCAAGTCTAAGGACTCTGCTGAAATCTCTGCTTGGAAATATCTAATTGAGGGTATAAAGAGTGTTCACCCACAATTAATTCCCACTCAACTTTGTATGGGGTGACTAAGATTTTCTAAAAGGTTAAATTCTACACACTATTTTGGTACATAATATTTCGAACCTTGCCACCCCTTTGTAGTATAAGCTTAGCCTCTGCTATTTCGGGCCATACGCTGATTTAGGATTTTAAAGTGTCTTTCAAAGTTAGTGCAAGTGTTTCGCCTCCTAGCATTTTGTTCATGGCCGATCGTCTTAAAACTTTGACTTTGTACATTAAGGATTTGATTTTCTGTTTCTAGTTTGATTGGGATATTATCGTCTGGATATTTGATGTTGTCCAAAAATCTTTAAACATGAAGAAGTTTGATTTGTGATTGTCTGTCACAATTCTTATGACAAGGAATCCACAATCCTCCACGGCTTTACTCACCTCCTGAAAAAGTCCGCAGCCTGATTCCAGTAATTTGAGAGGGTCAGGAATGGAATGAATGAAGCTCCTATATAGCGGCGAGGATAGGAATTGTACCAGCTGCCGAAGCCTGTTGCACTCCTATTGGGCAATGATTAATGAATGACTGATGAAATGAAATGATATTCAAGAGTGTTGCTGGAATGGAATATGATAGAGAGTTCCCGGAGAAAAACCTGTCCTGCCTCAGCTTTGTCCAGAACAAATCTCGCATGGAGTGACCGGGATTTGTACCACGGAACCCAGTGGTGAGAGGCAGGCATGCTGCTGCCTGAGCCTCGGAGGCTCCGCCACCTGCTTAAAAAACGTGTAAAGGCACAGATGCGAGAGTAATTTGATTATATACAGTTACTTCTTTTATTAGGTTCTTTCCTAGATAAAGCCGATAGCCGTTTTCCTTTTAATTACCTTCTAGGCGATATTTAATGGAGTCGTATATTTTCTGGCTGCGAAGAACCTTGCCGAGATTGGCAAAATAGTACACAACAGTTAAATATTTCTGTGAAAGAATCTGACGTTTCAGTTCTACAAAAAAATATACCTTGCACAAACGGAAACAAACAAGTACACTTTAAAATCACTTTGGTATATATATATATATATATATATAAGCGTAACATGACTAATTCATTTCACAGTCCTATACAAAATATCTCTTGAACGAACGGAAGTGACCAGACACGTTTACTCATTGTAAGAAATAACTCAGCTTTTCACACACATTCATGCACAAATAACACAATTCTACACCCTCACTAACAGCGATAATTGTTCGTCTACTACTTCAGGCTTACGGCGACTTGAAGAAATATTAGCATTCACGCCTTCATGTGTTAAACCAGTGGCACAGAGCAGGAAGTAGAGGATCGAGACGGCGGTGCGCGGGAGATACATTTTCATTTCTCCTCCTAGATAGCGACACTGTGCAGCGCGAAGTTCGTGTTTTCTACAGGCTAAGCAACGCATCATATTTTACTGCGTTGATTACTGGAATTGCGTGGTTTTCACAGGTTGATGCTGTTACGAGGTTTTCATTGCCTACCGTCGATATATGTTTTTCTTTTTTGAGTGGCATAATAACAAATTTTGAAAGCATGCTAGTAATGTTAAATCAACTGGACCCTAAACCAGACATTATAATACTCTCTGAAAACCAACCAAACAGGGACATACCGTTCTCTATATTTGGATATAATGACTACTTCTTACACCCACAAAATACACACATGTATCCCTGATATTAAATGCCCGCCTGGTAGCCATGATCGTTAAGGCGCTGAAGTCTAAAGTGGTCTGATACCGACGTTATCCGGATCGAGTCCCGTAGGTCGAAAAAATTTTCTACATCAGAATGTTGGCCGGTAGGGGAGGTGGTGGTATACAATTTCTAATCACTAGATTGCGTGCGAAGAGCCTTAGTGCTCATATTGAGTGAGGGCATATGACGCTGGCGATATTGATTCGTCCCTCGGATGGGGACGTTAAGCCTTGAGAAGACTCCTTGGTGCTAGTCGACAGGAGTAGTCTATGTGCCGGCACCGGGTTTCACCCTCTCCATACTATCATACATCGCGTCCTTCATTTCATCTCATTAACTCCTCTGATGATGTTGACGTCAAGAAGGGAATCCGATCATACAAAACCCACCAAGACAGATTCATCTCACCTCACACCCGACCCCGTAGGAAAAGGGACAAATTTTGGACAAACAACAAACAACCCTGATATAAAATGTTGAAATATCTACTGTGAAAGCTCCTAAAAGCAACAAATGTTAGCCTATTCAACTTAAAATCTAATAAAGAATGTTACTTGATACGTGCTATGTAGAGACCACCTTCCATAAGCCCAAAGAAATTCATAGAAGAACTAGGAAATACACTTCAGCGGCTACCTTTACCCACACATTATATAATAATAGGAGACATGATTGGGATTATGCCGTGTCAAGAAAATAAGGTGAAATTCTTGACATGATATCATGTCAATAAGCACGGGCCGTGAAAGCATCAATGGCAACAATAACAGGAGGTGTTAACATTGACATTTTAAGCACAACTGGTCAGTACGCTCAACAAATTAAAATTGAATACTTAAACACCTTAAGTGCTAATGGTTTCATTTTATACATCAACTCTGAAACAAGGATAACTCCAAAATCTAGAACCTGTATAGATCACATACATGTTAAATCCCATAAAAATAACAATTTTGAGTCGTATGTTCTACATACTAGTATCACAGATCACGTCCTATTTTTTTAATGCAAAAACAATATCAGAAATATCATATACCACAAATTAAACGAAAAACACAGAGCAATGCCAGAATAAATGATGAACCTTTAAATAAAGCCTTAGAAAAGGAAAACTGGGAATTTGTCCTGTATTTATATCATGTCCATCAAGCGACCGGTAGTTATCTTGGGATATTAACTGAATATAACTCTGGACACTCTATTAACACAAGACATGTAAGATCAAAATTCAGAAAGATAACACCATAGATCACAGATGGAATCCTAACTTCCATTAGAATAAGGGACAAATTACATCAGACAATTGTAAAACAATTGATGATAACCTCAAATAATGACGAAATCACAAACACTTTTAAGAAACACAAACATACCGAAACTGGACAAACAGGTTCATTAAAGTAGGAAGCAAAAGTACTACTCTAATAAAATTATGGCAAGCTCAAACAATTCTAAGATTCTATGGAATAGGAAAAATGATATAACAAGTAGGTAGGAGAACAGAAATTGAGATATAGATAGCATAAATCTTACAGAATTACAAGAAACAACCCAACCAATTACCATTGCAGACAAATTCGTAGATTATTTCAGTGGTATTGTTTAGAACTTGCTAAAATATTAAATACCAGCAAAGAACCGAATGACACATGTACACATTGTTTAATTCTGTTTATTCATTAATAAGCGATATTTAACGCAGAAGTAATATTGCGCAACATGACGCCAACTGTAAGGGCGTGATGCCATATAGAACGCGGGAATTCAGGAGGTGATTCTCTAGGCAGAGTGTGGTTATGCACATGCGAAACAGAAGATATGTGGGAGAAGGAAAGAGAGATAAGAATTTTGTTTTGGAAGTACCATACCACCCTAACAATATTTTAAGCGGGAGTAGTCAGGTTCACCACATCACGGGAATCGAGTGATATATCCTCTATCTGAAGGGTTTCCAGAATGACAAAAGGATGAAAATTATCTCCAGAATTTATGAAATCAATGATACGTTTAATGCTGTTAACAAGTAATGAGATTAATAACTACGTAATAATCCGACCACCGTGGGAAACTGCTTAGTGGCTGCATAGCAGACTCAAGAGTATTTCGAGGGACTTTCCCTCGGGTCGCTTCGCTTTTTGCCCCCTATAAGGGATGAGAGATGGGGAGGGAGGTTGTTCATTCGAAGGTGAAACTGCTGCTAGTTCGTGTCGCGTGTCTGTATGTATTTGCGCCAGAAACCATGGTTTAGGACAAAGACTGTGCTTACTTTAGTGCAGTTGTGCCGATCGGTGATCCATAAACTTTCCAGTAATTATTCAAATGTATGATGGTATTTAGACGCTGTACAGTGAGGTCTCGAGGGCCTAATTAACCGACTGTAGATGAGGCAGTACATATAGACTTTATCATGAAGCGGTATGGGTAACCCCGCAAATATATTGCGAAGTGCGGAGGAAGTGCAAACTAAGGCCAATTGTATTATTCCGCTAGACTTATGAGTCTGAATCAGTCGAGCATGAGATAATGACAATTTCAATCAATCAATCAGTACTGATCTGCATTTAGTATCAATCAATCAATTTGTTCGATCGATTAAGTTGCTGATTCCAGACAGTAGATATATGGCATACATACATTCGTGCGCGGTTAAGCAGCTAAAGGGGAACAATGACTTTTAGCGTCGCAGATCGCCAGTACTGATTTCTGCCTCGAAAATTAAATAAAAGTACCGGGAGTGATGTGCTGTTAATAAATTAGGCATTTCATTCTAGTGAAGACCTGTGCCGTGTTTCGAAAGACGTGTGATACGAGACTTTCCGACCACAACAGCAAGAAGACGACCTCATGAACGAGTCATCCTTCAAGAAGACGGCCTCATGAACGAGCTACGCACGGAGACTGGACCCAGAGGATCGACCCAGGACCACATCGCTACCATGATGGGCTGAGCGGGCACAGCCTAACCCTGACAGAGGGATAAGGAGGTCATCAAATGACAGATTAGTGAACCGTATTAGTATGCATGTGTTGGGATTGGGGGTTCGTTACACAGGAATGTAGTAGTTAAATTTGTAAATATTAGTATATGACTAGATTATAGCCCATCAGGATATTTATTGGATGATTTTAAAAGTACTAACATTGTAAAGTATAAATAATTTATGTAGCAGATAGCGACGTGAGTATGTTACGTGGTGGAAGAAGAGTATCTAAGGTTTTTAAGTTTGTTTAGTGGATATTAGATCAGTATATTCCTTAATGTCTATCGTCAGATAAAATTTTCTTGAAAGTAAGGATTATTTGGAGTAGTTTATCATTCTCTCTATTTCGAAGGATAGATAGATCTGCTTAACGTGGTGTTTGCATGCTGCCTGAATATGTTTTATAGCCATGTATTTATTTTATCGACTCCGGGTGGAATTAAACCACATCGTAGGATGTGTCATTAAAATCTTTGACTCCGTTTTACTCTGCCAAACACGGACTTGAACCTTAGACCTAGAAGCTACCAAGAGCACGTCATAAGTATAGACTGTGGTAATTATAAGAGAAGTAGCACGGTATAGTACTTATATGAGATAAATTAGGCCCATGGTGGTCAGTTAATATATAGCCTGATTTGTTCTATGGCTTGTTGGTTTGTCAAGAGAAGACGTGATTAAAAGAGCTTTTGTGAAGTTAGTCCCGAAAGCAGAGAAACCAGGCCACTGGCACCTTTATTTATGAATTTTTTGTGAGGGATGGGGAAGGCTTTACTGGCGAGACGAGCAGGGCAATGTCCCAACCCTTCACTCCGGGGAGCCACAGTCATTTTTAAAAGCCAAGTGTGGTAAATTATTCTTCTTCAGGCAGAGAATTATTTATGACAGCGTTTCTTTCTTTTCCCCTTTTCTTTTCCACTTGTCAATATATATGTGTATTTATATATATGATATCTTGGTACTGAGGAATTAGGATTATTAGTTTATCTAGTATCGATAAAGATTACTTGGAGGATGTGGGTTCACATCCCTATGTATTTTATATGTGGTCGGGTAACATGTAGTTTCAGTGTTGGGTTATTTTAGTCGGCGTTTGTAACATGCAGAGTTGCTATTTAGATGTAAATATTTCCCCAAAATATGAGGGAACTTATAATAATAACCTTATATCTGCGAAACGTCTCTAATCCTAGCATCATGCCTTTTTATTTTGAATTTCTATTGGTGCTGTTCCATATAGGGGACACGTTCTTTTTTGAATTCTCTGATCTACTCCTCCGCAAGGCATGATCACGCTATTTTATTTTGTAACGTCATTCATTCTATTCTTTGGAAATTATAAATGAAAGCCTTTATGGCATTTATCTTTTACACTACGAGTACAATCTACTGTAAAAAGGGAAATGGTTTTTAAAAACAGAAACTTATGACTTGTCAAATTATATATTTAAATAGCAACTCTATGAACATGGACCGTACACGCCCTGGCGTCAATCCATATTCTCCACTAAGCTGAAGTACGGGCGTTCCTGTTTCAATATATTGAGGCCAGGATTACTTCTAGAAACACGTAGTTTTTTAAAGGAGGGCCATGCAGTGAAAAACACGAAATAATGGAAGAAAACGTGATGCAGGGGAGACAATGATAGAAGGTACGAGAAATAAAGAGTTAACCGAATAAAACGGAAGAGCAAGTGTGCGTAAGATGGAATGTTTATAGGAGAGAAGAACGTGATAGGCATATAACAAACGACGAACTTGCGATAGAACGGAGAAGTCATTTAATAACTGTAATTTGGAAAGCAACGGGTGTTAACCTACAGCAAAGCGTTTAAATAAACATTTAGATGTGTTCATGTTACGACGAATTGGAACAGGGAGCTCACCGGTCTCAACAAGAAGAGCATTAGTAGGGGTGGACAACAAGGCTCCAACATAAATACTCAGGGCTTTAAATTGAATCGTATTTAAGTGGTTAAGAGAAGATTCAGACGCTGTATCGATAACATGCGCACAGTAGTCAAGTCTGGAGTGAATAGTAGCCGAGTATAACAACTGTGCTGTACCTGGTTCTGCACCCCATGATCGTCTCGTAACCGATTGGAGAATTTTAATATGCGCATCAGAGGAATTACGTAACCAAGTGATATGATGTTTCCAAGGTAAGGAGCGGTCTAAAATTACCCTAAGGTATTTATGAGAGGAACAAAAGGGAATGACATGTGGATCAAAAATAAATGGCTCAGAATTAAATCTACAATTAGAAGTAATACGCATAGCACATCATTTAGAGGTTAAAAGTTGAAGGCGATGGAAATTAAGCCTCCTTATTACTTGTTCCATTATCTGATGTAGATGATGACGACACACATCTACGTCACTGTGAGAATAATAAATGACAATATCATCAGCATAAGAGAGAATGCGAGCATTTTGTGTTACTGAGTGTTCAAGATTACTCATATACAGGGCGAACAAAAGACCACTTAAAATATCCTCCTGAGGAACTTCGACAGGCGAGTGACGAGATGGAAGGAAAGAATGAGCAGATTTAAGTGAGAGTTTCCGATAGATGAAAAAATTACGCAGGATATGGAGAAAATGAGCAGGAAATCCTTTCTGCGTAAGACTTTCCCAGAGAAGATGAAGGTGTATGGAATCAAAGGCGTCGCGTATGTCCAAAAAATAGTAATGGCACTTTCCTTACGAATTTTAGCCAACAAGATAATCGAGAATTAAAATGTTAACAGCATCTTGAGAACGACAACCTTTAAAGTATGCGAAATGATATTTGGGAATGAAATTATAATATTCAAGGGACCATAGGAGACGCTGAAGGGGAGTTTAAAGAAAAGTATTTTGGATACATGAACCTAGGACAATCCCTCGGTAACTATTAGCATCAGTGGAAATTTGACGAGGTTTAAGGATAGGCACCAAAAAATCACTCCAAGAGGTGGGAACAGAAGTAGTGAAAAGAATGTTATTGTAGAGACCTAATAAAGCTTGTTTAGCACGTAGGGGAAGAATACGGAGCATCCGTATGATATGCAATCAGGGCCTGGAGACGAACTCTTTGCGTTACACAAGGTGGCCTCAAGTTCAGGAAGTTGTATAGGTTGAAGTAAGACACAAAAGCGAGAAGGGAAAGGAGACATGGGAATAGTAATATCTGGCACGACATAATCAGGAGTGAGCGGAATTAAGAAAGACAGATAGGACCTGTGAGGGGTGACAGAGGGCGGAATATATTGAGAAGCTCGAGTAAGTGAGCGAATTGCACTCCCTAATTGAGAAGATGAAATGTGAGCGTTCAAGGAGGAGATGAAGGATCGCCATGCAGCACAGCGTTTAGAAAGAAAAACTCGTCGAGACTAAGAAGAAATACTTATGTTGTTTAAGACGAAAATAATGATGAGGTGCTAATGTTTTCCGATATATCCGAAATAAGCGGCGTCGTTTGAGCACGAGATTATGACACTCAGAATCCCACCATCGCAAACGGGAATAGGGACGAGTAGAGCGGGGGGAAACAAGTTTATATGGATGGTAAAGATCTAGATAATCCTGTATAAATTGAAATATTGTAGAAAAGGGCAAAACATTATCTGAAAGAAGCTCAAGACTATGTGTAACATAAGGGATGAAAGATACGCGATCAAAAATATCGAGAGAGCGAACATCACTGACACAGGTATGAGAAGGAGGAGAGCGAGAAAACCTACCAAGACCATACGTAAGGATAATAGGGAAGTAGTCGCTGGTATGAGTATCAGAAAGGCGATGCGAAGTTACAACCGAAGCCATTGCAGTACGACATAATGATAAATCGACGGCACTTGGAGGGGAACCGGGAGGAGTAAGGCGCGTGGGAGATCCATAATTCAAAATGACAAGGTCATGCGATTGAGATGCAGCGAGGAAATAAGAGCAAAGGGAAGTATTAATAGTACTTCGCCATACTGAATGATGAATACTGAAGTCACCTAAGAGGAAAAGCTCATCAGTGGAAAAAATGCTGTAAAAATTTATGCCATTGAATATGAGAAATAGAAATATCTGGAGGGCAGTACAGGTTAACAATGGAAAGGCGATTATAGGATATACCAATTACAAAGGTATGTTGTATACAATATGAGATATGAAGACGTTGGTAGGATAAACTATGGTGAATAAATAAAGCGACACCACCGAAGCCAAGACCATCACAACGCTCGACATTACAGCCGTTAAAATAAAACTCAGAGGAAGGGAAAAACAATGTCTCCTGTAATGCCATGATGAAAGGGATAGTTTCTGTTAACAAGAGTTGTAATTCATATCGTTTAGAAAGAACACTCCTAGCATTCCACTGCACGATTCGTAACATCTACAGAGAGAACATAGTATTAACACAATCACGGAGCTGATAAAGCGTATGTGTAAAATGGGGCTGATCCCCTAATAATTGAATAAGTTGAAGAAGTAGTTGTTGAATGTCATGTTGGAGATGAGCCTTTTGGCGTAGCACAGGGGAACTAGATGATTGAGAAGGAATTGGAGGGGAACACTAAGAATTTCTGGATGTAGACGGAAGAGGGGACGGGGAGGATGAAGATGATGTGGATGAAAAAACCGAGGTAAAAGAAGACACTGGAATGGGTCGACTGAGATTGAGATACCCGGACTTATCAAAGCCCAGGGGAGGAAGAGGAGGACAATCTTTCATAATCACCTGAGTAATTTTTTCCCTGGAAGTTTAAAATTCGGAAGAGGAACGATTAGAAGGAAGAGTTGGGAAATTATTGGAATTATTGGAGAGGTCAAATGAGGCCGACGGCATTCTAGCAGAAGCTTAAGAAAAGGAAAGATTTTATGTACACTTAAGTTTTTGATAGCAGTTTGCTGCTGATGTGCGGGACAGTTTGATGAAGCAGCATAGTGTTCCTGTTGACAGTAGACGCAGTGGCGAGTGTTTTCCTGACACTTGGATGTAAGGTGATGTAACCAACAATGACCACATCGGGGTGAAGTGGCCTGACAGTTTTTGATCATATGACCATATCGCTGGTACTTGGAGCATATTATCGGAGAAAATATGAAAGGGTGAACTTCCAGATGAACTTGAAACAGCGATACATGTTGGGGGAGAGTCTGAGAGGGAAAAACAATCTTTATTGTTCCAGTAGGA
This sequence comes from Anabrus simplex, assembly GCF_040414725.1. Taxonomy (NCBI): domain Eukaryota; kingdom Metazoa; phylum Arthropoda; class Insecta; order Orthoptera; family Tettigoniidae; genus Anabrus; species Anabrus simplex. The sequence goes on along the minus strand of NC_090270.1, from coordinate 207,213,335 downwards.
ACACATGACACTCCTTGGGTTTAACAACCTTACGGTTAAGTCTCTTTACCGATTTGACCCAAACAGAGGATTTGAGATATTTGAGGATGTCAGAATCAGAAACGTTCTTTTCCACACCACGTATAAGTCCAACGCGGAAAATATTTGAGCTGGGAATATATGCCTTGAAAGACTGAGTTTCAAGCATCGAATGGCGTAAAAAGGAATTAGCTTGAATCGCGGAATTAAATTCCACTAGTAACCTATTAGTCGTTTCGCCGTTATACCTTTCACAAAAATATTACTATCATAGAACCATCGCCCAAGCGCCATTGGATGTAATCCACCAATGTTTTTAGACCTAGTCGATTGCACAAAGACAATGAAAAGCCCAAAATGAGCCTGTTGATAAACCTCCATCTCCACAGGAGATGGGGGACGTGGCGGAGTGTCATTATACTGTTGAGGTGTTAATGACTGTTGTAACGAATTCATATTGGAATTGAGATTATTCTAATCAGTTTGCATAGGCACAGTTTCCTCATGTACGACATTTCCAGTATAAGGGGGATCCGGTGCCTCATCTCCTCCATTATCGGTATCCATCGTCGAAGCCGACACGGACACACACTCACAGACATCTCTCACACCACTTGTCACTAAAAGCAAACACCACACTGCAATCAACGAATGACTGGCTCCGTACGATACACACGGACGGACTGAACGATAACGGTGTAATTTTATGAATTTTCCGTACCACGCACAACTGCATGTGTAATGCCAACCACTGCCTTCTATATTAACCCTCCAAAAGGGAATTTTACATTTCACTTGTTGGCGGAGATTGAGGGACCAATCTGGGAACTGCTTGGGACGCTCCCTGGGAAGGTCGAAGACCGACTCCAATCCTCAGACCTTAATGCTACTCCCGATCGTTCAAAGGTGGCGAATCGAGTAGCCGGAATTGTTGGAAATCTGGGTTTGTTTTTGTTTGTTGTTATCGTATGTAGTCTGTGTAATTTTTACGAAAGTTGACGATAAATGTTAGTTTCTTTTTAGAATAAAGTATGCGAGTGTATTTATATGAGTCAGTCGGCGTATACGATCTGTAATTATACGCAGTAATGTGAGAATACTTGTTTCGATCGCGTTTTTACCCATTAATGAATATGAGTGCACTAGGTGGACCAGGTTTTAGTCTAACTATGGCAATGCCTCTCGTACAACTATTCTTAAGTTTCCTAGGGAATAGAAAATTATGATAGAAATGAATTAGGAATATACATTTTGATTATTTTGAAGTTCATGACAATGCTGTAGCGTGCATGCATCATTTTGAGAATAAGTCTGGGGTTATGGAAACCATTTCTCTACATCCAAACTATTCGTGTTCCTCGAAAAAAAAAATGATTTAGATAGAATATAATTGATATTGTGTTATTCCATCAGTGTCTATCTGCTTCAAATTGTCGAGTGATTTAGATGCAAGTTTATTTTACAATAATCTGTGCTTTGCCTGCGGAAATGTTTGGCTGGATCTTGGAGTACCGGTATATCAAAACTTATAAGTGTGACAGTTGCAGCAATCTGTATACTGTTACACAGAATATATGGTGACCTGAGGGATTAGCTGGGTTTGTAACGCAGGTTTTACTCTACCAACACCTTCCGATTCATGCTATGGTTATGTGTTATCAAGCAGACTGCGCCGAACTGAAACTCGTGCATGTGGTAAAATATCAAAGTTTTTGCACTCATGTTCTTTAATGGGTAAAAACCTATTATATCTTTAGTGTCTGGACGTTTCATTACTAAAATTACTACTGTAACTTTGTGTGAAGTGCTGTTATGCCATATTTCAACATTATGCTAACATTACCAGGGCCGTTCATTGGGTTAACATAATAATTTCGGGTGTATTTGGGCTGAGTGACTCAGACGGTTAGGGCGCTGGCCTTCTGATTCCAAGTTGGCAGAATCGGTCCTGGCTCAATCCGGTGATATTTGATGGTGCTCAAATACGTCGGCCTCGTGTTGGTAGATTTACTGGCATGTAAAAGAACTGCTGCAGGACTAAGTTTCGGCACTTCCACGTCTCCGAAAACCGTAACAAATGTAGTTAGTGGGACGTAAAACCAATAACATTATTATTTCGGGTGTACTTCCTATTCGTTGGGTACTGAATTTATGGAATTGTCCACCACTTCAAAACTAAGGCAACAAATTGTGTTTCACAGTTCTCATGAGAGCGAATAAATCGAGGAATTTCGTACCTTAATTTATTTTGAAGTCCGCCTCTGTGGTGTAGTTGTTAGTGTGATTAGCTGCCACTCCCGGAGGCCCGGGTTCGATTCCAGGCTCTGCCACGAAATTTGAAAAGTGGTATGAGGGATGGAACGGGGTCTACTCAGCCCCGCGAGGTCAACTGAGTAGAGGTGTGTTCGATTCCCACCTCAGCCATTCTGAAAGTGTTTTCCTGTGGTTTCCCACTTCTCCTTCAGGCATATGCCGGGATGGTACCTAACTTAAGGCTTCCCTCTTCCTTGTCTATCCCTTCCAGTTCAGCATAGCAGGTGAGGCCGTCTGGGCGAGGCATTGGCCATCCTCCCCAGTTGTATATCCGACCCAGAGTCTGAAGCTCCAGGACACTGCCCTTGAGGCGTTAGAGATGGGATCCCTCGCTGAGTCCGAGGGAAAAGCCATCCCTGGAGGGTAAACAGATCAAAAAAGAGAATTTATTTTGAAACAGTCAAAATGATGTTAGAAGTAACATTTCAACAGTTTTGTCATGTATTTTCATCTATCCAGCGAAGTGAAATCTAAGAAAAGGCGTTATTTGACGAATTGAAATTTCTAAATAATCAGCTTCTTGGTCTCTTTTCTAGTAGAATATGTGTTATTCTTGTTGGCGGAGCGTTTTCATACGTGTAAAACTGATTTTCCCTATGATGTTATATTTATCAGGTTTATTTACCGCCGTTTTTCATGTTAGCCAATACCAGCAATCCGGCTACTTCGGCCGCCATGTTTTTATATTACGGTCTGAGCAAGATCAACTACAATTACATCAGACCAAGTCCCCACACCGCTGGCTGCACAGTAGCGTGTGACTGGGGAAGACATGTCCATGCGCGTACCGCCATGTTGCGGGCGCTCCCCAGCTTGACACGGAGATCGTATGGAATACGTGCTTTAACTTAAATTTCGCACTCATGAAAACATCCACCCTACAAAATTAATGACAGCCTACACCGACTACCGTGTACACACGCAATAAGTATTCATAGTATGAAGACTGTGGTAATATTAAAATATATTTCTCTATAAAAACGGAACAATCTACACAAATCCTTTGGATAGCCCATAGGTGGCGCACCTAAAAAATACAATAAGAAGACTGGAAAATACACTACTACGAAAATACACTAGCAGTACCTCGAAAATTATCACGTCGCTCACTTTAATAATGTATAAGGGTCAAGTTTGTAACTCATTTGTTAGAACATTGTACGTATCGCAAGAAGGCCAGACTCAAAGGACGAGGATCACGTGACAATCTGTCTCTTGAGAAACCTAGACTCCACAATTTAGCTTTATTGAAAATAAGAAGACATGTTCCAAGAGCAGTCTACAACTTAAGTATGATTACATATCGTGAGATAAAAATTGCCTGTCTCTCAGCAGACTGCAGAAGACAAATACGAGTATTTATAAACTCCTGTACCGATAATAATAATCTTCAATATCAACAAAAAAGGAAACATGTGAAATAAGGTGTTTCTATGAAAGGTAACATAGCTTACGATTCCTCTCTGATAAGTCATTAGGCCTACAGAAAAATTTTACTCAATTCTCTGAGTACATTGTTCAAAAGGTACATGACTGCAGAAATCATTCTAAAAATCAGATACATGTTTTATCATTTTCTGAATATGAAATGCCGGCTCTGCGGTGTAGGGGTAGCCTGTCTACTTCTTACCCGGAGGCCCCGGGTTCAATCCCCGGCCAGGTCACAGATATGTACCTGGATTTGAGTGCTGGTTCAAGGTCCGCTCAGACTACGTGATTACAATTACGGAGATATCTGACGGTGAGATAACGGCCGAAAGGATTCGCCGTGCTGACTACATGACACCTCGTAATCTGTAGGCCTTCAGGCTGAGCAGCGGTACCTTGGTAGGCCATGGCCTTTCGGACCTTTTGTGCCATGGGATTTGGTTTGGTTTGGATATGAAATAACGTAACTGGATGAGCAGAAGTTAAGTTACTGTATCATTATTGTGTGATTTGAATTTAGGTAAATGCTGCTTGACATTTGTTACACTAGTGCTAGTCTTCTGTTGTGTATTCTTAAAATGAAATGAATGTATACAGTAGGGTTAGTTCGAGTTTCTCTGCGTGATTTAGGGTTAAGTTTTATTTTTACCAACTTGCTTTACGTCGCACCGATACAGATAGGTCTTATCGCGACGATGGGATAGGAAGGGCTTAGGAATGAGAAGGAGGACCCCGTGGCCTTAATTAAAGTCAGCCCCAGCATTTGCCGGGTGTGAAAATGGGAAACCACAGAAAACCATCTTGAGGGCTGCCGACAGTGGGGTTCGAACCCACTATATCCCGGATGCAAGCTCACAGCTGCGCGGTCCTAACCGCAAGGTCAACTTGCCCGGTTAGGCTTAAGTAAGAATGGTATCATTTAAGGTGTAAAACCCTCCTCATAATATTATCTTCTTGAATATTACTGCTTTTACAAACTCATTCTGAATTAACATTATCTGAGCACATAAAAATTGAAAGTGCGTTCTAATTTTTCTCTAATATGAGCACCATGATTTACACCAGAATGAAAATAGGTGAAACTGAAAGTAAAGCACTTGCAAACAAAAAGATTAATATCATAGTGAATAATTATTTTGATAAGCGTTTTGTACTGCAGACTAGGATTGACAAGACTGTAATGAGCTTTATTTAGATTTTATATTGTCAGATCTTACTGGAATAGCGTATTAACAATTGTATTCTTTTATTATAAAGCAAATAGGAAAAATTGGAGAAATGAAGACATACGATACTAATAAATCATTTTTCAGATAATTGATAATTTGAAGCAATACCTTACCCTAATATTAAAAGGTTTTATCAAGTTGTATCAATCATATCTTACGGATTCTAGGCCTAGGTTTATCAAATGTATAATACCGCAACACAGTTTATGTGAAAACAATTATCTCCGATGAATTGGAAATAGGCAAACAAAATAAGAAGAAGCCTAAATATTCTAAATGTCATGTCCATGCGTTCTCGGAATCAATCACCCTATAACCTGTTTAGTTCTCGATTAACGCAAAATTAAAGTTGTTTTATAACAGTTCCATTTCTACTCACATGTGAAAAGAAATACCAGATCCCTTCCGATAGCAACCTGTACAGATGAAGGCTGCACACGAATTCACCCTCTTGAATATCTTTCCATTCTACAGGTAAGGCCTAACTTTAGGCCTAATATTGCCGAAACTACTGTAATATATCAGCTCCCATATTCCTTGAAAATATTTGACAATATATTAACACTCCGTCACATATAATACTAAAACAGATCCACTAACATGCATGATTAAAATGAAATCGAAAACATGCAAGGGTCTGTAAACATTACAACGTGCTAGTCATCCATTCGAAGCTGAAGCACCCGCAACATGGCGATGCGCGAAAGTGTTCCATATTCCGCATAGCATCAGCGCGCTCTGTGAGTCTAGATAAGTAATATTAAAGTCTTTGCATCAGACCGTAATCCAGAATAAGTATGGCGGACGTCGGTGTGCGATATGAGAGGTTGAGGGAAAGGTTATGCATGTTTATTTCGAGTCACCTAAATAAAATATCACAAGTCTAAAGTCATGAAATGCAACTCACAACTGAAAATATGAATAACTAAAGACCAAAAGTAGCATTATAGCGTATTGTAAGTCTAAATGAAATTTCAGAGGGGAAGAAAACGAAGGGAGAATTATTGTATGAACGTCAGGTTAAAACAAACACAGACTATAAAATTATTTCACATATGAATCTCCAGTTAGCAAATACGATATATAGATGTCAACAATGAACATTATTAACCTTACATGAAATACTATGTAACACCACCATTAACCACAGCCCATTATGTAAGACACGCAAACAAATTTCTCCAAAAAATTTTAACCCTCCAAAATCCACCTGTATTGTTGAGTAGGTACAAGCGATATTTGTATGATACACTTGACCATCTAAAGCACTCGTCAGCTTAAAATTCACCAGAATTGATGGTATAATTGTATTTTATATATAAAAAACATAATGCTCATGTTCACTCCACGGGAAATGGGGTTAGGTTTAGTTTACGCATGTTCATTGTAAAACGTTGAAAAGTAATTACATCATTTTTGCACCACCGTTTAAGAATAATTTAGTCTCTAAATCATACATTTTCGTCATGTCTGGGACTTATTTAATGTTCTTTGTAGTAAGGTACGTTGGCTGATAAGGCAAATGCTAGAATAGGCATCATTAGTTTGAACTTCGAAGTTTGCGCGGCACTCGAATTAGATAACTACCCTCTATGGGTATACAATACATTTGATTTCAAAAATGATAAGATGATTAATCCACACAACATTATTAGTCCTACAATTCGGTTCGAACTTTTCCTTACGAATGCTCTTAACCTAATTTTGTCTTAATGCTAGCTCTTACTTATATCCAGGCACACAGCATATTAAACTAAAATCATATTGCATAGGTAACTAAAAATGTAGGAAGAACTTCCAGAGAAGAACACGAGAATCAACATTAACCTTATCACCACCGATATTGTTGGAATAAATAAGCTCTTTGAGAACAAATAGCTTTTTACGGCACTGAAAGATGATCTGTAACCTTCTTAAGACTATAAATAAATATAATGTACGATTAATAATATTCAAATTTCCGTAAATATTTGGTGACAACACGGCTTACACAAATCAAAACAAACGCATGCTAGTACTCCAGCTGCTGCCATTATGGACAGTTTCGATAGGTATGTTAAGGTCTGAGCACTGCCTGCTCGATCTGCATCCGATGGCTGCTTATAATGACTGCTCATTACCATATTTTAACATGGCACTAAATGAAACACTCCGTTTACAAATACCCACAGCAGATGGCAGCACCAACCGGCTCCTGAACTGTCGGAATGAAATAGCGGGAAATACGGTACTAGTAGTACTGTATTTGTTTACAGTGAAAATGGTGTACTGCTGCGTGCCTTTCTGCAAATCAAAGAAGGGAAACCAGAATGCCGTGGTATTTCATTCCATGACACGGGCTTTTTCAGGAGATCCAGTTGAAGCCATGTTTAGTTCTATAAGAATGGGAGAAGAGTGCAATGACATGACTGACTCCCGGGCTACTCAGAATTCCATAAAAAGAATTCTGAAAGTCCGCCTCTCTGGTGTAGTGGTTAGGTCCGGGTTCGATTCCCGGCTCTGCCACGAAATTTGAAAAGTGGTACGAGGGCTGGAACGGGGTCCATTCAGCCTCGGGAGGTCAACTGAGTAGAGGTGGGTTCGATTCCCACCTCAGCCATCCTCGAAGTGGTTTTCCGTGGTTTCCCACTTCACCTCCAGGCGAATGCCGGGATGGTACTTAACTTAAGGCCACGGCCGCTTCCTTCCCTCATCCTTGCCTATCCCTTCCAATCTTCCCATCCCCCTACAAGGCCCCTGTTCACCATAACAGGTGAGGCCGTCTGGGCGACGTACTGGTCATACTCCCCAGTTGTATCCCCCGACCAAGAGTCTGAAGCTCCAGGACACTGCCCTTGAGGCGGTAGAGGTGGGATCCCTCGCTGAGTCCGAGGGAAAAGCCGAACCTGGAGGGTAAACAAATGATGATGATGAGCATTCTGAAATCCGGTATTTTAATGTCCACCGATGGTGCTAACGTTGTCCACAAAAAAATTCAAAATTTTCTGCCTCAGTATCCTCTCCCGGACTTGACGAAACAGAACCAGTGATGTCCGCTGAGTATGTACTTGATTTACTGGAAGATGTTCGTGAGCCCCCTGAGTCAGTGTATGTCACTTTGGAAACTGCTTCCCATGCATTAGTGTGTGGTTATTTAGTGCATGTAATCAAAGAAAAAACAATGCAGCACGTGCTTGAGTAACGTTTCCACCTCAGTTAATGCATCCCCATTGATGAACTTAATCAGACAGTCTGACAAAGGAGGCCTGCGCTACCCCCAGCAAGGATTTATTGGCATAATTATGGGGCTACAGAAATTTGTTGAGGCAGCTCTACCGTACTGCAAGAAATCTGCAAGTCTGCTCCAGACTATAAAAAACTATGTTCTACCCTCTTTAAATAATAATAATGTTATTTGTTTTACGTCCCACTACCTACTTTTACGGTCTTCGGAGACGCCGAGGTGCCGGAATTTAGTCACGCAGGAGTTCTTTTACGTGCCAATAAATCTACCGACACGAGGCTGTCGTATTTGAGCACCTTCAAATACCATTGGAGTGAGCCAGGATCAAATCTGCCAAGTTGGGGTTAGAAGGCCAGCGCCTTAACTGTCTGAGCCACTCAGCCAGGCTCTACCCTCTATGTGCCACTGTAAGATTTTAAAGTGTGTTAATAACAATAAGCACCAGGAACTTGTGTCAGAAACTGTGGTGGCCAAATTCGTGAAACCTCTACTTATTAATGTAGGGAAGTACCATACAGACAAACTTTACAGGTTTTCTTATTCGTCGAAATCTCTTTCTCGAAAAGTCCTGAAGCTATCACTCTCTAGAGCACAACTTTGTGCATACAATTCTTTAATTTTTCTGTTCCTTTCAGATTTAAAATTTTGCTTGTATATTTATCTAGCTGTATTCACGCGATAACTGGGTACGTCTGGTGCTGCGATCTAGCGCCAGATTGTTTGTAAGTCGTGTTACACGTTTGAATATGGAATGAGCAGGCAGTATAAGCAGCCATCGGATGCGGATCGAGCAGGCAGTGGGTCCGAGATATTGTAGTTGGTCTTGGTCTGAGCAAGACCGGTGCCTACGAGAGATACAAGGCCGGGACATAGCTACTGGCCCGACCGTGTTCACGGATTGGCCGCTAGATGTCAGGTTTCCATTCTGTTCTTGGCGGATTTGAACATATGCGGAGCAATTGTGATGCTGTGTTGATTTTGTGCAATTTATTGAGAATATTGTTTCTGTCGGTGAGTGTCTGTGAGGGTGAGAAGAATGTGCACTGTTGTGTACCTCTCTATTTCCGATGACACTGAAAAAGCATGAAAATTGACGTTCCATAGTTTCCCTTCCGAGTGTTGTTTAACGGAGAAATGGAAGCAAACTATTTCTAGGCAAAGTGATATAGTAGGATCTCTTTAGGTACCTAGCAATTCTTCTCATGAAACAGATTTCAGTGAAAGCACATCAATCAAATTTCCTTCTGTTTTAATTGTGTATCCTGTTCACAAACAGGAAAATGTCAAAAGCAGGAAGCGTCCAGCTCCCAAAAAATGATGTATTGCCATCAAAATTTAGTAAACGTTCCGATTCAGATAACGATGTGCATACCATATCTTTATACGTCAGCCACAAACGAAAAAGGAGTACGAGTCTCATTTCTATATCAAAGAAAGTCTACGAGTATCTCTGTTAAATCCAAAAAAATTACGGATGAGAAAATTAAATACCAGATTATAGAAAATAATCTGTAAATAGAGAAGTAGGATACGGGAAATGATAAAAAGGAAGTTTTACGGTATTTGAACTTGACCAAAAAGCAAACCAAATTGAAAAGCATGCTAAAATTGGTCATTTAGGAGCTTTATTCCTGTTAGAACGAATTTAATTTTTTCTTCCTTCTTCTTCCCTTTACCCTCCAGGCTCGGTTTTCCCCTCGGACTCAACAAGGGATCCCACCTATACCGCTCAAGGGTAGTGTCCTGGAGCACCAGACTTTGGGTTGGGGGATACAGCTGGGGAGGATGACTAGTACCTCGCCCAGGTAGCCTCACCTGCTATGCTGAATAGGAACCTTGTGGAGGGATGGGAAGATTGGAAATGACAGGCAGGGAAGAGGGATGGAAGCGGCCGTGACCTTAATTTAGGTACTATCCTGGCATTTGCCTGGCGGAGAAGTGGAATACCACTTCGAGGATGGCTGAGGTGGGAATTGAACCCACCTATACTTAGTTGACCTCCTGAGGCTGAATGGACCCCGTTTCAGCCCTCGTACCACTTTTCAAATTTCGTGGCAGGGCCGGGAATCGAACCCGGACCTCCGGGGGTGACAGCTAATAATACTAACCACTACACCATAGAGGCGAACACAAATTTTATTTTACGGGAAGAAAAAAGAGAAATACGGTGAAACGACGCTAAATATTTGCGTAACGGGCATAACATCGCCCACCAAACAGCGGCTTCAATACGAATGTCAAAATATCAGATGTGCGGAGGAAAAGATTGGATCGCTGATAATTGGATAAAGGGCGATTAAACTCAAAGTTATTTATGACCGCAACCTTTATCCGTTTATCGGATACTCTGAGGCACAATTAAAGGAATCGGTAAGAAGTGACAAACTCGGTATCAGATTTCTCTGCTTCTTTCGTGAATTGTAAGCATATTGTAAGAAATACGTTGTAGAAAATAAGTCAGACAATTGGTCCTGGTCTATCTTTGATCTCATATCTGTTTGCTGCCTTCTGAAATTACTAGTTTTATTGAATTTTTATAGTTTTTCATATTCGAACGTGTTGTAATGAGCGGGCGAGACAGAACAGTAAAGAGAACTCAAGCGGCACTTGCCGGAAGTATCTCGAGGACGAGTCTAGTGTGCTGTATTTCCCGGCCTTGAAAAAATCTCGTAGGCAGCGGCAAGACCAACAACAATATCAGACCGTAATCCAGAATAAACATGGCGGACATCGGTGTGCGATATTGTAGTTGTTAATCTACAGGAAAAATTTAAAGAGGAAATTAAAAGAGCAATGGAAGATGAAAATAGGACGCTCAAGAGGGAGACTGTAATAAGGAATGTAACGGAACGACGCACAGGCCTCTCGGCGAAAGAAAGAAAAGAAACAGAACCCGGCAGCATCATCCAAAGACCAAGAAGCTCTAGCGAGGGAGACCGTCCAGCAGAATATATACAGATGGAAACACGACAAACCGGCAGCATGGGAGTGAGAATGGAAGAGAAAGAGGTAGAAAAAGGGTATGATGGTCCTTGGACAATGCAGCGTAGCCGTAGAAGGCACACAAAATTAACGGGCACCACGGAAGAAGGACGGACAAAACAGGGAAGCCAACTTCAGAGACCCGGGTCTCATGAGAAAAGGGAGCTATTGCGCGGCAGTAAGCAAGGAGAGAGCAAGATCAAAGCAGCTGAGGGCAAGGGCTGTATATACATCGGAAGGCTCATTGCCGACACAACGAATGAGGACCTCGAGGAATACCTAAAAGAAAGCGGAATAAGTGACACTGACAGTCAACTAGTGAGCTCCAGACCTTCTAGTCGAGCATTCAAAATTGGCGTGCCCCTGAAAGACCTCGAGAAGGTATATAACAGCAAGTTCTGGCCGGAAAATGTAATCTGTCGTACTTTTCGTGCCCCTTGGAAATATAGAGGAAGAGACGAACAAAACCGTCAAATGTCTGTCGTGGAATATTGAGGGTCTAGTAAATGCCATGAATATGATGCCTAAAGACATACTCGAAGAATACGACATAGTTATTTTAGTGGAGACATTTTTGACAAAGGAGTGGTGTCCAAATAACGTTAATGCAGCGCATGTTCTTGCTATACAAGGAGAGAAAGGCAGACCGAAAGGCGGCACAACATGCCTGGTGAGTCCGAGACTAGCCCCGATCAGGACGATATATAATACTGACAATGTATTGGCAGTGAGAACAAACTCATGTGTAATTATAGGAGCATACTTCCAAGCAGAATGCAAAGAGGAAGAAATAATAGACGACATAGGCACAAGGCTAGCTAAAATTCACAGTAGTGAGACAGTTATACTAGCAGGAGACTTGAACTGTCGGGTGGACCGAGTTAACAAGAAAACAGACAGTATACTCAGTTATATACAAGGGAAAGGGCTGTCCCTTGTAAATGATCCCCACCACATGACGTATATATGCAGCAATGGAAGCAGCACAATAGACCTTGTTTTTACAAACATGAAAACGTGCACAATAACAGGTGGTAGAGTAAGGGATGTTGTGGTCATCAGAAAACATTTACCAGTAGAAATCACACTCTGTGTAGAACGAATGTCACCGAAGAAGACCGAAGCCAGAAATCCATACTCCAGGAAACTAAATCAAGAGATTCTTAAAAAGGCACGCGAAGACAAAAATCCCACAGATGGGCGAGATCTGAATCAGATACTGGATTATCTAGAGAGAATTATCAAAATAGCTGCCGAACGACCATTAGTTAACCCCAGACGTGCAAAGCCATGGCTTAATAAGCTATCCTACAAAGCCCGTAAGGAAGCGCTTCAAGCGCTGCACATATTCAGAAAATCCCAGTCTCAGTCTGACCGACAGGAATATACAAAGAAAAATAGGGAATACAAAACCATATCGAGAGCTACAAGGAAAGATTTTCTGCTGGATGAAGAAAAGAATCTAATAGAAGAAGCCAAGGCACATCCATATAAAACCCTGAAAGCAAAACAACCTCAATTCTCCAGGGATATACCCATGGAGATCTGGGAAGCGCATTTCAAAGATGTGTTACAGAAGGAAGAAACACGACCGGCACCAGTTGAAGATCACAAGAGCAGCGTAAACGTAGAACTGTTTACTGAAAAGGAAGTAGAAACAGCATTAAAAAAGCTGAATAAGAAAAAAGCATGCGGCCCTGACCAGATTTTCAACGAACACATAACAGAGAGCACAAATGTACTGACAGAAGACTGGACACACTTCCTTAATAACTGCCTACTAGAGTGCAACGTGCCAGACAAGTGGAGAAGCTCATTACTAAAGGTGTTATACAAGGGAAAAGGAGACATAGGTGACCCTAACTCATATCGGGGCATTACTTTTGAATGTGCAGGCTTTAAACTACTGACAAGATTATTGACGGAAAGACTATCAGACTTAGTGGACAGAAGATTACCTGAGGAACAACTTGGTTTCCGGAAGGGTCGTTCAACAATCGACGGCATAAAATGCCTACAAAATGATATCGAGAGATCATTGAGACTAAAAGGTGGCAAATTACATGCCATATTTATTGACTACTGCAAGGCCTTCGGCCTGGTGAGCAGAAAGCTTATAATAGAGAAGCTAGAATCCCTAATTGGACCTCAAAACTACATATCAATGCTTATAAGGAGTATTCTTGCGAACAACGTGGTCCAGATTGACGACAACAGATCAGTATCCAGTGTGTTAGAACAAACGAACGTTATATTGCAGGGCGACTCACTAAGCCCCCTACTGTTCAACATAGCTGTTTTGGATGTAGTACAAGTAGTTAGCATGAACAACGTCGCGATCTATATGTATGCGGACGACATGGTTCTAACTTCGGAATCGATTCAGCAGTTACAAGCAGCCTTCGACAAATTACTGAAATGGTCTAAAGAGAATAGGCTAAGGCTGAATAAAGTGAAAACGGTCATGATGACCTTCAGAAAGGGAGGAAGACTAGCTGCAAACCAAGTTATTAAATTAGAAGGGTCAAACCTGCAAATAGTGAACAGTTTCAAGTGTCTGGGTCTGACATTCCAAACCCATGGCGATATCTTCTCCATACATATAAAAGAGAAGGTAGCGTGCGCAGTGGCATCAATGAGTGAAGTGATGAATATCTGTAAACTCTCGCTCAAAACGGCTATGGACCTATTTAAGCTGAAAGTGACACCCGTCCAGACGTATGCTCTGGAATGTATATGGGACCACCTGAAGAAGAAAGACCTGAAACTATTAGAAAGTGTCAAAGCAAGGTATCTGAAAAAGGCTATGAATCTTCCAAAATTCACCCCTTCCCGCCTGGTGTATGTTCTGGCTCGGCAGGAATACTACATGGTAGAAATTCGCATGAAGTTGCATCTGCCATCTACTGAGGCATATCAACAATTATTGCACGAGCTGCAAGAGAAACGGAAGGAAATATTGGGTCTATTTCTATGCGACCGAAGCAATGATGTCAACTGACTGGATGGACTCGAACTACGAGCTTCGACATATAGTTACCCGCCTTGCAGTTCATGGTTTTCACCATAGAGTGTGTAGCATGAAGAAGTTCCACGACCCGGATATACAGTGTCTGTGTGAACTATTAGTCGGCCATGTGACAGATATCACGTACTGTGGTGTAATCGACGCGGTTCCTCTCTAAGAAAGTTCTGTGAAAATTAACTACTCCATGCACATTGTGCGAAATTATATACTATTATTATATTGTAGTTAAGATGGCGTCTTACAACAAACAAGAATATTTCGACACTAAAATATCAATTTTCTGGATTGTTTTCCTTGGCAACCGTAGAGAGGTATTGTTTGAACTTCAGCAAATAGTTTGAAGTTTATTTACTGGTATATTTTGAAGAAATTTGTGCCTCCAGTCGCTACCTAGTACTTACACAGTACGATACGCTTAGTCGTGTGCTCCGTGTTTTCAGTACTTGGTTGTGAGGATTCTTTTTTCTTGTTTTAGTGCTAGTGCCTAGTGTTATTACGGCTGCCTCCAGTGGAGGTGATAGCCTTTTGTTAGGAGATAAGTTAGTTGTCGCGCAGGAGGAAGAAGTTCGGATGTAAGACGAATCTTCTGGAAACCCGGCAGCTCAATCAAGTTTGACAGACACACAATTATCACAAAATTCTAATTCTAATGGTGACAATGTACTGCCGCCTATGGAACGTGAACAGTATTCGCATTCACACCTTGGACCTTATATTATATACGTTGAATCTCTGGAAAACAAAAATTTAGGGCAACTCCATCCTATGGCCCTTGGGAGACATTTTTATGAACGTGATATTTCCGTCCAGTCTATCTCCCGTAAAGGTCGTAATCGCCTACAAATAATTTTTAATACTGCTGGGCAAGCCAACGATTTTTTGTGCCACCCTCTGCTCACATCTCTACATCTTAAAGCATACATCCCGTCTTCTAATATTTTTCGTGTGGGGATTATTCGAGATGTGGATAAGAACCTTTCTGAAGACGACATTCGACTTTATCTTACTTCAACCGTGCCGGTTAAAGCAGTACAACGTCTCAATCGTCGCATTGTTTCCAATGACGGTGTTGGATATGTTCCCACTGGGTCAATTAAAATTACTTTTCGAGCCCAAAAGTTGCCTACACAAGTGTCTTTATTCCAAGTCTACTTGCATGTTGAGCCTTTCATTTTTTCCCCTGTTCTCTGCAGAAAATGCTTCCGACAGGCGACATGGCCATACACAGGCCCAATGTCGTGCACAGGTAGCACGCTGCGGGAAGTGCTCAATGGGGCACGCCACCGATCATTGTACATCTCAGATTGCAAAATGTGTGTATTGCAAAGGCCCACATCCAACGGGAGCAATAACTTGTCCGGAACACAAATATCAACAAGATATAAAGAAGGTCATGAGCACGGAACATATCTCATTTCAAGATGCTAAGAACAAGACTTCCCTCCCTCATTATCATCCTCTGTGGATCAGCGGTAGAGTGTCGGCCTCCGGATCCCAAGATAGTGGGTTCAAACCCGGCAGAGGTAGTCGGATTTTTGAAGGGCGGAAAAAAGTCCATTCGACACTCCATGTCGTACGATGTCGGCATGTAAAAGATCTCTGGTGACACATTTGGTGTTTACCCGACAAAATTAATTAAATCTCAGCCATAGACGCCCAAGAGAGTTTCGGTTTACTCGGTCTGCCACCTAGTGGGGGCCTAGAGTAAAACGGAACGTCAAAATTGACGAGCAGACAGCCAGATGGCGTCAAATTGAAATGTCTGCACACGGTAGCTGAGGCCATACGATTATTATTATTATTATTATTATTATTATTATTATTATTATTATTATTATTATTATTATTATCCGTCTCAACACCCCCAGGATTCCCCCCCTGGTACCAGAACAAGTCTCTTCTTCCCCTGTTCCAGGTTCTTCTAGAAAACGTAAATTTACACAAGTAATCCAGAAATCTGCCCCTCCGTCTTTGACTCCGGGTTATGATAGAACTGGTTATCTTGCCTTGGTACGCCCTGACCCTGGTTCTACGGGCCGGGTTCCATTATCTTCTCCTCCACCTGCTACAACATCATCTTCACTTCCCACAGCACCACCTCCCTCTACTTCGGGTCCTAGTTACCCGCCCCGATCCCACGACTCGCAACTGTTAATGCAAAGAAACCAAGTACATCAAGAAATCCAAAAAATCTTATTCTTGCTTCTTCAGAATGTGGGAGGAGAGTCTCCCTTTTCACCGGTAATTTATCAACTACGAGATCGCATCGCTCATATCCTTACCCTATATGATACGCGTTTTGCAGTGGAATGCAAGAAGTCTTTTTCATAAAAAACATGAACTTCAACTATTAATTCAGGAAACATGTGCTAACATCATTATAATACAAGAAACGTGGTTTTATGCAGACACCCTTTTTCATCTTCCTGAGTTTCGTGTCGAACGCCTTGATACTAATGGAAGTGAAGTCCTTGCCATTTTTATTCATAAGTCTATTCCATATGTCCCCTTTCCTCTGACGCATTGCATTCCAAATACTCTTGCTTTAGGTATTATCGTGCGAAATATATATTTCATCAATGTGTATTGTCCTCCTGATGTTTATATCTCTACCTCTTACTGGTCCCACTTCCTTACCCAATTTGATTCCATTGACTATGTTTTTCTCTTTGGTGATTTTAATTGTTCCCATACTGCCTGGGGTAGTTCTAAAGATACATCTAAAGGGACAAATTTTCTTACGGCATCTCAATCCCATCACTTTACCCTTTTAAATGACGGGTCCCCAACTCGACTCACCCCTCCTGGTTCACCCCCTAGTGCTGTTGATCTTTCGCACTGCCATGACCACATGACTCCTAATACCGTGTAGCATACACTCCGTGACACTCATCTGAGTGATCATTTCCCTATTCTTATTTCTTTTGGTGTTTGTAAACCACCCTTTTCCTCATCCCCACCCTCCCAGCTCAGTAATATTTGGTCTTTCCGAAATTTTGATAAACAATCGAATTGTAGTTTCCTTCACACCCGTTTCCTTCAATACACGCCCAATACCTTAGACTATCCTACCCTTCTACGCATTCTCTCCTCATATGTTGAGACTTTTCATCCATGCAAATTCATTCCCTCCCTCTGTCCCTGTCCTTATCAGAAAATACATTGGTGGGACGACGAATGTCACAAGTTAATACTGCGGCGAACAGCTTTATTTAAATTGTATCGTAAGAATATGACGCTAGCTAATTATTTAACACTGAAACGCCATAATGCATGTATCAAACGCATATTTAATGCAAAGAGACGCGAGTCTTGGAGAGCCTTCATCTCCTCTCTTAATCATCACGTATCTGCAACATCCCTTTGGAACGCCATTCGCGCGCTCATCCGTGTTACTTCTGTGCACCCTGCGCATTCGATTATTCTGCCTAATGCCCTTCTTTCTTTTCTATATACTGTAACACCTGACTTCACAATTCCGCCTCCATTTTCTCCCTTCCGTCCCATATCCCCACAATTTTCTGTTTTATTTCAACCCACCCAACTGTCCGAAATACAGTCCGTTTTACAAGCAGTTCGTAGTTCATCTCCTGGTCCTGATAGTATCACTTACACTATGCTCGGACTTTTACCCCATACCGGTCTTCTTGTTTTACTTTCTCTTTTTAATAATATCCTTCTCACCTTACAGGTACCGACACAGTGTAACAACTTTCATTTAGTCCCAATTCTTAAACCTGGGAAAGATCCCTCTTCTCTTTTAAGTTATCGTGGCGTTGTTTTAAGTTCCTGTGTTAGGAAACTTTTTCAAAAAATTCTACTACGGCGTCTTCTCTGGGTTATGGAGAAACATCAAATCCTTCCTAAATATCAAGTATGCCTTTTTTAAAGGACGTAGCACACAAGATGCACTCAATATTTTGTTGACTAATCTCCTACTAGCTAGACATCGTAAACATAGCACTATTACTGTTTTTCTTGATATTCAAGGAGCTTATGATTCCGTTCCTTTACACCTATTATGGTCTTGCCTTGATTCGCTTGGCTTTCCCTCTGCTTTTATTTCTCTATTAGAACGCCTGTATACTTCTCGTACTCTCATTCTCAAATCCCCCTTCCCCCCGTTTCCAGGAAGACACGTTTCGCATGGAGTCCCACAGGGTGATATACTAAGCGGTATCCTCTTTGCGCTTTATATGCGAGATTTAGAACGTATAATTACAAAGAACGCACGAGTTTTAGCTTACGCGGACGACTATGTTTTATACGTATCACTTGATAGTGTTGATGTGTGTAGGAGAAAAATAGAGTGTGTCCTTATTGAGGTTGCTCTCTGGTTACATGAACATGGCTTCTCACTCTCGCCTTCCAAATGTGCTGCAATCCTTTTTACCCATGCTCGCGCACCTAACCGTTCTCCTCTCCTTTTTGATCGTCTTACCATCCCCTTTGTCAATCAGCATCCCTACCTTGGAGTCATATTGGACCACAAATTATCGTGGACTCCTTCAACGTAAAACTGATCGTTTTATTTCTATATGACGTACGACCACCCGTCGAAGTTGGGGCGCTGACCCCGTTACAGCCATTCTCCTTTACAGAGCAATTATTCGATCCTTACTAGATTACTGTGCTCTTTTTATCGACACCGCTTCTGCTAATACCCTTGCACGTTTAAATACAATACAATACCGCGCACTACGTGTCTGTTTAGGAGCACTTAAAACTACACCAACCAATGCCTTATTAATAGAAGCCGGTGAACAGCCTTTAAAGATTCGGCGACAGACCATAGCCGCTAAGTATGTCCTCAAACATTTTACTGTCACCCGGTCTCAGCTTATCCCCAAGCTACGACTTTTACATTCTTATTATTCTTCCAAATCTCCCCGTGGAAACCGTGTCCCTGCTTTATATACCGCATTTCGTTCTCTTATACCAAGAGAAGTTGAGCTCCTCCGTTTACCCACATTGCTTTTATACTCTATCCCTTATGACAGTCAGTCCTTTTGTCCTCAAGTAATTATATCTTCTTATGAATCATTTTCTTGTCTAACACATTCTACTCCTCTTTCCCCTCTTGCAACTAAACGTACGGTATTCGACTTTCCCTCTACATAAGGGAAGTAAGTATTTATACTGACGGATCAAAATCAGCACACGGCGTTGGAGCGGCCTTTTATATCCCCCAACCGTATACTCTCTCTGAGTTTTCCCTCCCTTCTGCCTTTTCTGTTTTTACCGCTGAATTGTTTGTTATTCGACAAGCCCTCATTACCATCAGGTCACATGCTTATGATAAGGTTACGATTTTCACGGATGCACAAAATGTTCTGCATGCCTTATGCTCGAGTCTTTCTTCCGATAATTGGTACTCATATAGAGCGTTAAGTATCTCTTATATATCCTTACTCGTTCTGATGTTTATATAACTCTAGTTTGGGTTCCCAGTCACTCTGGTATCATGGGGAATGAGACTGCTGATCAAGCAGCTAAACGAGCATCACAACAATCTCCCCCTCTTTCTCTTGCGATCGCCCCTCCTGATCTCATTCATGAAGTGCGGGATATAGCATATCGACATTGGCGGACCGATTGGAATGAAACGTCACGAGAAAAGGGACGTTTTAATCATCAATTACAACCTGTTATTCCTCCTAAACCGTGGTTTTATTATGGTACGTACTCTCGGCGCCATATCTCATCTATTATACGTCTGAGTTTTAATCATGCCCTTACTCCCCAATATAAAAATCGTTTTTATCTTCCTCCCCCAACTTCCTGTGCTTGTGGCTTGTCTGATACTGACAGTAATCACCTCCTGTTACAATGTCCTGCTTTTGATGTTCCCCGCCAGCGCTTCCTATCCTCTTTGCTTAACATGGGCATCCCCTTCCCCACAAGTATTTCGTGTTTATTATCCTCTCTAACTCCTACTCTTTTTAACAGCATAAATCAGTTTCTTGATGCTGCACATATTGTATTATAATCATCTGTCAGTCTCTTTATGCTCACTCTTCCATTGCAAAATGTTTGTCATAATTTTGGTGGGATATAAATCACTTTAACCTCTGTCTTATATGTCATCATCGTTTCTTGTGAGACTCCTATGTTATTTTTTCTATCAATTACATTTTAACGTACAATACGAGTGATACATGTGTCAGTGTTGAAGGAATTAATGTTTTCGTGACTGGACGATAACACATGAGTCCAACCACACCTTTGAAGAAAAAGAAGAAGAATTATATTGTACTTGTTCCTGGCGTTGCCTACGAGATACATAAGGCCGGGAAATAGGAAGCAATTTGCCGCTGAAAAAGCGGCCCGATTGTGTTCACGGCTTGGCCGCTAGATGTCAGGTTTCCGTTCTGTTCTTGGCGGACTTTTAACATTGTGATGTGCGGACTAATAGTGATGTTGTGTTGATTTTGTGCAATTTATTGTCAG
Organism: Anabrus simplex; assembly: GCF_040414725.1. Classification (NCBI taxonomy): domain Eukaryota; kingdom Metazoa; phylum Arthropoda; class Insecta; order Orthoptera; family Tettigoniidae; genus Anabrus; species Anabrus simplex. Next base: position 207,192,664 of record NC_090270.1, on the reverse strand, counting down.
TATTTTTTCTGTCGGTGTGTGTATGTGAGGTTGAGAAGATGGCGAACTGTTGTGTACCTCTGTGTACTTCTGATACTGCTAAAAAGCAAGAAAATGTGACGTTTCATAGCTTCTCTTCGGAGCGCGGTTTAAGAGAGAAGTGGAGGCAAGCCATTTCGAGGCAAGGTGATAAACTAGGATGTGTTTAGGTACCTAACAATTCTTATCGAGTGTGTAGCTCGCATTTTAATACGTCAGATTCACCGAGCTCGATAGGTGCAGTCGCTTAAGTGCGGCCAGTATCCAGTATTCGGGAGATAGTAGGTTCGAACCCCACTGTCGTCAGCCCTGAATATGGTTTTCCGTGGTTTCCCATTTTCACACCAGGAAAATGCTGGGGCTGTACCTTAATTAAGGCCACGGATGCTTCCTTCCCACTCCTAGCCCTTTCCAGTCCTCTCATCGCCATAAGACATATCTGTGTCTGTGCGACGTAAAGCAACTAGCAAAAAAAAAAAAGTCAGATTTTAGTGTAAGCACATCAATCAAGCGAATTCTTCCCAACAAAGTTCCTTCTGTTTTTAGTGTGTACCCTGTTCATAAACAGAACAGCAACAAGCGCAGGAAGGATCCAGCTCCCAGAAATTACGTACCATCAAAATTTAGTAGAATTTCTGATTCAGATAATGATATATCTTCAAAAAGTAACGGTTCTACACCAGTCACAAACGAAAAAGGGTTACAAGTCTCGTTTCTATGTAAGGGAAAGTCTACGAGTAGCTCTTTTAAATCGAAATATTTATTGACGAGAAAGTCAAATACCACGTTAAGGGAAACAATATTTAAATTTAGAAGTAGGATACGGGCAATGAAATCAGAAAAAACGTTTTAAGATATCTGAACTTCATCGAAAATTTCCGATCAGGATGATGCGTTCAAGAATTTCCGAAGGAAATCCCTGAACCGCAAAGTGCTGAAATTTTGATAACTTCCTGCACCTCAGGTAAGCTAATCTTATGTATCGGTACGTCATACATTATAGATAATATTCTATGAGATTAAATGAATTGTTTCTTGTGATTATTTGAACATTAATGCTGCTGATATGTATTTGTCTTAATTGATCACAAAGTTTTCGTGAATTACTTATTTCGTCTTAACACAGTGTGAGACAAAGGCCTACGTTCTAGAAAATAAGTCATACAATTGCTCTTAGTCTATTTTTTATCTTATATTTGTTTGGTGTCCTCTGAAATTACTAGTTTTAATTAAATTTTATAGTTTTTCGCAAACCAACGTGTTGCAATGAGGGCGCGAGACAGAATAGTAAAGAGAACTCTAGCGGCGCTTGTCGGAAGTATCTTGACACAAGTTTAGAGTGCTGTATTTCCCGGCCTTGATGTATCTCGTAGGCAACGTTCCTGGTCTGAGGATTGGAGTCGATCTTGGACGGTAGATATCCGTCGATTACATCTTCTTATTCTAGTCGATACTCGGAAATTTTACATCATGGCCGCCCCGGTGAGGTACTTGGTGACAGGTATTCGGGGAAAAAGTTACGTGCGCAAGTGTAAGCAGGTAAATGATCATCGTTATGTGCAAACATGTAATTATGCAGGAGTCATTCAGTCTGCTGCGGAGAAATCTGACGGCTTTGTAAAGCGAAAACTTGCTGAACTTGTGATATGGTATGAACAGGTTACTGGTCTGGATGAAGTAAGGTTGGCTCAGCGTAGAGTGTTGGAGGCAGAAATGAAGTTTATATCTGCTCAAGAGAGAAGGAGGGAAGCAAATAAAAAAGTGTCAGACATTCAGAACAGGTTGAAGGACTTGTATGCTGAGTTGGATAACACTACAAGGGGTGAAGACCGTTATGTTCAGCTTGTTACTCAAGAACACAGAATGTTAAAGGAAGAGAAACAAATTGTTGAAGAATTCCATCGGTATGAGCGCGAAGAACGCGAACAGTTTTCTTTATTATCATCCTCTGTTAAAGAAAGCCATGAAAAAGAAAGAGCTCAAGCAGAAAGGACGAAATATTGGTCGATAATCGGATCTGTGATTGGTACTGTAATAGGCATCGCCGGTAGCTCAATTAATAACGAACTGAAAATGCGTGAGCTGAAGAGGTTAGTGAAGGAGTCATTAGTGCATAATAAATCTGGTATTGCTACAGAAGTTCCTGATGCCTTGTCCAGACATGAGAAAGAGTTGTCCATGATTTTAAGCGAATTAAAAAGTTCTACAAGCTTGCCAGCTGACCATGTGATCGGACGATTGAATGAACTGTTGCACACTTTGGACAATAAAGTGAATATAGACTCTGGGCAAGTTTCAGGTACTAGGGAAATCTTGGAGGCTATTAACAGGCAAGAAAATACAATCAAAAGGAACATTGATGAACTGAAATCAATTCTTACATCCTTACCTGTAGTACATCAAATTGGGGAAAAGGAATTTGTTACATTTACATTTGGTGTTGAAGAGAGGTTACAAAAAGAACATCGACAAACTCAATATTTGCTTATAGGATCTACTGTGATTGCAATTCTTATTCCGTTGATGTCAAGATATCTTGGTTTAATGTAATCTCAATTAAGGAGATATGAAGGCTGTTGGATCATTCTTGAATATTTATCCTGTGTTCTTGTTGATAAACTTTTTAAAAGTATATGTTATATATTTTTCAGATTATTATGAACTGTAGACTGTTCTTTTTATGCATTCATCTTACAGTCTGCAAAACAGGATGGAAGATACACAGCCACTTTTTTTTGGTGAGAATTTTCATAGTTATATGATTTGAATTCTTCAGTAGACTTGAACCTCTTTCCTCATGTATTATAACTTGCCAGCTTGTATTTTCAGGTATTGATCTAGAAATGTAACTTTTGTAGTTATATGCAATTTATTTATTATTTTTTTTTTTTTTTGAAAGCAACTGAAGATATTGAAAATGAGTGAAAAGATGATAATAATAATACTTTTTGTAGGCCTATAATGTCTCAACTTTTACTGGCCTTTAGGGTTGCCTGAATTTTGCCTAGGAAAGGGGTTCATAACTTGATGATAAATCTATTATACAGGTCTCTGTAAAACTCTCGAACAGTGGGTGCCACTGACATCATGATTGATCGCTACCTACCTCAATCAGCAGTGATATTTCATTGTGTACACACGTTAGAAAGAAGTATTAATACTCAACTCCTTGTGCCTCATTGTGCTAAGCATAGCAGAAGATGATATACTATAGACTGACCAGTTGTAGTAAATTAATACACTTGCATACAAGAAGTCTGATTCCCTGATGTCTTGCTTTGTTTGCGTATAGGGAGAGTAGAGCCACATTAATCTGTCACCTTTGGAACTGAGGGCATGGTACAAACACTAGGAAAGTCAGATTATAAGAGGAGCAATAATTTCTTTAATAGTATACATACCAATAAAAGTAAAATAAGTACATACAGTACAATAATAGACAGACATACCGTAAACACTTTAAGAATATAAATTGTCTGTAATGCTCGTTTGCCTGGTAGTCGATGATTTTTGGTTGCCATAAGGTGAGCAAATTTTTTACTGTAAAATACAAAAACTGTTCACTTTGTCAAGAAACACTGCATTAATGACGAGCACTCTCTAAACATAACACCAGAATGCACTAGTTGGTCAAATAGCACCAGCCAACTGACACAACAGTGTATTAGTACCAGTATTATATGTAATGTTTCAAGTGCTGACATGTCTTACAATGTACATAAGTTTTGTACATGCCTGGACCTGTGTCATGGTTATTATTGAATTATGCAGTATCAAACCATCTGAGGTTGGATTAATAGTGTTCTACTCTATACAGAAAAGAGGCCAGTAATTATAATTTGGCAGTTCACATGAATTCACTGTTGTAGTTTTGATGACTGCATTGCCCAGCATTCATCACAACTTTGAATTGGGACCCATCATTCAAAAATTTTACCCAGATATCTCAGATTTAAGTAGGTTGTACTTAAACATGGATTGATTGGGCTAATCAACTATGCTATGCAAATCAGACTCACTTTGGTAAATCAGTTACTGTAGCATAATATAATTACTTACAATGTGAAATGAATTAAATGAATCCATATTTCATATAGCATATTTATTTAGGGTTTTTAAAACCCATTTTTATTGTATATTTGCAAAATCTTGTGAATATTTTGTAAATATTTGTTTATATATGAAACAATTCTAGAATATATCAGTATGGATTTCATTGGCATCAATGAGAGAAACAGTTGTAACCATGCCAAGTCGTTAGAAGAAGAAATCGGGTTTCATTATTGCCGTTGTACGACTCCGCAGTTGTACAGTAAAGCTGACAAAGTTGCATTTGTTATATAGTCCGCGCACCTTTTAGCGATACTTCTTTTTATGGTGATGAGGTGTAAGGAGGGAGCTCTCCCAGTTCCGGTAATACTGCCAACTGAATGGAAATGAAATCTGAATATGATCAATCAATATGAATTTTCTGAACCTATATTATCTTAAGCTGTGTCATACACACATTATATAACATTTCTCGATGCAAATCTTGTTCCTAGCATGAATTTTATAGTTTGGATTTGCTGTGTAAACGACGACAGTACTAGTACGTAAAGTGTATGCCAGATGTCGCACAGCGATGCATAAGTGATTCATAGTTTGTGTTTCAAAGGTTGCCAATATGAATCTCGAAAATACCCGAGGTCGACCGATTCAGCTCTAGGGTATCCATGTATCGCTAAAAGGTGTGCGAACTATAGGAACCCATATAACGTGGATTTTTGTCTGTACGTAGGTTGGAATTTTTTTTAAATTGGTGTTTGGTTTAGGGTTGCCACTTTTTTTATATAAGAAATAAGGGACATTTAACTAAATATATGGAATTTTTCACAAAAACAAGGCACAGTCCTAAATAAGGGACATTTACCTAAAAATGCAGGGTTTTTCCACAAAAATGGACAGTTCATAAATAGGCCTACTTGAAAATAAAATGTTAGGTACTGTTTTCCCCTAACAATTTGCTTTTTGTCGCAACATAACAAATAGGAAAGGAAGCGACCATTGCCTTAATTAAGGTACATTTGCCTGGTGAGGAAATGGGAAACCAACTTCAGGGCTGCCAACAGGGGGGGGTTCGAACCCATTATCTCTGGAATGCAAAGGACCAATTTCAATTAGGTTATAATTAGTTTCATTAATAGGTTATAATTAGTTTCATTAACAGAATAAGATAATTATTGAAATTCATAGAAGAAGCTAACTTACACCCTGTTTACATACAGTACATGCATTAGGTATGGCAAAACATGCAGAATTTTTTTAAATTAGGGATAATTTCCTTCTTCTGAGGCTACAAAGAGAAAAAAAATGGAGCTACTTTGAACTTCAATGGCGCTTAAATCAAATACTGATTTAAAAATATTTAGTGACAAAAAAAAACGAGAGAGGGAGAGAGAGAGACAGAAATGCTCGTTTTTACAGGACAACGGCTCATAATATGGTACACAAAATTTTCACTTCAAATACGGGATGTCCTGTACAATATGGGACAGGTTAAAAAAAACCATGGCACTACAGCCCTTGAAGGGCCTTGGCCTACCAAGCGACCGCTGCTCAGCCTGAAGGCCTGCAGATTACAAGGTGTCGTGTGGTCAGCACGACAAATTCTTGGCTTTCTAGACCGGGGCCACAATCTCACAGTCAGATAGCTCCTCGATTCTAATTACGTAGGCTGAGTGGACCTTGAACCAGCCCTCAGGTCCAGGTAAAAATCCCTGACCTGGCTGGGAATCGAACCTGGGGCCTCTGGCTAAGAGGCAGGTAGGCTACCCGTACACCACGGGGCTGGCAGCAACCCTAATTTGGGTGTCCGTCATGTCTAAAAAATGGAACTTTTAAATTTTCGTCATATCTGTATGTATGCACATCACAAGAAAATGTCTGATAGAATTTAATGAAAATTGGTGTTTAAGCTGTGGGAGTAAGGGACTGGAATCTGAGCTATAAATAATGTTATTCATGCTGGGTGAAATAGTAGTTTAGGGGAAGGTCAAAACATCAATTCAAAAACCATAAATTCAAACATACCTCCAGTAAATGCTATTAAAAGAAAAGTTGTAAAAAATAAAATATCTGTTCTTATGCACAATACAAATTGATGTACGTTGAATAATAACTGTAACAGAAATTATATTTCCTTCCTTGCCTGTGTCATACCGATCTTGGCAAAGTGCTTTTTGTAATAAGGAGAGAAGGAATAGTAAATTCCGTTCGTGCACTTTTATCATAGTAGGTTACCCGTCCCAAAACTTGAATGTGTCGCCTGTCCCAAATTGGGCTGTGAGTGGACATTTGTGACATAGCACTTAGTTAAGCAGCTCGTCTTCTTTCTCCCAAGTTTTTCCAGCCCAAATTTTGCAACATTTTCATACGCTACTCTTTTGTCGGAAATCACCCAGAACAAATCGAGCTGCATTTCTTTGGATTTTTTCCATTTCTTGAATCAAGTAATTCTGGTGAGGGTCCCATACACTGGAACCATATTCTGGTTGGGGTCTTACCAGAGACTTGCATGCCCTCTTCTTTACATCCTTACTACAACCCCTAAATACCCTCATAATCATATTTACAATACTGTTTATGTGATTACCCCAATGAAGATCTTTCATCATATTACCACCTAGATACATACAGTGACCCCCATAAGGAATTTTCACTCGATCAAAGCAGTAATTAAAACTGAGAGGACTTTTCCTATTATTCAAACTCACAACCTGACTTTTAACCCCATTGTTCATTATACCGTTGCCTGCTGTCCATCTTATATTATTCTTGAGGTCTTTTTTCAGTTGCTTACAATCTTGTAATTTATTTATTACTGTACCAGGGAAATTTCACAGGTTCTGTAAAATGGTGTAATTGTCACTACTTCAAATTCTGTTCTTATTGTAGTTTAAGGAATAATGTTCACTTACTGTCTAAAATGTATATATATTTAGATGTTGATAGTCGTGACGTGATTTTTAAAAATCATTGCTTCAAGATATGGCATACGATCAGAAATACCTACTCGTTTCAGTTTGTTTTCATTTGCCTGTGTTAAGAAGAAACAGAGTTTTAACATTGTGTTTATCACACACAGTATTTGGTGGTGGTTTTTCATGAAGGCTATTACATTTGATTTTTAATGCCAAATAAATGATTTGCCAAATTACACTCTTCATTAAGGTCTGGAAGTTCATGTTCTAAAAACCTACTAAATATGCTCTTAAAGACCTCAAAATATTCCAATTAGTAGGCACTGTAAAATTGTCGCTTGACAGTGGAAAAGATGAGCTAGTAATAAATTGATAAACTTGCATTATTCCATAGAGCTTGAAGCAGAAGTCCCGTTGCTAATGTTTGCTAATGAATTATTTACAACCATTACTTTACATAAGTTTTCAATTGAAAAGCTTTATCTGTAGTCCCTTAAACCCCCCCTGGAAAATTCCATACTTTGCACATGCAATATGCTGTACATATATTATAAGCATACATAATCCCTATGGAAAAAATATGCAAATGCTTAAACTTCCAGGCCCTACTCATATACCTGAGTCAGGTGTTTTACTTAAGTATTTAAATCTTGCCAGGGTCGGGCTGGGTGGCTCAGACGGTTAAGGCGCTGGCCTTCTGACCCCAACTTGGCAGGGTCGATCCTGGCTCAGTCCGGTGGTATTTGAAGGTGCTCAAATACGTCACCCTCGTGTCGGTATATTTACTGGCACGTAAAAGAACTCCTGTGGGACTAAATTCCAGCACCTCGGCATCTTCGAAAACCGTAAAAGAGTAGTTAGTAGGACGTAAAGCAAATAACATTATTATTAAATCTTGCCATTTTTATTATTTATTTTATTTTTTTAAATTTTACGGCCTTCATTATTGGACTACTCTAGTCAGTTTTATAAAAAAGCATTTTTCAGTTAGAATGTGATTTAATAGTGCATGTACATATTTTCAATATTTTAATACTTATATGGCATATTTTAAAGAATTTTATGGTTTTCTCTTTTTTTCTTCTGGATGATACCACTGGCAGTAACATTGCATTTGATGCACAATTCGTCATGTACAAATAATTTTTTCTATAATTCCCCTGATGATCCTGTTTTATTGTGTCCTCAGTAGATGCCCAAAGAATAAGATTTGTTTCTTCCTGATGTTGTTCATTACCAGTACCATTTCCTTGTAGACTGTTTCATTAGAAGCTAGTCCCTGGTGTCCAATTTCTTGGTAGTTTTTGTTTATGCATGTTTTGATTATTCTTATTTCAGTCTTTAGTTCTCTATTTGTGCAGTGTTAGTTGTTTTACTTGCACATGTTTTTTCTGGTTGTGTAATTGTTTTATACCGGGCAAGCTGGCTGTGCAGTTAGGAGTGTGCAGCTGCGAGCTAGCACCCGGGATATAGTGGGTTCAAATCCCATTGTCAGCAACCCTGAAGATGGTTTTCCGTGGTTTCCCATTTTCACACCAAGCAAATGCTGGGGCTCTACCTTAATTAAAGCCACGGCCGCTTCATTTCCACTCCTAGGCCTTTCCTATCCCATCGTTGCCATAAGACCTATCTGTGTCGGTGTGACGTAAAGCAAAATAGCAAAAAAAAAAAAAAAAAAAAAAAAACCAGTGTTTTAATTTTGTGGCTATTGAGAGCCCTTTTTTTATTGTATGCGTTCTTGGTTATATATTCTGCTCTTTTTTATTTTATTACTGTTAGGTTATTCAGTCCTCCAAAACTAATTTTTAGTAATACATTTATAAACTGCCTGAAAGAGAAAACATATGGTAACAGTATTATACTTGAAAAAAGAAACAACTTAATTAAAATGGAATGATATGTTTCGTTCTTGGAAGAACATCATCAGATTCTATCAAATCACACTCAGATATTTAGAAATGTATAAACATTTGTTATTTCTGTTTAAATACTTAGGAACTTGAAATCTGGAACCTATCTTAATGGTGTCCTCTTTTCTCTCTAGCACAGAATGTGAGGTGTTGAAAAGCCCTTGTTCTGTCATTGGTGCAAGTCTAGCTGACTAGCCAGTCCATTGATCTTCGGCCACACCGCGCTCCCTGCCCTGGCTAGGTCAGTGGCACACTGTATTTTACTTTTATGTGTTTTATTGTGTTTTGGCCAATTTATTTATTCTCTTGTGCCATATTGGCTTTTCGTTGATGTTATCTATATATTAAAAGAGTTTACTAAAAACAGCCTGGCAAATCTGTCAGAGTCGACAAACTTGACCATGTAGGATGCTAAAAGGTTTGTTTTGTCAGCTATTCAATACATATAAAATTTACAATTTAGCAATTTATTACTGATTCCACTTGAGACATGTTTCACCCTTCATTGAGGGCATCATCAGTCAAATTATCTCCTCAAGGCAAAAATCAGGTACCTGGTTAGTAGTTGACATGCACAATAATACATATTATTAATACACATTACAAAAATTAAGTATGAGAAACAGTTGTACAATAGTGATGGTTGAACATATAGGTTTATAGAATAAGAAGTCAGCACCAATGCGTAAAATTAAAATAGTAGAGTTCGGCAGCTTATTTGTATATCGACCGTATTTCGCCAGAAGGGCGAATGTGCCATTTACAAAAATTTTCAGTATCAACAAAAAACTTATTTGTACTTACGTTAGTAAAGTAGTATTAATGTTCTATACAAATTTATGAAGCCTTATTTATTTTTCAGCTTCTAATAAAGATTATTTACCACTGAACCCTTTCATTTGTCACCCAAAAGTAAAAAAATTGTGAATTCTTGGTGTATTCGCCCTTTTGGTGAAGTAGAGTTTCCATACTTATCCTATTCGCCCCTACGTTCGCCTTTTTGGCGGCATCTGAAAGTTATATTCAACTTCCCATTTGTACTGCTTTAACTAGCTCTGTGTTTATTTTGATACATTTGTACCTGTTTCAAGGATACGAGTATATCAAATAAAGAAGGAATGATAAACGGGTATGATTTATTGAATCCCAAATCAATAATCAACTTTAATTTATTGCATTACTTAAACAAGTGTGTACAGGTGCTCTAATGGCTGCGTGATGATGGGAAGGAAAACACTGAAATTGAAAAGTTCCTTTGGGTACTCATTTCCTTCATCAGTTTCTTCCAAATTGTCTTAAACATTTCCAGAATTTGGCAACTGTAGGTATTCCTGATGGTAAATTGCTGGGATAATGTTGATTGAGCATATCTTCTCTAGGTTCTTGAATTTCTTCATAGGCAGAGGAAGTACGGTTTCGTAGGGCTGTTGGAGTATCTGCTGCTTTTTCTTATATCTGTTCCCTCTCACTGGCAGCATTTCTGCAATTGTCTTACTGTTCTCAAAGTGTGTGGGTGATATAAAGCCACTTTTCTCCCTTCAAAAACTTGACCGCACGGATGTTTTTAAAGGAAATTCTCTCCTTATTAACCATTATTTTAGTATCAGCAGATTTGCTCTTCCAGTCTTCAAAGTCATAATTGTTCAACACGTGACATACGTATGTTCAAGGATTAGTTCTGGAATTCCTGATCATTGTTGGCCATTCACTCGGAGCCCAGAATGTTATTTTATGGCAAACTGCTTCATTTGAGGCATGCATTGAATCCACTGGCATGTATGTGTGGTCTGGAACAAGATACGTCAGTTGTGCATTTCTGCAACATTTGGCTGAGGGTGTACTATCACCTGCTTATTCTGTCCTTAACAAGAATCACAATATAAATTTAAGGTAGTTATTTCATTTCTCTCAACGTCATGAATGTATTTCTTAAGAATGTTGCATTCTCCCCAAACATACGAAAAGCCACTTCTACTTAACTTTCATTAAAACATAAATTATATACAGCGTACCTCCTACTGTAATGCAACAACGTGCTGTCTCCCATCGGTGTACTGAGTACCTTCTGTAGGTCAAATAATGTAGTGAGGATACTGGAGTCTTCCATATGCACCTTCTGATCCTTTATGAATATCTCTTCTACATGTTGCTTTTCTTTAAGGTGGACATCCAACTCTGATCTTTGTTCTGCAGTTACGCTTTTTTCTGGCACATTTGTCTTTCTTTTGACTGTGAAAGCCGATATTAAAGGAAGTATTGAAATATCTTCTTAAACATTTGGATACTCACGGGATCAGTTGCCTGCTGCTTGAACTGTCTGTACACATCTTAAATATTTTTCATTTCAGCTGGAAGGTACTTTCATACTGTATTCTTCCTGCAATAATATGAAGGTACTGCTGGCAACCACATAATAAATTCCTTTACTTCTTTTACACTGCTATTCTTGCTTTAGTTATGTGGCTCATGGCGACCACGCATATATGGCTTAGCAACAATTAAATCTATTGAGTTTTCGACAGTGTATCCATTCCGTTTTCCTGTTTATCAATAATGCAGATAATGTGTCTGTGTACAAGAAAACGGATGCAGTAAGAACGAAAACAATAACTTTAAACTCTTATTTCTATAGAATTCTGTGGACATTGCCCTTCTGGTGGCAAGTATTACCCACGTTCGCCTTTCTAGATGTGAGATTCGCCTTTTTGGTGACAAACATTTATCTCATTCACCCTTATAACTTCTAAAACAAGTTCCTTTCCCGCCGTTATTTCCAATACTAGACGTTCGCCCTTGTGGCAATAGATTTTCAACATATCAATATTAGAAATGGCATAAAGTGAAAATCGCAAAAATTGGTCTATTCACTCTTGTGGCAAAATACGGTTGATATAGTAACTAACAGGTACTTTGCAAAAAGAAATGAAATAGAACAAAATCCAGTTTAGGAACTCCCCAAAAACAGATAAAATATTATTTGCAATTAAATAGAATGATGTACCTTTGACTGACGCTTTCTCTTGCCTTTTTAAACTTGGAATTTACAAAATTATAACTAAAAAAGGAAAAAAAAAAAAATGACCGAAGAAGAATGAAACATAGTTTTAACTACAAACTCAGCCTGCAAAATAGTAAAGCTACTAGCTGATGCTTGAGTACCTTGAATTGGTCTCATGGCTATTCAAACAATAAATCATACCCAGTGTATATTTGCTTTTGAAAGTTCACCACTGCAAATGTTAGATTGCACTTTGTTTTCTAGGTCTTCTGTGAAACACTATCAGGCTCATGACTTTCTCTTGGTAGCCATAAATGTGCACTAAAAATAATAATTAACCCCAACCCCATGGCACTACAACCCTGAAGGGCCTTCGCCTACCAAGTGACTGTTGTTCAGCCCGAAGGCCTGCAGTTTATGACGTGTGTTCAGCACGACAAATCCCTGACCTGGCCAGGAATCGAACCCAGGGCTTCCGGGTAAGAGGCAGGCATGCTACCCCTATGCCATGGGGCCGGCCAAAAATAATAATTACATTCAATAAATTATGAACAGGAGGGCACAGATTTTTCTCGTCCACCATAAATCAAAGGCTCTGGCTTAAATAACACGACAGTTTGTACTATCCACCTTATGGGTTGGTTAGAGTAAATCAGACCTACCACCTTTCTTGCACATATCCATAGCTATTTGCTCATTGGCTGTGAATGGAAGACTAAACCAACTCCAAATTCATCCAGATGACCAAGACATAGCAGTGTGTTATTGTTCTCGGGGTAACTATTCTTGAAAATCCCATATGACACATCTCATCGGCAAGGTGTAAAAAAGTTCTCCGGTTTGTCAAAACATGCACTCTTGTTTCCCATTGTTAGTTACGATGGGTTGATAGAGAATTGAGAGAAAGGCTAGTTGTTTTACGTCGCACCGACACAGATAGGTCTTATGGCGACGATGGGACAGGAAAGGGCTAGGAGTGGGAAGGAAGCGGCTGTGGCCTTAATTAAGGTACAGCCCCAGCATTTGCCTGGTGTGAAAATGGGAAACCATGGAAAACCATTTTCAGGGCTGCCGACAGTGGGGTTCGAACCTACTATCTCCTGAATACTGGATACTGGCCGCACTTAAGCGACTGCAGCTATCGAGCTCGGTAATAGAGAATTAATCATGCATCAGGTATGGGAAGTAGCAATACAGAGTAGAACCTACTTTGTTGTCACGTGGGCAGTATTTACAAAAATGATCAATCGTGTATTTTGCCTTTGCTTTTATGTTTTTCTCATCAAGAAGTTCTATATTTGCAAACATCATCATCATTTGTATTAATTCCTAGTCTTGCCATTTTTATTTACTATTGTTTACTTGATATGACTGAGCTTCTTAAACCTGAATATTATATGGAAATACTATACATTTCTAGACAAAGGCCTAATTTTTTTTTTAATCTGCTCAAATTTTGAGTTTGATGATTTGTTGTCCAACTGAAGAACCCAAGTCATTGTTCTAAAGAGATTGTGGATGAAATTCTTGCTGAAAAATCTCGGTAGCACATATAGCTGGAGTTCTCAGCTTCTCTCTTGGGTGATATGAGTAGAAACACATAATAGGATAAACACAATAACTGGTCATTACTGGAAGAGTGAACAGCAAGAGGAGACAAGAACATTTCCACAAGATGCACAAGTGTACGAAGATGTGTGACACGCAAATTTTGCTCTAAATATCAATTCTTCTCTTAGTTTTTACCAGTAATCAACACAGCTACATGAAGTTTGCACCCTATTATTTAAATAATGTACCAGCATGGGACAAAATATCTTTGCAGCTGGCAGCTACCAAGTTAGTTACATATACTTACCCAAAATCACAGAGCTGTTTTGAATTATTCCAAATGATGATAACTAGGAAAGAAAAAAAAAGAAAAAAACTCGAAGTTGTTTTATTTACAGCTTAACATTTAAAAAAACTTCTTCATTAAGTTCATTATGATTAGAAAAAATTCACAACATGAAACCAAAGAATGAGACCAAATTTTAAAAATGAGTAGGCATTTTTAATGTTATGTTATAACAATTTTGTACACATTTTTATAAGTGCTGTTTTTTCTGTTTTTACTATAAGAATTATAGAGGAATAAGAGAATTGTTAAACCTGAAATTTAGATTATGAATTATTCCTTTAACCATATCCCTAGTATTTCCCAGTACCAGGGAGTGAATACATAAGGTAGTTACCAATATCTGGAAATGATTTGATTAATGTACTCTGGCTCTGCAACACAACTGCTAACTTGAGAATGAGGCCATTAATTGCTGCATATCTGCTGAATGCATCACCGTATCAATCTGAGAAGGTAGTGCAATATTGAACTATTTTTTTTGTTTGGTATTTTTCTGCTCTAATTGAAAATTCAGTTGCAGTGCCATCATAAACAAATGTCAGTAGTATAGTTTCTGTGTGTCAGAGATAATGATATCCCATAAGATAATTTGAAACAGTTGAATTATAGAACCTTGAAGTCATCAGAATTGCTAAAACTAATCTGACAAGGCATCTTAATGTCTATAATAGTATTATCGACTGCAATCTTAGTGTAGAAGTATCACAAGCACCTCCATGCCTTCATTTGCATTGCAGTACAGATAGTAGTAGTAGGAACACAGTCTGGTAGAAGATAAAAATTAAGGAATCCCCTTATGAATGCATGAAACTCAGCACAATGACAGGGACAATAATGGTTTTCAAAAGCATTTGTAATGGATTTAAGATCACTGCAGACTACAGCTCCAATTTTAAGTCTACAGTAGCTTATGTTTAGTGTCCTAAACATAAAACCAGTGTTCTGGCCCCAGTTTGCGAACTGTAATCTTTATTCTCTACACCAGTCACAGTCTGTCTTCATGATGATAATCTCAGGTCCTATGTACTTATAGGTGCCACTTTTGGGGTTATGAAGTACAGGAAATGGTAATCCCTACAATGAAGTTGTGCTGTAACCATGGATTTCTGTACTTAGGTCTTAAAAAAGTATTGTTAGATGTGTGTGATCTTGCACAATTAATGGCCTTTGAAAAACCCCTCCAGAATGGGAAAAAAATGTATGTTTGTGTTGTACGATTAAGCCTTCTCCAACTGAAGTTAAGGCTGCATGAGAGATATCCAGAAAGAAGGTGCAAATTACAGAGAACATTGCCGTAAATTACATTTAAAAAAATTTAGAAATTTGTAATTTATTAGATATTATATACCATAGTGTTAACATGCGAGAGATTGCACCTGCGGCAATTTGCTGCACTTTTAAAATATTTGTTAATTTCGTTGCTAGCCACTGTAGGGCTTAGGGTGCTCGTTTCATCCCTCCCCTCCCTCTCTCCTGCCTTACATTGATTATCGTCAGTGTATTGCCTGCTGAGTTCTGGAGTAGTTTAAGTTTTCTTTCACTCTCGCATCTGCTGCGGCAAATTGCCTTCGAGCGACCCCTCGGGTAGTGTATTCTTACAATATTGCATTTCCAAGAATGTTTCTTAAATAAAGTTCATGAGGTTTATGGTGGCTTTCAGTGAAGTGTGGTGCTGTAGTTTTATTCTGAATTGTGACCAAATCATTCTTTGAAATGTACAAATGCAAACGTTGAGGCAATTTGCTCATGCACAACCTCTCGCGTTCTTTAAAAACTCATGTAATTTTACCAGATTTTGCAAAAACATTTCATTAATTTTTTACATTGAGAAAATATTGTTACTGGGTAATTTTTATGTTAGTACTAGTTGAAAGGCAGTTAAACAGGGTACATATTTATATTTTTATCAGAGCATTCACCGCAAAAGGAAAATAGCAGCTCATTAGAATATTAAGCGTGAGCAATTTGCCTTTGCGCGACCTCTCGCATTTTAAAACGGGTGCAACCTCTCGCATTTTAAAACGGGTGCGACCTCTTGAGTGTTAAAGAGGAAATTTCTGTACATCATATTATTGTATTTATTGGTAATGTTATGTTTTATGGACAGTTTAATAAAATGTTTCTTGACTGCACATTAAAATTGTTTTCTTACAATGAATTTCTTTCTTTTCAATGGATGTAACCCTCCACTTAGGAAGGACATTTAGCCATACAACAGGGCCAAATTCACATATGCATTTCAGTTTGTACCCACAACCCCATCAATGAGTGGTAGGGGAGAAGCGGTGGATAAAGAAGAAAGACTACAAAGGTCATCTTTATGCATTTCTTTTTTGGTTAGTGAATAAAGTTTTTCTAATCATGCTTATAGCGATTTAGAAATAAGAATGCGGGGAAAGTTGAATTACTTACAACCTCAAGCAGAAAAGGAATGCACATATTATTTTTACAATGCAAATATATTAGAATCTGGAAATATACTGGTTGGTTCATCAGCTCATTATGATCCATCCTGCATCCTGCCACTTTTACTACAATTCCGAAATACATCGGTCCCTCTCTCTAAACCATGGTAATATAACGAGATGTGTGGTTATGGGCTAAAAACTAGCAGGAATTGTGAGCGCCACTATTAATTCATTGTGAGTAGCCTGAATGAACCAGAAAAACAAGCAAAGATACAAAGAATATGAACCTTACAACAGGAGGTACACACTCAGAACAGAAACAGGTATTGTACAGGCTGGAAAGTGCACGCTGCATGTTAAGCCTTGCAATAACTCATTTGGCAGGGCACAGTGAGAGTTGTGATAGTGAACGGTCACCTACATGTGGAGCCCTGCGAAGGCAGGGCTCACCCATTCCTTATCTGTCTGATAGTGAACGGCGCTCAAAAGTTCAAATCCCACGCAAGTGTGGTTTTTTTTTACAATCAGTTGACTGGGATGTGGCAAAATTGCACACTTAATAGTTTCCAGACTTGATTTCTTTGGCCTTGAAAAGGGCCACTGGTATTGAGCTGGATTATAAGATGCTAGGAAACGTGACAGGATTTCAGTTAACTACGTCTTTTAACCTGCTCGAAATGATGACCTCCTTGGCCTTTACAGAGCTGCATGTGATGCAGTAAAGGACCGTATGGCACGTTGCAACATCTCTGGCATAACGGATCAGCATGCCTTGGTGATGAGCTGTCTAAAGCGACTAGGACTGCTTGTCTCCTGTGCATACACTAGTTTTATATAGTCCCACAGAAAAAATCCAGGGTCATAAGATTGGGCGATCTGACGAGTCAGGGGACAGGTCCTCCCCCATCCTATTCATTTATTAGGATACGTCTCATGAAGATGGTTCCGGATGACCACCACAGTGTTAAGTTGATCTCCATGATGTTCAAACCACATCCTGCAGCGGTCAAGGAATGGCACATGTTCCTAGAATGAAGGTAGATCATCTTGGAGAAACTGCAGATAGCATTCTCCCATCAGGGGTCACTCAAAGAAATGGGGGCCAATGAGGTGATCATGCTCGATGCCACACCATATGTTCGTGCCCCACTGTACCTGAAAAGCTGCCCGTCATATACAATTGGGATTATCCACAATCCAGTAATGCATATTATGTCGGTTAACAGTTCTATTGTTGTGGAACCGCGCTTTGTCCATAAATAAGATGGTCGCTAAAAAGGCAGGATCAGTGTCCACATGGTGTAGGTTCCATTGAGAGAATGCCACCTGTACTTCGAAATCATGACCATGGAGCTCCTGGTGTAAGTGTAAATGGTACGGGTGAAACCGCTGAGTATGCACTATCTGCATAACAAATGCCCGGCTAATGTTCGTATCTGCAGTGGCCCATGTGCTAGTGTGAGTGTAATGCCGGACAGCGTCCAACATAACCTTTTCATTGTGAGCTGACGTCACAAGATGAATCGAACAGGTCGTGTCCTTCCCAGGGGTGCAGTAGCTTGTAGATATCTTTCCACACTCCGAAATGTCATGCCAGTTAGTTGTCTATCTGGATAGCGTTCTTGATACAGGCATTGCATTGCGCCTGGTATGCATTCTGTCTAGTTTCTTTATAGATGAGTAGTATATCCACATACTCGTTGGTAACTTTCCATTTGTCATGCTCTGGTGATGTCTCTGGTTTTCATGGAAATGTAGTTATAGTATTTGAAATTTATAGGTTTTTTTTGTTGTCCTTTGTTCATATTTGAAATTGTTTTTGGAAATAATTTTGGGGTGTCTATTGAGCATTAATGAATTAATGAAATTTAAAGTGTAAATGAAGTGTGAAATTTTGGGCTTTACGATATATGACTTAATTTAGAGAGCGAATAACAGGGAATTTTTCTAGGTGTGTGTGATCATTGAAATTATTTTGGATGGCTTTTTTGTGATGTAAATAGTTTTTTTTTTACAATTTTGCTTTGCGTCGCACTGACACAGATAGGTCTTATGGCTACGATGGGATAGGAAAGGCCTAGGAGTGGGAAGGAAGCAGCCGTGGCTTTAATTAAGGTACTGCCCCAGCATTTGGCTGGTGTGAAAATGGGAAACCACGGAAAACATCTTCAGGGCTACCGACACCTAGGCCTATCTCCTGGATGCAAGCTCATAGCTACGCGTCCCTAACCGCACGGCCAACTTGCCCGGTGATGTGTATTTTTATTGTCTTTATATTTAATGATTTTCTATTATTTTTGATGTATAATATTTTAAGATTTGTGCTGATGTCTGTGAATTGGTGGGAGATGACGTATGTGTGTATACAGAAGGCTGAATGCCCGTTACATCCAATTGCGTTTTTGTGTTCTTTGTATTTATGTGGAAATTACGTTTATTTGGCCATCATGTGTGGCACTACAATTTGGTTCTTGGCATTTGAGTGTACATACTTCCAATGTGGAGTTTTTATATGCCCACCGCCCCATTTTTGGGGCAGCTGGAATTTTATTTTTATATTTCAAGGCATTTCTTCCTGAGGTAAGTTTGATATTATATCTCAAGAGGGTTGGTATTGGTGGATAAGACCTCGGTCCCTGCCAACACACGGCTGCTTCAACAGAACAGTTATTCATTGTTGACTACAGCTCATTCTGAACATGCAACATGACCCCTCAGAACAAGTAAGTATTTTAATTATTATTGATAATTATTAATGTGTCTGTGTGATTCCTTATGGTATATAACTTGCATAATGTTGCTGTAATATAATATAGCTGGTTATTTATAATTTGAGTACTGTTTCCAGTCATTTCTTTCAATGCCCCAAAAATGGGGCAATGAGCATTGGCGGGTACACCATATTTTATGATACAATAGTTACGGCAGCATATGTTCTACTTACTAAAATAATTTGTGGTATGATATGTACATATACACGAGTTACAGATTCCCTATCCTATGCCTTAACTGGTTATAAAAACACAATATGCACCGAGTAATCCAGCAAAAATGTTGTAAAAATAACGGAACAAATGATTATAGACTGTCATCTGCATTATATCAGTATTGTTACCTAATGTAGATATATCGTTAAAATATTTTCACATGTTTCTTATAACATTTTAGGTTGACCATCGATGAAATCTTGACAATTCTTGAGAGTGACGACCAACAATTTGCAAGTGATACAATATACACTTGTCCCCCAGAAAATCATCTTCACAGTGATGAAGAAAGTGGTGACGAAGACGAAAACATCAATCATCTATCAACTTCGGGCTGAGGGAGAGCTGCGGGCTACTGTCGTGGTATGGGAGTACCTGAGATTCGGGATGATACAACTAGCTGTGCTGACCAAGTAGCATCATCAGGTAGTCACAATGAACAGACTGCATCTTCAGCTATTTCTAGTGATAACTACATGTTATCACCTCCCTGAAAAAAAACATTGCTACCAACACGTAAGTGGGAACATGTTGATATACCCTCTAAACCTGAACGTCAATGGACAAGACCAGAATTTTTAAACACAAACAAATCTCCTATAGAGCTTTTCGAACTATTTTGGGATGCCCAATTAAAAAACGCCATTGCTAAGGAGACGAAACCATATGCCATGTTCAAAGGTAACCATAACTTTGATGTTGAAGTTAATGAAATCAGGTTACTTATTGCCATATTACTTTTGAGTGAATATTGTACTGTTGCTAGGCATCGTCTCTACTGGGATTCAGGTGCTGATACTTACCATCCCGGGGTCGCAGGTGCTATTTCAAGGAATAGATTTGGAGAATTACTTCGCTACTTACACATTTCTGATAATAACACTCTAAATCCCAACGATAAATTCGCAAAAGTGCGCCCACTTTGGGATCATGTAAATGAAAAATGGTTGAAATTCTTTCCTAAAGATGCGTATTTGAGCATTGTTGAATCCATGGTCCCATACTTTGGAAGACATGGAACCAAACAGCCCATCCAAAATAAACCGGTAAGGTTCAGCTTCAAAGTGTGGTCTATGTGTTCGCGATTAGGGTATCTTGTTCAAGCTGAGCCTTATCAAGGTGCCTCTACAGGTAACACAAACCCTGACCTTGATGTTGGAGGATCAGTAGTTGTAGACATGGTAAATAAACTGCCTCAAGTTTCGGCATGTAGTATATTTGCTGATCAGCTACTTGACATCCCTGCCTCTCTTATCAAAACTAGGACGAAGTGGTCATGACTGCACTGACACGATTCGTAATAATCGTATTGAAAAGGCCCCTCTCCAGGACCCTGCTGTAATGAAAAAGCTTGCATGAGGTAGTTATGACCAAGTCACAGATGTAAACTCAGGAATAACTCTCGTAAGGTTTAACGACAATAATATTGTAACTCTGGCAACCAACAGAACAGGTGTTTCGCCAATGGGCATGAGCAGTCGTTGGAGTTCCAAGGAAAGAAAGAGGATATCCGTAAAACAGGTAGCGCTTGCTGCTCAGTATAATCTATATATGGGAGGAGTGGACTGGCTGGACCAAACTGTGTCAGCTTATCAGCCTGGTAGGATGAAAAAATGGTACTGGCAGTTTATAGTGTTCCCGTTGAGCTGCAGTATCAATAATGCATACCAGCTGTATAGGATGACTCCTGCAGGAATGGATAAAGGCGCTTGTGATCTTTTTGGGCTTCATAGGTTATATTGTCCAATGTTACCTAGGAAAGTACATCAATCGTCCAGCAATTGGTAGACCTCTGAAATCTGTGAAACAGCGCGTGCAAGATGAAGTGCGGTTGGATGGTGTTGGGCATGTAATAATATCAAACCAAACCCAGATTCGATGCGCAGAATGCCATAAGAACACTACCAAGAAATGTAGAAAATGTGATGTGGGCTGCCATGCTAATTGCTTTGAGAAGTTCCATTGTTAAGTCACATAAAGCAAGTGATTTCCATCAAATGTTCTTATATTTTTACGTGTATAATGGTGACAAATGGAAATAATTTAACAATCTGTCTAACTTGGACACTATTCTTTGTTTATTTGACGAGTTTTATATTTTGTATCTGTATTTCTTGTGATGTAATTGAATATGTGAACGTAGTAAACTTCTAGTCGAAAGGGAAAGTAATTTGCTTTACATGCACCCTCCCATGCCCACCGCCCCATTTATGGGGCGGCACTTTCCTCACGACTGGAATAGGAAACAATTTATTTTTCATTTTTTACAACATCAGTGCTTCCATTTGACCATTTTATGTGAAGATGGAAGACGTTCAAAACGAAAAAAAAAGTTGGGCATATATGGGTTACATTCGCGAGTATGTTTATTGTGAATGCTATTTTTGAACCTTGCATTTTGAATACGTTAGCTGTTTTGTACATGTTCTTGTCAACCAAATTGAGAACTATATATTTATTGTTTATGGGTAGTGGTTCAAGTACACTTTTTCATTGTTTTTCAAATAAATGGGTTGTTGGGTGGATGGAATTTTCTTCCACAGTTTGTTTTATTTGCTGTGTTCATTGATATGGTTATTGCTCTGTGTTTCATTGTGTTCAGTCCTGCTAATTTGTGCATGTTTGGGTGATTGGATTCATTGTCTGTTGCGCATGTAGTTTGAGTGGATTTCCTGTATATTTTGTGACAGGTTATTTCTACTGATTCTGATGACTAAAAAGTTGATCTTTCTGTTTGTTTCTGGTTCCACTGTGAACTTGATTGAACTGTCTAAAGAGTTCATTGTGTTTAGTAAGTGTTAAATATTTCTGACATCATACTGAACTCAGTACACAGTTTAATCAAATTCACAGTGGAACCACAAACAGGAAAATCAACTATACACCACAATCAGTAGAAATAACGTGACATACAAAATATACAGGAAACCCATTCAAACTTCACACGCAATAGGAAAGTCCTGTCTCCTGAACACACACAAATTAGCAGGACTGAACACAATGATTCACAGAACTATAATTATACCAATGAACAAAACAGATTTTAACAACAAAATACCAGTACTAAAACAAATCACATAACAGAACAACCATCCACCCAACATAGTAGACCGTCTATTAAAAAATCAACAAATAAATATGTGATTCTGAATTTCATTAACAAAAACGTACAAAACAGCTAACTTACTCAAAATGCAAGGTTTAAAAATAGCAATCAGAACAAACACGTTAGCAAATGCAACTAAAAAGACCATTTTTCCAAACCAGGAGTGTATGAACTCTAATGGCAAGAACCAAAAGGTATTGTCACTTATTTTGGTCAAACAAACATAATTTCCACACCAGATACAAAGAACACAAAAATGCAACTAGACAACAGACACTCGCCCTTCTGTGAACGCCCCCACCAATTCAGAGATATCAGAACAGACCTTAAAATATTGCTCATGAAAATAATAGAAAGTCACTGGATATAAGAGGAGGCAATAGGAACACACTACCGAGCTCGATAGCTGCAGTCGCTTAAGTGCGGCCAGTGTCCAGTATTCGGAAGATAGTGGGTTCGAACCCCACTGTCGGCAGCCCTGAAGATGGTTTTCCGTGGTTTCCCATTTTCACACCAGGCAAATGCTGGGGTTGTACCTTAATTAAGGCCACGGCCGCTTCCTTCCCATTCCTAGGCCTTTCCTATCCCATCGCCGCCGTAAGACCTACCTGTGTCGGTGCGACGTAAAGCAAATGGTAAAAAAAAAAAAAAAAAAAAAAAATAAAAAAATAAAAAAAAAAAGGGAACACATAGTGAAAAATGCCAACGAAAATAACCAATGATCATGGACATCTCAAAAATTCCCTGCTATTCACTCTATGAAATTTCATCACATGGCCTTGGCCTACCAAGCGGCCGCTGCTCAGCCCGAAGGCCGGCATATTACGAGGAGTTGTGTGGTCAGCACGGCGAATCCTCCCAGCCGGTATTCTTGGCTTTCTAGACCGGGGTCGCCATCTCACCGTCAGATAGCTCCTCAACTCTAATCACGTAGGCTGAGTGGACCTCGAAGCAGCCCTCGAATACAGGTAAAAATCCCTGACCTGGCGGGGAATCGAACCTGGACCCTCCAGGTAAGAGGAAGGCACGCTACCCCTACACCACAGGGCCAGCACTAATGCTCAATAGGCATCCTAAAATAATGTCAAATATGAACAAAAACAAATGGACTACGCTGTAAGTACATTTCCATGGACGCCAATATCACCAGAGCGATGGAAAGGTACAGGCAAGACCGGCCAGCTGGCATGACACCAGCAATCATGTGATTTGTGATTCAGTCCACCCTAGACATCTGTGAGGAAGTACAATAGATGGAGTGCATTATTGAGATAAGTTCAAAAGCTTTTCCACATTTGTTAAGATGCTGAAAACGAATTTTAACATAAACGTGTTTCACTTGTTCAGAATAGTTGTCAATTGTTTTTTAAAATAATAATAATAATAAAAAGTGAGATTTGATATTTGATAATGTTCCTTCAAGAACAAAACATGTTATTCTTCTTTCCGGTGAGGCTTGCTAAGGACCACGTGTCAATTTCAATTCAGTTCTTCATACTTTGTTGTTTTCTCTTCCGCTCCTTCCAATATTCTTTCATCCTTTCACTATGCTGTTTCTTTCTGTCCTCAGACCACTTCGCACCAGGCTTCTTGTTCAATCTTCCTTGGAATCCTTCCATACTTACTACCCTAAAAAAATTTCTGTCCATAGTTTCTTCTTTTATATTATTTCTTTCTAAATCTTTCTTTACTTCTTGAATCCAGCTAGTTGTTGCCTTTTGGTTCCAAAGGGACTTGAAAATATTTTTTGTTAATCTGGAATCATCCATTCTGTAAATATGTCTGAAAAATTGCTTTTCTTATGGTTTCTGTTATGTTTGCTATGTTCCTGTATATTTCATCATTAGATCTTAATTTCCATACTACTGTTGTTTTCACAGGGCAAAAGATTTTTCTCATTATTCTCCCTTCTAGTACCTCAAGTTTATGTAATCTATAGTTTAGTACCAGGCATTCACTTGCATATAAGCATTCCAGTTTCACCACTGTAGTGTAGTGCCTTATTTTAAGATTTTTTAGACACACTTTTTGTTTAAAAATTCTTTGTGATACCATATGCTCTTTCCATCTTCTGTACCCTTTCTTCTACTGCAGATTTGTCTAAACCATTTTCTTGAATTATTTCTCCCTGATATTTGAATTTTGTTAATCTTTCCACTGGACCAATATCTGTTACCAAAAATTTTGGAGCGATCTTGATGTTTGTAATAAATTGTTTTTTTCTACAGAGATTCTCAAACCTATCTTGTTGGCTATTTCTTCCAAGAGATTGATTTGTATTGTTGCATTTGTTAGGTTTCCTGACAATGTAGCAAAATTGTCTGCAAATGCTAGGCAATTTATTTCAATGCCTTTGTCCTTTCTCCCCAAAGTTACTGGCAAAATATTATGTTCTTTAAGCTTTACATTCCAAATTCTTACAATTTTCTCTAGAACGCAGTTGAACAGAAGGGGTGACAAACCATCACCTTGCCGTACCCCTGTATTTATCTTAATAGGTTTTGATATCTCACCCATAAATTTCACCTTTGAAATTGTGTCCGTAATTGTTTCACGTATTAGGTTTGCTAATTTAGTTTTCACTCCAAATTCACAAATTGTTTTATCTATGGTTTCTCTATCAACAGAGTCAAAGGCCTTTTTAAAATCTACAAAAGACAAAACAATGTCTTTTGAATGTCATTCTGTTATTAAATGTTTTCTTTCTCAGGTATTTTCTAGTTTTATTAATCTTGCATTAGCTTCAACAGCCTGGTTATCTCCAACTAAGTCAAAACTGAAAAGAAAATGGCTTCCACTTTAACAACAACAACAACAACAACAACAAATATGGGAAATTTAAAAGCCAACTGAAGGTTGAAGAAAGGGGGAGATCACTATAACATTCTGGAAATGTGATTCTAGTTACAATCTTGAACTATAATATTATCCAAAATACCACATAACGTAAGGTTACAAAGGATGACGGTAAAAAAAATATGAAATTAAGCTTAGTCTCACAAATATCTTGGTTAACTTTACTGAAGGTCCTTTCCTTAACTACCTTTCAATTTTTTCCTGAAAAAGGATTCTTTAACATGCTCATTAATCTACTTAAATGTTGTCACTGCCAGGATTCAGTCTTGCAATCTTCAGCAAACAAGGCGAGCACCTATGTTACACAGCTACTATGTTCTTTTGAACCATGTGCATCTGATGAGAGTTCTTCTTAATTCTCAATCCGAAGATTGGTTGCTAACAATTCTCCTCCTCCACTCCTCTCTGCAATCTGTTAATCTCCTCATTTCCTCATGCGAACCTGCTCCTACATCTCTGATCTGTCTAGAGAATTGCAATCTAGGTCTTCCTCTTCCACTATTGCCCTGAATCATTCCTTCCATGACATTCACTATAAAACTACTGTGCCTGTAGAAATGGTCCATTAATTGTTCTCTTTTCTTCCTTATTGTTGATGATAAAGATTTTATTTTTGCATATTCTTCTAAGAATTCCTTTATTTGTGAGTTTTGCTGTCCATGACATCTTTTCCATCCTCCTCCAACTCACCACATCTCAAACTCCTCCAGACATTTCTTATCACATGCACCAATAGTTAACGTTTCTGAACCATACAAGGCCACACTCCCAACATAGCATTACATAAATCTCTTTTTTGTTGCCACATTTAGATTCCTTAATGTAAGCAGCACCCTGTTCTTATAATAGGTGATATTTGCCTGTGCAATTCTGCTCTTTATGTTGGCTGAACATTTTCTAGTGTCATTATTCATTCTAATGTCAACTGCAGAGGAATAATCATGATGGCGGAAGAGGATAGTCATGATATTGATAGTGCTCTCAAAAGTATCCTCGTTGTCGTGGATGAAAATAAAAATTTAAAGAAGCAATCAAAGACGTCAGTATTAGAATCAGTAAGTACTATCAGAAAACTCTTTTTTGATTTAAATAAGAGAGTAGACGATTTGACACGTGAAAATAATGAAATGCATAAAGAGGTTATTAATGTCAAAGAGAAGATCGACAGACTAGACACATGCATAATACCAATATAATGGTCCGTTATTGGACATTATAAATTTTCCAGCTAACTCATTCTTGGTTGCCTGCGTTTCGCCCTCGTGTGCTAAGTTGGGCTCATCAGTTGGGACTTAGCACACCTCCCAAGACGCAAGGCTAGTGCATACTGTGGAGGCCACTGCATAGGCTACTTGAAGCCACCAGCCGTGCCAATGCACTATGAGAGCTATGTCTCATTTCCAAAAATTGATGCCTGCCTGGCCATCAGATGATATAGATGTTGATACCCATAGGGAACTTATAAATTTACTCATTCAGGACAAATATTTTAAGTTCCCTATGGGTATCAACATCTATATCATAGACACATGCATGGCGGGACAAGTGGCGCAGTCTACAGGCCACAGCCGTAAACAGGATTTTAACAGCACAGCTGATGCACGCAGGGAGAGTAGGAGTCCATCTGGTGACATAAACAAGAAATCATTTGCAGATGTTGTTGCCAATAAATGGAAAGAGAGTAAGTTTAAGCTTATAGTAAAGACTAAAGGAAATCATTCTGCAGAAACATTTAAGAATATTCTGAAAACGAACCTTAATCCAGTTGAGATGAAAGTCGGCATCAGCGCATTCACGTCTCTTAAAGATGGAAGAATATTAATAGAAACATGCAGTAAGGAAGAGATAGAGAAAATAAGTAAATCTGTAGAAGAGAAATGTGGGAGAGAACTGGAAGCTAAGGTACAGGAATTACGTCAGCCACGACTAGCTATACAGGGTGAAGCATAATTCGCGCACTCGGGCATCGCAGCGCGACTCCTCACATGCCAGCAATAAAAAAATGTCTCTTACAAAATTTCGTCTTGCAAGTATATCCGGCAGAAAAACGACGTTGAAGAGTAGCAATCTGGCAACACTGTAACCACATGTATGGTAACTACCTCTGTCAACAGGTGCTAGTCGTACTGTACAGTTGGTGCAGTGGATAGAGTTTTGGGTTACTATGCAGGAGGTCGAGTGGTCGATCCTGGGTTCAGGAGTATGTTTTTTCTTTCGTAAATGTAGTCCAGGTGGTATGGTATCTGGCATCTTAATTCGTCAACAGCGATTGCAGTGGGTCCTCTAGAAACCATTTGCACTTACATACTACGATCCTAGAAATGGACGAACACGTCCACGTCGTGAGCGTGAATTTATTCGCAGCACTTCATCTACTAGATTTGAAACCTGTTTAGCTGTCTATTTCTTATTAGTCTAACCAGGTATTTGTTGTTTCAGCGTTACAAAATGTTGTAAATGCAGGATACATGTCACCTCTCAAACGGTGTCTTACTGTATTACAGTAGGTAATGTCAGATGGAAATTAGCAGATAAAAAATGCGCCTCAACCCAGGATCGAACAATCGACCTCCTGCATGCCAGCCAAAAACTCTACCCACTGCACCAACTGTACAGCACGACGAGAACATGCTGACAGCGGTAGTTACCCTACATATGGTTACAGTGTTGCCAGATTGCTACTCTTCAACGTCCGTTTTCTACCGGATATACTCGCAAGACGAAATTTTGTAAGAGACATTTTTTTATTGCTGGCATGTGAGGAGTCGCGCTGTGACGCCCGAGTACGCAAATTACGCTTCACCCTGTATATAATACTCCTGAAGAAATTACAACGGAAAACGCATATAATGTAATAATAAATCAAAACCCTGAATTACAATCGGAAGAGTTTAAGATCACGCCAAAATTCATATTTAACACTAAGTGAAATAAAAGGAATCTAGTGACTGAAGTTTAACTCCCAAACCCGAAGGTTGATCCAGACAATAAAGATGAAAATAGGATGGTTGATTTGCAATGTTGAAGATTATTTTTGAGTTAATCGTTGCTTTAAGTGTAGTAGTAAATACAATCATAGACATACAGATTGTAAAGGAGAAGTAACTTGCTCCATATGTACAGGCCCTCATAATTTAAAGGAATGCAAAGTTTCAGAAGAAGAATACAAATGCATCAATTGCTTAACCTATAATAAGTATAACCGTAATCACACAACGTGCATAAATCACACGTCCCTTGACAAGAATTGCCCAAGCTTGCAAGCTGCAATTATGAAGCAAATTTGGAATACAGGCTACTAATATGGATACAGCAACCAACACCAAGAAATTAACAGGTCTTAAAAACTCAAATAATTATGATAATATCAACTGCATACAGATAAATTTACAACACTCGATAGCAGCAACTGATAACTTGATGAATCTGATAGTACATGAAGGAATAGACATGGTATTTATACAAGAGCCATGAATTATCAACAATAGGCCTATTGGTATCGCAAATAGATACAGGAAGTTTGCGGCAAGTGAAGGTCGATATCGAACAGTAATGTTGGTGACAAACCCACAAATAGATGCTCTACTTATAAATGAATTGACTGACAAAGACACAGTAGTTGTAGAATTAACATACAGGGGTTTAAAATTTTTTCTGTTAACATGTATTTTGATAGTCAAGTAACAATAGAAAGGGACCTTAACAAAATCAACATCATCTTGAAGTATACAAGTGGACAAGGGCTACTCATTGCAATGGACAGTAATTCCAGATCTACAACATGGCACGATATACTCGCCAATGAAAGGGGAAAGAATCTAGAGGAATTCCTTATAATAAATCAGCTGTTTGTACATAATGGAAGCAGTAATTTAACCACTTTCCAAAGTAGTAGGGGGAAAAGTAACGTGGACTTGACCATCAGCAATAATAAACTTCTTAAGGAAATATATAACTGGAGGATAAGCAAAGAAGAGAGCTGTGCAGATCACAGAATCTTACAATTCTCAGTAGCACAAAACTTGTGTTATCATTCAACAGAAACCACATTCACTGGTATAAAATATATAACGAGAGAAGAGGATTGAGAATTATATCAAGAAATATTAAAGAAAGAAATAGTACGACAGTTCTGGGGAACAAGACATGAAGAACTTACTGAAGATCTTGACAATAGACTATCAGTGCACATAAATAATTCTGAAGATATGGAGGACATAGTAAATAAATTTAGTACTGCCCAAATAAAAGCTTGTATGCAGGCTTTCAAAGTTAGTAGACCATCTGAAAAAACTATTAGCCCAAAACACAGAACAGTGCCTTGGTGGAATGAAGAACTTACGATAATGCGGAAGAAAGTAAATTCCAGAGAACGTTAAATAACAATGTCCTCCGAGATCAGTGCAAAACTGAATACTTTGCTGAAAAAGCTAAATACCAAGCAAAAATCAGAAATGCAAAGATACTGTCATGGAAAGAATATTGTAGTAATATATCTTAAAATCCCTGGGACAAAGTCTATAAATCAGCGTCAGGTAAAATTAAGAACACTCAAATTGTATCACAACTCTTATGAACAATGAAGGTCACTACATAAGAGATTTAAAGGAAACGATGCAGTGCATATTAAACCATCTCATTCAGAAAGATGATGAAATGGAAAATACTGTTCAGCAAAAGCAAATACGGAAGGAAGTAGAGGAACCAACAGACACTCCGGACGACTGGGAATTTACAGAAGAAGTAATAAAATCTGCAATCAAAGACATAGGTCTTAAAAAGACACCAGGTGAAGATGGAATCACGAGCAAAATATTATGGTGGACGAATGAAAGTATCCCTAGAACTATGACATCATTATATAATGGTTGCTTGAAGAATGCTTGTTTCCCGAAGCGATGGAAAAATGCGAGAATCATACCAATCACAAAAACAGGGAAAGAGAAGCTTCAGGATCCATCCAAATTCCGACCAATAAGCCTGCTAAATGTGGCGGGCAAAGTACTAGAGAAACTTCTAATAAATAGAATTAATCACTACCTTCATACCAGTAAATTACTGAACGAAAATCAGTATGGCTTCACAGCTCAAAAGTGTACTACTGATGCAGCTATTGCACTTAAGTAATTTATAACTGAAGCATTCAAAAATGGTCA
This sequence comes from Anabrus simplex, assembly GCF_040414725.1. NCBI lineage: Eukaryota > Metazoa > Arthropoda > Insecta > Orthoptera > Tettigoniidae > Anabrus > Anabrus simplex. Next base: position 207,162,363 of record NC_090270.1, on the reverse strand, counting down.
AATAACCATTATTGTTAGTTTTGATGTAAAAGAAACTTTTGACTCTGCGTGGTGGCCATGTGTCCTAGAGGCCCTAAAAGATTTTAAATGCCTGAGAAATTTGTACTACCTTACTAAGAGCTACTTTAAGGACAGAACAGCATTCATGAATTCCAATAGTATCCAAGTAGAAACAGTAGTTAATAAAGGATGTCCTCAAGGTTCATGTTGTGGACTGGGGTACAGTATAATGCACTGCTCAGTTTGGAATACGGGAAAAACACCAAAGCTATAGCATTTGCTGATGACCTTATAATTGCAGTCAGGGATGAAACTGAAATTGAAGCAGAAAATATTGTGAATATGGAATTACAGAAAGTTACTAAGTGGTCAGCAGACAACAAAACCCGTTTCAATTAAAGTAAGTCAAAAGTTATGTTGATTTCAAGAAGAAGAAAAGAAAAAAAGATAATTGACATCTTTATGAATTGGAAACGTCTTGAACAAGAAGAATAACTATAGACTTAATAAAGTCAGTGAAAAATGTATTAAATTAATAAACGCGTTATCAAAATCGGCAAGAATAAGATTGGGTCTAAAACACCAGGCTTTGGAAATAATATATAAAGGAGCAATATTACCAATGCTGCACCGATCTGGATAGTATCCCTGGAAAAGAAATGCAATCTGATTAAATACGTGAGAGTGCAAAGACTTCTATTGAGAATAGCAAGATCGTACTATACTGTATCACATGAGGCACTGTGCATCATCACAGGAATTACTCCAATAGATATCAAGGCTAGAGAGGTTGTTACTCTATACAATATCAAATCAGGCAAAACAACTATGAATTATGTCATTGATCACCCAGAAAAACCTATGAGATGGCTCCACCCAGCCAAGTTTCCTGGTACCGAAGACACAAGAATAGCATTAAATGAATATATCCCATGGAAAATTTACACAGATGGAAGCAAAAGTGAAGGAGTGGGAGGGGCATAGCTATATACAGATCTCATGAATTAATAGATCAATTGAAATTTAAATTGTAAGACAACTGTTCGAATAATCAGGCGGAGCAATTAGCCATATTAAAATCTCTGGAATTCTTAGTAACTACTAGGACAGAGGATGATGAAGATAAGAAAGCAATTATTTACACAGATAGTAAGATAGCAATCGACTCCATTGCAGACTTCAGAAATCATAACCAACTGACTGAGAATAAAAGAAAGACTACAGCTACTCTAAAAAGAAATAATTGGAGAATAAAATTTGAATGGGTTAAGGCACATATAGGAGTTGAAGGCAATGAACTGGCTGATAAAATTGCAAAGGAGGCGGCAAAATTAAGTGAAATCTGTTTCGATAGAACACCCATCTCTACATTAAAGAAAAATCTCAGAGAAGAATCAATTCATGAATGGCAGCAAAAATGGGAACAAACTTCAAAAGGCACACTTACAAAGGAATTCTTTCCAACAGTTGCAGGCAGATTAAAATCCAGTCAACTTAACACCAAATATGACTACAATACTGACTGGACATGGAAATATTGCTTCATACTTATGCAGACTTAAAATTATACGTAACTCCGAGTGTTCCTGTAACAGCAGCCCTCAGACAATAGATCATATAATTTTCGAGTGCAATGAAGTGAAAAATATTAGGCAATTCTTGATAAATAGTGTTAATAGAGGTGATAATTGGTCAATGCAGAAATCTGTGCTATTAAAAAAGTATTTAAAGGAATTTTCCAAATTTGTTAATGCTCTGGACTTTCAAGCTCTCAGGAAAAAGGAAGACTGATATTGATTGATATTGGTAAGATTAACAGTCATCTAGAAATTTAATTATTCAAATGTAATTTATGTTTGTGCATTTGCACGGAAATGTATTGTAAGTGCATGCAGTACTACTCATGTAGTGGAGCATGCAGAGAGTATGTACAGTAAATGAAAAAAAAGGCAACTGCAATATGTTGGCAGTTGCATATTGTAATTTCAGTCTTCTTTGTATTAATTTTTGCATGTTATTCTCTCTCAATATCTTGTTAATGCTTTTTGTAGTTTCTCTTCATTCCCCTCAATGACAGCTATGTCATCAGCAAATCTTATCATTTTGACTTCCACTCCATTGATCTTTATCCCTTCCATATCCGCTATACATTTCTCAATACCTTCCTCAATATACAGGTTGAACAACACTGGTGAGAAAGTACATCCCTGTTGCACTCCTTTCTGTATGTAAGCCTCCTGTACATCACCATGTATGTTTATGATGCCTCTTTGGATTTTATAGAGTTCATATACTGTTCATCTGTCTCTAAAATCTAGACCAACACTACCCATAATCTTCATGAACATATTTCAGTTCACATTATGGAAGGTACCGAGCACGGTAGCTGCAGTCGCATAAGTGCGGCCAGTATCCAGTATTTGGGAGATAGTGGGTTCGAACCCTAATGTCAGCAGACCTGAAGATGGTTTTTTGTGGTTTCCCATTTTCACACCAGGCAAATGCTGGGGCTGTACCTTAAGGCCATGCCCGATTCCTTCCCATTACTATCCCATCATCGCCATAAGACCTATCTGTGTCAGTGCAACGTAAAAACAACTTGTAAAAAAAAAAATATCAAAGGCTTTTTCGAAATCTACAAATGAGTAAACAATGGTTTTCTTACGTCCAGAATTTTTTTCTATAACTAGCCGTAACATTAAGATAGCTTTCCTTGTACTTCTGTTCTATCTAAATCCAAACTGGTCTTCAGCTAAATTTGGTTCAATTTTATTGCTTATTCGGTTATATATTATTCTCATCAATATTTTTGACGTGTGACAATAGGCTCAGGGTGCGATATTCTTCACATTTTAGAATTCCAGGTTTCTTTGGTAAATGGATTATGGGGCACTTCTTAAAATCATCTGGAAATAAATTTCCATGATCAGTTTATAAACTGTGGGTTTCAGCATCCAATCACTGTATAATTTCCCCAGTCACTTCATCGCATCCTCGTGCTTTATTAGTCTTCAGTTCTTTCACAGCCTTAAGATACTCTTCCTTTCTTAAAGAGGGTCCCAGTTGAGTTGTTTTGGTATCTTCATTTTCAAGATCATTTGTCCGCTAGATCTTCATATCATTTTTCTCTGTATCGCTTCGAAATTTCTCCCACTTCTTTGCTCTCAAAAAACAGTTTCCCATTTTTGTTTAATATGCTGCTACTATGGCCAATGTACAGGGTAGGTTCTACTCAAATGTCAACCTCATCTGCACGTGGTGCACCTTGCTTTTGACTGACGAGGTTCTGGCAACCGAGCAACTCCTGGGATAAGGAGTCCCCCTTTGCTATGCCAACGGCTTCCTATGAAGGTGGATGACCTGGCAGGGGCTGGGAAACCACCTCTAAAGGCGGAAGAACCATACATGATCAATGGCATAGAAAGTCCTCTACGGCGGACTGGGCATAGGAAAAACTAAAGCTTCCCTGACGGTTGGGAAGGTGGACAAAGGTTACAGCAGTTTCGGAGCCTCCAGTCGTCGTAACTCTTTTGCCACTGGGGGCAGGTTCTGAGTCTGTCAAGAAATGTGTGATTGTTGATGTGATGCAACATTCCTACACTAAAAGATGTCATGCACAGGCATCTTACGAAAAACTCAGCACAACACTACAAGTCCTGCGGCGATCGGGGAGCTGTGATAGGAGCAGGTTTGTGTAGTCTGGGAGCTCCTAGTGAAAAACCGGTGGGTAGGTGACGAATGTGCGATTGCTCTTTTGCTTGAGGAGAGGCTGTAAAGCAACTCGTATGCTGCATTCGTGACTGAGCAGGGCTATTCAGGAGCCACTTGGCGCACTCTAAATGGAGAGGGGGCTATGAAAGGTGGCCTAAACATAGTCAGCCTCAATACAACCCGAATGGGAAACCGCGGCCAGACAGTACATCATAAGTGGTCAGAAGAAAATAAAGATGAATTTTGCAAACTGGAACATCCGTATTCTAATGGACAATGATACAGCTAACTGGCCAGAAAGGAGAACAACTACCATGGCTCGTGAACTAAAAAGATTTAATATCGATATTGCAGCACTGAGTGAAATTAAAAGGCTCGATGAAGGACAAATTAAAGAACAAGCAGGTGGATACACTTTCTTTTGGAAAGGTAAAAATAAAAACATTCATGAGCCCCGCATTCATAGTGTTGGTTTTGCCATTGCAAACGAACTTGTTCCTCATCTTGATGAACTTCCTTCTGGCATAAATGAAAGACTCATGAGCTTAAGCCTCAAGCTCACTAACAATCAACCAGTTACAGTATTTAGTACACATACCCTGACCCTCACTTGTGAAGAAGGTGAAAAGGAAGCATTCCATTGGCAACTTGACATACCTCTAACAAGAATACCTCAAGCTGAGAAAATCATTCTCTTGGGCGACTTCAACATGCGAGTTGGTAGAGATTCAACACTATGGCCCAAAGTAATTGGAAAAGAGGGAGCAGGAAATTGCAATTCTAATGGAACCCTTCTGCTCACAAAGTTCTTAGAGCACAATCTAGTTATCACTAATACCCTCTTCAGCCAGAAGGATAAATTTAACACATCATGGAAACATCCATGATCAAAACACTGGTATCTAATTGATTACATAATTGTACACGCCCGAGACCAACACGATGTGTTAATCACAAAGGCTCTAACAAGTGCTGATGACTGCTCGATGGACCACTGACTTATACAGTCTATCATGACCCTTCACATCCACGTGCAGCGAAGGAAACAGAGAAAACTCACGAGACCTAAAATGAACACAGACCATCTCAAGGATTATAGTACTAAAGCAAAATTTCATCAACTCCTAGATGATAACCTGCTGGATGAATATCCTGAAAGCACTGAAGAACACTATGTAACACTGAAGACTATAATACTATCAGCTGGTGAAGAATCGGTAGGACACCGTAGGGACAAACACCAAGACTGGTTTGATCAAAATGACCAAGAAATTCAGACTCTAATAGACAAAAGGAGAACAGCTCACCAAGCTTGGCACATCAATCACTATCTAAGAAACGAGAATATCAAGAAGCGAAAACAGATGTTCAGAGGAAAACCCGTGTTCTGAAAAACGGTTGGTGGACGATGAAGCCTCAAGGAATGCAACATCTAGCAGAAACTAACAACACCAGAGCTTTTTTCAGCATGATAAAAACCATACATTGCCCAACAGCTCAAGGACTAAACCCTCTTAAATCTAGGGATGGCCCTACCCTCCTAAATGACAGCAATTCCATGAATGCACGATGGAAAGAACATCTCCATGAAGTACTGAACAAGGATCCAGACATCAACGAACTAGAAGTCTTGAAAATACCACAAAAATCTTCAAAATCTCATCTTGGCAAAGTTCCTTCTTTACAAGAAGTTGAAAATGTTATTAAACAACTCAAAAACAATAAAGCTGCTGGATCAGATAGAATTCCTGCTGAATTTTTCAAGGAAGTTGAACGAATTCTTGCTGAACATACACTAATGCTCATAGTCAAAATATGGAACACTGAAACAATACCTCCTGATCTCAGAGATGTTCTGATATTTACTATCTAGAGTCGAGGGGATAACTTAAAAAACATTTAATGAGGCCTCCTCAATAACAAGAATAACACAATATTCGGAAATAATTTACATGCTTCATTTTCATTGCAGATATTTTCAACATGTTATCTACAATCCACAAGCAACACCTACATATTATCTAATATTAAAGTTGAGTATCCCTTTAGACGAACGTCACAACAAGAGGCAGCAATTCCAACTTCAAATCAAGTAAGTACAAACAATTCTCTCTGACATTTCCATTAATTATACTGACAACAGGACCGAAGAATCAAGCCGGCTGTTATTCTTACGTATTTTATAATCTAGTGCCATTTTTCAAACAATCTAAACAAGAACTTGTAAAATAGACTATTAAGCCTGTACAATGTAGAAACTAAGCAGTATTTTAGAACATAATCAGGATCCTGATTATTGACTATGAGGTGTGATGTTGGCTGATGATGCCTGGCAGAAGAGTGAAACATGTCCCAATTACATGATTAAAATAAGGAATAAGTCCTAACTATAAGAACATTGCATGTATTGAATAGGTGGATTGTTTGAATAAATATTTGTGATTTTTAAGACAAATACCCTGGCTTGATGAAAATAATAATACTTCTGGGCTACAATAATTCATGTTTTAAACAGGATACTTCAATGAAATCATACCTACATACAGCATAGGTCAATGATTTGTAGATGAACATAACAATCAACAAGAAATCCATGTTAAACAGTAGCAGGCGGAGTGAATATTGCTTTGGCGGATACATAACAGGACTTCCTTGATAAATTAAGCAGATATGCAATAATGGAAAAAGGCTTTACACAATAAAACTTGTTGCCATTGATGCTTTCATGGCCCGTACTTACAGACATGATTTAGGCTTTTGGGCTTATGCCGTGTCAAGAAAAATGTTTCAATGATCATTGTTTAAGAAGCCTTTCTTGTGCACAGTCTACATTTTCTTCTGATGACACAGAGCACAGTTCTCTGCGAAACGTAAAGAATTTCACCTTATTTTTTTGACACGGCATAAGCCCAATAAAACTTGTTTAACGTAACACAGGCAAGATATAATAAATTACACACTGCAAATCACATGCTAGTTCGACTTAAAAGTCATACTTATTATTATAATTAGTCATATACAGTCGTATCAGCATACTAAATTTTATTTCAGAACTGGTTTTAAGACTCTAAGGTCCATCAACAGTGTTGAAATATTTTTAAAACATTTGATTTTACATGAGTGTGTTGTCACTGAGTTTTAAAACAGTTAAAATGGAGCCCTCTTGAGATCAACTGTGAAATAAGAAAAAGTGTAAAAGTATGCATACAGTACATATAAAACTTAATGATGATGTAAAAATATATATATATATATGACGTACCATATGAAGGGCTGGATTATTCTCATGATCTAGTATTAGACAAACATTCAGCTTTAAGTATGGGGCACGCTGGAAACACATGGTAATATGTCACCTCAAGGCTGCGAACAATATGTTGCTTGCGACTGTTTCATTTAAAATTTTATCAGGTTCCGTTATCTGCGCCAGGAATATTTCAATGTTTTCGCAGGTATTTAGTTCAAATCCATAATTACCTTTAACAATCAATTTCATGTCCTTTTTGATCCCTAAAAAGTTATAATTATTGTTATAAATGTGTTCCACAGAAGCTGAATATGTGTTGTACTTTATTCCCTTTATTGCCTTGAAATGTTCTTGGTTGTTTAACTTGCTTGACAGCAACATCAAATTCACAATGGAAAAAAAAAAAAAATGATAAGAAGTTAAATTTCTTGGACCTCACATTAACAAAAATCAACAATAGAATAGATTTTGATATTGTCAGAAAACCCATACAGTCCATCACCAACATCAACAAAAAGGTCTAACCACCCAGGAACTCACAAACAAGCAGCTTACAACAGCTATATTAATAGATTATTAAAAATTCCCACGAGTAATGAAAACAAACTGGAAGAAAACAAATTGCCAAAGCAAATAGCTACAACCCAGAAATGAAAGACAAAATTATACGTAAAAAATAAAATGGAGAAAAAAAGGAAAACCATGAGAGAAGGAAGGAAATCTTTGAACACAGTCAATTTGTAACATTTACGCATTTTGAAAATCAAGTTTTAAAAATCACTAATATATTCGAGAAATTTCAACTCAAAACACCATTTAGAATCAGAATAAAATATCAGAACAGATATATAATGCACATAGTATCAACAATCAATTCGGGAGTATATATGCTAATTTGTAAAGACTGCAAAATGTTTTACATAGGAAGGACTGGCCGAGCCTTAAATCAAAGATAGCAAGAACATTTGAAGGCAATAAAGTACAACAAATATTCAGCTTTTGCGGAACACATTTACAACAATAATCATAAATTTTTAGGGATCGAAAAGGACATGAAATAATTGTTAAAGGTAATTATGGATTTAACTAAATACCCGCGAAAACAATTAAATATTTCTGGCGCAGATAACGGAACCTGATAAAAATTTTAATAAAACAATCGCAAGCAACATATTGTTCACAACCTTCTTCTTCTTCTTTTCCTACCGCTTTTCTCCTCACCTGTTGGGTCGCAGGTCGAACTGTGTCACACATATGTGGATTTTGCCCTGTTTTACGGCCGGATGCCCTTCCTGACGCCAACCCTATATGGAGGGATGTAAGCACTATTGCATGTTTCTGTGGTGGTTGAGAGTATGGTATGTTGTCTGAATATGTTGAAGAGAGTGTTGGGACGGACATATACACCCAGTCCCCAAGCCAGAAGAATTAATCAGAAGCGATTAAAATCTCCGACTTGGCCGGGAATCGAACCCGGGACCCTCTGAACTGAAGGCCAGTATGCTGACCATTCAGCCAACGAGTCGGACATATTGTACACAACCTTGAGGTGACGTATTATCAGGTGCTTCCAGCGTGCCCCGTACTTAAAGCTGTACGTTTGTCTATACTAGATCACGAGGATAATCCAGCCCTTCCTATAGGGTATGCCATATATATATTTTTTACATCATCATTAAGTTTTATATGCACAGTATGCATACTTTAACACCTTTTCTTTGTCTTATTTTACAGGTGATCTCAAGAGGGCTCCATTTTAACCGTTTTAAAACTCAATGTGACAACACACTCACGTAAAATCGAATGTTTAAAAAAATATTTCAACACTGATGATGGACCTTAAAGTCCAAAACCCAGTTCTGAAATAAAATTTAGTGTGCCAATACAACTGTACTGTATATGACTAATTATAATAATCAGTACCACCATCAGTAGAACCCTGTGCTGATATATAAAATAATATCTGCATCTGCGAATGGTTATCACATCCGCAAAACGGTTATCCACGGATAATTTAAATATTTAACTACAGAATCTTAAAGACATACCATTTAGCGTAAGCCTACTCACACAAATCGCTACCTCCATGCAGATTCTCACCACCACCCAGCACAAAAACCGGACATTCTCATGACACTCATCACAAGAGCGACACGAATTACACCCAAGATATTGAAACGGGTAGATCTGTTAACATAATACAATAGGCCTGACACCTGGCACCATAACCCCTACAGTCGCATGTTTATGAGGGATTTTCTCATAACAAACTACCGACGTATTGATATTTGTTCCGTCCATTAATTGCGGGCAGGAGCCAGTTAGTCTTAGGTCAGATTTACAGCTTTATGGTCTCAAGGCTCTTTATATATCACTATTCTCCCATACCAATGTCAAGGGCCGCCTAACCAGAAACAAAAACACGAGTATACTTGAGTGAAAATCAATCAACGTCATTATTTAGAAATTATCAGCAAAATTATCCACAGTGCCATACAGTTTGTATCTGCTAAGACACTAACTTCGCAGATATCTGCATCCATGTAGGGCTCTAACAATCAGCACTGTTAATAAGATGGCTTTGATATTTTATAAGGATTATAATTTAAAAGTCATAGTTGTGGCCTTTATAGCTCCTGCAAACATTTTTTTTGTCATAACAAGGACCAGAACTTCTGGTCTTCAAAATAGAAATAGACTCTAGAGATTCATTGGACATGGGTGATATGAACTCCTTTCTATTTTTCTTCACAAGGCTGAAAACACGTTCACATTCTGCATTGCTATGGGTTACGGTGAGAATATAGAACATTACTCTAGAAATTTGGTTGTACTTAAGAAGTCCATTGGCTCCACGAATTCTTGATATTTGTGCCCAACTGGAATCACTTACAGCATCTTGATTTGCAGCCAAAGTGTCATCTACCTGAAGAGCTGTGAACTGCCTTTGAAACTCATTCACCACCTTATCTGTAGTTTCATTCTCTTCCTTACGTAACATGATAGGAAAATTTTCCAAGAAAAAACAAATGGAAAAAAACTGTGCATTTTCAATTTTGTCTAACCTAGCAATTTGAGCATGCTTTAATACATTATCCTTGAGTGGAAACTTGATGATGTAGTCACAGGTAGTACAAAATTAGTTTCTCACTAATGAAAAGAAAAGAGATTTATCTGTATCTTGGAGATCATTCACTATGTTCGAAGTCTGAATGCCAATAACTAACTCATCACTTCTTTGATTCTGAATCAAGTTGTACTCAACTTCAAGCAATGAGCTTTTGACAATTTTGGGCTTAACAAACTTGGTGAACAACTGCTTTAGCAAATCCATTAGAAGTTCAAATAAAAGTGAACTTGTGAGGAAGAAGTCTGAAGGGGAACATTGAATTAGTCAAATACAGGAATAGTCACATGAAGGAAAGTGCAAAAGGACTTGTTCAAATTTAAGGACAGGAACATAAACAATTTTTCTTGACATATTGTAGCAGAAGTCTTACTTTTAGGATGGGTTTGTCACATTTGTAAGAATGTGCTATTCTTTTAGGGGCATGTGTAGTAGCAAAACCAAGAATTCTCTTCTTCTGATACATTTTGGATCCACTTTGTTCAACTCTAGGTATTCTGAAAGATGTCAAGTTTGTGGAAATGTTTTGGGTACATAATATTCCTTCCTCCTTAAAGAAAGAAAGAAGCGGATCCCACTGTTCCAGTAGTCTATCCAAATATCTGCCTAAAGATAACCACCTAGTACATACACGCTTTAGAATTTTCTTTGCCTCTTTATTGTGCAAGTTCTGAAATTTCTGAAGGCGTTCTTTTCTTTTGACTCTCTTCTCTAAGAAATAAAATATATCTACAAGGATCTTATCCTCTTTAAGTGGTAATCTTCCAGCACCTTTTTCAGCTGCTAGATTAATCAGGTGGCAAATGCAACCTATGATGATAATACCTGGTTGAACTTTTTTCAGAACTGCAGAATCCCCATTTTTGTGTTCTATCATAACGAGCATTGTCGGAGCAGAAAGCCACACAGTTTTCAATTAGTATGTTATGAGAATTCAGCTGTGATAACGTCAGGTTACCTATGTTTCACCCTGTTCAGTCCCCGTCTAACGCTGGTACGGATAGCACAGTGCTCACTATTTTCTCCTGTGGAATATCATAGAATGTAGCAACAACAGGATACAACTTGGCATTCATATCATTGCTTACATCCGTTGCCAAAGAAAATGGTCCATTCTGAAGGCACTTAACAACTTCAGAAGATACATTTTTGCCATTTTATTTACAATGCATGTCGTTTTTGAGCGACCATAGCTCTATTTCTTTGCAACTTCTGATGTGGAAAACATCTTAAATAAAGCAGCAGCATGATCAGCCGCTCTTAAGGGCACATTGTGTTCCACCAAAAAGGAAGTAAAGAGACACTCGGCCCTAATTACGTCACTGTCAACGTTTCCAGACTGGGCAAAAACGGTGTTGAATTTCTTGTAATCTTCCTTCGATTTAAGAAAACTTACATGTTTACCGCACTTTACTTAAAGTTTCTTCCACCATATGCAATATTAATATCACATCCATATAACGTGCAAAAGGCAAATTTTTCTCCCTTTCCTGACTTTAGTATGCACAGAAAATCAACAGAATATGATTCTATAAATGTCTGGAGGTGCTGTTTCTTATTGGAATTATTCATGAATCCTACAACAGGAATATAGCTTATGAATATGTCTAAGAACAAATGTCTCGATATTTACTGAAACACCAACAGGAACCTGAATTACCAAACGTCACATAAAATTATAACATAAACACTCAAGGCAGTCAAACACTTCATTAAAACATGTCAAAACACACAAAGTCTTAAAACATTAAACGAATACGATGCCAACCTCGTGAACAAAGAATATGCGCATGGTAAAAAAAAAAAAAAACTGCACACACATATGGAATGAATGTAATTAGTCCAAGGCATGCAGGAAACTGCGAAGCGCAAAGTTACAACACAAAAACTTGAACACTTCATTAAAATAAGTCATAACCTTAAAAGGCCAACTTTGTGAACAAAGCACAACACTCACGTGGTCAAAGAATATGGGTTAAGTCACAACAAGCAAACGGAACGGAACAAAGAATTTGCAGAGCAGAGCCTGTCGACACCTAAGATTCACATGGAAAAACGGTTATCCCGGCTTCAAATTCAATTCCAATGATGACACAAAGATCACACGGTTAAAAGTACCAATCATATCAAAGAATGAGTTATCGACTATCGTGGACTTGCCTTTGACCCACGCAAACAATAGATTGTACGGATGTGGGTTTATTATCGAATGTTAACGTTTCAAATTTTTGTCCGCAAAGTCGTAAAATGACACTGTTTATCCATAAAACCGTAAAACGCTGCAATTTCCGTAAATTTTACGGATAAACCATAAAAGTTGGCAGGTATGTAAAAACAGTGAAAATGAACAACAAATGCACTTGTATTTGCTGATGATGTTGTGCTATGGGGTGATACAGAAGCAGAATCAAGTTAAACTAGATCTTTGGCAAGAAGAATTTGAAAGAATTGAAATGATCATCAGCCGAACTAAAATCATGGGTTAAGTGATGAGTCAAAATTCTGAAGCAGTCCACCTGTGAGTGCAAAATGAAGAAGTACACATTATCAATACCTTTAAATACTTGGAAAGCTTTGTTTCTTCTGACAATATCATAAACCAAGAAATAGGCAGTGGAATACAAGCTGCATCAAAATTCTACCATTCTGTTCATCAATTACTTTTTGATAACTCATTGCCCCAAACTTGCAAGCTCACGCTGTACAATACATATCTTGTACCGTTTCTAACATAGGGACTGGAAGCAGCAACATTGACTAGATCTGCACAAAGTCGCCTACAGGCCAATGAAATGAAGTTCCTTCGGTCATGTCTACAAAAGACAAGGAGAGACAAAATAAGGAATGAAAGTATTCAGTAACAACATGGATTTGACAGGAGCCTGTTGGAAACCTTAGAATTAAGTAGATTATGATGGTATGGACAAGAAAATTTTCAAAAACCTTGCCAAACATGACACAAATTTGCAGCAAAAGGTAGAACATCAGCTGTGGATAGACAGGACGAACTGGAAGAGGCTCATAAACACCCGCACTCGGCTTGCTGGAGCGGAAAATCGATGATGATGATGATGATGATGATGACTGTAATTTTATCTGAGTTTGCAGAAGATCTGGAGAAACTTCTAAATGCTATGGATTGTGGAGGAGTACAAGATGAAAATAAGTAAGTCCAAAACAAAAGTGAGTGCAGTCGAATAAAGTTAGGTGATGCAAGAAGTATTGGGAAATTAAGTCTTAAAGGGAGTAGATGAATATTATTACTTGGGCAGTAAAATAACCAACAATGGCAGAAGTAAGGAGGACATAAAATGCAGACTAGCACAAGCAAGGAAGGCCTTTCTTAAGAAAAGAAATTTGCCCAACTCAAACATTGATATAGGAATTAGAAATATATTTTTGAGGACTTTCGTCTTAAGTGTGACAATGTATGGAAGTGAAACATGGACAATAACTAGCTCATAAAGAAAAGAGAATGGAAGCTTTTGAAATGTGGTGTAACAGAAGAATGCTGAGGGTGAGATGCGTAGATCGACTCACGAATGAAGAGATACTGATTTGAATTGGTTAGAGGACATAGATTTGGCTAAATTTGACCAGTAGAAGAGATAGAATGACAGGACACATCTTACAAGAGACACCCAGGTCTTGTTCAACTGGTTTCTGAGGGAAGTGCAGGTGGAAAGAATGGCAGGGGTAGACCTAGGTATGCATATGACAAGCAGATTAAAGCACATGTAGGATGCAGCAGTTACATAGAAATGAAAAGGTTAGCACACGATAGGGTAGCATGAAGAGCTGCATCAAACCAGTCTATGGACTGATTGTCCAAACAACAACAAAAACAACAGTGGGGTTAACTAACTTATAAATAATGTTTTATCAGTAAGTTATCTGATCACTCATTTTCTTTGACTAACCATTCAACTCACCTCTTTATTGTAATGGATAAGAACTGGGCTTCTACTGAACTTAGAATCCAAATCACAACTACTGAACTTCATCAACATATTTGTTATGCATTGATCAAGATCTGAACAATAGCAAATAAATCACTGAGCTTACATGTATACTTCTAGTTCCCACAATGGATCAGTAGTGAAAGGAAACTATATTTTTTGTAGAAAACCAATGATCAGGCCACCAGAGAGAGAGTACTAAAAAAAGAAAAGGTCTGAAATGTAATTCAGTGAACAACTATTATCTGAATGTTGACATCCCACCAGTATGGAGTTAGAATTTCTACCAGGTGTGCCACAGTTAAAGGAATCAGCCTTGTTTCACAAAGAAGGCTATGAATACCTTGGCTATCAGTCCTCAGTATGAGTGTGAAAGTACCCAAAATACATATTCAGTGATGTAATAGTGTTTGCATTTGTAATTAACAATGACAAAGATTGAGAATGAAGTTGCTGTGCCCTTTGATAAAAGTACTATTGTCCGGCTCCATGGCTAAATGGTTAGCGTGCTGGCCTTTGGTCACAGGGGTCCCGGGTTCGATTCCCGACAGGGTTGGGAATTTTAACCATCATTGGTTAATTTCGCTGGCACGGGGACTGGGTGTATTTGACGTCTTCATCATTTTCCTCCTCATGACGCGCAGGTCGTCTACAGGCGTCAAACCAAAGACCTGCATTTGGCGAGCCGAACTTGTCCTTGGACACTCCCGGCACTAAAAGCCATACGCCATTTCAAAGTACTATTCAAGCAATTTCCTGAAAATGAACTAGAGAAACATTTTCCAAAATAGTTGATGACTGGATTCAAATTCAACTGTCTGCAGAGTCCAGGCAAATAGACACAGTGTAGTGAGCTTTAGCACACAAATCTATCTTATTTGCTGTGGGACTGTCTTAGTACCCACTTATGGTCAAATATATTTTATGTTCCAATTCTCAAAGTACTTTTTTTTTTTTTAATGCTGCTGGATTTTATGAAAGAGAGGTAGAGCACAGCCAACAAACACAAACTGCTGACATAATATCAGAAAAGAAGTTAAGAGAGAGCTTGGTAATATGTAAAATGGGGAATATTCTGTAATGAAAACAAGTAACTTGTTTTTGTTGATATTTGTTTTATGTCGCATCGACACAGATAGATCTTATGGCGACGATGGGATAGAAAAGGCCTGGGAGTGGGAAGGAAGCGGCTGTCGCCTTAATTAAGGTACACCCCAACACTTGCCTGGTGTGAAAATGGGAAACCACAGAAAACCATCTTGAGGGCTGCCAACAGTGGGGTTCGAACCAGTAACTTGTTCAAAGAGTTATAATGATCCACTGTATTTTCTTTACAAAGGACAGGTTGACAGATTTTTGTTGAGTAGTATTTCTGAAAGAGGATTGAGGACTCAATTTTTCTCACAACTCACTTTATTCACAAGTGTATTTATTAAATAGTGCTTCAGCTATGCGGGTGGGAGGGGGGAATGTCTAAAGGATCTTCATATCACTTCTATATAAGATAAAATGATATTTCTTCTATGCAATACCCAGCATAAGAGATTACATACATTTAAACAGAAATACAAATAAAACACAAATCTGCCTTTGACAAGATCTAACTTTCCAATTACTACAGAAGTTCCAAAAGTATAAACATTGGAAGTATTAATTATCTTTATTTTTTAATATACGGGTCATCAAATTTAATCATTCAAAATTATGACAAATACTTTTTACAAATGCAAAATCAAACGCAAAGTACATTGTAAAAATGCAAAATCTGGTTTGTTTTCAGGCAGCATTTTACAAAATAATTTAAAACACAGTAAAGCTAATGCAAGTCAATCTTATCTAAAAAAAGAAAAAAATCACTGTTTTCCTTCAAAAGCTGCACAAACAAACAAGGATTCATAACAAACTTATTTGCAACTTTCCAAGCATATCTATTTACACAAAAGGACAGTTAATTTTGAGGAAAAATAAAATAACACTGGTCTGTCTTCTCACAAACACTAACTACATGTCCCATTGCCTGCAGTTCCACATTAATACAGTACACCAGTTTCTAGCAACAATTCACACAATTTTCTTCAATTACTCATCACATCACTATCAAAACTGCTCTGCTTACAATATCCAGATCTACTGAACTGCAGAATGCAATGGCTACACAGCAAACCGAATTACTGAAAAAGGAATATCTAAGACAAATGTGTTCATCATAAGGACTTTTGATTTTCCAAACTGCACATGGAACAGTTATCTTTATATTATAATTAGTTTCACAATTTGAAGAGTATTTACTAAAATGCTTTTACCAAAATTTCTCTTTTAACAGTGCCACGAGTACAATTTCATTTTCCTGAGACTAACACTGTTTATGTACATTATCTGCTTCAGTACCAGGCTGCCCCTCAAATAGGAAAGGTGTAACACATGTTTACTGATTCATGTCAGTTTTGATGATGGGTAACCTAGAATGAAAAATATTTCAAATATACATTATGCAGTAATTACTGTTAGATAATTTGTGCACTGTTATATGCATACACCCATTTGAAAAAAAAAAAAGAAAAAAAAAAACCTGCACACCAAACCAAATCACTCCACGAGAATGAAGATTCCCACACAGTACTGTCATAGGTTGACATGTCCCGTTGGTATTTAATGCTGTTTGCTTGCATGGAAGAGTTACCATAGGGAATACATGTCTCTCCTCATTCATAGATGCAAGATACCGAACGTTGCATGCATCAACAACACATTTGACAAGCATCTGATCAGCTAGACATGCCTGAGAGAGAGGCTGAACCATCAGACTAAGAGAAGCAGGATGGACATTTCAGCATATTGCTCACCATTTGAACCATTCTCACAATACTGCAAGTCAGTGTTGGATGCAGGTATGTACAGGGTAAATACATGAGTCGAGAAGGGTCGCGTCGATCCTGGCAAAGCACCTGGGGAGGACTGTTTTGTTATCACGCAACAGGCTGTAATAAGCACTCAAAAGGCGTTGTTGTACACCATCCAGAGACATGTCACAACAGCTGGCAATATGCCTGTGTCTACCGTTACCACACCCAGGCTGCTAGCAGAGCAAGATCTGTTGACGTCTATCATTACGACCTAAGCATCGCCAAGCACATGTGAACTCCTGCCAGGAACGGGCAGCATAATAGTGTACGAATTGGTGCCAAGTGGGATTCAACAACAAATTACAGTTCTGTCTGGATAAAGTTGACTGCTGAATTTTGAGTCTAAAGACAGAATCGATCCATGCTTCATTTAGAGTGGCACACTGCCCCAAAGAGGGTTGCCATGATGAGTGATGCCATTTCCTACGATTCCTACTTCTCACTGGTGGTAACTAAAGGACCAGAAGGACCCTGATGGCTCGAAAATACATCCAGGAAATTCTGCGACCGTACATGCTTCATGTCCTGGTGCAGCTCGATAACCCCATTTTCCAGCAGGGTAATGTCCGGCATCACACAACACTGGTCTGCCTTCAAGTGTCAAAATGCTTCTTTGGCTAGCAAGCCCATCGAGAACATATGGGATCAGACTGGACAGCAACTTCAGCAGACTTGGAGGGTAAGTTGCACCAGTTATAGCAGGATCTTCCTTAGGAGAACATCTGGTGACTGTATGTTCCCACGCCTGACTGTACTGTTGCCTGTCTCCCTGTTAGGAGAGGTCCAAAACCAAACTAAGTGCATACTGCAGGCGTTTGTTACCCTGTAATAAATGTTTTGTGTGGGACAATATTCTGATGTTTTCTTTATACTACCATGTTCTTTGCCTATACCCATGCAGGTGCTCCTGAGATGGCTCCTTCATGGTTCACAATTATTTATTTTTTGCAAATGAGTGTATATTAATACATGTCAGTCATATAGAGAGACAGGAACAAGAACAGAAACACATAATAGGGTAAACAGAAGGTCAGCAGGAAGAGGAAGCGACAGAAAACAAGACAAGAACGAAGATGAAAACACAGAACGACAAGGATAATTTCTACATCTTCTTTATACACTGCTGGCTTCAAATAGACAGGTTCTCTTCTCATCAATCCCAGTGAAAGTCAACTCAAGAGCTGAGGAAAAGTATCCTTCCGTGTGTGAGCACTTTCCGTTTCCTCTTCCCGTCTCCGCCACAACAGGCTTATTAACGTCGAGCATCTATCTGACAAACACTTCATTCTCAAATAGTGTAGCATGAAAAGAAATTACTTCCTTTCACGTCGTCGTACTTTGTTTACATACCGTATCTATTTATTCCTTTATTGATCATGTACAACCTACAGATTACTGACGAATACCGAGACAAGAGAAGCAAGGTTTATTTTTATTTCATAATGCAATTTGTCTGAGGCACATGGGGACTTATGGAACGCATGACAATTCAAGTATATGATTCCACTCTCGTGCAACGACTGTCAGTGGCAATGCAGTACAGAAATATTTAAAATACTTATATTTTTTATATTATAAGTTTTCTTTACTCATTGATATGGTGTATTAGGACACAATACTTCTTTGAATTGTAAAAACAAAAGATTGTGTTATGTTGTTTTATTCTTTGATCTGACCACTGATGAAGGGAATGGTTAAATTCCGAAAACATGTTTGGTTGAATAAATAATTTTCTTTCATTAATAAGTGTATTGACAAGGCTGATTTAAATATAACTATTTTAAATATTTCTGTACTACATTCAAACTAGTCAATACGGATCAAACAATCATTTTAACGATTATGGTTGAGATTATCAACTGTCAGTGGCAATTTCTCACAGTCCACCAAGCTGAAAACCCACCTGTGAGTGGGAATGACAAATACAGTTTTTTCAGAAACGTTATAAATATTGTCTCGTCATCCGCAAAGTTAAAACGAACTCATGACAACATTTCTGCAGGTACAGGACAGTTACGAATATAAAGTAGGTACAAATTATATTTTATGATTATTATTTCGAGTACGCTAATGATCCTATACCTACACCATATTAAGGTCCTTCCTGCTTTACTTACGACGAGTACATAATTCAAACTGAGCTGATACACAGGCCTACTGATGAACAACCAAACGTTTTCTGTCACATAAATCTGGCATGTAGCTCAGTTTAGTTACGTTTTGTTTCACTTTCCTTATCACCTTGATTGCTTGTTTACATAATTCAGACACATTCTTATAACTAAAACTAAATTTTCAGCGACTTTAAGAAGACATGTTGTCAGAAACACTCACAGCATACTTAAACAACCGCAGGGCAGCACATACGATATAGTACCACAAGAAGACGTACAAATTCCTTTAAATTCCATGCGAGCCGTGTAAACACTCTACGTAGCAACACCAGTCAGCTGCGCAGTTTTTTCACCACTTTTTCCTCAGTCCACAGCAGATTCTCATCTCATAGGCTACTGAAAACGTTCAAAACAATTTGTTTCGACTTCTTACTTAATTTTCCCCATTTTTATTAGCTTTAAAGTATTTCAGTGGTGACTCGAGCGACACAGCATCACCCACGTGCTGCTCACAGCTGGCAGCCATTATGAATACTGAGCATGCTATTACAGCCAGTATTGCCAACAGTTTTCTTGGATCTATCTTCACGTCGTAAAAATTAAACAAACAAAACAGCAATGGAATGAACTCAAACAAAGCTTATTAAGTACACAATGCAATAAGATATCAAGCTCATATTAAATAATTATATATTTTGCTACAAATACAGCTGAGAACAATAACTATTCACAGCCATCTGTGTATAAAAGATAGGAGTTGGTAACGAACCCAAATAACATACAACTTGTCAATTATTTTCCATATTTTTACAGGGCAAAAAATTGTAACTGGTCAATTCAATTCACCAGAATATTTAACGAAACTCAGGGAAGCGCCCGACTTCAGAAACAAGCAACAAACCTAGAAACTATTTACTGCTGCGGAAACCTCTTCACTGACCAGAAGTCTGGTTAACATCAAAGGGACCGCTTATGTCTTGAGTTGACTCTCAGTATATATCTGTTTCTTCTCAGCCTCTGGCGAACTTATTTCTGTTTCACAGCTTCATAAGGCGGACAGGCTTCTAGAATAATTGAGGGATCTTTGCATGCAGATCTTCACTCTTGATATGCTAAGTGTGGAATAAGAAAGAAGTTGGATAAATACAGGAACAGGGAAGAGACAAAAACATAAAGATGAATACAAGTGGTACATGTGTACTAGAAATGCAGGACGAGCACAAAAGAAAAGTAACCCAATGAGTAAATGTAAATGACACTTCTTTGTGTTACATATATTACTTATATATATTAATACATATATCAAAAGACTAAACCTAGTCAATAAACAGTAGTAAATAATCTCTATCTTGATCTACAGATCTTCTTCCCTTGTGGTAGGAATTCGGTATGAGGTTGCTTTGAAATTAATGCATACCTACATACATAGTGACAGCTGCTCAGCCTGAAGGCCTACAGATTACGAGGTGACGTAACAAATCCTCTTGGCCATTATTTTCTTTTAAGATTGAGGACGCCATCTCACCGTCAGATAATTCCTCAAATGTAATCAAATAATCTGAGTGGACCTCAAACCAGCTCTCCGATCCACGTAAAAATTATAATACTAATATAAATGATCCGTTATTGGACATTATAAATTTTCCAGCTAACTCATTCCTGGCTGCCAGCGTTTCGCCCCAGTGTGCTAAATTGGGCTCATCAGTTGGTAAATAGAACACCTACCAAGACGCATGGCTAGTGCATATCGTGGAGGCCACTGCATAGGCTGCTTGGAGCCACCGGCAGTGCCAATGAACTATGAGAGACTTTGGCTTATTACGAAAAATTGAAAACTGCCTAGCCATCAGATGATATAGATGTTGATTCCCATAGGGAACCTGAAATATTTGTCCCGAATGAGTAAATTTATAATACCAATATAAATGGTCCGTTATTGGACAGTAGAAATTTTCCAGTTAACTCATTCCTGGTTGCCAGCGTTTCGCCCCAGTGTGCTAAGTTGGGCTCATCAGCTGGTAAATAGCACACCCACCAAGACGCGTGGCTAGTGAATACCGTGGAGGCCACTGCATAGGCTGCTTGGAGCCACCGGCAGTGCAAATGCACTATGAGAGACTTTGTCTCATTACGATAAAATTGATGCCTGACTGGCCATCAGATGATATAATGTCCAATAACAGACCATTAAGATTGGTATTATAAATTTACCCATTTGGGACAAATATTTTAGGTTCCCTATGGGAATCAACATCTACAGTATATCACCACGTAAAAATTCCTGACCTGGCCAGGAATTGAGCCTGGGGCCTCCAGGTAAGAGGCAGGCTGCTACCCCTAGACCACAGGGCAGGCAAATACAAACATACATCTTTAAGCCTCTGCAAATTAACTAAGTGCCTCCACCATCCTGTACTTGCAGCTATTCTGTGGACTTGTTTAGTTCCACACCTCTTGATTTCAAATATCTGAGTCTAGCTACTGTTGCCTTGATCTCCTTCTGCCTCTCTTACATTTCATGAAAGAATCCATATTAGCCTCACATGACCGCAACACCAAAGTTAGTTTATGTGCGCCAAGTTCATTCCTAACTAGTTTTTTATATCTGCATACCAGGCAACTTCCTGTCACTGTTCCCACAACCCAGTGGCATATCCTGGAATCTCCACTGAGGCATGCAACTAGTAACCATGCAGTTAACACAATGTATTAAGTAAATTTCAATTCTACTCACCCTAATTACATGTAAGTGAACTCGAGCCAAACAGTTTTACTGTAAGTTCCTGGATTGAACGTGCGTACACAATTCTTGTTTTCTATTTTTAAATTTACGAGAGTCCGCCTCTGTGGTGTAGTGGTTAGTGTGATTAGCTGCCACCCCCGGAGGTCCGGGTTCGATTCCCGGCTCTGCCACGAAATTTGAAAAGTGGTACGAGGGCTGGAACAGGGTTCACTCAGCCTCGGGAGGTCAACTGAGTAGAGGTGGGTTTGATTCCCACCTCAGCCATTCTGGAAGTGGTTTTCTGTGGTTTCCCACTTCTCCAGGCAAATGCCGGGATGGTACCTAACTTCAGGCCACGACCGCTTCCTTCCCTCTTCCTTGTCTATCCCTTCCAATATTCCCATCCCCCGCAAGGCCCCTGTTCAGCATAGCAGGTGAGGCCGCCTGGGCGAGGTTCTGGTCATCCTCCCCAGTTTTGTCCCCGACGCAGAGTCTGAAGCTCCAGGACACTGCCCTTGAGGCGATACAGGTGGGATCCCTCGCTGAGTCCGAAAAGCCGAGGGAAAAGCCAACCCTGGAGGGTAAGCAGATTAAGAAGAAGGAGAAAAAGAAGAATTTTTTTTGCTACGGGCTTTACGTCGCACCGACACAGATAGGTCTTATGGCGACGATGGGATAGGAAAGGCCTAGGAGTTGGAAGGAAGCGGCCGTGGCCTTAATTAAGGTACAGCCCCAGCATTTGCCTGGTGTGAAAATGGGAAACCACGGAAAACCATCTTCAGGGCTGCCGATAGTGGGATTCGAACCTACTATCTCCCGGATGCAAGCTCACAGCCGCGCGCCTCTACACGCACGGCCAACTCGCCTGGTAAAGAAGAAATATACGAGGGAAGGTAGAGGTCTCCCAGCTTGAACTATTTGAATCTTTTCATCAAACGAACGGCCTGTAAACTGATTTACAATTATATCCGTTTTAGACTCATCCATTGTTAATACCACAATAAGCGCAAAATATAATAAAAGACCGAAAACGACGAATAGCACAGGAACAGCACACACAGAATGAACTCACTAATCAGCAAAACACACAATGAATTAACTCACTAGTTAGCCACAACTGAAGCACTGGTGGAAAGTCACCTCAGTGGCATTGGTCAGTTTCGTCCCGTTGGGTTCTCGCTGGGGGATAATCTGTGGGTCCCGTTCGCTGTAAACATGTCGACTTTCTCCAAGTTGCTAACAGATGGCAGAGGGTAGCACGGGTATGGGGTGACAAATTCTGACCAAGTTTCAATTGCAGCGACATCGTTCGGAGGGTTTCAGAACTACGTCTGCCACCGAATGCAATTTTAAGATTGAATGCCTTGCATCCTTAACTCCGCCATGCTGTCTCTTTCTTCCTAGAGAGGAGACCTTTTGAACTTCTGAGAGATGAAATCGTTAATATTTGACTTAAATCGACCTAAAATCGTACATCAGACAGTTCTTTGTGTTATCATAACGCATGCAGTGAATGCCTTGCATTCAAGGAGAATACGCCCCTGCCACAACCTTTATGTCTATAACATCCTACTTATGAGTAAGACATCGTCAGTTCAACCACCTTTCACCTCCAAGCATAAAGTTAGTTCGTAAACAGACTGGTGTAAAGATAATTTTGTTCAAGAGCTAGTTTCCTGGTTCTTGCTGTACCATACCGTCACTGGATGTTGGCTTTCATCAGGACAATCTAGCTCTTGTTCTCAACAAGTCGGAAAAAATGTGGGGGGTACCGAGTCCATACCATTCTTGTAGATTCCGTAGCCAAGATATTCTCCTCCTTCCTTTGCTTCTCCTTTCTTCAGTCTTACCTTGTAAGATAAGCTGAAAGAGTCTATACTTACCAATTTGAAAGATATAGCCAAAGTACTCTTCTTTTTTGATGTTGTACATGATCTCTAGCTCTTTGTTCGGATGTTGGAGTGCTGCAGTATTACATATTCTATCAACCCACGATATTCTGAGCAGGCATCTGTAACACATCTCCAAAGATTAAAATTCTTTGTTGGTGTTCTCCGTTAGGGTCCAGGTGTTAGTACCATAAAGTAAGACAGAGAGAATCCATAACACCACAATAAATGGTGACTGAGATTAATACTAGTCACCGAGCTCGATAGCTGCAATCGCCTAAGTGCGGCCAGTATCCAGTATTCAGGAGACAGTGGGTTCGAACCCCACTCTCGGCAGCCCTGAAAATGGCTTTCCGTGGTTTCCCATTTTCACACCAGGCAAATGCTGGGGCTGTACCTTAAATAAGGCCACGGCCACTTCCTTCCCACCCCTAGCAGTTTCCTGTCCCATCGTTGCCATAAGACCTATCTGTGTCTATGTGAGGTAAAACAAATTGCAAAAAAGTCCCCTTTACAGAGGATTTTACTCATTCTCTTGAATGCAGTCCTTGTGTGTTCAAGTTCGGACCTCATTTCGACAGCACTGTTCCAAGTGTGATCAAGTACGCAACTGGGGTACTTAAAGTATTGACTTGCTCCAGTGATGTGCCAGCTACTGTACAGGTAACAGGTTGAACGGCATTTCCTTACGACTATTACTTTGGTCCTTTTCATGTTTAAACACAAACCTACTGCAGCACTGTGTTCAACCACACAGTTTAGTAATGTTTGTAGATCTTAAGCACTTGTTGCAAGTAGAACAGTCTTGTCTACATATCGCAGATTATTTATTGTAATTCCATTAACACATTGACGACAGGCTTCAAATGAAGGCCGCTACCCCTGTTGACTGGATCGTTCAAAATTAGTTTTAAAATGTTACAAAAGTTTATTTAGATGCACCTATTCAATACAGCTGAGTTCTTAAAGCTAAGATTTACATCCTGTTATACTAATTTGATGGGACATGTTTCGCCTATTGTATGAGCATCATCAGCTGTACCCTCACGCCTAAAAAACAAAGATCAGGATCCTGATTGCTTTGGTCAAAATGTTACATAGAGAAATGTAAGTATTATAAAAATATGTGAACTTGTATGAGTTCTTAAATGACAATTTATACAATTAAAACTTGCTTAAAATTGTTTGCGAGAAAAGTAAATAATGTTGGTGCAATTTTACACTAATATTTTAAAACACTTTATAAAATAGCCAACTAGTCCATATTTACATAAATAATAAGAAAGTCTATGGCTAAAGTTGAGGTCTTGAGTTACAGTATCAAACTAAGAGTGGAATATGGTTAAAGGCAACCAAATTTGAAGTTGTAAAAAAGGTTGAAATGAACCTTAAGTAGCTTAATCATTTAATATGACATTGAAAGTTTCTTGATGGAAGCTTGTAATGTTAATATATAGTATGACGCTGTGTGTGTGTTAGAGTTGTTGGAACTATTAAACGCGTAGTTTGTGAAGTGAGTGACTACACTGTTTGAAACTTACAAATTCACCATCAGATTGTAGCAGTGAGCAAGGAAACGTGAGGTGTATAAAAATAAGATTTCTCGGGGCCTGTTGGCCATATATTAACAATGATGACCTCCTGTTTTCCTGTTCAAGATTGCAAGAACAAAATTACACTGCTGCACTCAAACTAATGTAACTCGAAAAGTATTCAAGATATCAACTTCAAATGTGGAATATGCTCGCACCAGGTTACTGACTAGATTTGTTCTTGGAGCCTGGCACCAACTGTTCGCGAGTGTACTACAGGTTTTTTCGGGGCCTGTCAGCCATATATTAACAATGATGCCCTCCTGTTTTCCTTTTCTATACCTTTTAAAGCAGTACCCTTTGCAGTACTGTACATTACCAACATTTACATCTTCATCAAATGTATTGGAGTCGTTGCTGTATTCCAACACACAAGTTCAATGTAGAAATTCCAAAATCACTTTTGGAACAACTAACATCATTAGAAATATCCAATTCACTGTCACGTAATTCTTCACAAATGTTAGTATATATTATCAGGAATACATCTACATTTCCATTATTATTTTGTTAACTTCACGAAGGTAGAAAGAAAGAAAGAAATCAAGAAAGAAAGATGCAACAATAGCTGCCTTACACCATTTATTCCATGACTACACTGTTTGAAACTTACAATCTCACCATCACATTGTAGCAGTGAGCAAGGAAATGTGAGGTATATAAAAAGAAGATTTCTCGGGGCCTGTTGGCCATATATTAACAATGCTGACCTCCTGTTTTCCTTCCAGTGCTTCAATA
This sequence comes from Anabrus simplex, assembly GCF_040414725.1. NCBI lineage: Eukaryota > Metazoa > Arthropoda > Insecta > Orthoptera > Tettigoniidae > Anabrus > Anabrus simplex. The sequence goes on along the minus strand of NC_090270.1, from coordinate 207,136,361 downwards.
AATAACCTTCCAGAGTAAATATTGAGGCGGAGTGGAGACAGAACAAAGCCTTGCCTCACTTTTTACTTTATTTCAATTGTCTAGAAGCTGGTACTATCAACCTTAACTGATATGATCTGATTCCAATCCAGGTTGGCGATAATTCTGATGTCTCTACCATTCTGCCCATTATCATGTAGGATATGCAGCAATGTTTCACATTTCACACGACCAAAGGATTTTTCATAATTGATAAAACAATACATCCACAGATATATCTACTCATATTTGTAACAAAACCTCCATCCCCAGTAATGCCTCTCTGGTGCTATATTCATTACAAAATCAAAACTGGGAATGCCTAAGTATGATTCACATTTGCTACATTATAAATGCTAAGGAAGAAAGCTAGCAGGAGTGAAATAAATATATACATCTAAGAAATAGTTGAAGAGCAGTGATTTACCATGTAAACACTATGTGAGGTGAGGGGAGGGGAGTGGGGGACGAACAGACAAGAGAATGAGGGGGGGGAGAAAGGAGCGGTTATCTAATGTTAAGGCCAGGTGCTTTCCTGGACCTGAGCACTAATTGAGGTCCCACTTCGGAATCTCTAAGGGCGAGAGCGAGGGAAGTAGGGGATAAATGTTTGTGGACTTCAACTGTGAAACATTCATCAAACGTGGTTTGTTGGTGCCTGGTATAAATGGGGACAGGTTTGATCCTGGCTCGGTCCGGTGATATTTGAAGATGCTCAAATACATCAGGCCTTTGTCGGTAGATTTACTGGCACATAAAAGAACCGCTGCTGGACTAAATTCCAGCACCTCGGCATCTCCGAAAAACTTAAAATATAGTTAGTGGGGCATAAAGCCTATAACATATTATTGGAAAAGCTTGAACCCTTACCCTGCAACTATTCTGAAACTAGAAGAATTTCCTACTATTTATATTTACTGGAGCTTAGTTTCCAACACAGTAATAGCTCCACCCAGAGGCATAGTCCTCAATATTGGAAGGTGCAGCCAGAATGGATGGACTGTCTCTCCAACACACAAATTGAGCCCTCTCTGTTAGCAGGATTTGTGCTTATGTGCAAATTATTCACATGCACAGTTAATTATTGAAATTATAAATGTAAATGATATTCGTTTTATGTTGCACAAACAACTTTTATGGTTTGCAACAAGGTGCAGGAAATTTTGTCCCATGGGAGATACTTTATGTGCTGATAAATCTACTAAAATAAAGCTGGCACATCTGAGCACCTTCAAATACCATCAGACTGAGCTGGGATCAAATCCGCCAACTTGGGCTGAGAAAGCCAGCAAGTGCTCTAATATTTTGGCCACTCAGCCTGGCATAGTTACTGTACGGTAAAGGGCACAGTTATATCAAGTTGTTATCACTGTTAAATACATCAATGAATAAAGATTAATTGTTGACGAGATGTATTTCTTACTGAAAAAGTTGTTTGACTTAAGTATCCAAAATTCTCTGGGAATACACTATCAAAATCTCATTCTGTGGTTTGTTTAAATATGGTGTTATACAGGTTCTTTCTAATGAAGAGACCTTTAAAGAAAGACCTTACAAGGAAGGTTACCATGCAATCTCTTTTCCCTGAACATGTCCACTTTCTTGTTAAGTAAAAAGGGCATCTGGCTGGGTTTTCTTTTCAGATTAAAATGTCTGGGTTTTCAAAGTTTTCTACAAATCCTTAAAATTTAAAATGTTAAAAACAGAAAATAACAACCAAAGTAACAATCCAACCACTAGATGCCGCGGTAGATAGATTACGATTTACGACTGTGAACATCAATAAATCTATACTCACAAACCATCAATAGTGATCGATCTATACCGCATAAAACAGTAGAAAAGAATCTCATGTCTTGCATATCGCATAGTGACAATGCTATTAATCACCCTAAATTATTGAAACTTATCCAGTTTTGTTTTGTTATTCCAGCTAGTAAAATATTGTTGAGAGGGTACTTTCTTTAATGAAGACACAGCGGCCCAATGAAAGAAATAAGCTAACCCCTGATTATGCTAAGAATAATTTCATTCTTCAGTACAATTTAAAAAATATGTGTTATCAACAGTTCTATCAATATGTGGAAGGAATGTAAAATAGCTAGTTAAAACAGGATCATCTGATAAATACGACCAGGTAAAAACAAAACATAAACCGAATGTACACTGCCTTAAATTGTATTTTGAGACATACTTGTGACACGGCAGTGATGTTAGAAGATCACGTGGCTCGTTTTATGTTCTTTTCTGAATAACAGCGCATCGACAAGAATATTTCAATCGTATGTTAAATGGTCACATATACATGTTCATAATACGGCTAATAATTTTTCCGACGAACAACAATCACACGGTGTACAATGCACACACTGTGGAAAATATTATCGATCCGATAGGGGCGTAAGCATACATGTTAGCAGAGCTCACCCTGCAGTGCACAGAGATATTCTGGTCAAGAAGCAGAGTAAACTCAGCAATTTACGAAATTCCCCAGAGAATCGTCAGTCCAATGAAACCACAACCAATACCGCTACTACTCCAGGTCCGAATATGGATGAGTACAACCGCGATCTGATTAAATGGAAATCAAAGTTTTCTGAAAACCTAACAGACGATCACTTCGACGAGGCCATTAATGACTTAGCTTCAGTAACACATATTATTCCCGGGCCGAAACACCCCGCCCAGAAATATTATGAACTGAGAAGAAAAGGCCAACTTAATTCTGCCCAATGTTCATATAGGACCTCTTCAAACCCTGAAAGATCAACGAAAAGGGGAAGAGAGAAGAGAAGAAGGAAGTACATGTATGAATCCACTCAGTTCTGCTATTACAATCAGCGGCGAAAAGCCATACGCAATGTGTTTACAAACGAACAACCAATTTGCACCCTGAAAGAAGATGTATTGCACACATAATTTTTGGACATATTTTCTAGGCCGAACAACCACAAAAGACCAGAATACCCTCAAAAACGCACTGAGAGTGAACTCATGGAGACTAACGACCTATACAATCCGGTCATATCTAAAGAAGACATTATTCAGGCAACACAGAAAAATCAAGATAGACACCGCAAGCGGTCCTGACCATGTAATCGTCCGAGCCATTAAAAACACAGTCTTTGCTGAGCTGAGCTAGTGAGCAGACGTGCGTGGTAACGGTCCGGAATTGCAGAAAAAGCAGTATGGGCGTAACAATGCAGCAGTATAGGAGTGTGATAGGGCGATGGCACAACCGGGTCAAGTGGATTAAGACGGAGTGTAAATTAGGATTTAATATAGAAATAGGAATGACATAACTGTTGATGGTGGCAGCTGTAGTGGCTACTCTATTAGTCATCGGAGGCGTCGAGATGAACCCAGGCCCATTGACTTGGGAGGACATGGAGAAAATCAAGGAAGTTGTCCGCGATGCTTCTCAGGCTGACCAGACCAAAGAAATGCTCAAAGCACAGTTCCAACAAATCAACGATATGAAGGACAGCATAACCAAAGATCTAACAGAAATAAAGGCGAAGATAAAAGAAGACAAGGAAGAAAGAGCTATAATAAATCAGAGGATACAGGTGCTAGAAGAACAAGTACAGGTACTTCAATGGCGAGATAGCAGAAGAACGGAGGAGGAGAATCTAAGATGGAATTGATGAGCTCAGTCTTTAAGCTAATGAGAGAGATTGATTGTACCGAAAGGGAGATAGATGATGTGTATAGGATGGGAAAGAAAAGGGGAAGAAGACCTGTTAGAATTAAGTTTGTTTCCTTATTAATGGCAAGCCAAATTTTGAATAGTGCGAGGAACTTGAAGGTCAGCAGAATTTGGATAAAAAATATGGACAGAAAAAGCCTCCAAGAGCAAAGAGTTCTACAATTCCATTTCATTCAGCAAGATGGTGCAGCAACCCATTCTGCTCTAAATTTTATGTGAGCAATTAGAAATATGAGGTGTGGCTATTAATAAACAGGACTGCTTTTCTATCTTCTATGGATGTACTGAGAGAGGAAGTGTTGATTGAATCTACAGGAATGCAGTGCAGATGGTTTCGTCTCGTTGTCTTTGTCAGTCTGCTTTTGAGCTCAGTTTGAAGTGAAAGCTGTCTCGTCTTGTTGCCATATATCATGCCTACTTTTAAGATTGAGCTGGCAATTTAAATGTTTTAAGATTGAGCTAGCAATTTAAATTCTTTGTGAAAAAAAAGAAAGAAAAAAGCCCACAGAATACTTTAAACTTAATGAAGGTGATGAATGAGGATTCTTCTATATAATTTACACAAGTTTTTGGGTGGCAAAAAATGTTTAGTGAGGGTTGGGAGGAAACCCTGTTTACAGAGGGGACACTTAATTATATGCAAGCCAAGCTTCAAGTAAGGACATGAGTATCTGCGTCGCCCAATCACATAAAAAAATAATACAAGCACTTGGAAAATTACTGAAATTGTGCTTGCAGATAGACGACTGAATATCAGGATGACAGCAGATATGGTGAATATTGGTAAAGAGACTGTAATATAAATTCTGAGTGATAAACTTAACAAGAGAATAGCATGTTTCAAGTTGGCTCATGCATCAGGACAATGCACCAACTCACAATGCTCTTTTCTGTGAAGACATTTTGTGAGTGATAAACGCATTCCCATTCTTGAAAATTCCCAATGCTTACCAGACCTGGCCCCTTGTGACATTTTAATCTTCCCAGAAGTGAAAGGTGCATTCCTATTCTTGAAAATCCCCAATACTCACCAGATCCGACTCCTTGTGACATTTATATCTTCCCAGAAATGAAAAGTGTGCTGAAGAGAACTCATTTTCAGTCCGTGGAAGAGATAAAAGCAAACACGGTAAATAAATTGCATGGTACGACAGTTAATGACTTTCAGCATGGTTATCAACAATAGAAGATCCATTTGTAGCAGTGGACAGAGAAAGGGACTACTTTGAAGGTGATAAAGTGAAGCCAGGACGAATAGAAATGCATAGTATGACGACTTCTGCTGGCTGATATGTTCCTATACTACGCGGTTCTGATGTAGATAAAGAGTGATCAGCTGTCTACGAACATGTGCTTCTAAATGAGATCTGATGCGACATAATTCGGAATTTGTTGTTTAAATAAATGATTTAAACCCGTGTGTTCATTATTGTGAGGTTTCAGGACTGTGTATTCTGTTTAGTGACCGATGACTGTGTTTATGTGCTATCTGTGTTTCGTTCAAATTAAGATATAGTGTTCCTTGTTTTGAACGTAGTATGTGAAAAATACGTAGGAAATATTTTACATTTAGTAATGACGTTACTTCTGAAAACGGATATCTCATATATGTATATGTCTACAGAACTAAGTGATATTTCATTAATTCACCACGAAATGAAACTTAGTTCAATTATCAATTATAACCTTAAAAAAACACATGTTCAACTGTTAGTGTATATGCTACGTAATATAAACATATTAAAACTCTGCAGGCACCCACATGATTGTTACGTACCGGTATGTCATACACATTTAATTCCTACATAACTAATTATATTTATATGTTAACATGCTCAGCTTAATGAATCTTAACAACACTTCACCCTATCAGTCAGTTAACTGGACACCTCGGACATTTTCCGGGTACGTTTTGCGGTCGTACGGGCTTGCATTTCTTTCCTTACTTCTTTTATTCAGAAATAAAATTGGTATTGTATGTAATGGAAAATTAATTTTTGTACCAAGTCCTGAGCATGTTCAGTACAGCACCCGAGTCCATAAAATAAATGGCATGTGGCCTCCGAAGAGGCCTGGTGCAGGTCTTTGATTTGACATCCGTAGGCGACCTGCGCTTCGTGATGAGGATGAAACGATGATGGTGACGGCACATACACCCAGTCCCCACATCAGGTGAATTAACCAATTATGGTTAAAATTCCCAACCCTGCCGCGATTCGAACCCGGGACCCCTGTCACCAAAGGCCAGCACGCTAACCATTTCGCCATGGAGCTGGTCTCCCAAGTCCATGAGAAACAGTAGTTGGAGGTAAACTATCCAAGTATTCTTGAAATATTTCTCCCCATAATGCTTCTTGTACACTAAGATTTCTCACAAAAACTTCCTCTACATGAGAAAACATAAATAATAATCCATTTGATGGGTAAATGAGGTAGTCGGATGAGTTACCTTGTTCTTGTAGATTATTAGGACTGAAAACGGACTGCCTTTTGCCTTTTCTGTATTGTTTTGCAGAGAACCAATAAATGCTGTACAGCCTGACACTTTGCTTGCATGTTTAACAATATACTCACAGAAGTGATGAATAACATTCATTTTTGAACTGGTGAAAGGAGCTATTTGTTCATCTGCCCAACTTGATATTGGTGGCTGATCAAAGGTATGCTTGATGTAATTTCTTTCCTGAGCTGTACTTATTATTTTGGCATTCTCTTTGACAACAGCTTTTGCCATGGCTCTAATGTGACTGAAAAATGATGTTGACGGTACTATCACTTAAAGGCAGATCTTGATGTGGGATAGCATTCGACCACTTTGAGAACAGAGTAGGATATTTTGGCAGAGAAAATAAATGCCGTTTTTCATTCGAATGTTTATTGTAACCCGACTTACAACCCGGGACATAGCAAGTTGTAGGCATATTCACATGCGGTAGTAAATTGAGGCATTTGCCAAAGTATATGTCCTGCTTCTCAAATGCTTAATCTTTTTCACTTTTCAGTTCACGAAAAGTTAACACTAGATATTATGCACATATAAAACTGGAGAATGTATAAAACTATCGAAAAAAAGACCACAAACTGTTTACACACTTCCACATTAAGCCGACAAAAAGCACGCGTACTTGGACTTTTTACAGTTAAATTGAATAATAAATATGGTAGTTCAACCTATTCAATACAAGTAAATAAGAGATGTAGAGATTACATTCTTATTTAATTAAAAGTGGAAATGGTACCAGTTTCAACCCCAGTCTGGGTCATCATCAGCCGATTATAACTCGAAAAACAATGCAAAAGTAAGAAAGAAGTTAACGGTCAAGTCCACACAATATCAGTTGAGGAGGCGATAGAAAAATGACAGGGGTAGGCACTGTAAAATTCAGACGAAGTGGAATGTAAGTTACTTTAAAGAAGTAAAGCGTAATCTTCCGAGCATCAGCACGGCATACGCAATGTTTGGCACTGTCTCACAATGTTCACGAAAAGCAGAGAACAGTTAAATGAGCCAGACTGCATACACCGTCAGGCACAAAGTCACAACACAATCCAAATATGAAGATCTAAAGTCATGAACAAGCCGAAGACGAGCAGCTCAACCGAAGTAACTTGCAAGCTCCAGAAGATCGGCGCGGTGTTTACAACGTCATGCGAGACAGTGCCAAACATTGTGTGTGCCATGCTGATGCTCGGAAGATCACACATTACTTCTTTTAAGTAACTTACATTCCACTTCGTCTGAATTTTACAGTGCCTACCCCTGTCATTTTTATATCGCCTCTTCAACTGATATTGTGTGGACTTGACCGTTAACTTCTTTCTTACTTATGCATTGTTTTTCGAGTTATAATCGGCTGATGATGACCCAGACTGGGGTCGAAACCGGTACCATTTCCACTTTTAATTAAATAAGAATGTAATCTCTACATCTCTTATTTACTTGTATTGAATAGGCTGAACTACCATATTTATTACTTCAATTTAACTGTGATACTTTTCAATGCGGAACAATGAAATTTTTATCTTGGACTTTTTATCGACAGCAGCGCTGCAAATGGTGGAGAACATGTACACCGTGTCTGTTAACATGTGATTCAGAGGGAGTCATCACATTATTCATTTCTATTCGTCCTGGTGAAGCTTTAAGATTCTTGCAATAAATCATATTTATGATATTGGTCCTGTTTATTAACCCTTTGTCAAGAGTGATTTGACACTCAAATATTAGCTATCCGCTCTAATATAGACAATGCTATGTTTACCTTCCGCAGAGCCATCTTATGGAACTCATGAAAACATTTCCCTGCTTTATGATAGTTTGTGGGAATTCTGCACCAAGCTCGTTTCTAAACTAGTTCATCATCTTCAGTCACATATAGAGCTTCCTTATTTAGATGCTTGTACAAAAACACAAGCTTGGAAGCTTTGTCTACACCAAGTCTGTTTCTTAATTTTGAATGAACACCACCAAACGTAGCAAACACACGTTCTACGCCTGCGGATGATGCTCTAGCTGTTAATATTTGCATAACTTTGTCTGCCACAAACTTGCCAATGTCATTTTCTTGAGATTTCCACCACTGCAAAGCAGACACACCTTGCACCACTTCATTGGTTGAACATTGTTGGAATGAAGGGTTGAAATTTTACTTTGATATTTCAGAAGTTTTGATAGAAATTGAGTTCCCCCATATTTTTACTGGGCAAATTGAAATGCACGTTCATGTTCAGACGGATGTAAAACATATTCCGAGTTGATTAATACTGAATGAACAATGAAAGCCAGAAAATGTGGTGCAGCCAATGTTTGAACAGTTTTCAAACATCTTAGTTTTTGCATCATTAATTCCAGATTTCCTTAACACTTGTAATTCCTCCAAGTCATACTTTAGTATTTTTCCACACAGCTTGTCCAATGGCAGAGTAACTTCCCTGGGTTGCATCGAGAGTTCGAGCTATTGGTTTTACCATATTTAAAACTTCTTCAGCATTTTGCTTTAACTGAAGGTCACTAACCTTTCTCTTAACGGAATCTTGAATCTTGTCTCTATTTTCTTCACAAATCTTAAATAATGTTATTTGCTTTACGCCCCACTAACTGCTTTTACAGTTTTCGGAACTTCACAAGTATTGGCTAGCTTTTAATGTATGATGATCACAAGTAGTCACCAGTTTTTAATGTAAGACTGAAGGCAGTCGGACAACAAATTCCATCGAACTTCCTGAAACAAGATTAATGACTGTCCTCCTTTACTCCTAAATTTTCCAGAAGAAAAATTATTATTGCAGAAGTATTTTGCAATTCCTACTATGTTTTCCTTTACATCTTAGGTGTACTTGGTAAGATCCTGGGAGAGAAAATTCAAAATATGAGCAGAGCAGCCATATGTAATTTACATCAATATCTTTCCTTTCTTTCAGACCACTCCTCAGTTTTGCCAGATTGCTTACAATGTCTGTAATGAAATTCCTCGAAGTGGTCAATTAAGTGGCTTTCTGATCTAGCACTTAACTGTGTTGAACAGATGTACATCCCCATTTTCACTGGTCACTGTAACACACACAATGGGCTCATAATGTACATTTGACCATATGTTTAAGCTCATACAAACTGTATTCTCAAATAAATCCTTGAAACTACCTAGGCTCCAGGCTTTCTTTAATCCCTTCCTGAAAAACTATACAGATCACAGAGGTGCCAACCTTTGGAGTGGGTTATCAATAATCCCATTTTTTAAATTGCCCCCCCCTCCCCCCCCCCCCCTCAAAACTTGTACGAGTCAAATCCAAAGCACCCCGATTGTCCTTTCCTACAGCAACCTATTCTAAAGTATATCATATTACACAATAAAATTTGCTCATTACCTGTTAGTTCTGCAATAAAAGAATTCCTTGTAGCTTGTTTTGCTCCCAGCAGCTGCTTTTCAGTGTAGATTTTCTTGAAACATACTTCCCCCTGAGATGATATTTTTGTCTTCAGAACCATAAGTGATTACAGTGAAGATGTGCTTAATGTAGGCCTGAATTCTGTCTGAATTTTCCTAACAATACTGAAAATTCTTTCTGCGGGAGAGTTACTGTGAGATACATTTAGTACTGCAAATACAACATTACTTAAAGTTTTATACTTCATTTGTCCACTTTCAGTTTTTAGCTCTGCAATGTTGCCCCAGTTCACATCAATGTTAGGTCCATGTAGATTATATTCAGGGAAAGTATCACACTGGTAAACTGCAAATTCCTCTTCAAGTTTGACATGTTTACTTTCCTTCACCAAATTTGGGAATCTTCGGACAAAATATTCAAGAGATGAATAGGAAACCTTCATTCTGAGAGAGATGTCTACAACTTCGGCATGATGAAGAAATTCTTCATCAAGGGGAAATTTCCTGATAATGTAACTGCAAGCTGCCATATTAAACTCTCATATAGAATTATAAAACATCTCTTCATCACTGTCATTACCTTTCAAGTATGCCCTGGCTTTTGCTCCAATTACCAAGTCCTCATTGGTTTTCTGGTATCTCCTTCTCTTGAATTCAACACTCAAAAGGGGGGTAGATTCTGAGTGAATAGAACATGGCTGAACAAATCTGACCAAGTAAGTTTCCTCCTAAGAAGTATGGCTGGAGCATCTTGTTGCAGAAATAAATTCACCGAGTTAAAGACAGGAAGTGTACTCTGAAGAAAGTAGCAAAACAGTTTTGTGTGTGGGTCTTGTATGAAAGATTTTACAGTTTCAAACTGCTTGGTGCTCTCATTTTTATGGTGGGGCTCACTACATAACATAAGTGTCAATGCTTCCCGGTGCTCAAGAACTAGATTGAAGAAGCGAGAGCCAACGGGTACCGACACATTTCAAAATTTTGTGACCCTCTGTGCCACAAACAGCCTTTCAACGTGTTTTGCCTTTTAGAACCCTTATCAAGGTAGTAATATAACTGAACCCAAAAGTTCTCTACATTTACTGGTAATTGGGCTGTTGCTTTTTGTGCACAGATGTGTATGAGATGACATGAACAACCTGGGACATAAACAGAAAAATGCCTGTCCTTCACAAATTTGGCAGCACCTTTATTTGCCCTTATCACTGTGTATGCATTGTCAGATGAAAAAGAAATGCAATTTGCCCATGAAATGGCTAAAGAGGACAATTCACTATTAATAACAGAGAACATTCCCTTGCCTCTATTATAAGTACTCTCTAACAATGACAATAGAAGAGTTGATATTTGGCCCCTCTGAACATTAAAGAAAGAGACAACTATAGGATAAAGTTTAACTGCATTTGAATCCGTACTACCATCAGTAGCCAAGGAAAAAGACGTTATTTACAAAAGTTCACATACTTCCTTTTTTTCCACAGATGCTGTGTACTGAACTAAAGCAGAGGTTTTAGTTCTTGCACAACCATATTTCTGAGATATTTTAGAGTCGGGAAACATTTCCAGCGTGGTCTGAAAGTAATAATGGAATATTATGCTCCAAAAGAAATTATGTGAACAGCAATTTGGCATTTATCACCGCAGTTTCATTACTTTTTAAGAAGAACGATGAAACAGACTGGTTTTGTAATTTTGATTCACCATATGTGTGATGTTTCTTGGATTCTATGTGTCTTCTGCAATCAACTCGTCCACCGTGAGTCACAGAGAAATCACATGAATACACACTGCAGAACATGTGGTTTTCACTAACATGTGAAGCAAGTAGGCATGGCCATTACCTTGTCTAACCATCTCAATATTTCTGTAACACTGCTACCTTCTTAGAAGAAGGTGCAATTTGACAATTGCTCTGCTTCATTTTACAAAAGCAATTACTTCTTTTTGAATCAATGACTAGGATAATTAGAACTGAAATGCACTAAATATACCACTCACGTCTACGTACACAACAGAGAGAGCCAAATGTGCGCAGTGGAGAACAGCAGAGCAAGGAGTAGAGCCTATGGCCAACTTGATGTGTCATTCTAGCTAAGACAACAGCGTATATCTACGTAGCTGGCCGTGATTTCACAATGCTCGCAGGAAACAAAAGGAAGTGATGACCAAATAACTGCCAAATTGCCAACATTGAAATGAGGAGGGTTGACCAGTAACATTGAACATTTTTTACTTCTTTCCTTTTTTTCATAGAAATACATTTTTATTGTGATAATGTTGCTTTTCCATAATAATTTCCCCTTCGACCATAATCACAAAGTGAAATCTGTAATAGTTGGCACCTCTGAAATCATGACCAAGCAAAATTCACGTTGTGTTAACGTTTACAAAATTTTACAACTACGGGTTTCTGTTCAGTTTCCCACACCCACTGCATGACAAAAGCTTGAAGAAAAGAGCGGCAAGAGTCTCTCTTCATGCGAAACAACCACCCTATTTCTAGAAAAATAATGTCATGAGTTAGGCTTTAGAAGAAGGAAAATTACAAACAAACATTTTATTTCTTTCATTTTAAAATGAACCCAATCTCTCTCTCTCTCTCTCTCTCTCTCTCTCTCTCTCTCTCTCTCTCAACTTCTTTGTTTCATTTTCACCATCAGAGTATTTGCGTCAATTGTTTGTTGATCATACCAATTGGATTGCACTGTTATTAGCTCACAAATTTCATCATCAATTACCATCAGTTCCTTCTTATCTACAAGTTCACCTTGAATTCCAGCACTGTAATTTGTTGGAAACCTGAGCCTATATAGCCCAGTCACCCTGTACAGCAATAGTATGACCATGCTCACTTTCTGAATTGCTACTCTTCTCACTAGACTAAAAATTCTTAACTAATTCATGAAGTTCAAGAGATTCTCTACAAGGAATGCTTGTGCTCAGAGTATTTACGAATGGTATAGTTTCACTGTCACTTTCCAAATTAAATTCACTAAAGCTATCTTCTTCACTAAGTTCAAGTATATTACGAATATTTTTACTTGGAAGGTCAAGTATCTGACATACTGACAAAAGATGACCAATACATCAGAATAAAGGAACAACAACAACAACAGAACAATAAAGTACACCAAAACAAAATGACAGAAACTGTCACAGCATGCACATTCGCATTAATTCCCTTACTGCAGTCAAGCAGTGGCGCACTTAGGTGGTTCTTACCCTTCACATCTGGATGAGATATAAAGGGGATTTCCGAACACTATTTCCTTGTCCTATGAAAACTTCAGAAATATAGAAAGAGATGTAAGTACCTTGCAGCAGTGAATACACTATTGAAGTTTCAAAGCTCCCACTTGCTTCACAGAGGAGAAAAATTAATAATGGCTCAAACCCGAGTTTCTTTTCTCCTTGTCACCAATGTGTTCTACCAACTGTACAAAACACTTTTCGTTTTGTTTCTGTTCTTTCATAAGTTTTATTCAGTATTATCCTTATCTTACACTTCTACACAGTGGCCAAACATCTCCTAAGAGTGCCCCTCACCTTAATGAGTATAAAATTTCTCTTCCCTAATGGAGCTGGAAAGTAGAAATGAGGTTATAGGGAATTGAGAAGAACTAAATACATACCTACTACAGGGATATAACTCATGTATAAAGATACAATTTTGTGAAGATGTGTTTTTTCATGTTCATCCTGATAAGATTCAGCAACTCCTACTGACATGACACAGTGTTTTTGCTTTTAGGTCTGCTCGTATCTTTCTATGTAGCTTCCTATCTTCCAAGGGTATCCATTTGCAAGGAGGATGCTCATCCCATAACATATATATATATGCACACACTGAGTGGCCAAAAGTCATGGGAAGACACTGAATGTGATGTTAATAACGAGTTGCTCCTCTGTGAGCCCTCAAAACAGCAGCAATACAGCAATGCATCGACTCTACAAGCTGTCAGAATCATTCTGGAGGGACTGGACCCACGCATCTTGCACTGCTACCCACAACTGGTCTTGTGCAGTTGGTGTGGGGTTCATGAAGCCTACACCAGTATCAACAGCATTTCATAAAGCTCAACTGGATTAAGATCGGGGGATTAGGAGGGCCAAGCCAAGGTCGTACCTTCACTGGAGTGCTCCTCCAACCACCAATGTGCCACCATTGACACGGCACAACTGCAATAGAACAATAGACCAGACCTGAGTCACCTCCCGCCTGGACACAACCTTGTTGACACGCAGGATCCATAGCTTCGTGGGGCATACACCACACTCTCACATGCCCATCAGTTCGATACAACTGGAACCGGGATTCATCGGACCATACCACATGTCGTCACTGTTCCAGGGTCCATTGCCGATGTTCGCGGGCCCGTGCACGTTGTTGAGCTCTGTGTCGAGGTGTCACCAAAAGGTACACGAGTCGGTCGTCGGCTGGTGAAGCCTATGCGATGCAGTTGCCTCCTTACAGTCCTGGTAGAAATGGCCTCCTGACTCCCAACATTCAACTGGGTGGTGATCTGACTCACACTAGCCCATTAAGCACCGAATATGGTTTCCTCGGAGGCGACGTGATGTCTGTTCGTTAAACACCTGTGGTCCTCCCGTGCAGCGGTTTATGCGGGTGGTAACATTCTTTCTGAGATACTGAAGATTCACCCTCAACACTGTTAACCTCGAAAACCCAAATTTGAGTGAAATCTCAGTGCAGCTATGACCCATGCGCCGATGATAATCCCACGTTCAAAGAAGGTTAACTCGCGACGTGATGCCATCTTCAAGTCACTGGTGTCTGTGACAGACTGCTCAGCTACGCCGCTGCTAACCGCAATGCTGAGAGGTCATACATGGCCCATTTTCTAATGGAACACCCCTTCCCGTGACTGTGGGCCACTCAGTGTATATCAATAAAGCCCACCTACTGGTTCTCAGTTTATACCTACCATCTACTTGAAGAGTGACTTGCCATCTTCACGACCAAGATGTAACCGTTCACCATCTTGCAGAGATTTTATACGATCTGCCTCCAATCCATCACTGTCCTTGGGATCATCTTGCAACAGGGTGTCAAGATCAACATTTTCAAGGTTCACTCCATGGGCAGAACCTGGTTATTAAAGCAAATGTTACCTACATTATAATTAAACTATATATCAAATACAAGTACACTGAAAATGACAAACATAGCAATAAATCTTGAATAATGAAATCTAAATCTCTATTCTTCTTACAAAATTGGAATCAATGATTCAGGGAATAAGTACAGTATATCCAAACAATGTTTAATCATATTTTACATAATTTAGACAAGCTACCCCTTTTTGTTATTTTATACAAAGTCTTGAACATAAATAACAAAATGAAAATCAACTAAAGCAGATCTATCTCCAAATAAGCTGGACTTCTTCCCTTGTTAATGTTAATTGATTTAATCTAAATTCTATATATATAAAATAAGAGTTTTGTCTGTACATTGCTCAGAATTTAAAAAGGATGGTATTTCTGTATCGGTCGTGTCCATCATAACAAAGAAATGTACTTGTTTAATTTTCTGTAATTTCTGTCTGTCTGTATGCATGTATGTATGTACACGCATCACGAGAAAATGGCTGAGGAGAATTTAATCAAAATCGGTATGTAAAGTCCGGGAATAAGTCGATACAATCTAGGCCATAAATAATCTTATTCACGCTGAGAGAAATGGTAGTTTAGGGGAAGGCCTAAAATTTAATTCTCAAATATTTGTGTTATTAGTGGTCCTATCAACAAATGTCTTATAAATTTTTACCGTACCAGCTATGATAACAGAGATATTCATGAATTTGGATTTTTGTTGCTAAGTCCATATCAGCGCTGTCACGAGAAAATGGGTAAACAGAATTTCATCAAAATCGGTATGTAAAGTCGGGAAATAAGGAACTACAGTGTACGCTATAATTAATTTTGTAGGACGCCATAATATTACAGAGTCGAAAGAAAACTAAATGTGAAGGCCTACAATAGAGAAAGCTCATAACATTGATCAACAATAACAGTACATTGACATTGTTGCTGTGATGTGCTTTGTGTCTCTGTTGCCACTCATCTCCGATAGATGGAATTACTGCTGTATACCAAAGTTTTTTTAAAATTTGCTTTATGTTGCACTGACACAGATAGAACTCATGGTGACAATGGGATAGGAAAGGGCTAGGAGTGGGAAGGAAGCAGCCCTGGCCTTAATTATGTTATGCTCCAGCATTTGCCTAGTGTGAAAATGGGAGACCACGGGAAAACATCTTCAGGGCTGCTGACAGTGTGGTTCGAATCCACTGCCTCCCGGATGCAAGCTCACAGCTGCGCGCCCCTAACCGCAAGGCCCACTCGCCCGGTCGTACCGAGTATAAAGGCCTGCCTGAATACTGGCAGGAAGTAGCTGGGGAGTTAGATAACTTTCTTCTTTAGCATGCCGTTCCTCTGGTTCATAAATTTTCTGATACTACTGGTACGTAACAAATTGGTTCATCATAGCATTCGAGCTATTCAATCCCTACTCTGAGGCACTCATTGGAATGAGCAATGTGCATATTTAACGGAATAATGGCAGAGGAGTGTTCACGGCTGTCTGCGACCTGGTCATTCCAGCACTGGAACTTTGGACTGTTAGCTCAGCACCGTAGTACTGTTCGTTAAAAGTGAGAAAATATGTGGGTATTTTTTATTTGTGAGTAGTTTATATGATAACATTGCTTTTAATCGCTACATTCCTACTGACGTTTTTGTAATGGCCTAAGTTGACTTCAGTTAGGAAAACCACAAAGACAGTCTTTCTGAGAATCCCGTAGCAAAGCACGGGTACATCAGCTAGTTCAGTATAAAATTACAATGTACTGTACACTGTTCAACAAAACATGGAATGAACGAAAGGACAAATCTGAAAAAAAAAAAAAAAAAAAAAGATACGTTGGCAGTGCCAACTCAATGGGTAAAGTAAATAAAACGTAGCAACTACTCAGTAGAAGCTACAATGTAGTGATAGCTGTAAGTCAAATCAAAGTGAATAAACAAATGTTAACTAATGTATAAAGTCTGTATCATGAAAGATGAACGATGACAGCTGTCATCAGTGTATGATTGCGAAACAATTGCTTCCCTCACCTCATCGCTGGATAACAGATATTTTAGGCCTAAACATGTGCAGTCATCTACTGTAACCTTCTGCGCTGTAAAACATTTTCATCAACAGCAAAATAATATTATATTGAAATGTTTTCAATATTTGTATAACTACTAGTTGAGGCTTTCAGGTGTAATTTCATAAAATAATGTGGTGACTTGATTAAAGGGACAAAATGACCTAAAGAGACAAAATTCTCCAAATCAAGGAAAATGCTCTTAAAATGTAAAAAAATCAAAAAATGCAAAAAGTGCTAAATAATAAGGATATAGCTGTAATCGGGGTGCCATGAACAGTTTGTATGTATTGGAGCATTGCACCTGACCACTCAATAAAAAGATGACATGTCGTCAACATCTGGGCTTTATTGATCAATATATCAGACAAGGTGCCCCACTGGCATTTTGGAAGGGAGGGTGTAATCAGTAGTTGCGGGTAAGTTGGATGAAAACCAGTGTGGTTTCAGACCACAGAGGGGCTATCAGGATCAAGTTTTCAGAATGTGCCAGGTACTGAAAAATGCTATGAGAGGAATAGACAGTTATGCTTACATTTCATAAATCATAAAAGCCCTATGATAGAGTACCAAGTGAAAAGACCGGGGGACTATGGAATTAAAGGTAGATTACTAAAGGCAATCAAAGGTATTTATACTGACAACTGGGTTGCAGTCAGAATTGATGGTAGAATAAGTTCTAGGTTTACCTCTGCTGTTCATAGTTGACTGAAAGGTATAAAGTGTAAAGGACGGATTCAGTTAGGTGGAAATGTAGTAAGCAGTTTAGCCTATGCAGACAACTTGGTCTTAATGGGAGATTGTGCTGAAAGCCTGCAGTCTAATATCCTGGAACTTGAAAACAGGAGGCAGTGAGTATGATATGAAAATTGGCCTTTCAATGACTTAAGTGATGTCAGTGCAGATTTGCTGCAGTTAACACCAAAGAACCCACACCTGAACCGTATAATGATTTTGTTGAGGCTGTGAAAAGATGCTTCAGAAGGACCATACCTCGTGGACATCATACATCCCTGGTCTTACTTCAGAGCTTGCTGCTAAGTTTCCAGAGTATACACTAGCATCAGAAAGTTTAGACTCACCCATGAATTTTCACTTACCATGAAAGATAGGGGCTATCTGTTGAAGATCAACATGGAATTACCTATGTTTTTAGAACTAACTAGTTTTATTACACATTTCACTACATTTTCCTTTACAATGACCATTCACAGGAAGCTAGAAACACAATCACAACATCTTAAGCAATCACACCGGCTGTTCATCAATGTGTCCATCCTTTGCTTTGATTACTGCTTTACAGATGCGTGGCATTCTAGCTGTTAATTTTTCCAAAGTCTCGGTATTTATACATCCCCAGGTTTCTAACAGACATTGCCACAACTTATCCACACTGCCTGGCACCTTTTCTTTCACTTTCCTGTCAAGTTCTTCCCATAAAAGTTCAATAGGTGACAGATCAGGTGACTGAGGAGGCCAGACCATTAATTCCAATTTTCCTTCAGCTTGTTTCCTTTCCAGATACTGCTTGCACAAATGAGAGGTGTGTTTAGGATCATTGTCCTGCTGTAAAACAAATCCTTCACCAATCAGCTTCATTCCAAATGGCACGGCATTGCGCGAAAGGATACGAAGATATTGTTTCTTTTCCAGTATTCCTTCTACTTTCACCAAATCACCAACCTCATCATTTCCACAACATCCCCACACCATCACATTTCCTCCTCCATGCTTCAGAGACGGAATTATGCAGGATTCTATAATCTTTTCGCCGGGGTGGCGACAAACGAATTGGCGACAATTGGAAAAGAATTTTTCAAATTTAGATTTATCCGTCCAAAACACACTTTTCCATTGTTCAGCAGTCCACTTAGCATGCATTTTGGCCCATTGTAGCCTTTTCTGCTGGAGTGCAGTTTTCAACAATGGTTTCCGTGCTGCTACGCGACCAAACAATCCCACCTCATGCAGACAATTTTTCACTGTTGTCACAGACACAGGGTTTTCTCTTGTTTTATTTACCTCTAAGCAAATATCTACTATTGTATGCATTCTGTCACGCTTGCTGAGGATTAAAATAAGGTTAACTTCAATTTTAGAAGTCTTCCTTGGACGCCCATTGCGTGGTTGATCCTAATTTTTTAAAACATTTTGTGTAGTTATTTCTAGCCAAGTGCAGCCCTTGAAAGGCAGACCCTCCGATGAGGATGGGTGGCATCTGCCATGTGTAGGTAACTGCGTGTTAATGTGGTGGAGGATAGTGTTATGTGTGGTGAGTGAGTTGCAGGGACGTTGGGATCAGCACAAACACCCAGCCCCCGGGCCAATGGAATTAACCAATGAAGGTTAAAATCCCCGACCCGGCCGGGAATCGAACCCGGGACCTTCTGAACCGAAGGCCAGTACGCTGACCATTCAGCCAACGAGTCGGACGGTTGATCCTCATGACTACCCGTTTCCTCTCTGCGTTTTACTGCTCTGCGAACGCTGCACTCTGAAATTTTCAATTTTTCGGTTCGACCAGCCAATTTCTTTGTAAGCATAAAGTTTGGCTCTGTTTTCTTGGGTTATATTAGCCTTCTTCCCTATATTCGATTGTTTGATGTGCGTTGTTACCGTAGTTATGCCCAGATAACAACAATGTACAAAATAAACAATTTGGTACAGAGATTAACATACAACTGCTCAGGATAACTTCTGCAGGCTAACTGTCGACTTCCAAGACAGTGAGGAAACAAGGACAAGAAATCACGTGAAAGAGGCATGTTTGTTACCTGGGAAATGGCCGGAAGTTATCCAAGTAATCACGTGAGAGAGGCATGTTTATTACCTGGGAAAGGGCTCGAAGTTATCCCGGTAGAAGTAGGCAGTAAGAGCTGGGGACCATAAATCTGTCAACTTCTTTGAAAAGATAAAGTAAAATCTTGCAATATGCACTGAAATAGCTTTATGCTTTTTTTTTTTGCTATTTGCTTTATGTCGCACCGACACAGATAGGTCTTATGGCAACGATGGGATGGGAAATGCCTAGGAAGTGGAAGGATGCGGCCGTGGCCTTAATTAAGGTACAGCCCCAGCATTTGCCTGGTGTGAAAATGGGAAACCACGGAAAACCATCTTCGGGGCTGCCGACAGTGGGGCTCGAACCCACGATCTCCCGATTACTGGATACTGAATAGCTTTATGAAAATGCTGAAGCATCCATACATAAGCAACAGAACTAAAGTACCACTTATCGTCACACAGAAAACAATTATTTAAAACATTATTAATTTTCGAACTGGGAAACCAACCAGTTTAGACAACATCCAAATGGAGAAAATTAAGAATGTTTGTCCATCAACAAGAGAATCAATCTTGCAGATTTTCAATACTTGCATGAGCAAGTGCTAAATACCAGAGATCTGGTGAAAGAGAAGAGTGATAGCTCTTCTAAAACATGGCAAGGAAGCTAACCATCCCAAGAACTACAGACCCATTAGTCTTCTTAGCCACCTCTATAAACAGTTTGAGCATATGATTCTGAATAGAATCCTTCCTGTAACTGACCCTCTACTCATAACCGAGCAAGCAGGGTTTTGGCCTAAGAAAAGCTGTACAGTACAACTCTTGAATTTCACCCAGTTCATAGAGGATGGTTTTGAAACTCACCAGGTGAAAGGGGTGGTCTTTGTGGATCTAACAGCAGCATATAACACTGTCCATCACCTGTTACTCCATGTTGAGTTGTTCAGTCTAATCAAGGACTTCCATTTAACTAAACTTATCAGCACTCTACTTTAAAATTGCAGGGTTTTTTTGTCAACTTCCAACGCCAGTGGAGTCACTGGAGAGCACAGAAAAAGGTTCTACCCCTGGGACATGTCAATGGCTCCTAATTCCTTTCAACATCTATACCAACGACCAGCCACTGACCCCAAACACAAGAAGCTTCTTATATGCAGAGGGTCTAGCCCTTAGTGGACAAGGCTAAAGGAATATGACAATTGCTCTTACAAATCTGTCAAGATACTACAATCAGAACCCACAAGACCCAATCCTTCTAAGACACAAGTATGTGTTTTCCATTTAAGGAACAGGGAAGCTCATCGTGAGTTACGTCTAGAACAGTTAATGGCAATGTGTTTTTCTGCTGCTGAATATTCTACTGAATATCCTTCCTCAGTATGGTACAGCTCATCTCATGCCAGACAGGTAGATAAGGTCCTCAATGAAACCTGCAGGTTGATTACAGGTTGCTTAAGGCCTACTCTGACAGATAAGCTCTATTACCTGGCTGGAATAGCGCCACAATGGGAGAGGAACAGAACAGTGCCCTCCTGCTGCATGGATATAGTCCTCCTCAGCAATGTCTGAGATCGCAGAAAAGATTCCTGAAGACATCTGAGGTGCTTACTGTCACCCCAGAAAAGGCAAGGCTAGATCTGTAGAAGAAGAAGAAGACCTTTCACCTCTATGGATGGATGCTAGCAGCTGAGCAGTGGTACCTGGACATAATGAAAGCTGACTGATGTGGAGGTCCTTGAACAGGCTACGATCAGGAGTGGGAAGATCCAGGGATTACTTGAAGAAATGGGGGTTCAGTACAAGTGAATACGCACAGGAACAAGCCACAAGCCACAAGATTCAGTACCCTCTGAACCCAACATCTTTCACAGAGGATGATCTCCTACAAGCTGCTCTGAATGCAATAGACAGTGCAAAATACTGGACACATGTAATATGAAGATCTCATATGTTATGTTTTGTGTACTTCAAAATGACTCGTACATTAACTGTAAATTTGTATGTTTTTGATTTGAGAATAATGCATAACTTAGGAGTAACAGCCATGAAAGTAGCAAGAATGATCACTGGAACAAACAGGTGGGAACAGTGGCAGGAGGATACCTGGAATGAGCAGATAAAGGCTAAGTGAGGAATTAACTCTATTGATGAAGCTGTATGCATAAACCGGCTTCAGTGGTGGGGGTCATGTGAGGTGAATGGAGGAGGATAGGTTACCTAGAAGAATAGTGGACTCTCTCATGAAGGGTAAGAGAAACAGAAGGAGACCAAGACGATTGTGGTTTGACTCTGGTTTCTAATGATTTAAAGATGAGAGGTACAAAACTTAACAAGGCCCAGAGCTAGTAAAACACAGAGGATTGTAACAGAGTTCAGTAAATTCACAGAGACTTGCAGGCATAATAGTCTATAATGAAACTGCATGTATGTAGTTAACATTTTTAAATACTGTACATACTGCACAGCTGTAAGCTTGTATTTGGGACATAGTGGGTTCGAACCCCACTGTCAGCAGCCCTGACCATGGTTTTCTGTAGTTTTCCTTTTTTACACCAGGCAAATGCTGGAGCTGTACCTTAATCAAGGCCACAGCCGCTTCTTTCCCATTCCTATCGCATAGTTGCCATAAAACCTATCTCTGTTGGTGCAACGTTAAAGCAACTTAAAAATACATTCCATAATTTAGGAACCGCCTCCCCACAAAAACAAAAATAATTATAATCAGTTAGTTCAGAAGCATAATTTTGCCTCTTGTTCTCTTAAGTTGGTAATCTCCCTCATATATATTGCATCCCAATATTTAATGAATGTACACATTACTGTTTGTGTGTATTACTATAAAATTGATATTCGGTTCCATATTTACTTGACAATTTATAGAGTCTCCGTGGCTCAGGCGGCAGCGCGTTGGCCTCTCGCATATGGGTTCCGTGGTTCAAATCCCGGTATGTGAGATTTGTGATGGAAAAAGCGGAGATGGGACAGGTTTTTCTCTGAGTTTCTGGTTTTCCCTGTCATCTTTCATTCCAGCAACACTCTCCATTATCATTTAATTTCATCTGTCAGTTATTAAACATTGCTCCAAAGGAGTGTGAAGGCCTCGGCAGACGGCACAATTCCTATCCTCACCGCAAGATGGGGGCTTCATTCCATCCCTGACCTGATCACTGACTGGAAAACAGGTTGTAGGTTTTCATTCATTCACTTGACAATTTATGCCAATAATTCTTTTTAAGAATTTATTTATAATGGTCCACTCATTCAATGTAAATTACAACTATCTACATAACTCTAAATGGTATATAGAGTCCTATTAAAAATTAGTACAAGTTTCAACCTTTGTTAGGTCATCTTCAGCTAATAAACTTATGAAAAACATCTTAAAATGGATCAAATGTTAACATTGATGCTTTCATGGCCCGTACTTGTAGACATGATATGGGCTTTTGGGCTTATGCCATGTCAAGAAAATAAGGTGAAACTCGTAACGTTTCGCAGAAAACTTAGCTCCGCGTCTTCAGAAGAAAATCTCAACTGTTCACAAGGAAGACTTATCTGATAATCTGATAATAAAAGTTTTGATTTAGACATTAATAATAGAAGTGTAAGTTGGTACATTCTTTGTCACCAGATGGCTCACCATACATGGTACAGCGCTAGCATTCGAATTGGAAGCTGATGGCACCATCAGAATCAGTCTGGGAGGGGAGTATAACTGGTGTACACTCATAACGTGTGACACTGACACAAGCCTGGACTGAAACATCTGGTGATGAGGAACGTACGAATTTGGAAAACACTGAAACAAAATAACAATACAATAGTGAAAGGACGGGGAAGAGAACTACTATGTAAATTTTTTTTTGCTACTGGCTTTACGTAGCACCGACAGAGATAGGTCTTATGGCAACGATGGGACAGGAAAGGGCTAGGACTGGGAAGGAAGCGGCCGTGGCCTTAATTAAGGTACAGCCCCAGCATTTGCCTGGTGTGAAAATGGGAAACCACAAAAAAACATTTTCAGGGCTGCCGACAGTGGGGTTTCAACCCACTATCTCCCGAATACTGGATACTGACAACACTTAAGCGACTGCAGCTATCGAGCTCGGTATGTAAATCCTTAATGGCTGGCAACCATCTATTGCTTAATTGATAGCCAGTGTCCCTGTTGAAATTGTTAGGATTTCTACCTATTTCCACAGCTTTCTTTTTCTAGTTGCTTTACGTTGCACCGACACAGATAGGTCTTATGGCGATGATGGGATAGGAAAGGCCTAGGAGTTGGAAGGAAGTGGCCGTGGCCTTAATTAAGGTACATCCCCAGCATTTGCCTGGTGTGAAAATGGGAAACCATGGAAAACCATCTTCAGGGCTGCAGACAGTGGGATTTGAATCCACTATCTCCTGGAGGCAACACAGCTTTCCGTATAATCCTGGACCTGTAGTGTCTAGTGGGGTTAAGAGCTCGAACATCTTGCAACACGACATCATGACACATCGATAGGGCGTGCTCAGCTAATGCTAATTTTTCTGGCTGGTTGAGACGGATATTTCTTTGGTGTTCCTTGATGCGAGTCGCAATGGACCGGCATATTTGGCCAATGCATACCTTGCCGCAAGTACAGGGAATTTTGTATTCCCCAGGGTGTAATACTGGGGACAATCTGTCCTTGCTTTTACCTAAACTGTGAGCAATTTTTGTGACGATGCCAATCATGGATTTTATATTGTGTTTATGGAAGTCCTTGGCAATTCAGTCTGTGATCTTGTGGATGTAAGGCAGGTAGGCAGTCCCCTTCACTTCTTCTTTCTGTGAGCTTTGCGTAGTTGTCCCTCTGGGATGTAAGGCTCTATGAATCTGTATATAGGGTCGTAACCATTACCCTTGAACGCGACTTTGTGTGTATCCATCTCCTCCTGGATATGTGATGGTTCACAAATTCGTGTCGCTCTCGTGGCGAGTGTCGTGAGAATGCCCTGTTTCTTGAGCTGGATAGTGGTGAGAATCTGCATGGAGATAGCAATCTGTGTGATTAGGCTTATGATAGATGGCATGTCCTAAGGAGCCGTCTGGTTTCTTTCTTATTAGAACATCCAAGAAAGGAAGGCATCCATCTGACTCCATCTCCGTAGTAAATTGAATTGAAGGATGTTAGTGATTTAAGTGGTGTAAAATTATATGAAATTTCTCAGGATCTTCTGCCCAGACCACAAATGTATCGTCAACATACCTCCACCAAATTATAGGTTTGACGGGCGCCGAAGCAATAGCCTCCCTTTCAAAATGATCCATAAAGAAATTAGCCACTACCGGAGAGAGTGGACTTCCCAGATAGTGATGGGATATTTGATTCATTTTATTAAATCAATTCATTTGATTCATTTCGCGTTACTGAATCAATACAGTGATCCAATTCACGGCACATCAGAGTCACTGTTCCTATTGCATATGTCTAGTGTGCACTGATAAGACAGCAGCAACAACATTCAATGCTTACACCGGCCATCTTGTCTTCTTTCTATGAACTGCTTTCCTATGCGTCATCTAGCTTTCAGATTCAGGTTTCTCCTACAGCCTCCTCTTCATTTCAAGTTTTGATGTTACAAAGCCTTTCGCCCACAGGGACAACTCTATTAAATAAGTATATAGAATTAGATGAAAAAATATCTGTACACACAATCATCAATGATCTGCATTAAGAGCTGTCGCTCAGGTGGAAGATTACCTGTCAATTGTTTGCTTAGTCTTTCCTTAAACGATTTCAAAGAACATGGAATTTTCATTGTATTCTCAGTAAGTACACAATACAAAACAAATACACTAAAATGCATAAAAAATAGGTACTTGTGCAGTACTATACATGCTTATTTTATTAGAGTACAACACTTACATAGTTAATAATAATAATAATAATAATAATAATAATAATAATAATAATAATAATAATCGACACAACTAAAATTTTCTGCAAAGACTTCTGATTTTTCATACTTTTCAGAATGTAACAACTCCATGTTTACAATAAGTGGCTTACATATTAACATACAAATGTTAAAAAATAAATGCATGTAAAATTACCACTCCAGTACATAAATACATCCATATTGAGTTATAGTGCAAAAAATTACATACCGAATAATAATAATAATAATAATAATAATAATAATAATAATAATAATAATAATAATAATAATAATAATAATAATAATAATAATAATAATAATAATAATAATACCTGACATAACTCAAATTTTAAACACTAACTTACGGTTTTCCATAGTTCACTGAAAGTCACAACTCTAATATATATACAGAATTAGATGTAAAATTACCTGTGTTCCCAATAAGTAGCCTACATTATAAATCAAATAAGTTTCTTTACGCCGCACTGGACAGATCGGTCTTATCACAATTAGGATTCAAGAAGGTTCAGCCTATTCAATACAAAACGTGTTGTACAAGGTGTTCACAACATATTATTTATTATTACTAGTACCGGTTTCGACGCTTAATGGCGTCATCATCAGCTAGAAATCACAAAGTGGGCATAGTACATGTCATAAAAGTTGTATAGATAATACATACATTGCAAAATACAAATGATAGGCTGTTTTCTTATTAAAAGCTAGAAGAATGATGTGTAATTTATTTATTTATCGTGTCAGAAGTACAAAGTAAGAGAGACAAAAAATAAAAAAGGTAATTTTAAATATTGATATAGTATAACACATAGAGGCGTTATAGTCTGATGAGGCAAGTGACTATTATATAATAAAATTCGTCTGATGAATGAGAATAAAAAGTCTTCATGATAATAAAATGATGCAATAAAATTGTCCACTCTTCTATTGTTGTTCAATGGAGACATCTTCTATTGTTGTTCAATGGAGACATATATAAGTCCAGGTCCAGTGTTGTATGTGGTTGGCAAGACCATCAAATATTTGTCAAAAGCCGGGACACCTAACGTTGAGAGGTTGAATAAGGTTGATTTTTAAGGTTGTCTCAGCTCAACGTGGGTGGTGAAGCTTAAAAGGAAGCTAAAAATGGGATCGTGGCTGAATATGATAGGATACGAGACTCACATTGTTTAGCGTGCTGGTTTTATGTTGTGAGAAGAGTTGTGGACGAGTGAGATGGGTGTGAGTAAGTTGAGTGAGTGTGAAGGTAGGGTGGGAGGAGCGGGAAGAGGAGGGGGGAGGGGGAGAAGGAGAGAGGAATGGAATGGGAGGGATGGGAAGGCGGAGTTCAAGGCGGGTCAGGGGGACGTAGTGGCGATGGTGTGGGACATTGAAGAGTGTTTTGGAGCTATCCATTTCATTAACTTGGTTTTTCCTTCCTTTTAAGCTTCACCACCCACAATGAGTTGAGACAACCTTAAAAATCAACCTTATTCAACCTCTCAACGTCAGATGTCCCGACCTTAGACATATATTTGATGGTCTTGCCAACCACATACAACACTGGACCTGGACTTATATATGTCTCCATTGAACAACAATAGAAGAGTGGACAATTTTATTGCATCGTTTTATTATCATATGACGACTTTTATTCTCATTCATCAGACCAATTTTATTGTAAAATACTCACTTGCCTCATTAGACTATCGTAATCTATAATCTTCAATATACCGTTAACAAAAGAAGATCTAAACAAAGAACTACAACTAATTCATGACATAGCTAAGAACAATGGATACAAGAAAGAAATGGTTAACAAAATCATTCACAAAATAAAATCCCAACCCAAAACCAAACTAACAAAAGTAGACGAATCCAAGAAAGATTACGCACTATTCACCTTCAATAATGCACACATATACCCCATAACCAACATTTTTAAAAAACATAACCTAAGAATAGCTTTCAGAACTACACACAATAGTACCAACATCATACACAACGTCAGAACAATCAATAGCAACAACAAAAACAACCACTCAGGGGTATACCGTATCAAATGTAATAATTGCGAGACAAGCTATGTCGGACGCACCGGTAGAAACTTCCTAACCCGATATAACGAACACATAAATGCGGTAAAACACAATAATTTTTCCTCAATAAGACAACATGTTGCAGACTAGAAACACAGTTTTACAAACATCGATAACGATATGCAAATCCTAAACATAAACCCCAAAGGCCCCCTGCTCAACATAACAGAAGAATTTTACATTACTCTAGATCAGTACACCAATCCAAATTACAACATAAATGAAATCACAGAAAAAACTAACATCATCTTCAATACAGTTATCCCCACTCTAAAAAACTCTTACCTTAAGTTAATTGACAAACAGAATGTGACACGTAACAGAAAAACATCAAACAACACACCCAGCTCCACCCTTACCCCCACAACAACAACTCTCCCTACCCCTCCTTCCCTTCCCCTCACAGCAGCTAGTATGAGCCCAAGAAGAACACGAAGTAGTACACTACAAGCTCGCACGTCAAACGCAACTCGGCTACACCAACAATAGTAAGTACATATTCAAATTTACACACATAACCTTTAGACATTCCTCCAACATAATATCTCTCATAGCTCAATCTTATCTTCCACAGATTAACATAACACCATTGCACAGCTACAAATGGGAAAGGAGCCATTACTTTGAACCCAATTTTACGGACGCCACAGGACAACAAGATTTGATTCTAACGTAAGGCAACATACATAGCAGAGCTGAACATATTTTAGCCGAATTTTATCCATACATCTGGCAATTTTTTAAAATTGGAAAGTGTTTTATCCCACATGAAGACTATATCTTTTACTCATGCAATTTTACAACCATATCTTTTAAACTCCAAGAACAGCAGCTGAGTGTACAACTGTAAATGGGACTTAAATACGAGAGTTGATGAATTGACCAACAAGCAAGATACGAATGTTCATGTGCACGAAATGTTTTTTATATATTGTATTTTATCCTGTACATATATATATAAGTTAGTTTAAGTGAAGATATGTTTTATACACTAATTTTAGGACCTCAACATTATATTTTAGACATACAGTTGCAATATTGTACATACTGACATATATGCCAATTCACGTTAAGACATGCCCCATTTGTATGTGACTAAATGCACATCATCATATGACATTCCTTTGACAATGCAATTTTAATCAAAGCTTCATCATATAAATATGTATTCATGGTTCAGCTGAAGATGACCTTGTATATGGGGTCGAAACTGGTCCTGTAGCTTAATATAAGCAATAAACAAGTATTGATTGGTGGAAATCCTTTCCTATTTTTAATTGTCATTAGACTATAACGTCTCTATGTGTTATACTATATCACCATATTTTACACATCATTCTTCTAGCTTTTAATGAAAAAAAACCAGCCTATCATTTGTATTTTGCAATGTATGTATTATCTATACAACTTTTATGACATGTACTATGCCCACTTCGTGATTTCTAGCTGATGATGACGCCATTAAGCGTCGCAACCGGTACTAGTAATAATAAATAATATGTTGTGAACACCTTGTACAACACATTTTGTATTGCATAGGTTGAACCTTCTTGAATTCTAATTGTGAATCTAAGTTCAATACGGGAAAATGAAGTTCTTAACTTATAGATAGGTCTTATGGTAACAATGGGATAGGAAAGGGCTAGGAGAGGGAAGGAAGCAGCCGTACAGCACCAGCATTTGTCTGGTGTGAAAATGGAAAACCATCTTAACGGCTGCCAACGGTAGGATTCTAACCCACCATTCCCTAAATGCAAGCTCACGCAACCCCAACTGCTTTGCCAACTCGCTCAATGATTTTTGAAAATGTGTCTTCTTTTTATCAGCAAAGGATTTTTTAAATCGTCATATTTTGTATAGGCTAGCCGAGATGTACAGTAGCCTTCTGATTTTCTGATTCAACATCTTTTTTATTTCAGCTAATGCATCAGTCAGCTCCCTTACTCACTGTCCACGTACACCGGTGATCTCGTAATTCGATTATTGAAGTCTTGTGTATGATGTGACATACGAACTGAGAGAATACTGTGAGGTTCTTCCCAGTATAAAACAGACAATCTCGAGTGGTCATGAACACGAATCATAAGTCATAGGGTAGGCTAGAGAACTGAGATGAATTAATTGTCGAATGTTAACTAAGGAATAATACTAATTCATTAAACTAATAAGTAGAGTAACCTTACTAGCAAGGTACTTTGGAATTATACTTCAACTTCCTCCTCAACACTGCAAATAAATCCATCTATTATATAAACCTCCCTGCAAGAAGAGGACAGTGAATGCAAGTGGGTATTATTTTCAAATGAGCTAAGAGGGGTAGTCCGTGATTGCATACGATTCTTTCAGTGTGGCACGACTCTGTATGTCTCGCTGCAGCGGACGTTTGGCTCCCCGCCAATGTCCAGTGTGCAGATGTTGATAGCCATACGGAACCTGAAATATCTGTTCCGAATGTGTAAATTTATAATACCAATATAATTGGTCCTTTATTGGACATTATAAATTTTCCAGCTAACTCATTCCTGGTTGCCAGCATTTCGCCCCAGTGTGCTAAGTTGAACTCATCAGTTGGTAAATAACACACCCACCAAGACGCATGGTTAGTGCATACCGTGAAGGCCACTGCGTAAGCTACTTGGAGCCACCGGCAGTGCCAATGCACTATGAGAGACTTAGTCTCATTACCAAAAATTGATGGCTGCCTGGCCATCAGATGATACAGATGTTGATTCCCATAAGGAACCTGAAATATTTGTCCCGTATGAGTAAATTTATAATACTGTACCAATATAAATGGTCAATTATTGGACATTATAAATTTTCCAGCTACCTCATTCCTGGTTGCCAGCGTTTCACCCCAGTGTACCCACCAAGACGCATGGCTAGTGCATACCGTGGAGGCCACTGTGTAGGCTACTTGGAGCCACCGGCAGTGCCAATGCATTATGGGAGACTTAGTCTAATTACCAAATATTGATGCCTGCCTGGCCATCAGATGGTATAGATGTTAATTCCCATAGGGAAGCTAAGGAAACAAACCCTTGTCATATGTCTTCATCGACCTTGAGAAGGCCTATAATAGAATATCACAGAGAAATTGTTACGGAGATGTCTGTGTAGGAAAGGCATTGAAGAGAAGTACATAAAATTAGTACAGACAAGAAATATACAAGGATAGCACAATTAATATCAAATATGCAGCCCATATCACAAATACTTTTTCAGTGTAAGTGAGAGTGCACCAGGGCACCACTATTATTTGCAATTTTTATGTACATGTGAAGTGATAGCATGATGATGGAGGTGTCTTAGTGTAAGAAGTTTGCAGATGACACTGTATTTCGTAGACAGAAGAAGGAAGAGGTAGAGGATTTGCTGTGGAGGAGCATAAAAAAGACTGAGTGAGAGTGAAGTGGGAAATTCTTGCAGAAACTAAAAGAAGCTGTGTTCAGGTGGTACGGACATGTTAAATGGCAAAATGAAGAATGTTGGGAGGAAGATGTTGGAGATGAAGCCGCCAAGGAAAAGGAACAGAGGACCAAGGAAAATATACATATAGATAGATAGTATAAGGGTGCATGTAAGGAACAAAAGTAGATGACAATGGAGTGTAAAGCATGGAGGAGAAAGATCTGCACCAGCGACCCTATATAAGTGGGAATAATTAGCTGAAGAAGAAGATCAAGTAAAAAAGCAATACTATGATTCATTTATCATGTACAACTGTACTCAAATTCCAAATTATGATTATGATAATAAATAAAAATAACAATCAGGTAAGTGTCTTGGATAACATCTACATACAGTACAACATTTCTTCAGATCCAGTCTGACTAACTAAACAACTAAGCTCTTTTAAGCTATAAACATCATAATTCTAAGGAAAAGAAAGAATGGAGAAAAATAAAAGATTTAATACTACAAGGTACAGAAACAAGAGAAAACAACTTCCTTACAAACACCAGGATATAGAAAATGTGGAGGAACATTAAACTCACCGGCATGAGCAAGAAAGAGATCCTTCAAAAACCCCAATTCTTTTGTTAACATTCTAATCTTCTCCTCCAACATTTCATTTTCTGTCTTGAGTTGATGGACCCTCTGAAGGGTCTGCTGTGTCCGCAACTTACTTTTAACACGACTGCGTTTTACAGCCTATATAAACAAACAAGAACACTAAAAAGCATACATGGCAAGACAAAAATATTAAGAGGGAAAAAAACACATTATGACATAGCAGTGTAGCTCAAAACCATGGTCATTTTTTCCCTTTTAAATCAGAGACTCTCAATTTTAATACAAGGGTTATCTTTTTTTATTTTAAAAATTAGTTCATGTGAAATTAATAATACCGGTACTAATAATAATAATTCTTCAACTAATGGTATTAAGAGAAACAAGATTTCCACAATATCGCTCACAAAATGAACTTCCAAGTAGGCCCATGCCTGTAAATCTAGTGAAATGAGTACTTCAAATTCAAAAACTTTTTAAATACTTATTGACTATGCAAGGATTCAATTTCACTACCTACCTACATTCTACACACCAGGAGAACATTTAAATAACCACACACAGCTTGCTATCTTCAGGAAACAATTTTTTTTAAACACAAGCCCTTTTTTTGTTGACAATGTACCGTCTGAATGTATGAACTATTTATGGACCCCAGTATTTCAATATAGGCTACAACAAATGATTGGTTTTCATACATTTCAAAAAGGATGGTAGAGAAAAGAAATGGGAAGACACTAATTCAAACCATTTTAACCTTTTCGCTGGTAACACTGTGAGAGACTAACAGAACCCTCCGTGCTGAATTATTAAAAAAAAAAAAAAGTAATGTCTCAAAATACATTAAAAATATGAAAAGTGTACAAAAATGATAAGCTATTTTATATGAACTGGCAAAATAATTCCAGAACAGCTTTCAGTTTTATTTTTTTCCACTAAAATTAAGAACAGAGAAAATCAGGGTTGTCCATAGGAGCCAAAAATACTCTTTCCTATAAAAAGTTTGATATTCTTCTTTCACAAGTGCTAAATTTTGACCAAATTGCACAACACTATTTCAACAATTATGAATGAGACATTTTAGCTATTTTACAAATCAGGGTTGTCCATAATAGGCAAAGTACACACTGGTCATTGCCTTGAATAGATCCGGTATGATTAATTATTTCCTAATAAAAAGCAATCAAAGAACATTTCTTCTTTCTTGCGAACTGGCCAAACTTAGGACCACGCCAATACCACTTCACTTCCTTCTTATCATCCCTTCTTCCTTCCTCTTTCTCCACAGTGCCTTCATTCTTTCAGAATGTTGCGCTCTTATCTCTTCAGTCCATCTTCCCCCTCTGCGCTCTTTCTTTTCTTCAACAGAAACTTTTATGTTGGAAAGTCCTTTCCTGAATTGGTCTCCATCACGACATTCTTCATCTGCAATTCCTAACCTCTTGAGTTCTTTCTTCAACTGTTTGGCATATCCCCCCCTGGTTCTTCAAGTAGTATATTTTATTAAAAATTTGTTTATTTAACCTTGCTGGATCCATTCTGACCATGTGTCCATAGAATCGCAGCTGTCTTTTCCTTATTGTTGTTTCCAGGTCTTCTGTTCTTTTGTATATCTCCTTATTTGAACGTAATCTGTAGTTTCCCTCTACCATCCTTGGGCCTTAAATCCTCCTTAATATTCTCCTTTCAATCTTTAGTAGTTTTTCCAGGTTCATTAGTGTTGCTGTTTCCACCCCATACAGAATCACTGGTTTTACCACAGTGTCATAATGTCCTAGTTTGGCATTAATGGAAAGATTCTTTTTGTTGTAAATGGCTTTGGTGGCAGGGTTTAGCCTTTCCAACCTAAGTCTCCTATTTTCCATGGCCTCTTTATCCATCCCGTTGCTACTGATAATCTCTCCCAGGTATTTAAACTGCTCTGTGACTTTCACTTCGCCATATTTCGTCTTCATTGTTCTCTTCACATAATTCCTGTCCATGCTCATCTCATCTCTGTTTTTGTGAAGGAGGTTTTTAAACCTGTTTTCTCGGCTATCTCCTGTAGTTCATTTATCTGTGTTATTGCTTCCTCTTCTGTCTCAGCGAAGAGTGCCAAATCATCAGCAAAGGCCAAACACTTGGGTTTGACATGTTTATTTTGACTACCTATTGTAGCACCTGAGTCATTATGTTCCCACAGTGTTTCCATGTCCTTATCTAGAAACACACTGAAGAGTGTTGGGGATAATCTGTCACCCTGTCTCAGACCTGTTTTTATCTGGAAGGGTTTGCTGATCTCTCCTCGAAATTTCACTTTGGATATGGTGTTTGTTAGTGTTAACCTAAATAAGTTGAGTGTTTTTGGATCGATGCCATATTCCCTCAAAATTTCCATCAATGTGTGTCTATCTATTGAATCGCATGCTTTTTGAAAGTCAACGAAAGAGATGAAGATGTTCTTTGGTTGCGCATTGTAATATTTGATTATCATTTTTAGACTCAAGATATGATCCTGACAAGAGCGCCCTCTCCTGAAGCCACCCTGATACTCTCCCAACTTGTGGTCAATTTGCAGTGTCAGTCTGTTCAATAGGATTTTAGAAAAAATCTTATATGTGACAGATAAAAGTGATATTCCTCAGTAGTTGTTGACGTCTGTTTTTGGTCCCTTTTTATGTAGTGGGTGTATTAATGCCACTAGCCAGTCTTCTGCTATTTTTTCATGTCTCCAAAATATTCCAGAACGGTTCTGTCGCTTCAGTGATAAAGGCGTCATTGGCTATCTTCCACAATTCTGCTATTACTCCATCTTCACCAGATGCTTTGTTGCTCTTTAGGGAGTTTATTACTTCCCTTACTTCTTCCTCATCTGGTGGTTTGGAATCTGGGTTCTGGATTGTGTCCTTCTCAATCTCCAATTTTTCCCGTGGCGTTTCACAGGTAAGGAGGTCTTCAAAGTACTTTGCAAGGATCTCACAGATATCTTTATTGTTCAGGGCAAGAGTTCCGTCCATTTTCTTGAAATGCAGGCTCGGTGCTATATAGCCTTTGATTCTATTTCTAAAGGCCCTATGGAATAATCTGGTATTGTTTTTCTTTAAGTTTTCACCCATTTCTGTGACTTCTGCCCTAAGGTGTTCTCTTCTGACTCTTCTCCGTGTTTGGTGTGTTTGTTTCCTTATTTCTCGTGATTTTTCCAAATTTGTCACAGTCTTATTCTCATTCCATGCCTCAAATCTTTCTTTGATTGCATTTTCGCATTCTGCAATTCCACCATGCATGCTTGCTTCGATGTTTTGTAGATGCTAATTCATATCATTATTTAATAATGTAACAAAAATTAAATTTAAGTCAGAGTTGGCCAAAATAAGAAATATAGAGAAAACACTAAGTACTAAAATATCAACTCACATAATTTACTGTACACCAAATTTTTTCATTATTTACAGCAGACACTCCAATATGTCAGTCTTCAAAACTTCACTAATGTGTGGTATATTTCGAAGCAGAGGTGAACACAGAGAGTCATGTCTCATTTGACACACATTTACCAGGTTTCTTGTCTTTTCTTTTTGCCAGTTGTGTTGGAACAGACATGGCAGCATCTTGTTGGAAATTTTCTCTTTGGAGTAGGTTGTACAGGGGATGGGATATGGCTCTCCATCAGTCTGAGTGGTTGGTCACCAGATGTAGGGAGTCCTTTTACTGGTTTGCCTAGAAATGTGGTACTTCTGGATGAGTTCCCTTATAAGCTGTAGCCGGAAATCTGCTAGAGGTATATTCTGTCCAGTTTTGGCATTGAAGACAGCATGAAAATTTAGAACAGTGATGTCCAGCTGGTGGAAAAAGAACTTTCTGTACCATTTCATTGACTTCCACAAACACACTTGATAGAACTGATCATCATGTCTGTCCAGTCATCAGGACCCATGTACTTGTTATAGTCAATAACGCAATGGGGTTTCTCTACAGGCAGTCTTGTCTGTCTGTCCATCTTCCTTGTAGGTCTCATGTTGTCAGTATGTCGCGTGGTCAGTGTTCAAACTTTGCTATGATCGAACCACCTGATGGCAATCGTGTTATCTGTCGCTTTTGATTCAGTTTGTCCTTTCTTCAATTTTGTAGTAAATTTCGGCATACCCCTCCTGTTTTTCCTGACGGTACCACATGTATTGGTTTTGTTTTTGTGTAGGTGATCATACAGTTGTGGACTTGAATACTAGTTATCTATCTACAATGTATGTCCTTTCTGCAAGTACCTTTCAATTAGCGTCAAGACAGCTACACCTAATACCCCAAATTCATGTTCAGGAATTATTTCTGTAGTTGACCCTGTGTAAACAATAAAATCCAGGACATATCCAGTCTCCCAATCGCAGATAACAAATGTCTTTATTCCAAATCTGTCTCTCTTTGATGGGATAAACTGTATGAATGAAAGCCTGCCTTAGAAAAGCGTCAAACTTTCATCAATGAAACTGTTTTTGAACAGGGTAAACGTTTCTCTAAACTTGTTTCTGAAATGGTCAATTACAGGCTTTATTTTATACAGCCGGTCACTTTCAGACTGACTTGTCAATGAAATGTACCAACCGCAATAATAAGAGATACCTGTCTCTAGACATGAAATCCGAGAACTGCGGGGTAATTATTAGAGAATCAGTTGACCAGTATTCAAGAATTGTAAGTTTCTTCATTCTTGCCATAAGCATTGTCACAGCGAAAAAGAGGTACAGTTCTTCAGGTGTGGTTCCCTCCATTTCTGTAGCCTTGAACTTGGAGACGGTGGCATTGTTTGCGTAACAAATACAAAATACTTGTTTGTTTCAACTGCTATATGCTCCATAATTTCTCGTGAAAAGCAGCACTGAAATATGTCTAAAGCCGCTTGTCCATCATGAATTACACCGAATGATATACCCGAAGAACTGCCACCAAAACTGTGTATTACAGGACTGAACATATTACCTGTGCACCATTGAAAAAAATCAGGTTCAGAACAAATTATTTTCCTGGTTTGTGGAGCTGGTCCTTGAGGCTCAGCATTATCACTGTCACTACTACTGCTACTGCTACTACTACTACTACTACTACTACTACTACTACTACTACTACTAGGACTATAATCACTACCCAAATCACTGGTATCTGAGCACTCATCTTCTGATTCAAGAGTATTCACAGCTTCTATAACTTCGAAATCGGAAAGAACACGCCGTCCCCTACTTGAAGCCATTTTTACAAACCCTGGACACACGTGCTTTCTGGGACTCCCAATCTAGGTTGCGCACTGAACTGAGTGCATTAATTCAGATATTTGACCACAGATATTGTTAAAATGCAGTCTCCGTATTGAGTGATGGTCCATATGTTGCTAAAAGATGTAGCTTGTTGCCACTCAAGTTTGGAAAACAAAGGCAAGTGCAAAGGTATCTATTTCCTTTTCAGAAATGTAGCTAAAGTTACCGACGAGATATCTCGGGCGCAGCAAGGACGTGACGTACTACCACGCCCGAAATATCAAGGGCGTAACAGTGTAAGGGTAAATACTGAAGATGATGATGATGATCTTGATGCTGTTATTGTTTTAGACATCAGTCCATACACAGGTTTGATGCAGTTGTCCATGCCTTGCTATCTTGTGCTAATTTTTTCATTTCTATGTAACTACTACATCCTACATCTGTTCTAATCTGCTTGTTGTATTCATACCTTGGTCCACCCCTACTGTTCTTACGGCTTACACTTCCCTCAAAAACCAAAAGTCCTGGGTGTCTTAAAATGCGTCCTATCATTCTATCCCTTCTTCTCATCAAGTTTAGTCAAACTGATCCCCTATCACCAATTCGATTCAGTATCCCTTCATATGTGATTCGATCTACCCATCTCACCTTCAGCATTCTACCTGTAATACCACATTTCAAAAGCTTCTATTCTCTTTCTCTCTGAGCTAGTTATCATGCAGTGCTATGCTCCAGATGAACGTCTTTAAAATAATAATTCTAATTCCTATATCAATGTTAAGGAAATATTTTATTTTTATTTTTTAAAGAAAGGCCTTCCTTGTTTATGCTAGTCTACATTATATGTCCTCCTCACTTCTGCCATCATTCATTATTTTACTACCAAAGTAACAATGTTCATCTACTTCCTTTAAGCCTTCATTTCCTAATCTAATATTTACTGTATCACCTGACTTTGTTCGACTGCATTATATTACTTTTCTTTTGGACTCACTTATTTTCATCTTGTATTCCATCCCTCTTTCCATACCATTCAGCAGTTTCTCTAGATCTTCTGCAGACTCGGATAAAATAACAATATCATCGGCAAATCTCAGGGTTTCGATTTCCTCTCTTTGGATCGTGATTCCCTTTCCAAATTCCTCTTTGATTTCCTTTAGCGCTTGTTCTATATAATCATCAAAAAGGAGGGGGGGAGAGAGAGAGAGAGAGACAAACAGCAGCCTTGCATCGCTCCTTTCTGGATTGTTGCTTCTTTTTGAGAGTCCTCGATTCTTATCTATCAAAAATGCTGGATCTGTTGTTTGAAGAAAGGAAGACAAACATGTCTCACTCATGGATATAGATTTTATTATGAGCTTAACATCTACATATTTTGTGTGTTTCAGCATAACATAAAAACATTTCCAACCCCATTCTCACCATA
The DNA here is from genome assembly GCF_040414725.1 of Anabrus simplex. Taxonomy (NCBI): domain Eukaryota; kingdom Metazoa; phylum Arthropoda; class Insecta; order Orthoptera; family Tettigoniidae; genus Anabrus; species Anabrus simplex. The sequence goes on along the minus strand of NC_090270.1, from coordinate 207,098,122 downwards.
AGTATTTTAACTGTATGTGTCAGTTTTGCATTTACATGTATTTAGCTGAAGATGTTCCACATTTTAGGAACGAAACGTGTACTAATTTTTTAGTTTAATAGGTTGTCTTTTTTACAAGTTGCTTTATGTCGCACCGACACAGATAGGTCTTATGGCGACGATGGGACAAGAATGGGCTAGGAGTGGAAAGGAAGTGGCCGTGATCTTAATTAAGGTACAGCCCTAGCATTTGCTTGGTGTGAAAATGGGAAGCCACAGAAAACCATCTTCTGGGCTGCCAACAGTGGGGTTCGAACCCAATATCTCCCGAATACCGGATACTGGCCGCACTTAAGCAACTGCAGCTATCGAGCTTGGTAGTTAAGTAGTCAGACTTGAAGCTGGATTATGTCTGTATTTTCATGAACTAGCTATAAAAACACTAAGAATGGAAGGTGGGATTCTTCTTTCAACCTTACCGAGCTTGATAGCTGCAGTCGCTTAAGTGCGGTCAGTATCCAGTATTCGGGAGATAGTAGGCTCGAACCGCACTGTCGGCAGCCCTGTAGATGGTTTTCCGTGGTTTCCCATTTTCACACCAGGCAAATGCTGGGGCTGTACCTTAATTAAGGCCACGGCCGCTTCCTTCCCACTCCCAGCCCTTTCCTGCCCCATCGTCGCCATAAGACCTATCTGTGTCGGTGCGACGCAAAGCAACTTGCATAAAATATATATGTTTCAACCTTAGGTTTGAGGGGTTGACTAATGTACATTAGGCAACAGACAATTGACAACGTTGACCTGAGCTTTTTCTACAGGATCTTAAATGGATATTTCTACTCCAAATGTCTCTTTTCACCGTTCTCCTTCCATGTCCTTTTCCACTCCACCAGATTCAAATATCTCCTTCCACATTCCTCACACACAGCACACAATAATCCAATGATCATTTCAAATCAGTCTCTCCTAAACAACTTAAACAATATTAACATGAGACACAAGCTTGATATATCAGGCAGTAAAGATATATTCCAAACCAAGACGAATAACATCTTAAAATAAGTCAATGTGAGATACAGTGAGTCAAAAAAGTATTCAACTGCTGTAGCTACAACACATAAGAGACAGGAAAAATGTACAAACTGTGGGGTGACAGACAAACGGACAAGGGCAGAGGTCATGCATACCTGTGCGGCAATAGGGAATCACAAACAACGTTATTAGCTTGCCCAGTTTCCCACCAGGGGACAAAATGTGATAGGCCTTGACGCAAGTGTGATAAACAGATATAACTTGAAAACAACATTCTCTCACCCATGCGTAAATAATGCAAGTATCGAGCTTGAATTATTATTATTATTATTATTATTATTATTATTATTATTATTACTTTACGATTATGATTATTATTATTACTTGTAATGTATGGCTATGAATTGTTACATCAAGTTAGTATTTGTATTATTATTACGAAATGATTGCACTGTTTGTGAGGTTATGTCATGAAACGTGTGCTGTACATAAATATTTGTATGAGTTCAGTTCATATAAATACCTGTAAATTAATACTATATAATTTATTATTGCCTGTATTGATGTGTAATCTGCTACAGAATTGTGAAACACACTGTAACTTCCAGAATGGCACTAGATCATGGTAGAGTATTCTGTTCATTATAACCATGCTGTTAGGCACTCGAGAATTTACAAGAAGGTATTTTGGTAATGTATCTTTCTAGAAGCCTGGCCAGGCACGCATATAAGGAGGTGGTCTTGATAGTAGTGACGAGTTTATTGTTCAGTAGAGTTATGAGTTAACAGGTTATACTTGTGACCGCGTGTTGTGACATGCTTTCAAGCAGTCATCTGTTTCAACTGTGTTTTAAGGTTGCAATCTCTATGTGCATTGATAGGCAATTGTCAAAATGGCGGTTTGTGATGTGTTTTGTTTGTGACAGCAGTGATTAAGGTTATGTGTGTGTTTAATTTGTAAATAGATGTGAATAAATAACTGTATCAACTGACAGTATTTCGTATGTGTCTTTGTGGATACATTAGCCTGTAAGACAAACAAGTATTCAACACGGGACTACGGGAAGAGCACGGACCTGCAGTAGCGCAACAGCTTGTAGTGGAGAAGTGTCGCCATGGTATAGGACTGAGTTGCAGAGTGGTTAAGTAAGTGGAGCAACAATGGGACATAAACAGAAGGAAACAGTACAAGAAGAACACAAAATTGCAGTGAGGTTGTATTGCAAGGGGAAAACATTTAAGGAAATTAATGAAATACTAGAGAGACCGATATATACAGTGAAGAGCATCATTTACAGGTTCCAGAAATCTCAGACTGTACAAAAAAACATGAAGTGGCCGCCCGTCACTCCTAACGCAGGCCGAAAAATGCAACATAGTATGAAATGTGAAGAAAGATCCTAAATTGAGAGTGCCGAAAATTAGAAATGAAGTGGCATGGGAACTAGGAAAGGAGGTGAATGCGCAAACAATAAAACATACTGTTGAAGCTGGCTACAATGGCTGCACAGCCTGACGAAAACCTTATACATCAGTAAGGCAAACAGGAAAAAGCAACTGCTCTATGCAAAAGAACACTGCAGTGATACACATGAGATGTGGCACATAAAAGCTGATGAAAGCAAATTTAATATGTTTAAAATGGATGGAGGAAAAGGAACTGTGAACTAGAGGAGCAAAATCTGACAGCTACAACAAAACATGGTAGGGGGTTAGTAATGCCGTGGGGCTGCATGAGTGCCAGTGGTGATTTATATTTCATTGATGGCAACATGGACCACATGTGCTATATTAACATTTTAAAGGCCCACTTGCCAAACAGTGTACAGCAGTTGCGTCTTCCAAATGATTACATCTTCACTCAGGACAACGATCCCAAACACACCGCTCACAACATGAAGCTGTGGTTGTTGTACAACACCCCATGTTGGATGGTGACCCCTCCCCAATCGCCGGACATAAATCCCGTCGAGAATTTATGGCATATTGTCAAAGAAAACAAAAAAAATCACATCTCCAGCAAAAGTGACTCGAAGCGTGTTTTGATGGAAGAATGGCAGAAAATCATACACAAAATTATAGAACCCTTGGTGCAATCCATTCCTCAAAGACTTCTGGAAATTATTAAGTGAAAAGGAGGCCCCACGAAGTACCAGGAACGTTACCAGGGTCACAAATACAGCTGAAAGTATTTCAGTTGAATACTTATTTGAGGTAACATTACTAGTGTGTTGTTGCATCTTATGTACTGCTTACATTTTCTTCCTAATTCTGTCACGTTTCGTTTGTATTCGTCTCACTGTGGACAGTAAATATGTCTTTGACCATGACTAGTCACGTTTGTTTTCCTTCGACCACCTCAACTACTGCATTGTAATGCGGTGAATACTTTTTTTTAACCCATTGTAGCCTAGTTTACCACCATCTTGACCCAAGATGACTTGGCTATCAACATGAACATTCCTGTGATTTTTCAATAGGACACTTATTATTATTTATTTTCCTTAAATTGTACATGTACAATTTAGGGGTGGTAGATGGAGAAAGGGCAAGCCCCACATACACGGAAGTGCCTCCATCTTCACATGTGTACATATACTCTACTGAATATTTACATACAAACTTATGTAGACAATTTTAAATTTACATATTTACACTACAAACACTGTACCCTTAGAATAATAATTATCTTGATTTATCCTGAAAATATTAGAGTAAGAACACCCAGCCATTTATACTCTCACTCAGACCCCTGTATACACACTCATTCACAACCACTCCCACACGCGCACGCATACACATTTGCCCACATACACCTGTACTCTGCCTTTGCTGGCAGGACCTAGTGTTTACAGTGCACTATGTCTTCTGGTATGGGCTACAGCAATTTTGTTACTTTCATTGATCTGTCTCTGTCTTATCCTTGGCTTTGACAATATGAAAGTGACTGAGGTATGAGCGATGCTAGTAATGCCATTCCTTATGCAGCCAGTCCCTGCTATGAATGGTGTGAAAACATTGTTCACAGGGTCGGTTGGTGCATGCATTTCAGTGGGCTTGGCAGACTGATATGTAATAGCAACTCTGGCTCGGTGAGGAAAGCAACAGGAAACTACCTCACTCCTCATTTCCCTAGTACGCCTCTTCAGTAATGCCTAGGCCATTTATGACAGCTGATGGCAGAGCTGTTGAGGATCCAACCAGCCTTAGGGCTGAAGACTGAACATACACATACACCTGTACTTGCACCCATCCTTCTTGCAATTCTAATTTATACAAGTTATATACATCGCATATGGGTTTCTATTTACATATACATTTTCTTTACTTCGCGGAGGAAGTGAGGAAGAGGAAGTAGCTTTACCACAGATGGTATAAAGTTCCAGGTACGAGCAGCCCTTGAGTAAAACCCATTTAAATATGAGGTTGTTCTAGCGAAGGGAGGGACAAGAGTAACTCCTTGGCCTCTTTTAACAGAGCGGTAATTGAGCTGCAGGCGGTGGAAAGGGGAGAGGTGTGTGTTATCTGTCAGGGATTTCCTAAGGAAGGCTACATCTATTTATGTACATAACGAGTTCACTGGTGGCAATGACCTGGCAGTGTTTAAGGGGATGTGTTTGTTAATTAAACGTTCTGCTCGTCGCTGGATACCTTCTAGTTTCCTCATATTTTCCATTATAGTTGGATGCCAGAAAGGAAGGCCATATAATAGTATGGGCCGCACAAGGGAAATATAAGCCGTTCGTAGGGCTTTACTTCTTACTCCCAAGAGACATCTACGGACGAAATCTAGCGCCCTGTATGCCTTACACCTCACTTCCTCCACGTGTTTATTCCATTTCAGATTGTCGATAATGTGAATACCGAGCAGTCTGATGGAGTCGGCAGTTGGATTCCACATAGAGTAGGTTGGTTCTGGAGTGGTTGTTTAGCTCTGCTTAGTCTTATATATTTACACTTCTTAATATTTATATACATTCTATTTACCTCACACCACAGAGCTATACTATCCAGATCCGATTGGAATTTTACAATATCATCACTGTTTTTCATGGCTCTGTAAATGACTGTGTCATCGGCATACTGCGCCATGGTCGAATTTACACAATCCGGTAAGTCGAGAGCATAAATTGTGTACAGGAGGGGCCCTATCACACTGCCCTGAATTACTCCAGAAGTAATTGTGGTTTGGTCTGATTTGGCTCCTCTGTTCACAACACATTGCGTTCGACCCACCAAAAATGACCTCAACCATGACAGCAGTTTACCCTGAATGCCGTAGTTGCTAAGTTTTAACAGAAGTCTTTGATGTGACACCTGGTCAAAAGCTTTGCTCCAGTCCAGAGTCACACAGTCTATTTGTGAGACATCAGTCTGCTCCAAAGAGAACTGCCAGTCATCAATGACTTTTGTTAGAAGTGTTGTGCAGGATTTTCCTGGAATGAAGCCATGCTGGTTTGAGTTCAGCAGGTTTCTCTCCTTGAGAAAATCCAACATATATTTAGCAACTAGACGTTCCATACATTTACAGGCCCCTGATGTTATAGAAACTGGGCGGTAATCATCTACATTTTCCTCATCTCCATCTTTGAAAACTGGCACTACGTTGGCTTCTTTCCACTCCAAAGGTACAGACCCGGTATTAATGGAATAGTTGAAGAGAGCGCAAAGCGAGGGCGCCAAGCGACTGCACAATTCTTGAGAATTCTTGCTGGCACTCGGTCCGGCCCGGTCGCGGCATGAGGTCTTGTTTTCAGAAGGCTCTCCTTTACTTCATTCGTTGAGAAATACAGGTTGGTTAGAGGGAAGAGAAGGGTAGATGTCCTTGAATATAGCATGTTCTCTTCCTCAGTAGGGACGGAGAAGTTACTTTTCAATTTCCTGTTGAAGGTGTCTGCAATGTCTTGTGGTGTGGAGACTGCCGTACCGTTATGTTTAAATACAGATGGAGCTCTGTTGCAACCTTTACTTCTGAAAAGAGCCCAGAGTTCCTTGGAGTTGGTGTTGAGACTGTGGATGTAAGAATCGCCGGAATCTCTGATAGATTGTTTAGCCTTGTTCCTAGCCAGCCTGTATTTCTCCCACTCACAATCGGTTGTATTTCTTTTCCATTTCTGGTACAGGCGGTCTCTTCTTCGAATTTCTCGCACTATCTCCTTGGTAATCCATGGAGATTTCCGTCTGCTGGTTATATTTACTGTTGGTGTGGTTTCTTCTATGCAATGAAAGAAAATTTTCTTCCAGTCGTTCCACATCTTGTTTATGTCAGTACTGCCGGTGAAATCTGAGGTGAGAACGGGGAGGCGGTTGGATAGTAAAGTGGATAGATCGTTCCAGTTTGTTCGGGAAAAATTATAAACTGTTCTGGTATGGAGTTTGGGGGATGGTTTTAAATGGGTCAGTGTTGCGAGAATTGCCTGATGGTCACAGAATCCAGGAACAGTATTAAGAGATTGGACGGACTGTGGTATATTACTTAGGAAAAGATCAAGGGTTGAGCGTGTTGTTTGCGTAATATGCGTGGCTTTGAACATTAATTGATGAAGGAATAAATCATAGAAAGCGGAAAGGAATTTATTGGCGAGGGGGTTATTTGGAACAGGTGCAGCATTTCTGGACCACGTAATTTCTAAGTTGAAATCACCGACAATATAAATGGCATCGTAATTTTGTTGTACATGTTGCACACGCTCGAGAGAGAGGATTAGTTCATCGTTCATTTCCGGCGACGACTTAGGGGCGTGATAAATTGATCCAATAACCTCTTCAGACCTGGGGTACACATATGTGCACCTTCGGTTATTACGTATTGACGGTGTGGGGATTTGACTTATCTGCATTCTGACCTCGCATACACATTTGTGTACCATTGGGTTCTTTAAATCTACACCAGATTGCAGCAGCGCGTTGAACAAGCTTTTGCTGCAGACGAAGAACGAAAGCAGAGTTACCAAGAAGGCGGCACGACCAACCTCGCTTACTGGTAAATCCGTTTTTAATCAATATATACCTATTTTCAGCCAGGAAAAAATGTATAAACTTTATTACATGACTAATTATCACATTCATGTTAAAAGTTCACACAATTTTTGTTGATGTGTGCACTATTTGAGCAAAAATTACAAGGTACACATATGTGCACCTCAGGTTCAAGTTAACAGAAAATGTCTGTATCTCCCTATTTATTCTTACAGATTCTGGCTTAGGTGGTGATGATATTAGTGCCCTTCTGAACGATAGTGATGGATAATTTTCAGATTATAGTGATGAGGAATACATAAATGAACCCCTGGAGGTGCCAAATAACGAAGAAGTTCAATCAGAACAAGAAATAAGTCATGATCCAGGTAGAAATGATTTGGCTGATTCCAGTGTTACAATGTCTCCTACAGAATTGCCATGGGTTTCTACGGAGTAAATCTTCAGAGTTTATTAATGTTTCTATAATATTGTTGCAATATTGGAGTAAACTCGTTAGAAAACTAGAAAAATTAGAAATTAGAATGAGAAAAGAATCACTCTTCAATCATAGGTACTAAAACGACATAATTTGATGCTGATTCATGTGCAAAATTCCCAAGTTATAATAGGAAATTAATTAATTTGTTATGAAGGAATAATTTGTGTAATAGTAACACAGCGCATTGTTGTTCCATAATGACACCCCGTGGAGTGACTACTGATGAGGTGCTACCTCGAGATTCAGATTATTCAAAGGAAAAGCTGTATTCAATTTTTGAATATTTCATTTTACAGTTCTGGCAACTAGTAGCAGATTAGACCAACCTAAATTCTGTGCAAAAGCGCAGTCATAGATCTGTGAGTACTACAGTGAAGGAGATTGTGAAATTCACTGGAAGTCAAGTGCTAATGGGAACACTGAAGTTTCCCCAAAGTAGAATGTATTGGTCATAAGATCTGGCAGTTCCACTTATATGTGAGGCTATGACAAGAGATCCATATTTTGAACTGAGAAGTTATCTCCATTTTCATGACAACGAGGTGTAAAGATAAACTATTGAACGTAAGACCGATTTTAGACTGTGTTCTAAGCAGTGCTATTCCTTACCTCGAACAGTCCACCTCTCCATAGATGGGCAGATGATTCCTTTCTCCAGAAGGTGCAAATTTAGACCGTTCGTGTCATCAAAACCAAACCCTATTTGGCTGAAGAACTTTGTTCTAGTGGCAAGAGATGGTACTGCACTTGACTTTTACTTGTACAGTTATGACAAACAGGACTGGTCCTGTATTGAAGGAACTGAAGAGTGACAAAGATATGAACAGGGGAGAATGGGATGAGGGAGTTCGACAGGACGAAAATATGTGTATTCTAAAATGGAAATACAGTAAGTACGTAGTGCTACTGTCAACTATTGTGGGAAGTAGACCAGCAGGCACGTTCCCACGGTGATCAAAGAAAGATAACTAGAAGATTGATGTATCACGACCAGCGATTGTAAAAGATTATAACGTCTCAATGGGAGGAACAGACTTGTGTGATAGGCTTGTGGCCTATTACAGAACTGATGTGCGGATCTGCAAATGGCCAGTAAGAATATATAGCCACTTCACTTATCTAGTAATTGTAAACTGCTGGCTTATGTACAAGCGCTTTTGTGCACGAGAAAAATTCCGAAGAAAGACCTACTTGGACTCCTTGCTTACTGTCTGGCTGTCGCAAGAGCTAAGAATCAGTATTGAAGATCAACACGGGTCAAGAGGCTGACATAACACCAAGGAAGCAAAGAAGAGTTGTGCCACAACCCGATGCTGACGTTCGAACAGACGGTTTTGAACACCTATTCCCTACAATGACGACAATTTTGCCTCAAAATGCCGTTTTCCGGGATGCAAGTCAAGATCACGAGTTACGTGCGTGAATTGTAAAGTGTATTTTTGCATAATGAAAAACAACTGTTTTGAGAACTATCTCATAAGAAAGTTGAACTGTGACCTGAGGTGCACATATGTGCACCTTCTGTATATTTTATGAATAAAATAAATATTTCTTTTTACCACCAAATATGACTTACTGAGGTCATTTTTAAGTCAAAAAAGCAAAGAAATAATTTTTATCCCAACTTCCTTGCTCTCGGGTCTGAAGAGGATAAGGAATTTGCGTTTGTTGCAAGTCACTTCCACCCACAGTGCTTCGGCTGCTGTCTCCAGGTGATGAACTCGAGTTGGATGACATTCTGGCTTGGCTGCAATTAGAACTCCGCCTGCAGAGCGGTGGGATCGGTCCTTACGGAACAATGTCAGCGAGTCAGGGAACACTTCTGAGTCATTAATTTTGCTGGACAACCACGTCTCATTGACACATACGATGGTCGGGTCACGGCTTTCAAGCGATGCGTGGATATTTTGTAACCGTCCAGGTCGCATAATACTGCGCGCATTGAAGGCAAAAAGTTATATATTTTTATTTACATATGTACATTTAGAATTATTTACTAAGTCACTGGGCGTATCACTGGTAACTGTAAAGAACAAGTCTGATAACAGCGGCATTTCAGACTTCCAGCATAACCATGTACGGGAACCGTTCTTTATTTTTCTGAATTCAGACACTGAGAGTTTTGCGCAGGTTCTATGGCCTTTTAGTAAGCAATTATTACAGTGGACAAATAATTGGTTCCTCCTACCACTATTTCCGCAAATTGTGCACTGTTGTGGACCCGGGTTTAGTTCGATGTCCCCACTTAGGGCAAGTGCCAAGCACAGCAGTGGCTGATTATCTACAGGCAGTCTGACAACACCGCTCCCGTCCCTTCGCCGAGGCCGACCTATGGCTGCCATCCCCAGACTTTCAGCACTGCACCACGTCAAACCGTTAAGAGTACATTTTTCACTCACCAATAGTTTTTCCAATAGAATTATGTTTTCCACGTATCCAGGAGGGTTATCTGAAGCGATTGTAGCACTTTTGGAGTATTGCACTGCAATCTTTACCACCAAAAATACAATAATACTGTGCATAACACTCAGCGTCACTTCTGCACAAGCCACCATCTTATAAATAAATAAATAAATAAATAAATAAATAAATAAATAAAACCAAAATAAATAAATAAATAAATAAATAAATAAATAAATAAATAAATAAATAAACAATAAAATAAATAAATAATCAATCAATCTTGGAAATAGCACTGGGGCTCTTTCATCTTAATTAACTTTATAATCCGCTGCTATTGTTCTCTAATCAGTTCAATAATTAAAGAAAGTACAGTTTCAATAGAACTGTATAATTCTTCACTAGTATGTTTTCTCAAGTAGATGTTATTTCGGTCACAACCCTTGAAAAGCACATAACTGAGGTTTCACAGTCAAATGGCGTATGGCTTTTAGCGCCGGGAGTGTCTGAGGACAAATTCAGCTCGCCAGATGCAGGTCTTTTGAATTGACTCCCGTAGGCGACCTGCACATTATGATAAGGATGAAATGATGATGAAGACGACTCATATACCCAGCCCTTGTACCAGCGAAATTAACCAATTTTGGTTAAAATTCCCGACCCTGCCGGGAATCAAACCCGGGACCCCTTGACCAAGGGCCAGCGCGCTAAACATTTAGCTATGGAGCCGGACAGGTTTTACAGTATGTTGTTTGATATTTATCATGAAGACTAAAACAGGAATGTCAAAATGATGAACGTTTCTACTTCTATTAAAACCTGCTGCAGAAGAATACTGCAGTGAACACATTATGAACAGTTGGATTTTGCACCAAGGAGCTGCACACTGCCATCCTTAAGTGGTTGAGGTGTCATTAATGATTCCAGTTTTGGGTACTCTGGAAATAGTTGAAGACAACTGTGTCCTTTTGCAACAATACTACCCAAGTGCATGAAACATAAAATTTAGATTATTTAAGTTATACCTGATTCTAATGGTAATTCCACGTGATGTCACCAGACATTCTGTGGCCTTGGGTAGATTCACACACAACATAAGGCATGTCATTATAATCCCTCTCTCCTGCACTCCACATGACTAATTTCAAGGTCTAATTTTCTCAGTAGTTGTGGACTCGTTTTTCTAGGACCCATCTGAAGAATGACCACCAGCCATCTGAATAACGACCACTATCACATTTACATATGATGCCATCCCTATAAACAACTACATTTTCATCTATTACTTAGATACCAGAAAATGAGGTAAAATGAGGGGGCAATCATCAGGAAGATGGATACTGACATTTTGTGAGTCAGAGCGTGGAATGTTAGAAGCTTGAATCGTTGTGGTAGGTTAGAGAATCTGCAAAGTTAGACGTAGTTGGTGTAAGTGGAGTACTTTGGCAGGAAGAGCAGGATTTTTTGTCAGGCAACTACAAAATTTTCAACACAAAAACAAACAGGGGAAATGCAGGAGTTGGTTTAATAATGAATAAGAAATTAGAGCAGCTGGTAAGCTAATAAGACCAGAATAGTGAAAGGATTATTGTTGTCATTGTTGTGAAATCCTGGTGTAGTATATAGTATTTCTTTCCTCTGAGATTTATATATTCATATAATAAGCTATTTTATTTGTATTGATATTTTCATATCCTGGGACCCCCATGACCAAAGGCTAGCACACTAACCATTTAGCCATAGATGTAAAAATAGGAGTCTGATGCGCAATAAGTGCTCACAGAATTATAGGGCCTATTTTTTTGTGAAACAATAAATGTTGATCGATATATAGACCAGAGACTTTTACAAAATGTTTGGAAGACAAGTACAAAAATTTGCCCCTCCCACATTAATGCTGAAAAGTGAGGATGGAAAAACAACACATAATGACAAGGAAACTGCCGAAATCATGGCAAAAGCATTCATTAAACTTTTGAATTGTGAAGAACCCGAGGAACTTTTAGCAATTAATACAGGCACACCAAAACCCCACCTGAACTCATAAACCCCCCAACAATCCAAGAGGTGGAAACAGCTTTCAAAGAGTTGAAAAATTATAAGACATGCGGAGAAGACTAAGTTTTTGCAGAAATGTGGAAATATGCCAGTGATACAGTTCGAAAATCCTTACACATGGTCCTAACAAAAATCTGGAAAACAGAAAAGTTCCCCAAACATTCGACCACAGCCATAATCCACCCACTCCACAAAAAAGGAGATAAAAGCAATCCAGATAATTACAGAGGTATCTCTCTCTTAGACTGCACATACAAGATTTTCTCAAGAATCCTATACAGGAGGATCAGAGAGCAATTAGAGGAAGAATTACGTGAATACCAAGGAGGCTTCAGACCTTGGAGAAGCTGTGCAGAACAAATCATCACTTTAAAATTAGCCATAGCATATTACAGGAAGCAAAACAAACCTCTTTCAATAACCTTTGTGGACTTTAAAAAGTTTACGACTGTATCCATAGACCTACAATGTTGAAAATTTTAAGAAATTTTGGGCTCCATCCAAAATTAATCAAATTGATTGAACTCACCTTAACAAACACTAAATCAAAAGTCAAGTTCAAAGGGGATTCTCTGAGCCATTCATCATAAAAACAGGCTTAAGGCAAGGAGATTGCTTGTCACCACTGCTGTTCAACTCTGTGTTGGAATATATAATGAGGGAATGGTACAAGAGTAACCCAAAGAACATCCGAATTGGAAGACCAAAAGACAACATTGCCTAGGTTTTGCCGATGACCTTGCTCTCTTGTCCAACAATATTCAGGAAACCAGACAACAAGTTATATCACTACAGGAAATAGCAGAGAAAATTGGTCTTGGAATATCTTGTGAAAAGACAGTAATCATGTTTACTGACCCACCACTCATAAACAAAATTGCCATAGGAGACCAAGAAATCAAAATTGTAGATAAATTTAAATATCTGGGAGAAATCATAACATATAACCTCAATGAAAAGCCAGCATGGCATAACAGAATAAATAAACTGACCAGAGCACAATATATTATCAAGAAAACCTACAACAAAAAGGGTCTGTCAATAGCAACAAAATTAAAACATTACAAAACAGTCACTCAACCAGAAATAACATACGCAAGCGAAACCATCTTCAAAACAACTAACACTGCACAAATAGACAAAATACTCAAGATAGAGATAAGAATCATTAGAACGTGCATCAACAAATCATACCAAAAAGATGGACACTGGAGAGTAGCTTCTAATGAAACAGTCTACAAGGAAACAGAACCAGTAATGAGCACAATCAGGAAGAAACGCATTTCATTTTTTGGACATCTAATCAGGACACCAGAGAACAGGATCATCAGGAGAATAATAGAAAAATTATGGAATAGTAAGTGCAACATTAAGTGGATTACAGAAATCAAGGAAGATATGGATGAACTACAAATTACAGTGGAAGACCTAAGAAACAAAACCGACAAAATCAAGAAACTCACAGACAAACAAACCAGACTGCAAATCAGAATCAACAAACAGACAATAGGAAGGGTGATTTCCGATGAAGAAAGAAGGATAAGATCAGAGAGAATGAAAAAGTACTGGGCTGACAGGAAATTGAAAAATTCTTTGTATAAAGTTGGCTAGAGTGGTCCAATGAAGGCCATAAAATGTAAATAATAAATAATAATATAGACATCATTCTCAGACCATTCTTTCAAGAGCTGATGGAAGAAGAAAGGAGTAATGGTTATTTCATGCAAGATAATGCGACGGCACACACTGCTAATTAGTCTATGGAGGTAATACGGGAAGTTTTCGAAGATCGTGTGGTTGATTATCCCCCTAGATCTCCTGATTTATATCCCGGTGATTATTACAGTGGGGGATGCTGAAGGGAAAAGTGTATGTGAACAACCCTCACACAAGAGAACTACAAGAGAACATTACACAAGTTATTTTGAACATCACATGGGCTGAGATTCGCCAAGTTTCTGTAAACCTGTTTACGAGGTGTCAGGCGTGTTTGAAAGCTGAGGGACAACATTGTGAACATCAAATGTAATGCCAGGTAGGTTTTAGACTAATAGTTTCACTAGAGATGGCTTTCTATAAGAGTGAATATCCGTGATGTAGTGGGGAGGAAAAGCGTGCGTAATACCGGCTAGCAACGGAGTGTCACTGCACTGGTCGTGCCGTGCTCTGAGTGGTGCTGCGGAGAGAGCCAAAAAAAAAAAAAAAAAAAAAAAAGACCCTGCACTTCTGGGTGCCATTACAATAGACATAATGGTTTTGTATTGCTTACATCTGCATTCATCTGTGTCCTATTATCAAGAACCTTCTTCCTACACACTACCACAGTATTACCTGTGCAAACCTCTACAACAGCAAAGGCGGAGATGGTGATCATCAGTACGACGGAAGTGGCAGAAGAGTCAGCCCTTTCGAACTAAGGCATGACGTTAAACTGCGTCCACCGAATGACCACCGGTTTAAGTGGTCGCCCTCTACCAAGTTCCAACGGCCTCCTCGGAGGGCAGATGAGCGGGTAGAGGTCCAGGGCACCCTCTTGTACTTGGGGTGGGAAGCTGCTCCTAAAGGCGGAAGAGCCACTGGATGGCCAACGACATAGGATCAGGAAGGCAAGGGGAAACCACCTGATTATCATCCCATGAGCACACCATGCAGAGTCAAAAAATGAATATTTGTATGCTGCGCGATCTGAGTAGCGACCGGCATCAGATTGGGTCCGGGCCGAACGATGTGAAATGTGCGACTGGACGTGCAGAGATTAACGATCAGGCCTCACACGGTAAATCTGCTACTGATTGATCAAATGCAGACCAACTTCGCAAAGGTAAAACAATAACTATATGGAATGTGAGAGGGTTACTTCAGATAGGAAAACTTTGCACTGTAGAAAGAGAACTCTAAAGAACATCAAATTGACATTTATGGACTGTCAGAAACTCACTGGAAAGGATGTGGGCATTTTGAAAGAGATGACCATGAAATATACATCACCGAGGCAAATGATACAGGTCAGAATGGCGTTAATTAAATTGAAACAATATGTTGAGGAATACAGACCTATCAATGAAAGAATACCGACCCTCACTCTCAACACCAAACCATATAAACTACATCTGATCCAGGTACATCTACCCACCATCGCTGCAGACGACCAAGAGATTAAAGACTTCTACGCAGACATAGAAGATACTATAGCATCACTTAAACCAAGAGGTATTACCATCACATCGGAAGACTTCAATGCAAAAGTAGGAACCACATCGATGGACAACCACTAACGAGAAACTGTAGGACAGTATGACCTGGGTACACATGAGTGAGGCAATCGGTTGATACAGTTTGCAACCGACAATAGTCTTTCCATTATGAATACCATGTTTAGACACCATAAACATCATGTCTTTACGTGGACCTCCCCGAATGGGCATTTTAAGAACCAAATTGATTACATCCTTGTCGATAAAAGATGGAGAACCTCCTTCCATAACGTGAAAACAAAACCTAGTGCTGAATGCGGTTTGGATCATCGTCTACTCTGGGCCTACCTTAGAATCAAACTGAGCAAACCAGTGGTCAAAATAAACCTGAAAAGTTAACAGCCCCTGAGTCAATTACTTTCCAAGAAACACTCTGAAGCACTGGACCACCTGACCTAGAGGGAAGTTGTGACATGGCTTGGAAGAGAATTGAAGAATACATCACAGAGACAGCGAGCAAGGTCCCAAAGATGAACACCATAGTGAAGAGACAGCATTGGATGATTGACAAAACTTTGGCATTGTTGAAATGAGACTTAACATCTGGCTCACAGTTACAGATCCAGAACAAGGACGACTAATGGAAAAAATTAACAATGATATCAAACACGCTTGTAGAAGAGACAAGAATGAACATACTAAGAAACTGTGTGCAAAACTAGAGGCACGTGCGACCAAAAATCACAGCGCAGAACTGTACGACAAGGTGAAATACTTAGCTCGAGAGTTTATATCTAAGGCTCAGATTATAAAAGACAAACAAGGGAATATCATCACAAATGCAGTGGGCATCGCCGAAGTATGGAGAGAATACTGTATCAAGCTGTTCACTGATGACCAAAACCAATGCCAGGTCACCAGAACCCAACAGACATTGAACCAACGATCCTTAGAGAAGAAGTGGAATGTGCAATGAAAAAGGTCTGGAACCCGAAAGCACCAGGCCAAGATGGAATCATTGCTGAAATCGTAAAGAACATGGGTGACCTAGGTGTTGACATCTTCCACAAGTTATGTTAGAAGATATGGACATCTGGAAATTGGCCGGACCAGTGGTGCCAGTCCATTTCGACCACTGTTCAAGAAAGGTTCTCCACTTGACTGTGCAAACTATCGAAGTTGAACCATCGACTCTCGAGAGCTGGATTCCGTAGTCAGAGAACACGGGTAAAACAAGAGGGTCATGTTGTTGTTGTTTGAGTCATCAGTCCATAGACTGGTTTGATGCAGCCCTCCATGCCACCCTATCCTGTGCTAACCTTTTCATTTCTACGTAACTATTGCATCCTACATCTGCTCTAATCTGTTTGTCATATTCATACCTTGGTCTACCCCTACCGTTCTTGCCACCTACACTTCCTTCAAAAACCAACTGAACGAGTCCTGGGTGTCTTAAGATGTGTCCTATCATTCTATCTCTTCTTCTCGTCAAATTTAGCCAAATCGATCTCCTCTCACCAATTCGATTCAGTATCTCTTCATTCGTGATTCGATCTATCCATCTCACCTTCAGCATTCTTCTATAACACCACATTTCAAAAGCTTCTATTCTCTTTCTTTCTGAGCTAGTTATCGTCCATGTTTCACTTCCATACAATGCCACGCTCCACACAAAAGTCTTCAAAAACATCTTTCTAATTCCGATATCAATGTTGGAAGTGAGCAAATTTCTTTTCTTAAGAAAGCTCTTCCTTGCTTGTGCTAGTCTGCATTTTATGTCCTCCTTACTTCTGCCATCGTTGGTTATTTTACTACCCAAGTAACAATATTCATCTACTTCCTTTAAGACTTCGTTTCCTAATCTAATATTTCCTATATCACCTGCCTTCGTTCGACTGCACTCCATTACTTTTGTTTTGGACTTATTTATTTTCATCTTGTACTCCTTTCCTAAGACTTCATCCATACCATTCAGCAACTTCTCGAGATCTTCTGCAGTCTCAGATAAAATAACAATATCATCGGCAAATCTCAAGGTTTTGATTTCCTCTCCTTGGACTGTGATTCCATTTCCAAATTTCTCTTTGATTTCCTTTACTGCCTGTTCTATGTAAACATTGAAAAGGAGAGGGGACAAACTGCAGCCTTGCCTCACTCCTTTCTGGATTGCTGCTTCTTTTTCAAAGCCCTCGATTCTTATCACTGCAGACTGATTTTTATACAGGTTGTAGATAATTCTTCGTTCTCGGTATCTGATCCCTATCATCTTCAGAATCATAAATAGCCTGGTCCAATCAACATTATCGAATGCCTTTTCTAGATCTACGAATGCCATGTACGTGGGCTTGTCCTTCTTGATTCGATCCTCTAAGATCAGACGTAAAGTCAGGATTGCTTCACGTGTTCCTACATTTCTTCTGAAGCCAAATTGATCTTCCCCCAACTCAGCTTCAACTTGTTTTTCCATTCTTCTGTAAATAATACGTGTTAAAATTTTGCAGGCATGAGATACTAAACTAATAGTGCGGTAATTTTCACACCTGTCAGCACCGGCTTTCTTGGGAATAGGTATAACAACATTCTGCCGAAAATCGGATGGGACTTCTCCTGTCTCATACATCTTGCACACTAAATGAAATAACCTTACCATGCTGGTTTCTCCTAAGGCAGTCAGTAATTCAGAGGGAATATCATCAATTCCAGGTGCCTTGTTCCTATTTAGGTCACTCACAGCTCTGTCAAACTCTGACCTCAAAATTGGGTCTCCTATTTCATCAGCATCAACAGCCTCTTCATGTTCCAGAACGAAATTATCTACATCGTTACCTTGATACAACTGTTGGATATGCTCCTGCCATCTTTCTGCTTTGTCTTCTTTCCCTAGAAGTGGCTTTCCATCTGAGCTCTTAATATTCATGCACCTAGATTTCCTTTCTCCAAAGGTTTCCTTGATTTTCCTGTATGCAGCATCTACCTTTCCCAGGACCATACAGCCTTCGACATCCTTGCACTTCTCCTTCAGCCATTCTTCCTTAGCTACCTTGCACTTTCTATCCACTTGATTCTTTAATCGCCTGTATTCTTTTCTGCCCTCTTCATTTCTAGCATTCTTGTATTTTCGTCGTTCATCAATCAGGTCTAGTATCTCCTGAGTTATCCACTGATTCTTAGTTGATCTTTTCTTCCTTCCTAACATTTCTTCAGCAGCCCTACTGACTTCATTTTTCATGACTCTCCACTCTTCCTCTACTGTGTTTCTTTCAGCCTTTTCATTTAGTCCTTGTGCAACATGTTCCTTGAAACGATCCATCACACTCTTTTCTTTCAACTTGTCTAGATCCCATCTTTTTGCATTCTTTCCTTTCTTCAATTTCTTCAACTTCAGATGGCATTTCATGACCAACAAGTTGTGGTCAGAGTCCACGTCTGCTCCTGGGAAAGTTTTGCAATCCAACACCTGGTTTCTGAATCTCTGCCTAATCATAATGAAGTCTATTTGATACCTTCCAGTGTCTCCAGGTCTCGTCCACGTATACAGCCGTCGTTTGTGGTGTTTGAACCAAGTATTGGCGAGGACTAAATTATGGTCAGTGCAGAATTCAACCAGCCGACTTCCTCTTTCGTTCCTTTGTCCCAATCCAAATTCTCCTACTGTGCTACCTTCTCTTCCTTGGCCTACCACTGCGTTCCAGTCTCCCATCACAATTAGATTCTCGTCACCTTTGACATATTGTATTAAATCTTCTATCTCCTCATATATTCTTTCAATTTCTTCATCATCCGCTGAACTAGTAGGCATATAGACCTGCACTATTGTGGTGGGCATTGGTTTGGTGTCTATCTTGGCGACAATAATTCTTTCACTATGCTGGTCGTAGTAGCTTATCCGCTGCCCTATTTTCCTATTCATTATTAAACCAACTCCTGCATTCCCCTGTTTGATTTCGTGTTGATAATTCGGTAGTCGCCTGACCAAAAATCCTGTTCTTCCTGCCAACGTACTTCACTTATACCAACTACATCTAACTTTAGCCTATCCATCTCCCTTTTCAGATTCTCTAACCTACCACAACGATTCAAACTCCTAACATTCCACGCTCCGACTCGCAGAATGTCAGTATCCATCTTCCTGATGATCGCCCCCTCTCGTGTAGTCCCCACCCGGAGATCCGAATGGGGGACTAGTTTACCTCCGGAATATTTTACCCGGGAGGAAGCCATCATCAGTACATCTTTCATACAGAGAGAGCTGCATGTCCTCGGGAGGTGGTTACGGCTGTAGTTTCCCGTTGCTTTCAGCCGTGTAGCAGTATCAACACAGCTAAGCCATGTTGAGTATTATTACAAGGCCGTATCAGTCAATCATCTAGACTGCCGCCCCTGCAACAACCGAAAGGCTGCTACCCCCCTTTCGATGAACCATTCGTTAGTCTGGTCTCTCAACAGATACCCATCCGATATGGTTGCACCTGCGGCTCGGCTATCTGCATCATTGGGACACGCAAGCCTCCCCACCGCGGCAAGGTCACATGGTTCGCAGAGGAGGGAGGGTCATGTAACACTAAAAAAATCAGACGGTTCAACTTTAATAATGCTTATGTATATCAGCCCATGTCGGAACACCACAACAACTACACAACTACAGATATCAGTTGAACCACTCCAAAGGACAACAAAAACATTGAAACAGAAAGACCTCCAGCTCAAGACTGTTTTAACGATCAACATTTCACAGTTTTTTAAACTTTCATCATGCTTTTAAAAAAAACTTTTTAACTAACATTTCATTTTGTGTGTTTCCTATGTTTTTAATTCATTTTACATCTCTTAATGAGGATGACCCAATGATGGGTCGAAAAGTCTATTTATGTGTGAAGTTTCGTCTTAACTGGACGTAAAATATATAGTACGGTAATGACTAGGAGGATTAAAATAATTTTGTATAATTTTGTAAGAAGCCCTAAATGCAGATCAATGAGGACTGATTGATTCCAAGTGTTTTTTTTAAACAAACGTGAAAAATGCAGACCATATGGTCTGGAGTCTGAGGACTAGGAAAGTCCACCCTGAATGAATGAATGAATGAATGAATGAATGAACATGGAAAACTAAGCTAGGACAACGATGATGGTTAGGGCTAATTCAACTGAGAATGGTCAAAATCTGAATGGCCTACAGGTGGAAAAAATGAAATTTCTGGGACATACTGTATGTTACAGAAGACAAGTAGAGTGTGAGTGAAAAATGTGGAAAGTAATACAGATGAAAAAGTTAGGTGATAAAATATACAGTAATTCATTTACAGAGATGGTTTGGGTATAGCTAATAATAGATGAATGAAGAAAGGATGCAAAAACAAATGTAAATGTATGGAAGGACTTTGTTAACACAGCAAAACTAGGACCTGGAATTGAAAACTTTGAGTGATGAGAGGTGAAGTCAATGAAACCTGCTTGTCTGTATGTTTACAGCCGTTTTAAGGTGCAAAACAACTACATGAAGTAAAATGACTACTGCAGTGTCAAAATGAAAGGCACACTCAGTCAAGACTCAATCTTCAAATATTAAAATCCTACATCTCGGAGACTTGTTTTCCCTATTTAGTTTACATTGCGCCAACACCTCCAAGTCTTTTGGCAATGATGTGGAAGAGGCCAGTGATGGGACTGGGAAGGAAGCATCTTTGTTCTGAAGCAAGGTACATCCCCAGCATTTAGCTGGTGTGAAAATGGGAAACCACGGAAAACCATCTTCAGCGATGCTGACAATGGGGTTCAAACACAATATCTCTTGAATGCAAACTCATAGCGACGTGATCCAAACAGTGTAGTCGACTGATGACAATAAAAAATCCTTGAGTGCAACATAAGAATATAGATAAGAAAAGTGTTTTTCCACCAATCAATACACAATTTATTTTAAATAGATTAAACTAGTACCGGTTTTGGCTTTTTAACGGCCATCATCAGCTAGTACATGATTTGTTTCCAGCCATTAGACAATTCACAAGTTGTTATTGTATTAGACATCCGGATGTCTAATGGGGGATGGAAATGTATACAGTAGCATGTAATTAAAATATCAGTAGTCAAGGTAAAAAGTTACAATAAGTTAGAACATGAGTATGTAGGACATATTAAAACATATGGGTCATAATATAAAACACTTAAAAAGTTTTGACACATTAAAATTTGGTAAGTATAGGTAGACACTTGTTAAAAATTTTTAGTTCATGTTACATAGGTTCCATTCTTCTATCTTCTGTGTAGTTCCTTTGCTTTTATGTTATGTTGATTTTAGCTGTGAATGGTAATCTTCGAGAAAGTTCTGAAGCTGGTATGCGTCATATTGATATGGACCTTTGTCATGAAGAAATTTTTTATATTGTGTTATATATTCCAACTTGTGATGTACTCTGGTAAGTTTTAATATAGTAAACAGCAGGTCTCGAGTTTGAATTAGAAGTAGTTGGTGGCAACACCTCTCTCGTCTACGTTTGTGGTTGTAGTCTGTAAAGATAAGGTAATATAAGTATACCAGTGGTGTGTGTATGAAGGAATGCCTGGTGTGTGTATGAAGGAATGCCTGGTGTGTGTATGGAAAGAGTACTTACTTTAGTTGTTGTGGAAGTCTTGTGCCGATGTGTTTGAAGGCTTGTTGTGTTCTACTGCGAGAGCGTCTGGGGCTCATATTAACTGAGGAGGGGGATGTAGGTGGAGGGGAAGAAGGAGTGGCCGTTGGGGAAGTAGGGGCGGGGTCGGGCTTGTGATTCGTTGGTTTGTTGGAGCGTGTGTTTACTATTTTGAGGTAATCATTCTTTAATGCCGGAATGGCTTTGTCAAAAATGATGCTGGTTTTTTCAGTAATATCATTAATGTTATGATTGGGGTTAGCGTATTGGTCTAAAGAAATGTAGAAATCTTCGGTTATGTTGAGCAGTGGGCCCTTGGAGTTTATGTTTAGTATCATCATGTCGTTATTGATGTTTGTGAAACTATGCTTGGATTATTCTACATGTTGGCCTATTGATGAGAAATGGTTATGTTTTACTGCATTTATATGTTCATTGTAGCGGATGGTGAAGTTTCTGCCTGTACGTCCTATGTAACTTGTGTCACAGTTGTTACATTTGATACGGTAGACACCTGATTGGTTGTATTTATTGTTATTATTGACTGTTTTAGTGTTATGTATAATGTTGGTACTATTGTGTGTGGTTTTGAATGCTATTTTCATGTTGTGCTTCTTGAAAATATTAGTTATAGTATATATATGGGTGTTGTTAAAGGTAAATAGGGCATAGTCTTTTTTGGGTTTGGTTGTTTTTGCTAATTTAGTTTTAGGCACAAGACTTCCACAACAACTAAAGAAAGTACTCTTTCCATACACACACCAGGCATTCCTTCATACACACACCACTGGTATACTTATATTACCTTATCTTTACAGACTACAACCACAAACGTAGACGAGAGAGGTGTAGCCACCAACTACTTCTAATTCAAACTCAAGACCTGCTGTTTACTATATTAAAATTTACCAGAGTACATCACAAGTTGGAATATATAACACAATATAAAAAATTTCTTCATGACAAAGGTCCATATCAATATGACGCATACCAGCTTCAGAACTTTCTCGAAGATTACCATACACAGCTAAAATCAACATTTAAAAAAAAAAAAAAAAAAAATGAACCCCAATTACCGTCCGCGAAAGCCTACCCAAAAATACATAAAGAAGACGTACCTATGAGACCAATTATAAACTATAGAGCCAGTCCAACCTACAAATTATTGCAATTCATCCAAAATTGCCTTGAATACGCACTAGAGGTGACGTGGAATCATACGCAATAGCGCCCCAAACCATGATGCCGCGTTGTCTAGCGGTAGGGCGCTCCACAGTTACTGCCGGATTTGACCTTTCTCCACGCCGACGCCACACTCGTCTGCGGTGACTATCACTGACAGGACAGAAGCGTGACTCATCGGAGAACACGACGTTCCACCATTCCCTCATCCAAGTCGCTCTAGCCCGGCACCATGCCAGGCGTGCACGTCTATGCTGTGGAGTCAATGGTAGTCTTCTGAGCGGACGCCAGGAGTGCAGGCCTCCTTCAACCAATCGACGGGAAATTGTTCTGGTCGATATTGGAACAGCACATGCTGAAGAATGGCGGTTGACGTGGCGTGCGGGGCTGCCACCACTTGGCGGCGGATGCGCTGATCCTCACGTGCTGACGTCACTCGGGCTGCGCCTGGACCCCTCGCACGTGCCACATGTCCCTGCGCCAACCATCTTCGCCACAGGCGCTGCACCGTGGACACATCCGTATGGGTATCGGCTGCGATTTGACGAAGCGACCAACCTGCCCTTCTCAGCCCTATCACCATACCCCTCGTAAAGTCGTCTGTCTGCTGGAAATGCCTCCGTTGACGGCGGCCTGGCATTCTTAGCTATACACGTGTCCTGTGGCACACGACAACATGTTCTACAATGACTGTCGGCTGAGAAATCACGGTACGAAATGGGCCATTCGCCAACGCCGTGTCCCATTTATCGTTCGCTACGTGCGCAGCACAGCGGCGCATTTCACATAATGAGCATACCTCAGTGACGTCAGTCTACCCTGCAATTGGCATAAAGTTCTGACCACTCCTTCTTGGTGTTGCATTTGCTCTGTCAGTCAGTGTATGTATGTATGTTTCTGTTCATGGGCTTCACTTGCAGCTCCATTCCATTCAACTTCAGGCAAGTTTAGATCTCCCCCAATTATTACCATATCATTATTATTCTTATGAGTATAATCTATTATTTTCTCAAATATTTCCATGTCTCTTTCCTCTCTTCCAGTCCTATACGTTCCTATAATTCCCACCTCCTTCATATTACCACAAACTAATTTTATCCCTAATATTTCATCCCTTTCATCAGTAAACCATTCATGTGAACAATAAGTTTCCTTCACCAGAATAAACACCCCCCCCCTCCCATTTTATCTCTTCGGTCTCTACGATAGACTGTATACCCTTCTGGAAATACTTCTGTATTACCCACCCCTTCTCTCAACCACGATTCCACTCCTATCACCACATCAGTCTCGTAAGATTCCATCATTGTACCAAATTTTAATTGTTTATTTACTACACTCTGACAGTTTACCAAGAGCAATCTCAGACCCCCTTCCTCCCTAAAACTTGACTGTTGCAATTGGGTAACGTTTGACTCATGAGTTGAGAACTTCCCTGGAAGACCGGTAGACTGTTTATTTACTATACAGATAATTTGCCCAAAACAACAGCATGTTCTAAAGGTACAGTAGGTTTCTACTTTCAAGACAAATATTTAGAAAAGTAGCTTTTATGCTTATTCATATTTAGAAAGAATAAATGCTAAACATCCCATCATTACCACCCAAACAAATGATCAATGTCAAATGTCAAAATGAATGGTATATACTTCTGGAATAATATCTATACTTAATTAAAACCAACTAACCTGATTATTTCGATCTCTTCGTCTCCTATAGTCATCATCATATCCATCACCTCCACTGCTATGTCCACTAGTTCTTTCTTCACTTTTTCTTCCTCCTCCTCTGTGAGTTTTCTTTTGTCCACTCCCATTATTTTCTTTATTCCTGGGAGCCATCAGTACAGTTATACAGAATGCGGTACTAAAATTCAGTTTTAGATTAATAACACACAGATTGTCAGCTATCTTAATTCATGAACTCAGGATATTTTGAGAGAGCATCAATAGCAGAGTTGGACACCAGCTGTTGTGGCCGGATTAACATACATTTTTTACAAGTTCTAGATCGAACTTCACTAAGCCAACACTTTCCTAAAAGAAAATGTCATGCACGTGATTCCTGACGTTTCAAACGCGCACTACTTATCCCTTTTAATAATACACAATATAACTTGCCAGTGTACAAACCATCATACTTGTCATACACGCTGTCTACTATTTGTTTACAAAACATTGACCCCATTCGTTATACACTGTACACTTCCGGACAAGTACTAAAAGCACACAACTGAAGCAACCGAATATTAGTTTCTATCATTCCCCATTCTCTATTTATTTTATTCTAAAGATAACATTTTCAAAACTACTCACAGGCAAGTACTGTACTTATGATCAATATAATAAATAAATGAATAAGAATGTCGACTTGCACAATGACCTCGAAAACGTCAATATTAGATCATTAAAACTATATATGCTCCAAAGTTCTCATTTCAACACAGTTGTAAATAATGCACGAATGCACCAAATCGAAATATGACAGGTACTTTTCTTTGTACTTCACGTCTCTCGATCATTTCGCGTCTTTCGCCATCATGTTTTCGGGTGACGAAATACTCACCAACAGATGGCCTTGACGGGCTAGACGATAAACGTGTTGCGGTTGGTGGGGTCGAAATTTCTTCTTATGATGTTTTGTGTGATTGCATCATCGCATGACATCACACCCGCTACACGATGGTAAGAGAATATTTTAGTGAAGTTCATTTACTATGCCATCTCTACTCATTCTCTTTCTGCCATCTGCCTCATTAGGTCCCTTCGTCGTCAGCTTGTCAGGTTTCTTTGCATCAAGGTTGTCACCGATGACAGAACGATTCCCCAAGCATACTTTAGCATGAACGATTCTCTCCTTCCAATGTTTACCTCTCGTATGTACGAATGTTTCATGTCTTATTCTACCCTTATGCAGTGATAATGAAGAATTGTAAAATAATAATTGCTGGGAATAACTTAGTCACACATCTATGTCTTTTTTCATATTCACTAGATTTCTTCCTTTTCCAGATAAAAAATGGACTTTTCAAGAAATGACACCCATGAAATATCTGAAGAATTCATTCTCGGAACTCGTCAAAACATAGTCATAGAAGCAAGTCAGTCAGGAAGCAATTTCAAAGTTAAATACGAATCCGATAAAATGGATAAATCTAGCGCTGCTAAAAAGGAAACCAAAGAACAGCCATCACTTAGTCAGTATTTCTCTCGAACATCTTCAGCATCATCTACTTCAGCAGCCAATTTTTTTGATCAAATATCATCTAGTGGAAATGGACCTGCAATGATGACAAGTGTACGTGAAAGTGCATCTTCTCAAGACCTCTTCCGTGCGGCAAATAATCCTGCCCTTCTGATAACAACATCGCAGCCTATTCAGGCAACAACTACAGTATCTTCTACTACAATTAATACCACATTCCCTAAGCCATCAAAAGTAGAAAATGTACCACAAGAGTCTGTGTCTAGTCAGAATTCTGTGTCTGAAAAAGTAGTGGAAGAAAAGTCTAAACAGGTGTCTAGAGATGAACCTGTAATTTGTAGGATATTTTCAGCAACTGAGGTACCACCTGATAAATCTAATTTAGCCTCAGGAAAAGCTTTCTTTGATATGCTTGGTGGTGCTTCAACAGCACAAAATCCGAGATCTCCATCTAGCATCCCCTCACCTGCTGCCCCCCAAATGCTAGGTATAGATTTATTGATTCCAAGTGGTGCCAGTAGTTTGGTAACTTCACCAGATTTTACCACTACGACTGAGGGCTCATTTCTTACTCCTACTTCACCTACCACACCAACACCAACTGGAGACACATTTGCATCTGTATTAAATGAGGACACTTTCAACAAAACTAGTAGTGTCCATCCTAGTGAAGCTGATCGGCGAAGAGATGCATGGATTCCTTCTGAAAGAACACGTCATTCACTCATCACAGCAGCTACATCACCACCAGGTTCTTATTTCCCAGAGAGAGAACTATTGACAATGCCAGGAGTTGTTTTAGAAGAAGATATGGTAAGTGCTGCATTAGCATAATAATAGACATTATTATTTGGGAATTTCATCTTTCTGTATGCATTCACTAGATTTTATTTACAAAACCAAAGATTTTAACTGTGTTTGTCTGATATATCAGATAACTTATCGGAGACTACTGGCAAAACTGAGTGCAGTTGGACTAGACAAAGGAGTGACTGACTAGATGGCTATACTTCTATAAAATAACAACTAGGCCCGATGATGTTTTGCAACTTCTCTAATACGATAACTCTCTTGATCGTATCAAAAGCCTTAGAATAATCAATAAAGATTGCATGAAGTTTTCCCTTTGGAATTGCGAGAGCTTCATTAATATACTGTTGTAGACAATCTATTGCTTGAATGGTTGATCTTCTTCTTCTGAAGCCCTGGGAATCTGGGAGCTTGTCGTCTATTAATATTGTGAGGCGCGTACATATTAACTGAGTCAGTGTCTTTAAGAGTATGCATTCCAGAGCAATTCCTCTGTACGAATTAGGGTCTGCTGTATCACCTTTGCCCTTATACATCATTTTTATTGTGGACTTAGCCCAGCTGTCTGGTATCCTACCCTGTTGTAAACATTCATTCAATAACTGGTAGATGGATTCTTTCAACGCTGGGAATATCCCTTTCAAATGTTCATTATAAATGTTATCTGGACCACATGCTTTCCCATTTTTTAGGCTTTTAACAGTTTCTTCTATTTCTTTAAGCGTAAATCTCTCTGAGTCATTCGGGATAACTGTTGGGTCGACATGAAAATTGATTGGCCGTGTGTCCCTCTCCTGAAGAATTGCACGAAGGTGCGCTTCCCAAACATCCATTGGTATATTACGAGAAAACTTTGGCTGTTTAGGACGCAAAGCTTTGTAAGGGTCCTGAGTAGCCTCTTCAATTAAACGTTTTTCTTCCTTTTCCAAAAACGTTTGATGGGCTTGTTTAGCTATGGCTTTACATTCTCTTCTTAAATTAGCAGAGTACTCCAGCCGTTCTTTCGTGCGCTGCAATTTTGCTGCGTGCAGGGCTGACAAAGCTGTTTTTCTTGCTTTGTAGCATGCATCTGTAAACCATGGTTTTGCTTTTCTATTGTTAATTACTGTAGGAGGTATTGCCTTCTTAAGAATTTCCTCCAGTTTTAAAGCAGCCTGATTCAGAGTCCCTTTGTTTAGTGTATCGATTATTGCTTTGTTGATATAGATGTTGATTCCCATAGGGAATCTGAAATATTTGTCCTGAATGAGCAAATTTATAATACCAATATAAATGGTCCGTTATTGGACATTATAAATTTTCCAGCTAGCTCATTCTTGGTTGCCAACGTTTCGCCCTCGTGTGCTAGGGTTGTCTGAATCCTCTAGTACTGTTAACTCCAATGTTCTTCTCAACTTTAAAGGCTGTAACTTCTTACTGTGTCTCATACCGTTTATTAGCAGTGTTGTTTTCACGGGCAGATGCTTTTTCTCAGCTTCCATGATAACACTTTGACATTTGGTGGTTATACTAGAATTTATGAAGACAAGATCAGTTGTACTCATGCCATTATAGCAAACATATGTTGGCTGTTCCTTCTTGTTGATTATTAGCCCTTCTTCTTCTAGATAACTCAAAACTTCTTTCGACTTCTGTAGTTCTGTATCTACACGACAATTGAGATCACCCGCTAGGATGATGGGATTGTCCTTAGTTACCATATTCAAGCAGTTACCTATTTCTTCTATAATATCTGTGGATGTAAACTCTGGTTGAAAATAAACACATATAAGTACGCACTGCCTTGTTCGTATTGCTAACGTGTTCTTTGACTTATGTTGTATAGCGAATGGAGCGAGATTCTCTTTGAAAAAGCAGGCGATTCCCCCTTTTGGCCTGCCAGTTGGGCCTTTATGCGCCAAGACATGAATTGAATAATGACTATTGATGTTCCACTCCGTAGTTAGGAAAGTTTCAACTAAAATTGCGATATCGTAAGTCTGTAACATATTCTGAACTGTGTGTAAACTGAGAATAGAATCCTTAACAAAATTCTGTACAGACGACTGCTCATAAGAATTTTTTCCATGCACATTTGTGCGCAATAAAACATTTATTATATTTCTATAAAATAGAACTACTGGGAAAGTTGGCCGTGCGGTCAGGGGCGTGCAGCTGTGAGCTTGCATCCAGGAGATAATGGGTTCGAACCCCACTGTCGGTAGCCCTGAAGAAGGTTTTCCATGGTTTCTCATTTTCACACCAAGCAAATGCTGGGGCTGTACCTTAATTAAGGCCACAGCCGCTTCCTTCCCACTCCTAGGACTTTATTATTCCATTGCCGCCATAAGACCTATCTGTTTCGGTGCAACGTAAAACTTATTGTAAAAAAAAAAATAGAACTAGAGAATTAGAGTAGGTGAAGCATTATGTGATCCTGTAATCATCAAGAGGGGAATTCTTAAAGGCAGTGTTATTGAACCTTTATATTTTCTTATATATATATATATATATATATATATATATATATATATATATATATATAAAATATGGGTAAAGAACCGAAATCAGTGATACAACTTTTTGTCGATGATATTATTCTGTGTAGAGTAATAAATAAGTTATAAGATTGTGAGCAACTACAAAAAGATCTCGACAATGTTGTGAGATGGGTATGATGATAAGTAGGGTTAAAAGTTAGGTTGTGAGTTTCACTAATAGGAAAAGTCTTCTCAGTTTTAATTACTGCATTGATAGGGTAAAAGTTTCTTATGGGGATCGCCGTAAGTACCTAGGTGTTAATACAGTATAAGGAAAGAACTTGGTATAGACCTAAGTCCAGGATTAAGTTACTTGATTCAGGAACTGGATAAAATCCACACACAAAAAAAACAGCTCAGTTTGTTCTGGGTGATTCCAACAAAAGAGTAGCGTTAAAAGAAATAAAAAAACACAACAGTTCCACCTGATAGATACTGTTTATTTGCTTGAAGGCAAATTAAAAAGTGTAGAACATGTTTAGTCTGCTTTGTAGACATCTTCAGCTACATATGTTTAGCCGCATTGCATAATTAACAAGGACACATTCCTGTTATCTTTTTAAAGTTAAAACACACATTAAATTTTTTAAAACTTAATATACTAAAAAGTACCTGCTATGGAAAGGGGGAGAGGTCGTTCATGGATGGAAAGGATTATAGTACATTAACTAATTCTCATTAAAATATCCTGTTAACAAAAATAGCTTTAACTAGAAGAGATAACAGGGAAAAACTGTTACACAAAGCTTATTAAGAATATATTATCAGGAAACTATGTGAGAATATGCGATGATTTAGCACAGTCAAAACCAATCCTTCAGACGGTAAGGGTCCTTCAACAGGATCCTCTGAGTCCACTTCTTTTTAATGTAATAACACGTGATGTTACAGAAGCAATTGCTACGATTCGTGCAAAAATGTATCTATGCGCTGATGACATGGTAATTGTATCGCCATATCGAGATGAACTTCAAAAAGCAGTCACCAATCTGACAAATTGGTCAAAAGAAAACAATTTAGAAATTAATGATCAGAAGACAGTAGTCATGGTTTTTAGAAGGGGAAGAAGAAGAGCAGCATCAGACATAATACGCTACGAAGGTTCACCTTTAAGGATTGTCAATTCATTCAAGTATCTCGGAATGACTTTTCAGAAAACTGGAACCACATTTACAGCTCACATAAAGGAAAGGACTCTGGCTGCAATCATAGCAATAAATGACATAGATCACCTTAGTCAACTGTCAATCAAAACGGCCTTGAAACTCTTCCGCCTCAAAGTTATTCCAACTGTCATGTACAGCATTGAAACAATTTGGACCTTCCTGAAAAAGAAAGATCTAAAAGAGATTGAAAGGGTGAAAGCAATTTTCCTTAAAAGAGCCCTATGTGTATCTAAATACACACCCTCTAGACTTGTGTATGAACTGACCCGAGAACCTTTCTTCATTGAGGACTTGCGACATACAATGACTCTACAATCAACAAAGGCATATCAAGAACTCTTACATGAATTAAAATTAAAGAAGACAAAAATTTGAAGTGATTTCTATATAACGGATGCAATGACAAGTCAATTGGTGTCAGAGTTGCTTCGACCTCAGACATACAGTGACCCATGCAGCTGTCCATGGCTTCCATCACAAGGCATGTGTTGTACCTAGATTTCACGATGCGAACCATGACTGTGTATGTCGATGGTGTGAGAAGTTCTGTGGTCGTTACCACGCACTGGAGTGCCCGAAGAGACTGTGTTCTCTGACAAAACTTTGTAGTGATTAAGTTTATACCCCTGCACATTGTGCGCTTTTCTGTGTAAATAAAAAAATAGCTTTAAAAGTTTGCCAGTGTTACAGTTCATATGTTATGTAAAAACTTCTTGTGGCAAATCTAGCTCAATTTACTAGGTGTATGATTGTTTGGTGTCCTTATGCTATTCTTTTTTTTTTTGTGTTTGGAAGGGAGCCATTGTTTTGTTGAGGATTCTTGTGACTGTCCTGTATTTAACTACTGGCAATGTAGATGGTGGCTTGCAACCAGTTCTGCAATTGGGAAGAAAGGAAAGTGTATAACATCAATACGGAAAATGTGAATGATTGCTTGCAAAAGAGTAGCATTATGAAAATGTTTAAAGTTCGGAATGGGAAGACTTGGGTGAAAGTAGACGAGCTGCTGGTATGTTCCAAGCTGTCAGTGGAGAGTTAGCGTGGAATGACATTAGACGAATAAGTTTGAGTGGTGTTTTTAAAAGTGGGAAAGATCAAAATATGAAGATAAAGTTGGAATCCAAGAGGACAAATTGGGGCAAATATTTGTTTATAGGAAGGGGGGTTAGGGATTGGAATAATTTACCAAGGGAGATGTTCAATAAATTTTCATATTCTTTGCAATTATTAGGAAACGACTAGGTAAATAACAGATAGGAAATCTACCACTGGGGCAACTGCCCTAAATGCAGATCAGTGGTGATTGATTGCTTGCTTGCTTGCTCGATTGATTGATTGATTGATTGATTGATTGATTGATTGATTGATTCATTCATTCATTCATTCATTCATTCATTCATTCATTCATTCATTCATTCATTCATTCATTCATTCATTCATTCATAAAAGTTAGCCATGATGACAGGGACAGAGCAAGCACAAAGCTGAGGTAACTGTGGTCAGATATGGCCAGAAAGAACACAAACATGCATACAAAAAATTTTGTAGAAATGCTGGAGACTGTGGGAAGAATGTTAAGCATTCAGAACATCATTCAGCTTGCTCCCCTGCCATTCATAACACAAGGAAGATGTGCTAATTCATTTGCAGAGTGCTTGGGCACATACCACTTGTTTAATCATGTGCTCAATGTGTTTGTCAAATCTCCTGGCTTGTTTAATCACCAGACCCATGCCCATTGAGCATGTCTGGGTTTGACATTGTCTGGGCTAGGTTTCTTTTTTTTTTGCTACGGGCTTTACGTCGCACCGACACAGATAGGTCTTACGGTGACGATGGGATAGGAAGGGCCTAGGAGTTGTAAGGAAGCGGCCGTGGCCTTAATTAAGGTACAGCCTCAGCATTTGCCTGCTGTGAAAATGGGAAACCACGGAAAACCATCTTCAGGGCTGCCGACAGTGGGATTCGAACCGACGATCTCCCAGATGCAAGCTCACAGCCGCACGCCTCTATGCGCACGGCCAACTCGCCCTGTCTGGGCTAGTTTTAACTCTTCTGACAAACCATAAACCATAGGCTACCCAACTGCACCACCAGATGGAATATATGTGAAAATCCATTCCTTAAGATATTTGTCTCTTCATGATTGTTTCTGTGCAAGAATTGTGACCTTCATTGCTGCTAGAGAAAGGTATTACATGTTCAAAATATGATTGTCCAGGGTCTTCATTTATGCTTGGCAAGAACTTTCTCGCTCGACCTTGGCCGCCAGTGACGGTTCAGTTGCCGGCTACCACACGTGCGTATGTACGGCAGAATACGGTGCTCAAAATCATTATCATGCATTTTTCACCATGTTTACAGTTTATGCTCAAAATCATTATCATGCATTTATCATGCCTCTTTCTCACCATTTTTACATTTTATGCTGAAAATGTTCCCCATGCGCTGCCAAACATAATCGGCATCTCCTAATTAAGTTTTCGGTTACTCTACCAAGTTCCTCAGCATTGATAGATGCAATTGCAGCTCTTATATTGTCTTTAAGTTCATCTAGTGTGTGAGGGTTGTTCCCATAAACTACATTTTTTAACATTCCCCACAAATAAAAATTACATGCCGTTAAATCTGGGCTACGAGGGGGCCACAGATTTTTACTTATGATCCTCGTACCAAACACGCTTCAGTAACGAGATAACGACCTTTACGTCTATTTTTATTGTTTACTGAACCTGTACGTTTGAATCTCTTGGCCAGTTGTTTTATTGTCCGATTGATAGGAATGGGTCTCCCTGGAAATTTCGCTCAAAACTTTTGTCTTGTCCTAGTGCATGATTTTCTGCACTTAATGTAAGTATTGTGCAGATATACACATTCACGTAACGAATATTTCACATACATTACAGCATTATACACAATCACAATAAAACACTATGCAATACGACATACAGTACGCAGTAGCTTCATTGAACACCCTACTGTCTTAGAGCTCAGCTCTCAGCAACTGCAGGAAGTGCCGGAAACCGCGTGCGCCAGCGCCCTGTCATCGGCGGCCACCTTGCATGCTGGCAACAGGACGGCAATCAATTCTTGTCACGAATAATCGCCATCGATGAATTTTGGGCCAGGGCCTACGAACCAGAACTGAAACATCAGTCCGCGGAGTGGCGACATGCTGGATCGCCAAGGAGGCAAAAGGTCCATCAGAATACTTCCCCAGTCAAATTGATGGTGATCGTCGCGTATAACGTCAGGGGTGTCATTGTTTGCCACTTTGTTCCACATGGCAGAACAGTGACCGCACAGTACTACAGGGACTTCCTGGTGCAACAGGTACAACGTGGCGTTTGGGAGAAACGTCCGGATCTTGTGGACAGTGCAATAATCCTGCACGACAATGCAAAACTACATAAAGCAGAGTGTGGAGGGCAGTTACTGCGACGTTGGGGATGGGAAGAATTGGAGCACCCACCGTACTCTCCCCGACATTTTGCCCTGTGACTTTGATCTCATTCGAAAGATTAAGGAACCACTACATGGTAGGCGGTTTGCAACATGAGAGGACATTGCTAATGCTGTGCGCCAACAGGTGACCCGATTCACACATGGTGCGGCAAATGCTGAGGCAGATGGTATTCAGCGCCTCCCACATCGTTGGCAGCATGTGGTGTCAGTAGCAGGGGACTACTTTGAGGGTCTTTAGGCCCAGGTTTGTCATGTCAACTTCATTGTCCACACATGTAGTTAACACCTTGTCCTTTCGTCTGTATATGTCACATTTTCTAACTGGGCTGGTATCTTCAAGAAAAAAATAGTTGCCATGACTTTTGCCCCAACCCTCTTATATGAAATACTGAATATCTTTTGACATGTCCTGAAAATACTATTCAAGTGACCTTGTATGCAAGACTGTATATTATTGTAATGTACTTATAGTTAGACTAAAATTTTCAAACTTAAGGCAAGAGTACATTCTTTCTTCTGTTAGTGTACTTCATTGATATGAAATACACTTTTATGTTCCCTAGGTTGATCCAGTCCATGAAATCGTGAATCATTATTTAGGTGAAACAGAGGCCAGCAAAAGGAAAGTTCTTACAGCTAATGATGTCACACAGGATGAACGAGGCCTGAGAGAGCTTATCAAGGTATGTGTCGTTTTTTTTTTTTTAATTTGCTATATATTGTGGTAGAATGTTGCATTATAAAATGTTGTCAAAGAGTACTGTTTTAACCACAAAAGGTCAAAATAGGAAGTGTAGGCCTAATCCAAGACCTCAAAAATACCTTAGGCAAAAATCAGTCTGTACTGTCATGGAGAGAAAAAGGAATTAAATACAAACTGTAAAATAAATATATCAATATATCTTGCAGCAGTTTCTTTTGGCAAATCTGCTTTTTATGAGAGCAAATTTAAAAAAATTAAAATGTCAGCATAAGATTGTTTAAATATTTTTCTCCCAGAGATGACTCAAAACTATGGATGACTAGGTAAAATTTGATGTACTAAAGATTAATGTATAATTCAAAATTAATAGATGAAAGAACTAGAACATCTGGGTGTAACCTGAATGGGTAAAACTTAGATACCCAGTTTGGCAAGTGTAGGTTATAGATCCAACATGGTATAGCTGGAATGATATCACAGAGGTTAAACATGCAACATGGCACGGCTCGGGCAATCTCACAGCCTGCTAGACAAGGCTGCCAACTTAGGAAGCAGTGATAAGACCAATCTTATCTTCTCTTCTCTTCTCTTCTCTTCTCTTCTCTTCTCTTCTCTTCTCTTCTCTTCTCTTCTCTTCTCTTCTCTTCTCTTCTCTTCTCTTCTCTTCTCTTCCCTCCGCTTTACTCGATCTTTCCACCAATCTTCTTCTAGTACTTTACTGCTTTTGACACCTCTATTTGCAATACAGTCCAAAACAGAACTCCTCCATCTCATTGTAGGCCGTCTGCTAGACCTCCTTGCAGTCTCTGTATCCATGAATGTTCTCTTTAGTATTCTCTCTCCTGGCATTCTTATCATGTGTCCAGACCATTTTAGCTTTTCTATATCAATCTCATCTTGAAGTTTACACACTGCCACGCTTCTCCTTTATTTCCTCATTTTGTATTCTATCTCATCTTGTCTTCCCTTGTATGCTCCATAAGAACCTCATTTAAGCTGCTTGTATCTTACTTTGGTTATGCTTAGTCAATGCCCAGGCAGCTGAAGCATAGGTCAGTCATCATCATCATCTTCATTTCCCATTTCCAGCTTCCCAGGTCGGGTTGTGAATCAAGGACCTCGATCGCTGCCTGTCTCTTGACTACTCTTCTTCTTTTTTAAGTACATCTTCTAGTTTTCGTCCCCTCTTCTCTATACCCTCCCACACTTAATCTGTCCACCTCTTCCAGGGTCTTCCTCGTGGTCTCTTTCCTGTTAACTTCTCTGAAAAAGCTTTCTTTGGCCCTCTCTCTTCTCCCATTCTCATCATATGCCCATACCACTTTAGCTTTGATGCTTCTATCCTGTCTTGAAGTTTCAGTATTCCTATCCTTTTCCTTATCTCTTCATTTCTGATTCTATCCTTTCTGGTCTTGCCCTCAATACCTCTTAGGAATTTCATCTCCGCTGCCTGTATTCTGCTCTCCTCTTGTTTTGTTGTAGTCCATGATCTAGCTGCATAGGTTAATATGGGTTCATAATAGGTTGAATATAATTCTTTCTTACATTTCTTCGGGATATCTCGGTTCTACAAAATACTCTTTAAACTCTGGTAGAAGCTGTTTGCTTGTTGTATTCTTTTCCCAATTTTCTTGGTTATCCTTCCATCTTCTGTGATCACACTTCCCAAGTACTTGAAACTTTTTAACCACTTCCAGAATGTTACCATTCAGTTTTATCTTTCTTCTTCCTTCCTTACTTCCCCTTGTCATCACTATTGTTTTACTTTTCTCTGTGCTTACTTGCATCCCAAATTTTTCTATCACTGGGCAAGTTGGCTGTGCGGTTAGGGGCGCGCAGCTGTGACCTTGCATCCGGGAGATAGTGGGTTCGAACCCCACTGTCGGCAGCCCTGAAGATGGTTTTCCGTGGTTTCCGATTTTCACACCAGGCAAATGCTGGGGCTGTACCTTAATTAAGGCCACGGCCGCTTCCTTCCCATTACTAGGCCTTTCCTAGTCGCCATAAGACCTATCTGTATCGGTGTGACCTAAAGTAAATAGCAATTTTTCTATCTCTTGATTCCATACATATGCTTGTTTTTTAACTTCCATTTCATCCTCGCCCTACATCACTATATCATCTGCAAACAACATGGATTTTGTTGCCTGTCTTCCCAATCTCTGTTTAATGTTCTTATGAATTAGACAAGTCTGCCAGCTTAGGAAGCAGTGACAAGACCACTCTTCTTCATCCATTCCCTTTTCCAGATTCTCTCTGCGTAGGGTAGCATACCAAAGCCCTCCACCTTACTCGATTTTTCCACACTCCTCTTCTAGTACTTTACTGCTGTCGACTCCTCTAGGTCAGTGTAGGTTTATAATAGGATGAGTATAAAACCTTGCACTTCATTGGCACAACTCTATTCCATACAATGTCTCTTACACACTGGAAGAAATTTGCAGACTGCTGTATTCTTAAACCAATTTCTCCATCCAAATTTCCATCTTATGACATCATGCTGCCCAAATGTTTAAAATTTTTCACTACTTCAAGAGGTTCATTTCCTATTTTTATCACTCCCCTGGATTTTCTGTTACTTCTCGTCATGATCAAACTCGTGCTTTTTGCAGTACTAATCTTCATTCAAAAATATCTTATCTCCTCATTCCGTAAATCAACTTGTGTCTTGAACCTCCTTTTCATTATCTCTCCAAACTGCAATGTCATCAGCAAAGAGCATAGACTTTTCTTGCTCGCCCATCATCTTCTTGATATTATGTAGAATTCTATCCATGATGATAACGAAGAGTAAGGGAGACAATATACTTCCCTGTCTTAAGCCTGTCTCAACTCTGAACCATTCAGTTTGACCCACTTTGGTTCTAAGACAGCTTTCACAATTTTGATACAATGCTATTACCATTTGCACTGGTTCATTCCCAGTCTGTGCCTCTGACATTGTTTTCCATACCAGATTCTTTGGGACACTGTCATATGCCTTTTTAGTATCTAGAATCGTTACTTCCATGTCCTTTCCATATTCCCAATACCTTTCCATCATTTGACACAATGTAAATATTGGGTCAGATATGGATGTGCCACTTCTGAATCCATACTGGTGATCTCCTTCAAAAGATTCACTTGGGAGGGCTGTTACATCTACCAATATTTTCCTGTTACCTTTCTCTACCAAAATGTAATCAATCAGAGTTTTGATTTTGTTCTCCCAGCTATATCTTGTTATCTTCTGACTGTTTTTCTTTCGAAACCAATGTTACCAATGATCAGCTCATTTCTTCTACAAAAGTCTACCAAAATATCTCCAGTCTTGTTTCTCTTCCCATATCCAAATGGTCCTATAATCTCTTCATCTCCTTTTCTTTCCTGACCTACTAGGGCATTCATGGCTCCTATGATCATGGCCTTCCAGATATTCAAGGTATTCCTCTAGATCCGTATCTGTATATCCTTTTTGTGGAGCATACCCTTGAATTATATCTGTAACACCAGTTTCAAGTCTCAATCTGACCTTAATCAACCTTATGTTTTCCACCAATTCTAGGTATTCCTTTAGGTCTTTTCTAATTATGAGACCTACACCATTTTTGGCTTCTCTTCCTCCACTATAGTATAAGGTGTATCCTTAGTTTCCTCCCACCTTTTCCTTTCCATTTGGTCTCACTGATTCCCAGCAATGCTATATCTTTGTCAACCATAAAATCTACAATTTCTTCCACTTTCCCTGTTAGTGTCACTATAGTGATGTATTTGGTTACTGGTCGCCCATTTCTCACATTTCTCCCAGCATCACAAGAACAGCACGTTACTTGTGGGGAACGCCCTAGCATTTTGCTTGCCACTTGTGGGGAACGCCCTAGCATTTTCCGAGGCTTCAGTACACTTGTCATCATACAGGCTTTTATTACGATGGGTTTGCCACTCCCAGAGGCATTTTAGAGCTACTGCCAGCCGAAACTTGTAGGCCGCTCCTAACATGGAGAACAGACACCTTTTGTAGCCACTCCTCTGGAGTTCAGACGCTCCAGTTTCAGTTCAGTGACATTTCCACCACTGAGGACCCATCTCCCTTCTATAAAGACTCCTCCGCCCTTAGCCATTGGTCCTTATAGTGGGTCAGGCTATTTACCGCCGCCCAATACTCAGTGTTGAGACACTGGCTGTATGGTTTACTCCATTACCATAGCAGATTTAACTAACAAGACCACTATCTTTTAACAAAACAAGGCTAGTGAATAAAAGATAATCGCTATGAATTGGCTAGGTCTGGCGAGTGACAAGACTGTTGGGCTGGTTAGGTTAAGTCTGGCCAGTGACAAACCATTGGGCTGGAGATTGGTTCAGTTAGTGACAAGACCATTGGTTTGGGGACAAGCAAAGGGGGCCAGGGGGCATAAGCACCTAGGTTAGGGCCGTGAAGCAACTAACAGGCTTCTAGCCTCTCTTTCTTGTGCTAAAATGCATAAGTTCTGTCCTGCTAAACTGTTACAAATGAGACGAAGTGACAAAAAGTAACGTACTAGGATGATGGTTAATTTCTTTTGATCAATGTACAAAACACTGAATATCATGTGATCATGCCCACTTCATGCCATGGCTGTTTTAAATGCTGCTCTCTTTCTTTTACTGAATGTTGTAATGCTGTGGCCACACATCATGCAAGCTCTATCCGAGACAATACGAACATTGCCTTCCTTACAGCTGGCCATTAGGAACAATGAAAATGATGGCAATTTGTATTTTGAGGCTGCCTTGGTCTTAATTCTTCTATGTAAGTAAAAACACTGTTTAGTGTGGGCGGGTTGCTCCCAAACAAGCAAGATCCCAATTAGAGTATGGCTCCAGTGTATGGTGACCCTAACCAAGTTGATCACATAATAAACACAACTTCTGTAAAAAGAACTTCCTATCTCTAGTCTTTCAAGGTGTTCTGGTTTTTATGAACATAAGTGTATTTTTGATTTTATATTGTTCCTAAATTGTTTATGTATATTAAGAAAAGTAATGGACCGATTATACTGCCCTGTGCAATTCCCTTCCAGACTTTCTTTTCCTGTAATACATGACTTCCTACTTTGACTTTATGAACTCTTCTTATACAACGTTTAACCTTTATGTCCTTATGTGTGGTGTCCCCTGTGATAGTTAGGTCAATGTAATTAAGAGATTTATTTACTTCAGTTTCAAAGGTGAATTGAATATGGGGGTCTATAAAGTATAATCGGTCCAATATTATTGAACCCTTACCTATTTGTTGGTCAGTTATAACAAAGATGTCATCCACATATCTCATCCAAACAGGGATACCATAAATTATTAATGATTTTCGTGTTTTTGAGTTTGTCAATGTAGATGTCTGCAAAAATGCCAGAGATGGAAGGTCCTTCTGCTGGTAAATTGTATTGTTGAATGTGAAATAGTTGTTTTGTAAAACAAAATCCAAAATAGAGCTAAACTCATCTATCTCTTGTTTACTAGGGGAAATATGACTATTTACATTATTTTTTATTATTGCAACCATCTTGTCTATTGGAATGCTTGGGCACATGTCAAGGGAATGTAATGTTTAATGAGGTTTAATTTCTAAATCCTTTGCTAATTTACAAAATTCAATAGAATTACAAACTGCTGTCCTATTTGTGAAGACAAAATGCTTTTTAAGAAGAGATCGCACAAACTGTGATACTTTATATGTAGGGCTGTGTCTGAAGTTAATGATGTATTTTCTGTCAACACACATTGCCTACCTGGTCATTGCTTTGTTTTCCCATTTCCAATTCGCAGTTACATCCTTGACAGTTAACTTGGGCAACTTAAGAAGGGTAGAAATGGCCCTGATTGCTTACTTACTGATATAGCAACCCATAACCATTCCATTTTCAAAATCACTAAGCTCCCTTGCTCCACACATTCTCCAGGTATATCTTAGTACTGAACACTGATTCCTTAGCCAGTTGTAGTAATATCTAGATTCTAGTCAATGTGTACAGAGGGGGGGGTCCAAATCCTTCTGTCATATATTGCGTGCATGTATGTTTGTATGTTTTGTAAATCTATTTATGCTATTGATTGTTAAGTAATAGTTACCGCAAAGTTTCCTTTTTGTTTCAAGGCTGGTTGTTATCGAGCTGCTGTGAATCTCACTGGCAGATTGCTCACCATTTATGGCCAAGGAGCTGGAAGGGCAGGACATCCCAGCAAACATACTGTCCACTCTATTCAGGTTGAGTTTCTTATAGATAGTTAATTATTGTTCTGAAATACAAACATTTATCATGATGTGATGAAGAAACAAATGACAAATTGTCATTTTTAACAGGTATTTTATAGTTTTCTACTTGTTATATTCATTTATTAAAAAATATTATTATTTCTGGATTCAAGCCACTTACATATATTAACAAATTTTTAACAAAAAGCCGAGCTTTCCGCCTAGTTTCAGTGGCTTTCAGCAGGGCAGAACATTTGAAGGACTGTTGCTGACAGTCTGCATAGAAGTGCTTCAGTGAATCTGGAAGTCTGGTGAGCGAATAACAACCGCATTATTCACGGCCCCCTACTGACTGGACTCAGGGATCACTGTGCTGTGCTGCAGTGGTCAGGAGGGAAGTTACTGACTCACTGCCCTCTGTCGACAGTCTCCATGGAGAACTGTACTCCAGAAATACATATAGAACACTATCAGAAAAAAGTCCAAAGAAAAGCAGCTCGATTTGTTCTGGGTGATTTCCGACAAAATAGTACCGTTACAAAAATGTTGCAAAGTTTGGGCTGGGAAGACTTGGGAGAAAACAGATGAGCTGATTGATTAAGTGGTATGTTCCGAACTGTCAGTGGAGAGATGGCGTGGGAGGACATCAGTAGACGAATAAGTTTGAGTGGTGTCTTTAAAAGTAGGAAAGATCACAGTATGAAGATAAGGTGGGAATTCAAGAGGACAAATTGGGGCAAATATTCATTTATAGGAAGGGGAGTCAGGGATTGGAATAACTTACCAAGGGAGATGTTCATTAATTTTCCAATTTCTTTGCGATCATTTAAGAAAAGGCTAGGAAAACAAAAGATGGGGGATCTGCCACCTGGGCGACTGCCCTAAATGCAGATCAGTAGTGATTGATTGATTGAACAGGCACAGTGCGACGCACTCCAGAAATAATCTAAATGTTAAAAGACTGTACTAAAAACAGCTTTGGCAAATCTGTCCGTCCATTCTACTGGATCAATTTACTTCATTATTGTTTCTCTGGAATTAGCTGCCAGTAAATCATGAGTAGGGCCCAGATTTTTAAAACTGCATATGTGCTTATGCAAATGCAGATTTTGAACATTAGTGCATATAAAGATATATTTTTGTCTTATGTGTGATCGATTACTTAAGATTTCTGAACAAAATGAAAAATCTAATGAACTCTATATGTTGTACATCCCGTGGTAACACAAGAAGCCTTTCCTGATCAAGGAAAGTGCTTTCAGTGTTGTAGTACAAGCAGGTAGAGGGTTAATGACCCTTTTCACAGCAGCTATTTCCTTCCTTCTGGCATTCCTTTCTCTTTACAGTAGCCTCCCAAGGTTTGAGGGTATGAGGGAGGAGTTGGAGAGTTCGAGGAAGATAATTAGGATTCTCACAGAAAGCAGGAAGGAAGATAGGCCTCCCTCAAACAATGTACAAGTTACAGTAGATGTACAAGAGGGAGGGGAAGGAAAGGGGGGACTTGTAGAAGACAGGTGGTCTAATGTTCTAAGGGGAAGGAGATTACAGGCTAAGGACCCTATTCAGGATCAGAATTCAGGACAGGTGTCTGTGCGAAATTGGTACAAGTCACTCCAGGTAGAACAACTGAGGGAAGATGAGGAACAGGGAACTGTTGCTGTGATGTGTGGAAGTAGGAGGAAGGGAAAAGGTAGAAAAGGGAAATGTAGAGTGGAGGATAGGAAAAGACAGGTGGAACAGGGTCACAGGAAGGAGAAAAGGGAGGAGGAAGTAGCTTCTGCAGCTATCAGGAAAGATAGGGCTGACCAGGAGGAGAGGGCATCAAATGAGGTAGGTAGGGTTGAGGCTCTGGTCATGGGGGATTCCATTGTTAGACATGTGGGGAAAGTGTGTGGAGGAAAGGGAACCAGGAATTAGGTTGAGGCAGATGTTGAGGAAAGTAGAAGAGAGGGAGGAGGGGAAGCAGAAGGTGGTAGTGTTTCACGTTGGTACCAACAACGTAAGGCAAGCTGATATAAGTACCAACATAGTTGGAGATGTGTGGGATCTGGTAAATGCAGCACGGGTGAGGTTTAAGGAAGTGGAGATTGTTATCAGTGGAATACTGTGTAGGAGGGATACTGACTGGAGGGTGATGGGGGATTTAAATGAGACTATGGAGTGTGTCTGTGGGAAACTGGGAGTGAAATTTCTAGATCCTAACGGGTGGGTAGGAGATAGGGATCTGCACTCAGATGGCCTTTACTTAAACTGCAGTGGTACATATAAGTTAGGAAATTTGTTTGGAAGGGTTATAGGGAGGTACATTCAGGGAAACGGGGTGGCCTAGGGAGTGGTGATACGGGAACAGGGAACTGGAAATCAAGTAGAGATGACATAAAAATGTTAGTGTTGAACTGTAGAAGTATTGTAAAGAAAGGAATAGAATTGACCTCTTAACATACCAATTATTTACAAAATTGTGATCTTTTTTACCTAATTTTTTTATTGTTAAAATGGGGTATTTATTGAAAACTAATGACAGTGATAACAATGAAAATACATTTTTCGAACTTAACAATGAAATATAAGCCACCGAAAAGTTCCTGTTTTAAAATCCCGAGTATACTCGTGATATTTTTTATGGGTTCTAAAACAAATAACTCAGCACTAAACAGATGGCAAGTAATACAACATGACACTCAATATACTGTTCATATGCTTGTGGCTGTGTGAAATGCCCTAAAACAAGGATCAACACACAATGCTATATCGCACTCCTTACACATGTACCTGGATTCCCTCCGTGCCTCCTTCCCTCTAGTATCGCGCACACTGCTACACATCCTACACATCCTTGTTGGGTTTTGCTGCTTATCCGTCGGAGGAATCACCGAAGGAAAATGGCGGCCAATAAGTTGCATTGGGGTTGCTTTTGTTGAAGGACGACCTGCTGCTTTCGGAGAAAATTCCTTTCTATGATGTTGTGCAATCATTTCCTCAATGACAGACACACGAAAGTCAAGAGCATTCGTCCTTCCTCCATGTTTTTTGAAGAGGACAAAAGCATTCCATACTGCTAGTTCCAAGAGGTGAAAAAATATCTTCTTATAAAACTGTTTTCCTCTCTTCCGTGGCAGAGGGCTAGTATCAG
Source organism: Anabrus simplex (assembly GCF_040414725.1). Taxonomy (NCBI): domain Eukaryota; kingdom Metazoa; phylum Arthropoda; class Insecta; order Orthoptera; family Tettigoniidae; genus Anabrus; species Anabrus simplex. Next base: position 207,053,975 of record NC_090270.1, on the reverse strand, counting down.
TGTGTTGATCTACTTTATCAACAGCCCCCATTGTTTCGTTATACGCGAACACAAATTTAGGTTTCACAACTTCCTTTTTCCGTCCTCTGTGTCTTTCCATTTCTGCATTATGGATGGTAGATAGGATGCAGACATCTCTCTTGTCTTTCCATTTTATTGCAGTCAGTTTACCTCCCTGGAATGCTGCAATCTCGTCCTTCTTGAGTTTCGTGCTCCGGAAATTTGGAGGCATATCTGCTCTATTGGGGCGCACAGTGCCTAACATATCTGTGCGATTGGTAATCAGAATGTTGGCCATTTGGAGAGAACTGTAATAGTTATCAACAGTTAGACAGTACCCCTTATTCAGCAGGGCTTTCGTCAGTCATAACTTATGATGACATGGGTAGATGTTTGTAGTCATCATCAAATTTAGAGCCCTTGCCCGTGTATATGATCAGGGACCAAACATAACCTGTAGCTGACTCACACAGCATGAATGTTTTGATACCAAATTTGGCTCTCTTGAGAGGCAGATATTGGACCCAGCCCAGTCGTCCTTTATACAGCAGCAAGCTTTCGTCAGTTGTCACATCCCTTTCCGGGTTACACACAGTTCCAAATTTAATAGACATGTGATTCAGGATAGGCCATATTTTGTTTAGTTTAGGTTGTGCATGATTTTCTGCAACATATGTACTATTGTCTGAAAAATGTAGTTACCTCTTCAAGTTAAGAAATCTTTGAAAAGGAAGAAGTTACATGTAATAAATATCATTTTTGGTCTGTATTGATGATATTTGATTGAAATAAAACAGTAAGTTATTTATTAGACCACCTAATCAATACAAAGTCTAGTCTTGGATGATTTACATAAATTTGTTAACTAATAGTGGTACATGTTTCGCCTTCCCTGAAGGCTGTAGGATGTTAACAGGTTTGTTTTTTTCACCTATTCAATACATATTTTATAAATTAGGAATTTATTGTAGATTCCACTTGAGACATGTTTCGCCCTTCATTGAGGGCATCATCAGTCAAAATATCACCTCAAGGTAAAAAAATCAGGTAACTGGTTAGTAGTAGACATGTACAAATTATTACATATTATTAACAACATATAAAAATTAAGTATGGGAAAAAATTTGCACAAAAGTGATGGTTGAACATGTAGGTTTAGATGAAAAGTCAGCACCAATGCCTAAAAATAACAAAGTAGAGTTCTGCAGTGGTGCTCTGGAGAAACAGTTGACGCAATCATATGAAAATAAAAAGTTTAAAAAATATTTACAATAAAACAATTAAGGGAGAAAAGGTGTAGTGTTTGGCATCAATGTTAGTAACCAAAAATTGATGTCAAAGGTTGGTAACTATACAGTATTTACATAGTTCAATTGAACAGTTGAGATAAAGTTTTTTAAAAATATTTACATTTAACATTCAGCGTAAATGTTTGTAATAAAAACTAATGTTAATGATTGGATAACAATGATTTTTATCACTTGCAACTTCCCTGAAGGCATCATCAGCCATAGTCTTAACCTTAAATTAAAAATAAGCGTCTAAATAACATGTAATAATGAAATGAATTTTAAAATCTTGAGGAGATTTGAAGTAAAATAATATTAAAAATAACAATGATGGTTTAAAAAATACAATGTGATGAGATATAATCGTGGAAGTATTAACAAAATTAACATTAGAAGGCTGCTAAAATAAGTGCAATGGATAAAACAACAGATTGTTATACAACAAGTAGTAAGATTGCATAAAAATAAAGTTGCTAGTCTGGCAGTTATAATTAGACGATGGCGAAAAATCGTATATAATCAAAGTAAAGAAGAGAGAATAAAAGTCAAAGGTTGGTCGAGAGATCCGAAGTTAATCATAATCTTGAAGATAAAAGACGAAAGTCAGAGGCATATGGTGAAGTTGTAGAACACGTTGAGGATATGAAGTTGACGAACAGTTTCAAATAGGATCTCTATGGACCATCTCAATATTTGAAGTAATGCTCAAATGTTGCAAGTTGTGAGTTTGTAGATATTCTAGTTGAAAAGGCATATAATAGTGGAATCTGTAAAAGGAAGCAAGAAACGTAGAGTTAATTGTGTGAAAAGATATTTGAAAATATTGAAGTAGAATCGTGTGCACTTACCATTTGACGGTGACAAAGATAGCTTGTAACGTTATGAGTTAGAAGTATTTGCAACAGTAGACTTCTTGCTACGTGTGTTATAGCTGAAGGTTTGTGTTGGAGGGGGATCTGTTTGCGTTGACATAACTATTGGCTTGTTTGTAGTATTTGGAGGGGGGCTGCTATTGGTGGGAGGGAAGGAAGAGAGTGTATTACTGCACGTGTTGTATCGGTGTAAGGCCATTGGAGGGAGCGATATTACGGTGGGTGTGGCTATGGGTTTATTGGTTGTATTTGAATTAGAGGTACTAGCGGTGGGGGAAAGGGAGGGTAGTATATTAGCTGTAGAGGAGGTGGGAACGCTAACCAAGAATTAAATCTATTAGATAAAGGCATCAAACATAATTGGCCTAATCACAAAAAAGCAGAAGACATCATCACTACCATCGCTGAAACCGAAACTAATATCGATAAACAAATCCCGATTGATAAACAGAATGATGTACGTTATGAAGTAAAAAAGAAACTCCCAACTTTGATTAATGAGATAACATCTAATAATAACCACAACGTCTCGAAACAAATTCTAAACCTGAAATCCAAAATCCATAACAACAACGTAGTAATTACAAAAGCAGATAAGGGCAACACCATTGTAATAATGAACACACAAGATTACATCAATAAAACTGAAACTTTTTTTCAGACAATACCTATACCTTAATTAACAAAGATCCAACAAACAAAATACAGCGTAACTTAAGAACCTTCTTAAAAATTCTAACTTCATTTTAAATGATCAAGATTATCAGAAATTAACTGTAATGAACCCAAAATTACCTACAGTCAGATCACTGCCCAAAATTCATAAAAAGGATGTCCCCATTCAGCCTATAATTAATAGTATAAATAGTCCTACCTATAAAACTTCTCAATTCCTACACAAATTCCTGAAAAAACATTTCAAATTTCACAACTCCAACCCCTTAAAGAACTCGATCGAACTTTGTAATTCCCTAAATAAGTTCAGTCTACAACCAAACCACGTTTTATGTTCTTTTGACATCACCAACATGTATACTAATATCCCTATCGACAATACTATTAACATCATAAAAAAACAATCTGTTGAAACATAGCACATTGAGTAAAATCGAAATTGATGAATGGTTAAAAATACTTAATTTCGCTTTAGACAACACAACTATTTTACCTTCAATAAGAAAATTTACAAACAAGAAGGTCTAGCGATGGGAGACCCGTTATCTGGAATACTAGCCGATATATACTTAGATAATCTCAAGCATAGGAAAATTATTAATAAAATCAGCGGACTCTGTCTTTGGCATCGCTATGTTGACGATATCATAGCTAGCATTGATAAACAAATCAACAACACCAATAACATACTATTATTTCTCAACAACTTAGATAATAATATTAAATTCACTAAAGAAGATGAGTTCAATAACTCTTTGAACTTCTTAGACATCAAAATCACACGAGCATTGAACAAATTCGACTTCCAAATATACAGAAAACCCACCTTTTCTCCAACAACCATAAAAAATGATTCTTTACATCCCATCTCACATAAAAAAGCCACTTATCACAGTTTAATATATAGAGCATTAAAGATCCCTATGTCCTGTATTAATTTAAAGAAGGAATTACTATTCATTAAGGAAATAGCTAAATTCAATGGATTTAACACGAGTATGATTGATAAAATCATTAATAAAACCAAACTGAAACTAGCTACAAATTTAACTCCATTGAAACCCGTCAAACCAAAATACGCTAAATTCACGTTCACTAACCATAGTATTTATCCGATAACCAATTCAGTAATGAAGCACGAAATAAAAATAGCCTACACAACAAAAAACACTAATCGTAATTTATTCTTTAATCACAACTCTATTAACATCACAAACAATAGTTACTCTGGATCAGGAATATACAGATTGAAATGCTCTACATGTAATTTTTATGTTGGCCAAACTGGCCGCAGCTTCTCCACCAGATACGCCGAGCATTACAATGCCCAAAGACACAACAAATTCTCCTCAATGGCCAACCACATGAGGGACACAGGGCATAAATTCACCACAATAGAACAAGACCTCCATATCCTAAAAAGAGTCGATAAAAGTAAACTCATGCCAGAATATGAAAACTTATTTATTTTCCTCGACCAACATTTTAACAAAGATAAGAACCTAAATGACACTTGATACAAAAAGCCCCTTGTATGAACAGATCCTTATTTTATTACGAGAATCAACTCCCCTAACCAGCATATTCTTAAAAATCTTCAACCTCACGTCAGTTAGCGTTCCCACCTCCTCTACAGCTAATATACCCCCCTCCCTTCCCCCCACCCCCCGCTAGTACCACTAATTCAAATACAACCAATAAACCCATAGCCACACCCATCGTAACATCGCTCCCTCCAATGGCCTTACGCCGATACAACACGCGCAGTAATACACTCTCTTCCTTCCCTCCCACCAATAGCAGCCCCCCTCCAAATACTACAAACAAGCCAATAGTTACGTCAACGCAAACAGATCCCCCTCCAACACAAACCTTCAGCTATAACACACGTAGCAAGAAGTCTACTGTTGCAAATACTTCTAACTCATAACATTACAAGCTATCTTTGTCACCGTCAAATGGTAAGTGCACACGATTCTACTTCAATATTTTCAAATATCTTTTCACACAATTAACTCTACGTTTCTTGCTTCCTTTTACAGATTCCACTATTATATGCCTTTTCGACTAGAATATCTACAAACTCACAACTTGCAACATTTGAGCATTACTTCAAATTTTGAGATGGTCCATAGAGATCCTATTTGAAACTGTTCGTCAACTTCATATCCTCAACGTGTTCTACAACTTCACCATATGCCTCTGACTTTCGTCTTTTATCTTCAAGATTATGATTAACTTCGGATCTCTCGACCAACCTTTGACTTTTATTCTTTCTTCTTTACTTTGATTATATACGATTTTTCGTCATCGTCTAATTATAACTGCCAGACTATCAACTTTATTTTTATGCAATCTTACTACTTGTTGTATAACAATCTGTTGTTTTATCCATTGCACTTCTTTTAGCAGCCTTCTAATGTTAATTTTGTTAATACTTCCACTATTATATCTCAACACATTGTATTTTTTAAACCATCATTGTTATTTTTAATGTTATTTTACTTCAAATCTCCTCAAGATTTTAAAATTCATTTCATTATTACATGTTATTTAGACGCTTATTTTTAATTTAAGGTTAAGGCTATGGCTGATGATGCCTTCAGGGAAGGCGAAACATGTACCACTATTAGTTAACAAATTTATGTAAATCATCCAAGACTAGACTTTGTATTGATTAGGTGGTCTAATAAATAACTTACTGTTATTATTTCAAGGAAGAAGTTGACGAAATATGGGTGTAGCTAATATAGGAGCCTTGGACCAGTACATTTGATATGTAGGTTTCTTTACAATGCTTTTCAGTATTGTCAGCGCAATAAAAATATACATTTCATCAATTGTTGTGTCCTTCCATTCCAGAGCATTAGTCTGTCTTGCATATCTGTTAGTCTCGATCACCAAAATATCTATAAAATCATCGTCAATGAACTGACTGATATAGTGCATAACATCCTCACAACACGGCTGGAAATGTATTTCAGGATTAGCCTTGAAAGGAAAACCGGTGGGGCAGGTGGTAGTGTTTCGGAAGTATCAATTTCACACCACTGTCTGGCACTTGCAATATCACAATCAGATGAACTAGAACTACCAATTTCTTCTTCTGAACTGTCCTCAAAAACTTCTTCAGAACTATCAGACTCACTAAACTCAAAGTCAAACTCTTCTTCACTCTCCATTTTCACCTAACAGACAAAGTACACTTAGATAGCAACAAATACGGGAAAGCCGCGAAAACGAACTGCCTGAGTGACCGACATCCACTAGTGTTGAGTCAGAGACATCTGTTGGCAAAAATAGGACCCTAAAGAAATAATTTCATAAACATCTGGCGGAAATATTGAGAAACAACAAGAAACAAGTATATTCAGGCTTTTAAATTAGGTACGGATCAATGAGCGATATTCCCGAGTATACTCGGGATTTTATTTTATATAACTCGGGGTTTCATGTTAAGAGGTTAAGTAATTTAATAGATATATATACTTACCAGATATTGTACCGTTTTCATCGTCCTGATAAGGAAATAAATGATGTCATACGGCGTTGAAATTTGCCATGCACGGTAATGAGATCACGGAGATTATGTAATTGAGCCGTACATCTAAAAAGAACGAATGTATTAAGTTAAATAGGCCGTGATTTCATAATATATAATACGGACGGGTTTCATGTTAAGAGGTTAAGTAATTTAATAGATATATATACTTACCAGATATTGTACCGTTTTCATCGTCCTGATAAGGAAATAAATGATGTCATACGGCGTTGAAATTTGCCATGCACGGTAATGAGATCACGGAGATTATGTAATTGAGCCGTACATCTAAAAAGAACGAATGTATTAAGTTAAATAGGCCGTGATTTCATAATATATAATACGGACGCATAAAATCAAGGAGGCCATGAATGTGACGGCAAAGATGTTCATTTGGCGAATCAAGTATGCCTAGGTCATGAAATTAGACATAAAGATATAAAGGATCCATGCGGCCGTGATAAAAATAGTAGAAAGTTTTTAAAATTGTTAAAAAAAGTGAGTGAACAATAAAAAAATTTTACGCAAGACTTCGAAGCACGTTCATCCACGAAGAAAATAGTGCTCGCGGGAAGAAGAAGGGAGATATATAAAAGAGCAAGAGCTAAAGATCCAGCACATTGAAGAATTTTTAAAGTTACGCCGATATCTGACCTAATATCGAGGCGGAAAAGCAGAAGAAATTAAATAATATTTGGACAGTAGTCGGAATACAAACTGAAGGTCGTCGCGAAATACCAAAACAAATTAGACTTCTCGTATGCTGATTGTCTGAATGAAAAATTAAGAGCTAATTCGATAGTTTACTTGTTAAAGTCTGTTACGAGAAATTGACATTGAATTTCTGCTATAATAACCTGATACAAAACTATAATCTAGCTTCTTTGTAGTACATTTTGAAGACTATGGTCATGACATTAATTACGATGCTGGAAATGTTTCTTTCACATATGACTAACGGCTACAACATGAGAAGCTAAATCGGAGATGGGGCCGACTTTCCGACGTAGACCGCCCAGCTGTTCCTGCTAGCCCGAGTCTTGAGACTACCGCCTGATGATGACATATCGGATGTTGGAGACTATCTATGCAGCCCTAAGATGACAACATCGGAGCCTAACCCAGTCATCTAACATCGGCAGTCTCAAGTTAAGTTCCAAAGAATTATTTTATAATCTTGAAATTTATGAGTCGTAGACGTAGTATATAAATATTTGCAGTAAACATTGGTATGTAGCTTGTTATGAAGTTCTTCGTGATGAAATCTCAATCGATACTATCTTTGCAATGAGGTTATCCTAGTTGATTTATCATTATGGGAGTAGGTATTCTTCGAGTGTATATAATCAATGTCATGATATAGGAATGCTTAAAGTTAAACAAGGAGAGATTTCAAATTATGTTTTCAACCATTATGGAAATGAAACGACGTACACAATGTGATATATTCCAGACGTAACGTTTTAAAGAAGATAATTAATTGCTGAGTTGTTTAGACTTGGTTACTATTACGACGCGACTACATGTGAGTAAATATTAACTTATTTTGTTTATACATGCGTTTCCTTTACAGAATAACGTGATCATGTGTATTGCAAGTGAAACTTAACCCAGAAATGCACCGCTGTAGTATATTAACGATATGTTAAGATGATTTGCCGCCTAGATGGAAATGATTTATGTTTATGTAGGAAAGTAAGGATTTGAGCGACTTGTTGATGTGGTTATACGTATAATTATTCGTTGAGATATATTTATGGTAATGAATGATGCGGTATTATAATATTTAATATTGGTATATGGAGAGATAAATATACTTATGAATTTTTGGTAGTAAATACGATGTGTTACTAACCAATAATGTTATTTAACGTATGCGGCATGACTTTAAAGTAGTAATGCAAGATATATTGGGTTAATGATACATGTATACAATGAAATACGTCGCAGAATTCGTATGTTGGTTACCGTAAATTGTCTTCAGATTAAATCTCCGAAATAAGGAATAAATAAGGGTAAACTTGTTGTCTTCATGGAGAATATGTCAATGTTGTAATGAATGTTATTTGATGTTTGGTCTCGAGGATATATTTTAATGGATAAAGCGACTTAATAATTTGAATCTCTACCACAATTAAATAAATAATGTTACTAAATACATTCCTACGAATTTTATGGTACTTGATTGGACATAGTTGCAACCATAAATCATGATAGGTATAATTTCTGATAGAACTACGATAATAACTGATCATTATACGATACCTACATTTAATTTTAGGATGTAATATGATTATTTTTACCAAATGACATGGTCAAACTGACCAATATTTTTCTTTTAATGATCGATATATGTTCAAAATAGCCATTTTGAGCTAATATATACTTGGAACTTACTTGCAACTGCTGACGTTACAATTTTGGAAGATATGCCTTTGTTTAGTGACAAAATATGAATTCAATATCAACGAAAATAAGCAATTTAAAAAAAAAAAACAAGAGCCGAGGGACTCTAATTAAGCATATTTATCATGCATTTTTGTAAGGCTTAGGTTTTTTTAAAAACCAATATTAATTTATCTGCTTACCAATTGATTGTCGTTATTAATATGAGATACTTAATTTCAAAGAATATTTGACTACATCCTCATCAAATATGACTGATACATACGATTTATGTGATTATGAGAATTTTTCTTTGTTTTTATGATGCGGATAACAAGTAATTAGCAAGAGGATTAATTGAATCAGATCGTAGATAGTTTAGGTTTATATTTTTCAACAGAAAGAAGAGAAAGGTGATTGATGTAAATGACTGTTATTATATTTTCTTTTATGATTCTAGAATCATGAATAAAAGTGTAGATTTATACAATTTAGAGGTTATTATTGAAAATAGGCTGATATAATTATGGTAGATAAGATGATTTCGAATTAATTAAAAAAAATTTTTTTTTTCTTTCTCGAATGAATGGACATGGACAACTTAACATCGATTCCGACGGATGGAGGGTATCGCTGGTAATTTATTAAAAGGAAATGCGGTTTCCCAGTTGACCTCACGTAAAAAATACTATTCACAGATGCATTTTAATTATCCCTGAGAGGTGTCGCGTGGCAATTTTGATGACAGATGTGACATGTGAAATGGAGATTGCGGCGTTGATTAATTCTTTTTTAATGGCGCGGTCACTGATTTATTCATTGATTGATAGAAGCAAGCATAGCTACCGACACTAAGCATCGTTTTCATAAATGCATTGATCCATTCTACTGATCCGAAGAGATGATAGTCGGAGGAGGGGAAAATAGCCGGAGCATTTGATAGGTCGCCCATGATGGTGCAAGAAAATTATTCCCCGCAGGATGGTGCAATATTGTAATAGGAGTTGAATCATAGCTGAGAAATGATATAATGGATGCAGAAATTTTCTCACGTAACTGGAGTGTGTATCGTAGATTTAGGATAGGAATGGTGGGAGGGGGAGTATTCATTCTGGTGAAAGAAGAATTTGTAAGCTACAAAAAAGTTAAAGATGAAAAACATGAAATTTTAGGTGTATGGCTCATTTCTAAAGATAATAGGCAACTTGATATCTTTGGAGTGTACAGACCAGGAATGGGTAGTGGTGACACAGATTCAGAATTATTTGATAAGATAATCAGCTATGTGGGAAACAACATGGAAAGGAATGTGATTGTTAGCGGGAGATCTGAATTTACCAGGTGTCAATTGGGAAGGAAATGCAAACGACAGGAAGCATGACCAACAAATGGCAAATAAGTTAATATGGGAAGGACAGCTGATTCAGAAAGTGATGGAACCAACCAGAGGGAAAAATATCCTGGATGTGGTGCTGGTAAAACCAGATGAGCTCTATAGAGAAACCGAAGTAATAGATGGTATTAGTGATCATGAAGCTGTTTTTGTCGTAGTTAAAAATAAATGTGATAGGAAGGAAGGTCTTAAAAGTAGGACTATTAGGCAGTACCATATGGCTGATAAAGCAGGCATGAGGCAATTTCTAAATAGTAACTATGACCGGTGGATAACGGTAAATAAAAATGTAAACAGACTCTTCGATGGGTTTAAAGCAATTGTTGAGGAATGTGAAAACAGGTTTGTACCTTTAAAGGTGGTAAGGAATGGTAAAGACCCACCTTATTACAGTAGAGAAATAGAGAGATTAAGAAGGAGGTGCAGATTGGAAAGAAATAGAGTTAGAAATGGCTGTGGAAGTAAGGAGAAATTGAAGGAACTTAGCAGGAAATTGAATCTAGCAAAGACGGCAGCTAAGGATAACATGATGGCAAGCATAATTGGCAGTCATACAAATTTTAGTGAAAAATGGAAGGGTATGTATAGGTATTTTAAGATAGAAACAGGTTCCAAGAAAGACATTCCAGGAATAATTAATGAACAGGTGGAGTGTGTATGTGAGGATCTTCAAAAGGCAGAAGTATTCAGTCAGCAGTATGTAAAGATTGTTGGTTACAAGGATAATGTCCAGATAGAGGAGGAGACTAATGCTAAAGAAGTATTAAAATTTACATATGATAACAATGACATTTACAATAAGATACATCATCATCATCATCATCATCATCATCATCAGTGTTCTGCCATACGCCAGTTCTTTACATGGCAGCTCTCCACGCAATCCTGTCTCTTGCCACCCTCTTTGTTTCCTCATACTTGTATTCTATCCTGATACTGTCCAGCATCTGTTATCTTCTCCGTCCTCTTTGTGTTTTTCCATTTACCGTTTTTTCTATAGCATCTATAAGCAAGCAATCTCTCCTCATCCAATAACCAATCCAATTGTGCTTTCTCTTCTTGATTACTTTTAATATATTTTTCTCTTCCCCAACTCTTCTCAAGACTTCTACATACTTTACTTTTTCTATCCATTGTATACTTTCCATTCTCCTCCAAATCCACATCTCAAATGCTTCCAGTCTTCTTTCGTCTTCTTTTCTCAATGTCCAAGTCTCAGCTCCATACAGTGCCACGCTCCATACAAAGCACTTCACGAATCGCTTCCTCAAGTCTCTATCCTTGCCCCGACAAAAAAGTCTGCTCTTCTTATTAAATTCTTCCTTCGCAATCCCAATACGAGTTTTCACCTCTCGACTGCACCTCATATCCTCTGTTATTACACTTCCCAAGTATTTGAAAGCATCCACCTGTTCTATTATTTCCTGCCCTAACTTTATAGTTGTCTTCACTTTTCTTGTGCTTATCACCATACATTTTGTCTTTTTCTTATTAATCCCCATTCCAAATTCTTCACAGACAGCATTTAGATCTGTTAGCATCGGCATCATAGTTCATTCACTCTCTGCCATTATGACCGTGTCATCAGCAAATCTAATACATTCTATTATCCTACCACCAACTTTCACTCCTCTTTTTCCATTCATGCATTTCTGGATAATCTCTTCCAAATACATTTTAAAAAGTATGGGGGGAGAGACAGCAGCCTTGTCTTACTCCCCTTCTAATTGCAGTTTCCTCTGTCATCTCATTCCCTATCTGCACTCTAATCTTCTGCTGTAGGTACAGATTCTTGATCAGCCTTGTCTCCTTCCAGTCTACTCCGTTCCTGCTTAGAATGTCCATTAACTTTTTCCACTGTACTCTGTCAAAAGCTTTTTCCAGGTTAATGAACACAGCATATATTTCTCTTTCTCTTTCAATGTATCTCTCTCCTAATGTTCTTAATAGTCCAATTGCATCCCTTGTTCCTTTACCTCTCATGAAGCCATACTGTTCCTCAGAGATACAGTTGTCTAACCTTCTATGAAGTCTTCTGTTCAGTACTCTCTGTAATACTTTGGCTGCATGTGTGATCAGACTGATGGTTCTAAAATCTTCACATTTCTTTGAATTCTTTTTCTTTTCAGTCGGTACCATTACTACTGAAAGAAAATTAAGATACAAAAGTTGAAAACTAGAAAAGTGGCTGGAATTGATAAGATATCTGGAAATATACTAAAGACAATGTGTTCGGATATAGTTCCATATCTGAAGTACTTATTTGTTTATTGTTTGGTTGAAGGAGCTATACCAAATGAATGGAGAGTTGCTATAGTAGCCCCTGTGTATAAAGGCAAGGTGATAGACATAGAGCCGAAAATTACAGGCCAGTAAGTTTGACATGCTTTGCATGTAGGCTTTGGGAAGGCATTCGCTCTGATTATATTAGACATGTTTGCAAAGTTAATAACTGGTTCGATAGAAGGCATTTCGGTTTTAGGGAAGGTTATTCCACTGAAGCTCAACTTATAGGATTCCAGAAAGATATAGCAGATATCTTGGATTCAGGAGGTCAAATGGGCTGTATCGCGATTGACCTGTCTAAAGCATTTGATAGGGTGGATCATGGGAGACTGCTGGCAAAAATGACCGCAATTGGACTAGACAAAAGAGTGACTGAATGGGTTGCTATATTTCTAGAAAATAGATTTCAGAGAATTAGAGTAGGCAAAGCTTTATCTGACCCTGTAATAATTAAGAGGGGAAATCCTCAAGGCAGTATTATTGGACCTTTATGTTTTCTTATATAAATGATATGAGTAAACAAGTGGAATCAGAGGTAAGGCTTTTTGCGGATGATGTTATTCTGTATAGAGTAATAAATAAGTTACAAGGTTGTGAGCAACTGCATCGTGACCTCGATAATGTTGTGAGATGGACAGCAGGCAATGGTATGTTGATAAACGGGGTTAAAAGTCAGGTTGTGAGTTTCACAAATAGAAAAAGTCCTCTCAGTTTTAATTACTGCGTTGATGGGGGTGAAAGTTCCTTTTGGGAATCATTGTAAGTATCTAGGTGTTAATATAAGGAAATATCTTCATTGGGGTTATCACATAAATGGGATTGTAGATAAAGGGTACAGATCTCTGCACATGGTTATGAGGGTGTTTAGGGGTTGTAGTAAGGATGTAAAGGGGAGGGCATATATGTCTCTGGTAAGACCCCAACTAGAGTATGGTTCCAGTGTATGGGACCCTCACCAGGATTACCTGAATCAAGAACTGGAAAAAATCCAAAGAAAAGCAGCTCGATTTGTTCTGGGTGATTTCCGACAAAATAGTAGTGTGTACAATATAACTATTTATAATAGTTTATTTAAATCCGCCTTGATCAATACACTCATTAAATGAAAGAAACATTATTTATTAAACCATACATGTTTCGGGAAATCTCAACCATTCCCTTCATCAGTGGTTAGATCAAAGAATAACATAACCACTGATGAAGGGAATGGTTGAGATTTCCCGAAACATGTATGGTTTAATAAATAATGTTTCTTTCATTTAATGAGTGTATTGATCAAGGCGGATTTAAATAAACTATTATAAATAGTTATATTGTACATTCAGACCAGTCAATACGGACCAAACACAATATTAACCTATCATGGTTAAGTTTATTAACAAAATAGTAGTGTTACAAAATTGTTGCAAAGTTTGGGCTGGGAAGAATTGGGAGAAAGAAGACAAGCTGCTCGACTAAGTGATATGTAATACCAATATAATGGTCCGTTATTGGACATTATAAATTTTCCAGCTAACTCATTCTTGGTTGCCTGCGTTTCGCCCTCGTGTGCTAAGTTAGGCTCGTCAGTTGGGACTTAGCACACCACCCAAGACGCAAGGCTGGTGCATACCGTGGAGGCCACTGCATAGGCTACTTGAAGCCACCAGCAGTGCCAGTGCACTATGAGAGCTATGTCTCATTTCCAAAACTTGATGCCTGCCTGGCCATCAAATGATGTAGATGTTGATTCCCATAGGGAACCTAAAATATTTGTACTGAATGAGTAAATTTATAATACCAATATAATGGTCCGTTATTGGACATTATAAATTTTCCAGCTAACTCATTCTTGGTTGCCTGCGTTTCGCCCTCGTGTGCTAAGTTAGGCTCATCAGTTGGGACTTAGCACACCACCCAAGACGCAAGGCTAGTGCATACCGTGGAGGCCACTGCATAGGCTACTTGAAGCCACCAGCAGTGCCAATGCACTATGAGAGCTATGTCTCATTTCCAAAAATTGATGCCTGCCTGGCCATCAAATGACGTAGATGTTGATTCCCATTGCAATTTCCGCATTTTTCTTATCTTTCCTCAAAGTGTCTAGTTCGTTCTTGAGGTCATCATATTTTTCGGAAAGAAAGGTTGCTAATTTCCATAATTCTTTGTTTTCTTCCGTTAGTACTTTGAGGGACTCTTCAAGTTGTTTAGAAAAGTTTGCCATAACCTCATTTATGTTAGGTTGTGCAATGCAGTCTTCATGTTTACACGACCATTGGAATTGTTCTTCTTTACGGAAATTTTGGAGAGTTTCTTTGTTCATTTTTTCCCCATGTTATGTGGAACCAACGTTCGCATTTACCATCACAGCCTACAGCCTGTTGATTGTTTTTTATTTTCTTGCCACACGGGGAGCACACGAACACCATGATGTTGTTTATCATATTTATTTAGTTGTAGGTGTTTGAGTAGTAATTAGCTTTTGTTTTAATGGTTTTCTGAGTTATTAATGTTGCTTATCTGCAGTATATTCCTGAAGAATTGTAGATATTACTCACATAAATGTGGTTTTTTCCTCACTTCACTTAATATCTCACACACTCACTGCCGCCGTTTTACTTGAGCTTGTTCCTTCCCTGTTGATGGTCATTTCCACTGTCTTTGTTTTGCTCATCTTCAGTCCAAAATTTTTGAAAGTGTTGTTCCAATCATTAAGTTTCTTCTGAACTTCAACTTCTGTCTCTCCCCATAAAAGCACATCATCAGCAAATACCAGGGCGTTTGGTTCACTGTCCATTTTCTTGATAGGTTTGATGACCTTGTCCATTACTATTACGAACAGGGGTGGTGACAGAGCACTTCCTTGTTGGACACCTCTCTTTGTTTCAAACCATTTTGATCGTCCGTTGCCTGTCTGGACACAGCTGTAGCACTTCTGGTATAGCATCTTGTACTTTGGCACCTTCCTTTACTAAACCTTGTTATTGGTATGTGTTATTGATTAATTACTGTGACTGGTCCTTGTCAATGAGGTTATGCATACTGTGATATGGAAAGTTGAACCTGTGTAAGTTGAAAATTTATTTAATGACCTTGATTGTGATTTTTGAATTTTTTTTTTTTTTTTTTTGAGATTTATTGCTCATCGTTTTGTTGTTCTGATGCTGTAATGTTGCCTTTATTCATATTACCTCTGTGTCATTGAAGTCATTGAAGTACTGGCTGTGATTTATTTATAGGTGCCTGCAACTCATCTGGAAGCACCTTAATTGTTAAATGTAACCTTCCGGGGTTCCTGGTGAAATGTCTTGTTTCTATCCCTGTATTTGCTTGCATGACCCACTTTTCTGACGTCATTATGAAACTGTCTTAATATGTTGTAATGCTTCTGGCTGTTGACCTACCTGTCCTTGGTATTATATCAGGGAAGTTGACCTCTGAGGTATTATTTTCGTCTCACCATGTTGAGTTCTTGCTGGATAAGTATGGGTTATTCTACCAATTCTAAGTTGGTGCTGAAGGCATCGACCTGCTATTGATTAGGGGGTCTTGTAGTGCTATGTCTCCCAGTCTTCATAGTCCTATTGAACATTGGTTATCAATCTATTTGTTTACCTGCCTTTAGAGGTTTACTAGTGGTGTATGATGTAGGATTACTGCTCCCTTGTTTTTCTGTGGTCACCTGGTTTGAGGTAAATTTCTTTACCTTTTTATCTAATTGGGTGCCCATCATGTAGGTATATTTTGGGGTATTTCTATGGATTTGGTTAAACAGCTGATTTCAGATCATTTTATGTTCATGTGTACTATTCCTAAAAACTTCTGTCCTGTCCCTCCCATGGTATTTATGGTTATCTTGTATTGAGTTATTGCCTCTTCTATCTTGGTGTTATGCTGTGCTTGGTGTTATTTGGTGAATCTGTTGTCGATGACAAACCTAACGCGTACCCTCCATCTAATTGAGCTCGAGGTCTCCAACTGTGTTCATCTAGTTTCTCCTTGCTTGGCATGTTGTTATTTAAAAAACCATGGATTTTGGATGTTCTCTTATCCTTGTTACTACTCTGTTATTATTCTGCCGGTGTGATGGATTTCTACCTTTATTCTTCTTCTTCTTCCTTTTTCTTCTTCATTTTCTTCGTTGTGTATTGTGTACATATGAGATGTGAACAAGGCCAGTTGGGAATAAATTACATGATTTGGTTATGTATTTTAGGGAATTTTGAATCAACTCACTGATTTGTAGTTCTGATGCTGTAATGTTCTAATTTGATTTTGGTTTTAAATTTTGATTTCTTATGTCCTGAGTCTGTAATGTTATTTTAAGATATGCTTCTTCAAGGTCATACCTGGGTATGTTTACTCACTATTCTGGTGGATTGTATTTGATCTACGTTTGTTCCTATGATCATTCTGTTTCTGGGTGAATGATGCTGATGTTGCCTGATGAAGGGATTGGAATGTAGTAGGTGTATATGTATTTATTTTATTGGTTTATTAACATTTGTGCACTGACTCGTTTAATTGTTTTTCCGTCTGCTTTCCTTGCCCTTCTTCCTTATTATTCTTTTTTATGTAATTTTTCGTACCTTGTGTGTTATAAAGTGAGGTAACCTTGCCTTCTCTAGTTTGGGAGTCCCGAACCTATGTTAGTAGTGTAAAATATTGGTCTAGATAATTACTGTTGAGCCCTGATTATCAGTAAGTCTGTTACTCTTCAAGCTTGGTGCAACATAAATTTTGAAAACGTTTTCATTGATGTGCTACCGGTATGAAAATTAACTGTTGCAGTACTGTGGTAAAGTACCTAGTTAGAGATGTGTTTCCATGAATGGACAGTGATACGTCATAGACTAAATAGAGGACAAACAATTGGTAACTAACTGGATCTCTCCCATATTGTGTCAACCGTGCCTGTTACTGCTACTATGTGTCAAGTAAGGGTATCAGATTTCTTCTAATGAAAACATGTTGAAAATTGTTCCCTGGTGAGCTGTATGCCTCACCCATGTTGAAGCTTTGTGGGGGGGAGGCTATGACTTGTTTATTATGTATTTTGGAGTATGTGTAACTTGAAATTGTTGTCAAAATGCAGTTTAGCATGTAATTGCATTTATTGATGTATCGTAAGGCTGTATTTCATCTGAAGAGCTAGCCTGCTATTGGTAGTACGCACGACTGGCGCTGTGCTTTAAATATTGATCTGTGTGTTCCTTCTGAGCTACACTGTGCTGCCGTCTGGGTGCATACAATGCACTACAGAGTCGCCAGCGGGATTATCGATTGTGGGCGACAATGTTTTGATGCTTGTTTGTTTGTAGTTGTTTGAGGTATGTTGAAAAAGACTTATTGTGGCTGGTCGCAGGTAGCAGTTTAAAACACAACCAAAAGAGAAAAGAGAGGAGGAATGATGAAGATATTTGATCCGGGTTGAATTTGTCGCCAACCAACGGCAATTTCTAGTTTGATTGCGGTTTGCCTTATCATATATTATGTATATGTTGGAAGTACATTGGAAGACTGTAAGTAACTGATCATGTTCTTTTGCCCGACTGCATTTTACTACTGAGATACCTCCAACATACCAAGGATACTTCGTTCGGACTGAGTTGTTAAAAAAAAAAAAAAAAAAAAAAAGATTTAAAATTGGGGAAGTGTTTGAATTTATTGTAATGAAGATAAATATTTTTTTTGAGGTGATTCGGTTCTCATTAATTTACATTAAATTACATTAAATTATCCTTGATATCTATGCCTAATCTCATTAATTTGCCGTGAATAGGATGTAATAATAATTCACGTGGCTCTAAGTTCTTAAGTACATTGTAATATTTTAATTTCTAAACTGTTGTTGTAATAGTATGTTAAATGGCAAATTTTATGAATTACTGGTGAAAATCAAGAGTTGTTTTGATTATGGCTATCTAGTAAGTGTTGGGAGCCATCTTTCCTGTACCATGTCACGTGATTGGTTTCCATGGGTGCCTGTTGTAAACAAATGGGGGTGTGTCATCGTTGACAAAAAAAAACAGGTGATTGTTATGATTGTATCATGTTGGTTCGGTATGATGAGACGTATTGTGCTCTGATCCTAGTTCATTTTGGCTGTATTATACGATTTTAATTGAATTGTGTCCACTATTGATGTAACCTAATCTTATTGAGTATTTTCTTCTAATGTCATTTACCTTTGTTGGTAACATTTATTTACGGTTCTTTTTTTTTTTTTAACGAACTGGTATTAGAAGTCCCGGAGAAACAAATCTCAACTTACTGCTAATTATTTTCACTGGTACTCCAATTAAACCTATGAGTAATTATTTTCCTTAATTTAATGTGCTGAATTATTTTGGTTCCAAAATATTGATATCTCTAATTTAAAGGGTCGACCCATCTTACATTATCCATTGTGATTTTTAAATGTGATAATAACTCTTTTCAATTTGCTTAATTATCTTAGAGTAAGTTCAAAAGATTATTGTTTATCTTAAATTGATATTTTGATTCATTAAATTACTTAAAATTTAATTGATCTATTCCTTTCAAGTCAGTATAATTTCTTTAGGTTGTTGATCCACCTAGCCTGTAGGCCCAGTTTGTTTGTTATTCACGCTTCTACATTGGGACCTATGTGGTAAAGTAGTTTGTCTCTATTGTTTGCCTTGAGAGGTCCCGTGTTGTCCAACCACTACCAATTGGGAACATCTTGGAGATACCAAGGTAGAGTTGGGTAAATTATACTGTGGTGTTGTGACAATGCGTTCAATTCATTAATCTGAAAAATGTATTTTTTCACCTACTTGGACAACAGTATTAAACTCTGATGACTTCCCCCAAATTCTGAACATCCCTTTATGCATCAGATTAATCAGGGCTGTGATAATAACCACTGCAAAGTTCTTGAAATGTTGATTCACTATAATATAGGTTAATTTGAATGAAGAATGTCTATTTATTATAAAAACTATATCAACGGGCGAGTTGGCCATGTGGTCAGGGGTGCGCGGCTGTGAGCTTGCATCCAGGAGATAGTGGGTTCGCATCCCAATGTCGGCAGCCCTGAAGATGGTTTTCCATGGTTTCCCATTTTCACACCAGGTAAATGCTGGGGCTGTAACTTAATTAAGGCCACGGCCGCTTCCTTCCAACTCCTAGGCCTTTCCTTTCCCATCGTCGCCATAAGACATATCTGTGTCGGTGCGACGTAAAGCCACTAGCAATAAAAATACTATATTACATTGTACAGTTATTCTTCTGTTTCTTTTCTTTCTTTTTTTTTTTTCTTTTAATAAGGATTAAATCCTGTAACTGTCATGCATATGTTGTGATAGATGAGACATTACAATATTTATTATATAGACAGCTATTCCCTACATGTACAGTAGTACAGTAGTATGATGTTGTACAATTAAATTATAGTACCTTATAGTTCACCTGTTACTGCATTTCGTTGATTTAAGCAGCCCGCCTAGCGTCAAGTCTATACGGTCTTATACTATAGTTAGCCGGTTTGAGTCCTGTTTGTGGAAGAAATTTGATCATCAAAATGTTGGTATAAAATTTCTGATCATTAGATTGCACACCAACATCCTGGATTCAGTTCCAAACCTCTCCACAGTGTTCACAGGGAGTGAGATCATATGCCACTGTTGATAGTGATTCATCTGTGAGATGGGGACATTAAAGCCTTCAGCAGACGCATTGGTGTTATTCGACAGCAGTAGGCTATGAGCCAACACCAGGTTTCACCCTCTCCCTACCTCATTATCATAATCCCACATCCAAATGTGCAGGCCGCCTTTGGGCGTCAAATAGAAATATTTGCACCAGGTGAGCCGAACATGTTTGGACACTGCCAGCACTAAAAGCCATTACAATAAATAATTGACTTAAGTTTCTTTTTTCTCCAACAGCTGTGGTTCACCCGTATTGCTCTGCTCATTAAACTACGCTCGTTCTCGTTAGCAGAGGTAGAATCTGAACCATTTGGTGATTTGGATCGTCCTGATTTGTACTTCCAATTTTATCCAGAATTATATGGTGGTCGAATGGGATCCATGGTTCCATTTGCATTTCGTCTTCTTGTAGCAGAATTACCTCAGTACCTTTTGAAGCCACAGGAGGCTTTGGAACGTTTGCATTCTCTTCTTGCTGTTGTCAGAAAGGTTAGTAAACATACTGTATGATCTTTAACTGGGAAAAATATTATTTTGCTTTTGATTTATTCTGTATTCTGCTTTTGTTCAGCAAATATTTTGCATTGATTTACTTTACTTTAAAATTTTTATGTTATGTTTTCCTTGAAGTATATCAAGATACACAGACTACCTCAGCTATCAAAATGCATACTGGATTGTTGTTTGAATTGCAGCAGTCAAGTCACTAATAACATGGTTTGAGGGATGACTGGAAATCCGAAGTTGATCATATCCTCTAAATCCTCCCTCACATAGGCTCATAACACTTGCCATAATCATAACCTCAATAATTACATTTATACACATAATTCGATATATTGCAATGCTGCAAGATATTAAACTGGCCATACTGTTTCGCTGAGAAGTTAGGGCACTAGCCTGTGGTATCCATATTGACAGGTTCGAAGGTGATCATATATGCCAACCTCATATCAGTAGATTTACTGGCATGTAAAGGAACTCCTGTGAGACAAATTTGAAATCATAAGAGCAGTTAGTGTGACATAAAAAAAATAACATTATTATTAAGATGTAAAATAGTATCCTCACACAGAAGGTTTATGGAACTGTTGGATGAGGATGTGTGTAAATCTTAAAATGAATCAACAAAATAAGCTGAATCCCTTGTTTCCTGCAAGTGACCATCCTAAAGTCGTGTGTCGCTTACTGTTTTGCTTTTTAATTACCCAGCAAAAGTTGGAATTAAGAAAAAAATATGCAAGACTAAGAGGTATAAATTGATGTTTAAATGTAACCTCATGATAATATGCTATTTTAAGCGTATTCAAAATATCCTGTTATAGACTTTGTGGTCACCTAATTGTTGTTGGAAAAATAATTCCCCCTCACGCGCACACACGCACGCACACACACAGAATATTAATCGAAGATAATAAATGTGGGTATCTGGAAAGGAAAGTTACAAGGATGTGAAACATGACAAAATGATCAACAGTTTTCTCAATAACATCAGAATTGGACAGAGGAGCAGCAGAGGAATATTCTTTTCACTGGTGAATAAGCTCGCTCTGTGGATCAGTGGTGGAATGTCGGCTTCCACATCCCAACATAGCGGTTTCAAACCCGACAGAGGTAGTCAGATTTTTGAAGGGCTGAAAAATGTCCATTCAACACTCCATGTTATATGATGTCGGCAATGAAAAGCTGTCTAATAACACATTTGGTTTACTGAACAAAATTAATTAAAACTCAGCCGTAGATGCCCAAGAGAGATTCAGTTTGATGATGCTTGTTGTTTAAAGAGGCCTAACATCTAGGTCATCGGCCCTGAGATTCAGTTTAGTCTGCCATCTAATATGCTTAGAGTAAAACAGAACGTCAAAAGTGACAAGCAAGCAGCCAAATGGCATCAAATTAAAATGCTCGCATACAGAAGCTGAGGCCATACGAGTATTATTTTTATTACTACTACTACTACTGATGAATCACAGTTCAGCATCAGATAACCAGCAGAAGTAAAAAAAAATATGGGGAAGATGTGGGTAATGTTATGCCTCTTACCTATTGTCCGCATGAATGGCCTATTGAGCTTCCATTGGGATAATGTGTCTTAGTGGGAAGTGAATTATACTAATGCTAAAAAGACGTACATCTTAACTTTTATTCCTGGGTTTCTACTTCTCTTTGTTAAAATTATCCTTATCTAAATAAAAGAGTAAATTGATATACTTTCAAATATTATGAAGATATAGTGTTATATGCATTTTTAAACATTTTTGTATTACATTCTTACACCTACCTTTTTTTTTTTTTTTTTTTTTTTTTTGCTTAATTACTGTATGTGTGATGTATATATTCTTTTCACTTCCAGGGAAGGCTTAATATTCATCGCTGGTCATTTTAAAAGACAATATTATAATCTGGAATATGTCGCTCATGGCGTGAATTTATATGCATTTATTTCAGCAACTCTAGAAATACCTGGGATAAACTCAGGAAAGTACATAAAATATTGCAATGCATTTATCTCTGCAGAGAAGTTGGATATCCTGTAAACAGGAATTTAAGTGGATGTATTAATTTGTGAACTTTCTTCAGCTTTTCCCAGGTATTTCTTGGGGTTGCTGGAGCCTTCCTGTCTCAGTTTGGTTTTGACCAAGGTTTCAAGGATGCTCTTCCTGGCACCACATAATCTTTCAAGTGAGAATTCCAATCCGGGATCGACTGAATTCAGACCTCAGCTGTTCAAGTGGAAAGCCAGTCACTGCACTAGTGACATCACCTGAAGTATTATTTTATGTGATTGTGTTCAATATAAGTAAAATGATACGCTGGAAATATAAGAAAGGACTCTGTCATAAAGCTATTAGAGAGGACACTGTCATAATGCTATTCAGTTGCCAGTCTCATTAGCACGTTCAGTTAATCCTTGTCATGTTAGAGATCTATGGGATCTGTGAATGTTAAAATGTGATAATTCTGTGTAGTTGGCTTCCAGTACATTAAAAAATACGTGTGGAAAATATGATGCATCGTTTAAAGTTTATAGCACAGCAAAGGTAAGAAATGTTTAATTTGTTTTTTACCTGATGTATTCTTTCAGATCCTTAACAATCTGAAATCTGGATTATGTGAAGATGGTAGTCCAGCTGAACTTAGTGCAAATGATCGAACTGAATCAAAGAAACTGTGGAGTGGTCGTGAGGCAAGAGTTCTACATTCCATTGTTAACTGTGCGTTATATCAGAAGGTAAAATGTTCTTCCTGGTTTTGTAAAAACATATTCGTGTGCATTTATACCATTCTGAGTGAGAGTTCTTGTTCCTTTAGGACTACTCATTGGCAGTTGAAGTGATGGAACTCTTATTGTCATCACATGAATGGAGTAACCATCAAAGGAGAGCTCTGCAGTCAGCACTTGGACGCATATATCTCCAGTTAGGAGATGTTGCTGGGGCTGAAAGAAATTTTTCCATTGCCCGAGAACAACATCGTCAGCAAATGAGGTATTTCTTTGCCACTATTATATAGAAAAACTGCTTTGCAAGTATTTTGAACTTGCATATTCCTCCTCCTCAGACCTTTGCCCTTGACTGGGTGTGGTGACATCTCATGAAGTAGTTCTCTTGATGTGATCCTTTCAAGTGTACAAGTCTGGTGCTCTGTATCACCTCATGGGGAGATTACCCCAAATGGGACTGCTGCTGGTCCATCCATATGGTTTGGAATCTTCTCCATGCTGTCTGCTCTTCTAGTAATGTGGCCAAAGAATCTGCATTATGCTTGGCATACTCACTTTATGAGTTTTGTTTTTATGCTAGGTTCATCCAGCACAGAGATGTTGGTGCAGTTATCAGTCTAGGAGATCTTGAGGATATGCTGATATACCCACATTTAGTTGTGTAATCTGCAATAGGGAAAATAAGGGCATTGGTCAGGTGGAGCTTGGTGTTCTTTGTAATAGTACAGGCCTTCCAAATGCGGCTGAGCTTCATGGTGGCTAAACAACTCACGGCTGTCCTGCTGATTTTGCCAGGGCATCCTCTGAGTTGGAGATGAATCTAAGTAGGCGAATTGATCGACTGCCTCAGAGATTGCTACCTCCCTCATGTACGGTTGATTCTTTGCCTGTTGATGATCATTACCTTTGTTTTAGCTCTATTGATTCCAAACCTGTATTCTCTTCTTACCAGAGTCAGCTTCCTCATTACAGCCTGCAGTACATGTACACTAGCTCCTAGGATGAATGTATCTTCAACGTATATCAATTTGCTGAACTTCTTTCCTCCCACCGACATTCTTCCTCAATTCTGAAAGACATTTCTCACTTTCTGCTCATTGTATATGTTGATCAGAGAGAATACAGTCCTGCCTCGTTCCAGTTTGTGCTTGTAGTTTGCTAGATGTTGTCTGATTCACTCTGGCACTGTGCTGTATTCATATAGATTCCTGACAAGCTTTACAAGGTGCTGCGGCATGCATATTTCCAGAAGAATGGCCCAGAATAGTGCCCACTTCATGGAGTCAGACACTTTGGTGTAATCTATGAAACATATCATCATTGCTGGGAAGAAACCTCCTGTGTATAAAACATAAAATTTTACAGGAGAGACAAAAAACTCAGTAGAGCTGTGAAGTTGCACTTGACAGGTTTCATATTTTAAATGCCAGGTAAAAGGAAAGAAAGAGTGCCTGTCGAAAGAAAGAAGCGTTTATGAATTTCGTATTCATTAGAAACAAAGTTAGAAGTTTTGTGTCCCTATGTGAAAGGTGAGCGTATTGTCGACATTCAGCGTGCTTTTGGACTTAGTGAATCCACTGTGAAAACTATTCATGACGATGCAGAATCAATTTGAAAAACTGTTCAATCTTCTACTAACTTAAGTGTAACTAGAGCGACCAAATCTTGCTCGGAAGTGATGGAAAGAATGGGAAAAAATGCTAAGCCATTGGATTGAGCATTACAACCAACAACACATGCCTCTCTCTGGAACAGCTCTTCAAGCTAAAGCCAAGAGCTTATATGCAGAGTTAACGAAAGAAGAGGACGATCCAGCCCCTTTCTCAGTGAGCTCAGGTTGGTTTGATCACTTCAAGCATCGTTTTGGATTTCATAACATTACAATAACAGGAGAGGCTGCTGCGGCAGATGAAGTTGGACCAGAGGAATTTAAAAAGATTTAAATAAATTGTGACAGGAAAAGACTATAATGCAAAGCAGGTTTTCAACCTTGATGAAACAGGCTTATTTTGGAAACACATGCCTATTACATGTTACATATCTCATAACTGATCCGTATTGAAATGTACATTAATTCAACAATGATACAAAAGTTTATTGAGATCCACCTATTCAGTACTAGGTGGATCTCAATAAACTTTTGGATCATTGTTGAATTAACACATGCCTAGTCACACATTCATTTCTATCGAAGGAAAAATAGCACTAGGATTAAAGGCTGCCAAGGACCAATGCACCCTTCCTTTTGGAGGAAATGCTGCAGGAGATTGCATATTAAAACTCCTTAGGATCTACCACTCTCAAAATCCTAGGGCATTAAAAGGTTGTGACAAGAGCAGACTGGGAGTTCATTGGAGATGGAATTTAAAAAAAGGTTGGATGACTTCTGTTATTTTTAGTGATTATTTTGTTAATGAACTGAATACGGAATTGAAGGCTACTGTGAGAAAGAAAAATTCCTTTCCAAATTCTCCTCCTCCTCGATAATGTTCCCAGCCACCCACATTCCATTATTAAATCAAATAAAAACAGCAAAGTCCTATTTCTGCCACAAACACTACATTTATCCTTCAACCCATGGACCAGGAAATTATTTCTACATTCAAGGTATACTATTTGCATATAACGTTTTTCAGTCTCATAGAAGAATGTGATTCAAATGACGAACTTACCATCAAGATTTTCTGGCAACAGTTTAATATTAAGATGACGATTGATATTATTAGAGACGCATGGACTGACATTACTCCGAAATGTATAAATGGTGTGTGGAGGAAACTGTGGCCCAATGCTGTGTTATTGCTAGATGATGAAGTCACTGGTGCAACAATTGAATTTGCGGATATGGCACTGCAGATTGGATTCACTGATATTGATGAAGAGAATGTGTGTGACCTCCTAAACTGTCATTCCGAAGATCTTTGCAACGGATATTTGTTCATTTTGATTGAGAATAGTAATAAAGAAGAAACAGAAGTTGAGGAAGTTCAGCCTTTTAGAAAGCTGATAACGAAGGAAATGGCCGAAGCCTTCAGAATGATCGACGCTGAAATGGCAATTTTTGAAGAACATGATTCTGAAGAAGTAAGGAAGGAGTGCAATAGTGAAGAGAGAAATTGAGCATTGTCTTAAATGTTACAAGGAGGTGTATAATCAACTGGCAACAATTAATCTATTAAACATTTCTTTGCAAAACAATGTGGCACTTCAAATGAATGTCAAGCGCCCTAGCGAGAACACTTCAGCTACAAAGGATTTGCACAAACGGAAATCTGCGATGGAAACTGAACTGACTACAGCATTATCAGATTCTTCTGTTGTAAATGGTCCAGATCCTATTTAGGGTATCTAGATTGACTTAATGAAATGATTTTAGTTTATAATTGTGTGTTTCAGTGTTAAATGTTTAAGTGTACAAATTTTGCTTTAAAATGTGTTTCAGAAACATGGTAATGGTTATTTTGTGTAAAAATACTAAGAATCTCTGCTATTTTAAATTTAGTATGTAAGTAAACGGAAACCTAACCCAATATTTAACATATAAAAAGACTCTCGATTTACGCAAATTCGGTATGCGCAGCAGTTCCGCGGAACGTAACTATCGCGTATAATGAGGTCTACCTGTACAATACAACATTTCACTTCTTTTATGTTATCGTGAATGAATATAATAATAAATATAATAATCTGTCAGGTAGGAGGTATAACTTTGCATTGTCACATAGGATAGTTTTGGTCAGATTGTAGAGCAAGGTCTGGGCTTTCCGTTAGTACCAAAATCTCATTTTTACCCATTGCTGCATATAAGAGGTTTCTCCCCGGGAGCGACAATATATGGGTTTTGGCATTGAATTCTCAGGTCTTCTCCACAAACTAGTGTTTATTTATGATTTGGTTCTTTGTCTTCTTCAGAGACCAAGAAGTTCTTTAGCTGGTCATGAATGATATGCGGAAGTATCTTGCTGGCGTGAAGAATTAACGCTACTGGCTATTATTTTGAGGAGTCTGTGGGAGAGCCCTTTATGTACATTGAGGATGAAAGATTGAGTGGCACCAATCTTCTGTCCTCACTCCCGTTCTCCTTAGGTTCATAGCTGCCCACTCTCCTGATATTTTTTATATTGCTTCCCAACCTCCTGATCAGTTAATTGTTCATGATTTTAAGTCAGTGCTTGCAGAATTTGGAATATGTTTTGAAATCCCTGCTGCTCCAGGGTGTTGCTTTAGTAGCTGTTCTTATGGAATGCAGAAAGTCCTCTTACTGGTAGCTATGAGTGGTGAACATATGTCTCTTATTATATACTGTGTGGCCCGAAGTCCTGTTGAACATTAAAAGTTAATGTAGCAATGCTCAAATCTGGTGTTCATTGTTCTCCTTTGTGTTGCCTCGTGTTTTTATTTGCCATGATCATATTCATTATTGTAGCCTTCAGGAGGTAGATCAGTGTGGCTTGAATAAATTTAGTTGTGGTCAGTTGTTAACACAGTTTTGTTTAAAAAAGTGGTGTTAAGTGTTGGTTCATATGATAGAGCCAAAAATGGTGCTAATTTTCACATAAGAGTTAGTTTATCCGGCGAGTTGGCCATGCAGTTAGAAGCGCGCAGCTGTGATCTTGCATCCGGGAGATAGTGGGTCGAACCCCACTGTCGGCAGCCCTGAAGTTGGTTTCCCATTTTCATACCAGGCGTACCTTAAATAAGGCCACAACTGCTTCCTTCCCACTCCTAGCCCTTCCCTCTCCCATCGACGCCATAAGACCTCTCTATGTCAGTGCGACGTAAAGCAAATTCTAAAATGAAAATGAAAACCTACAACCTGTTTTCCAGCCAGTGACCAGGTCAGGGATGTAATGAATGAAGCATATATAGGCTATTTGTACGATGGGGTTGCCACTCCCAAAGTGATTTATTAATGACTGATAGATGGTATGAAATGAGAATGGAGAGTGTTGCTGGAATGAAAGATGACAGGGAAAACCGGAATACCCGGAGAAAAACCTGTCCCGCCTCTGCTTTGTCCAGCACAAATCTCACATGGAGTGTCCGGGATTTGAACCACGGTATCCAGCGGTGAGAGGCCGATGCGCTGCCTTTGAGCCACGGAGGCTACCAAATTCTTTTTTTTTAATTTAATTTTTTGTATTTGTCATCATTACAATACAGCATGTAATGTTCACTCTAGGTTTGATGTTTAATTGTGGCAAAAAATATATAATTCAGTTTTTCTAAAACAGTTTTCATGTATTCAGAATCAATGCAGGATTCATATTTTTTTCTGCTGTTTGCTGGTGTGATTATTTGAGTATCGTATGGCAGAAAAAGCAATATATCTACACTCTTAACAATGTTTTGTTTTTGAAGGTTGGCAGGGCCCAAGGCCCATAATAATAATAATAATAATAATAATAATATTTATTATTATTATTATTATTATCACCACCACCATCTCATTAACTCCTCTGATGAGATTGACATCAGGAAGGGCATCCAGTTGTAAAATAATAATATTTGTTTTTACATCCCACTGACTACATTTATGGTTTTCGAAGATGCTGAGGTGCTGCAATTTAGTCCCACAGGAGTTCTTTTACATGCCAATAAATCTACCGACATGAAGCTGAGGTGTTTGAGCACCTTCAAATACCCTCGGACTGAGCCAGGATCGAACTTGCCAAGTTGGGGTCAGAAGGCCAGCAACTCAACCATGTGAGCCACTCAGCCTGGTTGTAAAAGCTCAATACGAACCTTCATTTCACTTCATACCCGACTCAGCTGGTCACAGTATTCCTGTAACTGAACACATCCAAACACAAATTAATTTTTTTAAACATAATTTTTGACCATATTGTTTTAAAATTAAGATTGGACAATCTTAGTATGTTTTACTTTTTTATTTTTTTATTTGAACTTCTTGTAACACTCAATTCCAAGATACATAATTTCTTCCATTTAGTGAAAAAGCATTCAAACTATTTATGAAAGTGTACCAAAATAAACCCCCATCCAAATGTAGATTTTTCAAGTCTGTTGTAAATGTCCTCATTACTTTTGAAGAGCATCTCAAACAACCCATGTTACCATTGAGTTATTTGTTGCCTCAAGTGTCCTGCTCATGACATCTCCGAAAGTCATTCGAGGAATGTAAAACCAGTAACATTATTATTATTGTTCTGCTGGTAATTAAATTTGGATTACCAGGCTCTGAGCATTTGAGCTTGACAACCACCACATTTGCCATATGATAACCTAAGACCTCTGTTGTTTCATTCACAGATACCTAGACGTTAGCATCACATGTGTCGTGCCGCATCTCCTCTATTACCTACAATTATATAAGGAAATTTGAATGCAACTTGCATATAGTACACCGACTAGCCATTGGCAACTTATTTTTCCATTAGAATACATAGAATACATCGTACCTGTCATAAGAGGTGACTAAAAGGGGTGACCTTGGCAAGGCTTGGGTGGGAGGGTGTGTATACATCCACAGGTAATCCCTGCCTGTCATAAAATGTGATTAAAAGGATCATTTGGTCATTGTTCCCTCTCTTGAGGGTTTGACGGATTCAAAATTTAATGTGCATGGTGCTTGGGGAAGGGCTTTTTATGTGCGTGACTGTATCGTGGATGATTTTCACATCCCATCGAGTAGGAGTGCCATGGAGTCGGGCAGTGTTATCTGCCAGAAAACACAATCGTCTTCGTACAGCCGGAGATGGAACCCCTCTTTATACACTGTGAGGTACATACCTGTATGGCATCATTTTAACATCAGACTCTGGGCTATACCTTCGAAGACAGGCAGGTGTTGCTATGGCTGCTTGGTGGTGACAGAAACAACTTATGGTCGGTGTCAATGGCGTTCAGGTAAGATACTTTTGAGTTTAGCTTCGAAAAGACCGAAACCTGTCAAGGTGGTCCAGCACACAGGTTTTTAATATTTGATTCCCTTAGCAGGGTAACCCACTGGGAAAAAGCGCAGTTTGAAAGATAGGCTTCTGGTTGCTACCAGAACCAATGGGAATTACTTTTAGCTGGTAAAATATATCCTCTTCAGTAGGTACATTGAAGGTGTCTATTGCAAACTTGAAAAATCTGAAGAAGATTCACAACAGAGGCTTGTTACTGAAGATGCATACTGCAGCACAGGTTGGTTGGTTGCTCATGTGTGACCATTGTGGCAAACTTCCCGGCAAAGTGGTAGAGCACAGATCTCTCAGTGTGGTTTGCAGAGTTATCTTCCACCCTGACCTGATCTTGAACACTGACGAGCTAATGGAAGTCATAAAAAACATGGCATCACGCGTCAGGTACATTACATGGAAAATCATTGGCGAAGACATTGCTGCTGGTGCCTTCATTGTCTTGTTTAAGCTGTCACTGTTACCACAGAAAGTCAAGGTAACAACCTCTTGTTGTGACACCAGGCCATGCACTCTGCCTTCGATGCAGTGCTGTAACTGCCAAAGGTTCAGACATATGGTATCTTGTCGTTCGAACAAGTCTGTTTACAGAACTTGTGGGAAAAAATGCTCATGGCATGGAGCAGTGCACGCCTCTGAATAAGTGCACTAATGGCCTGGTCTTCATTCTCCTCAAGATAGAAATTGTCCTGTTTATCTCAGTGAGAAGAAGATCCAGGAGATTAAGACTCTGGATTGGATTTCATATTAGGAAGCAAGCCATAAGTTTAATTCCTTGAATGCTCCATCAAAGAAGTTAGACCTCAGCATTATAGCTCATAGTCTCTCAAGTTTGCTTTTTGTCACATCTTAAACATCTTCAGGAAAGTTCACTGCGCTCAAAGTGATTGTTGCTCCGGTGAGTAACGCTACAAAGAGTGAAAGATCGAAGGTGAGATCCACCCTACCTTCAGCCATAAAGAAGATTGTGCTGGTAGAAGATCACAGCAGCTAACACTGTTACCCTAAAGGACCAAGTAATAGACTCAGCTATGTATCTTGGTATAGTATTAGACTCAAAACTCTCCTGGAAAAGCCATATTAATTATGTACACCAAAATTACCCCTTTGATAGGAATAATGCACAGATTAAGATACGGTAATTTCTCTCACCAACAGTTGAAGTGTATGTATTATGCAATGATACACCCATATCTAACATTTAGGGAAGATGTAGGAAAGATTATTAATTTGGAAATCCTACGAAAAAGAGCCGTCAAAATCATGTATGGATTCCCCTTCCTGAAACCATCGCATGAAGTTTTTTCAGAGTCAAATATTCTGCCATTCCATAAACAAATTGCATTTTCATCATCAATCTTTATGTATAAGCTAGTCAGGAAATCAGCCCACTCTGCTGTTAACTTCTCCCATTTTAGTGAAATTCATAGATATGAAACTAGAGGACCATTAAGGATATATTCCTCTCACTAATTCAGTAAAGTATGGAGTGAAAGGCATAGAATCATCAATGTTTAGGGAATATAATGTGTTGCCTCCTGTTATAAAGAACTCGAAATTGGTTCAATGTTTTAAGAAAAAACTGAAGCAATATTACTCTTATACAGATATCTTAATATAGCCTCTATATAACTTACGTTAATACATGAATATATTGTCCATATCTAATATCTTACAGTCATGCAGTATCTGAATATACTTATGAAAAACTATGCTAACATGTTAAAAAACAACAACTATAGCTTAGTTATCCAAAAATGTACTTGTCACTTTACTGCAAAAGTTGTTGTATATTGTACCCATTTAAAGTTAAAAACTTCATAATTGATCCGTATTGAACTGAGAATCACAAGACTAAACAGAGAGATGTTCCACCTATTCAATACAAAAAAATGGGCACTACACTAAATATAACGAAAGTAGGCTTCTCTATAATGTAAGGGAATACACTAATATTATTAAATGAGAAGAGTTTTGTTCCCAATATTTACCAAGAATGTTATTAAACTGATAGAACCACACGATAAAATACACAAGATAATGCCATATTATTACACATAAAAAATTAACAATAGCAAAAGAAATCTTTGTATACAGTATGCCTCAAAGTCTTTGTCAGTTCATACACTGTTTTGGCTATAGCTTGGCATACTTTGAATCACTTTATTAGTGCGCACTAATACTATATACGCTTTACACAAACATAGGTTTTATTTATCTCTGAGCAGTGATATTCGATGGTATCTATTCATTGAATGGATTGACCATAAGGTCTGAATGACACTATCTTATTAGGCCATACTATTAGTTGGCCGTCCTGGTTATGGAATTTAGGCAAATAATTTAGTACATTTTTCCACCCACGAGATCACATCGCCACATATCGAATACATGGTCAACTTGACCACATCAATTACATATTATACTGAACACATACACGTATTTCTGGGTTTACCTGACCCTGTTATATACGAAGCATATCAACACAATGTTGGTTTCCTACCCATCACCATAAACACTTAAGAACAACATAAATACCTGAATACATTATACAAAGAAATAATAAACACATTGGCAAATAATACATCTTGAAGATATGGCCTAGTTAAGCAATATGGTGTCACCTCAAATCCATAGTCCTGTCGCGGGTCGAACCCACATTCACCAGCTTCCAAGGTGCAAAAATCTGAAACTCCTGTCACGAGCTAATTTAATAAATAAAAATGGGGAGGAATACATCCTTCACAGAATCATAAAATTCTCAACGCTAGTCATAATATATCATTAGCATAACTCGTTGTTAATGCAGTGGTGAGTGAAGGGGACTTACTAGGGCAAATGTTCTGAGGGCTCTTAAAGACGACTCGGTCCGCACACGGGACCAGACAAATCCCTTGCATCATAAATCTCTCCCTCTTGTTGTGGTCAGAGTTCTACCTTGCGGCCACAAAAACGCTCAATCAATCAATCAATCAATACTGATCTGCATTTAGGGCAGTCTCCCACGTGGCAGATTCCCTATCTGTTGCTTTCCTAGCCTTTTCCGAAATGATTTCAAAGAAATTGGAAATTTATTGAACATCTCCCTTGGTAAGTTATTCCAATCCCTAACTCCCCTTCCTATAAATGAATATTTGCCGCAGTTTGCCCTCTTGAATTCCAACTTTATCTTCATATTGTGATCTTTCCTACTTTTATAGACGCCATTCAAACCTATTCGTCTACTAATGTCATTCCACGCCATCTCTCCGCTGACAGCTCAGAACATACCACTTAGTCGAGCAGCTCTTCTTCTTTCTCTCAATTCTTCCCAACCCAAACATTGCAACATTTTTGTAACGCTACTCTTTTGTCGGAAATCACTCAGAACAAATCGAGCTGCTTTTCTTTGGATTTTTTCCAGTTCTTGAATCAGGTAATCCTGGTGAGGGTCCCATACACTGGAACCATACTCTAGTTGGGGTCTTACCAGAGACTTATATGCACTCTCCTTTACATCCTTACTACAACCCCTAAACACCCTCATAACCATGTGCAGAGATCGGTACCCTTTATTTACAATCCCATTTATGTGATTACCCCAGTGAAGATCTTTCCTTATATTAACACCTAGATACTTACAATGATCCCCAAAAGGAACTTTCACCCCATCAACGCAGTAATTAAAACTGAGAGGACTTTCCCTATTTGTGAAACTCACAACCTGACTTTTAGCCCCGTTTATCAACATACCATTGCCTGTTGTCCATCTCACAATATTTTCGAGGTCACGTTGCAGTTGCTGACAATCTTGTAACTTATTTATCACTCTATAGAGAATAACATCATCCGCAAAAAGCCTTACCTCCGATTCCACTCCTTTACTCATATCATTTATATATATAAGAAAACATAAAGGTCCGATAACACTGCCCTGAGTAACTCCCCTCTCAACTATTACAGGGTCAGACAAAGCTTCACCTACTCTAACTCTCTGAGATCTATTTTCTAGAAATATAGCAACCCATTCAGTCACTCTTTTGTCTAGTCCAATTGCACTCATTTTTGCCAGTAGTCTCCCATGATCCACCCTATCAAATGCTTTAGACATGTCAATCGCGATACAGTCCATTTGACCTCCAGAATCCAAGATATCTGCTATATCTTGCTGGAATCCTACAAGTTGAGCTTCAGTGGAATAACCTTTCCTAAAACCGAATTGCCTTCTATCGAACCAGTTATTAATTTCACAAACATGTCTTAATATAATCAGAAAGAATGCCTTCCCAAAGCTTACATACAATGCATGTCAAACTTACTGGCCTGTAATTTTCAGCTTTATGTCTATCACCCTTTCCTTTATACACAGGAGCTACTATAGCAACTCTCCATTCATCTGGTATAGCTCCTTCGGTCAAACAATAATCAAATAAGTACTTCAGATATGGTACTATATCCCAACCCATTGTCTTTAGTATATCCCCAGAAATCTGATCAATTCCAGCCGCTTTTCTAGTTTTCAACTGTTTTCTTTCTTTCTTTCTTCTCATTTTGCTCGTTTCCAAGTACACAATTATTCCAGGGCCACCAATTCTTATTGCTTATTATTCTGGCCATATACCGCCTAATTCAATACGTTGTGATAACCATCATTATTCTAATTCTATGTCATTCTGTCATCTCGAACATTTCACAAGTCTCATCTTCCCCATTTCATGCTACTGCATCTCAAATTCACCTTATTCATTTATATGGAAGACTCTATTCCCACAGGTAATGTAACTAATACCATCTTACTCGCGTATCTATATAATTCATAAATTGCACCTCGGGCTTGAACATCTTCAATGATTATACTATTAATTATTATGAAATCTATAAAAATACATGCATTACCATGTGAAGCAACTACATATCTATATTCAAATTACTATAAAGATCCATATCAGTTAGTAAAATTAGGAAGAAATTATAAATTTAGCTAAAGTACTGTTCTCCCTTGAAATATATGCTTCACACGCACTTGAATTTTATGGGATCTTATGTGTTACTAATTCATGCAAATAAGCCCGCTGAGATATCAGTGATTATCCTTAAATCACAGAAGAAATCCTAATTAAATTAATAAAATAATCTTTCCTAGTAACATGCGTATAGTGTCCCCTACATTTAATATTATTATATAAAAATAAACAAGACTAGTATTTACAATTATATCAATATGCGAACATGCAGATCTCATGCTTAGTATATTTACAAAAATGTACTTATCAACAGTTCGTGTGGTTTGTTGTCATCTCGATGGTACACCTGGGGCTTTTAGACCTGCATTACAACAGCTTCACTCGTAAATAATCCTTGGTTCCTCTTCCTCATGGTGCTGTCCATGTCTCTAACTGAGGTCTCCTACCGTTGGAATATCTCGACGTTCCCTGAAGAGATGAATGCTGGCGCTAGGCGCGACTCTAGTTGATTCCAATCCTGGGTTCGACGATCACTTATGAACATACAGGCAAAATGGGAAATTGGTTAATGAACACTATTTGTGCGTTTTTCAAAGAACCTACTGGTGATTAGATCCACTTATTGACTTAAATGGACTAACCCGAATAGTGGTAAGTTTGTATAAATCACTATTCATTTCCCCTTTTATCACACAGCCTGACTAATAGTTCCCGTTGTTTTTCCCCACCAGCTAGGTAACCCGTACCAACCCAGCTGATCGGCAGTACCACTGCACCACCCATAGCTAAAAGGCCCAGTACAAGAGAAACAAATCAGGAAGCGTCACACACCACTACACACCGAGAACAAAATGAGAAATAAAAACAGATTAAAACTTACCTCCAGGTGGTAGAAAACAACAGCAAACCGGTGGATCAAGTTACTAAACTGTTAGTGTTTAACATTAAGAACTTCATTCTTTAGGTTCCGTATTGAATCCAGATTCACAACAGAGAATTGGGAAAAGTTAATATCCACCTTTTCAATACAATGTATTACGTGAGGGTTTTACATTTAAAACATCACGTTTATTTACATCTGGTACCGGTTTCGACAATGTTTGATATCATCAGCCAAGGACAATTGTACAAAGATATATTACATTAATCATGACTCCTACAGTAATATAACATGTAATGAATATAAACATGAAAATAATTAAAAAATATATACATATATAAGCT
Source organism: Anabrus simplex (assembly GCF_040414725.1). Lineage (NCBI taxonomy): Eukaryota > Metazoa > Arthropoda > Insecta > Orthoptera > Tettigoniidae > Anabrus > Anabrus simplex. The sequence continues at coordinate 207,017,563 of NC_090270.1, read as the reverse complement.
GACAGTCAATGGGATAAAAGATTGTTTTTTAAGGTGTACACCTTAGTATTTTAGTTAAAAAAGGAGAAAGTATTGAAAGTGAAGTATAATAATCAGCTTTTAGTGACATATTTGTCTGTTGAACAGTAGGGTTGTGTTTTTGGAGTCTTTATAGCCATGTTTAACATTATAAAAGTAGACACATGCTTAGTTATGAGTGTTTCTAAATAAAAATATGTACAGTAAAATCTAGAAAGTACCGTATTTGAATATGGCTTGAGCTTGAGCTTAAAAGATTGAATGTCACTGCACATTGATGTTGGCATATAAAATGTCCGTTGGTGGATTCTATGTATAAGTTGTTTGTACTCTAATTTATATCATATTAGATAGAGCATTTTAGATTAAGAGCAGTTCTGTTGTAATGGTATTGAAGAGATTCTTGTGCTATGAGTTGCAAGTACATAGGTTGTTCGAGAAGGATCTTGAACCAAGGCGGAACCTATAAGAAAATATAATCCGCGATTTTAGAATTACGTAAGCCAGGAATGTATATTATTAATAAAAGAATAGCAGACTCACCTCGGATGCCAAGCTGGTATCAGATGTGTCACAGAGGAACCAACGGACTAACTGAAGGTAGAGGCGGGTCTGCACGAGTGCAGTGAGGGGCGGAGTTTCTAAGTGGGAGGGAGGGGAAGGGGAAGGGCAATAGAGGCGGGACTATAGTCAGGTGGGCGCGGAGAGCGGTAGGGGTAATACTTGAGCATGTTATGTATTGTTTTGATGACTGATTGATTTTTGGGTATTTTTAGATTATTTAAAATTTTAATGAACGTGTCAAACAAGATCGTAGGTTTCTCAGAGAGGTCATTGAGATTATAATTAGGGTTATAGTACTGATCAAGTGATATATAGAATTGTTCTGTTAAATCAAGTGCAGGGCCTTTATTTATTATGTTAGTGTGTCAAATAGTTTTGAGCAGAAACAAGACAAAATTTTCTTTTAACCAAGAAAAATATAATTCATAAACTCAAAGGGGAATTAACAGATAAAATAAATTACAGATCATCCTCGACGATTTGTGCAACAAGATAAAATATTGGTTACATGAACTAAAATAAAATCAGTTTGAAATCAAATTATCTTAAAAAACATCAAATTAAATTAAATTAACAGTAAAACTCCAATTAATTTCAAGTTGAACAGAACACATTAAATAAACGAAATTAAATTAAAAACCGCCGGTCAGCAAGAAATGAATGAAAAGAAATGAAATGGTACAATCATACCTTTTTCAAAACCTTTTTCTTAACAGAAGAAATAATTCCTGAATTAGGTAAATGACACTTGGTAAGAATAGAATTTACCAACGTTCACAACCTCTCCAAATACACCTTGAGAGATGGTTACTTTCTCTCCCGATTTACATCTTTTATAGGGTAACAAGATACACTGGGAGGTCCACCACAGGATATCAAATGCTTTTAGTAAAATTCTCAAAGGGAAAGGAAAACCTCCACAACAAAGAAACCGGAAAAGAAAGGGAATGAGCGTAAATGAGGGCCAAAATGAATCAATCACACCTAACACGTGTTTCATAAAAACCACAGAACAATATTACGAGAGGGCTGTCTACCATATAAAAATAATCATCATCATCATCATCATCACTTCTTTTGAAAAACAATATCACCAAGGCAACCATAATTAATTGTTAAACCAGGGGAGAACCAATCCTGTTAGTGGACCAACAATGATAGGAAAAATGGAGGAGAGTAAGCAACAAACCATGCCCAGATACACGTAAAAACCCAAAAGAGAAATTTAACGATATTAAATTAAAAGCATAAGAAAAGAACTTAGAACAAACGGCATCACACAAGATAATCCTTACTGGAACTCCCATGTATTAACTCAGTTTTAAAATAAAGATTATTTTGAAACAGCAGTAACATCAAAAGCTGGTAATAATAATAACAAAAATTTCCCATTTCTTACTTTTATTTACAATTTTGCCCAGAAACATTTTAAATTCCATAATGTGAAAGTTTACACACTAGGGGTATGAATAAACAGAACTAATACATTTTCAACCCAATGCTAGAAGTACCGCATGTTCATTAAATTTTCACCAGAATGGTTATCATAATTTTACGCTGCATACCACTTATTTGATGATAAAAGAGGTTCTTCGAAGAAATCACAGAAGTAGTTCACCGCCAATGAAAATAGCAATGTAAGTAAAGATGTGGACTTACAGTTTGGTTGCTCCAGCAGTAGAAAACTTTCAAACATGGCCAAGCCGTGCTAGCTTACCAGATGAAGATCACAAATTGCGAGAAAACAACAAATCTTATACAACGAGGATGAAAAAAAAGAAACTCCTGAGGGTGTGGAGCACAACCCTCCACCTCTTATGCTATTATCCATAGTCCATGTCGCTACTCCAGTACATAACGCAGCGACAAATACATAAGCGTCTTCTCTCCATGATGGGAGCTTAGCGAGTGCAAGGCTCCGCTTCCCTTCTTCCCTGGTGTCGAAAGTTTCCAAAATGGCCGACTCAGGCGTTGATTGGCCAGAGCAAGATGAAGGGGGAGGGCAGGAGATAGTTAGCATTACTGCCGTAAGGTGGCAGTAACAATCAGACCATCCAAGCGCTCAAAGAATTAAACATAACTAGGCGAAGCATAAGAAATAATTGTGAGAACACAGTTTAAGTTGTAGAATAATTGACACAAATTTCTACGCTGTAACAGCCCATGCGAAAACTTAGGCAGAGAGGAGACTAATACGAAACCTCGGTTTCAATTTACCATGAGTGTCCATGGAGTATACAAACGTTTTCCTATCACGAACACCGTTCTTTTAATTTACTGAGCAACACTCACTGTTTAAATGCCTTAAAATCAGCCACTATTAATTACTGAATATAATCGGCTGTCTCACTAATTCTGAGCGACCTTATGCGTTTGCCCATTCTTTGATAATTGCATCATAAGCCTTCATTGAAGTCACAAGTATTTAAAGCAATAAATGTTGAAATAACATCTCTATTACTCACTACCGTACTTTGTCTCATACCACACGGCTTATTTTGTGATATTTACACTGCGCTGATATGTTTTTTCTTCGACACAGCACTTCACACACTGTTATCTATTTTTGCATAGTTCCACACTGACACGTAAGTACAACGGCCGCACAAATTACAATGGGTTCCCACAACTAGGTCTGGGTTCCATTTATAGTATTTTGTCTGAGTGGTCGGAGAGGTGGTAAACCACGCCCCGATTCGAAATTCCGCTCCGCTAAATGTAATCTTCCAGTGCCGTGAGGGTAATCAAATTATAGCTCTTGACCCCTGTTTTATACTGATCTCGTTTCATATCTATCCGATCAGTGGGTCATTCACAATCTCAAAAGCGTCCTTTTCTAAATTCACGCGTCATGGTTTATCTCGTAACAACTCCCACCTTTTTCCTCACGTTGCTGCCAAATCTTAGCACTTGGCTTCAGTCTGTACACTGCTAAATAACGTGCATCATTACTGATCCACTATTAAAATATTGCATTTTTATGCATCAACAATTTGCATAAAATACGCTGGTTTGAATGAGTCCTGACTTATAAATTTCCATAGCTTATCTCAGAAAAAGGTATTCTTATTCTTATTCTTATTAGTCAAATATGGTGGATTGGCACCAATGAGTGCGCTATTGAATCGGTAAGGATTTTTATTTCTTGTGGGTTACCACACCTTAATTCACCCCATTCTCTGATAAAATACACTTTTACGCATAGCGTCCTCCCTTTTTCTTTCTCGTTCCAAGTGAGAGCGCAATTTCAAGGTTCCGCGGTAATACGCTATCCTTCTCTCTGTACAACACAGAGACCTGCTCCCTTCGATCTTGCGTACCGCAACTCATGTCGTGGTTTGGGGCTTAAATTGCTAATTTCAACACTATATGTCGCAGAATGTTGTGGAAAATGGCATATGTTGTTGCCTTGGCGTCCTATCATGCTTATGGTGTGGTGATGAACGGTTACATCATGAAATGTAATTATTGTGCTGCTTTAAGAAAAATATGTACTGTACTGTCCCTATCACGAGCCAGAGGCTCATGGGACCTTTTGTCACCAATAAATAAATAAAGAAAGCAACTAAGCCGGCACAGTAGGGGAGGAAAGCCAAGTGTCAGCGCCAGCTCTGTAGCCAGTGCATTCTCCTTGTAGAAGATCCCTCGCTGCTGAAAAGCATCGTGGAGGCCTTCCAGGTATCCTTTACTCCTCTGCAACCTCGTCAGATGACGAGGTAATGGAGGTCAAAGATTTACCTCGATCCTAGGATGGACATGGAAGCAGTGTTTAGGTCTGAGAGTGGCATGCTGCATAAAGTCTAACACAGATCAGCAAGAGTCCACACTATGGCACTGATATGACGGTTATGACAAACATCCTACTGAACTGAACTAGCTAATCGAGAAACAAAGCTCGGACCAGGTCACCATATGAACATGAGAATTTTCAGACTACTCGAGAAAACGAGATAATCCCAAATCTGCTGCCAGTGGCATTGATATCTTCACTCGTTCTGATACCTACAGTGAACCAGTTTCGTTAAGAAACAGGCTGGAAGCAGTAGCGGTACATGTTCCCTACAGTTTGTAATGTATATTTCCCATCAAACCAGCCTCTTAATATCAATAATGTATTTGACCTTATTGATCAGCTGTCAACAACTTTCCAGTTATTGAGTGATTTTAATGCTCATCATCCATTGTAAGGCTCTCAAATTGCCTTGAACCAGAGGAAGGAAGTTGGAGAAACTTATAATAGGAGAGCTGGAAGTATGTTTTTTGATTGCAGGGGAACCAACTCATTGTAGCATAGCACACAGAACAACTGCAACTGTGCGCTCAGTTCCCTGTTTCGGTTGGATGTACTGTATACAAGCACCACTGTGGTCATTTGCTTATCGTTCTTACTTTATTGAGACATCGAATAAGGCTCCTCCTCCTTGATGGATTTTGACACATGCTGATTAGCCTTTGTTCACACAACATGCTGTCTTTGCTGACTTTCCTGGCCAGAGCATAGATGAGGATGTGATGTATGTTACAGCATTTATTCTTGTTGCTGCTGAGGAATCCATTCCATCTTTCTCTGGGACTTTGATGTAAACTCTTCCCTGGTGGAATGAAGATACAGGAGCTGCTATTAAAAAACATTGTTGTGCTCATAATGCTATTGAAGGCAGTCCACTGTGTTTGATTTGATAACATTTAAGAAACTCCGTGCCAAAGCACAAGTTCTTATTCGACAGAGTAAGAAAACTTCATGGTGGTGCACGAATAATTTTTTGTACTGGGAATTTCCATTGTGGGCAGTATCGTCACTGACTTACCTTGAGTTGCTACAGTGGCCAGCATGAAATTAGAAAACTCAAAGTCACACTAAGTACATATTACATATTATTGCAAATGAACGATTTCAGAGTTTTGATATTAAGTCCGCAACATATACTAGGAAACAGTACAGTCCCCTGTATATACCACCACCCTCACTTATTGCCCATGACAAGCAACAAATGGATATTCCTTATGGAAGTAGTGCAGGATAGTATCTCCCTTAATATAATGCCACTCCCGCCTACTGCCATGTGCCATTGGTGGCTCGGGTATAGAAGTGCTGGATAATGTTATTACTTTACTTGATATATTGCCAACTACCGGTTTAAAATTATCTGATGGAACCTGGAAACGTTTTCTTTAAATGGAAACATGGCTTTTATCTGATTCTTTAGGAATGTGAGCAGATTGAGCATGCTACCGACCCTCATTATCTGTAGTTAATTATCTCGAGTAGCATAGTGCCGGGGATTTACTTGCTCTGGGACCAAATCATCTTGCCATAGATGGGAATTTCTTTAAGGTTTACCATAATGGACTGTTTCCGAGAAAAGCTTTTGAAGCCTGGACAAAGCGATTTGAAGATAAACAGCTTGACATTAGTACATCTTGACTTGCTTTAAACTTCAGTTTTGTCTATCTGTCCTGTGCGTACCAGTTTCTACGATGAATAAACAAATAATTTTATGTGTGAAACAAAATCGAGAAGTGTGTACTTATAAAGAACAGTATCCTCCTGTTAGTCAGCAGAACAATGCAAACCGTTTTTGAACATTTTGGGGGAAAAGTATAATTATGTTTCCTCTTATTATAGTCAGATTAAGTATTAGAGTATGTAACATATTCTGTCATGGGATTGTTGTAATGTAAAATACAGAATTCTTAAATGTTGATTAATAATATTAAGGAAATGTCCTGAATTACAGAGGTGTAAGAAGCGTGAGGGATGAGTGGGAGGACAAGGAATTGACTAGAGAAAAATTTAACACAATAAATTTTGAGATTTTATCCCTTTCCCTTTTTTTAAAATTTGATAAATAGAAGATCTGTATAGACAATAACATTCTTATAATGAGCCCATTAGCTCCAACAACATAGTGGACTTACAAGTCCGAATATCAGGTCCAAAAATTGAGAGAATTACAAACAATAAATTACATACAAAAGAGCTGAATTGCTCTTGGAAGGTGCCAAATTTACAAGAGTACGATTTGCTCCTACCTTTTACACCACAGGGGAGCCTGCGCTCCAATTATACCATAGTCCAGCCTCGCAGAGGCATCAATTTCTAATTGCGCACTTAGAACCTATCAGTTGTCCTTCAAGGTGGGCTTATCTATTGCTCAACAGTTTATGACTTCCTGTTCTTCAAGGGAACTTCACACCAGAAACAATTCTACACACCACAGTAAATTTACAGGGGCACAATTGCCCGTACTAAATGGCCTTAATGACAAAAGAAATGGTTGGTTGTAACTGGCCATGAACAAAATGCAAGGAGGCAAAACACCTGCACTCATTATAGAAAAACTTAAAACCCTAAGTGGGCTTATGGCCCAATGACACAGAGGCTAAGCCTATTGAACAGCAGGGTGAGAAAGTAAGAAATATTAAAGCCAAATAAGTGTTAAGAATTTTAGAGGTTTAGAAACTTTAGTCACCCCATACCAAGTTGAATGGGAATCAACAGAGGGTAATCACTCTTTGTTCCCGTACATTACCATATTTTCCAGTAGGGAATAGAACAGAGTCCTCAGACTGGCCAAAAAATTCTACATTCATACCACCGACTTTGAAATTTACATGAAATAAAAGAGATTGGAACCTTCCTCTAAAGCTATCTGCAAGAGTTATCACATGTTTATGAAAATTCTGCCATTACCTTGCTTTGCTGGGCCTTCCAAACGCCGCCTGCACCCTCTGCCTCCTTAGTACATGCTGCACTCAAATAACTGGAGCAAGATAAAGGCAATATGGCCCTAAAGCACCCAGCTTTTATAGTATTTTTGAGAGGGAAGTTTCCAGAACTCTTTACTGATAGGCTGGATTCCTGTACATCATCATCATCATCATCATCATCATCATCATCATCAATGTCCCACTCCAGCCGCCCGGGTGTGGTTAACAAGCCTCCTGCACTCCATTCTGTCCTTCCACATATCCTGCTCCATTACTTACGCCACATCCAATCCGGCTTCTTTAATGTCTTTCCAAATCTGATCCATCCACCTTCTTCTTGGTCTTCCAACTGGCCTCTTTCCCATAACTTCTCTTTCCAATTCCCTTCTTGCTACCCATTCCTTTCCCATTCTTTTTACATGTTCAAACCATCTCAGTCTTGCTTTCTGTATTTTGTGTACTAATGGTTCTATATTTAGCTCTTCTCTGATTTTAATATTTTGAATTCTCTCTCTTCTTATCTTTTTAACCGATGTTTTTAAAAATTTCATTTGTACTGCTTGGATCTTACTATCTTGTCTCTTTAGTTACCAGCGTTTCTAGTCCGTATGTTACAATTGGTATGAAATACTGTTTATATAATGTTAATTTCATTCTCTTGGGTACTTTGTCATCCCATACAAGCTCTCAGGTATTTTCTAAATTTTATTTCATGATTAATTAGGTTCTTTTTCAGGTATAATCTGTTGTTAAATGTTTTCTTTTTTAGGTATTTTCTAAGTTTTATTTAATCATTGATTAGTTTTGATAGACTGAATACCGTAACAGTTATAGATTAACAAAGTCAAAACTAAAAAGAAATTACTCCACTGTAACAAAACTATCTTCTTGTTCTATCACCACATTATTTCTTATTAAGCTGTATATTGTGTTTTGGAATTTAGGTTACTAGACCACCGTGTTCTATATTACTAAAAATATGGTTTTCCATTTTCACACCAATGGGGCCATGGCTGCTGCCTTTCCATTCCTGGCCTTTTCCTACCCCAGCATCACCGAAAACTTATCCAAGGTGATGTGATGTTAAAAGAAAGTAACAAAAACCAACTACATCAAGATGTCACCAATGTAGTTTATATTTCATGTACACTTTCTGCTATCATATATGATTTGATTCATTTCTTCTCATTAACTCCTCTGATGAGGTTGACATCAGAAAGGACATCCGTTTATGAAAACTTGTTGCAAAGACTCATCTCATTTCATACCGAATCCTGTAGACAAACCGGACAAGGGTTGAACATACATACATACATACATACATACATACATACATACATACATACATACATACATACATACAGTACCCGAAATGGTCACATGTATGACTCCCTCCCGATGTTTCCTGGGCGCATGTGTTTTTTGTCTTCACGATGTATTCTTTGGACCACACGGTAATACTGGGAAGTGATCCATCTTTCTGCCCGATGTCTTTGGACAACATGGAGGGAAATAAAACAGGCGCAGAGAAGAACTTTGTTCTCTATACATCCCGAAACACCGTCTTTACAACAGCGAAGTGTCTGTACATTGTCAGTTGTTCGAAATCTTGAGAAGGTTGTCATAAGATTTAAACATGTGTTCATAAACTTTACTTTGTTCGAGACAGTAGTTTCTACCACATCAAATTGGGCACTTGGATTTTGAACACTAACCCACATTAATGCCAGTATGCATAAATGGGTTGGAGCATTTGTTAAATTGTTAAATTGAACAGTAATCTTGAAGTATGACAGTAGAAGCTCATGCACGTTTGGATAGGGCATATTGGAACATTAATATGATTTACTTTGAAATGAACTACCAAACGCAGAGAAGTAACACATAATTAGTGTAAATATCCAGTGATTTTGTTAACAAAACAGTGTTCTTGTGTTTTACAAACTGTGACATGTGCACGTCAATCCTTGACATATGGTCAAGCTACATTTTCTTTTATGTGCATTCATTCTACAAAGTGTGACGTGCACGTCAATCCTTGACATATAGTCAAGTTACATTTTCTTTTATGTGGTTCATCATGTTGAACTTGAGTGTATTGAAACATGAATAGTTTATAATGCAAAGTAGAAAGCAGATATATATATAAAATAACTTGTCCTGAGTGACTGACTGACTGATTCATCATCGCCGAGCCAAAACTACTAGACATAAAGAAATGAAATTTTGGGGATATATTCATATTAAGATGTAGGTGCTCGCTAAGAGAGGATTTTTTGATATTCCGTCGCTAAGGGGGTGAAAAGGGGGGGGTGAAATTTTAAAATGATTGTATCTATATCTCAAAAGTTTAAAAGTTTACAGATGTAAAAATTGGTATTTAGAATCTTCTTTAAAAATAAGGAAACACATATTTTTTTGTTCTCAGAAAATCCCAATAGGAGGGGTGAAAAAAGGGTGAAAAAGTTGTTGAATGCCTTTAATCATGATACCGGTACTTATATCCCAGAAACTGAATATATTACAGACCTGAAAATTGGTACTTTTGATCTCCTTTAAAAATAAAGATACAGGTATTTTTCTGTTTTTGGAAAATCCAATTAATGGGAGGGTGAAAAGGGGGGGGGGGGGTGAATTTTAAAAATGAGTGTATCTATATCTCAAAACATTTAAAGTTCATAGATGTAAAAATTGGCATTTAAAATCTCCTTTAAAAATAAAGAAACATGTATTTTTTTGTTTTCGGAAAATCACAACAGGAAGGGTGGAAAAGGGTGAAAAGGGGGTTGAATGCCTTTAATGAGGCTGCTTATATTTCAGAACCTGAAGATATTACAGACCTGAAAATTGGTATTTGGGATCTACTTTAAAAATAAAGAAACAGGTATTTTTTCTTTTTTGGAAAATCCAAATAACGGGGGATGAAAAGGGGGGTGAATTTTTAAAATGTGTGTGTCTACATCTTAAAACTTTAAAAGTTTACAGATGTAAAAATTGGTATTTAAAATCTCCTTTAAAAATAAAGTAACGCGTATTTTTTTGTTTTCTGTAAATCCCAATAGGAGGGGAGTAAAAGGGTGAATAATGGGTGGAATGCCTTTAATGAGGATACATGTATCTCAGAAACTGAAGATATTACAGAACTGAAATTTTGTATATGGTATCTCCTTTAAAATTAAAGAAACACATACTTTTTTGTTTTTGGAAAATCCAATTAATGGCGGTTAAACAGGAGTGACAAATTGGGGTGAATTTTTTGAAAGACTATATCTAGAGAATATCTGAGAAACGTAAAATATTACAGACGTAAAAAGTGGGTATTTGGAATCTCCTGTAAATGTAAGGAAACATAGGTGATTTGATTCTGGAAACTCCACTTAAGGGGAACTCAAAATGGGTGAAATTTTAAAATGAGAATTTCTACAGTGTATCTCAAAAAACTTAACATGTTACAGAAGTGATGAATTGTATTTTTATCTCTATTAAAAATAAAGAAACGTGTATTTTTAGTTTTCGGAAACACCACGTGGGTGGGGGTGTGGGGTAAAAGTGACTGAAAATGGTGTTGAATTCATTTAATTAGGCTGCTGATATCTCAAAATTGAAGATGTTACAGACATGAAATTTGATATTTGGAATCTGCTTTAAAAGTAAAGAAACACGTATCCTCGAAAAATCCAATGAAGGGGGGGGGGGGTGCTGAAAGAATTCAAAAATTAATTGACTTAATTGTATGAGAATACATACATCTAATAAAAACTAAAGTTGTTACAGACGTGAAAATTGGTATTTGGATCTCCTGAAAATAGAAAGATAAACGCGTTTTGTTGGGGGGGGGGAACAATCTTGGGGGGCAGGAGTGAAAAGGAGTTGAATTCCTTTCGTGAGGATACATACATCAAAAACTGAAGAAGTTAGAGTCGTGATAATTGGTACTTTAGAAGATTCTTTCTATTAAATAAACAAGTATTTTTTGCTGGAAAATTCACTTAGTGGGGGGGGGGCGGGAGTGTGAAAGGAAGTGAAAAAAGTGAATTAATTTTAAGGGGATACTTATATCTCAAAACTGAAGGTAATAGACGTGAACATTGGTGTTTGGAATCTCCTTTAAACATAAATAAACACGCCTTCTATTAATTTTTTTGGAAAGGGGGGGTAAATAAACTTAACGGCGGTGGGGTGTAAAAGGAGGTGAGACCAATTGATTTTACTGTTCATAATGTACTTATGAGGAGCCACCGTTGCTCAGGCGACAGCGCGCCGGCCTCTCACAGCTGGGTTCCGTGGTTCAAATCCTGGTCACTCCATGTGACATTCGTGCGGGACAAAACGGAGGCTGGAAAGGTTTTACTCCGAATACTCCGGTTTTCCTTGTCATCATTCATTCCAGCAACACTGCCCAATATTTCATTTCATTTGTCATTCATCGATCGTTGCCCCAGAGGAGTGCCTCGGCAGCCGGCACAATTCCTAATGTCGCCGCTAGATGGGGCTTTATTCATTCCATTCCTGACCCTGTCGAATGACTGGAAACAGGCTGTAGATTTTCGATGTACTTATTCTGATCATAAACCGATCATTTTTAATCTTTCCTGGGTTCGTTTTTAACAGCCATCTTTTCCTTCGAAGGACATTCTTAGATTACAGTAGATTCTCCTGGCATATAAATAAAAATTTAAACACATTTGAAATAAACGATAGGAATGAGATGGACCGTCAAATTGTTCACCTCTATAATAAGGTCAATAATGCACGGAAGTATGTCATTGGTATTGCCAGAAATCCCGCACACTTGCCTACGCATGACGATGGTGCTGGTCACATTGTAACAATGACACTGGCAGCAGATGTCATTTACCGCCAAGTAGCGGTTTTGCATCTTGCTGTGGGGTCCAGAACATCTTTTAATAATAAATAATAATAATAATAATAATAATGTTCTGGACCGTTGTCAAATGTGCGGACCACCCTGGAAACGGGTCCTGGACGGGTAATGACTAAGAATGCAGTCCGGCCGCGGGTTCAGTACCGCCAAGGCACCCAAGACGACACCACGCCGGATCTCCTGAAGGATTTGATCCATATTAAAAACGCTTATAGGAAAAGATGGCAAAGATTTAGGGACCCAACTGACCGGGTGGAATATCTGGACCTAGCCCGGGAAGTACGAAATCGATTGCTGGATAGAAAGATTGATAAATGGGAGGAAACATTCCGTAATCTATTAGAAAACAAGTCAGATCGCGAATTTTGGCGGATTCTCGCAGAAAACGAGTCAGATCGCGAATTTCGGCGGATTATATATCTAAAACAATAAGCATTCAATTGTAAATTCCAGTATAATACCGTAGCGAAGCACGGGTATCTTGCTAGTATATATATATGAGCCACTGAGAGCCAAAGTGGTCTAAGTCAATTTTTTTCCATTCTGAGAAATTAAAGGTTTCACGTTTCATTTCATGTAAATTCAGGCTTTAGAAGAATTCATGATTCATTTGATGAAATATGCAGACGATACATTAAAATTATATTTAATAAAGACATTTAGTTATTTGTTTCGTAAATCGCTTTTTATCGGTCCTAAAATTTGGAATACCACTTTTCCTGTCGGCAGTTTACTCATAGCGAAAGGTAAAGTGGTACAAATCAAGAGTTGTACCACTCTTCCGATAAGTGTTTTGGCGAAGATGAATAAAAGGAAAATGTACCGTCAACACGGGTTACTTGGACCCAATTTTCAAGTCCTTTTCCACTTTTTTGCTTTATTAGTCGAATAAAAATTTAAAATGGGCCTGATAACTTTTATTTTATATAACTGTAGGTGTTATTTAAAAGCTTGGGAGTAGTTGTAATTGTATGTATTGAACACAACGTACAGGGGAGCTTTTTGCAAATTGGGTCCAAGTAACACTCATGTTTGGGCTACTTGAACCCATGTCGTGTTTTCCCATTATAAAACCATTGTAAGTAGCTCTGGGTCCAAGTAGGACTTAGGTTCTTTAATGACACCATTCGCATACACTGAAAAACATACAGCAAACATTTTAATAACCACCAGATGATAGGCACTGGACAACTTATTTTAGTTTTGAACAATATATTTTTATAACAAAATATTAATACCTCTGTGCTAGTTTGTCTGTTCTAATGTCACTAATTCATTTCAATTAACTAAGAGAAATAAAAAATCACACGCTTTGTCAAAGTGGCTCACGAAGGCTAGCTCTTCTTGTTCAGTAAACACTTTGGGATTACCCCGTTCCTGACTGAATTTGTTTTTTAATCTTCTCTTGATGGTTGATCGACTTATTTTAAAGACTTATTCAGCTTGCCTTTGCGACATTTGCCCTGACTGAATCACTGTTAAACATTCTTCAAGCTGTTGGTCAGTATAATCTGCATATTTTCGACTTCCAGGCAGTCTTTTATATTTGTACACCATAATGCTCAGACCTCTGAAGAACAGAGAACGAAGTTACATTTTAAAGTATGTAAAATATAGAAACAGGCCAGTTATCACATTCTATAAGATAAATTGAATGTTGCAAGCTACTTGGACCCATGTCAGCCCGGTTCTCGTGGTTATGTGTACTCACCCTATATATCACAAATTTCTACAAAAACCTTGCTACATCTGAAAAAGAATCCTACAGCATGTTATTGTCCTATATGTAATTGCTTACATGTTTACTTACCAATGTTCCGGCTTCCATGAAAATACAGTAGACAGATAAAAGTTTGTAGTGAACAAATCGCGTCACTTTAGTCAAACCACTGTATAGACCGCACTGCTGCTTAGTGGATTACTGCAAAACTAGTTTGAACGTGCATAGTCCTACATTGTGATGCCACCTAACGGAACGAACAGCAAAATATTTGGATAACACATTGTATAACGGGCTTGAGAACATGAAAACATTTTTTTCATGTAGGTCCAAGTAACACCTTAAGGGTCCAAGTAGCCCATCATTACGGTATAGGTTGTGTTTTAACCTTTAATATGGCAATGTATTTATAAAATAATTGTTAACGAAACATAATGTTGTACAATAGATGTGAAACTGCACGTACGGCTTCCATTACAACTTTTTCTCTCACAGACTGAGTTAAAATAATTGCTCTGTTTTTAAATGCTAGCTATGCAATCTGATCTAATAGTTCAGCAATACGAACACTCATGAATTATAAATAAATTGTTTTTCCCAAATGTCGAAATTTCTGAAAATTAAATTATCATGCTGAAATTTAAACAGACTTTATACTGGAAGATGCCAGTTTACTCAATTTCACAATCTGCGTCATCTTCCTCTTGTAATGGGTTGACATAATCAGGTCCATACTCTACAGCCAAATTCACAGTTGTTCGTTGATTGAAGAAAGTGTGGTGTACCGGAAGGATGCATGGGAGAAGGGTTATCATGTATCTCTTCTTAGCCTCGGTGATAGGTCGCACAGCATTGTTGAGAGGGATGAGTTGAACACCAGACAAAAGAGGATGGCCACGAACGCGATGTGAAGGAGTAATGTCCAAAGTTTTGAAAGGGATTCTTTCATCGATAGATTCCTTGTAGAGAATGAGATGAGGAGAGTCTTTATGAAAATGAAACCATTGAAATGAAGCCAACTGAACTTTTCATTCTGCGTGTTCATCTTTATAAATGTTACACTTTTCTCTATGTCTTTTGTGGAGACAAAGTCATTCAGAGCCATTCTATAAACGGCAAAGGGTTGTTTTCTCCTTGCCTTTTGAATGGTATTACACCAATCATCCGGAGTGAAAATTTGAGCAGTTCTTGATTTTCTCTTGATAACTCCGAAATCTCGATCGTTTGGAAGAAAGGAGTGTTCTGAAACCATGAACATATGGTCAACCACTTCGATTTCATTTCTCGAGTTCTTTACTATCTAGAATTTCAACATGCAGAGCGAATTTCCCTTATAAAGACTATTGTTACTTTAATAACACCTGAATATTACAAATCTAAATAAAGAAAACAATACTGATACTTACTAGTACAGTTACAAGGACTTTTTTATTTTAGAACGTAAATAACGATTATAATGAACACAGAACAACACAACCATATGGCCGTGATGCTTGACTTATACCACTATTCCTGTAAATGCGCTCCACTCTGGTGTGATAGGAAGAATGCATATAGCACTCTCAAGCGTCTCCCATGGGAGTTATCGTTATACCACTTCTTCACAACAAATTTTCATGCGTTATAAATACACTCAAAAACTGACATTTATTGACTTAGACCACTTTGGCTCTCAGTGGCTCATATATATATATATATAAAATTATTTCAACAAAGAGGTTATTTTGTGTTAAAGTTCAAAATTAAGTTACAATCACCTTACGGTATGTTACTCATGGTGTTAGATATCGAACAGTTCGAGGTGATCGTTTTTGCAAAAGTGAAGTGCAAATCTGTAAGTTCATTTCATCGTGGCACGAGTTCATTAGGGATAAGGTATCATATTATGACCTGCAAGACTTCACAAATATGTCCACATCCCTTTTCACCTGGATTTGGCATATATAGGAATTTGATAACGACCAACTAACCAGCAACCCTTTTCAATCTCAAGATGGAAGCTTAAGTCTTGGAGGAGAGCTGAAGAGTAAGACACATGTCGTAAAGGACTTCCAAAAAGAGACAGCAATGAGGTATGAATCTTGGAGACCGCCATGACCACATGGCGAGTGCAGAAGATCTATTGTGGATGTTGATAAAATTTATATTTTAGAGTTCAAGTGATAACCAAACCATGATTCATCCTTTAACATGCGTGAAGTTTAGATTCAGAATTTTTTTAAGTATGTACAGTTCTCAATGGCTGATATAATTTATTTGTGTGATCTCTTTGACATGTCTTAATCCAGCTTTAAAGTTGCCTTATTTGTATATTTTCTCTGACACTTTCTAGTCAGATGTTACTGTTGCCACTGAATTTGTTTATGCACCAGTTGGTCATCTTAAGTTTAATAAAACCTTATAAAAGGTGATTACATGTTCTTTCACATCAATTTATTAAACTTAAGAAGAAAGCAAGATAATGGAAAAATTACTTCGTCCGGAACGTTCAAGAACTTCATTTTGGCGTATCAAGTAAGTGACGCTGACAAATTACGCATATTGATCAACCATGTTTCACCTACCGTTTACGAATATATCAATGAAGCCAAAACTTATAATGACGCCATTAGTATCCTGGTTAGTATTTTTTCCAAGCCCGTGAACGAGATATTTGCCCGACACAAATTGGCAACTAGGAAGCAGCTATCTGGCAAAACTGTATCGATATATATACAGTCTTTAAAGCTTCTGAGCAAGGATTGTAATTTTAAAGCTGTGACGGCAGAAGTGATCAGAGACGATTGTATTCGCGATGCTTTCATTGCCGGCCTTCTCGACTCAAGCATTCGTCAGAGGTTATTGGAGAATCCTAATCTTACTCTCGAGGAGGCTTCGATGAAAGCAAAGGCTTTAGAGTCGGCACTGGAACAATCTATTCAGTACCAAGGACCTGCTTTAGTCAATACTGTCCAGGAGCATGGTTTCTATAGTTCATCTCACTCAATCTGCGAAAGACGTGAATGTAGCTCGGCGAGTAGTGAAATATCAGGTGAGGTTGTCGCCGCAACAACAAAGAAATGCTACTTCTGTGGACTTAATTATCACAATAGAAACTCTTATCCAGCAAGGGAGGCCATTTGCCGTGCCTGCTCAAAAATCGGCCACTACGCAAAGGTGTATAAGAGCTCAAAATCTTCAAGCTCCAACAAATGTTGCCATTGTCATGGAGACATTACCTGCTAGGAAGACATTTTCAACTCATCACTGACCAGAAGTCAGTAGCCTTTATGTTTGATACTAGACATCTTGGTAAGGTGAAGAATGAGAAGATATTGCGCTGGAGACTTGAACTCTCGTGTTTTGATTATGAAATAGTTTACAGACCAGGACAATATAACGAAGCTGCAGATGCCTTCTCCAGAGTTTGTTTGGCTATTGAGTGTTGCGGACCTAAACTGAAAATCCTCCATGAAGCTTTATGTCACCCTGGTATAACACGGCTTAATCACTTTATTAAGTCGAAGAACTTGCCTTATGATGTGGATGTTGATTCCCATAGGGAACCTAAAATATTTGTCCTGAATGAGTAAATTTATAATACCAATATAATGGTCCGTTATTGGACATCATAAATTTTCCAGCTAACTCATTCTTGGTTGCCTGCGTTTCGCCCTCGTGTGCTAAGAATGAGTTAGCTGGAAAATTTATGATGTCCCATAACGGACCATTATATTGGTATTATAAATTTACTCATTCAGGACAAATATTTTAGGTTCCGTATGGGAATCAACATCCACATCATTTGATGGCCAGGCAGGCATCAATTTTTGGAAATGAGACATAGCTCTCATAGTGCATTGGCACTGCTGGTGGCTTCAAGTAGCCTATGCAGTGGCCTCCACGGTATGCACTAGCCTTGCGTCTTGGGTGGTGTGCTAAGTCCCAACTGACGAGCCTAACTTAGCACACGAGGACGAAACGCAGGCAACCAAGAATGAGTTAGCTGGAAAATTTATGATGTCCAATAACGGACCATTATATTGAACTTGCCTTATTCGCTAGAAGATGTAAAGAAGGTCATATCAGCTTGTAAAATTTGTGCTGAATTGAAACCTAGATTCATCAGGCATGAAGGTAATCTCGTCAAAGCTACCCGTCCCTTTGAGCGCATCAACATGGACTTTAAGGGACCTCTACCATCCAAATCTAGAAACCGTTATCTCCTCATATTAGTTGATGAATATTCCAGATTCCCCTTCGCCTTTTCTTGCCCAGATGTCACCTCATCCACTGTCATTTCTAAACTTAAGCAACTTTTCTCCATATTTGGATTGCCTTCATATGTTCATTCCGATCGAGGCTCAGCATTCATGTCCCAGGAATTGAAGACATTCTTCACGGCTGTTGGTGTGGCGACAAGCAGAACGACTCCATACAATCCAAGAGGTAATGGCCAAGCAGAAAAATATGTTGGAGTTGTGTGGAAAACTATAGAACTAGCTTTGAAATCAAGGGAAATGCATATCCAACAGTGGGAAGAAGTTGTACATGATGCCCTCTATGCTGTCAGATAACTGCTGTGTACTACTACCAATGAAACTCCCCACGAGCGGATGTTTAAGCACCAGAGAAAATCCAGTTATGGACACTCAATCCCCTCGTGGCTTCTGACTCCAGGTCCAGTACTCCTAAGGAAGCATGTCAGGCAATCTAAGTTCGGACCACTCGTGGAAGAAGTTACTCTTCTTGAAGCAAATCCCGAGTATGCTCATATACAACACCAAGATGGAAGGGAAACTACTGTTTCGACTAGAGACCTGGCACCATTACCTTCTTCAATAGGCATTTCTGAAGAAAGGGGAGAAGATGATGCCGGAGGAGTAATAGATGGACAACGTTCCCATGGAAGCCCAGAACATTACCACACCCCTGTCTCCTCACCCAGATCTTCAGATCCAGCTCCATACGAGACGGAATCTCCTGAATCATTAAGGTTAGAAGAAAGGGGTCCAACCGCGTCTCCCACTCCTGACCAGCTACCGAGACGGAGCACAAGAATCCGTCGCTGTCCCGCCCACCTTAAGGACTATTATATAGGTGGGGGTGGATGATATAATTTATTTGTGTGATCTCTTTGACATGTCTTAATCCAGCTTTCAAGTTGCCTTATTTGTATATTTTCTCTGACACTTTCTAGTCAGATGTTACTGTTGCCACTGAATTTGTTTATGCACCAGTTGGCCGTCTTAAGTTTAATAAAACCTTATAAAAGGTGATTACATGTTCTTTCACATCATTGGGTGTACTTTGGTAACATTACATGTACGTCAATGCAAGCTTATTTTGGACTAGTTTAATTAACATTTAAATATTTATGAATTACCTGGATGAGTGTGATATTTGTAATTTAAGTATCTTTGACCTCATTTTCATAAGATGGCTATGGAGTACTAAAATATATGGTTTGAAGTTATTTGAATCCAACAATAAAGGACATTCAAGTGACTATGAGAGTTAATAAAGTGAAGAATTTAATAGTTGAATTGTAATAGAAGAGGAAGTAAAGCCACACCTGATTATAAAACTTATGTTCTGTCAAGGTCAAGGTAAATTCTTACTCACTGATGATTATGCCATAGCACAATTTTGGTTTATCAGTAGTGTAACTTGCCCCCCCCCCCCCCAACACAAAAAAAAGAGCACAATATGAAAAAGATGTCATTCTGTTTCAGATCTCTTAGTTTTATTTTTATTTTTGATGGATGTTTACCTTGAAAGTTAGGAATTTGTCAGTGCAATTATGACAGGCTGATATCTGTTTTATTTGATATCATGCTGGATTTGTGATGTAATGTTAATTTCCAAATTTTGTGTTTTGTAATATACATATATTCTTGGATGTTGTTTTTTTTTCCTTCCTCATTCAACTATAACCTTCTCTGTGTGAATCTAATCATCCCACAGCACTCATTGTTCCATGGCATTCTAGTTACCTATGGTAGGCGGGTATAATTCTCATAAATTCTACTTTTGTCCAGGGAATACCGATGATAATACGAGTAATAATGTAAATTTCAAATACTCATGAAATGACAACGCTTAAATACAAGAAACTCTAACATTTATTTTAACTTATGGACTCGAAGTAAAACAACAGATCAAATTGGCAATGAGCCATTTATAAATATTCATTCATTAGGCCAATAATTTCTGGTTGGTACTGTATTAATATTGGGTTAAGATCGTGTGGACAGTTACGGCTGGAGGCTAAATCATATTGAAATCACTTTCATTTCATATTCAATTCCGTATGGCATAAATAATTTCAAAATATGGTCACAATTGTTGGAATTAAAGAAAATTATCATGATCAATTTGAAATGAATAATTTATTTTCAAATAATATGTCAAAATTAATTATCATCAAAATGAAATATTTGTGCTTGTGACACCAGAATACCATGCCTTTACATGTCCTAACATTATTCCTTCATAAATTAAATATTTTTGAATCATTCTTTTAAATTATATAAAAGCAATTAAATCATAAACAATTCAAGTTTTAATTATATTTTACTTGAATGAAGCATAGATTCAGAATTACTGATTACATTAGTATTCTTGAAATAAGGCAATAAGAAAATATTCAAATCAAGACAACGAACCCTGTCACCTGCATCTGGTAACTCTCAACCTAAACAAATATTCGTAATTGCAAATAACTTGAACAGAGAAATACAAATACAAAGATCAACACTACACATAAATAAATCTCAAACGTAATAACTCTATAATATAGCATTTGCTGGAATAAAACATCAGAATCTACTCTACATGGTAATGTATAATTTTTTATGTTGTCACTTGTGGACTTTAATCAGTGTGACAATAAAGAATGCATGCTTAAATGAAAAAAATATTTTAAAATGATCTAAAATTCTTCAAATTATTACATATTGCCTCAAATCTCCTTGAAAGTTGAAATAATGACTGTTCATCCCAAATCGGCAAAAAATGCAAAAGAATGCAAAATAAAAATCTGTTATTATAGTTTGTTATATTGCACAATTAATTTCTGTGCTACTGAGCAACATCCTAATGCAAAGGGAAAAAGGATGACATTTCAACATCTGCCCCCTAATGATGATATTAATTAGATTCATGTGATATCTTCTTTCTTTAGCACTTTATTCTTTTTAATATTGTATTCACTTCACAACGCTTGTTTTTACAGAAAGAATTATTTCCTAATTTACTTGAAAGTGTATATAAATATGGACGTAATGATTTGCTGGATGTAGTGCTAGCACTTCGCCCTCAAAGAATCTGAGAACACTTGTTCTTTGCACTTGTTACAGCTTTCAGATGTTTTTCTCGTTTAATGTACTGTTGTACAACAAACTTCCTTTCCGCACTCACTTTAACAGTCTCTGGCACTCAAAGTTCTTTGTTGCAATGCAAAGGGAAAAAAATATGACATTTCAACAACAGCCACTTCCTAATGATGATATTAATTAGATTCACATAATATCTTCTTTCTTTGGCAGTTTATTATTAATATTCTGCTTCTTTAATTCAACCAACTTGCTTAAAATTCACCTTAATAAATCAGGTGGCAATATATTTCTGACAGTTATTGCCATGAAACACAAAGAATATCAATCCTAATAATAATAATAATAATAATAACAACACATTAAAACTCTAGATTTCATCTTAGTTCATGCATGACTATTCCATGATTAGATACCACCTTGATTCCATGATGTATGTTCCTTAAAAAGCTGTTTGGCCGTCTGCCATGTTTGATGCAACCTGATGTAAGGTCTTAATACATACATACATACATACATACATACATACTGGGGGAGAGAAGAACTAACATTATATCTTTTTTTACAGTGTGAGCGGTGTTGTGCCATCAGTCACTAGTTCCTCACCTGATCTTAGAGAACTTGTGGACCATGGATTAATGGCTGTGGCTCAGAATGGATTCCAGGAAGCTTATGAATATTTTCGTAAGGCTTCAGCTCTTGATCCAGGCAATGTTATGGTGAGTTCAACATGTTACACTAAACAGAATTTATTTTTTCACTGTTTTAACTTATAAATTATGTCAATCATTATAATGACAGAATTAATTTGAAATTTGAATTTGAAATTGAAGGTCAGAAACACAAATCTAAAGCTAAATTATTGTGCATTTCTGTTGAGAAATAATATCAGTCATGATAATTCCCACAGCTATAAATATTATTTTTTGAGATTAAAGTTTCCACCTTCTAAATCAGGCAGGTTCTTCATTGCTTTCATGATAGTGTGTCATCAGAGCATTGTAAGTTTAGCATACATGCACTGAAAGTAAGTTTGCACCTCATAATTATGCAATCAAGACATTTAATATAGAAATGTAAATATACCATATTTCTAGTACCTTTCACTAGAGGTGGTGATCTTTTGCTATTGTGACATTATACAAAATGCTTATAAAAACTGAAATTTTTGTATCTTTCATGACCGTTAAATCATTTTTAATGAGTTTTGAAACCACGATAAATGTTAAATTTACTCAAAATATGACATTTACACCAAATTGCTATATAAAAGCAAAAACTGATTTTTTGTAAATTAAAGCTTTATTTACGTTGTTTATTCTTATTCTGGAAACTTAAATAGAGAAATCCTTGGACTGCCTGCAAATGCTGTTGATTGTTAATGGGGAATGTTGAAGAGGAATGGAAAAGATTTAAGGAAGCACTAGTTGGATGTGCAGAAAAGGTGTGTGGTAGAACATCAGGAAATGTGAAAGACAAAGAAACACACTGGTGGAATGATAGGGTAAAGATTAAAGTGAAGGAAAAGAAAATGGCATGGAAGGCATGGAAAACATCTAAGACTGAAGAAAGTAGAAGAAAATATGTGGAGGCAAAGAATTTGGCCAAGAAAGTAGTGGAGGAAGAAAAGAGGAAAAGCTGGGCCTTATTCACACAGAAATTGAGAGATGATACGCAGGGCAGCAAGAAATTACTGTATGGTATCTTAAGAAACAAAAAGAGAGATCAAGTAAACACCAGATTTGTGAAGGATGAAGGTGGCATAATTTTAACAAAGCCGGAAGAAATAAGAAATAGATGGAGAGAGTATTTTCAGAAGCTGCTGAACATAAGAACGGATGACAGTCATTCAATGGACGACCAGGAAAGACAATTAGTTGACGAAGAAATGGATAAAGAAATTACAATGAATGAAATTGAAATGGCAGTAAGAAAGATGAAGAATGGAAAAGCTGTTGGAATAGATGAAATTTCAGTGGAGATGATAAAGGCAGCTGGAGCTGTAGGCCTGCAGTGGACATATCGGGTTCTCAGGAATGTCTGGGAGAATAAGGAGGTCCCTGACGATTGGCAAAAAGGAATAATCATCCCAATTTTCAAGAAAGGTGATAAGAAAGTTTTGAAGAACTACAGGGGAATTACTCTAATATCCCATGTTGCTAAGATAATGGAAAGAATACTGGAAAGTAGAATAAGGTTGAGGGTTGAGAAGCAGATACAGGAAAATCAGTTTGGTTTCAGAAGTGGAAGATCAACAATAGAGCCCATTTTCATTATGAGACAACTAATGGAAAAGCATTGGGAGTACGGGAATGATATGGTGATGACATTCATTGATATTGAAAAGGCATATGACAGTGTCCCTAGGACGAAAGTTTGGGACAGTCTGGTGCAAAAAGGAATTGGACAGGGATTAATAAAAATGATCATGGCATTGTATAAGGAATGTTGTAGTTGCGTGCAAACACAAGTTGGCAGGACAAGTTGGTTCAAAATAACTAGTGGGCTGAGACAGGGAAGTGTTCTATCACCAATCCTGTTTACAATAGTAATGGATGACATCATGAGAACAGCAAAAGCAGCATATAGAGGAAGAGAAATGAACATGATGTTATTTGCAGATGATATTGTGATTTGGGGAGAAGACGACAGGAAGGTTCAAGAACAGTTGAATGTGGTGAATGGGAAGATTGAAGAATGTGGATTGAAAATAAGTGTAGAAAAGAGTAAAACTCTTGTTATGACGAGAGGGGAGAAAGAAGGGAAAGGTCAGATTAGACTTGCAGACAAGCCCCTGGAAGTAGTGGAAACGTTTAAATACCTGGGGAGTGAATTAATGGAGAATGCTCGACTGGATGCTGAGATTAGTAAAAGGATTCAAGCTGGAAGTTGTTTCTATCATAGTGTAAGAAATATGTTATGGGACAAAGATGTGCCAGTGGAAGCAAAGGATACTATGTACAAGATGTATTACGTACCCATAACAACTTACGGAGCAGAAACTTGGACAATGACAAAGAAGGATGAGAGTCGAATACAGGCAGCCGAAATGAAATTCTTGAGGAGTATGATACAGAAGAGTAGACGAGACAAAATAAGGAACGAGAAAATCCGGGAAGAAATTGGAGTGGAAAAAATGAATGATAGAATAGAGAAGAGCCGACTAAGATGGTTTGGGCACATAAAGCGAATGAGCGACGAAAGAATGCCAAAAAAGGTGATGGAAATGCAAATCCAAGGAAGGAGAGGCCGTGGACGACCACGATTGAGATGGAAGGATACCATCCAACGCAGCATTATAGAAAGAAACCTGGACTGGGACACAGTGTTGGAGGAGGAGTGGTGGAAAGACCGAAGAAAGTGGAGAGGAACCATATTTGCCCCTACCCGGCTACAGCTGGATAAAGGGAAATGATGATGATGATGATGATGATGATGATGATGTAAGTGATAGGAGAAAAATGACAAAATAAAATGTTCAGGTATGTTCTATGATTTTCTAAAACAGTGTCACTGATTCATGTACATAGGTTGGTTTTTAAGTTTTGGCAATCGTGCTCCAGTGCAGCCAGGTAATGGTGCCGGGCTGTGTTATTCTTACTAGAGGTTGCTGACCTGCGTCCCCTCCCTCAGAGCACTTGACTTCGTTCTCCCCCCTTCACATGCTTTCACACTGGCCAGGTGAAGATGAGCAGTTGTGAGCAAGTGCTCACGAAAGACACTCGCCATGTTTTTCAAGTATGAACAGAGAAGCTGTTTGAAAATCCAGTGTGCTAGAGGTCACACGTCACAACATTGTCACCAAGGACTGCAAGAGACATGTAGTGAAGCTGCATTACCTTAGAGAATGGTAGCAAGGTGGGTTGCAGCCTTCCAACAAGGATGGAAACATGTTGGACATGCCTAGATCTGGTCACTCACTAGTGACGAACATGTACAGACTGTATCTGCATTAGCGGAGACAGGTCAGAACATAACGATATGTGAATTAGCACGAGATACAGGCCTGGCGCATTCGACTGTGCTTCACATCCTGAAAGCCCACCTGAAAATTGTGTCAGAATGGGTTCCGCATGAGTTAACACACATACATACGTCATCATTATAGATCGATATGCCTTTCAGCATTCAGTCTGCAAGCCTCTGTGATTTTACTAAATGTTGCCACAATCCTCTGTTTGCAACTAGTGCTGTGGCCTCATATTTCTATACCTCTTATCTTAAATCGTGTGAAACTGGGTCTAACCATTGTCGTCTTGGTCTCCCTCTACTTCTCTTACCCTCCATAATGGAGTCCATTATTCTCCTAGGTAACCTATCCTCCTCCATTCGCCTCACATGACCCCACCACCAAAGTTGGTTTATGTGTACAGCTTCATCTATCAAGTTCATTCCTAACTTGGCCTTTATCTTCTCATTTCGAGTACCCTCCTGCCATTGTTCCCACCTTTTGTACCAGCAATCATTCTCACTACTTTCATGCCTGTTACTTCTAACCTATGAATAAGATATCCTGAGTCCACCCAGCTTTTGCTCCCGTAAAGCAAAGTTGGTCTGTAAAGATAGTTTTTTCCGGGAGCTGACTTCCTTCTTAAGGAATACTCTTGATCGCAACTGCGAGCTCACTGCATTAGCTTTACTGCACTTTGATTCAATCTCACTTACTATATTACCATCTTGGGAGAACACACATCCTAAATACTTGAAATTATCTACCTGTTCCAGATTTGTATCACCAATCTGACATTCAATTCTGTTTAATTTTTTACCTACTGACATCAGTTTAGTCTTCGAGGGGCTAATTTTCATACCATACTTATTGCACCTATTTTCAAGTTCCAAGATATTAGACTGCAGGCTTTCAGCACAATCTGCCATTAAGGCCAAGTCGTCAGCATAGGCCAGATTGCTTACTACATCTCCACCTAACGGAATCCCTCCCTACTACTTTATACCTTTCAGCAGATGATCCATGTAATCTACGAACAACAAAGGTGAAAGATTACAGCCTTGTCTAAGTCCTGTAAGTACCCTGAACCAAGAACTAATTCTACCATAAACTTTCACAGCAGCCCAATTGTCAACATAAATGCCTTTGATTGATTTTAATAATCTATCCTTGATCCCATAGTCCCCCCCAGTATGGTGAACATCTTGTCCCTCCGTACTCTGTCATATGCTTTCCCTAGATTTATGAAACATAATGCACCATTCCGAGTCCAAATCACGCAGCGTTCAAGAAAATCCACAGCTAGTGTTGGTGAACATCTCAGGGATTACATCAAATATTTAGTTATTTTTTAACGTGAAATCAAATGAGAGTTATTCAATGCAACGCTTCCATTTACGCCAGACAAGTTTTGCGGATGTTTCACATTTAAATCAACCGCAGACTCGGCAAACATTTACTAGCTATGCCATAATATTAATTTATTTATTAATACTATATATTCTATAAATAATAATAATAATAATAATAATAATAATAATAATAATAATAATAATAATAATAATAATAATAATGAATTAAATATTAATAACTATTATTTTTATTGAAAAATATAGAATATGATGGGTAAATTAAATCTATCTGAAGCTTGAATATTTATCAGTATTTACAATAATATTCCTTTAAAAGCTTTGGTTGAATATCATCCTCTTCATCTAAACTGTCATAGCATTCAACAAAAGAATTTTAATCTCAGCTTCTCTCTAAGCTTTTGATTTTAAAATTAAATATATAATTGACCTCATATAAGACTTCATAGATTGGAATTATTTAAATAAAATTATCCTATCTTACACAAATTGTTTCTCACATCTTCAAGGTTTAAGCTTCTTATTAAAGTATTAAACATTCAAGAGCTTGTTATGTCAAAAGTAAATTATTTGAATAAAATGTTGGAAATGTTTAAAATCTCATAACAGGAAATAAAATATCTTTGATACCAATATTAAATATATTAAGAATATTAAGTACATTAAGAATGATTATTTTGATGGGTTTTTTTCATTATCAGGTGTACTCAATTCGATGTACACAATTAGGCATACACAGAATAAGATCAGTTTCATATATGTAGCTTCCAATGGCTACCTACCATAATATATATATTTTTTTTTTAATAAATAAATAACTAATCATAAACAATTATATTTGAAATATCTTCTCTGGAAATAAGGTGAAATTGCCCTAAATAGATTCAATAGTTTCATTGTCATTGTCAGGTTGCAATTATGTCTTATCACCTCATAAAATTCAATCATTTTGTTACAAGTTTTGGAAATATGAACAATAATGCTCCACATTAATGGTCTGCCGGGGGATATCGAGGGGAAGGTATGCATTAAGATCACACCATCCCTATCATAGGCAAAAATCAGCATTGTCTTCACACTTCCGAACTGTTTGTTTTCATGGCGAAGCATGATGACTCCACTCGTTCAATTGGCGTTTCAACTGTTGTTCATAAGATTTGGCCCAGGTCGCATCAATGGCAATGACATGCTGTAAGAAGTTCTCTCCTTCGCGCTCATAACACTGCAAGTGCATATGAGAAGCCTCATATCGCAGCCATTTATGCATGTCTGTTCAGAACATTTTAAGCAAGCCTCGGACCTATGGGAGTAACGGAGTCCCATTCCCATTTGACAGGCAAGGGACTTCTTGGAAATAACTTGGCGAACAAAATGGAATTCGATGGGGAGCTATCAATATCAATGGGGCTTGTGGAAGAAAGAAAGTAGAACTGGCTTAGTCAGCAAAGAGGATGCATCTGGATATTCTAGGAGTAAGTGATATTCGGGTAAGGAGTTACTGCCTGACCATCGCTAAGGAACTTTTACTGCCATCATGCTTGTTGTTTCTAAACTGTATCAGTAGAGAACTTTGCATTCAATCTTTGTAGGTTTAACATCCTTCCACGCTAAAAGGAAAGCAAGTGTGTAATTAATAGCACTTCTTAAATACTGCTACTAACTGAGCACTGTCGCTGCATTTAATGGACATTGAAGTATACAGTGCCAGTTTCAAAAGTCTCATTCATGTTTGATCCACCTTCATATTCTGAACCCTTTGTGCTATGGCAAATGAAATTCTCTCAATATGAGCAAACTAATATTTAATGGCCTTGGTGACAAATAGAAGAACTGTAACATGAACTGATACATATGTTTACATAGGTCATTAGGACCATATTTCGGAGTACATGACCCTCCAAAATAAAAATAAAACCTCACATGACGAAATGATTTTGTATCAAAAATTAAGTTCCCAGAAGGAAACCATAATTTAATTTCATTGATTGCAAATGTTAAAAACTTTTAAGCTCTTTAGGCCTTTTCAATCGTGAAATTACCAGAATTTCACCCCAGTGTAGCAGTGGGCTCATCAGTTGGATTGCTACTCCTTCCCAAGACGCTGGCGGCTAGTGCACCGTTGAGACACCACTGCAAGCCTCTTATGTAGGACAATGCAGTGACGGTGCACTAGGGAAAGCATGTGCCTCCACTTGTATAAATGCCTGCCTTTGGACTTTATTTCGTATTTCTGGGACCAAAGTTAAAATTAAACAAGAATAATACTTGAAGCTATTTGAGTGGTTAATGCCCACCTACCATTTACAAAAATATATCTATATATAAATACACTTGGTTTAAAGCCGTAAAATTACAGCCAGAAAATAAACATCTTGAGGCAATAAAGGGCACGACGGTTCCACATGTTAGTGGCGGTACCCCAACAGCGTCTGTTTCACATGTTAGGGGCGGCTGAATAAATATCTTCTACGGCTGACAACCGTAGTTGTAAATCGGAGCTTGCTCCACTTAAGGTAGATAACCTTTGATAGTCAGATATGGAAAAAAAAATTAGTAAAAGAATTCCACTGTCCAATGCCTCAAGGATGGAGAAGACTACATTGGATTCGGTGGGTAGTCGCCTAAAAGACAAGAATGAATATGAACACTCAAAAATACATACATATAACCAAATATACAAACATAGAATCAAACATAAGCATATTAACTACATTGCGATGCACAATATAACCTCCTTACTGAAAACTGTAAAGCTCAAGAACTTTACAGATGAATTAGATAGGCAAAATATTCTTGTGGTAGAGCTGTAAGAAATGAGAAATTTAACAGAAGATCCGTTTGAATCTCAAGGTTATAGAGTGTACAATGGGAAACCAGGCCAGAGGGTCATGAAACATTGCCCCCAATTTGCTGCAGGATTTATAGTAAATTTGGAGATCATAGATTCTGTAATTGATTTTAAAGCCATCTCACCGAGAATTGAAATTCTAACTTTACAAACCAAAAAACTTTACACCATCAGAAATGCTCATGCACCTACCAATGAAAAAAATTTCCTAACAAAAACTCTGCAAGAAGTCGATAATTTCTGGGATAAAATAAATATGAATAACATCTAGATCCTTATAGGGGACTTTAAACGCTCAACTGGGTAAGGAAAAGAAGTATCGAGATGTAGTAGGAAAGTGGGCTCCTCATAAATATACTAACAGAAATGGCCAAACACTCATAGAAATTTGCAGAACCCGTAGACTAATCTCCAAATCTACATATTTTAAAGGAAAACCACAGAAACTTAAAACATGGAAACTTCCTGATTGGACAAAAAGAGAATGGTAGGTAGACCATGTATGTATGGACAAATTCTTTCATAAGGAAATCCACAATGTCGAAGTTCTAAGGGGAACGACACTGGTTCAGATCATTACTTAATTGAAATCAAGATTAAATTTAATCCATAAGAAGAAAAAGAACAAAATAGAGTTGGAGAGAAAAGGACATACGACACTCATCAGTTAATCCAGAATGCCCAGTATCAACAAAGAACATGAACTAAAAGACTAACAGACAATAAGATGACCTAATACCAATTCTTAAACAGAGTGCAGAAGATCTAGCTCCATTAAATCCAACCTTCCTTGTGGAATGTAAATATGGACTTGCTTAAATGTATTTCCTTTCTCTCACTGGCAGTCATCACGCTCCTAAAGAAGGCCATCCATTAACACTGACAGTTGAGGGTTGACACATAACAGACATGGTCTGCCATTCGCATCGCTGGCACAGTCCTTCACCACACAGAGCCCTTCCCTGCATGAAAACCTCATACAGTACTTAAAACATGTCATTCTATTAAGAACATAATCTCTTTAATCCCATCTTGCACAAATGTCACTGCCAATACCCTTAGCAGGATAAACAAATCACAACTTAAAATAATCATATCGTTCTCACTATCCAATTCCTGCTGACACAGTCTCAAGAAATGTAGACCGGGGTTCATGACCTGATCACGTCCAAGGAAAAGCAACCCTCTTAAACTCAAATGACCTGTCATATAAAAAAAAAAAAAATACTTCTTTAAAATTCAGGAGAGTAAAGGAAATTAATATGAAAGTGCTTCCTTACGGAAAACTCCATCTACATGGAGGTCTTGGATTCGAATCCTACCACCGTTCATAGTACTCCATACAGCAAATCTGCAGCCACGAACCATATGCTACAAAACTCCTACTAATTTACATAAAAAAGAATATCATTATACCATTATTTACCAACAATTTAACCTTTATACTAATGCACTCACAAAATAAATAAAAAATTCCTATTCTGGAACGTTACATCTAATACATTCCCAAAATGTGAACTACATGATGACTGTGAACTAATAATTTAAGTTGAGTAATTACAAAGATCCCTTCATGATTTCTTGCAAATTTTAACTAAATTAACTCACTCAAAAGCTTCCTATACTAAATCTCTGAATAGGATAAATAGACATCCTAATCTAATAATGAATTATTTACAACCTACGCATTCATAATTACGTATAATGGGATTATGCACGTATATGATTACTGCATTGTGCTTTCCGTTCGAGCCTCGGGAAGACCCATGCTGAGAAGACTTAAAACAGCAGCGATCGTCCTTGGAACATAACAAGTACTATATCTGCACAGTTTACTTTCCCCCAAATTCACACTTAGATGCCTACTTATAATTTTTTAGTCAGTTAGAACAATATATTAATTTACTTGGAAATAACGTTATTATAGTGGGTGACTTAAATATCTCTGAAATAGTTGACAGTACGTATGATTTCAACAAAGGAAGTAATATAAGTCAAGAATTAAGCAGGGTCTTACATTTTTCGAATCTCCACTCTGTTAACAATGTACAGAATAGTAATAATAAGACACTTGATCTTGTGTTAACAAATTTATTAGGCATACGTATTGTTGAGGAAATTGATCCAATCATTCCAAAAGACGGGTATCATCTTCCCCTTCAGATAATACTTATAAACTTAATCGAAATAGGAGAAAAGAAAATAATCATCGTTAAGGAGTGCCCAATTCGAGCATTTAACGGTGATCTGAGGCTTCTACACCAAGTGACTCCGAGTGCTCTGGACTGGTTATCAAATTTGGACATTTCCATTTGATATTAGTTTTTTTGTGTACTTGTAAACCCATACGATATATATCATAGAAGGTATAATTTCACAAAGGCTGATTTTGAGAAACTTTACAGTCTGTTGAAGGAAATGGATTGGATTAATACTAAAGAATGCAGAGATGTTAATTTAGCCACACAACTTTTCTATGATAAAATGTATGCTGTATTGGATCAGTGCGTTCCGAAAACGAAAAGCTGCAAGAAAAAATTTCCCATCTGGTTTACAAATTACAAATTAAATTAAAAGAAAAGATTAGAAAGAAGAAATACTCTAAGTATTGCATGCATATATTTAAAACTCTCAGAGCAAAAATAAAAAGAGATATAGCTATTGCATTGTGATAGTACATATATCACACTCCCGAATTATATGTAGAAGTTACAGATATTATTGTCAGTATTTGATTTATTATTATTATTATTATTATTATTATTATTATTATTATTTGTATTGCATTTGTATATTTTGTCATTTATATTTGTAAGCTGGGAGATATCCACATATGTAGGTATGAGTAATTTGTTTTGCACGAGTGGGAAAACATTGCTATCTTGGACTCTGGTAATTCGTATGACTCATGTGGGCATCCCAGTGTCTGATGAGATGTGTTTGTTGATGTTATTGTACTAGGAAAGTTCTATGAGTCATGTGATATACCCCAGCGTTTGTTTATTTCTTGGGACCAAGTATGAGTTCAGAGCATGGTCTTGACGAGAGCATCACACATGATTGGCTGGCAAGGACCAATCCAGACGTATCATCTGAGAGGTAGGGAGAAGCGGATGTATATAAAAACTTCGACATCACTGTATGAAGGAACCACAACTGACTCGGTACGGAGGACAAGAAGGAGTACTGACACACTGTATGAGAAGGAAGTAGTGCTGGATATACGGTATTCGAGTGACACAGCTAAAAGGGACTGGACTTCAAACGTTTGTGGAACGTAGTCTTGTTATGTTCGTGGAAAGTGGCTGATCGACAAATTGTGGAGTGTTTACGCATTAATTATTGTAGCACTTGTGGCGGCCTGGCATTATATGTTGGTGAAAGCTATCTCAGACTTTCCATAATTTATGTTCAGGATCGATAAGCGTGTGTAGCTCAAATGTATATATCTTTACAACAAGTGTTAAAGTCTGTGAACACAGTATTACGAGGTACAGTATCTGTGTGATGTTAGAAGTGCTGATTATGAGAATAGGCAAGTCATATTGATGCAGAGACAGTAAAGGGTATTTATCTACATATATGTACATTGTTCATCGGACTATCTACAAATGGTAGTTAGTTCTCGCTTTCGTTTTCCCACTGTTTTCATTGTTGTTGTAAATATGGAGTCTTCCAGCAATATTTTATGTGTCTATTATATGTATAATTTTGTGTGTTGATGAGGTGCTCATGCACGGATTTTGTTAAGAATATAGTTAGCTATTTTAGAATCAGTGGAGTTATTGATGAACCTAGGTGCAGTTCCTACCTGTTTAGTTGTTTTCAGGAGGTTAGGTAAGGCCTGCAGTAGATGTACCAGTACGCAGCATTATGTACACGCCCTGGGATATAAAGTTTATCATGCTCTATCATAATTCGAGGGATCCATTCTGGTGAACTCTGGCGCCCATACTACGGACATTTCGATACATTATTTTGAGTAATATTAATTTATTTCAAGTATTTTATGAAGTTTTTGAATATTTTCATTTATGATATTTTATTGATTATATTTATTATTATCATCAAAAAGTTACAGCATACAACCAATATGTCCAGAAGATTGAAAATAACTTGAGTAATGATTGTAATGTATTCTGGAACTTTATTAATAATAAGAGGAGATGCTTAAAAAATAACCCACAGTTTGAATTTCAGGGTTGTTAGTTACAAGCACCAGATGACATACCTAATGGATTTGCAGACTATTTCAAAACTATATACTCTCAGTAAAAGTCGAAATATAATTTGGAATTTAGGAATAATGATCAATTAAACGAAATAGGTGTACTTAATATACAGCGTATAACTATACAAGAGGTCCTTAAAGCAATTGACAACCTAAAACCGAAGAAATCAGTAGGACCTGATGATATTCCCTCGTATATTTTGAAAGGTTGTAGAGAAGTGTTAGTGTATCCTTTAACCATTCTCTTCAACCTAATTGTAAAAACAGAGACATTCCCTGACTTATGGAAACATACCAAGGTTATCGTTCTACGTTGCGATTTTATTTTACGTAAATAAATATCATTGCACTTTATAAATTTCATACACGAGAACACGTTCACTTCCTTGTATGAACTACTTTATTTACACTGTACATCTCAACACACAATTATACACAGTAGTAAATTACACACTATATACAACACTCAATAGCGGAGTACCCTGAAGTCGATTCTGACAACTACAGATATCAACAACGCTGACGCGCACACTGTAACATATTCAGACTTGAATTCACTGCCTCGCTCACTTGAGTCCAGTACTCAGACTCCACCTCGGAGCCCAACAGTCACTCCCAGTCCATCACTTGCCTGATTCCCAAGAACCAAGATCTGCGAACTTAGAACTAAGAACTGACTTCACTGACTGACAGCTCGATATTTATACTACTCGATCAACCATCTTAGAATGATCGACTTCTGGAAGAGTTCTTACAGCACTCTAATGAAACACACTCGAAACATTGATCGACCAGCTAGTCGAATGGGTACTCGAACGTTT
Source organism: Anabrus simplex (assembly GCF_040414725.1). NCBI lineage: Eukaryota > Metazoa > Arthropoda > Insecta > Orthoptera > Tettigoniidae > Anabrus > Anabrus simplex. The sequence goes on along the minus strand of NC_090270.1, from coordinate 206,983,130 downwards.
CTCCGATGTGTATGGAAATATCTACAACATTCATAATGTCTCTACATGTATCTGGATAATAAAACCTTACAGTAAGTTTCCAGAACCTTTCACCTGTACCAAATTATTATAGTAAAATAAGTCTAACATACGAACATTATGAAATTTTCTACCGCTTTAACTCTATAGATTTTGAGGTTATCCAATTTTATACTACATATTTACAAAGAAACCATATACTAGTCATGTTTAACACTTAATAAAAGATAATTTTTACTTTACAATGGCGAAAAATGAAAGTATCCTCCTATTCAATACATCATATATTCCGTCGTTAGATGGAGTAAACAAGTTCAGACATGTTTCGGCTCGTTTGAGCCATCTTCAGTGAAAAAATTAGGGGGGTTGGAATAATTTACATAATATGAGTTGAAAAAATGCTAAAAAACATAATGAAAGCGCAAATGAAAAAACAAACAAAAGAGAGCCTAGACGGAAACAAAATAGCACAAATATACAATATTTACATCAATATGCAGAGCAAAAAACAACTTATTGCAACAAAATTCAGTGAAACAGGAGTTAATTTGAAATAATAATTATTATTTCAAATTCAAAATAATAATAATAATAATAATAATAATAATAATAATAATTATTATTATTATTATTATTATTATTATTATTATTATTTCAAATTCAAATTAACTCCTGTTTCACTGAATTTTGTTGCAATAAGTTGTTTTTTGCTCTGCATATTGATGTAAATATTGTATATTTGTGCTATTTTGTTTCCGTCTAGGCTCTCTTTTGTTTGTTTTTTCATTTGCGCTTTCATTATGTTTTTTAGCATTTTTTCAACTCATATTATGTAAATTATTCCAACCCCCCTAATTTTTTCACTGAAGATGGCTCAAACGAGCCGAAACATGTCTGAACTTGTTTACTCCGTCTAACGACAGAATATATGATGTATTGAATAGGAGGATACTTTCATTTTTCGCCATTGTAAAGTGAAAACCGTCAATACGGAATGATTCTAATATCTTGTAATAAAAAATAAAAAAAAAGATAATTTAGCATTAAATAATCTATAATTAGAATATATTAAACATAGTAATTGAAGGTTTTACACCAATTACGATGTCGTACCTACGACAATTATCCCCCCTAAAACCTTCAATATCTACCCTGTGCATTCCTTACTCTAGGTCTTAAATTATATGTAGGTGTCCTTATATCTATTTTTACGTCTCTCTTAGTCCTCACTATTTAAATTACACCTAGACTACCTCAATCACACTGTCTTCTCGTTGGCGTTGTTGAAGTTCACATATCGCAGCCAGATAGTTCAATCGATGGCCACCACCTTCCCATGGGGGATCCGCTGGGTCCAGTTGACAGTGTCCCTGTTCTCCGTAGCAATGATCCACAGGTCCTCGCGCGGCAGTCGACTCTCCACTGACTTTCCCCTTGGTCGTGCCTTTGTGTTCTGCCAGGATGTACGCATCTTCGTAGTCCACTGGTGTGATGCACGGGAGAGGCTCACACGTCGTGGTCTTGGTCCTTTTGAGTCTCCTCTTTTTCCAGGGTGCTGAATTCAACGTTCCTCCCGGCATATGATTTTGTGCCGGGACTAGTGTCCTGGTCAGGTGGCACCCTTGTATGTTGGTTGTCGTCGCCACAATGATCCCGTCATCCCGTGGAGTTTCCATCTTCACGACGCCGGAGCTGCCATCACTGCTAGCAGGCTTCACCCGTGTCTCCAGAGCTGTCGTACTTTCACACAGCGCACTCGCTGTTTCCGCTGGGCCTTGAACTACGGACTCCACCGAGTCTCATACTTCGTTGTCCAACGACTTGATTTGGTCCTTTATTCCTTGAGACTGGGCCTCGGTTTTCCACCTGAGTTTTTCAGACTGGGCCTCGATTATCTGCCCGAGTTTTTTGGACTAGGCCTGAATTTTACCCTCGAGTTTTTTGGACTGGGCCTGAATCAACGCAGTTAGTTGTGCTAACATAGTGCTTACCCGGTCGTTGGTTTCTTCCTCCGAGGTGACTTCGAAGTTGAAACTGTCTAGGTCCTCTCCGTTGTCTATCAAATCCTGGTGCAGCATCTCTTGTAAATTCGCTTTTCTTCCAGCCGTCGGTAAACCTCGGGATGTCAGCGCTTTCCGTAACATCACCAAGCTCATTTGGTCAATCTTCATTGCTGAAGTTTTGAAGTGTCCTGTCATGGTCGCCAATTTATCATTCTACATTGCAATTTTATTTTATGTAAATAAATATCACACGAGAACACGTTCACTTCCTTGTCTAAACTACTTTATTTACACTGTACGTCACAACACACAATTATACACAGTAGTAAATTACACTATATACAACACTCAAGAGCGGAGTACCCTGAAGTCGATTCTGACAAGTACAGATATCAACAATGCTGATGCGTGCACTATAACATATTCAGACTTGAATTCACCGCCTCACTCACTTGAGTCCAGTACTCAGACTCCACCTCGGAGCCCAACAGTCACTCCCAAGTCCCAAGAACCAAGATCTTCGAAGTATTCTGAGAAGTATTCGATCGTCTCAAATAACCAACAAGACTAGTCACCACTCTGTCAACACTAGGGTTTTCAACACGCGCTACATTGCGAATTCTCCCACATCTAAGGCTTTATTGAACACCCTATTTGTTGAATCTACGCTAGACAGCTCGCGACTACAATCTATTACATTATTCTAGAAGGAAACACAACACTTCTATACTGATGCTTCAAGCGCCTTTTGACCTTATTACGCAACCACTTGGAGTCAATAACTCTGCTGTATTACACGTACCTGATTCTCAGTCAACAACGCTCGAAGATTTATTTTTCAATATTTTTAATTAATCCACGCTTCATTAATGTCAAACAATCTGTACAATCCAAATGTATGTCAGATCATTATGACTATGTCTCGTTCTACAAATAACTAATGTGTACTTTTTTAGATGAACACTAGTATTCATTCCATGTACATATAATACTATGACAAGTTCATTATTGAATTTTATTTGCATTTAAGTATTGCTTTTTCCACAAACTGGATTTTATGACTGTTTTATCTTGTATTAAAGCATGTATTATACTTTAATGAGAAACCCAGTTCAGAGCCCTGACTTAGCTTTAGATTAAGTATGGCTGAAGATGCTTACAAAGCCTAAATGAAACATGTCCCATTTTAACATGTATGTATTATTTGTATCTTAGACTTAGAGATTGTAAAGTATTGGAATGGTGGTTTTAAAATAAATTTGAAACTTTTACATTCTGTACTCCAATACGGCTATCATAATGAGACTCATAACGTGTAATAATAACTGGAGGGTGTATCGTAGAGATAGGATAGGAATGGTAGGAGGGGGAGTATTCATTCTCGTGAAAGAAGAATTTGTAATCTACGAAAAGTTAAAGATGACAACACGAAATTCTAAGGGCTAAAGATAATAGGCAATTTGATGTCTTTGGAGTGTACAGACCAGGGAAGGGTAGCGCAGATGCTGATTCCGAATTATTTTATAAGATAATCAGCTATGTGGGAAACGATAAGGAAAGGAACGTGATTGTAGCGGGTGATCTCAATTTACCAAATGTCAATTGGGAAGGTAATGCGAACGACAGGAAGCATGACCAACAAATGGCAAATAAGTTAATATGGGAAGGGCACCTAATTAAGAAAGTGATGGAACCAACTAGAGGGAAGAATATTCTGGATGTGGTGCTGGTAAAACCAGATGAGCTCTATAGAGAAACCGAAGTAATAGGTGGTATTTAGTGATCACGAAGCTGTTTTTGTGGTAATTAAAAATAAATGTGAAAGAAAGGAAGAGATTAAAATTAGGACTGTTAGGCAGTACCATATGGCTTTTAAAACAGGTGTGAGGGAGTTTTTAATAAATTACTATGAGCGGTGGAAAACGGTAAATAAAAATGTAAACAGACTCTTGAATGGGTTTAAAACAATTATTGAGGAATGTGAAAATAGGTTTGTACCTTTAAAGGTGGTAAGGAATGGTAAAGATCCACTATATTGTAACAGGGAAGTAAAGAGACTAAGAAGGAGGTGCAGTTTGTAAAGAAATAGAGTTAGAAACGGCTGTGGATGTAAGGAGAAATTGAAGGAACTTACTAGGAAATTGAATCTAGCAAAGAAGTCAGCTAAGGATAACATGATGGCAAGCATAATTGGTGGCCTTACTAATTCGAGTGAAAAATGGAAGTGTATGTATAGGTACTTTAAGGCAGAAACAGGTTCCAGGAAAGACATTCCAGGATTCATTAATGAACAAGGGGAGTGTGTATGCGAGGATCTTCAAAAGAGTGAATGAATACTGATCTGCATTTAGGGCAGTCGCCCAGGTGGCAGATTCCCTATCTGTTGCTTTCCTAGCCTTTTCCTAAATTATTTCAAAAACATTGGAAATTTATTGAACATCTCCTTTGGTAAGTTATTCCAATCCCTAACTCCCCTTCCTATAAATGAATATTTTCCCCAGTTTGTCCTCTTGAATTCCAACTTTATCTTCATATTGTGATCTTTCCTACTATTATAAACGCCACTCAAACTTTTTCGTCTACTAATGTCATTCCACGCCATTTCTCCGCTGACAGCTCGGAACATACCACTTACATAAAATCAGCTTCATGGTCCGTATCGCACTTCAATAGATTCACAATGAAGTATTTATTTATTTTCCACCTAGTCGATACAATGATTGCCTAAGGCAATTTTTATTGGTCAAAAGTGGTACATGTTTCGTATATTATCAACATCTTCAGCCACATAACACAGTTTAGATGAAAAATATAAAATTGACAAAGTAATGCTTTAGAGGAAGTGTCCTTGAAATTAACATAAGATTGACAAGATTAAAACAAACAAATAACTCAAGAGAAAATATATAAATTATTTCTACAATAGAAAGCAGTCGTCAAGGAAACACTTGTACAATATTCCATAGAGAAATTGTCCTAATAAATATTCTTTTCTTAATAATCCATGAAAAAAGATCAATTTATAAATTAAAAATTATACATTTTATAAGTAATTATTGAAATGAAGAAATCCTGATATCACAGTGCGGCTCTTATTATTAATGTAGATGAAAATATAACTAATTCCTAGTTGTCAAATCTTATTAAGCCTGCTTTCCTTTGGAACAGTAACGCATCATCAATATTACACCCGGCGCAAAACTGTGAAAGAATGACAGGAGTTACTGTTCCAAAGGAAAGCAGGCTTAATAAGATTTGACAACTAGGAATTAGTTATATTTTCATCTACATTAATAATAAGAGCCGCACTGTGATATCAGGATTTCTTCATTTCAATAATTACTTATAAAATGTATAATTTTTAATTTATAAATTGATCTTTTTTTATGGATTATTAAGAAAAGAATATTTATTAGGACAATTTCTCTATGGAATATTGTACAAGTGTTTCCTTGACGACTGCTTTCTATTGTAGAAATAATTTATATATTTTCTCTTGAGTTATTTGTTTGTTTTAATCTTGTCAATCTTATGTTAATTTCAAGGACACTTCCTCTAAAGCATTACTTTGTCAATTTTATATTTTTCATCTAAACTGTGTTATGTGGCTGAAGATGTTGATAATATACGAAACATGTACCACTTTTGACCAATAAAAATTGCCTTAGGCAATCATTGTATCGACTAGGTGGAAAATAAATAAATACTTCATTGTGAACATACCACTTAGTCGAGCAGCTCTTCTTCTTTCTCTCAATTCTTCCCAACCCAAACTTTGCAACATTTTTGTAACGCTACTCTTTTGTCGGAAATCACCCAGAAGAAATCGAGCTGCTTTTCTTTGGATTTTTTCCAGTTCTTGAATCAGGTAATCCTGGTGAGGGTCCCATACACTGGAACCATACTCTAGTTGGGGTCTTACCAGAGAAAAGTATTCAGACAGCAGTATGTATATATTGTTGGTTACAAGGATAATGTCCAGATAGAGGAGGTGACTAATACTAAATAAGTATTAAAATTTACCTATGACAGCAATGATATTTACAGTAAGATACAAAAGTTGAAAACTAGAAAAGCAGCTGGAATTGATAAGGTTTCCGGGGATATACTAAAGACAATGAGTTGGGATATAGTACCATATCTGAAGTACTTGTTTGATTATTGTTTGCATGAAGGAACTTTACCAAATGAATGGAGAGTTGCTATAGTAGCCCCTGTATATAAAGGAAAGGGTGATAGACATAAAGCTGAAAATTACAGGCCAGTGAGTTTGACATGCATTGTATGTAAGCTTTGGGAAAGCATTCTTTCTGATTATATAAGACATGTTTGCAAAATTAATCACTGGTTTGATAGAAGGCAGTTTGGATTTAGGAAAGGTTATTCCACTGAAGCCCAACTTGTAGGATTCCAGCAAGATATAGCAGATATCCTGGAATCAGGAGGTCAGTTGGACTGTATCGCGATTGACCTGACTAAGGCATTTGATAGGGTAGATCATGGGAGACTACTGGCAAAAATGAGTGCAATTGGACTTGACAAAAGAGTGACTGAATGGGTGGCTCTGTTTCTAGAAAATAGAACTCAGAGAATTAGAGTAGGTGAAGCTTTATCTGTCCCTGTAATAATTAAGAGGGGAATTCCTCAAGGCAGTATTATTGGACCTTTATGTTTTCTTATATACTGGTATATCAATGATGTGTAAAGAAGTGGTTCAGAGATAAGGCTTTTCACAGATGATGTTATTTTGTACAGAGTAATAAATAAGTTACAAGATTGTGAGCAACTGCAAAATGACCTCAATAATGTTGTGACTCGACTAAGTGGTATGTTGGTATAGATGTTGATTCCCATTTATGTCCAAGTAGGCATCAATTTTTGGTAATGAGCAGGGAACGGATTTATATGTAAATACATATCTCTTTAGGAAGCTAAAATTAATTATATTTTGCATTATCTTTACGAATCATGACGTGTGGAGTTGAAAAATGGAGTATTCATTTTCCATATTTTTCCATATTTTGGAGTTTAGCACATATGTTCCATATTCTTTGTCATTAAAATCAATATAGTCCATATTTCGACTAAAAAGTAGTCCTGTCAATAATGGAGAAATAAATTTAAAATCTATATTCGAAAAATTAATATTTTAACTGGTGTGCAGGTGATTATCACGCCTGTCTACGTCTGGGCTGATAAAATAAGCTCATAAGCCGGTGCGAAGAAAGAGACAGGTTGAGCCCGGAAGTGGTGGAGATCAGCCGGTCAGTACCCACTTACAGCAAATACAGTAGAGACAATACGCGACACTTACGGATTTCGCCTTGCTAAAATGGAAGACAATTCGACGGTGGCGCTCCTAGTGACTTGACCTGAACAAATCACGCTAAATTCAAATATCAATGGAAATGTATATACAGAAATGGATAAATAAATTACGTCTAGAAAGAAAGTGGTATTGAGATATTAACTTCGAAGTTGCTAAAGCAATTCTGGATAAATGAATGAAGAATTATTTAAAAGGTTATTATTCAAAGACTGAAATTAGACATATAAACAAGATATGAAATGGGCTGCTGTGAAATAGCTTTATCTTTCATTTATGCATTACTTTTTTAGCTTTAACATTCCTGCCTGAACTCTTACGGTTGGATTCGTCTTTTTTCTCATTTTAAAACATTGTATCATCACATTAAGACACTTGTCAATAAAAATATCAGCACATTCCTTACACATATGATGCAATGAATTAACATTTAATAGCTGGACAATTTTCCTCTTAACATGAAGCCTACTAACAGAAAGAAAATCTATAAAATCCCGGCTTTAATCTGAGAAGAGGGATAAAAGAAAGAAAAGTATGAAAATGTTGTCGATAGTGATGCTTTGAGGAATATTTGCGTACAATTAGAGTAAAAATGTAACATACCCTTGGCTGTATAGTTGAGGATTTTTAAAGTCGCTGGCCTGGAAATGATCTGAACAGATCTTATAATTCTTATATAAGCGTAACATCCCTTCTTTCTTGTACACCTTATCCAAATCACTTCCGTGACATTTCAAAACCCACAGATCACACCTACAACAACACATCGGTATTGAAAGTTAACTGCTGCACTATACAATAAAATATGCGTATTACATTTTTATGGGTCGAGCAGGTCAGAAGATTATGAAGTACTATAAAAATCTCTGTCACTGGAAGAGTATATATCCAAACACAATATTACTTACATGTTCTTGTTACGGGTGAACCTGAAGAACGACCGCGCATTTTTCTCTACTTCGTAATTACTGCAGCCAAACACAGCACTTACCTTTCCCCTCATGTTGAGGGGAGATATCAAGGAATGACACACGCTACTATTTAATTATGTCAACTCACTGAAAACGCATAAATAACACCAAAAACTTCACACAAAAATACACGTGCTCTTATGAGAGAATCAGTACTGTTCAGGTCTATCCGCTAGAGTGAGCTCCAATAGCTGTCCCTCGATATCTCGCTCAGTGTCGCGTATTCTCTCTACTGTATTTGCTTACAGCACTGATAAGCTGCATTACATAACATCGACTGTGTCTGTGACGTAATTTTGTAACTAGGGAAATCTCATTCATCGACTATGTGCTGGTGGTTTCCGGATTAGTTCGTAATTCTCGCATTCCCTTTGATTGCTTCATAACTCCATCTAGTTCACTACCAGTCATTCACAGTTTGAATTAGCAGTGAGACGGATCATAGTGTTCTTGTACGTTAAGTGTGTGCAGTTGTATAGTGATATTCATAGAAGACATTAACGTTGTTACAATATGCCTAAAGTAGCTCAGTCAACCAGTTTAAAATTGAAAAGTTACGTATCAGAATTTAAAGAAGATGGTTTATCAACTGACAGTAAGATATTATTTTGTAATTTGTGTCATTGTACAGTGACATCTACTCAAAGGTTCCTTGTGCAACAGCACGTTTCAACCAGTAAACACCAGGCTAACAAAAAACGAGATTCCAAGCAGAGACAGTTGTTTCCGACGCAACCAGCAACTTCCAGTGTAACGTCCGAGTTCAGCACCGATCTCTGCCGTGATCTCATCTCTGCTGACATACCTCTCTTCAAACTGAATAATCAGTGCTTCAGGGAATTTCTCGAGAAATGTACTAAACGATCCATCCCGGATGAGTCAACGTTCAGAAAAACGTACTGTTCAGCCATATACGATGAAACTGTTCAGAAGATAAGGCAAGAGATTAAAGACGGTCCAATTTGGGTTTCCATTGATGAGACAACAGACAAAGAAGGCAGGCTAATTGGCAATGTAGTCATTGGTTTGTTAAGCGAAGATTATTGTAAACGGATTCTCTTAGACTGTGATGTTCTAGAAAAGTGCGATAACAAAACTATAGCAAAACTGTTCAATGAGGCTATGGGTATCCCCTGGCCACAGGGCGTTAAGTATAATAAAGTGTTACTTTTTATTAGCGATGCCGCACCTTATATGATAAAAGCCGGAGAAGCATTATGTGTTGTATATCCTAAGATGACTCATTTAACATGTGTAGCACATGCCTTTCATCGTGTGGCAGAAGTGATAAGAGGCAGTTACCCCAAAGTAGATTTATTGATTTACTCAGTGAAAAATGTTTTTCTCAAAGCCCACAGAAGAGTTCATCTTTTGAAAGAAATGTACCCAGAGATTCCATTGCCGCCTAAGCCGATTCTAACTAGGTGGGGTACGTGGTTGCAAGCGGTTGAATATTATGTTGAATATATAGACTGTATTAAGAACGTTCTGCATGCCATGGACTCTGAAGATGCAGCCTCACTTGAAGCCGCGAAAACAGTTGTCTGCGATACAAGTGTGAGAAATGACTTATGTTACATTCAGCATAATTTTTCATGCATCACAAAAACACTGAAAAGGCTCCAAAACTCGCATCTCTCACTTTCTGAAAGTTGTGAAATTGTGAATAAAACTGTGGAACAACTAAATCGTGGTACAGGTTAAGTTACAGATGTAGCAAACATGAAGATGGCCACTGTACTTTCAAAGAACCCTGGATATGAAGAAATGACAAAGGTTTCTGCAATGCTGTGTGGAGATTTAAGTGTAAAATTAACATTGGATTTAACCCCAGCAGATATTGTGAAAGTGAATTATGCCCCTATTACCTCTTCCAATGTTGAACACAGTTTCACTCAATATAAATCTGTCCTTAGAGATAATAGGAGATGATTCACTTTCCAGCACGACCATTTTGTAATCCATTGTTTTGGTAATTGAGAATAAAGGATTGTGTGTTCTTCAAATATATTAAAATGAGAAATGCAACATTATGTTGCATGTAGATCTACTTTATTTAGCTTCTTCGAACTTTGATATTAAATAGAAATTAATGTTATATGTGTAATTTTAAGTCCATATATAATTCCACATTTTAATAAAAATAACTAAATATATATGTACATATTTCAGTAATTATTAGTACATATAAATCCGTTCCCTGGTAATGAGACAGGGTCTCTCATAGTGCATTGGCACTGCCGGTGGCTCCAGTTGGCCTACGCAGTGGCCTACGCGAATGCACTAGCTATGCGTCTTGGTAGGTGTGCTAGGTACCAACTGATGAGCCCAGCCTAGCACACGGGGGCGAAACGCTGGTTGCCATGAATGAGTTGGCTGGAAAATTTATAATGTCCAATAACGGACCCTTTATATTGGATTATAAGTGGTATGTTCCAAGCTGTCAGTGAAGAGATGGCATGGGCTTGCTTGCTTGCTTGCTTGCTTGTTTGCTTGCTTGCTTGCTTTTAATAGGAACTTTTGTAGGACTTTATATGTAAGGGTCCTTAAAATAGATTGAGTACCTTTGACAATTCCCATATGGTAAAATCAAAAATCAGTATGTGTGCCCCAAGTCGGCTTAGTATCCAAATAAAAATCCTAACAGCTTAATGGGTTCATTATCTTCATTAATTAGATGAGTAAAAATTAAAGCAAAGTAGCAAAGTCATCTCCGTACAGGCCATGAGGGCCCCTGGAGGGGTGGAAGGTAAAGGCTTCCACCATCCGTAACCTCGGCACTTGGTGGGGTAGAGTGGTTTGCTCTACGCCCGACCGCCTTTGCCCCCAGGAATTAACCTGGTACTCAATTTTGGTGTAGGCCGAGTGAACCTCAGGGCCATGTGCACCTCCGGAAGTGGAAATCTTGTTTCTAAAATTTTACGACTTCCTGACAGGGAATCAAACCCACGTCCTTTCGGGTAAACCGAGCCCGCCTTTATCGCCTCGGCCAGGCAGCCCCTTAATTAGACTTTGTTAACTGTCTAACTTTGTCTACAGTATTAACATTTGCTATAAAAGTTGTATCTTCCGCATATAAGACTGAACTGGCTGTATAGTTCACACTGTAAACTAGATAATTTATTAGCACACACCGCCTTGTGCCATGTTTAATATAAAGATTACATGACCCCACGCCTTCCACTTCAACTGCTTGTTTACGACGATCTAGGTATGATCTCAGCATACCTAGCTGCTTATCTTTAACTTATTAATGTGATTTTGCAATAAAATTTGTAACGTAATCTGAGCAAGCCTCTTCTTTTCTAAAGCAAAGAAAATGTGTTCAGGCAGGGAGTCAATTGGTCCAATAGTAGGTTTACCCAGTCAAAATCCAAAATGTTCATTACTTAGATTATTAGTTTTTAAAAATCTACCCATTGCTTTACCATAATACAGCCTAGAATTTTTCAAAATACTGGGACAACTGAAACTTACTGGTTGTTGCCCAACTCATTATGTTTGCCATTTTAAATACTAGGTTTACTCTTGAATACTGTTGAGTTTCTGGAAACACTCCCGTTTCCAAACTGTCTTTAATACAGATAGTGAAAGGTTTAAGAACATGATCTGTTATTGATTTCAGAAAATGATTTGATATGCCGTATGATTTGGCTGTGTGAAGCTTTAAGTTTCTTCACCATACTTTTAACTTCACGAATAGATACAGTCTTCCACCTAAAATCAAATTTTGGAACTGTATGGGTTCGGGCAGTCAAGTCCATAAAATCAATATTGAGGAGTCACCCATGTTTTGATACTAATCATCCACTGACTGGGACCAATGACCTATAGATGTTGGTCCCTTTAAACAGCATCATGTACTGACTGAACAAAATGATGAATAAATGAATTGCTTGCTTGTTGTTTAAAGGGAACTAACATCTAAAGTCATTGACCCAGTAAATTCATTGAAGGATATATCAGTTTTTTTTTTTTTTTTACCTAATTCTATTAATCTCCTTATTAATTACCACTTTTTATTTATTTACTGTCCCAGCAATAAAATTCTCATTGGCTTTCAACTTTAATTACTGCTTGTTTATATGATTTACTTTCATTCTTGTATAAATCTATATATTCCTTATTCCCATTCTCTGACAATATATAGCTTAACATGACTCGATTCCTCATATTCTCCAACTCTACTGTATACCAGTTTAATCCATTTAAGATTGGTCCAGAATTTTGACTAGGCCTACTATAATGAGAGGGAAGCACCTTTCAAACAATATTAAAAAGGTCTTGAAAAAAATAATCAAATTTTCTACCTTTGATATTATTTTGAACTCCACCCATCAATCTCCCCAATATACATAACTTAACCTTGCTATTACATTTTAGCCTTCTGTCTTCCAAAAAAATTAATATGCTCAAGGATGTATCCAGCTCACACGTAAGTAAAACAAACAAACAAACAAACAAACAAACAAAAACAACAACAACACGCACACGTTTATACAACCTATTTAACAGGCACTCTCTATCAGTTATTCTGATACCTACCTTCCTTTCTTCTTTCTCAGATTTTTTAAAATGACCTGAGGGAACGCAAGTATGAAGAGAGGAGCACCCACAACTAGCTTTCCTTGATTTCAATATGTCACGCACAGCAACATAAACCTTAATAAGGAAGTCTAATACAAACTAGCTTGTTTTTTATCATTGATATAGACTGAGAAAGAGCTATGTATCTGTAAACAGGTTACTAAACCTCTTATTCTAATGAACACGATGTCCCCGCATATTTGCGGCCCAACAATGCACTTTGAATAACCGTTGGACGTAGTACTGGCATTTAACATTAGATATCTGAGCCTGACACCAGTATGTCAATGATTCTTCATAAATTCTAAGAATTGTATCCAATTTCAACCTCAGCATATAGAACTTTTGTAATATCTAGTAATCTTGGGGCCAGTGTAAAACCCTTCAACCCCAAAACGGTACCATATGTATACATCTTAATGTTAAGTATTTTTTAGAATAGTGGCAATCACTAACATATTTTTCAGCAGTGATATAGATAGAGTATAAGCTATGTGTCCGTGAACTGGTTGCTGAAGCTCTTATTCTAAGGAACATGACGCCTCCGCATATTTTCGGCACAACAATGTACCTTAAATATCTCATAAACCATTGTACATAATAGTGGCATTTAGCAGTCCGACTCGTTGGCTGAATGGTCAGCGTACTGGCCTTCGGTTCAGAGGGTCCCGGGTTCGATTCCTGGCCGGGTTGGTGATTTTAACCTTCATTGGTTAATTCCAATGGCCCAGGGGCTGGGTGTTTGTGCTGTCCCCAACATCCCTGCAATTCACACACCACACATAACACTATCCTCCACTACAATAACATGCAGTTACCTACACATGGCAGATGCCGCCCACCCTCATCGGAGGGTCTGCCTTACAAGGGCTGCACTCGGCTAGAAATAGTCACACTAAATTATAATTATTAATATTATTATTATTATTATTATTATTATTATTATTATTATTATTATTATTATTATTATTATTATTATTATTATTATTGTACCGGGTGGTACACCTCCACGCTGCTAGTTCAAATATTGCGCCAATTGAAACTCCTCTACAGGAGAAGGTCTGAACTTTAAAAAACTGTATCAACTCACTGTTTCTCCGAAGATGGCTCTGTGTGAATTTTGAAGTGTTTTTGTTTATCATTGATCAAGAAGTGTGGACATTCTCTAACAGATGTCTCTACAAAAAAAAAAACTATGATCATGCACTCTGGTGCAAAGGAATGAACCTTCTTGAAGAAATTTTGTATTCAAAAGTTGTTGTCTTTACTAAAATTTTGTCTTTTATTTTTGGGTTGGCAATATTAATCCTTTCTTCCGCCAGGTTTGAACTTAGCCAATCCCGAATTTATTTAATTAATTCTTAGCCAATCATGTATGTCTTCTTCGATATGGATATGTAGCTCTAAGCTATCCAATAAAGTTGAGGGGGTGTGTCTACTCATTCTTGAAAGGTCTCGAATTTTCCACGAGGGTATAAAAACTGCTGATTTTCTTGTCTCCGGGCCACTGGTATAACATCTAACTCAGTGTGTGAATATGTAGCAGGGGGCGGGAAGCGCCTAGTTCTTCAGTCAGCAGATCTTCAACAAGGTAATGGCCTTTTAACATCTTTATTTCTTGCTAGCTCAGCAGTCTAACTCTCGGGGAGGGTTCGAATCCTTTAATATGTAACCCATCTTTTTAAAATGTAAATTCCTTTTCTGTCTATGTAAAATCTACAAATCTCTTCTACTGTAAAGCGGGGATAGAGAGTGCTTTACCCTCTCGAGCTCCCCTTCATTTTGAAATTGAGGTGACTACGTTTTCATAACTGTTTCTTCTCTTCCTTAATGTATTAAAGTTTTCTCATACAAGTCACCTCCCTAGCTTGGGAATAGCCCCTGTATTATCGGCCTAGCGCCACATAGGTTTTAAAAAAAAATTTAGTGTAGGAGTGCAAGTAATCGCCTCCATTCAATTATGTATTTTGGGCCATTTATTTAACTCGTTTTGTTTTCCTTCCTGAGAAGGCCCAGTAGATTGGGTACAAGGTACCCCTGTACCATTATATGTGTGCCTTGAGGGCAGTTAGTGTGAAGTCTGCTTATGGCCTCTTGATAGGCTTGAACTTTGAGAGCGGGTCTGTTTTCTAAATTTCATTTCTTAACATTGTAATTAGGAGCAAGTGCTCCTTGGCATGATGGGGTTTTCTGCCCCTTTGTTCAATTTTGTACCTTGGTAAAGTTGGGCTAATAGCTCAAGGATTGTGATTGTGGGGCTCGAAGCCCAGTCCTTGTAAATATCCCCTAACACTTGTAATTTCTTTGTATCTGATTTTGGCCTGTTGTTGACTTGTTAAGTTTTCAAATTCTATGTCTCCATTGTTAAGTTTTGAAAATATAACCTTTGTTGAAATTTTAATTCATCTTTCGAACTTGTAGTTAGACCCATTCCAGCCCGCACCTTCTTTCACTTCTGCCTTCCACGGATAACTCCGTAACAATTATTATTTATGGCATTTAGCACAGATAACTTGACACCTGAATGTCAGTGATTCTTGTTAAACTCTAAAAATTATATCCAAGTCCAACCTCAGTAATGTAATTTTTGAAAATAGTCCCTTAACCCCAAAACTGTACCATATGTATATATCTTAACATTAAGTAATTTTAGAATAGTGGTATCATGTTTATTTATTGGCATCCTTGTTTAATTTTAATTTTAGTAGTATTTATTCTGTACAGTCGCTATTAAGTAGGTTCTCTAGCGGCTGAAGATGACCTATTTACGGGTCGAAATTGGTATTGTCCTTTTATGTAAATAACATTGACACTGTAAAATAAAGTATTGATTAGGTGGAGAACTCATCCTTCATACTTGAACTGATTATTTGGCAGATTTTCTAGGTATAGTGTTCTCTAGCTTCAGTCAAAGGGCTTGATGATCGAAGCCTAGGCCAGTCATGGCTGTGTTGAGTGTGAAATGAAAAATGAAAATCTACAGCCTGTTTCCTGTCATTCGACCCGGTCAGGAATGGAATGAATGGAACCCCCATCTAACAGCGAGGATAGGACGAAGCCTGTCGCACTCCTCTGGGGCAATGATAAATGACTGACAGATGAAATGTTAATGGAGTGTGTTGCTGGAATGAAAGATGACAGGGAAAACCAGAGTACCCAGATAAAAACATGTCCTGCCTCCACTTTGTCCAGCACAAATCTCACATGGAGTGACCTTGGTTTGAACCACGCTATCCAGCGGCAAGAGGCCGGCACGCTGCCGCCAGAGCCATAGAGGCTCCTGTGTTGGGTGTACTAGTGTTAAAGATATTATCAAGGACTGCTTTCCCTCCTGTAGGACAGTAGTTAGCATAATAAAAATTGAAAGAACACAGCAAATTTAGAAAAAAATAGGTATGTTTTTTATCTTGAGTGACGTCGAAATTGATTTCTCCACAGATATACACCTAAACCCATTATATCAAACTAATTATAATGACAACCTTTCCATCTGTTCAAGAAATACATCTACATCCCTATTAGGAGAATGAAACAACAACCATATCAAGATCATATATGAACATTGCAGTAACATCAAAATCTAATCCTACACATAAAACGGAAACTTGTATTACCTTACATTTTAAAGTACCATACTCAAAGCAAATGCTGCCACATCCCCGTTTTTGTGCTCCTTTGTACAATATGTTGACTGCAGTACATAACCATTTGACATTACGGTAAGGGAAGAAGTTAATACTGTAGTCTGTACTGTGGAAAAGATCTTGAGTTGTTGACAACGTGGTAAACTATAGAAAAGATGGTCTTATTGCCAACATGGATGATAATAAACCGGTGGCCTATTTAGAGGAAAACGATATAATAGCAGTTGAACTAGATTCCAAAAATGATTGTGATAGTGATACGATAACAGGAACCCCAGTAGCATCACCAGCATCAAAGAGGGAGTGCTATTATGGTCGCAGTATATCGGATGAATGCAAACTTTTAAATATCTCCAGAAATATTACTTCTACCGAAAATGTTAATAATAATGATAGAAAATTGAATATCCAATTATATGTATCTAACACATTTTACAAGGCATATTTTTTAAGTAAGTACCATTTTGAAATAAATGAAAAACAAACAGAGATTTTTAACAATTTTATTTTTATATGAAAGCCCGTACATTACTCTACTTTTCAACATAATTCCCACCAATATTGAGGCACTTGTCGTATCATACGAGCTTTTGCATACCATCCTCATAGAATTTGGCCACCTGATTTGTCAGCCACTGCAACACGGCCATCTTGACACCATCATTGTCGTCGTGGCGTTTGCCGGCCATATATTTCTTCAATTGCACCAAATCTTCACTAAAGACTGAAGGTCACCCACTCCGTTCTTCATCATGCACATCTGCGGCCACCTTTAAATGCTTGAACTTATTTCCTAACCGTTCCATCGCTCGTAATGTTTAGTCCGTAAACTGCACAGATCTCACGATGAATATCGATAGCTTTCAAACCTTTTGCACTCAGAAAACGAATAATAGACTGGACTTCACAATGGGCGGGACTCTCGATCGGCGAGGCCATTTCAAATGCTTGCCAACAAACGTACACAGGGGCGACTATTGCCGTAATGCCGACCGCAGCGCTGCATCGGTGGAATATCAAAATGGTACTTACTTAAAAAACATGCCTCTTACAAAATATACCATATCCTTCACCATTACAAAATGTTGGTAGAATGATCTGGTTCCAGTAATTATTTTTCTTATCAGCAGTATAAAGAAACTTAGAGGTGCAGGCTATATTGTTGTGTACATTGTAATTTTGCAGTTTTAATGAATAACTTGAATGTAGAAGAAAATGACTACAAAATATGGATGAGATGGTCTGGTGGCATGATGTTTCTTTTCTTTCAGCTATTGAATAGAATTTAAGGGTGTATGTTCTTGAATTGTATTCATTGTTGCAGTTTTCATTAGTAATTAGGATAAACTGCAAAATGGATGAGCAATAATATTTAGTACCTGTTACGATAGACAGGAGAACATGATATTCAGAAACAGAAGGGATGAGTGCATTTTAAAAATACTGGTAACTTTTTGGGGTGGTTGAATTTAACAAATTTGTATTAATCGTTTTGTTAAAAATTGAGTGTAGATTTCACTTATGTTCTTGGATTCGTGCAATATGACACATGTATTTCTGAAATGAGACTTATAGTTCAAAAATAAATGTTTTTTTATAAACAGTTTTCACATTGATACCAATTTAAAAATAATATGCAAGTATTTTTTTTCCTTTTATGAGCATTTACTATTAAAGCATGACATATTGATTATAAAATGTGGCATGAATAATGCATCAGTCTTAAAGTTCAATTTTTACAGTAATTACCAGTAATACTTTTGTATAAAAAACTGCAGTGTCACTGAAAATGGCTTGGCACTTTTACCCAATATTTTAGGAAATGGCTTGGCACTAAGAGGGTTACTCTTTGTTTACAGCTGCTGAACAACATGGGCGTTTGTCTTCTGTACCTGGGACGTCTCAAAGAAGCATTATCCTTGTTGGAGGGAGCAGTGAATAATAACCCCACCCGTGGACTGCATGAGTCTCTTCTTCTTAATGTCTGTACTCTCTATGAGTTGGAGAGTTCCTTAAGTGATCAGAAAAAACTCAATATGCTCAAGCTTATTAGCACCCATAAAGGAGATGGCATATATGTTGGCTGTCTAAAACTGCAGATGTAGACTGTTATCTTTACGTAAAGGGCATGTTTTTATTCTCAAGTCTAAAGCTAGTATATCAAAATAATATAGGCACGTTTTGTTTCACATTTTGAAATTTCTGTATCACTCACTTCTGTTTATATATTCTTATGTACAGTATTTATCTTGTGAAAAATATAACTGTAAATTATGATTTAGTGTTATCATGTGAAGTTAAGAAAGGACAATGATGCTGATTCTCTAAAACTTTATTGCATCCTTCCCTCAATTGCTGAACAAGCTTTGTTATAGCTGTATGTTTTATGTTTAGGCAATTGCCGATGTAAAATGTGCCACCTTAGGGGCACCTATAGCCCCTAGAGGACGTCTTCAGGTGGTGATTGATAGTGAGGTTCACATACAAATGGATTTGGTTCAAAGACCCTGCAAATAATACCTTGAAAACCAACAGGTAGCTCACTCCTAGGAGCTTTATAATACGGGGACACCCTCTTTCCAGAGGTCATAAATATGGAGAGCCCAAGCACAAGGGTATGAGGGAAAATTCCAACATTTCACTTGAGAGAGAATATGGCTTCGATACAGCAAATGAAGCAGAAGAGGCATCTTTTTGAAATGTTCAACAGCTAAACAAGTGAAGGAGGAACCTTTATTGTAGCTTTGGTTTCCAGCGGCTGAGCAGGTGGAAAAGGCTATTGCCAGACGGCCTGGCTATAAAGGCACATCTCAATTATTCTTGAATCTGGAGCAGTTTGTTGCCTTACCGATGCTTGATACTTCATGTTGCCTGCAATATTCGTCATTGTGAATAGTTCTGAAATCATAGTGCATGGGTCACCTCCTGGCAAGTACAGATCCACCTTGAACTAATTCATGCCAGTGCCACTTTCTCCAAGTCACTTTTCACTCCATTTCAAAGTCCTATGGCAGTGGAATAAGGACACTGGGAGAAGGTTTTTGGATAAAACTAGAAGCCTCTGCACGTTGGCAGGAGGTGTGTGATAGTCATCTTTTTTGAGAACTGAGGCTACATGGAAATTTGGTCCAGTATCTGTGTTTGGGCAGGCCTATTTAAGATCACCACTACCCACCCCACAAAGGGAAGACCCTAGAAAAGGTGGGCTAAACATTAGAAATTACACGTGCAGTCAGAATACGAAATTGAATCAGTCATTGACAACTGTAACTTTGAATATTAGAACTTCAGTTGATGTGAAAGACAGTGACAGACCTGAAAGACTCTTGTTACCTATGAGCTTTAAACATTCATATTGCTGTGTTGTGTGAAACAAGATTATCTAGAGAAGACAAAATCATTGAGATCAGTTAAGATTTTACCGTCGTTTGGAAGAGTAAGGAGAAAAGAGATCATCACGTTCTTGGTGTAGGATTTGCTCTGAAGACATAATTGTTTTAATACTCTCCAGCTTACTCCCACTGCAATCAGCAAAATATTTATGACTCTCCATATTCCATATCAGGAGATATCTTTATGACTCTTCTCTACCCATGCTCCAACCTTAGATGCTGATGAAGTAGTTAAGAACCAATTTTATAACCAACTAGCCACAGCCAACTCCAGAGTACAAACCAAGATACGCTCTTGTTGCTTGTTAACTTCAATGCCAGAGTCAAGAGAGATAATCAACAATGGGAAAATATTATTGTTAAGCAGGGCCTCAGCAAATGCAATGCCAATGGACTTCTGATCCCTATGTGCAGTGTTATGAAAATGTTGCAAACTTACGGCTGGGAAGACTTTGGGAGTAAGGGGATGAGCTGCTCAGCTAAGCAGTTTATTCTGAGTTGTCAGTGTTAAGAAGGTGTGGAATGACATGAGTAGATGAATAAGCTTGAATAGAGTTTTTTAAAGTAGGAAAGATCATAATACAAAAACAAAGTTGGAATTCAAGAGGACAAATTTGGGCAAATATTCATTTATAGGAAGAGGAATTAGGGATTGTAATAATTTACCAAGGAAGATATTTGATAAATTTCCAACTTTGAAATCATTTCAGAAAAGACTAGGTAAACAAATGATAGGGAATCTGTCACCTGGGCATAGCTCTAAATACAGATCAGTGGTGATTGATTCATTATTTCTGAATGGCTCACAACCTCCTAATCTGTACTCAGGATCCCTCTCCAGTGTAAACCACATAGTAGTGATGGGCAGTCTGAGATGGGGCCTCAAGATTTCTCGAGACTAGTCTAGTGTTGGCACTGTTTCTCACGACAAATTTCAAGAGATCTTTAGAGCATTGTTCTCGCATTGTGTGGCAAGCAGCATGTCGTAGGCCTACGGGTAGATGGAGCTGAATGTTGTTTGTGCAGAATATGCAAATAGCCAACCACGGGCCTTCTCCCTTCCATTAATATGTGTCAACAAGCGGCTAGGGCATTCATTTCTACCAAGGTCTATTTTGACGCAGTATTACATAATTATAAAGGATACCCATTCTGGCAATGTATGCATCAGTAAGTAAACAAATGAGTAGGCCATGTACAGAACCTCACGGCTACTGTATGTGTACATCGTTATCAGATCCCACATTCTATATCCATATGACCCGTGCTTGTGTTTACCGATTTTTTTGTTACTAAGAAAATAATTACTTACAATGTTTTAAAGTATTTGCATCATAATTAGGTACTTCAGTATATGTCGGTGCAAAGTGTGACTGTGTCTAATTGTATACGACCTCATTAAGACGATGTCTGAAACGTGAAATAAGTCGTGGATGTAGGTTATTTTTAAGGGAGGCCACATAACACAGCCCGCTGTGTTGTTTATTCAAAATAAGTCAAATACGGCAGCAGAAATACTTCTGGGATGATCTGGCACTTAAAAACACATAATAGCGCTGAAGGGGAATCGTCACAGAGAACACCTCCGACCCGGCCTGCATCATAAGAAGCTATCCTCATCATCATCATCATTTAACTGTCTCTGGTTTCCCAGGTACGGTGCAAGAGTGCTCTCCACTTATGTCTATGCAAGTACATGTCTTCTTCCTCAGCATTACTCAATTCCACTCCTCTTCCTCGCATATCATCTTTTATTTGGGAGATCCATCATGTCCTGGGTGTGCCTCTAGGTCACTTTCCCTCCAGATCTTTGTTAAACCATTTTCGTGCTACCCTTTTCAAATCCATCCTCTTCAAGTGACCAAACCATCTCAATCTTGATGTTGCTAGAATTTCGTTGAGTGGTTTCACCTGGATGTCTTTGTGGACCTTTTCATTCCAGATCTTATCTCGTCTTGTTTTCTGCAGCATTGACCTCAGAAATTTCATTTCTGCAGCCTGGAGTCTGCTGTTATCCCTTCTGTTTATGGTGCAAGTTTCTACACCGTATGTTGTTATTGGTGCAAAGTAGGCCTGATACAAAGTTTTCTTAGACATTAAAGGAATTTGGCTGTCCCAGAGGTGGTTCCTGACTTGATGGTACAAATGAGCTCCTTTCTGAATCCTGTTGGTGATTTCATCTGAGCAACAGCGATCTTGAGTTACAATACTGCCAAGGTATTGGAACTGATCAACTTCTGCTACCTTCTTTCCATCCAACATAATATTCATACTTCTTTGCCTGCTAACCTTCATGGCTGCCATCTTCGTAGGGCTAATTTTTAGGTCAAACTCCTTAAATTGGTTGTTCTACAGTAGTTTCTGATGTACTTCATCCTCTGTGCAATCCCAAATCACCACATCGTTTGCAAAAGCCAATGCCTTGAAATCAGTACCGAAACACTTTTGTTTCATACTCGTTATGATTTCGTCCATGACACAGATTTATAGCAGTGGTGACAATGCACTGCCTTGTTGCACTCCCTTAGAGTAACATACCAATCTGAATATCAGCTTCCTGTTTGGACACAGCTCTGACAATAGGTATACAACATTTTTACATTTCTGATAAGAGAGTCTGGAGTGTTTCTTCTCGATAGACAATCTCTGACCTTGTCCCTAGGCATGCTGTCATAAGCCTTTTCAAGACCCAAGAAGACAAAGATGATTTCTCTTAGTATATCTCTATAATCATCTTAACAGCAAAGATGGGGTCAATGGTTGTTCTATCAATTCTACATCCACATTGTTCTCCTTCTAGCTGAGGTTCAATGTTGTTCCTGAGCTGTTTATCAATAATTTTTCTTCATAACCTTTAATCCATGAGACAGGAGTGTGATTCCTCTGTAGTTGCTAATTGGCATCTGCTTCTCTTTTTGAAGAGAGAAATTATAATCCCCTTTGTCCAATATTCTGGAATCCTATCTTCCTTCCAGATGGCATTCATAACTCTGAACAACCAATGAAGTCCAGGAATTCCCTCAGCTTTTTTCATGCCAGCACTCACTTGCCTTTTCGTATGTTCTTTAAAGCATTTTCAATTATTGACCAGGTTAGGGGAGGCTCACTTTCATACCTCTCACTCTTAGCTTCTAAACCTTCTTCTGCCTTTTCCATTGCATCTTTTCCAATGTATAACTGTGCAAAACAGTCCATCATCACTTATCTTATGTCTGTCTCTTTCCATACAACCGTTCCATCCTCATTTCCTATAGCTTTCACTGGTATATATGGTTTTCTTCTATTTTTAACAATGTTGTACAAGAGCTTGTTGTTTTTGCTGTCCTTTTCTAATTTGGCAGTGAAATCCAACCAACATTTTTCTTTCTCTGATTTGATTAATCTCTTAGCTTTAAGTTTCAAGTGTCTGTACTTCTGATCTAATTCTCTCAGTCTGATTCCCTCTTCCTTACAATCTTCTCGTTCTCCTTGTCCTTATCTTTCCTAGCCATATTCCTTTCCTTTATCGCTTTCTGGATAGTGGCATTCCACCAGGGGGTTTCTTTCTTCTTTACTTTGGTGT
This sequence comes from Anabrus simplex, assembly GCF_040414725.1. Classification (NCBI taxonomy): domain Eukaryota; kingdom Metazoa; phylum Arthropoda; class Insecta; order Orthoptera; family Tettigoniidae; genus Anabrus; species Anabrus simplex. Next base: position 206,959,627 of record NC_090270.1, on the reverse strand, counting down.
TTGTTTTACCAACTATATTGACTGCAGTGCACACAATTATTTCTTTAAACCTGTTCCACTCTTCTTGGTCTGGTCTTAATTCATCATGTGGTAGGTTGTCTTTGATTTTCTGTTGGTATGCTTCCTTTTTCTCAGGATATTCTAGATCCCAAACATTTATCTTTGGTTTTGCCCTTCCCATTTGAATGTTTCGCAAAGTGGCAGTTAGTAGCCGATGGTTACTATCGAGGCTTTCACGTGGAAAGACCTTTACATATGTGATGAGAGTTCCAGATTCTTTGTCAGATATAATATAGTTTATTAGGGATTTCAGGTTTCCATGCCAGCTGTACCTTGTGATTTTGTGGCCCAGTTGTTTCTTAAAATAAGTATTTTTAGTAAGGGGGGTTATTCTTCAGGCAGAAATCTAAGAGGTGTTCTTCTGCATTCCTGTTTCCAAACCCATTGGGGCCAATTACATTTTCATATCCCTGTCTATCAACACCAACTTGGGCATTAAGATCTCCCATCACTATTACGTTGTCCTCTTCGACATGTTCTTCCAGGTCTTCAAGGAAGGCATCTTTCTCCTCTTGAGTGCAACCTGACAGGCACATACTCCTGAACAATGGTCAAGATCTTCTTATTTGTTTTCCATTGTGACTTCATTATCCTCTCACTGAAATATTTTATGTCTGAAATTGCATGTACGTGTTTACTTAGGAGGAATGCTACACCAGGGGTTCCCAAACTGGGGGGCGTGGGGCTTTATCACGGGGGGTGGGGCAGGAAGTGATTTCTGAATTAATTCTTTTAACTCAAATATTACAATTTTGTGTAATAAACATTTTTTAAATCTCTCCAAGTGATTGTCATGCCAAGTCAATTGTTCAAAAGCACTGGTAATTGCCAGCTGTCGTCACAAACCTCTGTGGAGCCGCGAGGTTGGAGGTGAAATAAGGAATTTGCTGTGTTGTGAGGAGCAAAATGAAGCCTGAGAGCAGGTGCGAGAACAAGACCACTCAACGCATTTTAATTGCACGCTTTGTGGACCTACTTGTGTGAAAGTAAACTATGACCATACGCAACATGTTTCAACTCATCAACGATGTAGTAATTCCTTTCATTTTCCAGTATTACTGTTACATACTGTACGTCCGACTCGTTGGCTGAATGGTCAGCGTACTGACCTTCGGTTCAGAGGGTCCCGGGTTCGATTCCCGGCCGGGTCGGGGATTTTAATCGCTTCTGATTAATTCTTCTGGCTTGGGGACTGGGTGTTTGTATCCGTCCCAACACTCTCCTCTTCATATTCACACAACACACTACACTACCAACCACCACAGAAACACGCAATAGTGATTACATCCTTCCATATAGGGTTGGCGTCAGGAAGGGCATCCGGCCGTAAAACAGGGCCAAATCCACATGTGCGACACAGATCGCACCCGCGACCCCACAGGTGTGGGAAAAGCGGTAGGAAAAGAAGAAGAAGAAGAAGAAGACTGTTACATACTGTACAAGGGTTTTCTCATAAACAAAATATATTACATGAAGGAGGTTTTTTTTGCTAGTTGCTTTACGTCGCACCAACACTACATGAAGGAGGTACTCGTATAAATGTTGGTATTATATCAAATTGATCTAGTAGCAAGAACAACAGGAGATAAGGCAATAATAGTTGGCTCAATTATAGTAAACTTATTTAATATTACTTGTTAGGCTTTCACGGCTAGCGTGAAATTTTATGCAGGCCTACTGGTATTTTGTGCTACAACTAATTAATGTTTAACCAAAGCAATTAATGAAACAGTGACATTTTCTCACCAAAGATCTTAACTGGCACTAAGTTACTACAGTCAGCAGTCAACATTAACTCTGAAGAGCAAAGAATATTGGAGTTTCAGAAGCAACAAATGAAGTGGAAGTTCCTCCTTTCCTCTCACTCTGCGGCATATAGACTCATTTTGTGGGTAGCTCGTCCTTGAATGTTCTGTTCCCACCCCTACACATTCTTATTCTTCCCTTGCAGTCAAATTGGCGAGAGCTACGTAGTACAAATGTCCCATCAGAGATGGGCCAGTAATGGCCATGACAACACATCAGTGGCCAGGCCCTTCGACTGTTGATTCTGTGCCTCTTTTACTTTCGCAGTGGACATGTCTGTCAAGTTGTTTATTGTGAGTGTTGTGTATGCTTTGCTGTAACAGTGCACCTGTGTGAATTGTTTTATTTAATATTGTGACTTTTAAAAAGTTGATAACAATGTCCAAGAAGAGGCTGTACAATGATGACTGCATTAAATATGGCTTCACAGTCGTTGAACGGAGCGGAATACAACAGCCTCAATGCGTAATCTGCCACTGTGTTCTGAGTAATGATGCGATGAGGCCTGTGCGTTTGGAGAGACATTTAAACACGAATCATTCAGGCTTAAAGATAATTACAAAATATTAGGCCTGGGCAACTTTTAGGTAAACTGTCTTTCAGTGTATCCTGAAATAGCCAAAGTAGCATTGCGTGTCATTGTCCCGTTTTCAACGACATATTTATGCGAGTCAGGATTTTCAACGCTGAGTGTCATAAAAACAAGCAGCACTGTCTGCTTGATGTTGCGAGTGATCTCCGCTGTGCTCTGTCAAATATCAAACCAAACATACCGAATCTTACCAAGAGAAAACAGTGTCAACCCGATCACTGACATTTGTTGACTAATTTAAGGATTTATTGTAAAAGTGTGTTCTTTGTATTGGGCTAAAATGAAGTTAGTATGTCATAGATATAAAGCGTGTACTTCATATTATTTTTTCATAAATAATTGAATAATGGAATAATTCATTATGTAGTGTCATTAGGTTAGATCTATATCCTCCACGTCAGTTTATTGGAGAGGTTATAGAAGCGACAGGGGGGGTAGGGAGGGGAGCGTGATGACCACACGTATCTGAAAAGGAGGGTGTCAGCTGGCAAAGGTTGGGAACCACTGTGCTACACCATTACGTGCTTCATTTGTATTGCCATGCCAGTGGAGAGTGTAACCTTTGTGAAGAAATTTTACACCTTTCCCTTTCCACTTCATTTCACTCAACCCTAGGACCTCTAATCTTCCTTCTTTCCATGAGATCAATGAGCTCTTCACATTTAGCAGTCAGGATCATGATGTTTAAAGCCCCAATTCGTGACTTATTCTGTCTTATAGTGTTTTTCTCTTGGCATGGCTCTGTTTAACATCAGGGTGCTGACCGTCATTCCTAGTTGAGCCATGCAAAGATGAAGTCGCATTTGGGATTTTATTATGGTATCTTTTTAGTTTTGAAAGCAATTCCAATGTCTCTCTTTGCCGGCCTGCTAAGCGTAATGCTAGAGAGGATGTTTCTGTTGGTATGTTCTCCCTTAGCCTTTGATAGTCCCCTATCCAACCTGCAAGGCAGCAGGTTGTACTCATATTAATCCCCAAGTACAGGGCTACCCCTTCCGCTATCTCCACCGTACTAAAGTCCAACTTTTCCGCTGTAGATACCGTTGAGGTCTTCACTCGTGACCCTGAGCTAGGAACTTTACCAGATGTTACACACTGGGTCAGTGTGCTCTGGGACTCACATAGGCAGGGGTGCCACTCCCAGAGGAGGGCTGCCTCCAAAGTGGGGTCCCTACCTGCTACCTGTATCACAAGAAGCTACCCTGTTGACAACAATTGCGAGGTATCCAGGTAGGTCTACATCCTATCTACAGTTTTTCACAAATTATACAGGGTTATTCAGCTAAGATCTCCACCTCAAATAACTCATGAAACGTTTAAGGTACTGACATTCTGTTTTTACTTTCGTTAAAGGTATAAAGGGGCTCAAAGTTGAACATGGAGTACTTTTCTAGGCTTTTTACAAAATTTATCAGCACATATTGTCCCTGGAAAGGCAAAGTATCGTAAACGACAAAATATGAATTTTACCGGAGAGGATAAATTTGATTAGTGAGTTGAATACTTACAGTTTAGACAATTTCTATGTTTATTCTATTCCAGAAATGAATTTTTCACGTTACGTATTTATTCAATCGTAGTGAAAAGGAATTTACATTGAAGTTATGAGTGTCACTTATGATTGTTGGCAAATCATCGTTGAGTGCATTGCTTAACAAAGTGGTCCTCTTAGGATAGCTTTTGTAGCGCTTACAATATTTTGGAGAGATTGGTTTGAAGGACTATAAGGCATGAGAATAATAAGAGATTTTCTTAAATGACTGTATTAAGAAATTAGGAAAATTGACTTACTACACTACAAGAAGAGAATGAAAGTGGAAATTACACTGATTACAGTACAATATTTAGAAAAGAACATCTTTATCAGTCTTCTCCATCTGTTTCTGGTAATAGATCACTGCTTTTGGAGTCGTAAGTAATGTTTAGACACTCGTCTTGTGTCACCTGCTAATCTTCTTGTTGGATATCTCCCATCACTAGTCAGAAGTACACTCAGTTTCCGTAGTAACTCGCTCACAAATTTATTCACAAGATAACTACTGTCATGTCATGGCGTGTGGCCTTCAGAAAGACCCGGTGCAGGTCTTTTGCCATATAGGCGACCTTGATTAAAACCCTTCTGTTATTTCTAATCTCCTTCCAGTTGAAGCATAATACTTTTACAATACTTCTCAAACTGATACAACCTCCTTGAAAACCAATCCTCTCTCCTGACACAGATCCTGATTTAGTTACTGATGGAGTTGTTTTCTGATGAATGTAAAATTCATGGATTGTGCGTCGAAATCTTTAAAATCCGTTATGCGCTTTTTCCCTTTCCTCATTTTTTCCTGGTGTACCAAATGAAGTTTCTTCAGTCTCGTGCTGTCTCTGTTCTACTTTTTTTTTTTTCCTTAATGTCACACAAACACATTAAAGGTTTTGGCAACAGAGGGATGGGAAAGGACTAGGATTGGGAAGGTAGCGGTTTTGGCCTTAATCCAGGTACATTCCTGGCATTTGCCTTGTGTGAAAGTGGGAAACTACGGAAAACCATATTCAGGATTGCAAACAGCGAGATTCAAATCCACTACCTCCCGAATGCAAGCTCACAACTGCACGACTATAATTGCATGGCCAACTTGCTCGGTTAAAATTCTCTTGACCGTCTTCTACAGCACTTTAGTTGCATCTGTTATTCTTTGTTGTACTTTCAACAACTCCCTTCTATACTGTTCTTGTGTTTTATTCTTTCTGTCCTCACCTTCCTTCTTCTTAAAACTATGAACACTGAACAATCTCTCACGTTTCTCCTCTTGTTGTCGCAAACTTCAGTTTAGAATTTTCAGTGGCATAATTCATTTCGGGCACGAAAGGCAGGAGTATGTAGGGACAATGAACCGATTTGTTTAACTTACTGACCGTACTTGGTCAGTCAAGTCTGTCACAAGAAGCAGCCCCTTCTCTTCTCTTCCCACCCCTCTTCTGTATTCCAATAGTATACTAGCTATCAATCAACATACGATAGGTCCACCAGCAGACTTTGCCTTCTATTTCAAGTCCGAAATTGATTTGAGGCAGTTATAAAACATTTACAACAATGACCCGACAACAGTCATGAACAATGAAACTGACACATCTCACATTCCCTCCAGAATTAAAACTTGTCGCGTACGATAATCTGTATGCAAATTCCAAGATTCTAACTCAGGCGTTTACGATAACTTCGTGGTCTGTATATTACTGATCGTGGTTACAATAATTTATTTTTTATATTGTTTTTACCCTCTAGATTCATTTGACATTTACAATACTTTGCCAGCATGTGCAGTGGAGTCCGATTGACATAAACATCATAACCTAAATTTTGACAAAAGGTCGCTTGCCCTTCCAGGGACGATGTGTTTCCATATGAGAATTGGTGATCATATACTATCAAGCTTATGCTCATAGTTGGACATCACACAGATCGCAGCACAGGAAAACTGGTCTTGAGAGCATTGCCCTTCACTACCCTGTCGAAGGAAATTGAGAAAACTCGGGCATTTTAGATTACACGTTCCACTCGTGTGTAATAGCAGTTGCATATGGAGCAAGGCATATCTTGCCCCGTCTCAAGTTTGAATAATGCATGCCTCCAATATCCAGGTAGGTATACATCCTGCCTACAGTTGTTCACAAATTATGCAGGGCTATTCAGCTAAGATGTCCGCTTCAAATATGTCGTGAACAGTTTAAGATATTGACATTCTGTTTTCACTTTCGTTAATGGTATTGAGGGGTTCATAGTTGAATGTGCAGTACTTTTCCAGGCTTTTGACAAAGTTTTTTGGCACACACGTTTCCATATGAGAATGTTATTTCATGCAATAACTGCTTATGATATACTATCAAGCTTATACTCGCAGTTACAGGGACATCACACAGATTCCAGCACAGGAGAATCAGTCTCGAGATTCTCGAGCAAGAGCATTGCCCACCACTGCCACATAGACATCTCCAGAATCTGTCTAAATGGAAGTATGGCACTTCTAAACTTCTGGGTGAAACTGCAGTTGCGGTTTTCGAGAATATGGTCTCTGCCCAACTGTCAAATACTGCACCCAACACACATGCTGTAGAGCTTGAATGGACCATATTGCAGAAGATTGTCATTGAGTCAGATGATGAAACCATTTATTTTTATTTATTTATTTTTTTTTTTAAAGAAGAAGAAATAGAAAAAGCAAGATTTATTTGATCAAAATAAGGGCATTTTGTGTCTCATTCATTCTAATTCTTGTGCAGTAGACACAGAAAATGAGTTGCTGTATGCGGCAGTTCAATGGTGAGGAATGACGAGCAGCTTTGATGTCTTGTATCTCTGCTATGAACATTTGAGAAGTAACTGAAACACGAAAAGGTAAGATGGGAAAGAAGTAGTAAGAACTCGGTGGAGGAGAGACAAGGAGGTGGAGGAGAGACAAGGAATGATTTTAATAGAACCATGAAACTACTTGTGATTAGTACCATCACGCGGGGAACACCATGGGTCACCTTTACTTGAGAGTAGTACCACTATGTTAGGTACACACTAGGTTTGTGATTAGTAGCAGCAGAGTGTGGAACCACTTACCGCATTAAGAGGTACAGCAGGATACAAGTGAAATGTGTATTTCTGGTGGTATATCATTGATCGTTCTATTGTTTTATTATCACTAGCTAATATTATTATGAGTATGGTGTCTCACTGGGGTGGAATTTTATTTCTGTACCCGTGATTAGTACCATTGTAAGAAACACTACGGGTCTGGGCATTGCTTGTGATTAGTACCACTATATGAGTGACACCGTTGGTCTGCGTTGCCTGTGATTAGTACCCAATATATGAGGAACACCATGGGAAGACCGGTGCCCGTGATTAGTACACCTAGGTGAGGAATACCATGGGTTTGCATTGCCTATGAGTGGCACCATTATGTGAGAAACACCAACGTACAATACTTGTGAGCATTACCATAATGTATGGAACACTATGAGTCTACACTACTTTTGATTAGTACTGCAACATGACAAATACCATGGTTCTACTTTACTAGTGATAAATACCATGAGGGGCCGTTGACCTGGATTTTGGACCCCTTTAGACAACAAGCATCTTTGATTCAGGATTGTGCTTTAGAAGCAGTCCCTTGGTCAGTAAGACTATTGTTTATGATATTTTCTGGGTCAGATCCACTGATTGTTTTAAATTCACATCCGTCCGTCCATCCATCCATTTTTTATTCTGGTCAGTGAAAGCTTTTGAACTTTTAAATTGTCATTACATTTTTACATTATGCCCCTTTAAGCAACAAGCATCATCATCATCATCAGGCAAAGTATGATGGTTATGACGAACATGCAGTCGCGATCACTCTAGTTTTAGGAAAGATGATGACACATGGTCATATTTTTTAAAATTGCATATATACCTCACATACATTTTGAGCATGTTGTAGTCTTAGGGACAACTGTGGCCTCAGATCATTGAAAACAATATCACAATAGTCAAAATGTGGTATTACAAGAGCTTTGATTAATTTCTGTTTATATTGGTAATATATGTTTATATAAAGAATGTAGAGCTGAGTAAACCTTTTGGCAGATATGTAAGATATGTCCACACCAAGTCATGTGTTCATCCATGATAACCTGAGATTCTTCACTTGTGATACAAAAGGAATTGAAACGTTCTGAAGGATTACTTTGGGCAATGGACATTTACTTATACTTATTATTTGATTTTTATGGCCAAGAAGGATTCATTTTTACTTTGTAGGGTTCAGTTTCAGGCCGTGCGCAGCAGACCAGTCACTAACAGTTTGTAAGTCTGTATTTTTCTGAAGGTTTCATGCTGTAGAGTCTCTGTAGAGTTGAAGGTCATCAGCAGACATATGGTCTTTGCAATGTCATAAGTTCAGTGATATGTCGCTCATGAAGAGTGTGAAAAGAAGAGGTCCAAGTCCTGAGCCTTGAGGGACTCCTCTATTCATGTGGTGCCACAAGTAAACGATTCCATTATTTAGAGGTGGGGACGGAGCGAGTAATACCGATGAGTAATCCGGTTGTAGCGGTAGAGCGCACCACCGATCCCCTCCGCTTACAACTGCAAGTACTCGCGGAGGACCAGAGCACAGTGTAGCGCACGACACATGTTTAACAAGGGGAGACCACGCCTTTGAGATCACGGATCATCTTCAAATTTTGTACACTTTTAGTAGTCTATTAGGGCAAGATAATGTGCAAATAGTAAGGCGTACTATTAAGGCGTTTTCAAGAAAATCGCAAGAGAATTTCGAATGTGTACCGGTGCGTTGCGGTCACGAGCACGAGGTGGCGACGGTCGAGTGGTTAGCGTTTAAGCTCCGTAATCGCTGGATCACTGGATCGAGTCTCGCTTTTCACTCTTTGTTTTTCAACACTGGTCATATTCTTTTATATATATTGCAGGTCAGAGAGTCCAGGTGCAAAGCAGTTCCGGGTACCTTACTCGATTTCACTGTCAGGTATGAGGGATTTCACAAATCACGATAGGCATACATTTTCAGGAATACTTTATGCATTGGGCCGTTTACTTGTTGATAATTTTAAATTATATACTTTTTTGTAGTCCACCTCTGTCGTGGAGTGGTTAGTGCGATTGGCTGCCACCCCCTGATGTCCGGGTTTGATTCCCGGCTCTGCCATGAAATTTGAAAAGTGGTACAAGGGCAGGAACGGGGTCCACTCAGTCTCGGGAGGTCAACTGAGTAGATGAGGGTTCGATTCCCTCCTCAGCCATCCTCGAAGTGGTTTTCCGTCGATTCCCATTTCTTTCTCTTTTGGGTAAATGCCGGGATGTAAGCCCCTACCTAATGTAAGGCCACGGCCACTTCATTCCCTCTTCCTTGCCTATCCCTTCCAATCTTCCCATCTCTCCACAAGGCTCCTGTTCAGCATAGCGGTGAGGTCGCCTGGACGAGGTACTGGTCATCCTACCCAGTTGTATACCCGACCCAAACTCTCGCGCTCCAGAGGTGGGATTCCTCGTTGAGTTCGAGGGAAAAATGGACCCTGGAGGGTAAACAGATTAAAGAAAGATTTTTTTTTGTAATGTTAAACATTAGTAAAGAGCCAAATAACATTGGAAATCCAATAAAAGTTCATGCAAATATACCTTTTTCAGTATATTACCTTTGAATTGTAATGTATATGAAAGAATTTGACCAGTGTTGAAAAAGAAAACGACAAGCGGGACTCGATCCAGCGAGCCAGCGATTACGGAGCTTGAACGCTAACTACTCGACCACCACCGTTTCGCGCTAATGATCGCAACGCACCGGTACATATTCGACGCGAAAACTTCTCTTGAGATTTTCTCGAGAACGCCTTAGTAGTACACCTTACTACTTTTTTTTTTTTTTTTTTTTTGCTAGGGGCTTTACGTCGCACCGACACAGATAGGTCTTATGGCGACGATGGGATAGGAAAGGCCTAGGAGTTGGAAGGAAGCGGCCGTGGCCTTAATTAAGGTACAGCCCCAGCATTTGCCTGGTGTGAAAATGGGAAACCACGGAAAACCATTTTCAGGGCTGCCGATAGTGGGATTCGAACCTACTATCTCCCGGATGCAAGCTCACAGCCGCGCGCCTCTACGCGCACGGCCAACTCGCCCGGTAAACACCTTACTACTTGCACATTATCTTGTCCTAATGGACTACTAAATGTGTACAAAGTTTAAAGATACTCCGAGATCCGAACGCCGTGGTCACCCCTTGTAAGAGTATTATGCCTGTATTCAGTCTGTGTTTCTTAATTTGCGTCTATATTTCATCCGCTTGTAGTGTTGTAGGCAATGCAAAGTATAGTAGATTATAATTGTGGCATTAGTTTGATATTTAATCCCATTTTGAGATGGTATTCATGTTTTAGAAAATTTAAGGAATTGCATACATTTTTACTGAAATTTGTACCACAAATGCCACGAAAACCGTCTGCTGCATGGCAGTTCTTTGAAATTACTGGTGATAAAAATAAGCAAAATGCAAATTTTGCGGCCGCATTTACGCGACGGGTGGTGGATTATCAAGTTTGTGGGATTATATCAACAGGCATCACAAGGATGAAATGAGCAGGTCGGCTTCTCCAGCAGAAAGCAACATTGCTGTATTCAGCAAAATGGTTATGTTGTGAGAAAAGGGCATTGAATTTACGTTGCCATACCAATAACGTATTTAAACGTGCCGCCACATTACATTCACTCGGTAGTTCACTCGGTACTACCGGGTGATGACGTCACAACAACTGCTCCGCTCCGTCCCCACCACTACCATTATTACCTTTCACATTGTTGACGTCCATGAAGGCAGGACTGCATCCAACCATAAAGCCAATTGTAAAAGAAAAAAGTGTATTTATATTTTTCAATGATTGATAGGTAATGAATTTCTGGGAGGGTTTTGATGGCCGGAGGTTATATGAGATGTATATTGCATCATGTGCAGAAATACCGAGAACTCTGTCTGAGGTGCTGGTAACTATAAAATCTAATAGCGTGTGCAAATGAGATACGCGGTGAGTTGGAGAGAGAGACCAGTTATCCATATTATAGGCTTGAAACAATGTTTTGAGTCGCGTGATTTCGGAAGAAGTTACGCCAATTTGGCAGTAGTTTAGTTAAGTCAGCTTCAAAATCTTCTAAGTGGCCTGTATTCGGAGGTTTGTAACCTGCTCCTGCATGGGCTGTAAACCTGTTCACTGTTACAGTATTTCTACAAACATGTATTCCAGATTCCGCTCATACCTGCTTGGCGAATGACCTAACAACTTGGGTTTGAAGCTGGTTTGTGAGTGCGGTCATTTCTCAGAAGGTAAAGGAGCCATATTTCAGATAGTGTTTAGCTTGTGGCAAAATAATTTGCTTGATTAAAGTGCTATAATTTAGCCCACCTGATGGCCATAATCGTTGATGCGTGAAGTCTATAAAGAGTCTGACACCATGGTAAGCCGGTTTGGTCGGAAAAAATTTCGTTTCAGAATGCTGACTCGCAGGATACGGGGAGGTAGTAGTATACAATTTCTAATCACTAGATTGCATGCCAAAAGCCTGGATCAAATTCCAAAAATCTCTGCAGTGCTCATATGGAGTGAACGCATATGATGCTGTTGATTATTCATCCGTCAGATGAGGACGTAAAGCCTTGTGCAGACCCTTGGTGCTATTCGACAGGAGTAGGCTATATGTCGGCACCAGGTTACCCTTTCCCTACTGTCATATATCACCTCATTCATTTCATCTCATTATCTCCTCTGAAGAGATTGACATCAGGAAGGGCATCTAGTTGAAAAAAAAATTGCTACGAAGATTCATCTCGCTTCATACCCTAGCCCGTAGAGAAATGGGACAAGGGTGAGACAGACAGATATACAGTTGAACCTGACATACGTATATCAAGGGGAAGAGAAAAAACTACTTGTAACTCAGAATTACTTAGAATTCAGACTTACACAATACATCACATATTTACTGAAAAACCAATGAAATAGACCTACATGTGTAAATCCTTGCTAATAATAAATCCATTAAGACAGAAAATATTATTTTGAACTTGGTCCAGCCTTAAAGAAAACAGATAGTTTGGCTTGTTTCACTTTTCTTGCATGAAGAGTATAACCTCCTTTTGCAAATTAGTAATGAATTCAAAGCATTTTCACTACAACTTTTCGCACTGATGTAACGCCTACACACATCGATTTCACTTAACACTTCACTCAGTTCAAGTGTTTCAAGATTCAAGTCATTATCTCCACCTCCATCACTATCGCTTATAGCTGGTTGGCATACATCAGCAATAATCTCTTCATCCGGTAGTTCTCCACATACAGCCAGATTATCATCGAAATGCACAAAAGTATCGAATTCTACACCCTCCGGTAGCGTTAGCTCATTGCCAGACAAAACTTCATCCTCATAATCATCATTAGAGGCAGCCTCTTCTAGTAAGACACGAGCTTTGCGGAAACAGTTGCTGATTGTGGAGGGCGACATCTGCTTCCAGGCAGCCGAAATAAAGTCCATGGCTTGTAGCAAATTAATGGAGAGAGGTTCATTTCCTGCATCACTCAGTGTTATTACATGTTGAACCAGCAATTTTCTATAATGCCCAAATGAAGCGGTTGTAGAACACTGGTACAGTTAGCAGGGAAATGTTCCATTCGGACATTCTCCAGAACGATTTGAGGTGGATTTTTGCACATCGATTCATAAGAAGTAGGGTCGACGTCTTCTGTTTATTTTCCATTTTAATGTCCAGTTTTGTCAACCAATGTTCCATTAGAAGCATAGTCATCCAAGAATTTCTGTTGGATTCAAATCCGTAGGTTTTGTTTTCGCACCCTTAAAACACCTCGGATTCTTCGATTTTCCTATCACAAGTGGAGGAAGTTTGTCAGATCCATCTGCATTGGTGGCGAGAAGTACTGTTGCACAAATTTTAATTTTCTTCCCTACATGACACGAGTCACCTTTTTCAGCTAATGTTGCATTAGGAAGGACATTGTAGAATAGGCCGGTCTCATCACAATTGTGGATGTTTGGAGGCTGATAATCGCTTATGATACTCGTCAGAACCTTTCCTTTCCAGTGTTGCACCGTGACGTCGTCCATAGCTTTTAAGTCGCCGCAAATTGTTTTCCCTGTGATTCCATGACGATCTTTAAATCCTTGCAACCATCCTGATGAAGCCTTGAAATCAGCAGTGATACTCATCATTTTAGCTAAATCTATCGCCTTCGCCTTAAATGCCGCCACTAATCGGTAGAGCTGCAGCCCGTTTTTGCTGGAACCATGTGAAAAGTGCATTCTCCAAATCTACCTACCTTCCTTCTGTCTGACGGCTGCGCTTTGCTGATTTTGAACCCAGTTTCAAGAACTCATCCAAAATAGCATTTCTTTTACTGATGACTGTACATAACGTGATACAAGCAATCCCTAAGACTGAAGCAATTTCAATTTTTGTTTTGTCTAGATTAGCGTCCACTTCTCGTATAAATTTTACTTTTTCATCCAGGGTATAAATTTTACTTTTTCTCTTTTCCATGGCTAATTAAAAGCAATTGTATGACAAAACTACTGCTCAACAGTAAACACCAAATACCAGCACCGTGGACATTTTATTTCTCTGTTGTTCCCATGAAAGAAATTCTCATATTCAAATTTACTGTATTTTCTTTTGTTTCCGCACGGAAACCGCCCACTTTGCTTGTAATGTATCTCTTTGGCGGCAATGAAAAGGTAAAAAACGACGAAGGTAGAGGAGAAGCGAGATAGAGAGTGAAGGGGACTCGCTCGGTTGGCCTTTGTTAAGCCACCAGTAAGTAATGATCAACAATGTCACTCGGCGAAACTCTTTGTGTTCTGTTTCAACACCGAAACCCGACCGCTCTACTTCGGTCTACGCCGACAAACAGGAAATTTCGTAAATACGGTAGTTTCTTTTAAAAAAGTACGTGCTCATTAGAATTACGTAAAACTCAGATATATTTCACTGACACTTAATATGTATAACAGCAAATTACGTATAAACGGATTACGTATAAATAAGGTTTAAGTAACACGCCTTTAAATTACATTTTGCCGGGACCTAAAGGAAATTACGTACAAATACAAATTACGCAGAACAGAGTTACGTATAAAACAGGTTCAACTGTACATACATTGAATTGAAGTGCTAATTTGGTATTACACAGACTATGAAATCTACCTTGAGGGTTGGGCATAATAATTGCTAGGGATTATGTAATACTTTGATAATCCCATAACAAATACAAAAACACATTAAGGCTGTGTCTAAAACCAGTTTACTATTTTACTTTGCTTTTGTTTTGGCCATCTATGAAACATGTTTGACAATCTTTGCATTTTTGTTAGCCCACTCTGCCAGTATCTTGCTATTTATTTATCATAACTATCATAACTATTCATAACTATAACTGTAAGATAACCCCTGAATAGTTTTAGTCTTAATTGGATAATCCTTTCATTCCAAAAAGTGTAGCTATCAATTGTTGATCTTAATCTTTTGTGTACCATGAGCAGTACACCTGCCTGTGCTCTAGTATCTCTGTCAACCCCACTGTAAAACTGTAAATAATTTACTGTCTCTTTTGATCCCTGAAGCTTTCTTTTTGTTTCTGAAATCGCTGCAATTAAAATGTCTTTTTTTGCGAGAATGTCGTCCAGCTGGTCATCTTTGTGTGAGATACCTTGACATTACAGGTAGCACATCTAAAAGGATTCTTCTTCTTCCAATCTTTGTCCATTTCACTGTCCATTTCTTTGCCAGGAGAGGTTATGTATTCCACATTAAGTTAATTTTGGATAATATACAGAACAATAACAAACAGGTTAATATGCCAAGTTCTTCATGGTATAGATAAAATACATATAAAGTGTATAAAATTTCATAATTTTAAAATATTCACCGTATAAGGAAACTTCAATCTTCAAAGAATATAAAAGACTTGTCTATAATAAGCATAGCAACTGTCACTAATCGTTCACAGCACCATAATTTTCATATTATCCAAAAGAAAACTACCAGTAAGTGTATATTACAAAGATGACTTTTAAGTTTCATAACAACAGCATCAAATCTATATCAATTCAGAAAAAACAGAATTATAATAGTACTAATACAGAGCTTCTCATATATGTAATGATATAGTCGTGGCCACCTAATAAAAATGTCCAACATTTAAGTATAAAAATGCCGAAAACTGAAGTCGCAACAGGTTTTTCGAGGGCCGAAGAATACAACAGTGAGGGGTTCTATGTATTTGATGCTGCTAGAAAGATTCTAATGTATCAATAGTGTACTGCCGCGGTGGGGAGGCTTGCGTGTCCCAATGATGCAGATAGCCGAGCCGCAGGTGCAACCATATCGGATGGGTATCTGTTGAGAGACCAGACTAACGAATGGTTCATCGAAAGGGGGCTAGCAGCCTTTCGGTAGTTGCAAGGGCGGCAGTCTAGATGATTGACTGATACGGCCTTGTAATAATACTCAACATGGCTTAGCTGTGTTGATACTGCTACACGGCTGAAAGCAACGGGAAACTACAGCCGTAACTAACTCCCGAGGACATGCAGCTCTCTCTGTATGAATGATGTACTGATGATGGCTTTCTCCCGGGTAAAATATTCCGGAGATAAACTAGTCCCCCATTCGGATCTCCGGGTGGGGACTACACGAGAGGGGGCGATCATCAGGAAGAAGGATACTGACATTCTGCGAGTCGGAGCGTAGAATGTTAGAAGTTTGAATCATTGTGGTAGGTTAGAGAATCTGAAAAGGAAGTTGGATAGGCTAAAGTTAGATGTAGTTGGTATAAGTGAAGTACGTTGGCAGGAAGAACAAGATTTTTGGTCAGGCGACTACCGAATTATCAACACAAAATCAAACAGGGTAAATGCAGGAGTTGGTTTAATAATGAATAAGAAAATAGGGCAGCGGGTAAGCTACTACTACCAGCATAGTGAAAGAATTATTGTCGTTAAGATAGACACCAAACCAATGCCCACCACAATAGTGCAGGTCTATATGCCTACTAGTTCAGCGGATGATGAAGAATTCGAAAGAATATACGAGGAGATAGAAGATTTAATACAATATGTTAAAGGTGACGAGAATCTAATTGTGATGGGAGACTGGAATGCAGTGGTAGGCCAAGGAAGAGAAGGTAGTGCGGTAGGAGAATTTGGATTGGGACAAAGGAACGAAAGAGGAAGTCGGCTGATTGAATTCTGCACTGATCATAATTTAGTCCTTGCCAATACTTGGTTCAAACACCACAAACGACGGCTGTATACGTGGACGAGACCTGCAGACACTGGAAGGTATCAAATAGACTTCATTATGATTAGGCAGAGATTCAGAAACCAGGTGTTGGATTGCAAAACTTTCCCAGGAGCAGATGTGGACTCTGACCACAACTTGTTGGTCATGAAATGTCATCTGAAGTTGAAGAAATTGAAGAAAGGAAAGAATGCAAAAAGATGGGATCTGGACAAGTTGAAAGAAAAGAGTGTGAGGGATTGTTTCAAGGAACATGTTGCACAAGGACTAAATGAAAAGGCTGAAGGAAACACTATAGAGGAAGAGTGGAGAATCATGAAAAATGAAGTCAGTAGGGCTGCTGAAGAAATGTTAGGAAGGAAGAAAAGATCAACTAAGAATCAGTGGATAACTCAGGAGATACTAGACCTGATTGATGAACGACGAAAATACAAGAATGCTAGAAATGAAGAGGGCAGAAAAGAATACAGGCGATTGAAGAATCAAGTGGATAGAAAGTGCAAGGTAGCTAAGGAAGAATGGCTGAAAGAGAAGTGCAAGGATGTCGAAGGCTGTCTGGTCCTGGGAAAGGTAGATGCTGCATACAGGAAAATCAAGGAAACCTTTGGAGAAAGGAAATCTAGGTGTATGAATATTAAGAGCTCAGATGGAAAGCCACTTCTAGGAAAAGAAGACAAAGCAGAAAGATGGCAGGAGCATATCAAACAGTTGTATCAAGGTAAAGATGTAGATAATTCGGTTCTGGAACATGAAGAGACTGTTGATACTGATGAAATGGGATATCCAATTTTGAGGTCAGTTTGACAGAGCTGTGAGTGACCTCAATAGGAACAAGGCACCTGGAATTGATGACATTCCCTCTGAATTACTGACTGCCTTAGGAGAAACCAGCATGGCAAGGTTATTTCATATAGTGTGGAAGATGTATGAGACAGGAGAAGTCCCATCCGATTTTCGGAAGAATATTGTTATACCTATTCCCAAGAAAGCCGGTGCTGACAGGTGTGAAAACTACCACACCATTAGTTTAGCATCTCATGCCTGCAAAATTTTAACACGTATTATTTACAGAAGAATGGAAAAACAAGTTGAAGCTGAGTTGGGAGAAGATCAATTTGGCTTCAGAAGAAATGTAGGAACAAGTGAAGCAATCCTGACTTTACGTCTGATCTTAGAGGATCGAATCAAGAAGGACAAGCCCATGTACATGGCATTCGTAGATCTAGAAAAGGCATTCGATAATGTTGATTGGACCAAGCTATTTATGATTCTGAAGATGATAAGGATCAGATACCGAGAACGAAGAATTATCGACAATCTGTATAAATATCAGTCTGCAGTGATACGAATCAAGGGCTTTGAAAAAGAAGCAGCAATCCAGAAAGGAGTGAGGCAAGGCTGCAGTTTGTCCCCTCTCCTTTTCAATGTTTACATAGAACAGGCAGTAAAGGAAATCAAAGAGAAATTTGGAAAGGGAATCACAGTCCAAGGAGAGGAAATCAAAACCTTGAGATTTGCCGATGACATTGTTATTTTATCTGAGACTGCAGAAGATCTCGAGAAGTTGCTGAATGGTATGAATGAAGTCTTGGGTAAGGAGTACAAGATGAAAATAAATAAGTCCAAAACAAAAGTAATGGAGTGCAGTCGAAGGAAGGCAGGTGATATAGGAAATATTAGATTAGGAAATGAAGTCTTAAAGGAAGTAGATGAATATTGTTACTTGGGTAGTAAAATAACTAACGATGGCAGAAGTAAGGAGGACATAAAATGCAGACTAGCACAAGCAAGGAAGAGCTTTCTTAACCCGTAGAGCGGGGCTTGCGTCTCCATCCGCGCTTCAAACTCTGCGCTAGGGTGGGCGATGCGGCTCCAGACGCGGGACTGTTTTTATTTTTTTCTTATCTTCAATATTAGGCGCGAGCCTTGAAACTTTCCTCACATGCTTTGGAAGGTGCTGCCATCTTGACGATTTTTTTTCGAACTACGTAGTAAGAACGGTATTGCGACAGGGAATCCCCTTTCTGTTTCGTTCGTATTTGTTCAGTGCAAAAATCGCTTAAGCGCCGCATCACATTCAGCCCGTGCATTCGTCAGTAGGCCGCATGACTGGCCCTGCGCTGTACTAAGTTCACGATAAATAGAAGCTTCAGTGTGTTCCTTTTGCGTTTTTGAAATGTTTATTTTGTTTTATATCATAATACAGTATGTTTAAAAGGGCGGGGGATATTCCAAGTGATTGTACTATTCGTGATATCCTTGAAAATAGCGAAGATGAAAGTTGTAGTGACTTCAGCTCGGAAAGTGACGATGAATCTCCGTTATTAGTAAATATTCCAGGAAGTAGCTTTTCTAGCAGTGTTCCAAGACCGGTTCAATCGGTGCGGAGTTCGAGTTCCAGTGAAAGCAGTGAAACTGAAACTGCGAATGACGGTAATCCTGCTGCTGTACAGGGTGAATGGGATGTGCGGGGTTGTAAGCGAGCAAGATTTCCAACAAATTACAATGCTGGAATTCAGGGTGAACTTTTGGATAAGAAACAGCCCGAAGAAATTTACGAATTTTTTATAGATGACGGACTTTGTGATCTTATTGCACAGCAAACAAATCTGTATGCTCAGCAAATAATTACCTCAAATTCGTTGATGGCAAAAGTGAAAAGAAGAAGTCGTGAGAGAGACTGGGTACCCACTAACAAAAATGAAATAAAACTCTTTTTAGGAATCTTATTACTGCAGGGTATTGTTCAGAAGCCGAAATTAGTCCATTACTTTTCTCGTAATAAACTGTTAGCTACTCCTGTATTTTATGAAATTATGTCTGAGAAACGATTTTTCCTTTTACTTAAATTTTTGCATTTTGCGGACAATGAAGCATATAATAGACAGGTTCACCCCAAATTGTATAAAGTGAAACCAGTTCTAGACGACCTATTATCAAAATTCAGAACTGCATATACTCCAGACGATCGCCTATCTATCGATGAGAGCCTGTTATTGTGGAAAGGTAGACTGGGATGGAAGGTATACATACCGAAGAAACGGTCGCGCTTTGGTATGGAATCTTATAAGTTATGTAAAGCTAAATCTGGGTATGTGTGGAACCTCCTATGGTATACGGGGAAGGAAACTGATCTGGTAAACGAAGTTTGTGGAATAGATATTTCTGAGTACACTAAGCCTTCCAAAGTTGTATTTACACTGGCCGAAGGTCTGCTGAATAAAGGTTATCTAATAGCTGTGGATAATTACTACAGTAGTCCGGAGCTATTTGACCTGCTCAATGACCTTCAGACAGATGCTGTAGGCACCGTAAGACCGAACAGGAAAAATCTCCCAAAAGATGTTATGGGGAAGAAACTAAAAAAGGGGGAAGTTGCGTTTGCTTATCGTAACAAACTCATTGCTCTCAAGTGGAGAGACAAGAGGGATGTGTGTATGCTAAGTAGCATACATGATGCCGAAATGCACACTGTGAAAAACAGGAAAGGGGACACAGTAGAAAAGCCTGTCATGTGTATAGATTACAATGACTCAATGGGTGGGGTCGATTTATCTGATCAGTGTATGGTCCCGTACAGTACAGCCCGAAAGCGAATCAAGAAATTCTACCAAAAGATTTTCAGGCACTTGTTGGACATAACAATGTTCAATTCCTTCGTTATTTATCAAAAACATGGAGGAAAATTCACTCACTTACAATTTCGTATGCACGTTATCCAGAAGCTTTTTGACAAGTATGATAAATCAATCCCTGCTGAAGCCCAGCCAGTCAGATCAGTAGTGTCACTGTCAAATGACCCTTCGGATCGATTCTCGGGAAGGCACTTCCCGGATTTCAATGCCCCTTCAAAGACGAAACCCATTGCAAGCAAGAGATGTGTTGTTTGCAATGCAAATAATAAAAGAAAGGAGACACAGCACTGCTGCAAAATCTGCGATGTAGCACTGTGCCCGGCTCCTTGTTTCGGAGTGTACCACACCGCTAAAATATGAACTGAGAGGTGTCCATTGAACGTGTATTGTGAATAGTGTCCCTAATTGTGTAAACTCGTGTGTGTGCGTGCGTGTAGACAGTGACGGCGACTAGCGGATAAAGAAATTAGAAACAAAAGGGTAGGACCTACATTTGAACTGCGAATTTAATTTCTTTTTTATACGGCTAAAATGCAATAAAAATGTTATTTTTCCCCAAAATGTGGAGGAGCACTACCCCTAACCGGTAACCCCCTCCCCCCCCCATTGTCACCGCCACTGCGTGTGTGGATATATAGACTAGTTAAAATCTATGAGTGAAATTAGTGACTCGGCAGTTTCATATCCAGAACAAGAGAAGAAAGTAGATATTCGGTGAGTACATTTTTCTCTGATCATTTTTATATTCTTCAATAGTGTAATAATAGTAAAGTATAACAATATATTATAGTGCTTGTGGGACTACAATGACAGTTTGATTCGTAAATGTTTACTGCTTATGTACAAGTTTCAGAAAGTAATTATTACAATGCCCATAAGAGAAAAAACGGGAAATATGAGACTTATGCCTTTGTTGCACTAAAAAACGTAGTGCTTTAAAATCATTCTTTATCGTGAATATGCGGTGCAGTATCGAAATTAATGTGTCTTATTGTCACAATATACAAGTAATATTAGATAGATACATGTCGGGTTGCATAAATCCAAGTATTTAAAAAAATAAATAATGATGAAAACACCTCCCCACCGTAGTGTGTAAAGAGGAAGAGCTCGCTCCCCACTTAACGGGTTAAGAAAAGAAATTTGCTCACTTCAAACATTGATATCGGAATTAGAAAGATGTTTTTGAAGACTTTCGTGTGGAGCGTGGCATTGTATGGAAGTGAAACATGGACAATAACTAACTCAGAAAGAAAGAGAATAGAAGCTTTTGAAATGTGGTGTTACAGAAGAATGCTGAAGGTGAGATGGATAGATCGAATCACGAATGAAGAGATACTGAATCAAATTGGTGAGAGGAGATCGATTTGGCTAAATTTGACGAGAAGAAGAGATAGAATGATAGGACACATCTTAAGACACCCAGGACTTGCTCAGTTGGTTTTTGAAGGAAGTGTTGGTGGTAAGAACGGTAGGGGTAGACCAAGGTATGAATATGACAAGCAGATTAGAGCAGATGTAGGATGCAATAGCTACGTAGAAATGAAAAGGTTAGCACAGGATAGGGTGGCATGAAGAGCTGCATCAAACCAGTCTATGGACTGATGACTCAAACAACAACATGGGTTTTAGGACCAAGAGTGTCCGAGGACATGATCGGCTTGCCTAAAGTAGGTCTTTGTATTTGATGCCCACGGGCAAGCTGCGCATCTGGATGTGGGATGATTATATGAGGTACGGAGAGGGTAAAACCTGGTGTCAGCACATAGCCTATAACAGCAAGGGATCTGCTGAAGGCTTAACGTCTCCATCCGATGGATGGATCATCATCAACAACATATGTCCTCACTCCATATGAACACTGCAGAGAGGTTTGGAATTGAATCCAGGCCTTTGGCACACAATCTAGTAATTAGAAATTATATACCACCACCTCTCCTACCCTGCCGGCCAACATTCTGATGGCGAAAATTTTTTCAACCTATGAAAGTCAAACCAGCTAATCACAGTGTCAATTTATTCTTGGGGTCTCTAAAAGTTCCTTTTAGTGTCAACCTCGAAGATTTTTGCTACCATGTGTTTTCCTTCATCCTCACCTAGTTATACCTGCTCCCTTCAAAAAGTTGCAAGTCCTCCTTATTGGGTCTTCTCAGATGTTTCTTCTCTCTTCACCAGGTAAACCCAGTGTGGAGATTCTGATTCTTTCCAGCGCCTCACATTCAAAGAGTAGGTATTCAGCTGATTTTTACGCATTGTTGCATTTCCTACATACATTGTCTCATTACTCCAATTCTATTGTAGGTTTTCTTTAAGATGGCAGTGTCCAGTCAGCAGTCCTACTACCCATATTATATTTTCTCTGCTGAGTTCCAGCAGTTCCTTAGTATGCTTCTTGTTTGGGCTCTTGATTAGTTCTTTCACAAGCCTGCATCCAGGAGCATTTTTCCAGTTTCCCATTTGTGCCTCTATGTAGAGGCAGGCTTGTCTATAAGAAATTCCACATACTGGTTCTGGACCCACAAAAGGTGTTTCTGACCCTTTTCTTTTTCATTACCTTCTATGCCTGCATATCCAGGTACCCATATTATTTTAACAACATTGTCATCTGAGAGCTTCAGGAGAAGTGTATGACAATACCAAACAATTTTGGATGTAACCCGGACAGCTTCAAGTGCCTTAATGGCTGCTTGGCTATCTGCAAACATGAAAATATTCTTATCTCTGTAGTTAATTTTCAGGTTTTTCCCAAGACATGTAATGATGGCTATCACTTCAGCTTGGAAAACTGTAGGTGTGTACCAAGGCTCATTTGGATTGATCTCTCCACCACACAATATCTTCTCTATTAGTTTTCCATCTGTTAATGTCACAGTCTTTCTTTTTTAGTTATCTGGGTCTCAAATGTTTTCTCAAAGATATATTTTAGAATCATATACTCAGCTGGCATGTGTAAAACTTCCTCTGTTATTACCAAGATTGGGCCTTTGAGCCTTTCAGCATCCATTTTGCTCCAATCGATATGAGCTCATTCTAGCCTGTGCCTCTATAAAATGACTTAATGGAAGGAGATCTAGTAGAGTGTTCAAGGCTTCTGTCAGCTAGTTTTCGTTGCCCTGGTTATGGCTATGCATGCCATTCTCTGAAGGCTATTTAGTTTGCTGCTGACTTTTCTTTGACTTACTTTCATCCACCAAATGATTGCTGCATAGGTCATCCGTAGTCTAATGATCATTATATATATCCACATTACCATTGCCGGCTTCAAACCCCATGTTGTCCTGACTGCCCTCTTGCATGCATACAATATGTTCTTAGCCCGGGTTATGTTTCTTTCTATATGTGGATTCCAGGTTAACTTTTTGTCTAATATTACACCTAAGTGTAACACCTGTTCTTCCATATAGATTTCTTGCCCAAAAAGCTTCAGTGTTCTCGTCCCCTCTAATTTCTTCCTTCTTGTGAAAGGGACCAGGATTATCTTGCTCGGGTTGACTGCGAGTTGTTCTTCCCGACATCAGTTCTCCACAAGGTTAAATGATCTTTCATGAGGTCCTGGATGACACTCATCACCTTACCTCTTACCATAATAACTAGATCATCCTTGTGTGTAAAATCCCTGATCGTTGAACATGGCTATGATTTCATTCACCACAAGGTTCCACAGAAGAGGAGAAAGAACTCCTCACTGTGCACAACCCCAAGTGGCTCTAACTGTTAGTGTCTCCTCAAACAGAGTTGCCTTTATTTTTCTCCTGCCTAATGGATCTAATCTATTTTACAACAGTCTTGCTCACCATACTCTCTTCAACAGCTTTAATCATTGAGTTGTAGGTTGTATTACTGAAGGCCCCTTCTATGTCTAGAAATGCCGCCAGCGCAATTTCTTTGTATTCTAGGCTTTCCTCTAGTTTGCAAACCAATTGATGGAGTGCTTTCTCAGTGGATCTCCCAGATCTGTATGCAAACTGATTTTCATGTACAGTTGAGTTCAGTTGCACCATTTTCCAGATGTATTTATCCAGTATTTTCTCCATTGCTTTTACCATGAAGGAGTTTAAGCATAATGGTCTATAGGCTTTGGCATAGTTCGCCCTTTCAGACTTCAATATAAATACTGCTTTAGACCATCATTTTGGCACGTACTCCAGAGGTAGGCTTGCTCTAAAAAGGTCTGTCAGGACCTTGATGATTATCTCCTGTCCTTCCTGCAGGAGTATCAGGAGTATCTCGTCTGGCTCCGGAGCCTTTATGGTCTGAAACGTGTTAATTGCCCACCTCATATGGTTAGGCTTAATTAATCGGTTGGCACAGTTCCAATCTGCTTTTTGTGGTCTGGCCTCTGTTTCAACCATTTCTACCCCTTCTACTTCCTCAGCCTCAGGAAAATGACAAGCTAGCAACACGTCCAGCGTCTCCTTTCCCATCTGAGTGTATGTTCCATCGGGATTTTCCAGTGTTCCCACTTCAGCCTTGCTGCTTCAGTGCTCGATTCCACTTTCTCACAGAACAGTCTCCAGGAGTTACTTTTTGCTCTCCCTATTTCTAGGTTATATTCAGTGAGTTTCCTATGATATACGTCCCACATACCATTTCTTGATGATATTTTGTACAACACTCTAACCTCTTTTTTCATTTTGGCTAGATTGTTAATCTACACCTAACATTTTTTGCAGTTTTCTTTTCTCTAAGGGGACAGTTGTCATGGTATGTAGCTGTAATGGCCTCATCCAATTCCCTCCATCCCCTTACATTCATTTCAATCTTTTGTACAGTCTGTTCTAGAACTTCTCTGTATCCATCCCAATTTGTTCTTTAAGGATCTCTGTACATTTCAATAACACATTGCCTCGCATCTGTCGCAAACTGGATATGCTGATGGTTTGCCAAGGATGGCTCCTCCAGCACCTTCCAATCCTTAATGAAGTTTGCAATTAAGCGTGGTGCTCCATGTGATATCTAATACTCCTTTATGATTCTTATTTATGAATGTAAGTTTATTTCCTAGGTTTAATATTATCAATTCTGTTTTAATAATAAACTCTAGTAAGGACTCACCTCTTGCATTGCAGTTAGTACTGACCCATGCAGTGTGATGTGCATTTGCATCTGCTCCAAGTACTAGGTGTTCACCTTTCCTCTTTGCTTTCCAAATTAATTCTTCCACGTCTTCCGATGGAGGCAAATCCGTTGAGTCGTATGGAAGGTATGCAGAGCCTATTGTTATTTCTCTGGGACCTTCCCATTTCTAAGTTTTGTCTTGGCCGCCACTAGATCCCTTGAACAATGATCCTGTAGCAGAATGCATGTTAACTTCCTGCTCACAAGTAAACATGTTCTGGGCATATCCGATGTAATATTGTACATTAGCTTACCTCCAGATTCTGCCAGTCCTGCTACTCTGCCCTTAACTACACATGGCTCTTGTATAATAGTCAATAGCCTCGGACTTGAACTTCCTGACGAACTACAGCTTCTTCTTTATGTTGAAGGTTGGCCTGAAGAACTTTCAGCATCATCCTTGCCAATGCTAGGTTTTGTTTTTCCTTTAATTACTTGAAATTAGGTCTGCCCAAGTCCAAGCTTGGCCTTAAGGCCTCTCTTCTTGAACTCTTCAAAATATCTTTCATTAAGGGCCAAAACAATTGTCCTTCCAGTATCTGGAAAGGTTTTAGTTATTATGGCTACCTTGACTGAAGTGTCTTTCCGAAAGGGACAATGGCCATTTCTTCTTTCTGTTTCTTGGCGGTTGGTTTTGTAGCCGAACTTGATGGCGTACTATCCTCCAACCTTAGCCTTTTGGGCGTTGTAGGATGGACAGCCTCTCGCCGATCCCTGTTCCTTGGATTCTTCTCCGTCCAAGTTTCAGCCGCTATTTTGGCTTCCTTCCTTGCTCTCCTCCTTTCCTTATACGAGTAGTATGCACTGTTGCGAGGTGGTGTGTCAATATGTAATCTGTTGATTTTTGATGCAGAGATCTTCAGTTCTGTCTCTACAGATGTTCCTGATTTGCTTGTGGGAGCAGTCTGCTCTACTGAAGCTTCTGTTGCCATTTCTTATTTTGTGTAGGTGACAGCCTGTCCTACTGGGACTTCTGTCTCCATTTTTTTCATCTTGGGCTTGCTCCCGGATCTGCTCTGCTGTAGCTTCCATGGCTTCCCTTGATGTTGGAGTTTTTGAAAATGGTTCTTCTTGAGCTTCCATGTTTCAATCATCGTAGGGTTTTTGCCCCTTCTAGGGTCCTGAGCATCGTTCTCACCATCTGTGATGTGGCATACAGTCGGACTTGTTCTCCCGCAACTCAGGCTCTCCGCAGCAGAAACCACGCCCCTCAGTCATCCATCCAGTAGTCCGCCCCTGGCCCGAACCTAGCCAGGTTTGTTCCCTCTTCAGTAGACCTACTCATGTGGTTTCCACTTGCCATTTCCATGACTGAGTTCACAGCCATGAGTTTCCCCCTAGGTTGGGTTCGCCCCTCTCCCAACCCGCAGCTCGTCCAGGCTACGTAGAGCACGTACTGGTTCCAGCACCCCGCAGTGAGCCTTCACCTCAATCACCAGTACCACTTCACCTGAACCACCGTATCACCCACGTGGAGTAACCATGGATGCCTCTCTAGCATGTGTGGGCGAGGCTTCCACCTCCAAGCCTTGGCTTGGGCTAGTAACAATCATAATGCTTTAAGACGTTTTCTGGCAATACCTGTTTTTGGTCCGCGAGAGGTATTTCATTTCCCTCAGTCCCTCCAGACAAGTCTGGTGAGACCCCCTATCCGCCACCTGGGACGCCCGATAGGGGAACAGGTAAAGAAAATCCCCATGGGTTGTTAGGAGTTCCTCAAATCAACATTGAGATATTAACTGATTTTTGCAAAGCACAGTCATGAACACAATAAATCACAGATGTACGTTTTCCATTGTCCACTCTCCGTTCCTGCACATAACTCAGGAGCCCATCTCACACACCTCGTGCATCTAATTCATTGTTTTCCACATTTGTCGTTAGAATATAGCTGACCATAGCACAAACATTCATTGTCCGCATCATCTTCGTCATCTATCAACGCTATAATTGGTTCATTAGAAGAGTCATCAGAGTCAGATTCTTGAAAGATTTCAACCCTTTTCTTGGTTGCTCATTTCAGAAATTATTTTTGTTTATAGGGTCTTTTCATGATGATCGATGACCCAGCATCCTTACAAGAAGCAGAGAGATTTTCCTATCTTTGCTGTAGGAGTTGTTGAATGCTGTTGATTTAGTCTGAAAGTTAAGTGGTTGGAGGTGGTTTCTGTTCCTTGGCTGTCATTGTGTCCTGCCCATGAGTCTTAGACATTGTTGATTGCTGGTTGGGTGGTGTTGCAAGCTGATAGTTGCGTGTTTTCTCTACAAAATTTTGACTCCGAAACCTTTGACGATTATACAGTGAAATGCCACATTTCCTCCATTCAGTGCCACTTCCATCCTAGCAACTCATATGTATGTCATGCCAATTAAAGAGCCGACTTGGTACACTGAGACTGGTCTAAAAGGGTAAGTAACGAACCAAGTTTATATTTCAGCTGAATATTATGACCTGAAAGGCTTCATGAAAGAAACATCAGAGGGTTGAAGACTGTGTGATGTATGAGGAAGTATGTAGACAATTACCAATTACCACTCTTTGTTGCCATGCTAAAGAAATTTTGTCCAAGTTCCTAGTATGAGAATAGTGCTCATCTGGTTTCAAGACAACGTGATTATTAACTGGTGGACGAGCATATTGCATGTAGTGCCTGTACTAGTCTGTAAAAGTATGTAGCTGCATTCGGCCAGACAAGTGACATGCAGGTATGGTACCCAGCGGAGCCCCTCGGAAACATTAGAAGTGACAGGATGAAATTGTCTGCAGCATTCATACAAGTGACCATGGTTATTAGTTTTACTCTCTCTCTATCTCTGCAGATGACAACTTGAAGACATTCTTTTTTCCCATTAATGCTGATCACTTTCGAATGAAAGCCCTGCACCACTGTCACACCTGTTTCATCAATGTTACTTATTCTGGAAGGATTGAAGTTGACTTTCTGCTACTCTGGTTGTAGCAAGTTAAAAAATGAGCCCATGGCCTCTTCTGAGAAACCTTTTGCTTTACTGATGGAGACATTGAGGAGTTCAGTACAACAAGTGTGGATGCCTTTGCTTTTCTTGAAGTTCCTTTTTCCCTTCCATGCCCTTTTCACTCAGAAAGGGATGATCCAAATTGTTTTAAATCTTCTTCTTCTTTTATGACCGCATAGGATCACTTTAGTCAGTCCATCGTTCAGGTCTCTTTGAAGGGATTGTTCGGGCTTTGCAGTCCTCCCAGTACTTCTTCAGACGCTGCGATCTTCATGCCCTTTCCTCAGTTGAAAATATACGTGTTGTTGGTTTGTTTTGTGTAAGGGTAATGTGGAGTTTTGTATTCAATTTTATCTTATTTGTGGTGTCTTCCGTTGTAAGGCCTATTTCCTTCAGATCCTCTCTTACTTCTCTGATCCATTTACATCCTAGCGTGGTACTTTTTGAGACAAGATTGTGTTGTACTAGTTGTTTCAGAAGTCTCGAATCCTGCATCCTCGTGATATGTCCAAAGAATCCCAGTCTCCTCTTATGCATAGTATCTGTAATGGGTTCTAGCTCTTTGTACAGGACTTTGTTAGGTATTATCCGCCATTGTCCATCTTTTGGTATTTTTTGTTGATGCACGTTCTTCCCATCCTTCTTTCAATTTTCTGAAGTCTGTCAGTCTTTGATTGTTTATTCAGGTGAAAAAGTGTTTCTGCTGCATATGTAGCTTCTGGTTTTATAACTGTGTTGTAGTGTTTTATTTTTGCATTTATTAATAGACATTTCTTTTTGTGGATATCCCATGTTAAATTTTGTGCTTTAGCTAATGTATTTGTTCTTGTTTGGATTGAAATTTTTTTCATTTATATTATGTGTTATTACTTCTCCCAGAATATTAATTTGAGTTACTATTTTGATTTTATTATCATTTATGGTAACTTCTTTTAGTTGTATTGGTTTCTGGGGCATAATTTCTGTTTTTTCAAATGATATTTTGAGGCCAATTTTATTTGCAATGTTTTGAAGTTCTGATATCTGGGTTTTTGCTTCTTTTATGTCCACTGCTAGTAATGCTAAATCGTCGGTGAAACCCAGGCAATTTGTTTTGATTTTTCGGCCAAACTTTATTTTGGGGGGACATTTGCTACACCATTCCCTCATTATCATTTATAGAGCACAATTAAATAATAGTGGTGAGAGCCCATCTCCCTGCCATAGTCCAGTTTTAATTTCAAATGTCTCTGATGTTTCACCTCCTAAACTTAACTTTTGATTTGGTGTTAGTGAGAGTCAATTTTATCATGTTTATTAATTTGGGGTGTAGTCCAAGGTGTCTTAAAATTTTAAACAGAGATTCTCTATGGATGCAATCATAAGCTTTCTTGAAATCTACAAATGTTATCACCATATCTCTGTTTCTTCTTCTGTTATAGTCCATTATCAACTTAAGACTCATGATCTGATCAGGACAGCTCCTCCAGGGTCTGAAACCTCCTTGATATTCTCCTAGTTCTTTCTCAAGTTGTAAACATATCCTATTGAGGATGATTATTGAAAACATTTTGTATGTTATGTCTAGGAGCAAGATTCCCCTGTAGTTATTAGGGTTGGTTTTGTCTCCTTTTCTGTGCAGTGGGTGAATGAGGGCTGTTGTCCAGTGTTCTGGTAGTTCTTCTTTAATCCAGATAGAGAAGTTGATGGAGGGCAACTTTTGTTGAACATCCTGCATATTTCCAGATTTCCGCAAAGGTCTGATCTTCTCCTGGCGCTTTATAGTTTTTTAAATTTATTCAGTGCTTGGTAGACTTCCTTTATTGTAGGGGGATTGATGTTCTCTGATGGTGTTTTCATCGGGGTGTTGGTGTCTAAATGAAGGAGTTCTGTAGGTTCCTCCAATTTAAAAGCTTGTTGAAATATTAAGCCAGAATTTCTGCATTCTTTATTATTATGAGCCAGCTTACCATTTTCATCCTTCATCAGTAGAGTCGGGGGTTCATATTTTTGGAGCTGTTTTCTGAAGATTTTGTAGCAGTCCCTTGATTGAGTTTTATTGAATTGTTCTTCAATTAACTGCAGTGTGTCCTTATGATGCTGTCTTTTTATTCTTCTTAAGACTTGGATAGTTTCTTTTCTGTTTTATTAGATTTTGATAGGATATTTCTGATTTTTGGGACTGATGTAATAGCCATGCCTGATGTCTTTTCTCCACTGTTCCATCACATTCACTGTGCCACCACTGGTGTTTTTTATGTGGTTTAACTGGAGCCAGGTCTTCTGCAATTTGTTTAAGGTTGTGTACTAAGTCTTCAAGTTTATCTGTGATTTTTATTTTTTCAGTTGCTTTCTGGTAATTTTTGTTGTTGATTAGCTGGCTAGGATCTATTTTTCTTTTAATTTTAGCGGCTTGCTTTTGTTGTCTCCTCTGAGGAGTGAGTTTAATTTTAACTACATTGTGATCTGACCTGAGTCTATTCCTCGGAGGACTTTGACGTTATAGATCTCTTTGTGGTGGTATTTGTCCAGGCATTTGTGATCCAGTTGCCATTCTCCTTTCATGTAGTCAGGGTATTTCAATGTTTTGAGTTTTTCTCTTAAAACATCTAGATTTTGAGATTAAGTTATGGTTTCTACACAGGTCAACTAGTCTCTCTCCATTTTTATTTGTTTTCTTGTGTGCTGGCCACTTTCCAATGATGTCACGGTATTTTCTTTCTCTGCCTAGTTGAGCGTTGAAGTCGCCTATTAATAATTTTACATGGTGTTTGGGGATGTTATCTATGGTCTGGTCCAATAGGTCCCAAAATTCTTCTGTTTCCTCATGCTCTTTTGAGGAGTTGTTTTCATCATTAGTGGGAGCATGGGCATTTATATAGTATACATTTTATTAGATGCCTTTAAGGCGAGCGTTGAGAGTCGTGGAGACTGTGATTTGAATTCTTGAACTGAGTTTTATATTTTTTAAGGTTAAGCAAAAATTCTGTTCCAAATTGTGGGACATTCTTCATCACTCTCTTCCCGGGTATACCTTTATAAAGTCTGTACCCTTGAGATTCCAAGGCATTCTGGTCAGTGTTTCGAATTTCCTGTAATCCCATGATAAGACATTGTGTTGGTCCATTATGTTGGTGATCATTTTTAGTTTACCGGTTTGCATGAGTGAGTTTATATTGTGTGTAGGGAAGTATGGTATCTGCTTCAGTTTTAATTCTTGATTTTTTCTCATTCGTATATGTGGTACTGGGGTATTTCCGTGCCTCCGACTTCGCGGTATCTTTTAAGTGGCGACCCACTGTATCCGAATGCTGCCTTCTCTGAACTCTTGGTTCAGCTGGTAGAGTATTCCTTAAAAGAACTTCCATGGTTGACTGTCAAGGTGTCACCTGTGTGGGACTAGGTCACGAATTACAACTCTGGACGTGATCCAGTAAGGTAATAATGAGGCCGCTCCTCTGGAGTACAGACGCCTTGTGCAGCCGCCCCTAACCTGGAGAACAGATGCTGCGTAATGGATTCCAGTGGCATTTCTTCCACTGTGGGGACCATCACCCCACCTAAAGTGGCTCATTCGCCCGAAGCCGTTGGCCCCCTTAGGGAGTCAGGTTATTTCCCGCCGCCCAACACTCGGCGCTGGCAGTTTTACAGCTGGGTGCGAGACCACCAAATCCTCCTCCTTTCTCATTCCAGACTTGGGACTATTTTTAAAAATGGATGTATGTATTGTACCGGTTACGACCTGTACATGCATATTTTTTTGAGAGTTGATCGTATTTTATCACCACGCGTATTACTCCGTGCAAGCCTGGTTTGTTTACATTCAGCAAGACGAGCGAGCAAGCTGAGAACAGCTGTATGCGTGACGTAGCCGCAGGGGCTAGTTAGATCACCCACCTGTCATGCCACGTGCAGCTAGCCTGAACTCGTATGTTCCAGATTCAAGCGTCACACCTTCCGGAACATTCGATGGAGAAAAAATTTAAAACTCCCATAATAATTGGGGTAGCGACTTGATCAACATGTCATCTTAAGAAAATCCGTCGAGGGATTCAGGAGATAACCAGCTTCACGGCATATGTGACGTAGATGTCCCAAACCAAATATAAGGAGGGCTCCATATAGCCTGATATCTCAGTCTATCGGTGACAGTCGAGCAGTTAACGTGTCCCTACTCGCTGCCATTATCGTCGGAAGCTATCTTCATGTGGTTATAGTCTTACTGAGGAACTCTGAATTCTTCTAAGTCTTTATAAATGGGACTTGCGATATTTATGAGTGTTGAGGAACTCTGAATTTTTCTAAGACCGGGCGAGTTGGCCGTGCGCGTAGAGGCGCGCGGCTGTGAGCTTGCATCCGGAAGATAGTAGGTTCGAATCCCACTATCGGCAGCCCTGAAGATGGTTTTCCGTGGTTTCCCATTTTCACACCAGCCAAATGCTGGGGCTGTACCTTAATTAAGGCCACGGCCGCTTCCTTCCAACTCCTAGGCCTTTCCTATCCCATCATCGCCATAAGACCTATCTGTGTCGGTGCGACGTAAAGCCCCTAGCAAAAAAAAATTTTTTTTCTAAGTCTTTATAAATGGGACTTGCAATATTTACGAGTGTTGAGGAACTCTGAATTTTTCTAAGTCTTTATAAATGGGACTTGCAATATTTACGAGTGTTGAGGAACTCTGAATTTTTCTAAGTCTTTATAAATGGGACTTGCAATATTTACGAGTGTTGAGGAACTCTGAATTTTTCTAAGTCTTTATAAATGGGACTTGCAATATTTACGAGTGTTGAGGAACTCCGAATTTTTCTAAGTCTTTAAAAATGGGACTTGCAATATTTATGAGTGTTGAGGAACTCCGAATTTTTCTAAGTTTATAAATGGGACTTGCAATATTTATGAGTGTTGAACTTTAACTTTTCGCCAGTAATTATTCAAAGACTTGTAATCTTTACCAGTGAT
Organism: Anabrus simplex; assembly: GCF_040414725.1. Lineage (NCBI taxonomy): Eukaryota > Metazoa > Arthropoda > Insecta > Orthoptera > Tettigoniidae > Anabrus > Anabrus simplex. Next base: position 206,926,667 of record NC_090270.1, on the reverse strand, counting down.
GGACTCTTAACTTTTCGCCAGTAATTATTCATATTTAACAGTGATGGACTCTAACTTTTCGTCAGTGATTGTTCAAAGACTTGTCATATTTAGCAGTGATGGACTCTATCTTTTCGCCAGTAAGACTTGTAATACTTACCAGTGTTGGACTTTAACTTTTCGCCATTGATTATTCAAAGACTTGTCATATTCACGAGTGATGAACTCTAAATTTATACGAAGTTTCCTTGAGCCTAGGCTTGTGATCATTGCCAGTGATTACTTAAAGACTTGTAATTTTTTTTCATTGATGAACTACAACATTATTGAAAGTCTTCATGACCACGGACTTGTCATTTCCATGAGTGTTAAAGAGTGGATTCTTGAAAGTCTTTATGAACATTGTCTCGTGATTTTTACTAGTGGTGAGAAAACTCATTACTCAAGGTTTTCATGAACTTTGATTTATTCTGCGAGTGACGAAGAGCACATTTTCGGCGTTTGCATGGATTCTACCAACCTCATTGTACTTGGGTAATGTGACTGGTGGTGGTGATTATTGTTTTAAGAGGAAGTACAACTGGGCAACCATCCTCTATATAACACTAATCAGAGGGAAAAATGGAAGGGGTCCGACACTTCGAAAAATGAAGATATCGGCCAAAGTAAGACAAGGGCCACGAAGGGCGTGAAAATGAAAGACTCCCTAGCCCTCGCAAACCTAATAGCGTCGGGGTCGGAAAAGAACAAGAGTTGACCAAGGGAGGTCGGATAGGATAGATGAAAGTGAGGAGCCTGGCACAAGTAAGTGGAAGCAATGCCAGGACTCAGCTGAGGGCCCCATGGTCGCCAACCCACGCTCCAAAGTTCAGAGCCCCTGGGGCGGGTAATGTGACTACCCTCAACATCGTCAGGAACCAGCGGAGGTCATCACGAGCATCGGGAACTTGAGGCGTATTCCGGACCAACCAACCTGGATGGTCCGTCCGCATCTTGACGGAGTACTTGGGCATCTTCTGGAACGTGTTCCGGCCGGTGCGGCCTGCTGAGCTGGAGACCCGGGCCATTTAAAGGACAATGTGGAAGACAATCCCTATCTACCATGAGGTGATGTGCAATTTAACATGCATTACATGAATAAACTCTTATCAAATCAGATTCAAATTTCTCTTGTAGATAGGACCCTGCCTCCTGTACCAAGCCCTAGCTATTATTCATCCAGTTTAGCCCTGAGAACTATTCCATGCTTGCGTTGAAAATAAATCTTAAAGTCGGGCTCTTTTACTGGTACAGTATGTGTGTAAATGACAGATCTCCTAAACCACTGAAATAATTTCAATCAAATTTTGAACACTTATTATTTGTTATCTGGAGACGAGCACTGTGGGAGTAAGCCATCTCTAGCCCCCTTAGGAGCGGGGGTTAGGTATAAAAATAATCGACAATAGTGTCAAATCCATAGTTTTCAGGGTTGCTGAGGTGAGTAATAACACTTCGAATTCTTTTAAAATCCAAGTTCAGCCCTCTTTGTGCTGGGGAGCGAGGGGGGAGTGAGATATAAAAATAATTGAAAATAGTGTCGAATCCATAGTGTTTGGCATTGCTTAGATGAATAGTAACACTCCGAATTTTTAAAAGTCAAAGTTCAGCCCCCTTTGCATTGGGGGGTGAGGGGGCAGTGAGATATATTAAAAAAAAAAAAAAAATAGTGTCCAATCCATAGTTTTTGGGGTCGCTTAGATGAATAGTAACACTCCGAATTTTTTAAAGTCAAAGTTCAGCCCTCTTTGCGGTGGAGGGGAGGGCAGGGGGAAGTGAGATATAAAAATATATCTATGATGATGGTGATGCTTGTTGTTTTAAGGGGCCTAACATCGAAGGTCTTCGGCCCCTATCTATCTATCTATCTATCTATCTATCTATCTATCTACAGGGTGCACGAAAGGATATCTATGATGATGATGATGATGGTGATGCTTGTTGTTTTAAGGGGCCTAACATCGAAGGTCATCGGCCCCTATCTATCTATCTATCTATCTACAGGGTGCACGAAATGATTTGTGTGGTTTCAAAAAATTCCTGTTCGTTTATTATTTGTTGTAACATTATAAAATTATATAGACAGACAGAAAAACTCACATTTTTTATGAGCCTACAAGTGCTCGATATGTGCTTCATGAGTGACTCAACTCTATAGTCAAGTTCATCCCACGCCCGATGCAGCATGTCGCTGTCAATTTGACCAAAGGCGTTGATGATGCGGGCCCGTAGTTCTGTTAGATCAGCCGGTATTGGTGGCGTAAAAACTACGTCTTTCAAATAACCCCATACGAAGAAGTTGCAAGGGGAGAGATCAGGAGAGCGTGGAGGCCACGACCTTCATTCCTGATACAACCAATCCATCTTTCTGGAAATCTTCTGTTCAGAAAGTCACGAACATCAACATCAACATGGAAATGAGGTGGAGCACCAACTCCATTATCGATGATATCAACAGTTCAAAACCACTGGATGTCTGTGCTAGGGAGAATCAACAGGCCGGGCTAGTGTGCCTGAAGAAACGGTTGAGTGTGTGCCATCTTGAAATTTAAAGTTTACGGTCCCTTCTTCTTCACTGAAAAATCCATTACAGGGCACATCTACCTGGATATGCTGGAGAATTGGCTCATGCCACAGTTGGTGACCAATAGCATGAACTTCATCTACCAACAGGATGGTGCTTGTTTACTCACCACTTGAACACTAAAATGTTAAAGGCATGGCCTTAGTTTACAGGTACTTTAGCCGGGAGTATCAGAATCCATCCTCCCAACACTCAAATGTCTTCCAAAACACACGCCACGGCACGTCCATTTTGGAGCTCGGTTGAAGGACAAGTCAGCGCCTAGCAGGAACTGCCGGTCTAGAAATGAGTTTCGTGCATGCGCGCTAGTATTGATTTTCTACTGAACGAATGGGATAGATCAGAGTTTCGATGCAATAATAGCAGATTACAGATTACACCAATTAAAAACTTCTCCAAACAATGGACACTTAGGGGGAATAAAATCCCAAGTACACAAGCCAAATAAGCTCAAATAAATATGGTTCCTCATGCTCACGTCACAGAATTGACAACCTCCAACGTTAGTGAGGATCTAGCCATGAAAGGCACGAGTATCAAACTGGGGAGAGCTTTCAATCTCTGTCAGAACGTTTGTAAGTCCAAATCCATTTCCCTTCACTTCAAACTTCGACACTATGGAATTGTACTAAGACCTGGTACTGAATGCCTTAGAATCCCAGAATCCATGGTCAAAAAGGGACAACTCAGGAATCTGGAGTGGAAAGAACGAAAGAACCTGAAAAAAATTGTGGGCACCATTTAAAGAGGGAGGTGAATACAGAATCAGGCATAACAACAAGCTTTATCAACATTTAGAGCATAACATCAACCGTGAGAAAAGGGAGACATCTAGTCACATAGAACGGACAAGACACTGACCTCAAGAATCTTCAACACCATTTCTAGAGGGAAGGGGACAAATGCTAAATGGACGGAACTGGTTTGAAAAGATCTATAGCTCATTGAACGTTAAGAAAACAGTACTGCTCTTATGGAAGGTGTGAACACATACACCCCCTCTGAGGCACCAATAATTCCTCATGATTAAAATATATTATACTGTACTTTGTAATGTATTATGAAAGATAGATAAAAAGGATGAGGCATTTTTGCCTGTGAGTTATTAAAATAAGTACATAACATATTCTTTTTCATAAATATGTTCATAGGGAGGAAGCACAATGGCAGGAACAACCATCGCTTCATTGTCTTCGTTCATTTTCCTTCTTCTGTGTTGCTCTGGTACAAGCATCGTGTAGTCCCTCACGCTGTGAACTGCTGGTAGGTCACTTCTATAGTGAGGTCATCTACAGTATTTATTTGTTGGAGATGTGTTTTTAAGCTTTAAATCACTGCGTACTTCTCTTGTGTTGAGTGAGAGTTGGTTGTATATTGCACAGTATGTGTGTGTGTGTGTTCTATTATTTTCGTACTGTACAAAAGTTGTTACTGAAGATTTTGGTGTTGTGGTGAGCAGCAATACATCATGGCATAACTTGCACTGATAGCGCATTATAATTTTACTACTTGTTTTCATGACAAAATTTTAATTTTTACTATTGTTTTTATGAGTGATACGGCAGCACAGTAGTACCTCGCGTTGCCTGGGGAAATTTATTAAATGCATCTCTCTCCCCTCGAACCCATAAAAAAATATTATTTTTCTATTTTCTCCCCCAATTTGCCTTATACTTCAATGCTGAGGATTTTGTATGTGCCGTAGTTTACATCTGATCCTGTACAAACCAAAATTAGCCCCTGTACCCCGTCCCCTATAGTTCATAAAAATAATTTGCAGCTTAGTTTCTTCTCCTTTTTATCTTGAACTTAAATACTGAATTTCACAAATTTATGTGCCGCCGTTTACCCGTGATGGTGTTGAGCAGAGCTGTTCGATATGGCAACCCTGTTGTTGTATGAGCAATACTGTTTTCTTAACATGGAATGAGCTACAGAATTTTTAAAAATTGATCCCACGTATATATTCAACAGGGATGAATTTAGAATGCTGGTCAGAACATCCTACACACTCCAGTCACTGACAGCTAAAAGATTGCATCCTGAAGTGGACTCAGGGAAGGAAAAGAGCCCACAGTACAAAGATGAAGCAATACTGGGCTACGAAGAAAGCTCACCAGAGTTAGGAACCACATGGTCCAAGGGGCCTCAACGAAACAAGAAGAAACAAAATAAAAAATAAACCTTAAAAGAAAAAAGAACAGAAGAAGATGATGAATTTTGCAACATTCACCTTCAATAATGAAAATATCTATCAGATTACTCATGTTTTTAAGAAACTTAATTATAAAATAGCATTTTGCACAAATAACACTAACAGCCAATTAATCTACAACCACCACAGCATTATGCCAAACACTAGATATTTGAATTCTGGAATATACAAACTAAAATGTTCCCAATGTGAAACATCATACATTGGATATGGCTAGTGTTTGAGAAGTGAAGTGATTTATCCAGGACCAATGCCGTAATCCATCGCAAAATATGTGCATTGTGTGTTGTTTTGAGTTTACAAAATAAATATATTGAATATATGGAGTCAGATAAACTGTATTACAACATTTTGGTGATCCTGGACGTAATGAATGTTGTATGTTTATTTCTATCCTAGAGGAGAAGGAAACTGAAGTACAATAGCACAGGTACCAAATCAGTATTCCTTCCAAGACATGAAGTAATAAATATGGAGAAACTGAAGAAAGGTAGGATACCTGTGAAAAAAATGCTTCACAAAGAAGATAAATGACATAAAGGGAATTCTCGCAACAAATACATCTCCTAATCTTAATAACGCACTTACTTCAAATTTCAGTCGTTTAGACGCATTAATGTCGGAGCTTCATGAATAAGAGAGCAAAATAATGGATGCACTTTTTAAATAACAGTGATGATGACTGTAATTGTACCAGAAAAAGAAACTTCCGAGAAGTACAAAGAATTTGAGATTATATGGATACAGGTGAATAATGTTTTCATGCCCCAGAGATCAGACAGTGACGCAGAGGAAGGGACCTCATATCACAGTGAGGACTTCCTAAGATTGAAATTAAGAAATTTAATGATGATTTATGGGAGTGGTTAAATTTGTAGTCACAATTTCAGAAAATTCATGATGATAGTTTGCACGACAGTAACAAATTTCAGTATTTATTGCAAGTTACAGAAAAAGAACTTAACCTCACAAAATTGTGCTTAAATATCAACAGATGTCAGAAAATTACCCGAAGGTCCTTCAAACTCTGCAAGAACGGTTTGGAAAAGCGAATCTTCTCTTACAAGTGTACATAAGAGAATTATTGAAGTTCGTGATTTCAAATCCGACACAAAAGCACAAGCTTCCATTACCCCCACCTTGTTAATCAAGTTACCGGTATAGTCTCACCTTCGATCCATCAGTAGTTTGAATCTAGCATCTGCAGACCCAAGTATATGGCTCTTCCTATTAGTCGAATCTAGCTTCCCAGAAGAGACAATACGAGCTTGGCAAAGAAGTCTGTTCTTGAAACGAGAAGGAAGTACAAATGGAGAAGTTGGGTCTCGACTTGAGTGCCTCGCGGAATTTCTACGTACTGAAGTCCAAAACGAGCAATGGATTCTATTGGCTCAAGTAGGATTTAGTAATTTGGGTGTGAAAAGTAAGAATGAAAAGAAATTAGGTTCTTCCAAAACGCAGAAGAAACACAATAAAGAACATGTAGATAGACCCGTTCCTACTGTTGCTGCACTTTACAACAAACAGTCCTTCAGTGTCATGCATTTTCTGTAGTAAGTTTCATGAAAATGATAAATGTTCTTTTACTAGGAAATTGAGTATAGAAGAACGAAGATCAAAAATGAAAGAAAAAAGTCGCTGCTACTTGTGTACAACACCTAACCACTTAGCTAAGAACTGCAAATCTTCCATTCACTGCTTACTTTGCGGAAATAAGCACATTACAGTTGTAATCATATTCAGTTAACGAGCTGAGAAGAGTGAATTGAAGATTGAGAAGGAAACACAGCAAACACTAGTTACATCCAACCTAGCTAACCATACTTATATCAATCAAGTTGTCCTACAAACACTGATGATCATACTACAAGGGAATGATAAACAGAAAACAGTATGAGCATTCTTAGATTGTGGCTCACAATGAAACTACCTCCTTCAGAGTACAGTTAAAGAGTTGAGGCTAGAACCAAAAATAGTATCCCATGTTTTGTTTGGTGAAGATCAAACTTCTAGCATTAAACACAAGAGATATCAACATACAAAGAAATGGACAATTCAATTGTGAAATAGAGTTATGGAATCATACTAGAATTTGTCAATTGATTCCATGATTGGCAAGATCTTAAGACTTGCTGAAAGAGTTGAAAATGAATAGGATATGGATCACTGACCTGGGTGACGATATCCCCGAGACTGAGCTCCTCATACCAAGGATGTACATGCTAAGGTGGTTCAGTTGAAGAAGGGACTCCTAGCTATGGAAACAAAACTACAGTGGACTTTGGCTGGTGAGAGACAAGACCAATATGTTAATGCTAGTCTGAGCAACCTCACCATCTCAACGGCTTGTGATGATAAGTGAACCATAGCTGAGCTTTGGAACCTGGAGACTATTGTTATCTGTGACAGATAGAAAACAAAATGACTGAAGAGGTCAAGCAGAATCTCCTCAGCACTTTGAAAAGAGATGACAATCATCACTATATAATAAATCTCCTGTGGAGAAAAGGTCACCCCAAGACCAACTGTTAATAAGCATATTGCAGAGACGAGTTCTGAGTCTACAACTGAAAAGATGAGGAAGGCAAACAGGTTCACCAGTTATAACCAGATTTTCACCGACTGTGGAAGAAAGAAGGATTCATAGAAGAGGTACTGAATAAAGAATTGGAAAGATGCTGCCATTATCTTCCTCATCGGCCAGTAATTTTCTTTGACGCATCCTGCAAGATAGAAGAAGGTGTTTCTTTGAACGACCGCCTAGAGAAGAGGTTCAATCATATTCAGTTAACTGCAGAGATACTCCTCAGATTTAGAGAGAACGTAACTGGAGTTACTTCAGACATCCGAAAAGCCTTCCAAATGATGAGGTTGTAAGAATGGGTGGGAGAATGACTATGTGAAGAACATGGAAGTTTACAGACACTCGCGGGGTTTTTTACAACTACCTGCAGTCTGTTTATCCTGGGCGCTGTAATAGAACACCATATTAACAAAGTCCATAAGGAAGACAAGTCAACAGCACAAAATAATGGGGTCAATGTATGTCGACAACTGCGTGACATCCAATTGCTTCGAGGGACGAATTTGATATGTTTCAAACAGAGTGTTAAACTGCTGAATGGAACTTAGGAACTGGGAGTATTCAACAGGAGGAATATTACCGAGGAAGGACGGTGAAGTTGAACAGGGATACATTACAAAGGTCCTCAGACTATAGTGGAACAGAAGATCACATACACCAAGGGTGGCGTGCACCATCTTGGGAGTAAATTACTCCGGAAGTAGCGTTTACTAAAGAAGTCCATACTACACAAGTAAACTACAAGAGTATTTACTCCGGAAGTAACGTCAGAGAGTTGAAGTACAATGTACCCTTTTAGTTACTACTGTAGAAGTAGCATTCGTTACTCACAGAGTGTAGTTGTGTTTGCGTGTTTTCTTTAAAGAAATGTAAGTAGATAAGGTTGTGTGATAGGAAACAGGGGGAAAACCGTAAGCGAAAAAGATAAATGCTTGTTTGTAGAGATAATGAAGATCTATGCAAAGTATATAGAGTGTAAGAAACACGACAGAAAGATGCTGGGTAAGAAAATTAATTCATGGACAGCCGTGACAGAAGAATTCAATTCTTTGAGGGACGGAAAACGCAATGAAGAGCAAGTTAAAATTCTGTGGAAGGCCTTTTTTATGTATAAAAAAGCAGAACGTTATGGACACACAGGAAAAATTAAAACTAACGGTGGTTTCTTCATACAGATCACCTACATCCACAGCGAAATTGTTTCCCATTTTCACACCAGGCAAATGCTGGGTCTGAACCTCAATTAAGGCCACAGCCGCTTCCTTCCCACTTCTAGGCCTTTCCAATCCTGTCAGTTAAAAAAAAAAAAAAATCCCTTCCGATTTCTGAAAAGTTCACCATTGCCACCGGGAGGGCAAAAAATGGGAATATGCGTGCAGTCAATTACACCCACGATGTTTGGGAACCTGCCAACGTGAAGAATTTTATTTTATTTTCCGAACAATCATCATTTGCAGGCGTACTTCCCTCTTAACCTCACTAGTGCTTTAACTACGCGATGAAAGATACGGCCATCAGTCCTGCGGTAAACGTTAATTAGATCATCGGCAACTATACTGAAATGTTCCGGTATGAAACACTCGTAGGGCACACAATAACTGTACTCTCAGGAGATAGACACCCGTGAAGACCCCTTAGTTTCCAAAGTCTCATCTCAGAACATTCCCCAAGCATACAAAACCTGCAGTGGTCACACAGTGGCCACCAATTAAAAAATTCTGCTCTTAAGTTCTGGACAATGAAACTGTGCTGAAGGTCCTGTGATATTTGCAAGCATAAGTTATTTGCAATATTAAAGTGACTGAAATTATTCTCACAATTTCAAGGTGAGAGGAATGTTGAGAATTTAAGTTGTTTTTGACTTGTGTAGTTTTTCTCTTTGTTTTTGTTGTGTGTCGTGCCTATTGTTTGAGGAGTGAAGTTAATTATCAACGACCAAGGCTGTAATCCATCATGAAATATGTGCATCACTTGCTGTTTTCAGTTTACAATATAAATATATTGAATGTATGGAGTCACACTGACTGTATTACAACAACTATAATAGAACATGATTTAATTTAAAATTTTATGGCAGAAAAAGGTATCCTAATGAACATTTTACAAACAATCTATAAATTTCAACATAAATGAAATTACAGAAAACAAACATATTGTATTACTATTACAAGAAACTTTAAAAATATCTTCACAAAAATATGTAACTAAAAAATTACCTCAAAGTAGATAATGTTGTGTGGCTTTCTAAGAGGCCTGGTGCAGGTCTTCCAAGTTTGACGCCTGGTAGGCAAATTGAGCGTCTATGAGAATGGGGTCCTACCTATGATGAATTCTAATGATCAAGACATCACACACACCCAGCACCGAGCCATCGGAATTAACCAATTAAGGTTAATATCCCAGACAAGGCCGGGAATTGAACCCGGGACCCCCTGGACCAAAGGCCAGCACGCTAACCATTTAGCCATGGAGCCGGACACCAAAGTATATATGAACACCCTACCAATCATAAGCTCCTACTACTACAATAATACTTCAAACACTCCCTCTGCTACCCCTTCCACACTTTTAACCAGTCAGCTGTTTGGCGCTAGCAGTCAGCTACCAGCCACACGAGTGACAGTATCTAAAGGGACCAGCGACGAGGTCAGTATTTAATATTTGAACGTCCCCACACAGCAATGGCATGGTTTCTTCACACTAAACCTCTTTTCATCTTTTCCTCTTCTAGACTCCTAAATACAAAATTAGCATCACATTGGCCAATAGACAATACATTTGTATCATACCTCAGTTGCGGTCGAGTGGAGTTTCCTCAGCTAAGAGTCTCTTTTACTATCAACATCAAACACCAGTAAACAATTCAAAGAAAATGTTTATTTAAATTGAAATGAAAATGCCATCATAATATAACAACAGGAAGATAGTGTCTAATTTTAAGAAGAAAAAAAAGGTTGCTAAAATCAGACAAAAATAGTGACACAAAGTTTTTCTAGATTTTTTTTTGCTAGTGGCTTTACGTCACGCCGACACAGATAGGTCTTATGGCAATGATGGGATAGGAAAGGCCTAGGAGTTGGAAGGAAGCGGCTGTGGCCTTAAGGTACAGCCCCAGCATTTGCCTGGTGTGAAAATGGGATACCACGGAAAACCATCTTCGGGGCTGCCGACAGTGGGATTCGAACCCACTGTCTCCCGGATGCAAGCTCACAACCACGCGCCTCTGACCGCACGGCCAACTCGCCCGGTCTATATTTATTTTTATTTTTAAAAACTTGTCCACTGCCCTGTTTTAGATATAGCCTACAGTATACTGTTATACATACATAATCATTATAGACTGTTATGCCTTTCAGCGTTCAGTCTACAAGCCTCTGTGAATTTACTAAACGTCGCCACAATCCTCAATTTGCAACTAGTGTTGTGGCCTCATTTAGTTCTATACCTCTTATCTTCAAATCGTTAGAAACCGAGTCTAACCATCGTTGTCTTGGTCTCCCTCTACTTCTCTTACCCTCCATAGCAGAGCCCATTATTCTCCTAGGTAACCTATCCTCCTCCATTCGCCTCACATGACCCCACCATCGAAGCCGGTTTATGCGTACAGCTTCATCCATCAAGTTCATTCCTAAATTAGCCTTTATCTCCTCTTTCCAAATACCCTCCTGCCATTGTTCCCACCTGTTTGTACCAGCAATCATTCTCGCTACTTTCATGTCTGTTACTTCTAACTTATGAATAAGATATCCCGAGTCCACCCAGCTTTCGCTCCCGTAAAGCAAAGTTGGTCTGAAAACAGACCGATGTTAAGATAGTTTCATCTCGGAGCTGACTTCCTCCTTACAGAATACTGCTGATCGCAACTGCAAGCTCACTGCATTAGCTTTACTACATCTTGATTCAATCTCACTATATTACCATCCTGAGAGAACACACAACCTAAATGCTTGAAATTATCGACCTGTTCTAGCTTTGTATCACCAATCTGACATTCAATTCTTGTCGAGTTGGCAATGTCTGTTTCTTTACTCTTTGGGTTTTGTGTATTCTGTGGTCGGGTGTTAACATGTTTTTGATTGTGAATAAAAGTTGTTTATGAATGTTGAAAACTGAATTAGTTGATACAAAAAGAATGTGTATTTACGACATAATCTACATATGGCGACCGTGACAGGACTTAACGTAGACTATGTTGAGTTATAATTTGATAGCGAGTATAACTGTGTCTGTATATCCAGTATACCGTATCCTGTTGTTTACATTCGTACCGGTACATCGTAATCATGGCGTCTACACAAGTAACTAAGAAAAGAGCTGTTATCCGCACACTGTTCACGAAAACTTGCAATGCTATAGACGAACTAGTGACGCAGAGGGATGCAGATTTACAATTATTAAGCGCGCGTTTACTAGTGCTCGAAGAGAGAAGAAACGAGTTATCGGAACTGGACAGTCAGATTTGTGAAAACATCTGTGCTGAAACAAAGGAAGAGGAGATTGAAGAGGTGCTGATGGCAGAAATGGAGAAAGCAGAGGAGTATACCTTACGTTACCACAGCATTAAAGGTAAGGCATCTGATTTGATCACAATGAATAGTGCTGCCCTCACTTCATCTAGTTGTGTTGGTGATCGTTCGGGAAACGAAATATCTCTTCGTCTACCGAAATTGGAATTAAATAAGTACGACGGGGAAATAGCCGGTTGGATATCATTCTGGTCACAGTTCTCACAAATTGACGAGAGTCAGTCGTTAAGTAGGGAGGAAAAGTTTCAGTATTTAATTCAAGCTACGAAAGAAAATTCACGAGCACGCGCGGTTGTTATGAGTTTTCCTACCTCAGGTGAAAATTACGGGAGGGCTATTCAAGCACTTAAAGACAGATTTGGGCGTAATGACCTCCTTATCGAGTATTATGTTCGGGAGCTACTAAGTTTGGTTTTGGAAAAGAAGACAGTCAAGATCAGTATTTTGTATGACAAACTAGAAACTCAGTTACGGGCACTGGAGGCATTAAATGTCTTCTCGGATAATTACGCCGCATTATTGTTTCCGCTAATAGACTCGTGTCTGCCCACAGACATATTGAAGGTGTGGCAATGTTCCAATGAACCCAATAGGACACTCCAGGAGCAAATGGATAACTTAATGTTGTTTTTGAAAAGAGAAGTAGAAGGGGAGGAGAGAGTCGCAATGGCAAACAATCAGTCCCTTTCCTATAGCCAGGCTAAGAATCCGGGGAAATCACATGATAAGGACAAGGTTAATTTTGCCTCTGCAATCGATCTTGCTACTCTCGGAATTGAATCTGACTCTCAGAAGTGTGTATTTTGTAAAGGAGTGAATCATTATTCAACAGAATACCTCCATGCACAAAAAATGTCACTTGAAGATAGGAAAGGGGTTCTGTTTAAAGTTAAGCGCTGTTTTTCTTGTACCAAAGCAGGCCATTCTGCGCAGCAATGTCGAGCACGGTGTGTTGTTTGTCGTGGGCGGCATGTGCCATTATTATGCCCCTCTGTTGAGAAGTACCAAGTGGAAGAGAAAGAATGTATTGAGGGTAGCCATCCTGAGAGCAAACGAGAAGAGGTTTCCTTGTTCAATACTTCATCTCTTGATAACAATTTGACAGTTAGCTCCCAAACGGAGGTCTATCTACATACTCTGTTAGTTTATGTAAAGAATGGTGACAAAATCAAGAAGGCCAGGGTACTGATAGACAGTAACGTTCGTACATTTCTAGTAGTTTGTCCGAAGAAATGAACTACTTTCCGATTGGGGAAGAAAATATTATACACTCTCTTTTTGGTGGTAAGCCAACAGGGGTAGTCAAGCACAGATGCTATAAAGTGCACTTACTCAGCTTATGTAATGACTTTGCATGCAACTTCATGGCGCTAGACCAGAGAACAATTACAGCTGCGGTTCCATCAGTAGAAGTCAGGGAGGAAGTGAGGGAAGAGTTGCTGAGAGAACACATTCCAATGTACAGAGATCGTAGGGCTCCGATTGACATCTTGATAGGTTCTGACATCGCGGGAAAGTTGTGGACGGGCAAAATGAAGACTCTACCTTCTGGACTGGTTGCCATTGAAACCCGTTTAGGATGGACGGTAACGGGGAAGAAGAAGGAAGTATGCACCATAGGAAGAAACGATCTAGCCCAGCATGCAAGTATTGCTAATAGTCACTGCACTCAGTATTACTCAACTACCTGTATCTGATCTATGGAAAATGGAGACCATTGGGATCACCGATCCAATAGAGAATGCAACAAAGGAGGAGAAGAGGATGTCAGCACTCAGATATTTCAAAAATACGGTTAATTTTGTAGATGGTAGGTATGAGGTACGTCTTCCATGGAGGAGAGATGCTCCAGACCTTCCAACCAATAGAGAGATTGCAGAAGGCAGTTTAGTTCGAATGACCCGAAAATTAAAGGCAAAGTGTGGACTCTACGAAGAATATGATACCATCTTACAAGACTGGGTGAAAGAAGGCATTGTCGAAGGTACAATGGATCTATCTACAGGACACTACCTTCCTCACCGCCCGGTATTGAAGGAAACTAGTGCAACTACGAAAGTGCGTCCCGTATTCGATGCGTCGGCGAAAAAGAGAGGTTTCCCATTACTGAACGACTGCCTTGAAGAAGGACCGAACCTCGTTGAAATCATACCAGAATTGCTCTTGAGGTTTCGACAACGGAGGATAGGTATCACAGCTGATATAAAAAAAGGAATTTTTGCAGATAAGAATACACCCAGACGAGAGAGAGACTACTTGAAGTTCTTGTGGTATGAAGATAATGAGAAAGACCTACGAGTCCTTCGTCATGCCAGAGTGGTATTCGGTGTTACCAGTAGTCCGTTTCTTCTTGGAGCAGTTATTGGGTACCACCTAGAAAAATGTGTGGAATCAACTGATCCAAAGGAGGCAAAAAATCGCGGCATCGTTGAAGAATAATTTTTATGTTGATAATCTAGTGACAAGCCTCGACCGAGCAGAAGAAGTAGAGGAATTCGTTTATCTTTCGAAGACCATTATGGCGAGGGCCGGGTTCGACCTTCGAGGGTGGGAGTGGACTGGAGACAACTCTCCCCAGGAGTCTACACTGCTTGGCATTAGGTGGAATCATCGAAATGACACTTTGAAGATCAATATGGATTGGTGGGAGAAATCGTGGGAAATGGAAAATCTGACAAAAAGGACTGTTCTTTCAATAGTTCACCGCATTTTTGATACGATTGGACTAACCGTTCCAGTAACGATAAGGTTGAAAATGTTAATTCAAGTGTTATGGACCAGAAAGTTAGGATGGGACGACCCTATTGACAAAGATACTCAACGACAATTTGAGAGGTGGTTGAAGGACCTGCCTCACCTAAGAGAAATCGAGACGATGCGCCACCTCAGCAGCGAGGAGGATATCTCACTGCATGTATTCTGTGATGGAAGTCAGAATGCATATGCAGCTGTTGTCTTTATCAGGAGTGGTTACCAGGGAGAGGTACATATTCGGTTAGCGGTAGCCAAAGCAAGAGTAACACCGCTTAAGCGCCTGACCATTCCTCAAGTGGAATTATTAGGAACTCTTATTGGAGCTCGTCTACTGAAATCAGTTCGAGAAAGTCTAGATATGAAAGAAGTCCCTGTTCATTGTTGGACCGATTCAAGCACTGTGCTAGCCTGGATTCTTGGCAATGAAGACAAGACTGTGTTTGTTAGGAATCGAGTGAAGGAGATAAGGGAACTCACTGATGTACGAAGCTGGAGACACATACCAGGTGAGTTGAACCCCGCAGATCTGCCCTCAAGAGGATGTACTGTAGCGCAACTGCTCGAATCCGAATGGTGGAAAGGGCCTAAGTGGCTTGCTGAAGGAGAAGGAAACTGGCCTGAATCTCACATAAGCTATGGAGTGGCAAATGAATATAATCTTATTGCAGTCACTCACAATACTAAGTGGCTGTATCACCGGTTCAGCAAATGTGAAAATATTGTGCGGATGGTGGGATGGATCTTCAGATTTCTCAACAACTGTCGACACACTGAAATTAAAAGAAGAGGTTCGTTATCGACAAGTGAGGTAGCTGCAGCTGAAGATAAACTTGTTCTGCTCATTCAGGCAGAGTCCTTCGAATTCCCAGACGATCAGAGACTTAAGAATTTCCAAGTATTCCAAGATGAAAAAGGCATAATTAGACTCCAGACACGGATAGTCGAACGTGTGGACAAGGGCCCCTTCAGACTACCGGCCTTGCTGCCTCCCGAACATCCGGTGGTCAAAAGGTACGCGGAAGAAGTGCATCGTAAAAATAATCATCCCGGTCCAGCAACTCTCCTAGGTTTGTTACGCGAGAGATTCTGGATCATTAAAGGACGCCAGTTTGCGAGAGGAATCGTCAACAAATGTGTTATTTGCCGGCGTTTTCAAGCAAAAACTTTGACACTCAGTCCCCTCCTTTGCCTGATCTTCGAGTTAAGGATGCAGCTGTATTCGAAGTCATCGGGTTAGATTTTGCAGGACCTTTGTATCTTCGTGATTCGTCAAAGACATGGATTGCCCTATTCACGTGTGCTTGCTACCGGGCTGTCCATCTGGAACCAGTTCCGTCTCTGTCAACCGAGGCATTCATAAGAGCACTGAGGCGTTTCATCGCACGGCGTGGTCGACCTAAAGTGATCCTCTGTGATAATGGCACAAATCTTGATTAATAAATTTCATGATGTTCCGTATTGATATCTATAGTATGTCATAGAAAGAAAGAGATCCACCTTATCAATACTAAATTTAATAATGTTTTTTAAAACAGGACCGGTTTCGACTTATCACAAGTCATCCTCAGCTGTCATTTACATACACATTAGAATACATGTTTTAACAGTTGTATCTTACAAATAAACATGTCATGTTTGATAGACATTAGGTAGTATGCCTAGAAGTGAAATTCTGCTTCTTACATCTAAGTTTAGAGGATCAGGAATATTAAAAAGATATCTATCTTTAACACATTAAAAGAATTATAACACATGATAAAATTTGTTGTTTACACCTGACCTTGAATATAGCATTAACGTTCAAGTTTTACTAGTAATAGTTCTTTAAAAGGACTTTCATATTGCGTTCAAGGTCAGGTGTAAACAACAAATTTTATCATGTGTTATAATTCTTTTAATGTGTTAAAGATAGATATCTTTTTAATATTCTTGATCCTCTAAACTTAGATGTAAGAAGCAGAATTTCACTTCTAGACATACTACCTAATGTCTATCAAACATGACATGTTTATTTGTAAGATACAACTGTTAAAACATGTATTCTAATGTGTATGTAAATGACAGCTGAGGATGACTTGTGATAAGTCGAAACCGGTCCTGTTTTAAAAAACATTATTAAATTTAGTATTGATAAGGTGGATCTCTTTCTTTCTATGACAATGGCACAAATTTTCGAGGAACATGTAATGCTATGGAAAAGTTAGATTGGGATCAAATTGTTACATACAGCACCGGGGAACGTATAATTTGGAGGTTCAATCCGCCTACGGCTTTGAGGTGGGGAGGCTTCTGGGAACGATTAGTGAGCCTGGTGAAGCAAATTTTACGGAAGACCCTGGCGAAGGCCGCATTGTCATGGGATGAACTACAGACTGTACTTATTGACTGTGAAGCAGTGATCAATGCATATACTGGTGAAGATGATAAAGATTCTATTCCATTAACTCCATCAATGCTGCTACAAGAAGTACGAGAGGCAGGAGTGCCTGACTTGGACTGCATTGAGTCTGCAAGCATCACTCGGAAAATTCGGTATCTGCAAAGACTGAGAGAAGAGCTAAGAAGACGTTTCCGTTCAGAGTATCTGGGACAGTTAACTTGGACAAAACGACGTGAAACTCGGAAGCCTGTAGTTGGTGAGGTGGTAATAATAGGATCGGACAATCGAAAGAGGATGGATTGGCCTTTGGCAAGAATTGAGCATCTCATTCCAGGGCGAGATGGAAGAGTCCGGGTGGTTCAACTGAAGACTAGCAGTGGTACCGTTGTGCGTCCTCTACAGAGTGTGTACCCCTTAGAGGTTCACTCTAGCATCGAGAGTTGCCAAACAAAAGCCCAGCTCAAGGAAGAGGTTTTTTCTAAATCCCCTGAAGAATTAAGAACAAGAGCAGGAAGAAATGTGGTTCCTCCTAAAAGACTAAATCTTTGATTTCATGAGGCCGGGGAGAGAGAATCCACTTGGCATCCATTGTTCAGTTACCCTCAATGTTTTGATAATTTCCAATTTTGAGAAAATTGTAAATTAGGTGGGAGTATGTCGAGATATTTGTAGATGTTAAAGTTGGCAATGTCTGTTCCTTTACTCTTTGGGTTTTGTGTATTCTGTGGTCGGGTGTTAACATGTTTTTGATTGTGAATAAAAGTTGTTTATTAATGTTGAAAACTGAATTAGTTGATACAAAAATAATGTGTATTTACGACATAAGCTACGATTCTGTTGAATTTCTTACTTACTGACATCAATTTAGTCTTTGAGATGCTAATTTTCATACCATACTCATTGCACCTATTTTCAAGTTCCAAGATATTAGACTGCTATTAGACTGCAGGTTTTCGGCACAATCTGCCATTAAGACCAAGTCGTCAGCATAGGCCAAACTGCTTACTACATTTCCACCTAACTGAATCCCTCCCTGCCATTTTATACCTTTCAGCAGATGATCCATGTAAACTACGAACAGCAAAGGTGAGCCTTGTCTAACCCCTGTAAGTACCCTGAACCAAGAACTCATTCTACCATCAATTCTCACTGAAGCCCAATTGTCAACATAAATGCCTTTGATTGATTTTAATAATCTACCTTTAATTCCATAGCCCCCCAGTATAGTGAACATCTTTTCCCTCGGTACCCTGTCATATGCTTTCTCAACTGTTATTATAGCTGAACATATCTCGAAGTAGAGATAAAACAAGTCCTAATATTAGTGTAATATTCCATCACGAAATATGTGCATTATGTGCTGTTTTGAATTTACAATATAGATATAATGAATGTATGGAGTCAGACTGGCTGTATTACAACAACTACAATAGAACATGACTTAAAATTTTATGACAGAAGAAGGTATCCTAATGAACATTTTACAAACAATCTATTAATTTCAACATAAGTGAAATTAGAGAAAACAAACATACCAGGGATGGGGCTGATAAACAACATTCTTTACATACATGCATTTAGTGGGTCTGTAAGTCAGCATCATTCTGAAAAGGTAAACTTAGCTGTTTAACAGTTTAAGCAGCACAGTGATTATGTGTTTGTCCAAGATATAAAAAAACAATGATAAAAGTGTATTGAAAGGTGGAAAATTCTCTCTATTACAATTAATCTCGGGATAGTAAGGAAAAGGAATGGAAGGGCAAATATGTTTAGTAGTAAAGGGTGCAGCCCTAATTCACTTGGGCAAATCAAGGAAGCGGTTCAAAGTAGATCTGCGAAATCTTATATTTTATTATTTTTGAATAATTTACTGAAAACAGAATATATTTAAGAATTTATTATATTGCAATTTCTTATATAACAATTAAAATATACTAATATCATAAACTATACAGTAATTTACATCAATTAATGATGGGAAGCATCTTGCGTTGGTTTACCATATTGTTTCTCCCACATTTCAATAAATTCTTTTTTACGAAGCTCACGGCGAGCAAAGTATTCAGGATACTGAGCCTTCTCTAGGGGATGCCAGTAATCCAAAACCCAGTCTGGAGGTATCACTTCTCTACCAAAGGCCACACCACCAGGAGATCTGGGGACTGAAAAAAGAACAGAGAATCAATTCACAAACACCGCATAATTTGAAAATAGATTTAGCATATGATTTAGACATAAGTATTTTACCTGAGTCACCCAAAAATAAGCAAAATATGTTAAGGGTGTCTTCCCTCGGACTAACATTTATTAAAAGTTGTTTCCTGAAGGGTCACAGTTACAGCTCCAAGCATTAAGTGTTGCTTTTCAGAAAAAATGTGTTGCAACAAAATGTGTAAACAGAATCTATTTTAATGGCCAATCATAATTTGTCTGCAAGATGGAATACACACAGTTAAATAATCTCTTGCGTTTTGAAGCCAAG
This sequence comes from Anabrus simplex, assembly GCF_040414725.1. Classification (NCBI taxonomy): domain Eukaryota; kingdom Metazoa; phylum Arthropoda; class Insecta; order Orthoptera; family Tettigoniidae; genus Anabrus; species Anabrus simplex. Next base: position 206,907,124 of record NC_090270.1, on the reverse strand, counting down.
CCATGACAAGTTTGTAACAAGGATCGGTTAAGTCAGCATCATTCTGAAAATAAAAACTCAGCTGTTTAACAGTTTAAGCAGCAAAGTGATTCACAGATTCCCACACGGCAGCAGCAGTAGAAGCAGAGAACAGATGTTTTCTAAAATCATATGCAGCACATGCTAAAGAAACCTCCCTTAACTTGCAACATTCACAAAGTCTGTACCTTGGATATTTCCGCATTGCCACCAATGGAAGGAACAGCCAAACAGCACTCCTGCATGTACCACCAGGTGCAGCTGTGGCTGGGAACCTCCCAAACTCATGGGATGGGAGCGTAAGAAGAATCAGCTCATGCCAGTGAAAACTAAAAGACCTGTCACACCTGGGGCAGTTTTAAACTCCATATTCTGCAAGTGTACAACTGGCTGTGATGGAGGCAAGTGTGAATGCAGAGGGGTTGCAATGAATTGCAACATTATTTGTCATAAGTGCCATGGTGAATGCCTAAATGGCACTAGTGTAACCTTGGAAGACCATGAGGAACTGACATCTTGCTACCACTTCCTGAGACCAGTGTTGATGGTGACTGAGGACCGTTCATATTAGCCATTAATGAACCAATCTGAGCCATCCCACCCCAGGAAACGAAGAGAACTTCGTAAATCAAATTAGAACCAGATGTAATATGTAATGTAATATGCAATATCAATCTGTGATTCAATCAATGTTTAATAATTCAATCATGTAATTGAAAAATTAATAATATTATGAAAAATCAGTACAGTAATGAACTAACCAATGAATGAATGTTTTGTTTAAATTTAAAATTTTTCATTATATTTACCAACCCCTCTCCCTTAACACTCATACAGGTTTGATTCTATGTTACAATGATTGCATTTGATTGTGATAATTTGTAATATTAAGATTCACCTATTTATTGAACAGCTGGAATTAAAAAATTACACAAGATACTCATTTTGAAGACAACCTGATGCTCTGGCAATATTTTTTGTCAGCTCTTTCTTGAAACAACTCGCAATTCAGAAGATGTGAGCTTATTTGTATGAAAAACGTAGCAATAAATACAGTGATCAAAGAAAAAAAAAATACAACGGTGGCACCTTATTATTTCACAAAGTATTAAAAACACAAAGTGAATAGGACCTTTTTTGTAGGTAAGTTTGTTAACTATAATTTTTTACATAACTTGTTTTGGACTACAACCAATGTCTAGAGATATTCAAGAAAAAAACGAAAATCCGTACCAATTTTCAAGATGGAAGCTTGAGCTCACCTCAGATTTTACAGGATTTTTGATAAAATCTTCACTAGACTGCTAGGAAAAAGTGTGTCATGTTTCAAAACTCACATTTATCTCTTTTGAAAAAACCTACTTTGACTAGACTAATGAGAGGAAAATAAACAGTTCTGCTCGTTTCATCAACTTATTATCACATTTTTAGACAAGGACATCCATAAAAATATATAAATTAGGACTGTTTGTAAAGTTTTATAAAGACTTTATTATAATGCCTGTTGCTCACGGTAAAATTCTCTGTCAAATTTATTGTACAATAATTTAATTTTATAAAATTTCTGTTGCTCACGGTCAAATTCAAGTTTTATAAAACCTTTGATAAAACTTTTCATAAAATAGGACATGTTCTATTCTGTAAAATTAATTTTACGAAACGAACCAATCAGCGAAGCTGACATCACGATGATGCTGGCGCTACGTCGTGAGAAGATTGTAAAGCTCGATTGTAAACAAACACTTCTTTCTAAAATGGCAGGATCCGGATGGACTAAAGAAGCTGTTGGTGTTTTACAGGACTAATATCAGAAATATCCTTGTTTGTATGAAGTTAAAACGTCACTTTATCACAACAGAAATGCAAGAAGAGAGGCAGAAAACACAATCGCCAAATTCCAATATGAATGCTGGTCTTCTAACTTCAACTAATTTTCGACCAAGGACAGCAATCCTCCACCTTCTTCTCTTCTTTTGATCCAATCCTGAGTCCAGCATTTCCTGGCATTTCTTTTCTTCCATTTTACCACTGTACAACAAATAATTGCAGCTAAAGCAGCAAATTTTGCTTTGTTTGTTGGAGCCATACTCTCAAACACACTGTAAGTGGAACAGCTGATTCTTGGTTTAAAAGTTTTTCAATAGATGGCAGCACAGACAAACCTTAGTTCAGAAGTGAGTTCATAGATGGCCATCCTGATGCTTCCATGGATTTTATAAAATAATTTTACTGTGAGCAACACAACTTGTTTTCACCAAATTTTTATAAAATTAATTGTACAACATATTTTACAAAACATTTTACCGTGAGCAATGGGCATAAGAATATTTTAATTACTCTCATCCATCTCGCTCATTTTTTAACGCATGTACCTACATCATCATCCTCACATTTATAATTTGTAGTTTTTCTTTTTTAAAAAAACTACAATTAAGAGCAATCAGGATCCTGATTTATTATCTTTAGGGTTTGAGATTGGGGCTGAGGATGCCCTTAAAGAAGGGGCGAAGCATGTCCCTATAATTTACTTAAGTTTTGATTCTTGATTAAAATTACTCTATGTATTGAATGGGTGGAATTTGATAGGCATTAATTTTTCTTTGACTTTAATGTACAATTCAATACGGACCAAAATACGAGAATTATAACGTATAACGTGTAAGTGGTATGTTCCGAGCTGTCAGTGGAGAGATGGCGTAGAATGACATCAGTAGACTAGTAAGTTTTAGTGGTGTCTTTAAAAGTAGGAAAGATCACAATATGAAGATAAAGCTGGAATTCAAGAGGACAAATTGGGGCAAATATTCGTTTATAGGAAGGGGAGTTAGGGATTGGAGTAACTTACCAAGGGAGATGTTCAATAAATTTCCAATTTCTTTGAAATTATTCAAGAAAAGGTTAGGAAAACAACAGATAAGGAATCTGCCACCTGGGCAACTGCCCTAAATGCAGATCAGTAGCGACTGAAAAAATTGAAAATCGATGCCGAAATACTGATGACGATGATGATGATTGTTGTTTAAAAGGGCCTAACATTGAGGTCATCGGCCCCTAATGGTACAAAATGAAATAACAAAAGTTTCAAATTAATCCACTGACCAAAATAAAAAAAAATCATGAAGAATGAATGGATGGACATGATCCCTACAAAAAACAAACAAACAGACAAGAAAACAGTGGATCAAACTCAAAAAAGATCATAAATAACCGTATTACTGACCAAGGGACCACTCATAAAGCACAATGATGCTTGATGTCTACAGGGGTGCAAAATCCACGATTAAGGCCCCACAGAATGGTACATGTCACGAGTAAAGTAGAACCATGGTATTTGTCATTTTGGGGGACTGATCAAAAGTAGCGAAGACTCACGGTGGTCCACACAAGATGGTACTACTCACAAGTATTGCAATTCGTACAGGGAACACAGACCTATGGTGTTTCTCACACAATGGCGCCACTCATAGCCAACGCAAACCGGTAAGGTTCCTCACCTAGGTGTACTAGTCATGGGCGCCGGTATTCCCGTGGTGTTCCTCACATAGTGGGTACCAATCACAGGCAACGCTGACCCACCCACGGTGCCGCTCATATACCGGTACAACTCACAGGCTACGCCCAGACCCGCGGTGTTGCTCACATGAGTACAACGCACGGGTACTGGAATCCACCAGGCCAGGCTTTTTACTGCAACTAATCACAAACCTATTTCGTACCAATTTAGTGATACTACTCGGAAGTACATGCAACCCATGGTGTTCCCCGCATGATGGTACGAATCAAGAGTAGTTTCATGGTTCTAATTCAATCATCCCTTGGTCGCCCCTTATAGCCGCCTCTTACGACAGGCAGGGTATACCGCGGGTGTATTCTACATGTGCATCCCCACCCGCAGGGGATAGTGTGTTTGGTCCGCGAGAGGTATTTTATTTCCCTCAAGTCCGCCGGCAAGCCGGTTAGGACCCCCCTATCCGCCACCTGGGACGCGCCACGTGGGAGTATCACCTCTCCCCCTGCTACGCCTGCGTAGCAGGTTTATGGCCGAAATACTGAGAGAAGGGTAAGTTATTACAGTACAAGTTCAGTATGTCCTACGGAAGTTCAATAGCATTCTAATGGAGTTGAAATCAAATATGTTACAAAGATAACAACAGAAAGCTGGCGTGAAAACTTGAGACAGCGACTGTGACTCACTCTGGTGGCTCGAAGTGTACACTAACAACCCAACCAGGCATCAAAAACGGTGAAGAAAAACAATGTTAAGTGTGAATACTATTTAATTATTTGAAGGAAAAATTGCTGGAAGAGGCAGTATTTGCTCTATATACGGTTGTAATAATTACAGACAGTAAAATGTGCCAAAGTCTTTTATTTTAATGCTATTTGTTCGGGGCATCGACCCATGTGGATCTTTTGCCCCTACTGGCACCATATTGTATGAACCTGCATGTAATTGGAATGGTGGTAGTGTGGAATGTTGTGTGTGACAAAGGAAGATTAAGGATGTCACAAACCCCCAGGCCAGGGATATTAATCATTACAATTAAAAACCCCTGACCCGGCTGGGAATCGAACCCGGGGCTGCCGGGTGACAGGCGGACGCGTTGCCTCCTACACCGTGGGGCCGGAGTGCCAAAGTCTTTCTATAAATTTCCATGCATAAGTATGAGTGGAAATGTTGGTACATATGACGCATATGTGATAACTAGAGCCTGGATTTCCATGCAAATGCATGTTCCTAAATGAGCTGGTTACACTTTTGAAACTTAGCAAATATTCGTTTTATGACTAATCAATTTCAAACAACCGTACTTTTTCCAGACATGTTTGCACGTTTTGGCCTTTTTGGGAGAAAATTCATGCATAATGCATATTTTAACAATTTGGATTTAATAGCGAATGACTGAACATTTATATTGGATTATATGGCTTATCTTCTGGCTTTGACGCATATATTACGTTAACTTGCAGGATAGTGCCTTTTTTGTCCATGGGTTTGCGGAATTTGGGACCGTACATTCACGCTATTTGTATATTCTTGAGAGAGAAAGAAAATGTATTCCAAAGTTAGATGCATAGAGGTCCTACAATCCAGTTAGCCAAGCACTTTGTTTGGTGCTTGAGTAAACATTGACATAAGCAGGAAGACCCCGCGACGACCGCTCTAATCCTTAGAAATAAGGTGTCCCAGTAAAAACTGAACCCTATGTTAGACGAAGAAATCAAAACTCGAATCACACTACTGTGACGCCGCTTTACTGAGATAGTTACTTACGAACCTCTGTTTTGCACTGAATCCTGTTTTGTTTTCCTGGAATTTCCTACCCCGAACTCCGAACTCGCATTGTTCACACGTCTGAGGCCAAAATAATTGAGAAAAGAAGGGAGTTGGAAACAGCACGCTTACACGCTTCAAACTGCAATTTAGTGTTAGACTGTGCTGTTAAGTGTTGAGGTGTCATGCCACCTGTTAAGTCTACGAAAGTCCTCGTGTCTAAATGGACTGAGATAAGGAATTTCTAAGTTAATTTTCGAAAAAAGATCTTCAGATATATTTTGTCCTAAATGTCTTTAAGTCACTGTCACTTTTTGTGACGTAGAAAGATCATTTTCTGTGTTCAGGAATGTTCTGTCAGATAAACGAATGAACTTGAATGAGGAAAATGTGGAGAAATTAGTTGTACAAAGTTTCAAAAGGAAGTGAAACTATAACAATGTTGAACTGAATTTTGAGACTGCATATTTTCCAGTTTATTGTGCATGTTCCATCATTTGATAGCGCATGAATGCATGCATATTTTGGGATTTGATAGTGCATGAAAATCTGTGCTCTAGTGATAACTGTTTTCTTGTTGGCCCATAAATACTTTGGAGTCGTTTCAAGCCTTTGAAAATAACACATTCCTATACATCAACAGAAAAGGGGAAAAAATGTCAAATTACAGAAAGTAACACATGAGATTTCACGTTAATGTGGATCTACATAATATAGTATTTACATAATTATAGTATGGGCATAGTTGTCACTGTACACCTAAGTGAATTTAATGGAAAGATGGTTGCATGGCCTATACCGAGCAGAGTAGCAGCGCGTTACGTGCTACGGCTATGGAGCTAAGCTCTGCATTCAGGAGATGTGTGGGCTCCAACTCCACCGGCGGGTGCCCTGAGAATGGTTTTCTGTTACTTCCCATTTTCACTTCCAGGCAATATAGTAGTTGTCACTGTTCATGCCTTATCTGAAAACTGCAAACAGTATCACATGCAAGTGTAGGTGTCCCAGTTTTTGGTCTTGCTGGAGACCTAAAATGGATGTCAGTTTCATGCCTTATCTAATGACTTAAAAAATTTTATAAACCCAGATCAAATATTTTGTACTTGAAAACCAGCTCCAAAATTCCTTTAAACGAAACAATACATTTTCATACACAAGTGAATTTTCGAGATTTCTGGTTCAGGTATTATGTCATAGCAGCCAACAGCTGTAAGTAGTTATAACTGCAAGCCGCTGTATAGCGTTAGTGGCGCTGTCTTGTCTGAAAACTATGCATTTGAGATAGGTTTCGCTATTATCTTTGTAACCTATTTGCTTAAATGATGTAAATCTTATGTAGAATATCTTCTGGAGGAGAGCTGTGTTCACTGCAACATAGGGATCGACCCGCCAGCCCCCGGTACATTTACTTTTATACCTTAACTACTGGCCTATCGCAGCAATAGCTGCAAACTTATTTCTTGTAATACCAATACAAATGATCCGTTATTGGACTTTATAAATTTTCCAGGCAACTCATTCCCGGCTGCCAGCGCCTCGCCCCAGTGTGCTAAGTTGGGCGCATCAGCTGGCAAATAGCACACCCACCAAGACGCATGGCTAGTGATACTGTGGAGGCTGCTGCTGCTTAGTTATTTCATTCTCCCTGTTTGGGAGAGGGCCACCAGTCCAACTAGGAACTCTTTGGCTGGTGATTTTGGTAGTTTTTGTGTACTCTAGTTATTTATTGTAAGTGTGCTATGGCACACATATTTTTACATTGTTGACATGATATGGGTACTGGCGTGTGGATTGTCACAACAAGGCGTCGCCCAGTGTGAGTCCTGCACCAGATCCACCCAGCTTTTGACCTGCTATCCCCCGTTTATTGAAACTTTTTGAATTACAATTTTTACAGTATGTACATTATATGTTGTATTCATTTCATCTTCTTTTAGAGTTTTTGCTCATTATGAATTGATCATTATTCATATAATAATTTCACATTGGACTTCATTTCATTGCACTTTCCAGTGGGAGTCCTCTCTTGATGTTGATTTTTACATTTTTCGATCTTTGTTTTGCACATATGTTACATTTTGAAGGGGTGTAATGTGTTGTATCGTGTGTGACATACATATTTCAATTAGATTCACTGTAATATAATTTCATTTTCAGTTTGAGTTCTTTTGCTTGCTGTTTTGATATATTACAATTATTATAGTTGTGTTTTGTGTTGTTATTGTTACATTTTATATTCGTGTAGTGTGTTGTTTGTGTGTTCGTGTATAGGGATATAATTTAAACATTTTTGTGTATTGTGTGTCTGAGTGTTTAGATTAATTGGTGTATTTGTACTTTAGTTGATGGCGGTGGTGTCGCCTTCAAGTCAGTACTGTGTGTTGCCAATGGTAAAATTATTTGTGAGGTCTTAGCTACTTTTGCGCCATCTGCAAAGGTTTATTGTAATTTTCTTATCGTTTGTTATTTTCGGGCAGTGGCTGGGAATAGGTATGTGGTAGCGGGTGTTGGCTGTTGGTTTAGGATAGATTGAGCTAGCGGGGATAGGTTGATGGCTTCAATCGGTTGTGGGAGGTTGCAGGAATTAGCATTTTTAAGGTATTGCAATCTAAGAGAATGAAGGTAGGAGCGGATTGTAGGGAATGTGTATAAATCATTAATTGTCTCTATTCTAGTTTTAGGTCCGAGGCTGTATGCAAGTCGAATGGCGTGTCGGTCTAATTTTAAAATGTCTAAATAGTGAATGGGATGGGCTGAGATCCAGGTTAGGGAGGCATAGGTAATAATAGGTCGAACAAAGACTTTATACGTGTTAATTGAGTGGCTTTTAGTCCCCAGGTTTGACCTTTCAACCAGCGTAAGAGGTTAAACCTGTTGTATGCCTTTTTATAAATATTGTTAAAGTGTACATTCTATTTTAGATTATTTTGAAACGTGATACCAAGGTAGGTAAGGGTTGAGGTTTCTGTAAGCGGTTGATTATTAAATGTGAGATGGATTTTGTTAGTAGGTCGGTATCTACGGTTGCTGTTTCTAAAAACTATAAATTGGGTTTTGTTTACGTTAATTTTGATTTGCCAAAGATTTAGCCATTTTTTGAGTTGGTGGAGGTAGGGTTGTATGTGTGATTGGGGGGAGCGGTTGTAAGTTACAAGGGCGAGGATTGCCGTGTCGTCTGCAAACTGATATAGTTTGAGTGGGGATGAGGGTTGAGGGATATCTATACAATATAGGACGTATAATAGGTGACTCAGGGGTTGCCTTGTGGTACTCCAGCTAATAAGAGAAATTTATATGATAGGGTGTTGTGAATGGTTATTTGAGCACTATGTCGGTTGAGAAAGTTATCTAGGAAACGGGTGATTGTGACAGGTATTGGTAAATGTCGCAGTTTAAAAATGAGTCCTGAGATCCATACTTTGTAGAATGCTTTTTCTACATCTAAACTGATTAAAGCGGCTCGTTTCTTAGGTGGGAGATATGATGTAAGGGATGCTGAGATATGGAAGAGGTGATCTTGTGTAGAGTGGTGTGGGTGGAAACCTGCTTGTGATTGTGGAATTAGTTGGGAGTTCAAGAAGGAATAGATTCTACGGGCTAGGATGATTTCTAATATTTTACTTAGTCTGGTAACAGGCTTATTGGACGATTTGAAGTTACCTGGGAAGGTAGTTTGTTAGGCTTTAAAAATAGTAGGATTTTCGCATGTCCCCAGTGGGATGGGAAGGAACCTGTTTGGATTATAATATTGTATATATATTGCATAGTATTTGAAGGAAAAGGAGTGGTGCTTCTTTGATATGTCTATACGTAATTTGGTCAAGGCCAGGAGCTGTGTTCTCTTTGTGTTTTAAAAGCTTGTGTATGTCTTGTACTGTAATTGGTGTATTTAGAGGGTGTTGTTGTTCAATAGGTGGGGGAAAGGGGGGGGGGGGGGTGTTCGAACGTGGTGTGTAGTGGAGCTTTTGTAATGTCCTGTATATTCAGTTATTTCATGATCTGGATGGTAGAAATTAGGATCAGTAGGAGGTGAAAAGACTTGTCTGTAGTAGTCTGCAAAGAGATCAGCTTTTGCTTTTGGATTGTTTGGTGCAGTGTTTTTGTGTATTATTGGTTAGTGAGGGAATGATTTTTTAGTTTGTGTAAGTTGTTTCAATTTAGTCCAGTATTTACGTGTATTGTTTGTGTTAGATAGTTCACTGCAAGTGTTGTTTCCAGGCTTTTCGTTTTATGGCTTTAATAAAGGAGCGTGTGTGTCATAGGGTTGTTCTGAGTTCCCGAAGAGTGTTGGGGTCTCGTGTTCGAAGGTAGGCTTTGTACAGGTCGTGTGCGTATTGTAGTAGTTGAAGGGCTCTAGGTGGGAGTGGTGGTTTTGAAGGGTGTGAAGTATGGCGGATTATGTGGAGTTGGTCTACAGTAGTTAAGGCTGTTTCAAGTTGTTTTATTGTGTTGTGTAGTTCTTCTTGGTTTGTCAGTGTCATAATGTTGTGGATCATGTCTGTGATAATTTGTCTGTAGGCTGACCAATCAGTGCGGTTATAATGTCGTACTGGTGGGGGTCGTTGGTTGTGTTGGAAGGGGTTAGTAAACATGGTATATGGTCACTTCCGATAGATGGTAACATAAGTATATCACTATTATTTGCTAATGTTGGTGAAAGGATTATGATGCCACGTGTGTTATTATATATAGATCGTGTGGGAGAAGGGAAAAGGATATCCACGCTCTGGATGTCGCGTAGAATTTGTTCATAAGTTCTATCTTGAGCGCTATCATATGATGTAACATTAAAGTCTGCCATAATTAAATAGGTTGAAAAATTTTGATTAATATATTCTACAAATTCTTTAGGTGAAGGTGATCCTGGATTGATTGCCAATAGTTAGCTCAATTATTAAGTTTTCTGTTTGATATTCTTGTAATTGGTGATAGTGTATTTTTGATGTAATAGATTTGTGTACACTGCTACCCATCCACGGCCCCTGTTAGGGGGGTCGGAGCGGTAGAGTGTGTGATTTTTAATTTGTGGTTTTTGTTTTCAGTTAGAAATGTTTCATTAAAAATTATGACATCTGGGTTGTGTTGATCTGTCTGTAATTCAATGAGCGGTCGGTTGTTTCTTAATGAGCATACAGTACCATAGTAGACTTTCACTTTTTAAAGTAGCGGAAATGGATTTAGTGGAAAGAACGTGCAGTGCGTTTTAGTTCCTGAATACATGGCATCCAGATCGAGTCTGGAATACCAACCGAGTCGCCAATCGAATCTGATCGAGTACATGGGAATGTTGGAATGGTAGTACATTCTGTAGGACTAGGGTGATGAATCTAAGGATGTTCTCCGTGGAGGGGGGAGGGAGAGTGGAGGTAAAGGTTGGGGTGGGTAGGTTAATGGGTGTTATGGTTTCAGGTTGGGATGGGATGGGTTGAGGTTTACGCCTACATTTAGCGGAAAAAGTGGGGTGGTTTTCCTGACATTTACTGCACTTCGGTGAAGCCTTATTAGTGCAGTTTGCTGATGTGTGATTACCACTGCAGATAGCGCATACTTGATCTCGGGAAACACGGCTGGCTGGGTGGATGGTTGTATCTTTGGCAGCGTTCACAGTGTATGCATTGTGGTAGGGACGACCTTGACGACTCCACACGGTGACGTTTGGCGTAGATAAGGGCGCCATCTCTTAGCAGCTGGTCCAGGGTTGAGGTGTCACGTGACAGGATTCGAATGAGTAAGGTTGGTCCTCTGTCGTTCCTGATGTGTATAGTTCGAAAAATTTGCAGCTCTTGTTGTTGTAGTTGGGCTGCAACCTCATCGTCTGAATAGCTACGATCCACACCGTAGGCCACAATTGACAATGTGGGTGCTGGGCGCGTAGGTGGTGTATTGCGCCTTGGTTGTACTGCCATATTTTGAGCTATGGTGTGCTTACCGAAGTGTGCTAGTCCGATAGTGTTGACCAGTATGGATTAAAATGGCCTAGAAGTCTTGATATTGTGGTGCTCTTTACTTCTTTGTATTTCCAAGTTGTACTCCTTCTGTACGTTCGGAAGAAATCTTGTTATGATGGAGTGGATGGCCTTTGGCTGGTTTTTATCGGGGTCCAAGTTCTTTAATTTAATTATGTAGAATTGAGTTGGTATTCCTGTATTCGTAGCAGTTCCGCTCCAAAGTCTTACTTGGTTTGGTAGTGCCGGGTTCCGGGCAGCTTCTGCGTAGCTCAGAGTAGATAGTGGCATAAAGCCTGGCGAACGGTTTTCAGATGGTAGGTGAAATAGAGCCGTAATATCTGCTGTATTCATGTTAAGGGGCGACATGCCACTTGGTGATGGGTTTTCAGCATTGGAGAACAGGGTGTATGTGCTCCCCGTTGATGCACTTGGCTCTCGTTGTATTGCTCTACGTTTTCTATCCTCTGGGCTAGGCGAGTCCCAGTCGATTTTCCTCCTCAGCATTCTAATAGTTTCGTCTTCCATGGATGAAGCAGGAGATACAGAGTGATCTCTAACCGTGGAGTCGAAACTTGTAGGGTTTCGCATGGCGACATCTGATATTTTTCTGCCGTACTTCTTCCTTGTACCAGTGGGAGTGCTTTTGGCGACCTCTGGAGTAGTTGAGCCATATTTATTCATGGTTCCTTCTGTATCCGTCGCGCTTGAGACGGCATCTTTGGCTGGATGATTCAACATCGTCTTGGTATATACTAAGTCTGATGAAGCCTCTGGTGGCAGAGTTTCATACCTCGTAGTATCATAACCCGCAGCGGCCGAGCCTGGTTCTTTCTTGGCTCCCTGCTGCTTTACTTCATTTTCTAACTTCTTATTAGTTCCCGTATTGCTTGCCATCGTGACCCACTGGGCTAGACAGCGTAATACTGACTTGGATGCTGTGGAGGTCACTGTGTAGGCTACTACGAGCCACCGGCAGTGCCAATGCACTATGAGAGACTTTGTCTCATTACCAAAAATTGATGCCTTGTTGCTTGTTGTTTTAAGGGGCCTAACATCGAAGGTCATTGGCCCAAAATTGATGCCTGCCTGGCCATCAGATGATATAGATGTTGATTCCCATAAGGAACCTGAAATATTTGTCCCGAATGAGTAAATTTATAATACCAATACAAACGGTCCATTACTGGACATTATAAATTTTCCAGCCAACTCATTCCCGGCTACCAGCGCCTCGCCCCAGTGTGTTAAATGACCCTGTGCACCGTAACTTCATAAACAGCTCTTTGGTTTGGGCATAATGCCGAAGTTTGTTAACAAAAGTTTATTAACTATACTGAGAAATGTTTTCATTAACAATGTTTATTAACTTTGTTTTGTTAACAGTGTTTATTAATTTTGGTGTAGACTACCCGTAAGATGATCTCAGCTGGGAAGAAACTCAAGCGAAATGTGATTGGAGACATGGAAGATACATCATCACATTGTTTAACTTACATTCTGGAAATAAAGAAAAGGGTTAGATCAGCTACAGGCTCACCTGGCACTTGAAAACTTTTATACAAAGCCTACTACACAATGTTTCTTCAGCGCAGACATCCATTGCATAGTGAGGATAATTTGCTATCTATTTCAGTAGTGAAGTGCCGGTAGTTACCTTTTCATCATAAACTTTGTTAAATTAATTCACGAATGTCTAACCACTGCAAACTTAGAATTAATGGACATGTGGGTTATATGGTCACCAATGGCTATTAGCTGAAAAAGAAAAGTTTGTCAATTTTGGTCAACCGTTCTGTGATGTATATATACAGACATGGATGTAAGTAGGCCTATTCGTATAGTGAAACATGTTACAGTAAATGACTTATACCTCTTCTGATGTAACTTTGATTGACCGTGAGAGATCCAGGATCTAAGTGGGGACTTCGAGAATACCCTGCCTGTGATTGCGGTGCCCCTTTCCAGTCAGTGCAGCACATTGTTGAGGCGTGTCCTCTGAGGAAGTATGATGGACCAGCCCAAGATGTCATCAGTGCTACACCCCCCCTTCTTAGAATGGCTACAGCAACTGGACATTGATTTGTAAATGTGAACGCTACCAACATTCTTGTCCTTGTATATAGTGTAAATTTTCTTTTTCTTTGTGTATACGTGCCATACGATAAATAAAAATATAATAACTTATACCTCGATTAATATTTTGTGTGCATACTCTATTCCCCTTGGGTGCCACAGATCAGCTACAAGAGCAATACCGTATCTTTGTGTGAAAACGAGAAATGTTTATGTTGTAATGCCCAGATCTGTCCGGACAGAAGTATTCGAACAGTTGGCTGTCAACAAGGAAACAACAGGCAAACTCGCTGCCTACCACACTCAGTCTCTCGGGTACTGACTGCATGTTACATTAACTGTACTGACTAACTAGTGGATTCAACTGGTTTGGTTGAAAAAGAAAGAAAACTGCAGTGGAAATGAGTCTGCTGATTGTCTCATTAAATAGTGAAGGAAAATTGTATTCCAAAATTGCAAACATCAATGGGAGAAGTCATTTGACTGGGCAGAGTATAATTAAGTGATTCAAAGAAACAAACCTGCTAAAAACAAAGATTAAGTTGCCCACAAAAACTGACCACCAGGGAAACTAGGCAAGTGGTTCAAATGATCAAGAAGGACCCAAAATCTACATCTAGTGGGGTAGCTGCTTTTGTTGGAGAACAATTCGGAAAGCGACACCCCCGTGGAATAATGTCACTCATAAATCGTGCAGGATATAGAGCTAGGGCACCCAGAAAAATGCCCTACATTAACAAGAAGAATTAGAAGAGCAGATCAGAGTTTCCTAAAGCTTGTGTAGGCAAGGACCTCACTTTCTCGAACAGCGTTGTTTTCTTGTACAAAAGTAAATTCAACCTATAATAATAATAATAATAATAATAATAATAATAATATCTGCTTTACGTTGCACTAACTACTTTTGCGGTTTTCGGAGACGCCAGGGTGCCGGAATTCAGTCCTGCAGGAGTACTTTTACGTGCCAGTAAATCTACTGACACGAGGCTAACGTATTTCAGCACCTTCAAATACCACAGGACTGAGCAAGGATCGAACCTGCCAAGTTGGGGTCAGAAGGCCAGCGCCTCAACCGTCTGAGCCACTTAGCCCAGTGAAATTCAACCTGTTCCATAACGATTGCCGTGTTTTGGTTTGGAAAAGGACCAATACTGGTCTTGAGATCCAGAATCTTCAAGCTACTGTGAAGCATGGTGGAGTTAGTGTTATGGTCTCGGGATGTATGGCCGCATTAAGTGTCGGGGAATTAATTTTCAATGAAGGAACTATGGACAAATTTGCCCATATATATATATATATATATACTCAAATAAAATGTGAAGAGTGTAGAGAAAGTGGGTCTCGGAAACTAATAATACTTACAGCACAACAACGATGCAAGCACACAGCAGAGATTTTCAGATTATGGGTGCTTTATAATATGCCCCACATTCTAAAAATCCATGCACAGTCTCCCAATCTCAATCCTATTGAGAACCTCTGCAGTGAGCTGGAAAAAAAGAGTACAAAAAGACCACACCTCTAGCAAATCTCAACTAAAAGAATTGCTTCTGAAGGAATAGCATAATACTGAAGCAGAGACAACTGGAAATTTAGTGCACAATAAGAGCAAGAGACTGAGGGAAGTGATTCACAGGGGTGAGGCATACAAAGTACTAAGGGACAGAATTCACTGTTATTTCTCTCTCGAGAAGAATGTTACATGAGTGTACGAATACTTTTGTCTGGCTTAAAACTCCTACTGACCGAAGGAAACATGACTTTTTGTTTGAAGACCAGTAAAATCGTATCATTACCTTGTCCATACTTTTAAGTGACAAGTTATCTTCATGTATATAAGAAGTATTTAAGTTTGTTTGTACTCAGAGTTCCACAAAGGAAACGTTGATTGTGTCTTAATGGCTGTATGAATACGCAAGTCCATGTCTGTATATATATATAGTCGCTGCCGGGACAAAACCTATGTGAAATATTTTAGCTTAGAACTTGGCCAGTAAGGTTCTGTCATCTAAGGTGCAATATTGTGTGAATACTGTCAAGGTATTCTCGCTCTTCATAATGTATGTGCTGCGGGTCAATATGTCTCCAAAAATATTATCACATAGGAGGTTTTGTCCTGGCAACGATAATATATTCTTTTTCAATTTGTTTTACATTGCAGCAAAAGAGATAGGTCTTTCGGCGACGATGGGACAGGGAAGGGCTAAGGGGTGGGAAGGAATCAACCGTGATCTTGATTAAGGTACAGGCCCAGCATTTGCCTGGTGTGAAAATGGGATACCACAGAAAATCATCTTCAGAGCTGCCAACAGTGGAATTTGAACCTACTACCTCCCGAATGTAAGCTGACAGCTACGTGATCCAAACCACGCAGCCATTCGCTCGTAAATATATTCAAAACATCTAGTTTCAAGTGCACGGAAGCTATCAATAATTTCTCATTGGTGAAATCTATACTTGACAATGAAGTAAGACAGTTCATATATATATAAAGAAAACAATTTATGTCTTGCCAGTCTTTAACACTTACAAAGATTTGGGAATGTAATATAAATCAATACAAATCTACGACCATAATACTGCCATGAAGCAATACACTGTTCACCTGATCGAAACAAATGTTATACATACATTTCTTTGGTTGATAATGCTGATTATTGAAGAGCTCTTGCTCGCCTTGAATGAGAAGTTCTTTTGCTTTTCTCATGTCCACTTCACAGCGATTTTGCTCAAAGCGCTGTCTAAGCAGAACTGCTTGGTACCGGAAAGCAGGGCTGAAAGAGATTAACAGTGTATAGCAAGAACTACTAATGCCCACCCGGGTGATTAGTTTTTACTTAATGGAAATTAAAAGGGACGAGAAAGTCATACAATTATGCGTTCGCTTGGAAATCATAGCTTAAGTGAATCAAAGTTGAACAAAGTCAGTTGGATCATTTATTTGCAAATTGCCTTGATTCAGATCTTCAAAGTCCGGTATACTCTAATTCAAATACCCACCGTCTATCATACCAAGACTCCAAATTACGCAGAGCTCTCTTATATAGACTACAAACTTTCCGAGTGTGCGAAACTAATTCTCCAGTAGCCATTTTGCCGTAACCTTATTCAGTATTCACCCTGAACCCTGATTGAAAGAGAATGTGCTCTGATTCTCTATTCTATCCTCTTTGCTCCCAGCTGCATCTAAGTCTCAAAGAATACAAAGCAAAGAGATACACAGATGCAACAAGTCTCCACACTTTTAGCATTTATATCCATAGCCATGATTTATGCTATGGTTACTACACAAACATATCTTCATAACGACGATTGAAGAAAAAATAAAATGCATCCATGATCATATTATGGAATATTTTCATACAGCCAAATAACTTGCGACACTTTTGTCCTGTGTTGGAAACGTAGGGTTGGAAACACTGATTGTGATCATGGTGGCGCATCTGTCCACATGTGTTTAAAAACAAAAGAATTACGATCAGCAGGTTAAATGTAAACAAGTGTGTTGAATAAAATTCGTATTTTGAATATTTTTAAGCAACATACTCTTCCCTACATCTACTACCAAAAAAGATTGTTATAAAATACACCATTCCTCTCGGAACGTACCGTGGGTTGTTGGTCAAGAATATATTTACATCGAAGCGTCCAGCTTCGAAATATACATCTGTAATGGGAAGAACTTCTAAAGACAAGCGTGATATTTATTACCGACTTGCGAAGGAGAAGGGATGGAGAGCACGGAGTGCTTTCAAACTACTGCAAATAGACGAACAGTTTAAAATATTGGAAGGTATGCTCTGGATGTTTTTATTTGAAGTATATGTTGCATAAATATACAGTGTAGTTTATGATTTTTTTATAACTAGTGTTCCCATCTCTTATCTGAAATATGCAAAAGTGAATCATAATTTACTTCATAAAAGCAGTAAAAGACTATTCCCCATTTCAAACATCTTTATTTTCCACTTTTAAATAATTTGCCTTGAAATCATTAACCTAAATATCCAGTGTGATGACCCAACATATTTTCTTTCTGTACTATTTATTTATTTATTTATTTATTTTAAATTCTTCCTACAGTATCTGCAGGCTGCCTCAGAGACAAAGAGTACTTTACACATTTTGGTTAGACATGAACCTACATTTTAGAAATGTAATAATCAAAGAAAGAATCATGCGGCGTGTAATCTTCTTCTGTGAATCATGTACAGGCATAATTAATAAATAATTTATTAAGGTGCGCTCGAAAGAGCATTACTTAACCTAGTAAAAACATTTACAAATTAGCAATTTTTATATTCTCAGTTCGAAACTTTAGAGTTTTCCCTACTATATTCGCTAATTGATTTCACCCTTTTTGGACATTCCGTTATATGATATAAACTGCACTTCTGATCACAGAGGGTGCAAACGCACTCATTGTTTGGTTTATGAAAAGTGGTATTCCTGCAAATACAGTGATGAAAGCCATGTATGGCCAGCCTGGTAACAACATGGCTTTGTTCTTGACCTTCTTTAGTCCAGCTTCTGTCACATATAGCGCTTGTGCTGTAGAACTCCTCTTCTATCTCTTCTCTCTTCGCCTCTCTCTGTCGTTGAAGCTTCTGGCTTGATCTAGTAGCTGGCAAAGAGTGTTTTAATCGTATGTCTTCTATGAAGAAGGATTCCCTCATAAGAACATAAACTAGCCTAGAAGGTGATGCCTTACTCACACCCATAACTCTCTTCATGAAATACGCCTTCACCTTCTCAATTTCCGTTAAGTCACTAAATGACAGCTTTTCCCATATTATTTCAATACCATAGGTATCAGTTATGTTTATTTCATATCCTCTGTAGAACAGGCATATTTAATACTGGTATGAGTAAATGTTTGGTCCTCTAAGGGCATACTCATGATATGCTGTGACAGTTGTTGCAAAATAGGACTTCACCCCACTTGTTCATGAATGATGATAGGTTGGTACCTAGTTCAAACTCCTGAGATATCTTCTCCACACTTTGGAAGGTTTCAGAAGGAACAGTTTATTTCTAGAGACAACTTTAGGTAAATTTCTCAGATGGTGAATGCCAGTACATTGTCATATTGACTGCTGAATAATACAGTAATCAAAACTATTATGGTGAATTCATGTGGAATGTCAAATTATTGGTCTCCCTCCAGTATATACACCTCATTTAGTTTATGTGCATATGTGTGTGTATGTGTATGAATTTATCACCATTGGTTCATTTATAGTATATATGCTGAACAAAGCAGAGCGTAAGTGACTAGACTTCGTTCAAGTGTGTGTATGTGACCGAATATTTAAATATCACTGTTGCTCGAGATCGGTAACTTCCAGTGAATACCAGTAGGGTCTAGCACCTGCCGTTCAGGAGTTCTGCCCAACGTTTTTATTTTCTTGTAGCCACAAAATTCTATAATCTAGGATGTCATATTGACTGCCTTGAGAGGAAGCAAATACAGTAGAGACAATACACGACACTTACGGATTTCGCCTTGCTAAAATGGGAGACAATTCGACGGTGGCGCTCCTAATGACTTGACCTGAACAAATCGCGCTAAATTCAAATATCAATGGAAATGTATATACGGAAATGGATAAATAAATTACGTCTAGAAAGACAGTGGTATTGAGATATTAACTTCGAAGTTGCTAAAGCAATTCTGGATAAATGAATGAAGAATTATTTAAAAGGTTATTATTCAAAGACTGAAATTAGACATATAAACAAGGTGTGAAATGGACTGCTGTGAAATGGCTTGATCTTTCATTTATGCATTACTTTTTTAGCTTTAGCATACCTGCCTGAAATCTTACGGTTGGATTTGTCTTTTTTCCTCATTTAAAAACAATGTATCATCACATTAAGACATTTGTCAATAAAAATATCGGCACATTCCGTACACATATGATGCAATGAATTAACATTTAATAGCTGGACAATTTTCCTCTTAACATGAAGCCTACTAACAGAAAGAAAATCTATAAAATCCCGGCTTTAATCTGAGAAGAGGGATAAAAGAAAGAAAAGTTTGAAAATGTTGTCGATAGTGATGCTTTGAGGAATATTTACGTACAATTAGAGTAAAAATGTAACATACCCTTGGCTGTATAGTCGAGGATTTTTAAAGTCGCTGGCCTGGAAATGATCTGATCAGATCTTATAATTCTTATACAAGCGTAACGTCCCTTCTTTCTTGTACACTTTATCCAAATCGCTTCTGTGACATTTCAAAACCCACAGATCACACCTACAACAACACATCGGTATTGAAGGTTAACTGCTGCACTATACAATAAAATATGCGTATAATATTTTAAGCCCGTTAAAACATGGGTCGAGCAGGTTAGAGGATTATGAAGTACTATAAAAATCTCTGTCACTGGAAGAATATATATGCAAACACAATATTACTTACATGTTCTTGTCACGAGGGAACCTGAAGAACGAGCGCGCATTTTTCTCTACTTCGTAATTACTGCAGCCAAACACAGCACATACCTTTCCCCTCATGTTGAGAGGAGATATCAAGGAATGACACATGCTACTATTTAATTATGTCAACTCACTGAAAACGCATAAATAACACCAAACACTTCACACAAAAATACACGTGCTCTTATGACAGAATCAGTACCGTTCAGGTCTATCCGCTAGAGTGAGCTCCAATAGCTGTCCCTCGATATCTCGCTCAGTGTCGTGTATTGTCTCTACTGTATTTGGTGGAAGGTAGGTTTTGACAGTGTTATTCAAATTCATAATAGATTGCTCTTCTTCTATTTCTGCAGCGTTTGTCCCTCCTGATGGTAGGGTCTGCTACATGGATTTGTTGTCTCCATTTAGTTCTCTCTTGAGTCACGTCAGTGTGGATATTGACGCTCTTCATATCTTTATAAAGATTGAGCATTGGCTCACCAACGTTTTAGTTGCCCCTTTGGTCCCCTACCGACTTTGCGATAGTATCAACCCCTGTCCTTAGTACATGTCCAAACCATTATAGATGGCACTTGCGCATTTTGTCTTGAATCGGTGCAATGTCAAATATCTCCGTGATAGTTTCATTGGAGATGCAATCCAGATTAGTGACACCAGCTGTCCATCTCACTATCTTTGTCGCTTTGGTGCCCAGTTGACGCTCTGACTCAGCCGCAGTTGGCCAACATTTGCAACCGTAAGTTACAGTGCAACAGGTTGGACGACTGCTATAGATTTTTGATTTGAGATTATCTTTCATTCTTCATTCACAAGTGACGTTGGTTGTTGCTTGCAGTTTCATCCAGGCTGTGGTTATCCTTGCATTGATCTCTTCAACGAGGCTGCCATTATCAGCAATTGTTGAGCCAAAACACCCGAATCTTGTCATGAATGGTTCCAATTACTTGTGGACCTGACATCATATATTCAGTCTTCTTTTCATTGCGCACAGACCTTATTTTTCCAGCCGATTGTTCCATTTTTGGGTTTGCCGTTACAGACTAACCTGGGTCTCAGAGGCCAACATAACATCATCAGCGTAGAGAAGCGTCCATGGTAAAAGATGGTGCAAGTCTGCTGTTACAGTGTCATCACTAGATTGAACAGGAGTGGTGACAGTGCTGAACATTGGCGAATGCCAATGGTGATGGGAAAGTCATTGGATGCCCCTGCGGCGGCCTGAATGTAGCTCCTTGGGTCTACATAAAGCAGCTGCACCCAGCTGACAGGGTATTATCTTGCAGTGCTAGCCAAATGAGGTCATGTGGTATGCGATCAAAGGCCTTGTGAAGGTCCAGGAAAGCGAGATGGATTGGCTTATTCTTCTCATGATGTTTTCATCCAAGAGCCATGCAGCATGGATTGCATTGATTGTACTACAATTCTTAATAAATCCAGTTTGGTTGCTGGAAAGCCGAACGATCTTGCGAATCCTTTTATCAAGAACGCATTCAAGACTTATACTTTTCTTCACTATAGGTCGAGGAGACCTGTATGTAGGATAACGTACACGTCTATAACGTGGCATTGCTTCACTCAGGATGAGCAAGCAGCAGCTTGCACGCGCTTATATATCCCTCTAGCCACGCATGTGCAATAGCACTGATAAGGCACTTAGAAACTCAGAAGTCAGATTTGGCAGTAATCAGCAGGTTCAGCAGTGGTCCCTTTCATTTTGAAGATGGGTACAGTGATGCTCCATTGCCAATCAGTCTGTATTCGATCTTCTTTGATGATCTACTTGAAGAGTTGTATGAACCATTCTGCCGCATCCCACTGTTGAGCGTACCAGAGATTGCTGGAAGATCGCTTGGGCTAGTGGCTTTCCCTTGCTTTTTTTCCTTCAGAGCAACCTTCACCTCTTCAATATCGCTCTGACTGGTCCTTCCACAGCTGTACTGGCTGAGATTGGTGGATAGGGAAATTCCTCAGTTGACATCTACTCGAAGTAACTCCGCCAGCACTCTCTTGCCTTCTTCCAATCAACCAATAAGTTTCTTGTTTCATCATTGATGCTATCAAAGTGCTGGATGTGTTCTGTTTTATGATGTCTCGATTTGGTTAGTCAATATAATTCCCATCTGCCTTCACAGTTTTGTATAAAGATCTGCACAATGCACAGTTTTTGTTGTACCTATGATCTTTGCATTGTTGCTGGGTATCTTGTAGCATTCCAATTGCAGTGGCTTGTCTTTATTTTTCCTTTTTTATAACTATTACGTTCTTCAGTCAGCTGAAACTAACTTTGAGTAAATAAATTTATAAAGTACCTGCAAGAGAAAACATGTGGTAAGAGTATTACTCCTGCAAAAGAAAGAAAATTAAAATAGAATGACAAGTTTCATTCTTAAAAGAATATCGTCAGGTTCTATCAAAGGTAGGTAGATTTGATTAGGTACAGGAAGTATAAACGGAAAATAAGACACATTAAGTCCACCAATCAGTTCAAATCTACCTACTCGCCCCCCACCCGCCCCTCCTCCCACATCCCTCCTCCAATCCCTGCCATCATAAGCTATACTCCTGCTCCCTCTCAACAATCAGTCTGGTGTTGGTATCCGTACCAAGTGCATGTAACTTACGAACAACATAGGGGTGAGTCTCATATAGCTATAGGCCTACATACTTATCTTGATCTTCTTGCTTCCGTTATATTCTCAATTATTTACTTCAAATTATTTTGTTTTCAGACATTCACCTCCAATTAAATTAAACAATAGATCACTATATTGATAATAAGGAAAAACCTATTTAAAGTACGAATGTTCCCCTTAAAGCTACATAAGTCTTGACCCATATTACTATTGAACAAAAATATCAATCAAGTTGCTCGTCTATACAGAAAAGGATACCAATTCCCAGATCAACTCAAAAAGCAATGGCTGCTTTAGAAATGACAAAATAGTTTGCCATCAACCACAACATTCTTGATGTGTTATTTAGTTTTAAGTGTGGATATGTTATTTGGACTTCATCAGTGGTTTAAATTAAGACTATAAATTGTGTCATATCAGTGTTTATATCATTATTGGTTATATGTATTCTTGCCGGGCTGAGTGGCTCAGACGGTTAAGGCGCTGGCCTTCTGACCCCAACTTGGCAGGTTCGATCCAGGCTCAGTCCGGTGGTATTTGAAGGTGCTCAGATAAGTCAGCCTCGTGTCGATAGATTTGCTGGCATGTAAAAGAACTCCTGCGGGACTAAATCCCGGCACCTTGGCGTCTCCAAAAACCGTAAAAGTGTAGTTAATGGGACGTAAAACAAATAACATTATTATAATATATATTCTTATGTCTTCCAATTGGAGCGTGGCTGAAGATGACCCAATAAATATGGGGTCGAAACAAGTCCCAGTTTTATAAGACAATATACAAACTAAGAGTATTGAATAGGTGGACCCTTCCTACCCTTTGATATTGATATACTAAGGACACGATAACACTGCTAAATAAAAAGGTGGATTTGGTGACATGGGACAGGCGAGAAGGCCCATATTGTCAACATTAGGTACGATCAATTTATGCAATTCAACAAAAGTCCGCCTTTCTTTGACTCATTGCATGAAGCTAATTTAAGTATGGCATTAACTTGCACAGTCTATGTATACAGTCAATGATGTGTGCAATATTCATACAATGTTGTGGTATCAGCAATATCAATTCATTTCATAATGCCACTCATGCTGCATTAAATCTGTGCAATCCACGGACACAGTAATATATTAACCTGTGTAACATTTGGACATAGTATTTTACATCATATTCATCATATTCATGTCATTTTTAAGACTCATCCAATATATTACCAAGGTTTTATTAACAAGATGCCAACACATCGCGTTGCAACAAGGTGCAAAGATTTTTTATAAATTTATAGTATATACATACATTCATAATCATTATAGACTGTTATGCCTTTCAGTGTTCAGTCTGCAAGCCTCTGTGAATTTACTAAACGTTGCCACAATTCCCTGTTTGCAACTAGTGCTGTGGGCTCATTTAGTACTATACCTCTTATCTTTAAATCGTTAGACCGAGCTCGATAGCTGCAGTCGCTTAAGTGCGGCCAGTATCCAGTATTCGGGAGATAGTAGGTTCGAACCCCACTGTCGGCAGCCCTGAAGATGGTTTTCCGTGGTTTCCCATTTTCACACCAGGCAAATGCTGGGGCTGTACCTTAATTAAGGCCACGGCCGCTTCCTTCCCACTCCTAGCCCTTCCCTGTCCCATCGTCGCCATAAGACCTATCTGTGTCGGTGCGACGTAAAGCAACTAGCAAAAAAAAAAAAAAAAAAAAAAAATCGTTAGAAACTGAGTCTAATCATCGTCGTCTTGGTCTACCTCTACTTCTCTTACCTTCCATAAAAGAGTCCATTATTCTCCTAGGTAACCTATCCTCATCCATTCGCCCCACATGACCCCACCACCAAAGTCGGTTTATGCGTACAGCTTCATCCGTCGAGTTCATTCCTAAATGAGCCTTTATCTTATCGTTCCGAGTACTCTCCTGCCATTGTTCCCACCTTAATTTCATTTCAGTTAAGTGAAATTTACAGTAATATAGAAAAATACTCTCCTTCTCTCCAATGCCATTCCAGTGGAGCTGATGGTATCATGATATAACAAATGGTTTGAACTTGCACTATGCCTCTGTATAGTGCCATTGTAAAAGTTTGTGATGCTTTGCTATTAGTTTTGCGGTTCTACTAATTTTGGAAATATTTTTCAGTTTATCTGTATGGAATATTGTTATTAATTTACATTGTGAAATTTACGTATGATTATAAAGCCATTTACAAAAATTGAAAGATAGAAAAGATGATAGGATTGATAAGATTTCTGGGAATATATTAAAAGCAGTGGATTGGGATATAGTGCTATATCTGAAATATTTGATTACTGTATGCTTGAAAGAGTTACACCAAATTAATGGAGAGTTGCTATAGTAGCCCCAGTGTACAAAGGAAAGGGTGATAAAAATAGGCTAACCTTTACAGAACTGAGAGAAAACTCAATAAATACAGTTCAGAGAAAGAAACCGTAGCTTCTAGAACAAAGTTATGTAGGACATGTCTCAAACCCTGGAGCTCAGTTTACAATTATGAGTTATAAACGCTCTTTATTGGTTTAGGAGATCACATTAACCTCTTAACCGGGTGTGACAAGTAAATTTGTCTACCAATAGTTGTTACTCAATTGGCTAATGACCAATTAGCCAGGCTGAGTGGCTCAATCCGGTGGTATTTCAAGGTGCTCAAATACGTCAATATCATGTCAGTAGATTTACTGGGACATAAAAGAACTCCTGTGGGACTAAATTCCTGCACCTCGGCGTCTCCGAAAACCGTAAAAGTAATTTTTTTAAAAATGCTATTTGTTTGGGGCGTCGATCCATGTGGATCTTTTGCCCCTACTGGCACCATATTGTATGAGCCTGCGTGTAATTGGAATGGCGCTAGTGTGGAATGTTGTGTGTGAGTTAAGGAAGATTAAGGATGTCACAAACACCCAGTCCCCAGGCCAGGGATATTAATCATTACAATTAAAAACCCCTGACCCAGCCGGGAATCGAACCCGGGGCCGCCGGGTGACAGGCGGGTGCGTTGCCCCCTACACCGTGGGGCCAGACGTTAAAGTAGTTAGTGGGATGTAAAGCCAATAACATTATTATTAAATGACCAGTTAACTTATCTAGAGCCTTTGAAAACTGTTATCTACTGGGTGAAACATCTTATCTCGTCTCTTTTTGTTGCTGAGTGTAGTTTTATGATCACTTTGTAGATGTCAATATGTTCCAGACTTGCTGCGCCACACGGTGCCAGTATTTCATTGCATTTTCTTCCATACATAATTGCTAAGGCCTTTGGTTGTAGCATCATATACAACCATTAACCCGGCTCAAGGGAGACAGGACCACCTTCCCTGTCCTCAGCTTGAGTAATTGTTGCCTTGCGCGTCCACGTCGCGGGGGTGGGCATCCTACACTCCATGAGGTTGGAGTGATAGGATGGCTGAGTTCAGACAGGGACCCAGTCCCATGGGGTATATCATGGAACCCATGCCCAGGGTTATGGGTGAAGACCTCAACGGCAGTGAAGACGGAGATGATGATTCGGTACGGCAGAGCTGGCGGAAGAGGCAACCCATCCTCTGGGGTAGTACAGATGGAACCCACGGCCTTGTGGGATGAAGAGGGATCCTCAAAGGCTAAGGGAGTAAACCCCGAAAGAAAATCTTTCTTTATGTTAGGCCCAGTGAGCCAGTAAAGAAGTAATTGTTTGATTGCTTTCAGTGTACAGACAAGCCTCCGATCGAACATACCAGAAAAATACTCCATTTCTGGCTCTTCTGGAACGAATGATGACCCTAAGAAGGCTGACGCTTATCCTGAAAATGCAAGAAGATATACCGATCAAAGACATAACAACCAGAATAGACCTTACCAAGAAGCCA
The DNA here is from genome assembly GCF_040414725.1 of Anabrus simplex. Classification (NCBI taxonomy): domain Eukaryota; kingdom Metazoa; phylum Arthropoda; class Insecta; order Orthoptera; family Tettigoniidae; genus Anabrus; species Anabrus simplex. The sequence continues at coordinate 206,880,872 of NC_090270.1, read as the reverse complement.
AACTGAGAGTAAGAACCCAGAATATAATTACACTGACCAACCAGTGTGAAGAGATAGTCGACCTGATGGAAAGGAGGAAGATTCATATATTAGAAATGAGTGAGACAAAATGGAAGGGGATTAAATCAAAGAAACTGAGGGAAGATTACAAGCTGTACTGGCATGGTAACAAGAAGGAAACAAAGAATGGAGTTGTGGATTTCTGCTGCATAAAGATATTGAAGACATAACAGATATCACATACATAAATTAAAGAATGATCAAAACCAGAGTAAAACTTGGCAGTAACAGTCTCACAACAATCATAGTATATGCTCTGCAGACAGGATGTAATGATGAAAAGCAAGAGTTCCTTGAGAATTTGGAGGACCCTGTACAAGAGGATAATATTATTATAATAGGGGATCTAAATGCCCAAGTTGGAGTAGATAGAACAGGCTATGAACAGGTAATGGAGCCCTTTGGATATGGGGGAAGGAATGCTGAAGGTGAGAATGTCCTAGATTTCTGTGCCAGAAATAACATGACAATAAAAACCACCTTCTTCAAGAAACAAGACAGCCATAAAATAACGAGATACAGCTGAGATGGAAGAACTAAAATAGTCATTGATTATGTAATAACAGATAGAAAAAGTGGAGAAGGCATGAGAGATGTGAAAGTTATTCCCAGTGAATGTTTAGACAGTGATCACAGGCCACTAATAGCTGACTTGAACTATAAGGTTGTGTGAACACCAAGTACACAGAAAATACCAAGAATAAAAGATTGGAAATTGAAAGATGAGGCAAATAAAAAGCTCTTCAAGAGTTGGTAATGGAAAAGGAACTGAAAAATAATAATAATAATAATAATGCTATTTGCTTTACGTCCCACTAACTACTTTTAAGGTCTTCGGAGACGCCGAGGTGCCGGAATTTAGTCCCGCAGGAGTTCTTTTACGTGCCAGTAAATCTACCGACACGGGGCTGTCATATTTGAGCACCTTCAAACACCACCGGACTGAGCCAGGATCGAACCTGCCAAGTTGAGGAACTGAAAAATGAAACACAAAGTGCACAGGAGGAATGGAACCTGTTTAAAACAAGATTAGTGAGTTAGAAGTATGTGGCAAAACAAGAGGAGGAAGAAAGAACAATTGGTGGAGTGAAAAAGTAAAAGAAGCTGTAAGACCGAAATATGGCAAAGAAACACAAAGATGTTGAGAAGCAAAAACAAATGCAAGGTGTCTTACCACAAAACCAAACCCTATGGCACTACAGCCCTTGAAGGGCTCTGGCCTGCTAAGCGACCGCTGCTCAGCCTGAAGGTCTGCAGATTATGAGGTGTCGTGTGGTCAGCACGACGAATCCTCTCTGCTGATATTCTTGGCTTTCTATACCGGGGCCCCTATCTCACTGTCAGATAGCTCCTCAATTCTAATCACGTAGGCTGAGTGGACCTCGAACCAGTCCTCGGGTCCAGGTAAAAATCCCTAACCTGGCCAGGAATCTAACCCAGGGCCTCCGGGTAAGAGGTAGGCACGCTACCCCTACACCACGGGGCTGGCTGGTGTCTTGCCACAAGATGACCAAAAAATAGCCGACCTCAAACAAATATATAGAGATAAGAAATTATTAGTGAAGAGAATTGTGAAGGAAGAGAAGGATAAGAGTTGGGAGATATTCACACAAAAACTAGAGGAGGTCTCAAAAGGGAATCAAAAGATGTTGTATGGAATATTGAAGAGTGGGAGATCAGACAAAGAGGACATTAAAGCAATTGAAACAGAGGATGGAATCGTAATCCGAAATATAGAACACATGAGAGAAGAAATGGGAAACTATTTCGACAATTTGTTAAATGGCAATGAAGAAGAGAAGCACGAAAACAATGAACCTATCCATGGAGAAGAAGAAACACCAATTACATGGTCATAAACAGAAAATACCATGAAGCTTATGAATGGAGGTAAATCACCAGGAGTAGATGGATTATCTGCAAATATAATCAAAGCGGCAGGCATACAAGGTCTTCAATGGCTACATTGTCCGACTCGTTGGCTGAACGATCAGCGTACTGGTCTTCGGTTCAGAGGGTCCCGGGTTTGATTCCCGGCCGGATTGGGGATTTTAACCTTAATTGGTTAATTCCAATGGCACGGGGGCTGGGTGTATGTGTTGTCTTCATCATCATTTCATCCTCATCACGACGTGCAGGTCGCCTGCGGGCGTTAAATAGAAAGACCTGCACCTGGCGAGCCGAACCCGTCCTGGGATATCCCGGCACTAAAAGCCATACGACATTTCATTTCAATGGCTACATTGAACACTAGGAGTAATCTGGAGAAAAATAAGATACCAGATGAATGGAAAAAAGGATTGATCATACCAGTATTCAAGAATGGAAGCAGAAGAAAGTGTATAAACTACAGAGGAATTGCCCTGCTACCACACTGCCTCAAGATGGTTGAGGCGCTGGCCTCCTGACCCCAACTTAACTGGTTTGATCCTGGCTCAGTCTGGTGGTATTTGTAGGTGCTCAAATATGTCAGCCCCGCGTCATAAAATTTACTGGCATGTAGAAGAACTCCTGTAGGACTAAATTCTGGCACCTCACAGTCTGCGAAAATCGTACAATTAGTTATTTTGACATAAAGCCAGGAACATTATTATTATTATTATTATTATTATTATTATTATTATTATTATTATTATTTAAGAATGATTTGAAGATTGTTTTAAAATTATGTACAGTATGCTACAGCACTTTACTTCTATTTTTCACTCCTTTTCTTGCTATATTGTTATACAACAAATTAATATCGTGTAATAATAATGTGGCCATGTGGTTAGGGGCGTGCAGTTGTGAACTTGCATTTGGGAGATAGTGGGTTCGAATCCCACTGTCTGTCTGCAGCCCCGAAGATGGTTTTCTATGGTTTTCCATTTTCATACCAGGCAAATGCTGGTGCTGTACCTTAATTAAGACCATAGTCGCTTCTTTCCCTCTCCTAGCCTTTTCCTATCCAATAGTGGTCATAAGACATATTTGTGAAGGTGCGATGTAAGGCAACTTGTAAAAAAAAAAAGTACTTCATTACAACAATGGCATTGTTTTATTGGCTGTTACTTAAGTGTCAGATGTAGTATCATAATGTAGTTGCAAGAAGTCAAATCAAGTATTGAATTTCCTAAATGATGCAGATCAAAAGAAACCACTTTTCTCTTTGTAAAAATCAAATGATCATAAATATGTTTCTCGGTCATGGCCATCCATCAAGGGCTGCTTATTTGAGATGACCACCAGTCATATGACATAGCCTACATGGTCGCTAGGGTTACACTATTGTCACACATTTTGTGACGCTAACTTCCGCAATGCAAATTTTCAGGTCACAACCAGCCATAAGACATATTTATGTCAAAATGGGCAGGACTAGATAACTCGTCTTCCGCGAAGGCATGCACGCACAGTGGGCGGGGCGAGTTCCTTTGTCATTCGCAGAAGAGGAATGGACGTGATTAGGTAGCTTGTAATCCACATCGTGATAATGGGCGTGAAGAATTAACTCGTTTTCAGTCAAAATATATTTCCCTCCACAAATGTTAGTTTGTCAGTGGAAACTCCCTGGTTAAGAGGTTAATGTTAATTGTCCAACACCACTGACACTTGGAGCAGCAAATACATTCTGCTCCAAATGCCCAAACACTACCCTTAACTTATAGGAAAGCCACATATGAAGAAGGATCAAAAGATCCGGATGGTTTACAGAGGCTAAAGCCCATACTACAAGTCTTGAAGAGAGAGAGAGAGAGAAGAAGGTACACTGAAAAAGTTGAGAACAAAATATGAAAAATGGAGGCTGGAACACTTAAAGCATTCCAGTATTTACGATCAAAGAAAAGCCTAAAAGTGGATAAGCAATACTACTTGGTGACTAAGGAAGGCAAAACTAAAGTCTGAAAGGAAGGTAGATGAATTTAGAAGGTAGAAAACTTAGTCAACCAAAGATAAAATGTGAAGAAGGGAAACGAGGGTACATGCTCATTCATCCGTACATTTTATAAAATCCCCTTTATAGGTGATAACTTTAAAGTACAAGGACTGCCTAGCAAACCTACATTTTAAGTAATAGGGAAAGCTATATACATTAAAGTCCAAGTAAAACGCAGGTCGACCTAGCTGTTACATGCTAAGGGGAAATGCTGGAATCTTCCCTTTATTCACATGTAGTTGATGCTCACATAGATGAAAATTCTGCCTTTACCTTGTGCCAACACCTTCTCACACCAGCCCCCACCTGAACATCTCCCGAGGGACACCTCCTCAGTAACGTAGTACACTCAAAGATACACTGGCGATAAACCTCTTAGCTCAAAAAATGTATAGTGTTTATAGGGGGCTGGCATATAGTTCTATAATAATAATAATAATAATAATAATGTCATGTCTTGTTTTATTGGTGGAATTGAATTTGATAACGAACTTGATAGGCGGATAAACTTTTTAACAGTGATTATAACTCCAACATAACAAATAAACAATTGAAGGGAGATTAGGTTCCAAACCTCCAAACACAAACATTCTCGATAATTAGTTATAGTACCAAACACAAGGTACCACTAGAAAATTGCTGCTAGGGACTTCTTGTTCCCTAAGTTAAAACTTCTAGCATATAGCAAGTTTGATCTGTCTCTGGTAGATTACACTACAGCCACACGGAATAACGGGGATTCAAACTCAAAATCAGGTTAACTATTGTCACAGATCTCCCCCTCCTAAAATTCTGGAAGAAGCAGTAAACAATTTATTTCTTGCAATCTTGAGAAAATTCAAAAAATTTGCAATCTTGATGAAATCAGAAAAAATTGCATAAAAGTCGATATTTACAATAGAAAATTCAGTCCGAAGTCCAAAGTAATTAATAAGTATGCATATTCAAGATGTCCAAGTCCAGGCAGCAGTGCCCCAGGTCGACGGCAAGCACAGGTACAAGGAGTCAGACCCCGAAGTACCCTCAGATACTGGCCCCTGAGAGCATACCCCGAAGTACTCTCAGATACTGGCCCCAGGTATAGTGAGAGCTAAAGTATGTGTGAAGGCAGGCCACAGCCAAGACCATAGCATGAGGCTGCATGTAAATGGGCGTTTTGAGGTTGAGTCGATGCAAGTTCTCCAAAATGAGAGAACTGGGCGAGCAACTAGTTGGTGTGGATGCTGGAACTGGACGTGGCCGGAGCAGAACAGCATATCTCCAAGGTAAATATCATCACACCCAAGGTGTTGTTTTTGTTATGGGAACTGCAATATAGCACCACTCGATGACAGAAAAAGTTTTTTACACTTCTGTATAGAAGTTAGATGTCGCTGTTCAAGAAGGGAGGGGAGCCATCGTCGCATGCAAAAATTTATCTTTAGAGGCAGGGGCAACTTAGCAGAATGTTTACAGAGAAGATATTACAATTAGAGACGCCAAAAATAATATTTTAAGAGTTTACCATTGCTTTAACTCTTCGCCGTCCCTAACACTCCAGAGCGCTTGAGTATTATCATCCGCCTGCCGTGCTGAATGCTCCAAAGCGCTTGTCTCAGTCGTATTCATTAGAAGTGTGTTAGGAGAAATATTGAAGGGTCTTGTGAAACCACACTATATTCCCTTGACTCAGCAAGCTGTTAGGACCTTGTAGACAGCATTTCCTATGTGTATTTTGTCTTTTATTTTTTGGCCTGGACTTAACAAAATCATGGATTGTCTGTGAAATCCATAGACATGGCAACCTTAATTTCACTTCAACTTCTCACACACAAGAAGCTACAGACAGCAGCAAATAAGCACAAAGAAATCGGAAGTTCTTGTTCCTGAACATCTCACAGAAGTATAGACGAGATTTTGTCAACCGAACAAACTGTAATTACTTTACATAACGAGAAATATACAGTGATTTTTTTAGATAATTAAAAGCAAATATGTAAAAAAAACTAGCCTCTGATTGGCTGATGGCCTAGCAGACTTTAAGACAGTATATGGTATGATTCACAAAAAAAAGGACAGTGTGTGTTCTGTATATTTTGCACAAGTTCAGAAGACAAACAGGTAGAGAATCCAGTTAATTTGCCAATCCACAATATACAGTATTCTTTTGAATTGTACCCATCTGGAGATCTAAATGGAAGATTATTTTGCATGGGAAGCAGCTATCATCAGTGTATCCTACAGTAGTGTAATACAAAGAGAGCTGCATATCTCTTGGTAAAATAATGGCTTACATTCAGCAGTGCAGAGCACCAACGTAGATAAGTTATTGTTGTTGCCGGTGAAAAATCTTCTGTGTGACTCCAAGGGCAGAGACAAGATTTTGGTACCAAATTAGGTCTACTTCCCAAACAACATTGAGCAAAAGCTCTTACAGTATATGCCTGAGAATGTTTAAGGTAGGATATACAAAATTTTGAAACCTAGCATGGGTCAGCAGATTTTTCAGCAAATTCCAACGTGAATTAGTTGAGAACATGCGTGAACTTAGGAGTTGTTCCACAGTATTCAAAGGGCTTAAACTCATGCCAAAACCTCTTATGTGAACCTGTTCTGGAGAGCAACACACACAGGATTTCTAAATGGTCTCTGTCGTCACCTGTAGTTACATAGGAGAATTTTCACTATCATTGATGTTATTTTGGATAGCCTTGCAAGGTCGTTTCAGTCTGTTGTTCAGGCATACCCTTGCAACTAATGAAAAGTCTATTGCCCCTTTATGAGAACCATTCATTAACCTGACCTCCCCATAAAGAGCCATTCAGTGTGATTTAACCTATGATTCTGCTTAGTATTCCCTTGAGATCAGCAAGCATCTGAGTGGCTCAGACGGTTGAGGCACTGGCCTTCTGACCCCAACTTGGCAGGTTCGATCCTGGCTCAGTCCGGTGGTATTTGAAGGTGCTCAAATACCTCAGCCTCATGTCGGTAGATTTACTGGCACGTAAAAGAACTCCTGCGGGACTAAATTCTGGCACCTCACCATCTCCGAAAACCGTAAAAGTAGTTAGTGGGATGAAAAGCCAATAATATTATTATCATCACAGCAAAGTAATGGGATCCTGAAGGAAGGTGTGATAAAATGTAAAATGCATATACTTAATTTCAAGCTTTAAATGCATTTAATTAAAAGTCTCTGTGTTTAATGTTAAGGCCAACACAGACTTGTGGAAGGACGTACTTTGTGTATCATTTCCTTGCTTTCATTCTTTATAGTGATCAATGTAGGTGCTGTTTCCTTGCTCTTCAGCAGACAATGCAGAATGAGAAAGTGAAAGACTTGACAAAAGTTGACAGACTGGAGGGAAAAAAAGGAGAGCGCCTATATCTCATCGTATAGCAGCGGTATGTCTTATATCCCATGTCAATAGAGATCTGAAAACTATGTTTATTTGCGAAGTGATGTAGCTCCAACATGTATTTATTTCCACTGTGTCTTATATCCGATTGACCAATCTGCTGGCACTGTACATGCTCTTGGCAGGGACTGGTATCTCTACATGTGGAAAACCTCAGCTAGGGAACATATTAAATCAAAACTGGATTTTAATATCTCAGAGTTAAAAACTCCTCAGATAAGTGGAAACCAAGTGTTCTGCAAATCCACATTTTCAGGGCTCTCAGGATGTTTTCACACATTGTTGAAGAGGGGTAAAATATGGTCTTGTCTCAAGCCCACACAAGAACAGTTAGGCCACCCAGTGAAACAGGAGAAGATAAAAAACATAAAAATGTTTCTAAATAAACTTGGCATAACGGAGGACCATCCTGCAACGCCATTTTATCAACATGTGTTTGCTCTAGCTGGCAATGTTCATGATGATAGTGATGGCGATGAATGAAGATGATGTAATGTACTCCATGTATTGAACATTATTTTAAAATGTATTTTACTCATGTAAGCATACATTGTTGTGTTTAAATCATTCAAATATCAATAAATGATTTGGTTCCAAAATGACCTAACTCCAACTTAGACAAGATAATTACCTCCATTTCCATTGATAAGAAATTTGTAACTCAGTCAAAGGTAGGGAAGGTACAATTCAGTACAATTAATTTTATGTTTCCTGTTTTATTAATAATGGTATTAGTTTTGACCTTTTTTACTTAGGTTATCTTCAGCCATGTGTACCAAAATAGAAACAATAGCAAGGCAAAAACATTCACCAAATATAAAATGAAACTTGGCATGTCTTAAATTTGTTGCCGAAGAAACATGTTCAAAAACACATTGAGTCTTAACCTGCCTGGCCCTGTGGTGTAGGGGGCAATGCGCCCGCCTGTCACCCGGCGGCCCCAGGCGGAGTCCTGCAGCCAGGCCCACCGCACAGCACTTCAAACCCATGGGCTTCGGCAGCCCAGCCCGTGCAGTGCCGTTCTCTTCTGACGCGGCAGCGTACTGGCCCACAGCACTGGTCTCATACAGCCCACCGCAGTCCACCGCACTGGGCGGGCTCAGTAGAATAACCTTGAGTACTTCTCCACAATAACATGTGCGCCGTGCACAACGAAATGTACACATCACACTACTATTCGGATCATTCACTCTACAAATTCCCGTATGCTAATAACATATTTTAAAGTAGGCTAATCGCATTTTGAAATTAAACGTTAGAGATTTCTCCTGCACTGTAATAATAATAATAATAATAATAATAATAATAATAATAATAATAATAATAATTTAAACAGAAACATTATTATAAACTAATATTCCTTTGCAATTGACATCAAGTTAACTGAAAATGAATCTAAATAACACAAAGCATATGCATAGGACTTCATTCGCATTTACCTCAAAATAAAATACAAACAGAAATGACGTGCAATGTAGCAACAACAGAAACAAACCTGAACATAGCTTTTACTAGTGTGCGTAGTTTATTGGTCATTGTTAATGTGGTGTAATGGAATTACTGTGAATGAAAAGATTATCAGCATTGTCTGGTTGTAGAAGAGACCATCGTGCGTTGAGAATGAAGCCCGCTGAACTGAAATTTCTCTCTGAGGCTAAACTTGATGCTTGCATACATATTACTTTCTTAGCAATCTGGTGAAATTTTGGATAGTTTTGTCCATTTTTTTTCCAATAGGATGCTATATCTATCTTCTTCCATTTCACAATTTTGCTTTAAATATATTTCCAGCTCATCTGTTGGAATAGGAGCATCATTGAACGTCAGTCCACGAAGAAAACTTCATTACTTTGGCAGGTTGTGGCATAGTCGTGGAGTCTGATGACACAGAAACATTAGAATGCTCATCATTCAAGCACACCTCGTTCATCGTAAGTTTTGTATCTAATTATAAAAAGACAAAATCGGTCCGACACCTTTAATCTATACTAATATAATAATGAGAGAGCGCGAATTTTGTTAGTTTGTGTAAGAGGTCGAAACCGGTCCTAATATACATGTGAATTCTATCATACATGTGATAGTAAATAAGTATTGATCAGGTGGAACAATTCTTTCTTTTATGACATTTAGTTTGTGTATATCTGGATGGTGATTTCAGAAACTACTGGACCGATTCTACAAATCCTTTTACCGAGCTCGATAGCTGCAGTCGCTTAAGTGCGGCCAGTATCCAGTATTCGGGAGATAGTAAGTTCGAACCCCACTGTCGGCAGCCCTGAAAATGGTTTTCCGTGGTTTCCCATTTTCACACCAGGCAAATGCTGGGGCTGTACCTTAATTAAGGTCACAAATCCTTTTACTAATGTAAATACACATTATCCCTGAGGGACATGGGCTGTATTTTATTTTCAAAACAATTCTAGGTGGGGGGCGATGGGGGAGATATAAAAATAATGGGCTAATATAGGCAAAATATCGAATTTGTTGTGCAAGGACGAAACTAAGCTCATTTTAAGCCCCTTGACCCAAAGAACAAATCTCGGTAAGCCCAAGACGCACGAAAACTATGTTTTAAGGCCCTAAAACCGACCGTTATGGAGATATTGTCACCACACTGCCCCTGCTCTCGGAATCGGATAAGGAAATGAACTGCCGTAACCATGGCAATGCCAGCTCGAGGATTCTACAGCAGCGAGATTATGCGTGTACGTTTGGGCATAGCTGCCAACCAAAATTTGTAGTCTTAATCCCTGAGCACATCTACAATATATTTCAAAAAGTTAACATGTTACAGACGTGAAGTGGTATTGATAATCTCTTTTAAAATTAAAGAGACATATATTATTTTGCTTTCGGAAAAGACACTTAAGGGGGGGAGGGGGGTTAAAAGGACTGAAATGTGGGTTGACGTGAATTTTTAAGATGAGCACATCTACAGTATATCTCAAACACTCAACATGCTACAGATGTGAAAATTGATATTTTTAATATTTTAAAAATGAAAAAAACAGGTATTATTGTATTTTTTGAAAAACCAATTAATTGGGGTGGGGGTAAAAGGGACTGAAAAGGGGGTTGAATTAATGTTATTAGGGTAGTGATATCTCAAAAACTGAAGTTGTTACAGACGTAAAAATTGGTATTTAGAGTCTCCTTTAAGAAGAGAGAAATACTTTTTTTTTTGCTTTTGAAAAATCCACTTAAGGGGGGGGGGGGGAGGGATGAAAGGACTGAAATATTAGTTGAATTATTTGTATGAGGATACTTATATCTAAAAACCTAAAGATGTTGCTGACGTGAAAATGGGTATTTGAAATCACCTTTAAAAATTAAAAAAACGCTCATTTTTTGGGGGTAAAATTAACTTCGGAGAGGGGGGGGGTGTTTGAAATAGGTGTTGAATTCTTTTTCATGAGGATACAAATATCTCAAGAACTGAAGATGTTACAGTCGTGATAATTGGTATTTGGCATCTCCTTTATCAATAAACATCACTTACGGGACTGAAAAGAATTGAAAAAGCAGGTGAATTTTTAAAATGAGTACCGGTATATGTACAGTGCATGTCAAAACTTTACATGTTACAGACATGGAACTTGGTACTTGGAATGTCCTTGAAAAATAAAGAAACATGTGTCTTTTTTTGTTTTTGGAAAATCCACGTAGGTGGGGGAATCAATCAATCAATATTGATCTGCATTTAGGGCAGTCGCCCAGGTGGCAGATTCCCTATCTGTTGCTTTCCTACCCTTTTCCTAAATGATTTCAAAGAAATTGGAAATTTATTGAACGTCTTCCTTGGTAAGTTATTTCAATCCCTAACTCCCTTTCCTATAAATGAATATTTGCCCCAGTTTGTCCTCTTGAATTCCAACTTTATCTTCATATTTTGATCTTTCCTACTTTTATAAACGCCACTCAAACTTATTCGTCTACTAATGTCATTCCACGCCATCTCTCCGCTGACAGCTCAAAGACGAAAGGACTCTATCAGCGTCGAAAAACCTTTAACTTTCGCTCATTCAAACAAGATAAATACATCTATAGACGGAATGCTTTTTCCTTACTCCTACAATTACTTAAAGAAGACAGTTATCTTATCATAACGCATTCAACTTTCACTCCTTCAGCCAGTTAAATAGTCTATAGGCAGCTGAACAGCCACTTAAGAAGGCTGTTGTCTTTTCACAACATACGAAATTGGCATCTGTGACAGTTTATCAGCTTTGCTTTTTCTGATCCTCTAACAGGAGTATTCAAGGAGGCACATTTCTGTTTCATTATAAAGACTGAGCTGTTTATTACTCTACCCCAACAAGTTTTTCAACGCTCCAGAAAGTATAATTTTGTGAACTTTTGACATGCAGCTTGATACTGCAATTTTAGCCAAGGACATTCTAACAATTTGTATGTTTGGACAGACACCTACAATATCATCTTTTTATGACTTGTAAGAGCAATCAGGATCCTGATTTTTCACCATACAGGTTTGAGTTTGAGGCTGATGATGCCCTTAATATGGGCGAAACATGTCTCTTAACATTTTGTAATAATATTTAATTTCTAAAAAGATCTCTTTGTATTGAATATGTGGATATAAATAATAATAACACTTGTAACATACTTTGTATTTACATACCACTTAGTCGAGCAGCTTTTCTTCTTTCTCTCAATTCTTCCCAACCCAAACTTTGCAACATTTTTGTAACGCTACTCTTTTGTCAGAAATCACCCAGAACAAATCGAGTTGCTTTTCTTTGGATTTTTTCCAGTTCTTGAATCATAATCTGAAGATGTTACAGATGTGGAAATATGTATTTGTAATCTCCTTTAAAAATAAAGAAATTTTTTTTTTTACTTGAGAGAAGACGTTCTCATGTGTACAGTTCTATGTTGCATTGTCATCTCAGCCCCAAAAGCCAATACCACAAACTTAGTTTACAAAGAGTTTCTGGGATAAATTAAACTTAATTTTTCAGTGAGGTTTCATACTTCAGGGATTTTCAGATAATGTCTTAGTACAGTACCGAGGACCGAGCTCGATAGCTTCAGTCGCTTAAGTGCGGCCAGTATCCAGTATTCAGGAGATAGTGGGTTCGAGCCCCACTGTCGGCAGCCCTGAAGATGGTTTTCCGTGGTTTCCCATTTTACACCAGGCAAAAGCTGGGGCTGTACCTTAATCAAGGCCACAGCTGCTTCCTTCCCACTCCTAGTCCCTTCCTGTCCCATCGTCGCCATAAGACCTATCTGTGTCGAAGCAACGTAAAGCAAAATAGCAAGTAAACAGTACCGAGGAACGATTACTTTTATCATATTATGAAATCCACACGAGAAGCTGCGGGTAACTGCTAGTATGTACATATAAAGTTCAAGTATCCAGTATTCGGGAGATAGTAGGTTCGAACCCCACTGTCAGCAGCCCTGCAGATGGTTTTCCGTGGTTTCCCATTTTCACACCAGGCAAATGCTCGGGCTGTACCTTAATTAAGGCCACGGCCGCTTCCTTCCCACACCTAGCCCTTCCCTGTCCCATCATCGCCATAAGACCTATCTGTGTCGGTGCAACGTAAAGCAACTAGTAATAAAAACATAAAGTTACCGCAGATCGTACAGCACACAAAATTAACGTCTTTCCCATCACCTTCAACTGCAGGCTTGAATACCAACCAAATACGATTTTTAAGTTTAGGATCCGGTTCAGAAGTCTTGTATTGTGTGGCTTTTAGTTAATTTGTTGCTTCTTTTTTTACTTCACGATGTTTTGCCATGGCTTCTTTCCTTTGGAACTACAGTCCACATTCGTTTCCGATAACAGGCTAGACGGAGAAGTCAAACTGAAAACACAGCTTGATCATCTCCACTCGACCGTAATGCAACGCACTCCGCTGACACGCAGTACACTGTACACATTAAAGCAGTCAGCCCATAGAACTACCACAGCGCTGTCCTTGGCTCACCGCGTACGAATTACAGAGCGCTGCCTAGACCGGCCCGTGCGATGACGTCAGGGGCTTCGTATGTTCGAGTCTTTCAAAGCCCATTGCAGTCTACTGCCGAAGCAGCTCATGGACTGGGCCTCTCTGCAGGACTCTGGCCCCGGGTTCAATTCCTGGATGGGTCAGGTTTTTTTAAATTGTAATGATTAATATCCCTGGCCTGGGGGCTGGGTGTTTGTGACATCCTTAATCTTCCTTTCCTCACACACAACATTCCACACTACCACCATTCCAATTACATGCAGGTTCATACAATATGGTGCCAGTATGGGCAAAAGATCCACATGGGTCGACACCCCAAACAAATAGCATTTTAAAATAAGAAGAAAAAGAGTCTTAACCAGGCTGATGTTGATCAGCTAGTAAATACAAAGTCTAATGGGGCTTGTGTGACAACTTATCTCCCCATATTAGAATGACTAGAATCTTAATTCATAAAATTGTGTACATGAATGTGAAATAATACAGTTAAAAACAAAGTGGAAGAAACACATTAAAACATATCTATAATTATGCTAAAAATTGTGGCAGTTGTTCTTGTATTTTCTTCTTGATTCTTGACTTGTCTTGAGGTCAGTTGATCAAACATATACAGGGTAGTGGGGCTAGGGAGCCACGAGCAACAATACTCCAGGTCACTGATAGGTGAAAGACTCAAAAATAGTGTAGTAAAAGATGCGTGGATTAGGAGAAAACAAGGTGAAATTTACGGTGTACATGGTAACCACTTGCAGTAGTTAACTACACAGTAGTATGCGTAAGACTAGAACCATGAAAAGTCTCCTAGGGATGAGTCAGTAGTTACCTCGTATTGTGGTCAGCACGAGATGATGAAGTGTGACAAACAGGTTTTATGTGTATAAACATCAAACATACCGATCAACATATCTGAGAAACATAAACAAGGTTACACGTGACAAACATGCAGCTATCAACCATGCCTGATCGACGGTTTCTTTCATGAGTACCAGATGAGTTATCAAGTGATAAACAATTTGCAGATGCTGAATGTATCAAAGAGGATTCTGCCACAATTAGATCCTACATTTTACTATGATGGCGCTAATAACAAATCACGGCAGATTACTCACCACATGTTAAGATGATGCCGGTAGTATACGCCTGCGATAAGACACAAGGCTCCAGAGGAGAAGGTAACACTAGCTTCACAGTCAAGCATGACATAGCCAAACAAGGCTCACATTAGTGACACAGACATAAGAGTAAAGTGTATTCCGTTTTAACTCATAATAAAAAATAAAAAACGAAAAAACATAAACTCCTCGAATAAATGTAAACTGTTTGGCGTCAGCCTCCATCCCGCTTATACACCCGATGCTGAGCACTTAAGAACATGTACCCCATACTGAATCACCAACAAATGAACAAACGGATCCTTTCATTGGACCAGAAAGCCCACAGATTCAAACTGTAAATATCCCACAGCCTTACAATAACTTATAAATGTATATCACCTGTTCAGCATGGAACAACTTTTTAAAATTTAAGCGCTTTTCATATATGTTTAATCAACTGACTTCAAGACAAGTCAAGAATCAAGAAAAAAATGCAAGGACCATTGCTACAAATTTTAGCATAAATATAGATGATAAGTTATAATGTGTTTTTTCCACTTTGTTTTTAACTGTATTGGTTCATATTCACACACACAATTTTATGAACCAAGATTCTAGTCATTCTAACATGGGGACGTAAGTTGTCACTCAAGCCCCATTAGACTTTGTATTCACTAGTTGATGAACATCAGATTAGTTAAGAATGAATGTGTTTTAGAACATGTTTCTTCGACAACAAATTTAAGACTGCCAAATTTTATATTTGGTGACTGTTTCTGCCATGATATAGTTTCCATTTTGGTACATATTGCTGAAGGTGACCTAAGTAAAAGAGGTCGAAACTACTGTAGTACCATTATTAATAAAACATAGAAACATCAAATTAATTGTATTCAATAGGTGGACCTTCCCTACCTTTGATTGTGATCAATTTGTCAATATGGATCCAGAATGAAATTCACTGCTTACGATTAAGAAATGTTTAAATGTTTAAAACACAATTGAAGTAATGAATGAAACTACATTATATTCATAATCATATCTGAATTTAATTTTAAGAAAATAATTGTGATTTATTAAGTTTTGCATTTCATGGATTTACGTCACTTTGGAAATAAGCTCTTCAGTTGATCTACAGAAATAGGGTCGATGTGATATTGAACAGACAGAACAATAAATTTCAATGAAGCTCATTCCCGAAATCGTGATTCTCGTCTTCCAAGCCTCCATCAAGATCTACAGCACTGAAATGTCACACTAAATTACTGTTTACCATATCTTTGTTATAATTTAGAGTTTTCTTCAATCAATATAACTGTATAGATAAAATTTGATATAATTTACCTTGTTTTAATGGCAGCCTGTAAATGCAGGAGGTTGTTCCTAAATAAATGGAAATGTATACACGGTAAAACGTGTTCAAAGCAGAACTTAAATAAAGCGGAAACTTGTCCACCACAGAATATTTTCTTGGTCCCGGTGAAGCTTACGGCGTTATAATGTTCTTACTTTTGTGTGATGCAAAATCTTCTCAATGCGGAAACAGAAACGAAAAATGAAAGAATTCTTTAAAATATACTTGTACAATGCAGAGAATATTAGCAACTGATGTAATTCTACACACAGTATTTGTGCATTTCTGGTGCTGGTATGATCAGTGTCATTGTTTGGACAAACTGACGCATGTGTTTGGAGAGAGTGATAATACTGATGGTGGAACGAATTATGTGCTTTAAAACGCATCAGCAATATCCAACTTGTGTTAAGAAATACATTTTCGAATATGCAAAACAAGATCCAAACCACGAGTAGGCTCACAGTGCTTTTGTGACGTAAAGCATTTTGCCATTACATCAAACTCTTCCACTTTTCTTGAACGAATGTACTCAGCTCAGGACTGCATCCAGAAGGATACAGTTAGAAAGAAGAAGCCTTTCTCGTGGACAGTTCATATTTTCTTCTGATGACGCAGTGCACAGTTCTCTGTGAAACGTAAAGAATTTCACCTTATTTTCTTGACACAGCATAAGCCCAAAAGCCTATACAGTATCATGCCTATAAGTACGGGCAAGAGGAAACAAGTTTCTTTGTTTGATCTGTGGAAGAAAGCTTAGTGTTGTCAAGTACTGTATAGAATTTTGTGATTTAAATAAGTTAAGGAGCATATATACCCAGTGTTCTGAAATAGTATAATATAGTGTTGTGATAGTGCCAAAATAATATACTGTGCATCATTCTGTATAAAATAATAAAGCACACCAATAATAATAATAATTAACAATTCGGTGTACTACAGTACTTTGTACATCAGTCTGGATATATCTCAAATATTATTATAATATTTGAGATATACGTCAACTTCAATACGGAACCAAAATGAGAATAGTTACTTGTAACTCAGTCTGGATAGTCGAACGTCATGCATAGGCCGATACAGGTAAGCTCTAAATAATATTTAAAATGACTGTTTACTGTTTGAAGACAAAACCTGATGTTTTATATAATTTGGAAACTTGTCTAAGATTTTTTTGTCCTTTTTTTAATTCTGCTTTTCGAGCAAGTTTTACTGTGTGTTGAATGCCAGTCTTAAGAGTTGTCAGAATTTGGCCCTAAAATGTTCTTAACCATTTTAGACAACCCACTGAACAATACTGTCAATCAATATATAGAATTAAACTAGAACCGAATGGAGCAGGAAGAAAATTTGAAATCCATTGGTTAATGAGACTCTGCATTCAAGCATCTTAACACACCACCCACCCTCATTGACTAGATGGAGATACAGTATTAAGTTTCTATGAGTGTACTGGCATTTCATCTAGATGGCTGAGGTTAATATCCCAGTGGATTCTTTGGTGGAATTGACCAAAACTTGACCAGTGTGGTTCGGTAATAGCTGAAAAACTGCTATAAGCTGAAGAAAGTTTTTTGTTTTTTTCCAGGTGTTACAAGAGCAGTAGATCTGTGTGCAGCACCTGGAAGTTGGAGTCAAGTTCTCTCAAGACATCTTCAGTGAGTTTTCATTTATGTCTGTATTTCTTATATCAGCATTCTAGCCTTATGGTCTGAGTATAATAAGTGTTCAGTGTTATTTTGCAGTCAGGAATCCATTATAATGAGTTAAGGGGAAAAACTTTTGTCTGGTTCCTGGGCCAAATGGTAGCATAACTGGACTTCGGTTGAGTGCAGGTTCAATTCCTGAATGGGCTGGCAATTGTAACTATGTATGGTTAATTCCCCTGGCTTGGAGACTGGGTGTTTATGTTCATCGTAATACAATTCTCTTCATACTGTATGTCACAGTTTTCTCTCTGGATGGTAGAATTGCCTGGCTGCCATTTGAAATGAGTGTCCGGCTCCTGGCTAAATGGTTAGAGTGCTGGCGTTTGGTCCAGGGTCTCC
The DNA here is from genome assembly GCF_040414725.1 of Anabrus simplex. Taxonomy (NCBI): domain Eukaryota; kingdom Metazoa; phylum Arthropoda; class Insecta; order Orthoptera; family Tettigoniidae; genus Anabrus; species Anabrus simplex. The sequence goes on along the minus strand of NC_090270.1, from coordinate 206,863,021 downwards.
CGAGTTTGATTCCCGGCTGAGTTGGGGATTTTAACCTTCAATTGATTATTTCCGATGGTTTGGGGTCTTGGTGCATGTGCTGTTTTCGTCATTAGAATTCTTCATAGGTAGGGCTTCATCCTTATAGACGTGCAGGTCACATAATTTTTGCAGGTCTTTTCTGAAAGGTAGATGAACAGCAGATCTTCCTGTAGGATCTTTCATGGTATTTTGCACAAAGTGTGTTTCACATTGCTCTTATTCCTTTGTACACGGAGTCTGATGTAAACTCTTCAATCTCTCAGAACCTTGGAAACTGCTGTTGGACTTCACCATCTGTCTTAACAAAGCATGATGGTACTGGCCACCATGAATGCCTGAAGGATGTTTGCTAATGGGGATATTCATGCAAAACTTGTCCATTAGGCAGCGTAATGGTAATACATGGTATGCGCTTTCCGCTTCTCGATTGTTTTACACGAACCTTATATGGAGTATTCCTACAATTATGATAATCAAAACAAAACTGCTACTTTGATGCATGAAAATGAAATTACCATATTCTGCTGATGATTTGAAAGAGATGGGAAATAATATAGGTGCAATGACGATTGCGAATTTGAAAGGGGAATTGAAGGAAAAGGGCACAAAATTATCCGGAAAGAAGCAAGAGTTGACTGAAAGGGAAGGACTAAAAGTAGCAACATTTCTTTCAGTGTTTTTGTTCATATTGAATTGTTTAAGTGCAAATAGCATTTTGAAAACACGCGTAATAATATAGTTTAAGTTAGAGGTGTACGTAAAGCACGATATTGGTATGGCTGCAGTACCAGAGGCTATATCCAGTAGTTCTGAATTGAATTTCTCTTCAGTGCACGAATTTCAAGACCTTGTTTCATGTCATAAGACAGATATAAATATTTTAAATTTGGAATTGATGAATTATTTCATGTTCAGGAAGAAGTCTGGAATTGATGGTGCTCCACTGTCAAATTATAGGTCTCTCTGTGATTAAGCGTACACTACCACACATGGTGTCTCGGATGCTTCCTTACTTCTAAATATTCTTGCTCTCGGGATTATTTCCAAGGTGCCGGTGCCACTCCATAAAAATATCGAAGGTACAGTGTCCTCCTTGTGTCTTCATCTTTCACCTAAAATTATTGAATAATACTGAAAATGGAAATCCTCAGCCTGTTTCCAGTCATTCGACCAGGTCAAATGGATGAGCAAAGCCCCCATCCAGCGGCGAGGATATGAATTGTGCCGGCTGCCGAAGCCTGTCGCACTCCTCTGGGGCGATGATTAATGACTGACAGATGAAATTAAATTGGAGAGTGTTGCTGGAATGATCGATGACAGGGAAAACCGGAGTACCCGGAAGAAAAACCTGTCCCGCCTCCGCTTCTACATGGAGTGACCGAGATTTGAACCACGGAATCTAGCGGTGAGAGGCCGGTGCGCTGCCATGTAAGCCACGGAGGCTCATTGAATAATAATGTTGTCCCTGCAGGAGTTCTTTTATGTGCCAATAAATTTACCGACACGAGGCTGATGAATTTGAGCACCTTCAAATACCACCCAACCGAGCCAGGATCGAGCCTGCCAAGTTGGTCTTAGAAGGCCAGCGCTCTACCATCCGAGCTAAAATGATCCTGGCTAAAATGATTGAAATAGGTCATATTAACTAATCAGAACGTCACTAACTTATTATAAAATTATTTCCTAATTAGAATAATTATCTCATTCACTCGTTTCAGTAATGACAAAATCTTTAACTGCATAATGCTTTGAGCAGTCATTGCTATTATGATCACACTTTTATTTCTTAGGACCTGTCTACTAAGCGCACGGAACCACTTTTTACCAAAGTAAGATTGACACTGATTTTGGAACACTGGAATAGTGCAATAATCAAGCAAAACAATTTTCTTGTTTTCTTTTCTGCTATTGCGATATATTAAACTTTAACTTCATCAATTAACTGGTCAATTTCCATTAAAAACATTGAGGAACAAACGACGATCGACAAGCGCATACCGTGCACCACTCATGAGACATCTATCGGTAGTGTTTCAGTACATCCCTATTGTGTATCTTCTGGTTAGAACCCATCCCAGTTTGGCTTCCTGAAGAACGGGATGATTAGCTTCTTTGGTGAGCCTGCTGGCTGCTGAATGTACGGACAGACCTCAGCTCCTAGAAGGATGTTGATCTTACAGGGCTTATAAAACTCAGGATCAGCCAAATCAATGTTTTGGGGAATGTTCCAAGGTGCAGAATGAATAATGTGACCTGGAAAGTCATCTGTTACCTTAGGAAGCACAAAACAATTTGCTGAATTTTTGAAGTCACTAGTTCACAAGTCATGTTCTACTGAAACACAGTATTTGGTTTCTGAAATGGTGTCTTTCACACTAGGCAAATGCTGGAGCTATACCTTAATTAAGACCACGGCCACTTCCTTCCCACTCCTAGGCCTTTCCTATCTCATTGTCACCATAAGACCTATCTGTGGTGAAGTACTTTCTCAGTGTTATGTGTTGGTGAAATGTAGAGTCTACATGTACAAGAGTATGATGCCATTTGCCACAAGTGCGGCAAGTATCATAGTGTAAAACAAAAGCTAAAGGTTTCCACTTATTCAATACAGTTTGTTGTAACGTTAAAAAGTTATATACATATATATATATATATATATATTTGTTGAAACTAGTTTTGGTCTTACTAGAGACCATCATCAGTCAAAATCAAAGTAAAAGCAAGACATAAATTAAATAAATAAATAACAAATATATATATAAAGCAAGCATGAAATTCAAGACAGGTAAAGATTTTGAAAACATTCATCACAATCACATGTCCTTTGCAAGCTCTCAGCTTTCCTCCAATTGGAAGACTGTACCTCACAGAAGACCAGGTGAAACACTAAAATATCAGCACTAGAGGAATCTTCTAGAACTCAGCTCAGCTGAAACAAGTGCCGTGTCTTGCCTTGTCACACAAACACACACGCGCACGCATGCGCTTCATTGCAGTAATTGCACTGTGGAGTGGTCATCACATATGACTTCTGGGTTTGAAGCTGCTTACGGCAGGATGAAACGTGCATTCTGGTGTTTAAAAGGGTTGATTTTACAGGGAAACTAGAATTCACGATCTCGAGAAGACTTGCATTTCGTCCTCTCTGCGAATTGACGTTTCTGTTTGTTCAAGAAAGAGCTGTGAAACAGTGAAGTCATATAAAGATATATTTAGCTCTAAAGCCTTGCGAGCATTCTCATTACTCAGAGCCTAATAAAGAAAGTCTGAATCGAAGCGATGCGCCGAAAAGGGATCTAACCAACCTTTTTTCTGAAAGTGAGGTTTCATCGTAATAAGGATCTGAATGGACGTTCCTACGTAGTGGTGTAGTCATGTGGAAGAATTTGGAATGTGTTGCTGTGCTAGGGGTGCAGAACTTGTGTCTCATGCGAAAAAGGTATCTAAATCCAGTCCAAGATGGCAGAGCATAGTTCATTGCTTGTGATGACTGCATTCAAGCATGAAAATTCAACTAGGAAACGCAACCATAATGTGAATGAGTGGCAGGACATCAAGCGCAAATGTCTTAGGAATGTTGGCTTGGCATATAATTTAAAGAAAGGTGTCAGTCCCATCAAGAAAGGCACTGGAATTGGTGAGTATATTTGCATGGAATAGGGATCTAAATGCATGGAGTGGAGTTGGTCAGAATATTGAGTACGATTTTTAAAGCTCTCACTGATGAGTGCTGCTGTGTTTTGTTTATACTGAGCATGTAACTGAGTACGTTGTGCTGCTGGGTTAATAATCCTGCTATCGGGATGTCGTAGGACAGGTATCCTAATCATGATAAAACCTTCAATAATCATATTTTGTATAATAGAAAAATATTATCACCGAATGTATATGAATAGGTCCAGTGGAAAGGATTTGCTCTGAAGACTTGTAACATTGCAACAGACACTCAGACGTTCAATATGGCGACAGATACATCACCATTAGGTCTCTGATGTGAAATACATGTTTTCTTTGTAGATTGTTTTTGAGGAGTGATTGTTTTCTTCTTCTGGCAGGAAAGAAATAAAGTTAGCACTGTGGTGTTTAAAAAGAGAGATTGACGAGACTAGGATAACTTTCGTAGTGATAATAAAGTTGTTTAGAAATACGTAAACGTGTTCTCGGGTGATATTTTTATTTCGTAAAATAAAAAATCGCATATAGAGAACAATAAATTGGTGACCGTGACAGGACTTCCGAAACTTAACGATGAAAATTGATCAAATGACCGTAGTGATTTTACAAAAGGTGCTGATATCCCGAGGGTTACTGACGGCTGGGAGCAAGTCGGAACTACAAGAGAGGCTACGCCAGGATCTGATAGAAAATGAGGAAGACCCAGGCAGTTTCGATTTTGAAGTCGTCTCGGAGAAGGAAGCCAACAACCAGGTAGGCATTATGCTTACACAACTAACTACTTTGATTGGGACACAATCTGAAAAACTCGAAGGGAAAATAGAGGCCCAGGCTCAAGAGATAAAAGGCCGAATCGATTCCTTGGTAAGAGATCTGGAAGAGGATATTTCGAAAATTAATGAAAAAGTCAACAGCGTAGAATTAGATGTGGACAAAGTAGTAAATAATATGCATACCTCGGAAAACAAAGTCGAAGAGAAGATTGGAGAAATCGAGCACGAATCCAACCATTTTAGAACCGAAGTATACCAGAAACTTACGAAGTTTGAATCCGAGGTTAAGAGAAAAATTTCAACTCTGGAGGAAAACATTTCTGTAGGCAGTGGTCAACCTAACAGAGGTAGGGACCTTTCCCTTGGGATACTGGTCGATCCCAGAGTAATCAGAGATAGCCTACCAGAATTTCATGGGAGACTGGAAGAGTGTCCTAAAGCATTTTTAAAGACATCAGAATCTCTACTAGTTAGGACAAATATACCTACGGAGATATACTTACAAATTGTCAGTCAACAACTAAAAGCATCAGCGGGGACTTGGTGGCAGAATATAAAAGGGCTCAGCCTTGACTGGGAGGAATTTAGGAAGGAATTCGTCCAGAGATTTGACTCGGAGTCTGTCCAAACGTCGGCCCAAAAGAAGTTCCTCACTGAAACGCAACCCAGTGGGATGAGAGCAGGAGCTTTCGTAATTCAAAAACTCCAACTATTTAAGCGAGTCCATGAAAAAGAAAATATTGATACGAGCGTTCCTTATATAATCGAGTTGCTACATGATAAGATACGATCACTTGTTAAAGTGGCACAACCAAAAACTTTTGAAGAGCTCCGTCACATCGTAGCAAAACTGGACGAGGAAACAAGTTACCATTCCTCAAAAACGAAAACCTCAACAGCGGGGGAACCCAAGAAATGTTACCGTTGCGGGCAGACCGGGCATTTTAAGGAACAATGTACGGAAAACTAGCTTGAGACCGTTCGAGCTGGGGGAAGGAGGGTTCCGGAATGAAGAAGCCCCAGATACATGGCACGTGGCTGGAAGGTAAATATATTGGTCAAATCTGTAGTGATGATGAGCCTAGTTCACCCCACCCGGCTATTAATTTGACGATTGATGATAAGCCTGTAATCGCTATCCTTGACACTCAAGCTTCACACTCGTTTGTGAGCATGAATGTGGCTAAATTTTTAAAACTTATCCATCCTGATAAGGTGGTAACAGTCAGAGGAGCAATTCGCCACATACATTATCAGATTGAGGGTTGTACTTTTCTTCAAGCCAAATGCTCCACTGAAGTCATAGACATACCGGTGAAGGTTATCAAGGATTTGATACCTGAAATAATATTAGGACATGACTTCTTAACTAAATATGGGGTAGTGATAGATTACACAACTAATGAAATATTCTTTGGTAATAGGAAAAGATGTAGACTGGCATGAGTTGAAAATAAAGCTCTCGAGTCACAAACATTAGAACCCAAGGTTTGTGCGAAACTGAGAACAGGACGGTTGAGGGTGGAGGAGAAGGAAGATCTTGAGAAGTTACTGAATAAGTTCCCTGAGGTCATCACTGATAAAATTGGGTTTACCACAATGGTAAAACATAAAATAACATGCAAGGATAATACCCCAGTTAAACAAAGGCCCTACCCACTTAACCCAGATAAACGAGAATTTGTAATAAAAAAGGTCAAGGAAATGGAGAACCAGGGATTGATTGAACCTTCAGTATCAGGATGGGCTTCTCCGATAGTATTACCTAAGAAAAAAGTGGGGATTACCGACTTTGTGTAGATCTGCGTCAGGTAAATAACAAGACTATATCAGATGCCTACCCCATGCCGGATCTCCGACATCTGATAAAGCAATTGACTAGGGCAAAAGCCTTCAGTACCCTCGATTTGAACTCTGGCTACTGGCAAGTGGAAGTCGAAGAAGAGTCTCAACCGATGACTGCTTTTTCTACCCCAAGAGGACTTTATCAATTCAGAGTCATGCCATTTGGTCTTAAGAATGCTCCAGCCACCTTTATGCGTCTGATATACGAAGTCTTATCAGGATACACAGGAGAATTCTGACAGGTCTATTTGGATGACATTCTCGTGTATAGCAAGATATTTTCGGACCATTTGGAACACCTAGCTAGAATATTAGAAAGACTGAGGATTCACGCACTTACTTGCCAAGTCAAGAAGTGTCAGTTCGCATCAAACTCGATGTATTGACGGACAAGGGATTAGAGAGACAAATTGAGAAGAATAGGGCCATTCAGGAGCAAGAAAGACCTCGAACGAAATGCCAGGTACGTCAATTTTTAGGCCTCTGCGGGTGGTACAGTAGTTTTGTGCCGCACTTTGAGACAAAAGCTGCTCTGTTAACCGACCTCCTCAACAAAAACATACCATTTAAATGGACTCAGAGGGAAGAAACAGCCTTCCAGGAGATAAAAATATCTATTTGTGATGCTCCAAGTCTAGCCTATCTGGATACAAACCGGGAAGTCTGCTTACAGACGAATGCGAGTGACATCAGTCTTGGGGCTGTACTGTTCCACGAGAGAGAAGGAGGAAGCAAGGATATAATTGAGTATGCCAGTAGGAAACTTTCTGCTCCCGAGAGAAACTATTGTACAGCCGAGAAGGAAGCATTAGCAGTGGTGTGGGCTGTCGGGAAGTTTAGAGGTTATCTAGAGGGAAGGAAGTTCAGACTATTTACGGATAACTCTTCACTTCAGTGGTTGAACAAAGTATCTGGATCGAAGTCCAAACTGATGCGATGGGCCTTGATCCTTGCCGACTTTGACTTCGAGATCTGTCACGTTCCTGGGGCAACCAATCAAATGGCGGATAGCCTCTCAAGAAATCCTAAGGACGGGCAGGTATCAGCAACGAATTTATTAGAGAGAGAAATTCCTGTGCCAACTAAGAGGCCCCAAACCGATCATGTGCTTCTGGCTATCCAGCGAAGGAATAATGAGATCGATTTAGAATTAATAAGAAAATGGCAAACTGAGGACATGTCCTGTAACGGAATGAAATCCTGGATCAGCAAACGCAGCACTAATTGTCGATCTGTCCCAGTTCAGTTTAAGATGTGCTACAAGAACTTTCGACTCGAAGACGGCATATTTAAATACATTTCACATCTGCCTAGATCTTCTCCGGTCATCGTCATCCCGAAGTTGCAAACCACTAGGATTTTGAATAAATATCATGATGATCCAGAAGCCGGACATCCTGGTCAAGAGGAAACATATTCCTCGATTCGGCGACGTTTCTTCTGGAAACACATGCGGCAAGAAATTAAGAGCTAAGTCCAAGCATGTTATATCTGTACTCGCACTAAGGCGAACAATCAGAAGGCAAGTACCAGCATGAGAGGACGCCGACCCCATCAACCTTGGGAAGTACTCGCCAGTGACCTTATGGGACCCTACCCTAGGACATCTTGGGGAAAAACACAAATCCTCATGGTGACTGGCCTATTCACCAGATGGGTGGAAGCATCCACCATCCCTGAAGCTACATCGGGACGTATCATACAACTCTTAAAGACAGAAGTCTTCAGTCGTTATGTATATCCTCAGTGTATACTCACAGACAATGGTAGTCAATTCACTTCAAGACAGTGGTTGCAAACTTTGTCAGAATGGGGAATCGAACACTGGACGACACCGATCTACCACCCACAAGCGAATCCAACCGAACGGAGAAATCAGGAGCTGAAGAAGATGTTTCAAATTCACTTGGTTGACAAAGAACATACCAAGTGGGACTAACACCTTCTGGCCATCAGACAGCGGATTAATCGCGTCACAGGTTTCTCGCCTGCAGAACTTTTTCTTGGACGTCCAATCAAGAGAACCGGCGACTGGAACTTCATCCATGGGCTAGAAGAGGAACTGGAGGGTCTTGATACATGGCATGTGCAGAACCAGCAGCGTATTCAACAGGCGCATAACCAAGCTGAAGAGCGTTCCAGGAGAGAAGCCGAGAACAACGATACACCGGAAGAAATGGAGTTCAAACTGGGAACACTAGTTCTTCATCGAAACCATCCCCTCAGTAACAAGCTTCAAAGTTCCATGCTGGGATGGCTCCAAAATGGCTCGGACCTTTTGAGGTGGAGAAAAGGTTGGGAAATGGTGTGTTTCTTCTGAAAACTATACCGCCGACGAAGGTGCATACGTGAGAATTAAAGGTATTACCTCGATCCCTAAAAGAAGGCGGAGGGACCAGCGAGTGGGCTCTCTCTAAAGGACCCCTAGGTATAATTTAAGACCTAGAAAAATAAAGGTCTAGGATAGGTATTGAAGGTTTTAGGGGGGGAATAATTGTCGTAGGACAGCTGTCCTAATCATGATAAAACCTTCAATAATCATATTTTGTATAATAGAAAAATATTATCACCGAATGTATATGAGTAGGTCCAGTGGAAAGGATTTGCTCTGAAGACTTGTAACATTGCAACAGACACTCAGACGTCCAGTATGGCGGCAGAAACATCACCATTAGGTCTCTGATGTGAAACAATGTATATTTTCTTTGTAGATTGTTTTTGAGGAGTGATTATTTTCTTCGTCTGGCAGGAAAGAAATAAAGTTAGCACTGTGGTGTTTAAAAAGAGAGATTGACAAGACTAGGATAAGTTTCGTAGTGATAATAAAGTTGTTTAGAAATACGTAAACATGTTCTCGTGTGATATTTTTATTTCGTAAAATAAAAAATCGCATATAGAGAACGATAGGGAGACAGATCTGTTCGAATCTGTCCAGCAGCCATCCTGAAAGTGGTTTGCCATGTTTCCCAGGCAACTGTAGGGTTGGTCCCCTTCGAACAGGTCATGGCCGATTCCTCCATAACTTCTCATTCCAGCTCATCTTTGCCGATTGGAAACCAGAGATTGAATATTGTTAACCAAGGCATTATTTCTCTATGGCTATTTAGCCCTTTCGATTACGATTTATTTCTACTGACCAGAAAAATCTGTGGGTTTTTTTCCACACCAGTTAGGTAATGAGGAAAGAACACTATATGTAAATTTTCATGAATTTTTTTGCATGGTTTTGGAAATACATGATGTCCTCATTTGGGGACAAAAGTACTTATTGCATTGCATGCAAAGACTTCTCCTAGAAGCAGGATGAATGACCGTAGATACCAGTTCTATAATACATAATATTAAAGAATTCAGCTCTTCATTAAGCATGACCTACCCATTTCACAGCATGAAAAGTTCTGAAACACTTCATTTCCTTGGTCAGACCAAGAAAAACTTCACATTTTCAACAGTGCCTTTGTCATTTCCATGGGAAGATCTCAAATTCGATGTGGATGAGCAGGTCGTTCATTCCATTCCTACCCCTAATTCTGGCGCATGTAGTGGATAAAAGGATCTGTTTGCTTGGTTCCACAGCGGGCCTTTCGTATAGGCCTAGTTTCAACATCCACACGCTGCCAAGCTGAAGGCTCATCGCAAGAAGGGCTGCTTGTTGACCGACATCCTCTTTTGTTGCTTCTTGCATTCTTTCCTTTTTTGATGAGTGACTCATGAATTCTGATGTGAATACAGTATGTAGAATATCTTTTCTCTCTTGGTATGGTCAAATTAGTGTGGAAAAAAACCCAGTGAAACCCCATGCTATTACAGTCCCGATGGAATTGTCGTATCAGGTGGCACTGGTTGATGTTGAGGAGATGCATGGTCAGCGCGACGGAGCAGTTTGGCCGTTATTCGTGTATTTCTAAATTGAGGCTGCTATCTTACCATCGGATCCATAAATGTTCTCACATAGGCAGAGTGGATCTAGGTAAAAATTCTGATGTTGCCAGGAATTGAACCCGGGGCCTCTGCTTGAAACGCAGACGAGTTACCCGTATATTAAGGGGCAAGATCTATTCTCTGTCAGGTTTAGTATATCATATGCATTGAGGGATGAAAATTATATAGGATATTGCATGAATAAAATGATAACAATGTACCTCTTGGTTCATAAGCTGCAAGTTACTTTCTGTACAGATTGCTCCTTTGTGACACTGTGTCCTCAAATGAGGACAGGATATTTACAATGTTGTGCATTCTTTTAGGTTTCTGAAAAATCACAAAACAAATTAACATACATGAACATTATATCTTCAGCCATGTTTAACCACTCATCATCATCATCATTTTCCCATTTCCAGCTGACACCGGGTGAGAGCAAATATGATTCCTCTCCACTTTGTTCTGTCGTTCCACCATTCTTCTTCCGACACAACGTTCCAATCCATGTTTCATTTTCTAATGGCACTCTTCACCAAGTCCATCCACCACATTCGTGGTCTTCCTTGTCCTCTCTTCCCTGTCATCTGTCCTTCCAGTGCTCGTCTTGGTAGTCTTACTTCATTCATCCATCTGACATGTCCAAACCATTTCAATCTGTTTTGCTCCAGTTTGTCCTTTAATTTCTTTACTTCCAGTTCTTTCTGCATAGGTTTAAAATTTCTTAGTTATTGGCAGCTATATACGTATGTGGTGTGAAAAGTTCTCGGAATGTACTAGAATTAAGTATTTTACCTCAGTGGAACTGCTTTTATTTTTCAACATAGTCTCCCTGTAGACTAATGCATTTGGTCCAGCGTTGTTCCAATGCCTTGTTCCCATCTCGAAAACGAGATTCCTCCAGGCCTGCAAAATACCTCTCCAATTCGGCTGTCAGTTCTTCCCTTGTAGAAAATGTCCGTCCACTGAGGAAAATTTTCAGCTTGGGGAATAGATGAAAGTCTGATGGTGCCAAATCAGGTGAATAAGGTGGATGTGGCAACAATTCGTACCCCAGTTCATGAAGTTTTGCCATGGCAATAACACTTGTGTGCAGAGGAGCGTTGTCCTGATGAAAGATGACCTTTTTCCTTGCCAAACCAGGCCTTGTTTCGCGTATCTTCTCCTGTAGTTGGTCTAGGAGGTTTGCATAGTATTGTCCTGTAATTGTTTGGCCAGTAGGAAGATAATCTATCAGCAGAATGCCTTTTGCATCCCAGAAAACTGAGGCCATGACCTTTCCGGCCAAACGCACTGCCTTTGCTTTCTTTGGTGGTGGTGAATCAGCATGTTTCCACTGCTTTGACTACTGTTTTGTCTCTGGGGTATAGTAGTGGACCGAAGTTTCATCTGTAGTCACAAACCAGCACAAAAAATCTTGTTGGTTGCGTTGAAAATGGGCCAGACTTTGTTCGGACATTTCCAATCTGGTGCGTTTATTGTCCAATGTCAAGAGCTACGGCACCCATCTTGCGGATAATTTTTTCATACCCAATTCTTCGGTTAAAATATAATATACCCGTTGAGAAGACATCCCTACAGCTTCAGCAATCTCCCGCACTTTCAGTCGACGATCCTCCATGACCATTTTATGCACTTTTGCGATAAATTCTGGGGTCGTTACACTGTTTGGCCATCCACTACGCGGATCATCATCCAAGCTTTCCCGACCAAATTTAAACTCGCTAGTCCACTTGGCAACCGTTGAAAATGAAGGAGCAGAGTCCCCCAGTGTGTTCTGAAAGTCGGCATGAATTTCCTTTGCTTTCATACCTTTCTTTACAAAGTATTTAATCACTGCTCGAATCTCAGTTTTTTTCCATTGTCACAAATCGCTATGCGGGAACAACAACAAAGAGTCGTCACAACCACACTCCTGCAGCTAGAGCACTGACGCACCACGTGTTCACTCACAAAGGATGTGTGATTATTGCGCGGGAACCTCGTTGCTGTAGCACTGACACCTAGCGGTGGTTCCGAGAACTTTTCAAACCGTCCTCGTAATGTCAATCAATAATAGTCACCACTCCCCTTACTAGAGAAGCCAGCCATGACTCATTTCCTTATATTCTATTTCATAGTTGATCCAATTGAGACCAGCAAATTTCTAATGACTGCATAAAGGAAGGTCAGAAGAAAGATATATCAGATATCCAGGCCACTTCTTCGGCATGCCTAAGCATTCCAGACAGTTATGTCCTCTATAGTGATGAAAGGGTTAGAACAAGTTGACGTATTATTGAGCATAAATTCCTCTATACCCCCTGTGGGTAGGGGACGCAGACGAAGAATACACCCACAGTATCCACTGCCTGTCATAAGAGGTGACTAAAAGGGGCAACCAAGGGATGATTGTATTTGTACCATAAAACTACTTGTGATTAGTACCATCATGTGGTGAACACCATGGGTTGCCTTTACTTGCGAGTAGTACCACTATGTTAGGTACACAACTGGTTTGTGAATAGTAGCAGCAGAGAGTGGGTTCACTGTGGGTTTACATTACCAGTGATTAGTATCACTATACGAGTGACACCATGGTCTGCGTTGCCAGTGATTAGTACCCATTATGTGAGGAACACCACGGGAATACCGGCGCCCATCATTAATACACCTATGTGAGGAATATGATTGGTTTGTGTTGCCTAATAGTGGCGTCATTATGTGAGAAACACCATAGGTCTGCGTTACCTGTGCGACATATGGTACCTTTGAGTACTACCATAATGTGTGGAACACCGTGAGTCTACGCTACTTTTGATTAGTACCACAATATGACAAATACTATAGGCTAGTTCTACTTTACTAGCAATAAGTAGCATTATAAGGGGCCATTGACCTTGATTTTGGACCCCTTTAGACATCACACATCATCGTTTCAAGAATGTGCTTTAGAAGCAGTTCCTTGGTCAGTAATACTGTTGTTTTAAGATAGTTTCTGGGAAGGTGGGGCATTGCAGATCGGATCCACTGATTGTCTTAAATGTATATTCATCCATGCATTCTTCATCATCACGTTTTGAATTCTGATCAGTGGATGATTTTGGACTAATAAATTGTCATTACATTTTGTCTCATTTTGTTCCATTAGGATCTGATGACCTAGTTGTTAGGCCCCTTTAAACAACAATCATCATCATCATCATCATCAAATTCCTCTATTGATTTATTCATTATAGCCTACTTCATTCACAATTTCCATAAATGAAAAGCGTTTTTGCATGTGCCTGAAGATGTGTGGCATTTATGCTGTTAGTTATAAACATGTACCAAACTTACAGAAGAAAATGAAGAGTGGAATATGAACCCCAAAAGATGGATGGGGATTAAATAGAAATCAGCCACATCGAATATTAGATGATGATAAGCAACTCATTCGGGAGCATATTGCCTCGTTTCTAATGTATGAAAATCATTATTCCTGCAGGAAGAATATTGGGAAATCTGAGTATCTCAGCCCAAACCTTTCATCGAAAGCATACAGTAAAGTAAAATTTTGGCTCTACAGAAATGTATTCCACAATATTTTCAGTTAAAGTTTGGTCATCCAAGATCGGACACTTGCAAGTAATGTGATAAGCTGTACGTGAAACAGCTTCAAACCAAATTAAACAATAGAGCACTACATCTGATGAAAAGGAATACTTATTCAAATTATGAATTTTCACCTTCAGTAAACCATTACACATATTACTATTGTACAAAACAGTTTATAAACAAGGTGGCTCATTATACAGATGGGGAATGCCTACTCCCAGATCAGCTCAGGAACGTTTGGTCACTGTAAGAGCAACGGCATAGTTCGGCACCAACTGCAACAGTTTTGATGTCATTTGATTTCAATTTTGGATGTGTTATTGGACTTCATCAATATTTTAAATTTGGGTTGTAAATTGAGACATACCAGATTGTTTACTTTATTATTGGTTGTATGTGAGCATATGTTTTTTTCCAGTTGTATCGTGGCTGAAGATGACCCAGTGTATATGGGGTCGAAACTGGTCGCATTTACTGTATATAGAACACTATACAAGCTAATGGTATTGAATAGGTGGACCCTCCTCTACCCTTTCATAGTGATCAATTGTCAATACGGACCATAATGAAATTCATAACTTATGATTCCTGAGGCTAACGGCTTGTTCCTTGAAGGATGCAACTTACCCTATGAAGTTCAGAAATTCAAGGCATTTTAATGTTATCACGAAATTGTGGTGAGGGCTCTTTCTTACCTGAGTTGGAAATCGCATTCGTTTCACAAGGAATGAAAAATAACATTTTCAGGGCTAGGAAAAATGTGATCGTACTAAGCGGTAATAGTGAAAATTAATGACGCAATAGGTGAGGTATTTTTATATACATTTAATATGGTGAGAACCGGGACTTTGAACTTACGATTTATTAAGCAGGAAAACCTGTTAATTAGGAATGCACTAATGAGGTTTCACTGTATTTTGTTTTTCTCTCTTCAGAGGCGGCAAAGATCAAATGGTTGTGGCTGTGGACATCCAGTCAATGGCTCCTATGCCTGGTGTAATTCAAATTGAGGGGGACATAACAAAGCATTCTACTGCAGAGAAGATTATTCAGCATTTCCAAGGACATAAGGCTGATCTAGTGGTGTGTGATGGGGCACCTGATGGTTAGTGTTTTGTAAACCTTGTTAACTTTTCAATTGTTAAATATTGACATAATCTGGTTTTGTTGTTACTGTTATATGCATGCTATTTTCAAATATTTGTTCTGATAAAACATTTCTCCTTTTTAGTTACTGGACTACACGACATAGATGAATACATCCAGTCTCAGTTGCTGCTGGCTGCACTCAATATTTCAACGTTTGTCTTAAAACCAAAAGGCACTTTAGTATGCAAAATCTTCAGAGGAAAGGATGTCCATATTTTATATTCACAACTCAAGCTGTTTTTCACAACTGTCACTTTAGCCAAGCCAAGGAGTTCCCGTAACTCTAGTATAGGTAAGAAAAATGGATTTGGATATCATGGCATGAGCAAATTAAATTAATTTTCTGTAAGCTTAAGGTAAATTATTTCCATAATGAAGTTCCTAAGGATATTACAGATAAGATTATACAATAAAGAATATGTGATGAGAAGATGCAGGAAACAGTAAACAAACTTATACTAGTCAAGTTAAAGTGGTTTCAACACATGATGAGAATGTCAAAGGAGAGAATTCTGGAGAAAGAATGGAAACAAGGCTAGATCATCCTCGAATGAGAAGGAAGGACTTGATAGCAGAAGTTACAGAAACAAGAAGTGTTAGCAATTAATACCATACATTTAAAGATGAGAAGGGAATAGAATGAAATAATGAGTTGTGATATGCTACCCTACCCAGAACCAAGCTGGAAATGAGAACTAGTGAAGATAATTATTTCCATAATCCACTTGCTTCTCTGAAAAATATGCTGCATCTGCCTGTCGATCCCCACCTGTGAAAATCAGATGATGATGATGATGATGGTGATTATTATTATTATTATTATTATTATTATTATTA
Organism: Anabrus simplex; assembly: GCF_040414725.1. Taxonomy (NCBI): domain Eukaryota; kingdom Metazoa; phylum Arthropoda; class Insecta; order Orthoptera; family Tettigoniidae; genus Anabrus; species Anabrus simplex. Next base: position 206,847,224 of record NC_090270.1, on the reverse strand, counting down.
TTATTATTATTATTATTTTGTATAAGTATCCTATTTCTCCAGTGCTGATTGATGCGGAGCAAAAGAGTTATCAGCTCTTCTTAAATCGTATCCTGGGAGAAAGAGGGGAAGTTCTGTCCTTTGAACAATGAAGGATTTTGTAAAGGAAGTGAAGGATTACGATACATGTGAAAATACTCCTTAGGTCTCGTAAACCTATCACTCTTGGAGAGGGAAAAGAACAAGAGTTTGGTAAGATACTTTGGATGGAAAAGGCTAATCAGAAGCACTGATGACAGCATTCATTGGGACCCTGTGATTACCTCTCCATATGCATAAGTTATGAGTTGCTGGGAAGTTTATTTCTGCATTGAAACAAATGGAAAGAAATGTTTTTTACTATCTGAAGAGATTGTTGGACGCGCTTGTGAATGGTCGTCTGTTGAGAAATGAATGGTCGTCTCTTGAGAAAGCTCTTGCATTATCGTAGTGATAAAGTAGTTAAAACCTATTGAAATTGTTTAATTTTTTGTATGTGTAATCCATTTAGTGCTATTTATATATTGGTGTTTAGTGCTTGTTGATATAAATTGGGAGTAGTGAAATTTATTTGAATTTTATATCAAGTAGTTCAGTTGGTGTTCAGTAGATTACGTTTTCTAGGTTAAGTAGGCTAGCTAGGTGTACTTTGTTTCGAATTTAGATTTCGGAAATAATTTAGGTAATAAAACTAACTTTCTTTAAATTTAAAAAAATATATATCTGTAGGTTCTTTGGTATAATACTTATCATAAGGAGCTGTAACTTCCGCAGCTTTTCCGGTATTTCATATAGATATCCGTTCAAGCTATCACAAAGGTAAAAATGTATTCAATTAAATAGTACAATACGCCTGTAAACTTTGATTAAAAAGAAGTTAAAGAGAGCACACAGTATTTCACTGGATAATTACTCAACAGTCTTTGGATTGTGGGCGATTGTATGCTGCATTCCGACGAGTTCAAGGAGTGTATGGTAGTTGAGTAAACAAAGAGAAAAATCAGCTGATTACTGTATTCTAATAATTTGTAGTTCTAAGTCCCAGGCATACTTTTTACTTTTGTTTATTCATCGAGTAAGAGTTAATAATCAAATTCCTTTATCCCAGTAATATTGCAGTTCAAGTCACCAGCATAGTTTTGACAGAAGGTTTTTTTCTTTTCTTAGAAATTGTCGTAGACATCCTCTTATTTTTCAGCATTTAAGGACACTTTTACTCTCCGCATAGAAGGGAAAATAATAGTAATCCACCAGCTGTAAAAATCATATAACCACATTTCAGTTGAGAATTGTGGTGTAGATACGATATATTAGGTAGTATCTTGCCTGCTATCTTCGTATGTATTTTTCGAGTGTATCTATTAGAGCATAATAAGGATAAAATAGTATTAATAATAATCTGTACGCATTTAGCTTTGTTGGTAATCTTTGAGTAGTTCTTGCGGATTTCAAACATGCAATTTTCATTTCTGTGTGTGCTTAGTAGTAGGCTGATTCCAGAGAATTGTCAACCAAAGAAGGAAAACAGCAAAGTTTAAAATAAAACTCAACAATTGGTTTTTATGATAGATAAAACATTAAATTTTATTAATTTTATGATATGTATTAATTTATTGATGTCTTTCAATTTTTAATTGTGTGGTTAATTGAACCTGTATGTGCAGTCTAAATTCATTTGATATTACTCAATGTTTTAGGAATTAATGTTTATTATGATGAAAAGGTATCAAAATAATTATGGTAAATGTTAATAATTCTAATGCTCTTTCTCTTCGTAGTAAAGTACTTATTTAGGTTATTAACAGTTTATATAAGGTATAATAAGGTGCCGAAAAAGGTATGAAATTTTCTATAGACGAAAAGTGCGTGGCTCAGTTTGAATAAAATTTTGGTATGCAAAGCCAATACTGTACACCCTTTCAAACTACTATATCATTCATTTAAAATTTCAAATGGATTCATATGAAGCTGATAGTAAAATACGTCGCATGTTTATGTTCTTGCGAGCGGGCGGCCGGGGAGTTCCCCGTTGCATGGAGCCATGCTGGAGACGAAATTGAGTGGTACCAGTGGCAAAGTGATGATGGAAATCATGTATCTTGAATTAATGATACTGGCACAGTTAGAGAGTGTTTTGATAAACTAGTAAAATCGTGTCCCTTGTTTATGAAACACACATTTATTAAAAGAATGCAAAGGAAAATGTTCAAAGTGCAGAAAAAACAAATTTTGCAAGTTTTGCAAGTGGATTTCGCAGAGAATTTCCCTGTTCTTCCACAAGATGAAATTCATAGTTGTTATTGGCATCAGTGACAAATTAAGATATTTACTGCTGTTGCGTGGTTTGCGGGAGGAAATCATGCTTCATATGCGATTATGTCTGAATTATGGAGCATGACAAATATGCCACGCACTCATTTTTTTGCAGAGTATTAACAGACATCAAGGAAAAACAACCGGAAATCACAAGAGTGTTCATCTTCTCGGATGGGGCGGCGAGCCACTTCACAAGCAAAGGTTCATGTTTGCAAACCTAACGTTTTTTAAGGAAACTTTTGGAATGAATGTAACTTGGAATTTTTTTTGTGCCTGGTCACGGGAAAGGTGCTGTTGACGGTGTTGACGGAACACTAAAACGTAATTTGACTGTTGCTCTACGTGCAAAAAGAGACCTTATAAACGTGCACGATGTCGTGGAAGTAGCAAAAAGAAATTCAGCAAACACAAATGTTATATGTTTTCCTTCTGAAGATATTAAAAGGAGTAAACCCTTTCTGAAAAGCCGCTTCGCTGATGTCTGTGCAGTACCAGGAACACATGATATTCACTATGTGGAATCATTAAAAGAATACATAGTTCAGGCAAGAAAATATTATTATTCAGAAACAACTACCACACACTCTCTACATCCAGATTGAAGCAGATGATAAAAATCCACCCCATGATATGTCTTTTGAAGTGGGAGACTTCGTCCTTGGAAAATACTGCGGAAAGAAACATTCCAAGTACTACGTGTGATGGTGATGTTTATTTTGTAACCAATTTTTGCAAGTGCAACGATGAAGCTAAACTGTTTTGTGAACCACCGACTGAAGACAAGTGCTTTTTAAATGAAAGTAGAATCAAAAGAAAATTATCGGTGCCTCGTTTTACTCGTGGGAAACAGTATTTTGATAAGTCTATACCAGAAGCAAAATGAACATAAATTGTTTTTTCATTTTTTAAAATTTTTTTTCCTGATCAAGCTTTCATTCAAACTGTAGGCTACATACCGGTAAGCTTTGAATCTCCAGATATTTAAAAATATTTTAGTTCATTTTACATTCACTGTTATTAGTGTTAAATAAATGTGTGACGATTCATAAAAGCACTTTACTTAGGCCACATGTCCGTACCAGTATCTGTAGTTATAAATATTATTATTATTATTATTATTATTATTATTATTATTATTATTATTATTATTATTATTATTATTATTATTATTATTATTATTATTATTATTATTATTATTATTGGGAGGAAGGAAGCTTGTAGTTTTACGTAACCAATATTCACACTATCATAAGCGACGGAACCTCATACTTTACGTGATATCCAAACCACCGGACGTGACTTTCATGTCGAAAATCACAGATGCATTAATCGGGACTCGAACCCAGTCCGTCTTGATGGTTGCAAGCAGTTTGACCGCTGCGCCATCATGCCCCTCGTTTATTATTACTTGCTGAGATATTAAATATACATTTTATCATTCAGTGATCGTATTTGATGCAGAGTTAAAGATTTATTAGCCCCTCATGCCATGTCACCATAGTGCAGATCCGCGTGTGTAATCCCACGACGCTGTCAAGCAAACACACGACGACGCTTTTAAATATATTATGCAGACATTATGCAACTTACACATTTGGTTTTTTTCACAAAATGTACATTTCTCCTTTAAACAATATATTAACATTACTAATAAAAGTTACCACAGTTCGCAGAATTTAGAAAAAACATAAAGGTATGGGAAGTTAAAAGTCCGTCCCATGTAAACACTGCTCATTACATTTAAAAGTTTATAAAATCGTATGAATCAGGTTTATAACAATGAAATTTGTGGGGGTTATTAAGTATCATCTAGATATTATTATGCATAAATCTCAGTTTGTTTAGGTGGTAAGTTTCATATATGTGTTAAAAAGAAATGTACAAATGTAAACATGCGACGCCTGGAATTGGCCAGTAACATATTGTAATTAGGATATGTTTGAACGTTTTTTAAAATTATTGTAGTGTATTGTAATATCTTATTAGAAATTAGCGTGCTTATTCTGTTATTGCAAAATATTTGTATGGTATAGTAGAACTATCTGTAGAAACTCGCTTACTAGAATTCTGTTGTAATTAGGACAGGATTAACTGCAGTTTAGAATTGTGTAATTCTTGTGTATTCTTTTCGGTATTCAGTAATTAATGGCAGTTATTAACCTGTTAGGGTGTTGTAGGATAAAATTTAGTACGACTAAGTAGTATTGAAGTGTAGTAATATATTAATTACTGTCGTGTGATCTTTGTGTACTATCCTAGACAATATTTCTTTCCTTTCACTTTTTGCACATAATAAGTTATATTATTTTTCCTTTTCTTTCCATTTTTCCATAAAGAATGGCTAAGAAGTGCAAGTGTAGGAACTGTGGGTATGGCCAGACATTAAGGAGTATGAGGGAGGAGTTGGAGATTTTGAGGGAGATAATTAGGATTCATTCAGAAAACAGGAAGGAAGGTAGGCCTCCCTCAAACAATGTACAGGATAGAGTAGGTGTAAAAGAGGGATTGGAAGGAAAGGGGGGGGGGGGAATTGTAGAAAACAGGTGGTCTAATGTTGTAAGGGGAAGGAGATTGCAGGCTAAGGGTTCTATTGAAGATCAGGATTCAGGACAGGTGTCTGTGAGAAATCAGTATGAGTCACTGAGTATAGAACAACTGAGGGAAGATGAGGAACAGGGAACTGTTGCTTAAGAGTGTGGAAATAGGAGGAAGTGTAAAGGTAGGAAAGGGAAATGTAGAATAGAGGATAGGAAAAGACAGGTGGAACAGGCTCATGGGAGAAAGTAGATTCTGCAACTGTCAGGAAAGATAAGACTGACCATGAGGGGAGGGGGTCAAATGAGGTGGGTAGGGTTGAGGCTCTCGTCATGGGGGAGAAGAAGGTGGTCGTGTTTTAACGTTGGTACCAACAATGAAAGGCAAGCATGTATAAGTACCAACATAGTTGGGGATGTGTGGGATCTGGTAAATGCTGCACAGGTGAAGTTTAAGGAAGCAGAGATTGTTATCAGTAGAATACTGTGTAGGAGGGATACTGACTAGAAGGAGATTGGGGATTTGAATGAGACTGTGTAGTGGGTATGTGGGTAACTAGGAGTGAGATTTTTAGAGCCTAATGTGTGAGTAGTTGATACGGATCTACGTTCAGATGGCCTTCACTTAAACCACAGTGGTACATGTAAGTTAGGAAATTTATTTAGAAGGGTTAAATGGAGGTACATTTCAGGAAACAGGGTGGTCTAGGAAGCGGTGATGAGGGTACAGAGATCTTGAAGTCAAGTAGGGATGAAATAAAAATGTTAGTGTTGAACAGTAGAAGTATTGTATAGAAAACAATATAATTAATTTAATAGATATATGCTTACCAGATATTGTAATGGGAGTAGAATCATGGCTGAGAAATGATATAAGGGATGCATAAATGTTCTCACAGAACTGGAGTGTGTTACATGCAATAACTAGAGTGTATCATAGAGATAGGATAGAAATGGTAGGAGGGGCAGTATTCATTCTGGTGAAAGAAGAATTTGTAAGCTACGAAAGAGTTAAAGATGACAAACATGAAATTCTAAGTGTAAGGCTCATTTCTAAAGATAATAGGCAACTTGATGTCTTTGGAGTGTACAGACCGGGAAAGGGTAGCACTGACGCTGATTCAGAATTATTTGATAAGTTAATCAGCTATGTAGGAAACGAATTGGAAAGGAATGTGATTGTAGCGGGAGATCTTAATTTACCAAATGTCAGTTGGGAAGGTAATGCGAACGGCAGGAAACATGACCAACAAATGGCAAATAAGTTAATATGGGAAGGACAGCTGATTTAAAAAGTGATAAATAAAAATGTAAACAGACTCTGGAATGGGTTTAAAGCAATTGTTGAGGAATGTGGAAACAGGTATGTTCCTTTAAAGGTGATAAGGAATGGTAAAGATCCACTTTATTATAACAGAGAAATAGAGAGACTAAGAAGAATGTGTAGATTGGAAAGAAATAGAGTTAGAAAGTAAGGAGAAATTGAAGGAACTTACTCGAAAATTGAATCTAGCAAAGAAATCAGCTAGGATAACATGATGGCAAGCATAATTGGCAGTCATACAAATTTTAGTGAAAAATGGAAGGGTATGTATAGGTACTTTAAGGCAGAAACAGGTTCCAAGAAGGACATTCCAGGAATTATTAATGAACAAGGGGAGTGTGTATGTGAGGATCTTCAAAAGGCAGAAGTATTAAGTCAGCAGCATGTAAAGATTGTTGGTTACAAGAATAATGTCCAGATAGAGCAGGTGACTAATACAAAAGACGTATTGAAATTTACCTATGATAACGAGGATATTTACAGTAAGATACAAAAGTTGAAAATTAGAAAAATGGCTAGAATTGTTAAGATTTCTGGGGATATACTAAAGACAATGGGTTGGGATATAGTACCATATCTGAAGTACTTATTTCATTATTGTTTGCATGAAGGAGCTATACCGAATGCATGGAGAGTTGTTATAGTAGCCCCTGTATATAAAGTAAAGCGTGATGGACATAAAGCTGAAAATTACAGGTCAGTCAGCTTTGGGAAAGCATTCTTTCTGATTATAACTGGTTCGATAGAAGCCAATTCAGTTTTAGAAAAGGTTATTCCACTGAAGCTCAACTTGTAGGATTCCAGCAAGATATAGCAGATATTTTGGATTCTGGAGGTCAAATGGACTGTATCGCGATTGACCTGTCTAAAGCATTTGATAGGGTGGATCATGGGAGACTACTGGCAAAAATGAGTGCAATTGGACTAGACAAAAGAGTGACTGAATGGGTTGCTATATTTCTAGAAAATAGATATCAGAAATTACAGTAGGCGAAGCTTTATCTGACCCTGTAATAATTAAGAGGGGAATTCCTCAAGGCAATATTATTGGACCTTTATGTTTTCTTATATATATAAATGATTTGAGTAAAGGAGTGGAATCAGAGTAGAATCTATAGAGTAATAAATAAGTTACAAGATTGTGAGCAACTGCAAAATGACCTCGATAATGTTGTGAGATGGGCAGCAGGCAATGGTATGATGATAAACAGGATTCAAAGTCAGGTTGTGAGTCTCACAAATAGGAAAATTCCTCTCACTTTTAATTACTGCATTGATGGGGTGAAAGTTCTGTATGGGGATTGCTGTAAGTACCTAGGTGTTAATATAAGGAAAGATCTTCATTGGAGTAATCGCATAAATGGGATTGTAAATTAAGGGTTATGAGGGTGTTTAGGAGTTGTAGTAAGGATGTAAAGGAGAGGGCATATTATAAGTCTCGGGTACGATGCGCAAAGGTATCACCGAGATATCACTATAAAATTTGTCACAAATGGAACATAGCAATTGCTTTTACGCATATCAAGTGAAAAATTCCTGGCAAATTAAGAAATATTTCATTTTTGGAGTATATTATGTATGCGTACTTTACCACTTTACAAGTACATTTGGTGTTACGCTCACAGTGACACACGTATGTCTTTTGTCTCACACGTTGAACAATTTCGTGTGTAATGTCTTTGTTCGCTGAAGTTCTTTGATCACGATGAGTTGTGGACTTGTGCCCTAACTGATTCATTAAGTTATTTATTGGTCCAGGGATCATGCTACTTCGGCAATAGCTTAAGGTCTTGTAATTTAACAATAACCTGTTCATTTGCCTCATCGAAAAATGAATACTGTTCACCTCCATTTTGCTTTTTGAACTAGCCGCTCTACTCATAATGGACAAAGATAATGAGAATCCACAGACATAGCACTCGCATTCCTCGGTGCTAGCCCTGGACCTCAAGAAACAAAAGACGGCATCAGCAGCGGAATACGACATAAACCAGTCCTGTCTACAAGCCTTAAGTATGTTTTCATATTTCTCAAATAACGACGGTATTTCTTAATGTGCCAGGAATTTTTCACTTGATATGTGTAAAAGCAATTGTTATGTTCCATTTGTGACAAATTTTATAGTGATATCTCGGTGATACCTTTGCGCATCATACCCATAAGTCTCTCGTAAGACCCCAAGTAGAATATGGTTCCAGTGTATAGGTCCCTCACCAGGATTACTTGATTCAAGAACTGGAAAAATCCAAAGAAAAGCAGCTTGATTTGTTCTGGGTGATTTCCGACAAAAAGAGTAGCGTACCAAAAATGTTGCAAAGTTTCTGTTGGGAAGACTTAGGGAGAAAGGAGGCGAGCAGCTCGACTAAGTGTTATGTAAATTCTAAGTTCCCATGGAGGGAATTAGATATTTTTCCACCAATAGAGCATACACCCCAGCGTCAGTGGGTAGGGTCTGACACATCCCACTCTGAGGAGTCTAGTGTCAGACCTAAGACGAAACGCTGGTTAATAGAGCAAACGCCTGAAAAGCCATAGATCTAATTTTTGTTCGGATTAAGTGGTATGTTACAAGTGATAAATATCATTTTTGATCCGTATTGTTGTTGAAATAATAACAGTAAGGTAATTTATTAATTTGTCCACCTAATCAGTACAATAAATCTTGTCTTTGTTGAATTACATTGACATGTTAATTAAAATGGTACATGTTTCGCCTTACATATAGGCACCATCAGCCATGGGTTTAACCTTGAAATAAAATCAGGCACCTGATTTACATATAAATAAGATAAAACTAATTTATAAAAAGTGTTGAAGAGACTTGAAAGAAAATTAACATATGGTAAAAGACTAGTACAGTGTTGGTTTTAAAGACAATGCTATGAGTGAGAAATTTATAATTGGGGAAAGTATTTACAATAGTAACATTGAAAGGCTATTAATACGAATAAAATGAATAAATCGACAGTTTGTTATAGACAAGTAATAAAATTGCTGTAAAATGATGTTGACTGGCTAGCGGTTAGAACTAGATAATAATTAGAGTGACGATCGGAATCGGATTTTTAAAACATAATGTTGAATAAAATAAAGTTGAGAGATCATCAAATGACCTGTGATAATTTGTTTACATAAGTTAAAAGTCAAAAATCAATAGCATATTGTGATGATGTGGTTCACTTTGATGAAGAAGTATGAGGTTGTTGTTGAAGGTTAATATACAATGTTTATATTGGACCTCTGTGGACCATCTCATTTGATATGATGTTATAACGTTGTCTAGAATATGGGTTTGTTGACGTGCTGGTCGAAAAGGCAATGTGACAGTAGAATGTAGCTAATATGTTGAATCAGAAGTAAAATCATTTGATGTTGGTGAGGGTAACTTGTTATGTTATGAGCTATAAGTTATTGATGACTCAACATCTAAACATATGCTGCATTCTAAGAAAGCCAAGAAATGAATACATTGGGAAAACACAAGAGCTCAGTGCTGAGCAGACCAAACATTATCACACCAGTGAAAGAGAAGAACTTACCGAAAATAGCAAAGAATTAAGAGGGTTGTTAATAAAGTGTGAATACAATGAAAAATGGTGTGAACTGAGTATTCATGTGAAAGGAGCTATACTTTAGCAAGAACATACACTACTGAAGCACCAGATTGAGACTCTGAATGGTTGAAATCTGAGTGGACGAAAACCCTCAAGCTACAGTATAATAACGTTCCAGTGTGTGCCCTCCCAGAACAAAGCTGAAATGGAATCTGCTGCAGACACTGCACCAAACCCAAAACCCTTGCACCATTCTCGGTTCTTATCAAGTAGTGGAGCTCCTTAGAAACACTAGTACTTGTGAATGAATATTGAATTTTTATAGTTTTTATACTTTTTAATATGTATATTTTAAATAATCCATGTCAATTTTATGGGATTGGCCTTTATTGTTTCTTTTTTATTCTTCACCATTAATCTGCAAGTTTATAACTAGTGGTAATTTCTGAAATTAAAAGTAAACCTCAACAAATGAAAAAAGGCTTAGTATGACTATGAGTATTGGAAAGGGACAAACCCAAAACACGAGGAGGAAACTTAATGAAACTTCATGTGTTGAGAGGGTATGTGATGTTATTTCAGTGATTACAAAATTGAGTCAAATTTACAAAGGACTGGCATTTATTAGCATGATGTTGCACTCCCTCTGGGCTGAATGAATGCACCGATTCGGTTGGGAAGAGTGTCATAAAGCCATTGTATCCTCTGCTGAGACAAGCTGGCCCACAATATTGTCAAACTGGTCCTTGATATCCTGGATACAGGCACTGGGATGGAATTGACATCCAAGCTGGTTCCACACATGTTCTAGCGGTGACAGATTTGGAGATTTTGGTGGCCATGGGAATACGTCAACATCATGCAGACAGTTCATAGAGACACGTGCTGTGTGTAGACAAGTTTTGTCCTGTTGAAAAATGGCACCACAATACTGATGCATGAGAGGTAACACATGAGGACGCAAGATGTCCATGACATGCCATTGTGCCATCTGAGTTCCCTCAATTACTACCAGCCATGACCTGAAGTCCTACCCGATGGCTCTCCACACCATGACGCCAGGAGTCACAATCGCTGTGCCTCTCCGAAACATAGGAAGAATGGGCCCTCTCCCCAGGTCGCCGCCAAACTCGCAGACGATGGTCATCTGGGTTAGTGCAGAACTGTGATTCATTGCTGAACACAGTGAGATGGAATTCATCAGCACTCCATTCTTTCCGGTCACAGTATCACTCCAAACATAACCGTTTGTCATGTGATGTTAACGGCAGCCTATGCATTGGACGTTAATTTCCCAGTCCAGCTGCTGCTAGTCTCTGACCAATAGATTGGTCACTGTTGTGAAGGGCTTATGATGTGCTTGGTGCCCAATATGGAAATCCTCCCATGTGGTGGTCAGACGTGGTAGACCTGAACCATAACGACAAGTATTATGCCTGCCCTAATGTTCCCATACAGTCCAACATTGGGCCACTGTCACATCCAAATGCCCCACAAATCTGGATATTGCACGATTTGACCAGCCGACCAAATGGAGACCCACACTGGGGCCCCTTTCAAACTCTGTCAGGTGCTGATAACGCTGTCTCCATGTCCTTCACAGTGATCACACAACATCTTATGGTGTTCATGCCCCTTATGTACCCTACCATGCCTGGTAACAACATTAATTCACTCTGGTGGTCTTTCTACCGTTCACAGAGAATTGTAGCTCTAAATCATTTACAGACCCGCCGATGGTGCGTATGTGATTACAAAATTGAGTCAAATTTACAAAGGACTGGCATTTATTAGTATGATGTTGCACTCCCTCTGGCCTGAATGAATGCACCGATTCGGTTGGGAAGAGTGTCATAAAGCCATTGTATCCTCTGCTGAGACAAGCTGGCCCACAATATTGTCAAACTGGTCCTTGATATCCTGGATACAGGCACTGGGATGGAGTTACATTGACATCTGATCATTTCTTTGGGAGGCTTCATTATTTTTTGTCAGGTAGTGTGTGTGCGCGCACACACACACGGACAACCGATTATACTGAGATAGGGAACGAATGGTCAGAAATGCATACTTATTGTGTTACAGATATACACAGTGTACACCCCATAACAAGAACAAGCTCATAATAGATATTCAAAGCGACAACGGCCAGTCTCACTTCATGTATTGCAACGGCACAAGCAGTTCTGGCGCACTCTTGCAAAAATCCTTGCGTGTCTGTTGTACACTAGAACAGGCAGCAGGTGATAAACAGTGTACACCCCTGACCACCAAACAGATGTACTATACACAACTTAGCACATAGCACATGTGCCATGTGACGACCGCATAAATCGCACCGGAACATTAACCTGTTTCAATTAACTAATCTCATTTTGTTCCGTATTGAAGATACAATAAGTAAAATTCTTTCTTGAATAAAATTACTGTGTCCATCTATTCAGTACAATACAATACAATTGTGTCCACCTATTCAATACAATACAATACAATAAAATTGTATTCAATACAATACAATAAAATTGTATTGAATAGGTGGACACAGTAATTTTATTCAAGAAAGAATTTTATATTAACCTGTGCCGCACGCACACCACTATCCCTGGTGACAGTTGTCTGTTGTATCAGACTGCTTGTGGTGTGTCCATGGTGAGGTGTGTTAATATGTACAGTGCATGTCGCATAGTCAAAGATGGAACGTTACTCTATCGTTCTCTATATGCGATAGATGTTAAAAAGGTAACATGATCGATAAAGAAACAAGATGAATTGAACCACAAGGTTTCTTCCCCCTGTGGGTGGGGGCGGTAGAATAGAACCCACGGTATCCCCTGCCTGTCGTAAGAGGCGACTAAATGGGGCTCCAGGGGCTCTGAACTTTGGAGCATGGGTTGGCAACCACAGGGCCCTTAGCTGAGTCCTGGCATTGCTTCCACTTACTTGTGCCAAGCTCCTCACTTTTATCTATCCTATCCGACCTCCCTTGGTCAACTCTTGTTCTTTTCTGACCCCGACGCTATTAGATTTGCGAGAGCTAGGTAATCTTTCATCTTCACGCCCTTCGTGGCCCTTGTCTTCCTTTGGCCGATATCTTCATTTTTCGAAGTGTCGGATCCCTTCCCTTTTTCCCTCTGATTAGTGTTATATAGAGGATGGTTGCCTAGTTGTACTTCCTCTTAAAACAATAATCACCACCACCACCACCACCACCACCACCACCACCACAAGGTTTCTATCGATCGTTCTTCAGAAAAAACAATAATCACCACCACCACCACAAGGTTTCTGTCGATCGTTCTTCAGAAAACCAAAATTGTAATAAAATATTATGATTACATTTAAGAAGGTGAGCATAACTTCGACAATGAAATTCACAAGGAAAATTTAACAGGGAATATAAACATAATTATAACCGTCTTATAAGGCAAATAGAAAAAGAGCTTTATAGATTATTACCAATGGTTTACAAAGAAAATGACAACGGAATTTAAAATTTATCGCAGAGGCCTTTAGAGATGCTGCCCTCTCCTAATACGCATCAGCGAGAGACGCATAGTTCAACAGGCTTACCCTAAATTGATACTGGACTACGGGTGACAACCCGGATGGAAAATTAAATTTTACATTACACAGTTGAAAATGTTAATAAAAGGGAATTGCCTTCAAAAGAAAGGATATCCCTAGCTGACGAGGTAAGGCATTACAATACAAAACAGCGAAAACCAGGGTGTAATGTAAACTCCGAAGCAATAAATTTACATGTTAATTAAAATTTCAAGAAAAGGAAACATGCTTACCCTGAAGTGCCTGGAGCCTCTGACCGGACCACCCCGATCGTGAGGACGTATGAAAACCAAAGACGTGGACAAGAGCCCTGCTCCTACCGAGGAGCCAAAAGCCGGAAATGGAGAAACACACAACAGCCAATCAGGGAAGCTTAGTACAATTCGACCCGGAATTTTCGCCAATGAAAAAGGTCGTTATTTTGACCAATTAAAATGCATTTCCATATATGGGCATATGGACAACACATTCTAGAGGTTTTGATTGCAAAACACAGCGATTTCGTGATCGAAGCCTCCATGTGGCAAATACAGGGTGATACAAAAGGTTATTTACCAGATTGTAAGTTATAACAAGCACAACTATGGGAGATCTCCAATACCAAAATAAATGTCTTTCTTCCCATACTCATAATGATTAAATAAATATAATTAACTGTCTTTCTTGTGAGTCCTGAAAATTCTTAATATTTCTACATAAATTAAATTCACAACAAAAAACTCAAATATTTAATTGACTTCTTCAAAAATGTCTGAGAGTTCCTTAGTTTTTTCAGTGGTGATTTTACAAAATTTTTTAGCATAATGACAAGAAGTAAATAATCCCATCCACGTTACAAACTTCTCAGGCGACATCCTCCACGTCCTAATCTCGAGTTCTGCTCGATTATTAAATTAAAAACACGTTAAATCAAATGGAGGTTTTAACTGGAGGCCTGAAATCTGTGGAAACGCACTGATTCCAACACATTGCACCCACATCTTGATGCGATTCTCACTAGGAATATCCTTTTGAAGCAGAATTTCCTAAGCTCGACAACAGGTATTGCTGTCCACAGGGTTGCTGACATCAGCTGCCTGCCAACAAGTAGTAAAGCATGGCACAGTACTGAGGAACTGCCACCACCAGGAACTTCGGGTCACTGCACTCCCAAGTTGGATGCAAACTGGTCAGGAATTCATAATGCCCCTTCCAACAGGCACAGCAGGTTCCCTGGATGGACCAGGTTATTGTGATCACTGGAACAGAGATCAATCCGCAGCAGAAAACAAATTTATACAGGAAAAGCCATAGCTCGGCTAAGCAGAAGAGTCTGTTTTTCTTGCCAAACTTATTACTAAATAAGAGGAACCGTTAAAATTCCGTGCGAGGAGGATAACCTCGCACCAAATATCTTTGCAAACTCCAAGCCCCCCCCCCCCCAGGGCAAGCATGTTTAATAATTTACCAAATATAAGAAACCAAATAAAATAAAAGTAGTTTACTTGAGTTTACCTTGATGCCCAAAAATTTTCCAAGTGATCCCTAGTTATGACAATGAATGAAGATCTTAACCTACCTGAAAACATTATACTAAATTAAACCTAAAGTGATCTCAAACGACCATCCTTATTACAACTAAAATTCCTAATTAAACTATAAATTCCAGGAGATTACGGCCAGACTTTTACCCAAAAGAAAATTTTGCTTATAACTAAATTCCATATAACTAGTAAAAAAAAAATTACTGTGTGCATTCTTAATTGCCCAACATTAAGAAAAAGAACAAAACAAAAGGAAAAATTTAGAATGTTGCAGGGAAACTCAAAACAGGGAAATAACTACTTAATTACGTTAGCTTGCAACCTTACTACAATATTCAATTGAATGAGGTTAGTAAGTCACTATTCATTTACCATATCATGTACTCATTAAAATTTTAACGCAGATAAAACTCACATTACGTATCATGTGTCACACCAGTCAAATTAAAACGCAATTAAGCCAGGAATACAAAATTGAAATCACATTACTTTACCGATGAACAGAAAATCCCAATGAAATGATGAAAGTAATTCAAGAGTGCGCGTACAGAAATCCAACTCACTGATATAAGCAATAAAACAGTACGAGTAACACCTTCATACCAGAGATTACCCGATAACAGCACGGCAAACAAGGCTACCGAGCCCATCTGTCCTTCAACACACGACACAAGAACACTCACGAAACACAAGTGCAACCAACGGTAAAAGGCAAAAACGACCTCAATACTGATTCCATCGCACGACATCACAAGAACACACAAACAACTGTGCAATGACACATCAAGTAGTACCCAGAAAGTAAAAGGACGAAACATGACCACAAATGGCAGAATATGACCTCAAGTACCTTTGAATTTATCACACAACAATGAGACTCTTAGGGCCAATATTGTACTCCCAGGAGAGGAACGGTCTCTCAGCACCTTAAGCCCTACGTCTAAGTACACACACAAATGCCTTCCCACATACAGTTATTTACAAAAGTAGGACAGATACAGCCTGGCTACCCAATTTTGAAAACTTACTCAGCCCACAAGATCCCATACTCTGGCAAACTGAGTAAATAAATTTAGAAGACACGAAAGCCGTAATGAAAGAAATTTTAACATCGAGAAAATAGAATAAAACAAAACAATCAGGAAAATGAATTGACTGGCTTAGCTAAAACATGACACCTCCAAAATTTCACTAGTGACGAATTTAAAATAACCGAAACAAAAAAATCTTGATGACCTGCAGGCCTACTACCAATTTAACATAAATGAATAGCTCAGCATGATGACACCAAAATGAACATTTGCAGAAAATCTTCCTACTAATCATTTTTACAATAACAAGGGATATCATTTTCCATCTAGCCACCTAATACAAAGAAAAAGATTACGAGGAATCTCATACCAGATGGACCAGATTTCAAACATAACACGAGCACAAGTGCAGATCTGTAACCCGTCAAAATTTGCCGGAATGGCCTCAGCGGACGCTGGACTATTAATATGGTGAGCACGTTTCACCCTATGAGACTATCTCTGTCGACGTAGACCCTCCCTAGCATGTATAGGGATACACGGATAAATAAAAAATAACGTGACCCGGAAACAAGACATGTACACGATGGAAATGCTCACAAGACACACTAGGAAATTTTCACTCAGATTAAGAGATCCCATATTCTCTAATCTGAATTTAGTAACTGGCTGGGAATAGCTCCAAATAGTCCCATACCTACTTGGAAACGAACCCAGATACAGCAAAAGACCAAACACAACACCACATGACCGGAAATTTAAAACCATACTGAGTTAAAACACGTCGTAAAAAATAATTTTAGAAGATCACACACGTAGAATACTGCCAAATAGAATACAACAGGCAATAAGAAACAAAATTTTGAAAATACTTTGCCAAAACATGAGATTTGCAAACAGAAGAAATAGACAAAAATTACGAACTTTAACGTCAAAATTATTGCTAAAAATTTACGAAAACAAGATGTTTCGAAAAAAACTAATGGAACTCCATGCTAAAAATTAACCAGAACACTATAGTATGACAATCGACTCGACAATTTACGTCATCTGGATGAAGAACAAGATTACAACACGAGTAAATTTATAAGATGCGTGCAGACTTGAGGTATAGGTCAGTAATCAGGTGTCTCTAACAGATAAGCACACCAGCTGTTTGAAAAATAACACGCAGTCAGACAAGGGAGTACAGTACTTCGCATAATTTCACGACGTAGTTTAAAGCAACCGACAATTATAGATGTTACAATCGGAACACGGATCGAAGAAACTACTGCAAGTTAACAACCACACCTTGAAATTTATCACGGAAGACTTCATTTAGAACACGGCACACGCAGTGTGATACAATAACTTTACCAAAAACACGTGGTCAGCTGAAGACCGGCCACGAACGAAAATTTAATGAAAATTAACAATGAAACAGAAACTTGTTATGGATAGTGACTTACCATTTCTTCCAACCGTTAATTACAAAGTGAAACACAGCAACACAAACTGCACATCGCGGAACGAAAAACACTTTCGGACTGCCTCATCGGGGAATAAGAAAGAAATGAACAGGAATTAAGAATGCACAAATAACAATTACAACCTAATTTTACAAGAGTTAGCCGAGAATTATTATCGTCAACCTTTCCTCCTTCCTCAAATGGAAAGGGGTAGGGACCAGACGAGACATGTTTACAAGAAATTATGTTAGGAGATGATACTAGGTTATTTTAGGTTAGTTCAGGGTTACCGCTTTCTCGTCTCTTTCTTTTACAACCATGCTCTGCTACCAGATGTGTGTGTGTGTCCCTGAGAGCTGGTCATATAAAATTTAGCACATATAAAACAAATTAAATATCAAAGTAACAAACCTGAAGGAATATACGTCAGCCAATAACACACCAATAAAAACATCGGAAGTTTCAAAACATACACATGGCCAGAAACAAAGATGCGCAGGATTACCAACATGACAACTAGAGAAAGGATGTACTGTAGGAAGCGGGCCGGAAACCCTAAGAGGACTTGATCTTACATGACGTAGGGAAAAAGACGTGAGAGCGTCTGGTTTTCAGTCTGGTTTACTAACAATAATAATAGCAAAAGGTAACATGATCAAAAAAGAAACAAGATGAATCGAACCACGAGGTTCCTGTCGATGGTTCTTCAGAAAACCAAAATTGTAATAAAATATTATGATTACATTTAAGAAGGTGAGCGTAACTTTGACAATGAAATTCACAAGGAAAATTTAACAGGGAATATAAACATAATTACAACCATCTTATAAGGCAAATAGCAAAAGAGCTTTACAGATTATTACCAATAGTTTACAGAGAAAATAACAACGGAATTTAAAATTTATTGCAGAGGCCTTTAGAGTTTCTGTCCTCTCCTAATACGCATCAGCAAGAAACGTACCTAAATTGATACTGGACTACTGGAGGCAACCCGGATGGAAAATTAAATTTTACATTACACAATTGAAAATTTTAATAAAAGGGAATTGCCTCGAAAAGAAAGAATATGCCTAGCTGATGAGCTAAGGCATTACAAAACAAAACGGCAAAAACCAGGGTCTAAGGTAAACTCCGAAGCAAATAAATTTACATGTTAATTAAAATTTCAAGAAAAGGAAACATGCTTACCCTGAGGTGACTAGATCCGATCGTGAGGACGTACGAAAACCAAAGACACGGACAAGAGCCCTGCTCCTACCGAGAAGCCAAAGGCCGGAAATGGAGAAACACACAACAGCCAATCCGGGAAGCTTAGTTCAATTCAACCCGAAATTTTCGCCAATGAAAAAGGTCGTTATTTCGACCAATTAAAATGCATTTCCAACACATGGGCATATGGACAACACATTCTAGAGGTTTTGATTGTGAAACGCATGATCAAAGCCTCCATGTGGCAAATACAGGGTGATACAAAAGGTTATGTACCAGATTGCAAGTTATAACAAGCACAACTATGGGAGATCTCCAATACCAAAATAAATGTCTTTCTTCCCCCACTCATAACGATTAAATGAATATAATTAACTGTCTTTCTTGTGATTCCTGAATATTCTTAATATTTTACATAAATTAAATTCACAAAAAACACAAATATTTAATTGTAATAATAATAATAATGCTACTTGTTTAACGTCCCACTAACTATTTTTACGGTTTTCGGAGACGCCGAGGTGCCGGAATTTTGTCCCGCAGGAGTTCTTTTACATGCCAGTAAATCTACCGACACGAGGCTGACATATTTGAGCACCTTCAAATATCACCGGACTGAGCCAGGATCGAACCTGCCAAGTTGGGGTCAGAAGGCCAGTGCCTTAACCGTCTGAGCCACTCAGCCCGGCAATATTTAATTGACTTCTTCGAAAATGTCTGAGAGTTCCGTACTTTTTAAGTGGCAGTTTCACAAAAAAAAATAGTATAATGACAAGAATTAAATAATCCCATCTATGTTACAAACTTCTCACCACCGGCGACAATTTCTTGAGACTGGGCCTCTATTTTCCTTTCTCGAGTTTTTCAGATTGGGTCTCTATCAAAGTAGTTAGTTGTGCAAGCATAATGCCTACCCGGTCGCTGGTTTCCTTCTCCGAGATGACTTCGAAATTGAAACTGCCTGGGTCCTCCTCATTTCCTATCAAATCCTGGTGCAGCTTTTCTCGTAAATCCGCCTTGCTTCCAGCCGTCGGTAAACCTCAGGGTGCCAGCGCCTTCCGTAAAATCACCACGGTCAAGTCATTTGATCAATCATCGCTGAGTTTCGAAAATCCTGCCGTGGTCGCCAATCCATTGTTCTCTATTTGCGATTTTTTATTTTACAAAATAAAAATATCACACGAGAACATGTTTACTTATATCTGAACAACTTTATTTTCACTACGAAACTGTTACTTGTCTCGTTAGTTGCTCTTTTTATATACCATTGGTTCACTTTTTTATTCCTCCCAGACTAATAATCACTCCTCTTAAACAATCTACAAAGAATATATACATGTTTCACACCAGAGACCTAATGGTGATGTTTCTTGACGCCATATTGGAAGTATTTGCGTCTTAGTACGTCCATTGCTATGTTAAGCAGGATAAGCATATGGATGTTATACGTCCAGGGACATGAAACATTAATATATATTAACATAATTTATAAATCATCTCAACTCCTATTATATTATCTATTATGTTCAATATGGTTATTGAAGGTTTTATCATAATTAGGATATGTGTCCTACGACAACTCGTCACAAGAGTTGGCCAACATGGATTTAATGTACGGTGCGGGGCAGGATGTAGTGCCTCATAAAGCAGCACGAATGTACAGAGAACGCTTTCTCAACAGGCGTCATTCTAATTGGAAGAGGTTTATCACCATGGATACCAATTTACGATAGACGGGTCGTTCACGCCACAGAGAGCCAGCCAAGGTTCCCGCCAAAGACTTCTATGAACACCAGATTTTGAGGAGATGGTGTTGGATCATGTGGCTGACCACCCAGCAATAAGCACCCGTCAGCTTGCCCATGAAATACACACTTCGAAGGATACTGTGCGGAGAGTACTGGCGGAACAATGTCGTAGGTATGACATCGTAACTGGTGTAAAACCTTCAATTACTGTGTTTAATATATTTTAATTACATTATATTAAATGCTATATTATGACTAATACATGGTTTCCCTGTAAATATGTATTATAAATTTGTATAACCTCAAATACGTATTGTATATAGGTTTAACGCCAAAATGTATATAATACCAATATAAATGGTCCGTTATTGGACATTATAAATTTTCCAGCTAACTCATTCCTGGTTGCCACCGTTTCGCCCCCGTGTGCTAGGCTGGGCTCATCAGTTGGTACCTAGCACACCTACCAAGACGCTGGATAGTGCATACCGTGGAAGCCACTGCATAGGCTAATTGTAGCCACCGGCAGTGCCAATGCACTATGAGAGACATTGTCTCATTATCAAAAATTGATGCCTGCTTGGCCATCAGATGATGTAGATGTTGATTCCCATAGGGAATCAGAAATAATTGTTCCGAATGAGTAAATTTATAATACCAATATAAATGGTCCGTTATTGGACATTATAAATTTTCCAGCTAACTCATTCCTGGTTGCCAGCGTTTCGCCCCCGTGTGCTAGGCTGGGCTCATCAGTTGGTACCTAGCACACCTACCAAGACGCTGGATAGTGCATACCGTGGAGGCCACTGCGTAGGCTAATTGTAGCCACCGGCAGTGCCAATGCACTATGAGAGACATTGTCTCATTATCAAAAATTGATGCCTGCTTGGCCATCAGATGATGTAGATGTTGATTCCCATAGGGAATCAGAAATAATTGTTCCGAATGAGTAAATTTATAATACCAATATAAATGGTCCGTTATTGGACATTATAAATTTTCCAGCTCCAGCCTAGCACACGGGGGCGAAACGCTGGCAACCAGGAATGAGTTAGCTGGAAAATTTATAATGTCCAATAACGGACCATTTATATTGGTATTATAAATTTACTCATTCGGAACAATTATTTCTGATTCCCTATGGGAATCAACATCTACATCATCTGATGGCCAAGCAGGCATCAATTTTTGACAATGAGACAATGTCTCTCATAGTGCATTGGCACTGCCGGTGGCTACAATTAGCCTACGCAGTGGCCTCCACGGTATGCATTATCCAGCATCTTGGTAGGTGTGCTAGGTACCAACTGATGAGCCCAGCCTAGCACACGGGGGCGAAACGCTGGCAACCAGGAATGAGTTAGCTGGAAAATTTATAATGTCCAATAACGGACCATTTATATTGGTATTATAAATTTACTCATTCGGAACAATTATTTCTGATTCCCTGCGGGAATCAACATCTACATCAAAATCTATATAGTCGAAAACGGTAGAAAACTCTATAATGTTCGTATATTAGATTTATTCTACTATAATTTGGTATATATGAAGGGTTCTGGAAATTTACTGTAAGGTTTATTATACAGATACATGTAGAGACATTAGGAATGTTGGAGAAATTTCCATGTGTATTGGTAAACAGTAACGAAAGTTCGAGTACTCCATTTGACTAGGTGGTCGATCGATGTTTCGAGTGTGTTCCATTAGAGTGTTGTAAGAACCCTTCCAGATATCGATAATTCTAGATGGTTGGTCGAACATTATATATATCGATGGCCTAGAATGGAAACCTCGTATCTGAAAATTTTTCAGAAATTACTTTTTTTTATTTTTGGATGTAAAACCTCGTATCTCATGTTCCTGGAAAAGAAAAAAGAATACTTCAACATCATGGTGGCCTCTATCAGGGAAAAATCAAACCTCGTATTCGGTGTGGTAGCCATGTTGAGTGTTAAAGGCATATTGTGAGCATTTACCGAGTTGTTTATACGAAATTTTACTGAACTTCTAGAAGAAATCAGCATCGTTTCATGCTGGATACTTACTCAGGTAAGAAAATTTTCTCTATATTGCTTATTTTAATAACTAAAACCCATGTAACAACCCGTTTTTTGCTGACCTGAATTGCTGCTATAACATGGAAAACCTCGTATGTAGGCTACAAAGTGGAAGTGTAGTATGAAAAACTTATAAGTCAGAGATACGAGTGTTTCATTTATAAATTGGCCATTGATGTTATAGTCCCTTGTGATTTCTTAATGAGTTACATGGTCTTCGAATTTGTATTTGAATCGGTGAGTTGAAAAATGTAGACAGTCCAAAATCCTTACTTTTCAGGAGAAAGGAAAATCTGTTTTGTAGCTAAAGGAGAGGTTTGATCAAAAAAGTTGCTATTAGGCATTTGTACATCATATATCTGCATATTCAACTACAAAGTATGGAAAAAATATTACATATGTTTTTCATGTTATACCATTGTTCATATAAAAGAATATTATGTTCACTTTTGCACTCACCAATTCATTTGAGCTCGTCAGTTTTTACTGCATTAAATTACAGGTTGATAATTATTTAATTATGGATTAAGTACACTAAATAGAGTAATTTTATGTTGTCGTCGACTGTTTAATGTAGTGGGTGGTAGTTTTTCAGATGGCAGACTCAAGGGGTTCTAGGCTTGTGAAGATGGCTCTTGAGATTCTTAAGGACCAGGATGGTAAAAGAATAGCTGAATCAAACAATACTGGTTCTATTTGTGCAGACACCAAAATCATTGCCGATAAATCTGAAGATGATACAGGTTAGTTTTCATCCATACAGTTTCACAGGATGTATTGGTAAACAACCACTCTCCTGTTGCGAGTTTGTCTGCATAAGCAAGGGAAGTTATTGGGTTATAAATTTTTTCTAATCCTAAACTGTTATTCTAGGTCAAGAATGCGACTCAGTTCAGCCCAGAAATGAAAACAGCTTTACTATCCCAGAAGCCAACGGAAGTGGTAACTACCTTCAGAAAATTCAGCCTCAAAATGTAGGAGATGCTTCCTATCTCCACACTTCACCAGACAATAATCTTCAGACTGTTAGAGGAGTAGAAAGCTTTCCATTATTGAAACCTTTCAATCTTAATGACTCATCATCACTAAACAATAGTAATTTTGGTTTTAATCCAGTTAATGTATTTGAAGATATTTTGTCACTGACAGTCATATTCAGTGATTCAGTTCTGCCAGTTGAACCAGGAAGTAAATCAATAGACGATACTGTATTGAATAATTCATTTAATTTGATTTCTGAAGAGTTAAGTGAGAGTACCAGTGGTCATTCAGTGAATAAGGCAAATAAAAATGTCGGAGAGAACTTGGGTACCGGTACTGTTTTAAAAGAAGTTGATCATCATGAAGAACCAATTCATCAGTTGAGTGATGTTGAGTTGGATGACCATCAGAAAGAAAATGAAGATTTACCCGACAACAGTTATGAACCGTCAAGTGAAAGCAGTCTTGATGACAGTTATGATGGAGTAAACCATAGTAAGGAATTGCCTCGAAAACAAAAACTTGCCAAACAAGAAAGAGCTGACCAAAGTAAATGGACAGCTACCAAAAACAAAATTAAACGAATGAAAGGAGAACAATACGAAGGACGGAGGAAGTCTAAGACGGGAAAAACAGCGTTTGATGTCAAAAGACCCGAAAGGATTATTCAACCTTGCTGTTAATGTGACAGAAAACAAAGGAACAAGTTCATATGTACACAGATCACTGATGAAAGAAGGCAACAAATGATCAGAAACTTTTGGGCATTAGATTGGAACCAGAGAAAGGTTGAAGCACATCATCTTGTAGATTTGAAGGATGTGCATCAAAGAACAGTATCTGGTACAAAATCTAGAAGGAATGCCTCTCTGTTGTATCATCCCAAACCTCAAAACAACTTACCAAAAATATGTGTATGTAAGACAATGTTCCTAAACTCCCTATGTGTAGGTGAATGGATGATAAGGAATTGGGTATGTCAGAATAAGATACAAGGACAAGGTGACCAAAATGTAATTAACGATGCACATGAACAGGACAATAAAGATAAAGAAACCGAGGATACAGCAACAACTAGAAAGGGAAAATGTATCAGTAATGAACGAAAACTTTTAACTGAATTTTTCAGTAATCTCCCCAAACTAGAGTCACACTATTGCCGAAAGGACATGAACAAACTTTACCTCGAACCTCATTGGCAGTCTAAAGCACAACTTTTCAGGGAGTACCAGTTGTATTGTAAAAATGACGAGAAAGAACACTTAGTTGTATCTAGTTTTACGTTCCACGAAGTGTTTGAGGCTCACAATTTCGGAATTTTCTCTCCCAAAAAAGATCAGTGCGATTTGTGTTGTGGTTACGAACAAGGCAATGTGAGTGAACCGGAGCATGTTGCCCATCTAATAAGAAAAAATGCAGCAAGAGAAGAAAAGACTAAGGACAAAGAAGAAACAGATGAAAGGACTGCCGTTATTACCATGGATGTTCAAGCAGTTTTCCTATGCCCTTCCTTAAAAGCTTCGGTTCTATATTATAGGAGGAAATTAAAAGTTCACATCTTTACATTTTATAATTTGAAATCTTGCGAAGGTTACTGCTACCTCGGGGATGAAAGTGAGGGGGGAGTAAATGCAGACGAATTTGCTACGATAGTTACTCACTTCATTTCAAAAGAAATCGATCTGGATATAGTCAAACACGTCATCTTGTACAGCGATGGTTGTACAAGCCGAAACAGGAATTCAGTATTGGCCAGTGCATTATTACTGTTTTTGCACAAAACTGGGGTGACAATAATCCAAAAATATTTAGAGAAAGGCCATACAAAATTGGAATGCAATAGCTTTCACAGTAATATTGAAAAAAAATGAGGAACAGAGAAATTTACTGCCCAGCTGGGTATTACAAGTGATCAGCTTTAACAGCTTCATTTCAAGTAATACTAATCCCGTATTGACTATAATCAATCAATGAATATTCAAGATAAACTGAAGTAAATAACATTTTAAATTATTTAGACTTGAAAATTACTAGAAATAGTCAAAACCTTTCCTTTAACATCTTCAGAAAACCAACACAGAGTGTCAACATGATCAAAAATGATTCTTTACACCCAGGAGCTCATAAAAGAGCCGGCTTCTTTAGCATGATTTACAGAGCTTTTAATATTCCGCTTTCAACCCAGGATTTAAAACAAGAAATTAATACTATATACCATTTAGCATACAAGAATGGCTATAATAAAGAGTTTGTAAACAGGATTATAAATAAAGTAAAAAGTAAGCCTAAGACACCGAGCTCGATAGCTGCAGTCGCTTAAGTGCGGCCAGTATCCAGTATTCGGGAGATAGTAGGTTCGAACCCCACTGTCGGCAGCCCTGAAAATGGTTTTCCGTGGTTTCCCATTTTCACACCAGGCAAATGCTGGGGCTGTACCTTAATTAAGGCCACGGCCGCTTCCTTCCCACTCCCAGGCATTTCCTGTCCCATCGTCGCCATAAGACCTATCTGTGTCGGTGCGACGTAAAGCAAGTAGCAAAAAAAAAAAAAAAAAAAAGCCTAAGACAATGTTAATACAAGAACAAAAAGAAAAAAAGAATAAGAAATTTGCCGTATTTACATATAATAGCAGTAAAATATATAGTATTACGAATCTATTTTTAAAAAATGTAATTTAAGAATCGCTTTTAGGACTAACAACACAAACTCGAAATTGTTTTATAACACTCATATCGTTAATAATAATAATAATAATAATAATAATAAAAAATTTCAAAATTCAGGTGTTTATAAACTGAAATGTGCTAGTTGTTTAAAAAGTTACATAGGACAAACAGGTAGGAACTTCATTATAAGATATCAGGAACACACCAGAGCCAAGAAATACAACAGATACTCGGCCATGAGCGAACACATGACCAACTCCAATCACATGTTTACAAACATAGATAATGACCTCAAAATACTGAAAACCTTAAAGAAAGGCCATTTATTAAACATATATGAGGAAATCTACATTTATCTGGACCAGAGAAACAATCCAACAAATAATATCAATGAGCTTTCTGAGAAGTATGACATTTTATATGAAGAACTATTAAAA
Organism: Anabrus simplex; assembly: GCF_040414725.1. NCBI lineage: Eukaryota > Metazoa > Arthropoda > Insecta > Orthoptera > Tettigoniidae > Anabrus > Anabrus simplex. The sequence goes on along the minus strand of NC_090270.1, from coordinate 206,820,805 downwards.
GCGAAAGTTAGGAAGAAACGCCAGACTCTAACACGTCACATGCTTGGTGACACTCAGGTTATTCAACTTAGGACACACTCTCCTACTTCCCCTCCACACTCCCCGCTCAGCGTAGCAACTACCAGTACTTGTTTTAAAGCAGATGCACACTTACCTCGGTAGAAGTGAGTCCTTCTCCGCACATCGGGGCCAATAATAAGGAGTAAGTAATACGATTTTATTACATTACATTGTTTTTATTTCATCTTCCATTTCACGTTACTTACACTTATATTATTTTTTCATTTTATTTCAGATAAAGTTATATATATCCATTACCACACAGAACTTTACCATCACAGCCCCGATCTGACTTTAAATTCTGAAGCACTTAAATTTTAGTATACCATCTAAGGAATGCTTATTAAGTTTTAACAAATCTTTCACCAAGGAATACAAATCAAGTGTGCTTTTTACAACAAATGATATTTTAAGATTTTATAAGCAAAACTGGTATTTTCCAAGAACATCAACAAGAGAAATATGGACAATTTGACTGTTTTACCTGTCTTATGACTTACATTTTTAACAAAATTTGAAGATCTTATTTTAAATTGTCAAAATTTTAATGTGTCTTTCCAATTTTAATATTTATTACTGATATATTAATGTTAATTTGTTATTAGCTGATGATGTCCCTTAGGGGACGAAACATGTCCTAGATATTAATAAATTATATATTGTATTAATAGGCGGACCGCTCAATTATAATATTTAATTTTATCTTGAATATTCATTGATTCAGCTGGGTATGTCGAGGTTTGTAAAGTGGTTCAAATTAAACCCCAGCTATACAAAGTAGAACAACTGGATCACACTTTCTTCAAGAGGTATAACGACCTTAACCTTTTGTCAATGTATCCAGTATAAACCTGACTGCACAATACAAGTAAAACTGAACCATCAGGATCAATTTTCAGACCTCCCAAGAAGGAACAAAGGGAACAAGAAGCCTTCATTTAACAGTGTTGAACGTCCTCCATTATACAACTCGCGGTTACCCATTGATTTTGTAAAGTTTAAGCATCTTCAGGAGCTCAAATCTCTGATCCCCAAAGACATTCACTACTTCTATGACAATCTGCACAACCTGCCTTAAAGATTGTTTTCTGTGGTTTCCCATTTTGACACCAGGCAAATATTGGTGCTGTACTTCAATTAAAGCCATGGTTACTTCCTTAGCAGCCCTAGCCCTATCCTATCCCATCATTGCCATAAAACCTGTTTGTCTCAATCTGTCATAAAACAAAAGGCAAAAAAAGGCAAAATCTGTCATAATATGCAGAATAAACATTATGAGTCTCACTCCTAGTTCACTCTGCTGGGTGAGATAACTGTGACTTCAGAACTGTTTTGAGGTCAGTAAGTTAGTTACATAGTTTGGGTCAAAATTGCTGAAGTGTTCTGAGCTATTTCTTTCTGTTTGACAGAAGCCTTTGTTGTCTGCCAGAACTACAGTCCACCTGAGGGATATGAACCAACAATGTTGAATCCTCTTACTTTTCATAGTGAGGATGATCTGAGAAACACAAACGCAGTCAATCGCTACATCGTGCCATTTGTGGCTTGTGGTAATCTGTTACCTTTTGATTCAGACACAAATTCGTCATTACAGGTAATTTGTTTCAAGTTACTTAAGTTGCATGTTTTCATTTTATTATTCTCATAAAATAATGAGAATATTGTATTTGTAAATATCATTTTGCCTAACAAATTTTTAAAATTCTGACTGTGTATGTATAATGGGTTGCTCAGAAAAATGTATACACACTTTAATAGAGTATAGTTTATGTATTATCATATTATAACAATCTAAAGTGAAAGTCAGAATAGATGTATAGTTTGTTGGTGCAATTACAATAAGTGCTCATATTGCAAAGCATCAGTCTCCAAACACTTCTGAGCACAATGCGCAACACATATGGTGACATTTTCCAGAGTAGCCAAAGGGATTGTTGCACAAGCAATTACAATCTCGTGTTGCAATTGTGCTAATTTTGAGTGGCTTCATACCATACACCACGTTCTTGAAAGTCTCCCACAGGTAAAATTCAAGGTGGGGGGGATGTTCGTTCAGGTGAATGTTGTGGGTACTTAGTTGGGCGCCTTCATTTCATCCTATCCAATAGGCCAGTTGAGTGTCATTGAGATAGGTATGCACATTACTGTGAAAATGGACAGGGGCACCATCTTGTTGGAAGTAAAATGGATTATCACCAAACAAAACATGAATGGATGATATTATTAATGTGTCCTACATCTCCAAGTAAGTAAACCTGGCAAGTTACCATATATTTGAAAAAGAACGGTCCACTCAGTCCCTTTGGGTCCAATCAGTCCCTTTGATGATAGCCAGCACCAGACATTGAGTCCTGGAGCATTGATCACTTGCTCGACATGAGGATTTTGTGAGGCCCAGTACACACAATTATGCCGGTTAACCATGCCATTTAATTTAAACTGTCTCAAACCACACCACTTTGCTAACAAAATTCTTTTCATCTTCCATCTCCACATTCATGCTCATGGTCATGGAAGCATGCAAGGAAATCAGCTCTCTGTTGAAGCAAATTTTGTAGGTGAACAGAAGCAGTGTGTGGTGTGGAAAAGTGCATATCTGTGGAACTTGTGCCAGGGTTCAAGTTGAGACCAGTTTTAAATCGATATTGTTGTGTATATCAGAATAATATTAAAAATGGGTAGTCATCCTAATAAAACTAGCAGCGGTTGTGCCAGCAGTGGTGTCAATGAAATCGAACAGACAGTGAGAAAAGCACTGGATGAAGTCGTACTCTCCGAATGCTTCGTGGACAGTATTGTAAGTGCAGTGGTGAGACAGGTGACGGAAATTGTGGTGAAAGAACTTGAGCATAGTCTCCAGTTCAATGTCGAATTGGTGATTGAACTAAACTAAAAACTTGACTGCCGCGAAAGAGAAATAAAACATCTCAAAGAAGAAGTTGAGGCGAAGTGCGACTCCCTGGAACAATACCAAAGGAGGTCAAGTTTACGTCTGTTTGGTATTGCCGAAAGTGAGGGTGAGAACACAGAGAACATTGTTGTGAGCCTCTGCAATAAACTGGAGGGCAAGGTAACCAAAACTGACATTGACAGGAGCCACAGAGTAGAACCGAAGGTGCCTGGAAAACCTCGGCCCATCATTGTGAAGTTCATGTCGTAATTCTGAAGGCAGCCATCATTGTTCATGGACTGAAGAACACTTGGACTGATCACGGGGATGTCATAATTAAGTTGGCAGATGGTACAAGGCGTCGTATCAACCGCATGTGTGATTATTCCTAGATTGTAATCTGCAAACATCACTACCCATCACTACATCAGTACAGAACTACATTCGCTTTTAATGTGAGTACCAAAATATTGTCTTCCCTCGCTTTCATAGTAGGAATACACTACAGTTAACTAACACACACACACACACACACACACACACACACACACTCTCTCTCTCTCTCTCTCTCTCTCTCTCTCTCTCTCATAGCCAGTTAGAACCCTCTAATGTAAAATTTAGACTCATTTGTGTGATTTACGTTGTATAATTTGTCTGTAGTGTGTTCTATCATTGTTAATTAGCTTTGAATTGTATTTAACCGTAGTCCTCTCATTAGTCCTGTTTTAGTTTTACTTTCTGTTCCGAAGTTGGCATACCTTTTAACACAACAAGGACATGCTTTCGACGACTGCAGGCCTAAGCGCATTCCTTTAATTCCATCCCCTTACCCCCTGTTCTGTTAATGCTCCCTTCACACACATAGCTGCTAGAGCAAACCCGGGTCCTCTTCCAGCCGCTACTATCTTGAAGGAAACTGTGAAGCAATTTCCGAGGGTTCTATGTCATTGTAATGTGCAATCTTTGCTCTCCCAAACATGCATGGATGAAATGCATGACCTGTTTTCTTCGCGTCATTTCCATGCAGTTCTTATGTCTGAAATGTGGTTAAGCAGCAAATGCCCCAGCTCAGGTGTTGACATGGGCGAGTACGTCCTTCTATGAAATGACCGCAAGGGTAAAGGCGGTGGTGGGGGGTGTCTGCTTATGTTGCCAGAGACCTCAACCCTCAAGTAATTAGCCATTCACCTTCACAGTATGAACGTAAACCGGAGTTTTTGTTTGTAGAGATAACAGTGTTTAGAGCGAAATGCTTGCTAGGAGTGGTTTACAAGCCTTCGAAAGTAGGGTATTTGACCGAGCTTGAGACTGAAATACTAAACCTTCTGCCAGACTATGAACGTGTTATTATAATGGGAGACTTCAACACAAATTTGTCAGTACCGCAGCTTCAACTTGACAGTTGCGTAATATTTTTGAAGCATGTCACATGACCATTTTACCCCTCGGACCAACCCTTCACACTAATTGCAGTCACACTCTTCTCGATCTAATAACAACAAAACAATTCAGCAAAAGTTCTACAACATGGACATACAGCCCCGGGACTATCTGGACATGACATAATCTACCTGTCCCACCAATTACAAAACCCGAAACCAAGGACGAAAATATTATCATTCAGGGACCTCAGATGAATTGACGCAGACAAATTAGAAGATGATGCTCTTTCCATGCCGTAGATGGAGATAAATTGCACCGATAATGTAGAGGAAATGGTTTCATCATTTAATAACCTATTAACACATCTCTATGAGCGGCACTCCCCAGTGCGTACGGGGAAAGGTTCCAGAGCTCTAAAGCCGTGGATAGACGACAAAATTCATCACTTAATGGCTCAACAAGACACTGCTCATAGACAATACAAACACTACCCAATGGAAGTGAACCATCAGACTTATAAAACACTGGGTAATAAAACTACCTCTAAAATTTGAAGCACTAGACTACATTACACCCATAACTTGATTAGACCTGATGTACGCCCTGCAACGATGTGGAAATGTATGAAATATTCTGGCATCAGTAACCAGGAATCTAATGAAGAACTAAATGTTAACGTAGGTGAATTAAACGATCATTTCATCTCACCAACGGGAATTAATCCAGTCGTGAAAGAGAAAACAATTAGTACATATGGTAATACGCCATCTCCACACAGAGATAAATTTTACTTCAGTCACGCCACACTGCAAGATGTGATTGACTCAATAATACGCATCCAGACCAAGGCTAGGGGCGTAGATAATATAGGCCAAGAAATGTTCATGAAAATTCTCCACCACATCATTTCTCCATTGGTGAATATCTTTAATTATTCACTGCAATAGGGGACTTATCCAGAAATATGGAAAATGGCCATAGTTCACCCACTTCCAAAAATAAGACTGGCAAAGGACGTCAGCGACTATCGGCTGATTGGCATCTTACGCATATTGTCAAAAGCTTTAGAATTCATAGTTCTCAAGCAGATTACCAATTATCTTACTCAGCACAATCTCCTCGATATCCGCCAGTCCGGCTTCAGACCGAGATACAGCACTTGCAGTGCATTAACACATGTGACTGATGACATAAGGCAAACTATGGACAACAAACAATTGACAGTTCTAGCGTTATTGGACTTTAGTAAAGCTTTCGACACTATTAACAGAGACATACTTATATCCAAATTAAATAGTTTAAATTTCTCCGCGAGTGCACTCCTGTGGATCAGTTCTTATCTCGCTGGTCGCCGGCAGTGTGTACTTAATAACAACAAGGAATATTCAAAGTGGCGTACGGTTGACGTAGGAATACAACAAGGATCTGTACTAGGCCCCCTATTTTTCTCGTATAAATGGCATAGCTTCTGGATTAAAACATTGTAAATACCACTTACATGCAGATTATTTTCAGATATACGAAGGTTGACCAAATATAAATGGGATTTTTGTTCCTGAACATCAACAGTTGGTAGGATTGGCCCAGCACTTCCTAAGGAGTGGGGAGAGCATTGTACCGCACCTAGTGTTTTCTATACTTATTTTCCCAGAATGGGCTTGTTAGTCTATTCCCTGATACAGAATTCACATGTCTGTTATTCGGTAATGATAACTTTTCTCTGATTTGACATCTACCTCTTTCACGGTTAGACAGATGGCGCCTCATGCCGCTATGATTTTCCAAAGCATTTCTTTCAATTCTAATTTGTTTGCTTTACTCTCTGAGAAAGAAATGCCAGCCTTAATAAACAAGATGGACAGGCTGTATTATGAATCGTGTTTCATTTCATATAAGTGGTATATTAAGAAAGATTACTATTTAACATACGTGGCTCTCTGCCTGGAGCTAACGTACATGATTGATACATATGGACCTTTTTCCAGGTATTTATTTATTTCTTTACTTCCTTTGGGTTGCCACAACTATGCTAAGCTAGTGTTCATTGTGATCCCGGTTTTGTTCTTTGTTCCTTGTCTTGATTGTGGAGAACTTATATTCACTGTTCCCTTTTCATATTTTACAGAATATACATTTACGTATCTGTTCCTACGTAGAGACGAAAAGGTAGCAGCACTAACCCGTTTTAATTTACGGGTGTGTGGTGCCGTTTGATTGCGATGTATTTGTATTTGAGACCATGTCTCCTGCAATGTTTTGGTTGAGCTCATATGACGACGTGTATTTAATACGCTACTTAAAAAAAATTAATATTCGCTACCATGAAGCGATATGAGTACGTCCCATTGCGTATTTGTGGTTAGACTATTGCTATGAATGAGCATTGCCTTGTATTGCGGCTGCCCTGATATTTGGATCTGGACTCTCAGATCGAGCTTATGGACCTTGAGTCACTTATCTCATGCTACTGCGGTTTTGTCGCGGTGTGTCTTGAATCTGTATTTATATTGCCTTATGCGTCTGGTCTCTAGGTGTGCTTGTATGAATGCGTAGTATGAATGTCGGATTTGTGTTATTATTTTTTTGATACCTTATGTATGTTACTTTCCGTTTTTCTGATATGTGTGTGTATTTGATTGCTTTACCTCTATTCCTGGGTGGTTTAGCCATTTTATTTTTATATTTCAGGATCTGGTATTAATGTTTTTCATGCCGTCTTTGACAATGTTTATTTTCTGTGTGGGTATGGCAACGCCCCTTGCCTTTTCTCCATGTTACGTCTTTGGGGGTTGTAAAAAAATTTGTTGGCTGATGTGCGTCCCTTTTTTTATCTTTAAAACTTCCATGAGGAGTTACTCTGTGGGGATTGTTGTTGGTGGTGATGCTTTGAAAAAGAAGAGAGTTTTGCCCTTGTTTTATCCAGGGACATCGTATTTGATTCTCGGAGATATAATAGTTTCCTCCTTCACAAGAGAAATGTTTTGAAGTAAATACAACATACCTTTTGTTGGTAATGTCTGAATATATGAATATCATTTCTTCCTATGTACCCATATAAAAGGGAAGTAAGTGAGGAACTCTTTATGATGGTTTCTGTAGAAGTAAAAGGCTTCTATACTTGTTAATGAAAATGCTATCCTCCATGAATATGTATGTAAGTAACATTTATATTCTTTATGTATCCTTTGATTTGTGTTTTGCTCATCGTATTCTCTGCATCAGCCAGTATTATGAAAATAAACTCCAGTCTATGTTAAAACTATTTCTGTCTTGGGTTCTTGCCTTTTATGTGTGATTCATTTATATAAGTGGCCCGCGTTCAGCTCCTGGTTGTCATTTAGCCAGTTTCGAGTTTCGACCCATCCACATTTTAAAATCCTCGGGGTAGTGGGTGGAGTTGGTAGGCAGAGCGTGGTCTGGTGGAAATGTTTCACCAGAAGGTTGAATTTTGGTGAAGCAGAGCTGGATTCGTTGTAACCCAGACTTTTCTCATTTTATATCTGTGCATCGTAACCCAATATTCTCATATTTTCTAATTATATTGTTTCCTTGTGTGTGTATTTTGTTACGTCCTGCACGTAATTTTCGTGCCATTACCTTTAGCTTCCTTTAGTGGTGTGTTATACTTTCCATGTGTTGTCACACTCATTCAAACTGAAAATCATGGAGAAAGAAAGTGAAACTGTCCCAAAAACTTCTCCCAGGGTTGAATACATGAGTCTCATGCCATGACTAACAATTTTACTTCTCCTCAATCATGTACAAACTGCAGTGATAATGATAGTAGTAGGATTGATTATGATGGTAATGCACTCTTCCCTGATTCTGACAATAAGGTATTGGACCAGACTTCCCATTCGGTCGCGACTAGTTCGTCCTCTTTAAATTCTGCCTTTGACGTTGTACGCAAGTGGAATTTAAAATTCTCCGGTGAAGAAAGGGGTCTTTCTGTCATTGAGTTTCTGGAAAAATTAGATGATGTTGCTGCATGCACCTTGTTGTCTTTAGATTCTTTTGTATCAGTTATTCCCGATATGCTGGAAGGTTCTGCCAGCAAATGGTTTGTTGTGCAAACACAAAATTCTATGTTGGTCCGATTTTGCCAAAGAAATAAAAGTAAGACTCAGCTTGTCCGATATGGACTTTATACTTATATTTTATACAAGCATGAGGGTGCGGTAAAGAATTTTCCTGTTGTATTGAACTGAGAGATCATACACCCTCCCTTCAGTTGTTCTCCTCCCAAACTCACTGCCATGAGGAAGTGTGTTAACGAATTGTTAGAAAAGGGAGTGATAAGCCCATCTAAGTCACCTTTTAGGAGCCCCGTCTTTCTAATTCCCAAGAAAGACGGTACTTTATACCCAAGCAAAAAATTCTCAGACGGACTCAAGGCCGAGAAGAGTCTATCGATGATTACGCCACGGGCATTCTAACCTTGTTCAATCGCCTAGATATCAGGGTACACGAGTCCGAAATCTTCGATACTTTCTATCAGAATCTGGCCCCTCAATACAAGTTATCTATCAAACGTTCTGAAGTAAACTGCATCGACGACATTATAAGTCTCGGCCGTGAATTTGAATCAACTTTACAATTAAACAATTGGTACCAAGCCCCACCTCCTCCCAACAAATTTTTCCCTTTCCTGATGAGGCTTGCTGCGTTTGTCCCAAAGCTGTCTCCTTTGCTAGATCGCCCACCCATGGTCAGCATCCTAGAAGGCCAGTTGAGTATTTAGACTTGCTTCGCTCCTCTGATCGTGTAACCAGCGCCCTTCAGTGTCATATTGCGCCTAGTCGTTAAGGCAACGACTTCTGTAAAGTGTTGGAATTGCGGAAAAGAGGAACATATTTCTAGAAATTGTAGATCTAAGTCATCTCCAGTATGTTATCAGTGTGGTCTAAGAGGTGTGCACCGAAACATCTGTCCTAGATGCAACGGAAATCAGGGAAACTAGCTTCGCACCAACGTGGCGGCCCGTTGTTGGTGTCTAGTTGTAACTCAAATCGTAAAATTTGTGGACTCCCTTCGTCTTTGCCTTGTTTCTTGTGATTCGTGCATCATGTACGCCCTTTTAAATACTGGATCATGTAGCTCTTTTGTCGACCAGTCCTTTGTTGAAGGGATGGTGTTAAAATACATACATACATACATACATACATACATACATACATTATCATTATAGACTGTTATGCCTTTCAGCGTTCAGTCTGCAAGCCTCTGTGAATTTACTAAACGTTGCCACAATCGTCGATTTGCAACTAGTGTTGTGGCCTCATTTAGTTCTATACCTCTTATCTTTAAATCGTTAGAAACCGAGTCTAACCATCGTCGTCTTGGTTTACCTCTACTTCTCTTACCCTCCTTAGCAGAGTCCATTATTCTCCTAGGTAACCTATCCTCCTCCATTCGCCTCACATGACCCCACCACAGAGGCCGGTTTATGCGTACAGCTTCATCCATCGAGTTCATTCCTAAATTAGCCTTTATCTCATCATTCTGAGTACCCTCCTGCCATTGTTCCCACCTGTTTGTACCAGCAATCATTCTTGCTACTTTCATGTCTGTTACTTCTAACTTATGAATAAGATATCCTGAGTCCACCCAGCTTTCACTCCCGTAAAGCGAAGTTGGTCTGAAAACAGACCGATGTAAAGATAGTTTCGTCTGGGAGCTGACTTCCTTCTTACAGAATACAGTCGATCGCAGCTGCGAGCTCACTGCATTAGCTTTACGGCATCTTGATTCAATCTCGCTTACTATATTACCATCCTGGGAGAACACACAACCTAAATACTTGAAATTATCAACCTGTTCTAGCTTTGTATCACCAATCTGACATTCAATTCTGTTGAATTTCTTACCTACTGACATCAATTTAGTCTTTGAGAGGCTAATTTTCATACCATACTCATTGCACCTATTTTCAAGTTCCACGATATTAGACTGTAGGCTTTCGGCACAATCTGCCATTAAGACCAAGTCGTCAGCATAGGCCAGACTGCTTACTACATTTCCACCTAATTGAATCCCTCCCTGCCATTTTATACCTTTCAGCAGATGATCCATGTAAACTACAAACAGCAAAGGTGAAAGATTACAGCCTTGTCTAACCCCTGTACGTACCCTGAACCAAGAACTCATTCTGCCATCAATTCTCACTGAAGCCCAATTGTCAACATAAATGCCTTTGATTGCTTTTAATAATCTGCCTTTAATTCCATAGTCCCCCAGTATGGCGAACATCTTTTCCCTCGGTACCCTGTCAAATGCTTTCTCTAGATCTACGAAACATAAACACAACTGCCTATTCTTCTCGTAGCATTTTTCAATTACCTGGCGCATACTGAAAATCTGATCCTGACAGCCTCTCTGTGGTCTGAAACCACACTGGTTTTCATCCAACTTCCTTTCAACGACTGATCGCACCCTCCCTTCCAAGATGCCAGTGAATACTTTGCCTGGTATACTAATCAGTGAGATACCTCGATAGTTGTTGCAATCCTTCCTGTTCCCTTGCTTATAGGGGGTGCAATTACTGCTTTTGCCCAATCTGAAGGTACCTTACCAACACTCCACGCTAATTTTACTAGTCTATGAAGCCATTTCATCCCTGCCTTCCCACTATACTTCACCATTTCAGGTCTAATTTCATCTATTCCTGCTGCCTTATGACAATGGAGTTTATTTACCATACTTTCCACTTCCTCAAGCGTAATTTCACCAACATCATTTTCCTCCTCCCCATGAGCTTGGCTGTTTGCAACACCACCAGGATGATTTCCTTTTACATTGAAAAGATGTTCAAAATATTCCCTCCACCTCTCCAGTGATTCCCTGGGATCTATTATGAGTTCACCTGAATTACTCAAAACACTGTTCATTTCCTTTTTCCCTCCCTTCCTAAGATTCTTTATTACTGTCCAGAAAGGTTTCCCTGCTGCTTGACCTGGCCTTTCCAGGTTATTACCAAAATCTTCCCATGACTTCTTTTTGGATTCAACAATTATTTGTTTCGCTCTGTTTCTTTCATCTACATACAACTCCCTATCTGCCTCGGCCCTTGTTTGGAGCCATTTCTTATAAGCCTTCTTTTTACGTTTACAAGCTGCTCTCACTTCATCATTCCACCAAGATGTTCGCCTTTTCCCATCTTTACACACAGTTGTTCCAAGGCATTCCCTGGCTGTTTCTACTACAGCATCCCTGTATGCCACCCATTCACTTTCTACATCCTGAACCTGCTTAGTGTCTACTGTTCAAAACTTCTCACTAATCATATCCATGTACTTCCGTCTAATTTCCTCATCCTGGAGATTTTCTACCCTTATTCGTTTGCAGACAGATTTCACTTTCTCTACCTTAGGCCTAAAGATACTTAGTTCACTACAGATCAGATAGTGGTCTGTATCATCGAAAAATCCCCGGAAAACTCATACATTCCTAACAGATTTCCTGAATTCGAAGTCTGTTAAGATATACTCTATTATGGATCTGGTACCCCTAGCCTCCCATGTGTAGCGGTGAATAGCCTTATGCTTGAAGAATGTATTCGTAACAGCTAAACCCATACTAGCACAGAAGTCCAGCAAACGCTTCCCATTCCCATTAGCTTCCATATCTTCCCCACATTTACCAATCACCCTTTCGTATCCTTCAGTTCTATTCCCAACTCTCGCATTGAAATCGCCCATTAGCACTATTCTATCCTTGCTGTTTACCCTGACCACGATGTCACTCAATGCTTCATAAAACTTGTCAACTTCATCCTCATCTGCACCCTCACATGGTGAATACACGGACACAATTCTAGTCCTAATTCCTCCAACTGACAAATCTACCCACATCATTCGCTTTTACGTGCCTAACAGAAACTATGTTCCGTGCAATGCTATTCCTGATAAAGAGCCCTACCCCAGACTCTGCCCTTCCCTTTCTAATACCCGTCAAGTACACTTTATAATCTCCTATCTCTTCCTCGTTATCTCCCCTTACCCGAATATCACTTACTCCTAGCACATCCAGATGCATCCTCTTTGCTGATTCAGCCAGTTCTACTTTCTTTCTTCCATAAGCCCCATTAATATTGATAGCTCCCCATCGAATTCCATTTCATTCGCCAAGTTGTTTCCAAGGAGTCCTGAAACTTGTCCTGAAACTTATATGTCTGCCAATGGTCATCGTGTACTTCCGATAACACATATCAGAACTCATTTAAAGATTCACAATTTCTCTTGGGACTTCATTTTCGATCCTTCTCTTTCCGTTTAAAATCTAATGAAAATTTCCCTTTTGATTATCTTTTCAAAGAAAAACTATTGTGTGTCCTATCAGAGTGTAGCCCCCTTGTCAATCAATGCGATTTATCTGAAAGTCAAGCTCTCATCCTGAATAACCTTGTTGAAGAATTTCCTGAGGTACTCAAGGCGAGCACCTTGGGACTGGAATTTTAATGTTGTTCCAGGTTTGACCGTTCCACGTGCCAATTTTGACATATGGGAGTGAGACCTGGACCATGAGGAAAAAGGATGAAGCAAGGATTCAGGCAGCTGAATGAGATTCGTCTGAGCAATGGTTGGCAAAACAAGGCAACATAACATTCATAATGAGAACATCAGGGATATGGCTCAGGTTGGCAGAATGCAGGATAACATAACTCTGCGTGGACTCAAATGGTATGCTCACATGCGAAGGATGGACCCTGATCGCATACCCAGAAAAATGTATGATCTGCAGTTAAAATATTCAAGACCAAGAAGGCAGCCAAGAAAGCGATACACAGACATGGTGAAAAACAACATTCAGCAATGAGGAGGGGACTGGGACAGCATTGAAGAAGGAGAAAAGTACAAAGACAGAAGTTGGAGGAGGGGCTTCATTCGCCGACCCTTCATATAGATGGAACGACGTGGGATATGTATGTATGTACTAAAAGCCTTACAAACACCTTTTTTCTTGAAATTAAATTGTTAATAGCTAGAAATTGTGTGCGTATTTTTTCCACAGTAGGGTGCAATCCGTTTGTTAAGCTGGTTTTGGTTTTACATGTGTAAGAAGTAGTTGTATTGTGTTCTTCTTCTTCTTTCCCTTCTTTGCTGAAATTTCTTTTCACATTTCACTTCCTTCAAGCATACTTGACAATAGACGACAATGCCGTCAGTTGAATAATCACTATCACCTGACACCCACTGATTTAATAAATACTTTCTGATGCTCTTCTCTTTAGGCATTTTGAGTAAAGGATATGCAAACTATGAATAAAGTAACAAATTAACTGAAGAAACTCCTTACAAAACTAACCCCGTCGCTTAAGTGTGGCCAGTGTCCAGTATTTGGGAGATAGTAGGTTCGAACCCCACTATCGGCAGCCCTGAAGATGGTTTTCCGTGGTTTCCCATTTTCACACCAGGCAAATGCTGGAGCTGTACCTTAATTAAGGCCACGGCCGCTTCCTTCCCACTCCTGGCCCTTCCCTGTTCCATCGTCGCCATAAGACCTATCTGTGTCGGTGCGACGTAAAGAAAAAAGAAAAAAAAAACTAACCCCGGTCTAGTGGCTGCCAAGATGGTGAAAGGACTTGAAATAGCCAGCCAGCATGCTTGCATAAAATACTGTTATCTCATTATCTGTTTCTCAGAAAGTTGCTTACAAGGGATGTATCTAGGAAACCCACAAAATATACATCTACATATGCATTTTCAAAAATCCAGCCCCTAATGATGACATTCCTTGATTTAGAAAATTGCTAAGTTTGCCCAGAGCAAAGGTTTGGAAAACAACTGATAGAATATGTATAAGTAATGTACAAAAATTGTTGCAGCAGTACAGATGTGGGGAGGACAGAGTGGTTATGGATGAAATTGTGAAGGAGACCAAGGCAAAATATAGATACAGGGAGCTGAATGTAATACTGTTTGCAGATGATATTGAAGTGTGGGGAGCAAACAGAGAGGAAATACAACAGCAACTCGATATATTAAGTGAGATTATCAAAAATTATGAAATTAGAATCACATGGAAAAGAGTAAGGCAGTGTTGTAACTAGTGGAGAAAGGGAAGGAAGGGAAGGGAATTTTAAAAATAAAGCTAACAAAACCTTGATTGTGGAGAGCTACAAGATGCAGGGCTGAACATGGAGATCAGTAAAAGGATTCAGCAGGAAAATGCATTCTATCAGAGTATGAGAAACCTGGTGTGGAGAAAGGAATTACCTATGAAATGTAAATAGGTGATGTATAATATGTACCACCGCCCAATACTGACATATGCAACAGAGAACTGGACACTGATAAAAAGACAGGAGAATAAAATCCAGGCCAGTGAAATGACATTTTTAAGAAGAATGATAGGAAAAGTCAGAAAGGCCAGAGTAAGAAATGGGAATATCAGGAAAGAAATCCGAGTGGAGGAGCTTTACAAGAAAATGGAGAGGAATTTAGTTAGATGGTTTGGACATGTTAAGAGGATGGAAGAGGGAAGCTTGCTGAAGCAGGTGATGGAGACCCAGATAGGAGGGAGGGTAACTGGGAGATTCAGACTAAGTGGTTGAAAATAATCAAGAATAGTATAAGAAGAAGAAACTTGGATTAGAACACAGTTAAGGAGGAACAATGGTAGTTAGACAGAGGTAGATGGAAAGGTGCCATAAACATCCCACTCTGACAGAAGCTGGATGAGGGAAATTTTGTATGATTATGATAATGAATAGTTGTTATTATATTTCTTGTATTGATATTTATTGTGAAGTTGTTCAGCGTGCCTCCTAACTCTGTCACAAATAAAGGAATTATCTGTCTCTCTCTACTAATAAGAAACATTAAAAGTTCTTAATACGTAGACTTTCATGACCACTAAATGACATCATACTACATAATATTGGAGATGTTAAGTCATGTAGTACTTGTAATATGCTGATGCATTTTGAACCTGCAACGAGGATCATCTTCAGTGGAATAACAAAGATTTTATTGGCAGCTGTCTCGCCATAGTAGTCAGGCTCAAGATAGAGAGACCCTGTTAGAAATGCAGTTCATTAGTTCATTCCAGGGCCAATCAAGGAGAAAGATGTTGACAAGTTGATCTACGCAGTATATAGCTGTCCCTTTTGTTAAAATTATTTAGGTATTTGGCAATTTCTATCGCCTCACAAATGATTCTAGGTATAAAATGTTTCTTTTTACAATTGACAGAACTTGCATAAAAAATGATTTGATGGTCATTATGTATGGAATGTTCTGCCACAGCAAACTTCTCTGGCTGGTAAAGATGTAAGTGCCTGCGATGGTCCTTAACCCTCGTTGCTACCTTCCTACATGTTTTGTCAACACAAATTGATCCACAGGAGCAAGGAATAATATATATATTCCAGCACAGTTTAAACCAATAGGATCTTAAACAGATCGCAAGCTATTGCTGATGCTATCTCTGACAGATCACACGTATGGCAAGAAGGCCAGACTCAAAGAATCACATGATATTCTCTCTTTTGGCTTAGGATGTACTTAGAATCATTCATGTGGAGATGGAAATTGCAATGGCTATATACTGGGTAGATCATAGCTACCCTCTATAGTTAACTCGTCAACATCTTTCTCTTTGACTCTGGAGGCCCTGGAAAGAACTACATTTCTAATAGGGTTTCTCTGTATTTAGTTTGGTTACTATGGAGTGACAGTTGCCAATGAAATCTTTGTTATTGCTCTGAAGATGATCTTGCTTGCAGGTTCGAAACGCATCAGTATATTATAAGTACTAAACGACTTAACATCCTCAAAAAATTATGTATTATAATTAAAAGTTCTCCTTATCCAAAATAAATTGTGCATTTTGCTTGCATATTTTTAAGACTGACCTTCTAACGTTCTTAATCACTCTCCACATAAATAAAATGTGCAGTGATGTTCGGAAAAAGGGAATGTTTGCAGGCAAAATTCATACCATCCATTTAATGTTCAAGATCTGTTATAATGGTATAAATATTTTTTAAATTTGTTTATTTCTCAGGCAACAGATGACAACTACCAATTCCGAGAACCAGTGCAAAAGCCAATTGCTCCACCATATGCAGAATCTGTGGCGTTGAGAAGAAAAGCAGCTCTAGATAAACCAAGCTATCCTTCAGGATCAAGTTGACCAATTCAGACAGACTTGCCTCATCCCTTAGCGAGTTCAGTGACCTCATTGAATCTTACATGAAATTGCAGCCCAATATTTTTGCTGTGTATACTTACATCTGTATATTAATATTCAAAGAATGAAATAAAACAAATGGAACTATGTCCTGAAAAAAATGGCTTCTTCATCCACAGATTCAAATACAGTGTTCACAAAAATAATGTTGAATATGATTTGAGAGTTCTGCCAGAGGTTTTAATTTGCATATAAAATAAAATAACATTTCTCTATATTTTCATTCTTCACTGGCAGCATCCATTATGTAGTTACAATAACAATTCTGTGAAAAAGTTATTTAAGTTTCAAAATTCCAAGTAGGGCTACTGTACTTCTCTCTTTGATACACAGTAAATAAATATGTTTAATTAGGCTTCAGTATAATATTTAATTAAATACTGAATTTTACTGTTGTTTCTTATCCTAAATTTGTTCTACTGTACTGGTTTATTAAATGCATATAAGTTTATCTTTCAGGTTCCATGCTTAAAGTGGGGGAAGCTTTGTTCTGCAGTTTATTATTATTATTATTATTATTATTATTATTATTATTATTATTATTATTATTATTATTATTATTATTATTGTTCCGGGGTATTTGTGGACCGCAGAGGTGAAAGAAGGTGCCGGGATGAATGGGTCTAGCTACAATGTCAAGAAAAGAATTTAAAACTTAAACTGAAGGTTATATTTTTGAAAAACAAAATCAAAATCGAAGAAGGCAGCGGTGATAGGTTGAAAATTAATTACAGAAATTTGGGATTGGCTAGATTCAAAACTGGTGGAAAGAAAAAATAAATATTGCCAACCCAAAAATAAACTTTTCACTTAGTGAGATAACAATGACATTTCAGGTACAAAATAGAAAAAATCCAAGATTTCAGAACTTTAACACTCTTGGGCTTCAAGCCCCTAGTTTTACAATTTTTGAGCTCCCAGCACAAATTTACAAATGAGCACAAATTTGTTCAAAGGGCAGAAATCCCCTAATCCATGGAGCACTTGCTCCAGCAATTACAATATCAGGCCTCCCAGAGGCACTTTTATACACTTGAAAAAGAGCCAACATGCTCTCAGTTCTCAAGCCTACTCAAGGCAATACCAAAAATATCTTACATCTTTTGGCCTTCCGTGGCCCAACTTACAAATTGAAACAGGGGTATCTCGTACCCAACCTATAGGGCCTTCGTGTAATAGGAATAACAGTTAAATAAATGGCCCGAACACAAATGAAAGGAGGCTAATGCTTGCACTCCTAGATATGAACACTTAGAACTTAAGGGGCACTAGGCCAATGAAACAGGAGCTATTCCCAAACTATGGAGGTGACTCGTATAAGAATAAATTAGAATATTAGGGAAGGGAAGAAAACCAGTTTCAAAACATAGTCACCTCAGACCAATATGAAGGGGAGCTCAAGAGGGTACATCACTCTCTATCCCCGATTTACAGTTAAAGATTTTATGACGTTTTACATTAGCCGGCAGAAGGTTACATTTTTAGGAAAACTAGGTTACATAGTTAATGTTTCGGACCTTTCCCTCAGGTCAAGCTGCGGAGCTAGCAAGAAGGTAAGATGTTATGTGGCCATTACCTTGCTGAAGAACTGCTGCCTGATGAAAGAGGCGCCACCCACCTACTGCTTTGACACACACACTAGGTCAGATGACGATCAATTGGCCAAGAGACGTGAAAATCCGCAGTTTATAAACCCTCGGGGAAAGTTCGAGACCATTCCAGATTAAACTAGCCACACCCTCTCACATTTATTGGGTACTTTAAAAGTTACACTCAAAATCGAAGAAGGCGGCGGTGATAGGTTGAAAATTAATTACAGAAATTTGGGATTGGCTAGATTCAAAACTGGTGGAAAGAAAAGATAAATATTGCCAACCCAAAAATAAATGAGCATCAATTAGTAAAACAAAAACTTATGGATACAAAACTTCTTTAAATCAAAAGTTCTTTCACTTCGCACCAGTGTGCATGATCATAGTTTTTTTTGCAGTGACATCTATGGAAGAATGTCCAAACTTCTTGATGAATGGTTAACAAAACAAGTAGAAATTCACACAGTAGAGGAAACTTCAAAATAACAAAATTCCATCAGATGTTAGTGGTGACATCTTGTGTGTAAAGTTTTAAGTAGGTCTAGTTTCAAGTTCACGGTTTCTCCAGTAGAGGAGTTCTTTTAGGCGCTAGATTTAAATGCACGGTGTTGGGGTGTACCTCCCGGTACAATTATTATTATGATTATATTATTATCATTATTATTATTATTATTATTATTATTATTATTATTATTATTATTATTATTATTATTAAGAAACGGAATATTTGTTCATCGCAGTAAAATAGAGAAGTGAAAACTGTTTGAACATCCTATAGCAGGCCTGGCTGTTTCATTCTCACGTCTCGCTGATGACAGTAAGAATCCTTGGTTACTGTATTCTGGTTTATGTCAGTGTAGGAATGCCGCCAGAATGAAACCTTGTTTCAGGTGTTCTGGCAAACATCAGGGCGTTCTGGAGAATGTCAGAGTGTGTGGGAAATATTCCACCGTTATGTGAGAAGATTCGAAGACTGCTCGTTAAAGTTCTGCACATGATTGGTCGATTGGATTGGTTCCCTTGTTTTGGAAGGTTGTTGTGTAGAAACTGACGGGAGGGGGTTATATCTTAAGATACAATGTTAGCACCTCACTTCTGGGGCCTGTTTCATAAAACTAACTAATAATATTAGAACTCATAAAACAAATTATTAGTTATCAAAATTCTGTTTCATAAAGATGTATGCATGACTAATAAAATGGCTTCACTAATAATATTAGTTCATTAGTCAGCTGATACAGTTTGAGGTTAGAATCGATTTGTTGCATGTTCTTACAGTAGTTTGTTTACGTTCCTTGCAGTAGGCTAGCGCTTGACCCACTCATACTCTGTGCTTTTTGTGTTTGACTACAACCGGAACCGGCTATTCAGTGCAGTTTCAGATTCTTGTCAGTTTATATAGGCTACAGTGGGTAAAAGAAACGACAATAATGCCAGGAAAGAAAGTTTCCTTAGAAAAGTGCTGGAGTTGAAGGGGCAGTTGTTCAGAGCCTTTTCACTAACCGTGACAAAGGACTCGAAAAGGCAAGCGTGGATGGAACTACGGGATTTTGCTGTGGCTATTGGGCTGGTCACAGCCGACAAAGATCACACTTATGTGCGGGATGCTACTTGGCCTAACATGAGGAGCAGAACAATGGTAAGTTTTAGCTGTTGTTTTTCTCTTAGTTGGAGGTTATGTTAGTGTTTATTTACTAACTTCAAGCCACCCTTTTCTCAACTGGATGTCGATATTTTTTAAAGGGGGAGAGGGGGAAATAAGGAGACTATTAGCTCCGCAGTAGAGTTTACTGTGCTGTATACTACCCATAGTAATTTAACATTATGCATCATACATCCATCCTGTGTGTTTTTATGACTGTGACTGAGCAGAACATAACCTGAAATGAATTCCAGTGATATTTATAAATCTTTGTTATAATATGCAAAAAAGCATACAAAAATTATTGTATACAATAGATGTAGGTAGTACTTTAGTATAGTCAGTTATAACAGGATGTCCTTCTTCTAGACTTACATGGTTTCTTTTATTTACAGGCAAAAGTTGATAATGCTTATCAGACTGGAAGTGGGGGAGGAAGTAGCAAAAAATTAGATGTCATAGACCACCTGGTTCTTGACATTATCGGAAGAGAATCTCCTGTTTTACAGGGATTCGGAACAGAAGATTCTCTTGGAGAAATCGTTCTTCCTGCAATGGGACCAACTTCAGCTTCGACCAGCGACTATATAGTGGCGTTGGAAGAAAGTAGGCCTATATCTGCCACTGAAATTGATGGAAGCTGGCAAAATGGAGAGCTCCAGCATCAGCAGGAGACACCTAAGGCTAGAGGTAAGCTGGAAATGATTTAACTTAAGACTGTATTCTGGTATCTAATTCCACCTCTTGACTGCGACTTCTTTGTGTGACTTTAAACTTACAGGCTCAGGCTGCCCGCTAGTAACCAAGATCTGTTTTCTGGATTACATTTAGTGGAACACTGTACATAATAATGTGATGCTTGAGCATGTTTATCATACTCTGGTATAGTCATCTTGAAACATATTTTGCATGAACACTAATGGCATAAAGAACCTGAAATAAATGTATCATATGTCAAAAAAGCTACACTTTATCATAAAATATCAATCTGTGAAGTGGATCATCACCAATCCCATTGTACACAGCCACTACAACCAACAAAAATTGACTACATTGCTCACAGCAAGCCATCAGTCATTCTTCTAATGCCTGTGCTCATCAGGGAGCCTTTCTTGAAATTGGCACGAGTGAGCATACCAGTTTTAAACACGCTCATAACAGAAATGTGTGGATTAGTGTTCAGAAACTTGGCTACGTTCCCAGTTACTGTCGCAAATGGAAGTGTCGTTAAATATGTAAGCTGGTCAACTAGTGTGTACAAAAAAAACCCACCACTGACACAGTCCTTTATTTGTAGAATTCTTTTCTGTGATAACTCCCTTTTTCTATAATATTTTCTCCTTAATAGCAAGGGAAAATCTGGGACAAATATTCGTTTATAGGAAGGGGAGTTAGGGATTGGAATAACTTACCAAGGGAGATGTTCAATAAATTTCCAATTTCTTTGCAATCATTTAAGAAAAGGCTAGGAAAACAACAGATAGGGAATCTGCCACCTGGGCGACTGCCCTAAATGCAGATCAGTAGTGATTGATTGATTGATTGATTGATTGATTGATTGATTGATTGATTGATTGATTGATTGATTGATTGATTGATTGATTGATTGATTGATTGATTGACAATACTTGAGCACCTCTGCGGTATGTAAATTATATGGGCAGATTTTAAAACATTGGGCGTTTGAAAAAAAAAACATTAAGAAGATAAGAGTTATTGTCTTTTTAATCTGTAATATTATAATTTAAATTTTGGTTCAATGATTACAAGGCAATTAGGCCTACAAATTTATATTATTATTCCTAGCATTTACCCATTGGTCCAAGGTCCGCCATTTTGCACGATCTTGGGCATCGTGTGGTCTTAACATGAGAGTCTTCGTATCATTTACTGTGTCATGCCAGCTTTGCTCTGGACGTTCGTGTGGACGTTGCCCATTAATTTCAAAGGAGTGAGTTAAATTGGCTCCGGGCGAGTTGGCCATGCGGTTAGGGGTGCGCGGCTGTGAGGTTGGATCCGGGAGATAGTAGTTTTGAATCCCACTGCGGAAGCCCTGAAGATGGTTTTCTGTGATTTCCCATTTTCACACCAGGCAAATGCTGGGGCTGTACGTTAATTAAGGCTACAACCGCTTCCTTCCAACTCCTAACCCTTCCCTATCCCATCGTCGCCTTAAGACCTATCTGTGTTGGTGCGACATAAAGCCGCTAGCAAAAAAAAAGAAAGTTCCAGATGCGGCACACAGGATATGACCGTACCATTTGAGATGCTTTTCCTGTGCTTTCTCAGTGACGGGTGCAATGCTCATTTGCTAGTGAATGGTGTCATTTTTGACATGATACAAGTGTGATGCCTATCAACAGCAAAGCGTATACATTTCCATATTATACAATTTATTAACTTCATTATATATACCCGCATTGACTTTTGCTCACCTGTAATGGAGTGTGTTCCACCTTCCAATACCTATTTTATTGTAGGCCTTTATATGTTTAGGATTAACACATTACACACGGTATTGATAATATTTAGGACAAAAAATAGCTGAAGATGTCTCTAATAGAGACTAAAACATAATAGCCAAAGATGTCTCTATTACAGATTATTTATAAAGGCTGGTGTTTAACAATTTATTCCTGTCATTAGTCTCAGGGTACCCATTTTCTGGAAAAATAGGGAAAGCATGGAAAACACAGGGAAATGACTTGTTACATCAAAATTAATCTTTCAGTGTAATACTGTACCCAAACGTAATGATCGAGGGAGACTGATATTAGGCGCGACACGAGCCGAACGCAGTGAGTAGTATTTTGAGAGAGAGATAGAGACAGATAGTGAACACATGCGGTAATGAAGAAGAGTGAATGAAAAAGAGAGACATACTTGCACGAACCGCTCAAATGTTCCATCAGCCGTATTCTTCCAAATACAGTGTGTCCCACTCCCAGCATGGCCAGGAGACTACATGCATGTTCTGAGCGGTATATTCATAACCTTCTGCGTATTCTGTGTCCACTATTACAACATTTATTGCTTACTCATGCATCCAATAGCCTTCATCATGAACACTAACCTCTTTAATTTCACTATGTACGGAGGATTTTGAGATACCGACTTCTTGTGCAACACATTGTACAGATGTACTGGGAGATCGTACGAATGATGTGTTAATGTCGATATTTTTTCTAATAGAATCCTTCGTTTCAGTTTAGGAATCACAACATTAAGTGATCTTGTTAATTTATTCACGAGATATCTGTTTCTCTACCTGGAAGAGGAACCCCAGGAAATCTCTTCTGAAATTGCCTACTCACCTCTTTATGAGTCGGTTTTTACATATGTGTCATACATAAGAATTCTTTGTTCAAGTATGAATTTAACTGGCATTTCAACATTGTGATAATGTAATTAATCTAATTAATTCTACTGTAATTCAGCCCGACGCGATCTTGTAACAAATGTATCGCTTCACGGCTTCCCACAACACACAAACTCGAGTACTATATGCAAACTTTTTCTTGAGCCCGATTTTTACGGGGTGAGGGGTAAGTAGGGAGCGCTGATGGTTCCGGTTATACTGCCAACTGGGTGGAAATGAAATCTGAATTGAATCGATAATATGATCGATCGATATGAATTTTCTAAACATTTATTATCTTACGCCAACAACTCTGTTACACATATATTATTTAACATTATATAACATTTCTCGATGCGAATCTTGTTCCTAGCATGAATTATATAGTTTGGCTTTGCTGTGTAAACATCAGTACTAGTTTGTAAAGTGTACGCCAGATCTCGCACAGCGATGCATAGTTTGTAATAATAATAATAACGTAAATGTTTCCACCTTTTCAATACAATATATTCACAAAATTACAAAATTATACGGTACTAGTTTCGACCCATCTAGGGGTCATCATCAGCCGTATTGGAGCAAAGATCATTTGTGGCAATATGGATGTCGAAGATAACCGAGGTCTACCGATTCAGCACTAGGGAGCTCAGGGCTCAAGAAAGGGTTTGCATATACTAACTGACCTCCTCATGGCACTGCAGCGAGTCAGCGTGAGGTTATGAATACACCGCCCGGAGTGTGCATGTCGACTACCAGCTCCGCTGGGAGCGTGACACACTGTACCAGCTTCTCCACCGTAGCTACCATTGTGGACTTCACTCATAACCCTGGCTGGGACCCTCCGTATTTATTTGCGGATGCAGCCTCTGGAGGTTGGCGGGCTCCCCCGAGGCAATCACAAATCAATGGGGGAAAGTTATTATCTATGAACATTTAATTTTACTATCAAGGTCTGGAATTACGTTTCATTAAGAGTGAATTTTAAGCTACACCACATGTAATACTAGATACATCACACATCTCTTGCACTGCCTCCTTTAAGCGGTTACCACAAGTACCGGTATGTCTTTTTCATTAAATGTCTTTCGCTACCACACGTGCGCACTCTATCTGTCTCCATCTCTCTCTCTCAAACTACTATTCGCTGCGTATGACTCACGTCGCATCTAATATCAGTCTCTCTCGATCGTTCCATCTGGGGTACAGTCTTAGATTGAAAGATTAAATTTGTCCATAAAATGGCTACCCTGAGATCAATAGCGGGAATAAATTATTAAACATTAGCCAATATAAATTAGCTTAACTGTAAGTCTTAACTTTCACCTAATTTTCTCCTTTTTTTTTTTTTTAATAGGTACTGTCAAGAAGAGGGTACTCGTCCAGCATCCCCAGGAAAGCAAAGAAATAGAGTCCCTCAAAAAACGGAAGCTTCAACTTGAAGTCCGGAAGCTGGAGCTGGAGGTGTGGGAGAAGGAAAATTTACTCAATATTGAGCATTCACCCCTCACAAGTGGTGTTCAGGAACGTGGAAAAAAGGAACTTTTTTATTTTTTATTTGCTAGGGGCTTTACGTCGCACCGACACAGATAGGTCTTATGGCGACGATGGGATAGGAAAGGCCTAGGAGTTGGAAGGAAGCGGCCGTGGCCTTAATTAATGTACAGCCCCAGCATTTGCCTGGTGTGAAGATGGGAAACCACGGAAAACCATTTTCAGGGCTGCCGATAGTGGGATTCGAACCTACTATCTCCCGGATGCAAGCTTACAGCCGCGCGCCTCTACGCGCACGGCCAACTCGCCCGGTAAAAAAGGAACTTTCTGTACCAAACAATGAATATTCAATTGTAGAAAACAATGATGGTAACTTTGTTGTGGTTCAGCCTCAGATATAAAAAATGTAAATAAAAATCATAAAAAGCACAAAATTACTGTGTTGGGTGTTCATATGATTTGTCTTTTATTCATCACAGTGTCTGTTCACACGAAGTGGTCATAAAGGAATTGCAGTTTTTCTTGAGCCTGGACTGGAACCTCCTCACCCTCCTGAATATCCTCTTGCCCCAAATGATCCTCTTACATTTCAGGAGCCATGTAGTTATCTAGACGTCTTGACAGGTTACAAAGTACTACACAAGCATTGATAACTTTACAAGCAAAGGTGGGATTTATTCGCATACCAATGCTAAGGACAGGAAATTTTTCTTTAAGGAGTCCTATTGCACACTCTATAACCCTCCTTGTTTTTTTATGTGCTCTTAAAAATCTTTGTTGAGACTGACTAGCAAAATCTCGGATTACTGGTGGTATGAGCCAAGATTTTAAAGGATAGATGGAGTCTCCAAGCAGAACTGCACCAGGGAAAGGTCTCCAGCCATTAGCCATCCTATTGTTCAAGCCACTTAATCTTAGAACCCTAGCATCGCTGACACTGCCAGGCCAGTTTGCACATACATAGTAGAATTCTAAATTTGGCCCACATACTAGCAGAACATTCAAGGAATGTTTCCCATGTCGATCAACAAATGCCGGTTCATATGCACTTGGTGCATCAATTTTGATAAGTGTTCCATCAAGTACTCCACAAATTAAAGGAATACCACCAAGTTCAGTGAATCTGGCAACTACTTCACCACAGTCAGCTGGCCAACGTACAACATCCTGAAGAAGAGTGTCATTTATCGCAGTCACAACTCTGCAGACTGTTGCTTTTGAAACACCATGCATATCAGAAATACAATGATACTGTGCACCACTACCTAACCAGTGTAGTGCAATCTGAAGCTGCTGTTTTGAGGTTAGTGCTTCATTCTTTGCAGTGGGAGATTCTAAGATATTACCAATCCTATCAAGCACATATTCAAATGTTCTGTAATCTAACCTAAATCCCTCATTGTATTCATATGATTGTTCCATACCCGTATAGGCTGTTCTTGGCCTAAAAGTTCTTGGACGGCGAATATAAATTCTCTCCTCATCACTATTTGAATCAGAGTTAACCATTTCACTGATCTTCACAATTTTATGCCAATATATCAATATACCACACACTTTGGTTTCACTAATAATATGAAATATGAGTCAAAATACACTAATAGAAATAATCCCAATAATATGAGTAAATTTTATTAGTTATGTTGTCTATGAAACAATTTACTAATATTATTAGGAACATCTACTAATAATTTAGACTCATAAACTAATAACTAATATTATTAACTAATAATTTTATGAAACACAATACTAATATTATTAGTTAATATTATTGGTTTTTACTAATAATATTAGTGAAATATGTTTTACGAAACAGGGCCCTGGAGTACTCCATTCGACTAGCTGGTCGATCGATGTTTCGAGTGTGTTCCATTTAGAGTGTTGTAAGAATCCTTCCAGAAATCGATAATTCTAGGCGGTTGATCGAACAGTTATATATATCGAGCTGTCAGTCAGTTCAATCACGGCCGACTGAATCCCTCACTGCGATCCTTATACTAGCCTTGACAATCACTTGTGAAGCCCAGCATAAAGCTGTAATTGGAAAGTTTCACCGTATTCCCGATAGGGCGCTGGCCCCCTAAGTCACAGACGGGAAGCTGTATACTGCGAATTACCGCATTTTCAGTTTTATTTATATTGTTTTGCTGTCGTAAGTGTCGGTAATGTGTTCGCAATGAGGGCATTTGTTCGCTTGTTATTGAGAGTTCATAATTATGCACTAATTAGTTTATTTTTTTATTTTTATTTTTTAAATTGTGTTGACAAATTTTGGAATTTGTGATTTTGTGCGCCTTTTTGTACAGAAATTTTCTGCAAACAAGAACAAATGTAATGAGTGGCTCAAAGTGATTTCTTGCCGTAACTTTGTCCTAAGCAAGAAATCTAATTTATGCACTAATTTGTTTTTTTTAAATTGTGTAATGTAGTGATTTGTTTTTCTTTAACTGTGTTTGAAAATATTCAAACATGTATCGCTGTGTGCCTTTTTGTACTTCGAACAGGAAAAAGAACAAAGGGACACTATCATTTCATGAATTCCCTGTAGATCAGGACAAAACTAAGGAGTAGCTCAAAGCAATTTCTTGTGATAATTTTGTCCCTAACACTAATTCTGCTTCTTCTGTTGTCTGTAGCCTTCATTTCAAAGATGATGATTATTCATTTGTAGGCAAATGTAGAAGAGTACTAAAGGAAAGTTCTGTACCTCCCCTTATAGGGGACTAGTACCAAGAGTCCTAGAAGAACAATTATTAGAACCGCCCACCCTCACCCAAGAAACACAAATGAGTTGAAGCTGCTCATCATTTTCAGAATCCTGATGCAAGCCCTTCAATAGCCAATAATGAAGGTACAGGCAATTTTGAATCTAAAATTGATATAGGGGCACCCAGAGTGATGCCTTGAATATTGAGGAAATGCGAAGAACTATGAACCGGTTGTGTGTGAAGGTAACTCGACTAAACAGCACTTTACAAGAGAAGCAGAAAGAACTGACGAGGGCAAGAATAAAACTGAATGAGATTGAAAATTATAGTTTTTACAGGGCATTAATAGTCTTGAAGAAAGATGCTACAGAGGGCAACATCCATGCCAAATTCATTTTAGAACAGCTTCTTATGTCCCATAAATGCAGGCCAATTTGGAGTAGTGACATCTTTAGGGAATGCATTATTTTTCAGTAAAGGTTATTTGCATGTACACACCAGAGAACTCTTAAAAGTACCATCCACAAGAACTATCTGCAGATATTCTGGTGACAGTAATTGTGCCGCTCGTGTCACTAAATTTATTAAGGATAGACTGACCTTGCAGGCAAAAGATCTGCATGAAGTTGAACGCTTTTCTTTCTTGATTGTAAATGAGGCTGCAATCAATCCTAAAATAATTTATGATAGGAAACTTGACTGTTTTTTTGGGTACAAAGAAATAATCCCTGAACTTGACTGTTTTTTTGGGTACAAAGAAATAATCCCTGAAAAGTCAAATGAAGACAGCAA
Organism: Anabrus simplex; assembly: GCF_040414725.1. Classification (NCBI taxonomy): domain Eukaryota; kingdom Metazoa; phylum Arthropoda; class Insecta; order Orthoptera; family Tettigoniidae; genus Anabrus; species Anabrus simplex. The sequence continues at coordinate 206,792,697 of NC_090270.1, read as the reverse complement.
ACCCAAATACCAGACCATCGCTAATAGAGTACTGTGTTTTGTGTTAAGGGGCCTTTCCACAAATTATCAAATAGCATGTGCTTTCTTCTTCATAAAACAGTTGTCAGGGTGAGAATTACATCAACTGGTGTTGAAAGTAATTGAAGAGGTGGAAAAATGTGGTTTTGTTATCATTAGGATTGTGTCTGACAACCACAAAGCCAACACTACCACGATGAGGCATTTAGGAGGAGGTACTTTACAACCAGTGGTTGAACATCCATTCGATGAAACTAGGAAGCTATTCCTTAGCTTTCATCAATGTCACATCCTCAAAAACATAAGAACACAGTTTCTTGAACAAGAGATGACTGATGGCATGGGGATAATATCAGCAAAATATTTGACCATTCTGTATAAAATGCAGAAGGATGAGATTGTGAAGCCTGTGAGACATCAGACAAAAAAAAAAAAGTATTGAGCCGAATCCATTTGAAAAGAATGTCAAACGCGCCAAAGAAACTTTCTCACCAGCAGTCATTGGTGCCATTACTGCTCTGAAGGAAAATACAAGTGCTCACCCAGAGGCACACAAATTTAAATATGCAGATGCAATCTTACTCTTCATGAAATATGTTGACAAATGGTTTGCCATACACAATATTAGTAATGCATACCAACATCTGCAGAGCAGAAATTGAGATAAGGAGCATTTCTTCTCATTGAATGACCATCGTCTGGATTGGCTGGAAAATGATTTCCATTCTTATCTTAAAACTGTGAAATCTGCTAACAGTGTACATGAGAAAGGTTTCCTGACCAGTGAGACATATGAAGCGATTAGACTGACAACCAAATCAGCTGTATAGTGCATAAAATATCTTCTGCAGAATGGCTACCACTATGTTCTGATCCGTGCTTTTTCCAGTGATCCTGTTGAGTCACTTTTCAGCACCTTTCGGCATATGTCAGGATCAAATGATACGCTGGACTCAAGATCAGTAAGTTTCACTTTGCAGAAGATACTGAAAACAGGAATTGTATGCAGTTTATTATTCAGCAACGTAGAGAACTCTGCATCAAACATCACAGATGGTCCAGATCTGGAGCTGATGCCATCAGATGCATCTGACTCAGAGGAAGAAAGGCCTGCCATTCCTGAAACAGTTATGAGCATACTACAGGAGCCAGGTTAGCATTGGCCTCTTAAGAGAAGTACAAAATGCAGTGGCGGCTCGTGGATATGAGCGGTGGGGGGCGCGCCTTAGTTTCATAATTCCATAATATATCTCAAGTTCTTCAAACCATGTCATCAAGATACACACTTCGAACACTATACGGTGCAATGCATATGCAATTATATTATTATTATTATTATTATGCGTGAATGGTCCCTTTTGGAACACACGAAGCTTTATTTATGATATGCTTTCATCTGTTGACTAAAGATCCTCTTCCTTTCTTACGTCCACTTGGTACCTGCTCTTTTTGGTACTTCATTCTCTGGAGTAACTTCCCACGTGTCAATTTTCTTTCTATATATGTTTCGATTCAAAATGTCTTCGGGTTGAATTTGTGCATTCTTCATGTCCGCTTTTGTTTGTATTATTATTATTATTATTATTATTATTAATATTTGCCTGTTCTTGTCCACGATCAAATTATGTTTACGAATAGTTTCGCTGTAGTGATCACTCAAACAAGACACAACATTGACTTTACCAAGCATTTCAAAGTCCATGGTACTATTGATATCACCCCTGTGGTGATCCATTTATCTCCTTTCCTAGAACGGGAGAATAGCAGGCAAGGAATGCAGTAAAAGGTTTCTGAGATATCACTTCCACATATCCGCGCATTCTTGTTATATACGTCAGGAGAATTAATTTGTCTTTGGAAAGCTCTATTTTCATTTTCCTTGGTCTCCGGTCTTTTCAACGAGAAGTCTGGTGTCGGCCTACCACACTCCTTCAGTTCGACTTTCTTCTTGATAGAAAGAGCAGAAAACGTTAGTTCTTTAATATGTTCGATGGTAATCATACTGTACGAAATGCAAACATAACACTACGCCTACATATAAATCACAACCTTTCTCCTAATTTCACCTCGTCACAGTCACCTCACGATATCATTCATCAACACACAGCTAAACATCTTCATAAAAGGAAAGAAAAATTCCACCTAATCAATACATTTATTTTCTTGTAAACTGTTACAATCTAGGACCAGTTTCGACCCTTCATAGGTCATCCTCAGCTATATCAGAATCACATTTGCATTTCTATCTTATACCTCTGAAAGACCTTCATGATGTATTGTTTCATAATTTTTCAGTGAAAACTTATCTAAAAACTTACAAATTTCTAAGCGTTGTGTTAAATTTAAAAATTAAAATTACAAAACTTTGTCTATTATATACATGCCCTTGGGCTGACAGAATGCATCCTTGGGTTGATTAAGCACATATCTTAAGTATTGCTTACTCTGTTGAATCGAAACCCTTTTATACTTATGTACAATCGTGAATAGACTATCAGTAAAATTTGATAAATAAAGCTTGCGTGATAATTATAATAAAATATCATGTTACATCTTTATACCTTATTGCTGGAGTGATATTATTTTAGGCAAAATATAAATGCGTGTTGACCTCTATAAAATATTTTTACATAAACACACTAATGCAATAAGTATTTTAGACTTTAAAGTACAGACTTTAAAGTACATTAGTGTGTTTATGTAAAAATATTTTATAGAGGTCAACACGCATTTATATTTTGCCTAAAATAATATCACTCCAGCAATAAGGTATAAAGATGTAACATGATATTTTATTATAATTATCACGCAAGCTTTATTTATCAAATTTTACTGATAGTCTATTCACGATTGTACATAAGTATAAAAGGGTTTCGATTCAACAGAGTAAGCAATACTTAAGATATGTGCTTAATCAACCCAAGGATGCATTCTGTCAGCCCAAGGGCATGTATATAATAGACAAAGTTTTGTAATTTTAATTTTTAAATTTAACACAACGCTTAGAAATTTGTAAGTTTTTAGATAAGTTTTCACTGAAAAATTATGAAACAATACATCATGAAGGTCTTTCAGAGGTATAAGATAGAAATGCAAATGTGATTCTGATATAGCTGAGGATGACCTATGAAGGGTCGAAACCGGTCCTAGATTGTAATAGTTTACAAGAAAATAAATGTATTGATTAGGTGGAATTTTTCTTTCCTTTTATGAAGATTGGTAAATGTCAATACGGAAAATGAAATTCATAAATCAACACAGCTAAACATCGCGCTCTCCAGTGTGTATGGCCAACATGAGTCAAGTGCGAGGAGACAGTAGTTACAGTCATTACTCGTTTCGTTAGTTAATAATCCTAAAAACTACAAGACTATTTTAAATATATACCGGCACATTTAACTCAGGTAAGTGCCTCAGTAAAATAGTTCCTAGTTTTAGGAGAGAAATGGCACAAACTGACCCCTGTTAAATAGAAATCAAATCAGCAATGTTTCGGGTAGGTTGGCTGCAACCATTGGCCGCGGCAGAAACGCGCCGGAATCTCCGTTAGAACAGCACATCTCTACTGTGCCTCTGATTGGCTCCCTCAAGGCCAGTCGAGCGAGACTCGGAGTATTTGGTCCGCTCTGAGAGAGCGCCCTCCTGCGCCGGGCCAGCAGCGCATCGGGCCGCAGTACAGTACAACTCGCGCCCTTGATAATAATAGTAAAATATTTCGCTTGTTAACATTTAAGATTAAAATTCCCTAATTTAATGGAACCCTGTGGGGGGCGCGCGCCTTAGCGCCTCCCAAACGAGCCGCCACTGACAAAATGAAAAACTTATTATAATATTAAGTTAACATTATTTAAGAAGTTTTGTTTCATTTTCAGCATCACCACTGCCAACCATGAAGACTGCAAGCCTGGCGTATATTGGTGGCTACACAGTGCGAGCAATAGAAGAAAGAGTTCATTGTATGGAATGTCTGAACTGCATTTCCCACAACTCCAACAATTTTCCCCTGATGAGTCTTATTTCAAATCAAGATGTGGGAAATCTGTGTTATCCCAAACCTACATTTGTAACAGTATTATCTATTCTTCAATATTTTGTTGAAATAACAGCACTGTATCTTTCAAGCAAAAATGTGTTGGAAATCATATGTTCACTTATTGTCCCTTTACTAGCTAGGTGCCCACTTCTTCAGTGCCCAATTCGTAATCAATTTGGTCACGAGCGACTTGCCAGCATTATTGCTGAGAAATTTGTCGGACCACTTTTAGACATTATAGCAGAAACTGTCGCTGAAAAGTTGGTGGCATCAAAGTATATTTCACACAAACCACTTAGCAGGAAAATCCTCAGAGCCTGACATAACTGTGCAGTGACAGAGATGTGCTTCATTGATGTGCTACAGTTACATAATAATAATAATGTTATTTGTTTTACGCCCCACTAACTACTTTTTAAGGTCTTCGGAGACGCCGCTACAATTACACTGTCATCAAACATCATTTAGGGCTGTCTTACAGGTGGCAGATTCAACTGCTTACCTAGTCTTTTCTTAAATTATTTGAAAGAACTTGCACATTAATCAACCATTTTCCTTTATAAATTATTGTAGTACAATCTCTAATTCGGATCCCACTGGTGTCTTATTGGCCATTTTTGTTCTGTACTTAACATCTCTTCAACACGTAGTAAATGTACGTAACATGACCTAATATGTTGAAAGTCGGTTTCGATTCCATTGAAGATTATTTATCTAGTAATGTCATTCCATGTTATCTCTCCAATGGCAGCTTGTAATGTACTGTTTAGTCGAGCAGGTCCCTAGTTTTCACAAACCAAAGATTGCTACATTTTTGTAATGCTACTCTGTTGTCTGAAATCATGCTACTTTCCTTTGGATCTCTTCCAGTTCCCACATCCAGTAATCCTGGAGTAGGTCCAATACACTGCAACCATACTGTAATTGCGGTCTTACCAGAAAGTTATGTGCCATTCTCTTTATGTACTTACTACAACCCATAAATACCCTCATACCGTATGTAGAGATCTGCAACATTTGTCTTGGTTATAAAAACTTCAGTTTTGATGATATCTGTAAACATTTGCTTCCATTATCAAAGTCTTTTTGGAGTTATTCACAATTCCCATAACTTATCTACTACTCTATACAGTATAACATCATCAGTCTGAGATGAGCAGTATGTCGTTACCTGTGGACAATATCATTTTACTGATTTCTCTAAATCAAGTAGGCTATTTAAAAAAAAGATGTTAGATGAGTCAATACAGTTATTGAGAAAGTGGTTAATATTCCAGTTTTAAAACTTCAGTTTGAAGATATCTGTACACATTAGTAGCACAGAGATAAGTAGGTATGGTATTTACAATGCTCTGAATTATTCTGTAATGTTAAGTGATGTTAACTAAGTATTGTATTTCCTTTCATAACCATTCCTTTTAAAACTCTTGTTAATATTTCAATTGTAAAAACTAGTTTTTAAGATATCTGTACAGTTTTACTACCAGAGAGAGATATATGTGTACTGTCCATCCCACAACACTGTCCAGGTCTTCTTGAAGTTAGCTCACATTCCTGTAACTTATGAACTCTATACAGTATAACATCATCAGTCTGAGACTAGCAGTAGGCCTACAGCATTTCATGTGAACAACATTATTTTACTGGTTTCCCTCAATCAAATACTTTTAAGAAAATGTAAGAGGGGTCAGTACAGTGTTTCTTTTGAGAAAATTATTGATAATATTCCAGTTCTTAAAACATCTGTACCCAATATTACCAGCGAGATAAAAAGGTGTGCTACTTACATGTGTTCTGAATTATTCTTTTCTGTGTTCATTGGTTTCTGAAATAATGGTATTAGGTGGTAAAATTTGTAATCTTTTAAGAAATCACTTCAAAGGTTTTGCATTTTTCACAAATCATTTATTGCCTCCCACTACAACAAACAAGCTGACACAAAGCTGAGAACATTACATTGAAATGTACAAAAACATAATCTGATGAATTCTGATATTGTTGAGATTTGCTTACAAATTAATTTTAAAATGCCATTTTCACTGTGGAACTACTAGCATAAAGTGAAGACATGCCGGAAGCAGAAATGACATTACAAGCACAAGGATGACTGAAACACCAAAGTTTGTATTACACAACCACCCTTTAGTTAGCACTTTCAGATTAGTTTTCCAATTCTATTTTCTGGTATTTATTACCCCTACATTTTTTTTCATTGAATAATCCTTTAGTGGGAGTCATATTTGCCATATGATAGCAACACAACACATTTTTATCCAAGATAATCTGAACTTTAATATAACATTTAAACACTGACAAGTTGGAACCATTACTGTTATGACAGTAAGGCCAATGTATGAAGCGAAGTGTTACCTTTGCAATGAACAGTTTACCAATTATTTACTCAAAATACTTTTCTCTCACCGAATGTTTATTTGAAATTCTAGTGCAGTGTATGGATGAAATTTAATCTGAAAACTATATATATTGAAATTAAAATTTAAACATGTTTAACATGTTTTTTCTACTTAAATATTCATGTATGGATAAGACTTTTATGTTTTGACCATGCCTCCTTTCTAACAGCAGCACTTGAAGAACTTTAAAACTCTAATTGAACAATGACTCTATTACTCAAGATTATCATCAGAAGAGAAAAGTATTGTAGTAAGTTCTGTTATGTATCTAAATACTATGCACAGTTACTATTATTCCTCACAGTTAAGGAATGTGAGTTGGACAACTCCATCAGTCCGCAGTTTCATTTCATGACATTATTTTGTCAAATATAAATGAAACTAGCCTTTAGGATTAACCTATTAATCTTTTTTAACAGTATTAGTCAATGTAACATAATCCTTCATTCCTCTAAATTACGATAAATCAGCAATCAAAGTCAATATCAGAACGTCAGCTGGACCACTCCATCTCAAATATCAGATCAAAAATTAGATGGATGGCTTTTCCAGCGTTTCGTCTTACGTCTGACACTGACTCTTCAGAGTGGGATGTGTCAGACCCTACCCACTGACGCTGGGGTGTATATGCAGTTATCAGACTGTGCTTCATAAATAAGCTTCTGATAAGTTCACCTGCATACACCCCAGCGTCAGTGGGTAGGGTCTGACACATCCCACTCTGAAGAGTCAGTGTCAGACCTAAGACGAAACGCTGGTTAATAGAGCAAACGCCGGAAAAGCCATCCATCTAATTTTTGATCTGATTTTTGATATGCTCTATTGGTGGAAAAGAATCTAATTCCCTCCATGGGAACTTAGAATTTCCACTCCATCTCTCCGCATTTTCATTTTACAACATTATTTTGGCAAATATAAACGAAACTAGCCTTTAGTATTAACTGATTAATCTTTTTAACAGTATTAGTCAATGTAACATAATCCTTCAATCCTCTAAATCGCTATAAATCGACAATCAAAGTCAATATCAGAACGTCACCTGGACCGCTCCATCTTTTTTTTTTTTTTTTTTTTGCTTTACGTCGCACCGACACAGACATGTCTTATGGCGACGATGGGATAGGAAAGGCCTAGGAATGGGAAGGAAGCGGCCGTGGCCTTAATTAGGGTACAGCCCCAGCATTTGCCTGGTGTGAAAATGGGAAACCACGGAAAACCATCTTCAGGGCTGCCGACAGTGGGGTTCGAACCCACTATCTCCCGATTACTGGATACTGGCCGCACTTAAGCGACTGCAGCTATCGAGCTCGGTGGACCGCTCCATCTCTCCGCAGTTTTATTTCACAACATTATTTTGGCAAATATCAATGAAAGTAACTTTTAGGATTAATCATTTTAACAGTATTAACCTATGTAACACACTCCATGCCTCTAAATTACGATAAATCGCCAATCAAAGTCAATATAATTCATAAAAAAGTATGCATTTCTACCGCAAATAGCTAGGCCGCCAGCGCCATGTGTCGAGCTGTGTAACTACTCCGATTACAGTGCGTGGACCCGATTGTCAAGGCCGGTAAGGAACTAGCTAGAGCGACGCATCAAGTCGGCCGTGGTTCAAGAGTGTGTGTGTTATAGTGAGCGAGTCAGTGTTGTTGATATCCGTACTTGTCAGAATCGACTTCAGAGTACTCCGCTATTAAGTGTTGTAGTGTCACTTGCTATTTTGTGTAATTGTGTGTTGTGACTTACGGTGACAATAAAGTTAGCCTCCAGTCAACCATAAACATCCATACACGCTGAGCTAGCCATTCTTGGGTAAGTGGGAACGGCACTCCACTGCACATTCCACTTATGAAATCACGATCAGATATTCCGCCTACTTTTTTTTTTATCAAGAATTGTTAACATCGTCACGCCACCAAGACGAACTCAATACCATTTTACTGGAACCCTCACTCATGTTTAACATATGTTTATCAATCGCCTTCATTCTACTAGAACTAAATATTGTGCTCCATATCACCAAGTTTCTACCGATACATCGGCAAACTGTATGTCAACACATCATCATCACGTTAAGAAGGACTCTATTACCAATTTTATTGAACCATCTCGTGGGGACGGGAGGAATCCTAGTAACTACAGGCCTATCTGTATTCTTTCCATAATCTCCAAAATATTAGAAACTATTGTTAAAAAGAGACTTCTCACTTTTTAAACAAAAATAATTTCTTTTACAATGCACAATATGGCTTTCGTGAGAACTCTAACACTGAAATAACAACCGTAGATCTCATAAATATGCTGCAAGAGTCAATAGATTTTAATAGTTTTGCTGGTGGTTTGTTTATAGATCTAAAGAAGGCCTTTGATACAGTAGACCATGAAAGACTGTTAGCTAAATTAGAGAGAGCAGGAGTTCGTGGTGTTGCATTGAAGTGGTTTGATAATTATCTGTCCGATAGAAAACAGTATGTAGTGCTGAAGAACTGTAGGAGCTCAGCAATTAGGGTAACCCATGGCGTTCCACAGGGTTCAGTATTAGGGCCGATTCTCTTCCTAGTCTACATCAATGATATTGCAACTTGCCGCTTGAAAGGACGTATCACACTGTATGCCGACGACACAAACTTGTTCTATACTGGTAGTAATATAGACTCCATTGTTAAGGATTTGCAGGAATACCTCAATACTCTGTGCTTTTGGTTTCAAGCAAATAAATTAACTATTAATGTGCAAAAGACTAATTATATGATAATGACAAAACAAGGTCAGAATGAAATCCCACACAGTAAAATATATATGCCGAATACTGAAATAAAACTAGTTAGAACTGTCAAATATCTTGGGTTGGTGATTGATAGGAACTTGAACTGGACAGACCATGTTGAATACATTACTAAAAAGATCACACCTGTTGCAGGAATTTTAAAGAAACTTAGTTATCTTATCCCAGAACATCTTCTAAAACACATCTACTACTCTTTAATTCATAGTCACCTACAATATTTGAATGTAATCTGGATGCGCTGTAAGAAATCCGACTTGAATGAGCTAATGGTAGTACAAAATAGAGCTGTTAGAAATATACTTAATCTTCCCTACTTAACTCCAATAAAATATCTATACCTAAGTGCTAAAATACCACCCCTAAGCATGAGTGCAGAATTCAATACAGCTGTACTCTTGTATAAAATAAAACATAAATTTATACAACACAACACTACATATACTCTGAATTCTGACAACCATCCATATAGTACTAGGCATGCAAATGACTTTGCCTTATACAATGTTTGCTCTTATAAATATGGTGTAAACAGCTTGAAGTTCTCTGCGATCCAGTTATTTAATAACATCCCTGTGGAGATAAAAACAGCACCAACTTTGGCAAAATTCAAACAAAGAGTCAAGCATTATTTTTGGGAAAGGTACAGTGCTGTTTAAATCAAAATATCAGATGTCATTTAAGGCATTCTCCCAAACAATCTTGCAAACTGTCCGGAACTATTCTTGTACCTCTACAACTTTTATGTTATGTAAATATAAATACTCTAATCTGTTCTTGTACCTCTGCAACTCTGTGTTATGTATATATACTGTAAATACTCTGTAATCAATTCCTGTACGTCTGCAACTTTTGTGTTATGTAATTGTAAATAATCTGAAATCTATTCTTGTACTTCAGCAACTCTTATGTAAATGAAAATACTCCATAATTCATTCTTGTACCTTTGCAACTTTCATGTTACGTAAATGTAAATACAGTCAGAAATAATTCTCTGTAATCTTCATATTGATGATGTACATATTTTATATATTGTATGTGTTTATGTGTTCAACCATTTACTAATTATCTTATATACACAAACTATATTTTGATGTGTAAGTGCCCGCCAGTATGTAATGTCCTGTACAATTCCTATGTATGAGCCTGCAGGCTCGTTGGAATTAATTGAAATAAATGAATGAATGAATGAATGAATGAATCTCATATGTACAATATTTTAATTTTCACTTTTAACAGTATTCAAGTGTTGTGCTCAGAACATTCCAGGATATTCTTCAACATTTTAACTGACGCATACGGCAGTCTGAATTATTTTTAATGTGTTTTTGTCCTTGTCCTTTGTGCTTAATCTTAAAAACGTTTTGGCTGATGATGTCTACAAGATAGATGAAACATGTTCCGTTATTTTTAAATGTTATTTAAATAATTAAATAAATTATTAATATTAGCATGTTATACAAGTAAAATACTTACAGACAACACCGCCTTTGTTAAGCCCCATTCACAATGCAAAGGTAACGTAAAGGCCGGTCTCCACTGATTAACATTTAACACCAACATGTTAAATTTAACATGTTACAATTGACATGTATATTGTGATTGTGTCTTCCAATTGGCTTTGCATGTTAACTCAGAATGTTGAGGTTAACACTTTTAACATGTTGGCGTGTTTTCCGCTCCAAGTGGAAAACATGTCAAGTCAATTTGTTGTTCGTGAGATGTTGGTACTGCTTCGGCAACTTCCTTGCCGTTACCATGTCAACATATAGGCAAACGACGTGCTTCTCGTGAAGTAGGATTATAGTTAGAACACTCCGCAACACGCATTCTCTTTGTTAAGGCCGGTCTCCACTGTTTAACATTTAACACCAACATGTTAAATTTAACACGTTACAGTTGACATGTATATTGTGATTGTGTCTTCCAATTGACTTTGCATGTTAACTCAGAATGTTGAGTTAACACTTTTAACATGTTGGCGTGTTTTCCGCTCCAAGTGGAAAACATGTCAAGTCAATTCGTTGTTCGTGCGTTGTCGGCACAGATTCGGCAACTTCCATGATGTTTCCATGCCAACACATAACCTAAACGATGAAAACGACGTGCTCCTCATGAAGTAGGATTATAATTACAACACTCCGCAATACTCCTTCTCTTTGTAATAAGCTACAAATACAGTACACGCACGTGTGTCGTTCTCTCTGCACTATACTAAAATGTCAGAAATGGGGTAGAGCAAGGAGATTACTCTGGACTTAATTAATGATATAATAGAAAGGCCTTATTTGTGAGATATCTCATCAGAGGAATACAGATATAAAGCGAAGAAAGCCGACAGTTTCCAGGAACTCAAAAATATCTATAATTGTTCCCGCGAGTAAATCGAAAAAAAAACTAGCGTCCCTCCGCTCCCGGTACAGTCGAGAATTGCAGAAAGTTCAGAAAAGTCGGTAGTCGGGAGCGGACGAAGTTTATACCCTGTACTTCAAAGTGGTTTGCTTTTGAAGCTATGAGCAGAGTGAGGGGAGAAAATGTGCCTAATAAAACTGAATTTCTAAATCATAACAAGAAGCAACAGCGGCAATAACAAAGGCCAGTTCCTCTTCATCTGAGTCCATTGTCCTTATTTAAAAATACTAGACACCATCTAAATGTATTACCATAAATTGATATGATGAACTACCTGTATATAAACAAAGGATGTCAAGTTTAACATGTTTATTAAGTGTGGACACAATGTTAAATGAAACAGTTTTTGACATTTAACATTTAACATGCTGATGGTGTCACCAGTTAACATTTAACACTTTTAACATTTAACATGTTGTTGTTAAATGTTAATCAGTGGAGACCGGCCTTTATAAGCTACAAATACAGTACCGGTACCGGTACGCGCACGCGTGTCGTTCTCTCTGAACTATACTAAAATTTATAGTCAGGAATGGAGTGGAGCAAGATTATTTTGGACTAAATTAATGACATAATAGAAAGGCCTTGTTTGTGGGATGTCTCATCAAAGGAATACAGAGATAAAGCGAACAAAGCCGACAGTTTCCAGGAACTCTAAATTATCTATAATTATTCCTGCGAGTGCTTCGAAAAATAAACCTGGCGTCCCTCCGCTCCCAGTACAGTTGAGTATTGCAAAAAAAAAAAAAAAAAAAAAAAAAAAAATCAGAAAAGTCGGGGGCGGGTGCGGGTGCGGACGAATTTTATACTTCAAAGAGGTTTGCTTTTGAAGCAATGAGCAGAATGAGGGGAGAAAATGTATCTAATAACTGCATTTCTAAATCATAACAAGAAGCAACAGTAGGAATAACAAAGGCCAAATTCTCTTCATCTGAGTCCATTTTCCTTGTTTGAAAATACTAGACACCACCTAAATGTATTACCGCAAATTGGTATGATGAACTACCAATATATAAACAAAGAAAGTCAAGTTTAACATGTTTATTAAGTGTGGACACAATGTTAAATGAAACAGTATTCAACATTTAACATGTTGTTGTTAAATGTTAATCAGTGGAGACCGGCCTTAACGTAAACTTAAAATTAACATTAACTTACAAGTTAGCGGCCATGTTATCTAATGGAACCATGCACAATGCGCCGACGTAAACTCGCACTGCACACTGGGGTCCCATAGACCCAGCGGAGATTTTGATTGCACCGAGCACGATAGCTGCAGTCGCTTAAGTGCGGCCAGTATCAAGTATTCGGGAGATAGTAGGTTCGAACCGCACTGTCGGCAGCCCTGAAAATGGTTTTCCGTGGTTTCCCATTTTCACACCAGGCAAATGCTGGGGCTGTACCTTAATTAAGGCCACGGCCGCTTCCTTCCCACTCCTAGCCCTTCCCTGTCCCATCGTCGCCACAAGACCTATCTGTGTCGGTGTGACGTAAAACAAGTAGCAAAAAAATTTGATTGCATAAGGTGCTACTATTTGTGACTGGATGATTTTATTTCCCACTTGTAAACTCAGTTGGCACCCCTGTGCCACTTTTACCAAGGTATGTCACAGTCATTGAACATTAGCAAGGGAGTGAAAGCAGTAGGGATTTCGGGTAAGCTGAACCCCAGTGTGCAGTCCGTGTTACATTCTTTTACGTCTTGTGATCTGCACTGTTTTAGATACCCAATAGACTTATTGCAGTATTGTTCTGCTGTTTTCATCTGGTGCTAAGGACTTTACATGCTAAGTAGTGGTAATCTAGTATGGCTTCAACATCTAAAATTTTAACGACAGAAGAGGAAACATGCGATGCTCTAAACAGTGTGTTATTAGATGAAAATTCAGACAGAGTGTATTTTGGTGAAGATAGAGGAGAGGAGTGCTGGGGAGGAAGATGATGATCACGAAGCTGTAAGACGGAACATTCGAACTCTAATGAGGAGATTGAGTAAAGGCTTTCTGAATGTCGGCAGCCATTTAGCTACCACACAAATATCAGTTCTAATGAAATAGATGCCTGCATTGGACTATTATATCTTAGCAGTGTTCAGAAGTCAGCCCACTTATGTCGAGAAGAGTTATGGTCTGACAAATTCGGACACTCTGTTTCGAGTTTACTGTGCCCATGCGGCGCTTTCAGATTTTGCTATCGTGTCTTCGGTTTGAAGATAGGAGAACTCTGAAAGAAAGACTAGTATCTGATATGTTTGCAACCATCGGAGGTATCTGGGAGATTTTTATTAGTAATTCTAAGGCATTGTATACTCCCTTTGAATACTGGGCGATAGATGAACAGTTGCTAAACTTCAGAGGAAACTGGCCATTCCGTGTTTATATTGCATCAAAGCCAGGGAAATACGGATAAAAATAGTCATGATGAATGACTCAAAAACATTTTATATGCTCTATGCAATTCCATTTGTAGGGAAGGTACCAATGGAATGAAAAGAAAGTGTTCCTTCTTACTATGTGAGAAAACTCTATGAACCGATACACAGAACGGGAAGAAATATCACCGTGGATAATTGGTTTTCATCCATACCACTGATACAATGACTCGGGACTTCAATTTGACGATACTGGGCACCTTGAGAAAAAACAAACCTGAGGTACCACCCATGTTCCTGGAAGGGAGAACTGTAGGAGAAGCCCTGTTTGTATACAACAACAAAACTCGTGTCCTTTACACAAAAAAGGAATAAAAAAGTAATTCTCATCTTGTCAACCATGCACGATTCATACACCTTTGACGATACCGCAGAAAGACCCGAAATGGTAATGGACAGCCATAATACAAAAGGAGGTACGGATACATTCGATCAACTATGTGGAAATTACAGTACAGCCCGAGCGACAAGAAGATAGCATCTGAGAGTAGTATTTGCGATCCTTGATGAGGCAAATGTAAATGGTATGGTACTCTTTTTCCTTGCAAACTCACAGTTGAAAAACCCTCCGCGGAACTTCATCCACGAACTAGCATGAGGTCTCATTGAATCCCACCTCCAAATCAGAGTAGAGATTGCAACAATGAGAAGACCTTTGAGGGTCGCATTTCAAGAATTACTGGGGATCGAACCGAGACCACAACAACAGAAATGACTTTTGAGGAAACATAGATGTTAATTTTTCCAAAGAAGTAAGGACAGGAAAACCAAATTGACCTGCCGTTCCTGCAAGAGACCAATGTTTGATGAACACCGTGCACAGATATGTGAGGAGTCTGTGTGAAAAACTGACAAGTTCAAAGTGCTGTGTAAGATAAAGAACTGTGATTTTCATGTGCATATTTGCTCTTGATTTCTACCAAAGGTTATTATAAACGATTTTATATCTTATCAATTACAAAACTTATTACTGGTTTTTAGCAAAAATCATAACTTTTCTTTTGTGTTTTTCATCAGAAAATGAATACTATATTACTTTTTGTGTGTTTATAAATAGGTAATTAATTTAAACTTTTCTTTTTGACATCATTCCTAAAGGATAGACTTTAAAAAGGTAACTAGTGGGTAAAGGAAGATTATAAAATTAAATATACATTCATATTTTAATAGTTATAAAATTGGGTCCAGCAGACCCCAGTTTGCAGTCCGCGTCACATTAAAATCAGTGTACATTGGCAGGGTTAACAGCGAGTCCGTAAAATTTAGGGATTGCAAACTCCAAGCTCTTGCGGTTAATTTTACGTTAGCTTTAATTGTAAAGGTGGAACATTTGACCATACCTTTTAAGTAGACAATAAAGTAGTTTACACAAGGAAGTGAACGTGTTCTCGTGTGATATTTATTTACATCAAATAAAATCGTATTTGAGAGCAACAAATTGGCGACCGTGACAGGACACTTCGAGACTCAGCAATGAAGATCGACCAAATGACCATGGCAATTTTACGAAAAGCGCTGGCATCCTGAGGTTTACCGACGGCTAAAAGCAAAGCGGACTTACAAGAGAGGCTGCGCCAGGATTTGATAGAAAACGAGGAGGTCCCAGGCAGTTTCGACTTCGAAGTTGCCTCGGAGGAAGGAACCAACGATCGGGTAAGCATTATGTTCGCACAAGTAACTGCTTTGATTCAGGCCCAGTCTAAAGATATCGAGACCCAGTCTGGAAAACTCGAGGCGAAAATCGAGGCCCAGTCTCAAGAAATAAAGGGCCGAATTAATTCTTTGGTCAAAGATCTGAAAGAAGATATTTCAAAAATTAATGACAAAACCAACAAATTAGAATTAGACGCAGATAAAGTAGTAAGTGATATGCACACCTTGGAAAACAAAGTCGAGAAAGAGATTGGAGAAACTGAGCAGGAAACCAACAATTTTAAAACCGAAGTAGGCCAGAAAAATACGAAGTTTGAAGCCGAGGTTAATAGAAAAATTTTAACCCTGGAGAAAAAACATTTCTGAAGGCAGCAGTCAATCTGGCAGAGGTATGGACATCCCCCTTGGGTAGTGATGTAAAATACCCAGATATTTATAAATCGGGGTAAATACCCAGGGTATATAATCAGATAAATACCCAATTTGGATAAATACCCAGGTATTTTAGACTTTTCATTAAAAATCCTGCGTCGTGGTAAGTTGAACCTTAAAAAAGGGTATCGGTATGCAAACTATTCTGTATTAACTTTTTAGAAATGTAACAACATTAGATAGTTAATAAAATTAAATTTAATTAGAATCGGGATTTAAAAACAGAATTAGAATTGGGAATTAGATCAGGAGATAAAATTCAATAGTTATAATTTGAAAAACTCGCATTGCCCGAGGATGTTAAATTAAAATTTTGGCTGCTACTTGAACTCAGCCCTGGATTTGATTCTTCTGGTTCAAAAGACACATCTGCTTCCAATTCCTCTTGCTGTTGAAGATATTCAAGTGTTTTCTTTTTGCTAGATTTATGAATGGAATGGCCAACTTTTGTACTTACAGTCTTTGGCTGAACAAGAATTTTCTTCATTTCTTCAGGACATTTAAAGCATTTTCTGATATGATTGGTCATTTTATTAATATTAGCATGTTATACAAGTACAATACTTGCAGACAACACCGCCTTTGTTAAGCCCCATTCACAATGCAAACGTAACGTAACATGAACTTAAAATTAAAGTTAACTACAAGTTAGCGGCCATGTTATCTAATGGAACCATTCCAAATGCGCCGACTTAAACTTAACAACGAATCCGTAAAATTAAAGGATTGCAAACTCCAAGCTCTTGCGGTTAATTTTACGTTACCTTTAAGAACCAGCCAATCAGAGCAAATGCAAACATTGTATTTTGTGCACGATATAATGACTTCTTTCGATGAAATACTTGTAATTCTCTTTCAAAATAATCTTTGTGTGTACCGTATGTATGATAAAAGGAAAAAGAATTAAAGACGCTGTACAGAAAAATAATAGCCTACATAGAAATAAATATCCTGTAGCAATGAAATATGACGGTAAATGGCAGGAGACATGCTCGCAGAGCTGGCGAACGGACGAGAGACATTCCCTCTCATGGATAAAACAGTGTCCCTGTATATTTCTTAACATTATGACGGACTACTAGTTTATGAAAACGATATCATCCAAACATACAGATACATACATCTCATCGGGGTGTGATAGCTAGGGTCACAGGAGACCTTACACTTCTTTTTATTAGAAAAGAGGAATCACATCGTAAGATAGTGTCAAACAGTTCACGTTTCATCCAAATGTACAAAACGAACTGATAAGGGTCATTTTTTACAGTAGATTACCGAAATCGCTCTGAGATAACATTTTTTGATTCAATGGATGAACCCATTTTCTGCACCGTTGCTTAGTTCGCCTTTTCAAGTACACAGCTTCCAGAAGCAAAGCAAGAGGTGTTTGAAGTAATATGAAATCCACTACCACGTTGTTTGATTCCATCGAGGTATTAAAATATAAAACTACGAGATAGCCCAAAACTTCCGTGCCAAATAACATGGCAGTGTTTTGATTGGCTGTTGGCTGCTGTGTACTCTTTTACGTACCTCCATTGTGAATATCTCAAATTTTACGTTAATTTTACGGTTACGTTACGTCGTTAAGTTTACGGTTGCGTTTGCATTGTGAATGGGCCTTATTGTCTTTAAATAACTGCCAAGCTGGACCTTTTTCTTTTTTGCCCATATTTCTCACATTAATAGTTCACAAAAATGATATCAAGTGTTTTGACATAAAACATCAACTTAAGCAAAATATCCCTTCATATACAAGTTCAGATAAAAGACTGAAATGAAAATCTGTTGCCACTACAAACTAGCAAATCCACTACACAGAAAAAGTTAGGTTACGTATAGTAGGCATCAAAGAATAGAAAATGGGAGGGAAGTACAATGGTACAGTGTCAGTTTGAATTCTGGGTAGGATAAGCTGAACAGTGTTGGCAACCCACATGCTCGCTGGCATACATCTTAACCCATCATAGAGCCCACATACTACAAAAACTTCCTGACCTGCATTTATATTATTCAGAGTATGATTTAAAAAATATTTAAAATTGAATGAAAAATAACTTAAAGCACTTTTACTAAGACTTTATTTATAAATGTACTTTCTATTGAATATAATTATTTTGTTACCTTTTGAGTTTTGGCATACACATATTTCAATTAATATGCATATAGCCTACTCTTACTACAAAAATAGCTTTTCCCTCCCACATCTTTGTCGCTCATTTCCAGTAGGCTACCGTAAAAAACTCGACCTTCTAAATATCTTAGTATTTATTAAAAATTTAAAACACAAAACAACCAGAAGGTTGTATCCAATACTTTACTTTAGTTCAAGGAAAAACACACACTTTAAGAACTAAGAAAGACAAGATTACAGTGCCAAAACATATAAATACCGAAAAAATACCCGGACGTCGATTTTCCTTTTTTTAGTTTTGAAAGATCAATATTGTTCCTGATTTCAATTAAGGCATCAAATATCTGTGTTTCAGTCCTTGTTTGTCCAACACTTCATCAACACATCAAAAAGTGATGTACAAAGCTCAAAAACAGAATATACCCTCATTTTGGGTATTTAAATGACCACTGGGTATATACCCGAGTAAATACCCAATTTATATTTACCTTCCCACTGGGTATTTACCCGGCCGACATCGCTACTCTTGGGGTACCAATTGATCCCAGAGTAATCAAAGACAGCATACCGGAATTTCGTTGGAGGCTCGAGGAGTGTCCTAAAACATTTCTACTGGGCGAGTTGGCCATGCGGTTAGAGGCGCGCGGCTGTGAGCTTGCATCCGGGAGATAGTGGGTTCGAATTCCACTGTTGGCAGTCTTGAAGATGGCTTTCCGTGGTTTCCCCTTTTCAAACCAGGCAAATGCTGGGGCTGTACATTAATTAAGGCGACGGCCGCTTCCTTCCAACTCCTAGGTCTTCCCTATCTCATCGTCGCCATACGACCTATGTGTGTCGGCAAATACAGTAGAGACAATACGCGACACTTACGGATTTAGCCTTGTTAAAATGGGAGACAATTCGACGGTGGCGCTCCTAGTGACTTGACCTGAAAAGTCGCGCTAAATTCAAATATCAATGAAAATGCATATACGAAAATTGATAAATAAATTACGTCTAGAAAGAAAGTATTATTGAGATATTAACTTCGAATTTGCCAAAGCAATTCTGGATAACTGAATGAAGAATTATTTAAAAGGTTATTATTTAAAGACTGAAATTAGACATATAAACAAGATGTGAAATGGACTGCTGTGAGGTGGCTTGATCTTTCATTTATTCATTACCTTTTTTGCTTTAGCATTCCTGCCTGAACGTTTACTGTTAGATTTGTCTTTTTCTCATTTAAAAGCATTGCATCATCACATTATAACACTTGTCAATAACAATATCGGCACATTCCTTACACGCATGCTGCAATGAATTAACATTTAAAAGCTGGACGATTTTCCTCTTAACATGAAGCCTACTAACAGAAAGAAAATCTATAAAATACCGACTTTAATCTGAGAAGAGGGATAAAAGAAAGAAAAGTATGAAAATGTTGTCGATAGTGATGCTTTGTGGTATATTTACGTACAATTAGAGTAAAAATGTAACATACGCTTGGCTGTATAGTCCAGGATTTCTAAAGTCGCTGACCTGAAATGATCTGAACAGATCTTATAATTCTTATATATGCGTAACGTCCCTTCTTTCTTGTACACCTTATCCAAATCACTTCTGTGACATTTTAAAACACACAGATCACACCTACAACAACACATCGGTATTGAAGGTTAACTGCTGCACTATACAATAAAATATGCGTAGGGTATTATATTTTAAGCCAGTTAAATTATGGGTCGAGCAGGTCAGAAGATTATGTGCTATAAAAATCTCTTTGTCACTGAAAGAATATATATGCAAACACAATATTACTTACATTTTCTTGTTACGAGGCAAACGGAAGAAAGACCGCGGATTCTTCTCTACTTCATAATTAAAGTAGCCAAACACAGCACATACCTTTCCCCTCATGTTGAGAGGAGATATCAAGGAATGACACACGCTACTATTTAATTATGTCAACTCACTGAAAACGCATGAATAACACCAAAACTGCACACACAAATACACGTGCTCTTATGACAGAATCAGTAGTACTCGGGTCTACCCGCTAGAGAGAGCTCTAATAGCTGTCCCTCGATATCTCGCTGAGTGTCACGTATTGTCTCTACTGTATTTGGTGTCGGTGCGCCGTAAAGCCACTAGCAAAACAAAACATTTCTAAAGACATCGGATTATCTATTGGGTAGGACAAATATACCTACAGAAATATACTTGCAGATTGTCAGCCAGCAACTAAAAGCGTCAGCAGGGGCTTGGGTGGCAGAACATTAAAGGGCTCAGCCTTGACTGGGAGGAATTCAAGAAAGAATTCGCCCAGAGATTTGACTCGGATGCTATCCAAACTTCGGTACAAAAATTTCCTAACTGAAGCAAACCCAGTGGAATGAGAGCAGGAGCTTTCGTAATTCAAAAACTCCAGCTATTTAAGAGAGTTTGCGTGCGGGAAAATATTGACACTAGCGTCCCTTATATAACTGAACTGCTGCATGATAAGGTTCGATTGCTTGTTAAGGTGGCACAACATTTAAAGAACTCCATCACATCGTAGCAAAATGAGACGAAGAAACAACGAAAATCTCAATAGCGGAGGAACCCCGGAAATGCTACCGATGTGGGCGGACTGGGCAGACTGCTGCCCAGAAAACTAGCTGGGACCGTTCGATTCGGGGTAAGGATGATTCCGGAAGAAGGAAGAAGCTGGCTAGAAGGTAAACATATTGGTCAAATCTATAGTGATGATGAACCTAATCCACCCCACGTGGCTATTAACTTGACGATTAATGACAAGCTTTCAATCGATATCCTTGACACTCAAGCTTCACACTCGTTTGTGAACATGAATGTGGCAAAATCATTAAGACCTGTTCGTCCTGCTAAGGTAGCAACAGTCAAGGGCGCAACCCATGACACACGTTACAAGATTGAGGGTTGTACCTTTCTTCAAGCCAAATGCTTTACTGAATTCATAGATATACCAGTAAAGATTGTCAAGGATTTGATACCTGACATAATATTAGGACACGACTTCTTAACTAAATATGGGGTAGTGATAGATTATACAGCCAATGAAATATTCTTTGGTAGTAGAAACAGAATTAGGTTGGCATGGGTAGAAAATAAAGCCTTTGAGTTGGAAACTTAAGAAACCAATGTATTGGCCGAACTGAAAACACGGCTGTTAAGGGTGGAGGAGAAGCAAGACCTTGAGAAGTTGATGAATAAGTTCCCTGAGGTCATTACTAATAGATTACCACAATGGTAAAACATAACATCACTTGTAAGGATAATGTCCCAGTTAAACAATCACCTTCCCCACTTAACCCAGATAAACGAAAATTTGTTATAGAAAAAATTCAAGGAAATGGAGAACCAAGAATTGATTGAACCTTCAGTTTCAGGATGGGCTTCTCCAATAGTACTACCTAAGAAGAAAAATGATGATTATCGACTGTGTGTGGACCTACGTCAGGTAAATAACAAGACTATATCAGATGCCTACCCCATGCCGGATCTCCGACATCTGATAAAGCAATTGACTAGGGCAAAAGCCTTCAGTACCCTCGATTTGAACTCTGGCTACTGGCAAGTGGAAGTCGAAGAAGAGTCTCGACCGATGACTGCTTTTTCCACCTCAAGAGGACTCTATCATTTCAGAGTCATGCCCTTTGTTCTTAAGAATGCTCCAGCCACCTTTATGCGTCTGATGGACGAAGTCTTGTCCGGAGAAACATGTGAATTTCGCCAGGTCTAACTAGACGACATCCTCGTGTACAGCAAGACGTTTTCAGACCATTTGGAACATCTAGCTAGAGTCTTAAGAGAGGTTGAGAATACACGGACTTACCTGCCAAGCCAAGAAGTGTCAGTTCGCATTAAACTCAGTTGAGTACCTAGGTCATGTATTGACGGACAAGAGCTTGGAGAGACAAACTGAGAAGAATAGGGCCAATCAGGAACAGGAAAGGCCTCATACGAAACATCAGGTAGTCAATTTTTAGGTCTCTGTGGGTGGTATAGTAGCTTTGTACTGCCCCAATTTTCCCGAGCTAAGCCCAGCCATCGAGCGAGAGATCCCAAGGTGGACCGTTCGATCGTTGGCTATCACTTTCTAGAGGCATTTAAGGGATGTTAGGGATTGATGACCAAGCAGGATAAAAAGAAATGTTAAAACAACACTCTGACATTTATTCACATAAGCAAACAAACAAATAAAATATTCTTGCTGATATTTTTTTCTTTAACAGAGAACTTTCATAATATTGCATTTCTTCCTCGATTTAGAGTGACACGTGTTCTTAATCTCCAGCCTTACTGTGCTGTAATGAAACCAAAGAAAAATTAGGCCTCTTGCCTTTTCAAATCAAAATATTTGACTGAAAGAATTAAGTAAATTAACATAGAAGTCCATAAAATCATAAACAGCTGTCTTGCTAACGAGGGTTTTACAATAAATGTGTTCAAAGCTTTACCAACTCAAAGTAGTCTCAACACGTGGTTTTAAGATGTACTTAACTGAATTCGTCATTTACGGTATTTAATAATAGTCAATGACACCAACATGAACTTCAGTAGAAAATGAAAATTGATTTCAAAATTCTCAAAATTAATTAATTATTATTCTGATTATTATTATTATTATTAATTTCTCATCATTTAATTAGCCCATGTTTCATTGTCACACGATCGTGTTCTTATTAATTTTCCACTGCATTATTTACCTAATGATCGTCATTAGCATTTCAGAATAATTATTTTGAATTAATTATTAATGACTTATTTTCACCATAACTCCAAATTAATCATGCGGCTAACAAATTTCTACCTCTGATCTTTATATTTCATTTCTATTTAAATTAATCTTAAAATATTTCAAATTTTAGAAATTTGCATTAACAACGTGTGAGCTAGTTAAATAAATTTTATTTACAAATCGAGTGCCTTCATAAAGTAACGAGATGATCTTTCCTTTTAAATCTCGCTAATTAAGAAAATAAATTCTTCCTAGTCTTCCTCGACTTAACTTAATCAAACTTTCCCTTAAGGGCATGAAAATTATTTCTTAAGGCAACACACAACGATGCGTGTAATCTGCGTCACAGCGAGTGCGTGACCAGATCAAAATTAAATGAAACCAACATGACACAAGAGAAATATACATATTTACATACACACACACATTCACACTAGGGAAACACGTTTTTATGTACATTATTTACATCGAATCCTGTTTTGGCAAGTTTATTTATGATTTTTATTGGTGGACAGGTCGCGTAATGTCTAGTAGAAATAATCCGTGTACTGAAATTATCCTTCATTTATAGTGGCTAGTGATCGAAGTCATGGGTATCACTTGGTAGAAACACATTTCACATATCAATGTAAGTTCATCTAACTCATGAAATTATAATGGAAGATTCTAGTAAAATCCATAAGCACTACCATCATTTGGGCTACAGGTTGAAATTACCGCAAGCGTGAGCCTTACTTGTATTACTTTTATTTCCTACCTGTGAAATACACTCGCAACACGTGCTCCAATAATTATAATCTATCTTGCGCTCCCAATACACAAGAATAAGTCAAATATCATCATTAAATCATCAACTGCACAATTATACAACAAGTATCCCTCAGGATTGGTCATATTCCAGACCCTTCATGAACAGAGCACATTCAATCTCACATATAAGGACTCTACAGTAATTTTATGGCTCACGAGCGTTTAATTCTGTTTTACCCGATCTTTAGTCAATATTATTATTATTTAAGTGATTATTACATCTACTGATCCTCGTGGAAAATCGTAAAACTAGATGACTTCATCATAAATACAACAAGTGATCTTAAAAGACGCTAGGTTCGACCCTATTCACTCAAAATGTACACGTAAATTTCAGTCCAGTAACTTCCAACATTACAAGGAAAGTAGATTTATCGCGTGGTCAGTGATTATTAAGTATAAAGCTCCTAAGCATGGGAAATCATTCAAAGACAACCTACATGTCTACTCTAATAGATTCCAAAATTTCATTCACACGTACCTAGTCTACCACGACACCTTAAGAAGTGGAAAAATGAAATATTTCTAACTACAACAAACTAATAGATCTACGACTTAAGAAGAAAGACCTCTAGTTGTACAAAAGATAAGACAGATAAATTAAATTAAAAAGGTACTCAAGTTTTGATGTAGTTCGATTCCCGTCGACAGTCAGTTATTCCAGCATACTCCTCCGGTCAGTCTCCTTCCAATTACCAGATGCGCCTCACATTTTACAGCTCCATGGAAGCTCTGCAACAGGTGCCCCTCGATGAAATGATGTTGTCGGTGGTTGCGGAATTATCCATCTTGAGATGTTCAATTCTACGACGACTTCCGTAAGATGCCGGTCACAAGCTGTAACTGAGATGACAAAATTAAGTACTTTGCACAAGCACACGCCGAATATAAATAGCTCGTCTACACTGTCACACTTAACTCGGCTCCTAGGCGTCTTTATTCCATAGAATTCACTAATGGTTTCTCTAAATTCTAGCAGAACGGCGTCGACTTGAACTGAAATTACTTCTCCACGTGGTCTGAGGATGTGGTGCAGCACAACACGACGAAGGATATTCAGAGTAAGAGCTTCAAGAACATTAAGAGCATTAAGAGAGCGATTTACTCGAAACAAGGCCTTTTATCTAATTAGCCAGGGAGGTGTGATCTTAAGCGAGGACGGTAATTGGCTGATGGTCTCGTTTAATTGGCTCAGACTATTCCAGAAACAAGCTGGGTTGCGCGCGTGCGAAGGTAGTCACGTGGTCTGCTCTGACCTTGGCACAGTCTTGCTGGTGTGTCACCCCTCTGAACGACGAAAAAAACTCGTTCTCGGCTCGCCACTACTCCCCAAATGATATACTGCAGTTACAAGCAGACAATAAAATTTTCACTTTCCACTTGTTAAAATATTCGTAATATCGCCAATTTTAACGGGGACATCTCTCCCTTGGTTGGAGTATAATTTCGTTAGCAGATGAAATTATAACATGACAGTATCCATTTCTATTGTTCCGGAAAATTGGCTGATAAATCACATGGTAGTGACGTAGTAGATCTCGCGACAGGTGTCCGTCCTCCTCGAGACTCGGAGTTTTTCGTTCCGCTCCTTGCATCCAGTAGCCTAGTCTCTCCATACAGGGTGTTCCACAAGTTTTGTCTCCATCTTCAATAACTAATTTTCCCTTCTCATAGATGGTTACACGGTGTCAGTTAATGGTGTAGGTGTTCGGTAGAGTCTTAAATTAGCGGCATTGTGGACAGCTTCGTAAGATTTATCCAGACTTTGTATTTTGTAAGAATTATTGCCAAAGACTTTAATAATCTTATATGGTCCCACAAACAAGGGTGCAAACTTTTGCATAGAATTTGCTCGTAGGCTCGGACACAGCAGGTCTCCTCAATAATACATATTCGTTTAATCGGAGAGGCCGGTGAAATTTTCTCCCTTGAACCCTTCGGTTACGCCTCTCAGCGTGGCGTCTCAATGATTCCGTTGCTTTTCAATGTTTTCCTGCGGAGTAGGTCTTACGGTACCAGGACACTGAATGATGTGATCCCAAGATCTCACAGGGTAATTATTAAAATGAAGCACTGATGGAATCTGGGAGGTTGCTTCGTGAACAGTGCCATTAGAACACTCCATAATAATTGGAAGTACATCTACCCATTTCCAATGAGCATTCCCACAAAATATTCTACAGAACTTGGCCAGCTCTTGCATTACACGTTCCGCTGGATTACTGGACGGATGTCTCACGGAATTTAGGACATGTTTGATGCCCAGTTGGGTCATGGCTTGCTTGAATTCGGCCGAGGTGAATTGCGGTCCGTGATCTGTTAGTATGGCCTGAGGCTTTCCCATGTGAGGAATTATATTCCGGGTGATTCTCCACAGAACGGCTTTAGTAGTGGCCTTCTGGATTGGATACAACGTCACGTACTTGGAAAATACATCGATGGTTACAACCACATGACGATTTCCTCTCTTAGAAGTTGGAATTTGACCGAACAAGTCCATTGCGTAGAGTTCTTTCGGAGCAGATGGCAAAATAGGAATGGGACTTTGCTGTAACAAATGAGAGATTGGTTTGACTCTCTGACAAGTGTCACACGTCCTGATGACATCATTTACAAAAGTTCTCAATCCTTCCCATGTGAATGATTCCAATATCGTGGCGACAGTCTTATCCACTCCACCATGACCTGTAATCCTATGGACGTGCCAAGTAAGAAGTTCCCGTAGCTTCGGTGGAATAACAGCTCGTAATTTCGTCTTGGCGGGGTCGATAAACTTATACAGGATTCCATTGATATAGCGGAAATTTTTAGCTTGCCTCCTTATTTTCCTAAATCCTGGCTCGTCTGGAGTAAGCTTGTCTTCAAGACAGTCAATGATAGGTCGTAACTTAAGGTCCCGTTTCTGTGCCTGTCGAAGGTAACCAAGTTTGCGTAGGAACTCGTGGTCTTCCTGTATTAATGTTATCTGATGTATCTCTGCGACTTCAGAATTAGGATTGCGACTTAAGCAGTCGGCTAACAAGTTGTTTTTCCCAGAGCAATGTTCTAACTGGAGATTAAATTGTTGTACAAAGAGTGTCACTAAGTTTTCTCTCTAAGTTTTTCTCTAAGTTCACCTGACTATTATTGAGTTCAAAGAGTCCTTTCTCTAAGTTCACCTGATTTTCACTAAGATCATTAAGTTTTTCTCTAAGTTTTTCTCTAGGTTAGTTTGACTAATATTCAAGTTGGCATTGATCCTCTCCTCCATAGCCAACAACATTTGCCTTAAGTCCTCCATAGTTACAATTATTCATTAAATGGCTATTCTGGTACTGGAAGGATTCTGATCGGGATACTGGAATGTTAGGAATCGAACTCCATCAAATTTATGAAGGCAACGATTTGTCGATATCATGAAAGTTCCGAATTTTCACCAATATCGGTCACAATTGTTAATTTAACTTTAATTAATTATCATCGCAGCAAATTCGAATTTCTAATTACCAGCAAGAATTTTTGTCGTAAACAAAATTCATATAAGTTACATTTAACATGTGCTTATGTTGGCCACAAGAATTTGGGCGAATAAATGTGTCAGAGTCAGCCTAATTTAATTGGTCATCTGATCTTGTCAATGTCATAAACACTGGACAGCACAAGACCATTTTCGAGCTTGGATAAGCCAATCTCGAGCCCCACGCTTGGATTAAGCCATCTTAAATGCCCCCATTTTTCCCGAGCTAAGCCCAGCCATCGAGCGAGAGATCCCAAGGTGGACCGTTCGATCGTTGGCTATCACTTTCTAGAGGCATTTAAGGGATGTTAGGGATTGATGACCAAGCAGGATAAAAAGAAATGTTAAAACAACACTCTGACATTTATTCACATAAGCAAACAAACAAATAAAATATTCTTGCTGATATTTTTTTCTTTAACAGAGAACTTTCATAATATTGCATTTCTTCCTCGATTTAGAGTGACACGTGTTCTTAATCTCCAGCCTTACTGTGCTGTAATGAAACCAAAGAAAAATTAGGCCTCTTGCCTTTTCAAATCAAAATATTTGACTGAAAGAATTAAGTAAATTAACATAGAAGTCCATAAAATCATAAACAGCTGTCTTGCTAACGAGGGTTTTACAATAAATGTGTTCAAAGCTTTACCAACTCAAAGTAGTCTCAACACGTGGTTTTAAGATGTACTTAACTGAATTCGTCATTTACGGTATTTAATAATAGTCAATGACACCAACATGAACTTCAGTAGAAAATGAAAATTGATTTCAAAATTCTCAAAATTAATTAATTATTATTCTGATTATTATTATTATTATTATTATTATTATTAATTTCTCATCATTTAATTAGCCCATGTTTCATTGTCACACGATCGTGTTCTTATTAATTTTCCACTGCATTATTTACCTAATGATCGTCATTAGCATTTCAGAATAATTATTTTGAATTAATTATTAATGACTTATTTTCACCATAACTCCAAATTAATCATGCGGCTAACAAATTTCTACCTCTGATCTTTATATTTCATTTCTATTCAAATTAATCTTAAAATATTTCAAATTTTAGAAATTTGCATTAACAACGTGTGAGCTAGTTAAATAAATTTTATTTACAAATCGAGTGCCTTCATAAAGTAACGAGATGATCTTTCCTTTTAAATCTCGCTAATTAAGAAAATAAATTCTTCCTAGTCTTCCTCGACTTAACTTAATCAAACTTTCCCTTAAGGGCATGAAAATTATTTCTTAAGGCAACACACAACGATGCGTGTAATCTGCGTCACAGCGAGTGCGTGACCAGATCAAAATTAAATGAAACCAACATGACACAAGAGAAATATACATATTTACATACACACACACATTCACACTAGGGAAACACGTTTTTATGTACATTATTTACATCGAATCCTGTTTTGGCAAGTTTATTTATGATTTTTATTGGTGGACAGGTCGCGTAATGTCTAGTAGAAATAATCCGTGTACTGAAATTATCCTTCATTTATAGTGGCTAGTGATCGAAGTCATGGGTATCACTTGGTAGAAACACATTTCACATATCAATGTAAGTTCATCTAACTCATGAAATTATAATGGAAGATTCTAGTAAAATCCATAAGCACTACCATCATTTGGGCTACAGGTTGAAATTACCGCAAGCGTGAGCCTTACTTGTATTACTTTTATTTCCTACCTGTGAAATACACTCGCAACACGTGCTCCAATAATTATAATCTATCTTGCGCTCCCAATACACAAGAATAAGTCAAATATCATCATTAAATCATCAACTGCACAATTATACAACAAGTATCCCTCAGGATTGGTCATATTCCAGACCCTTCATGAACAGAGCACATTCAATCTCACATATAAGGACTCTACAGTAATTTTATGGCTCACGAGCGTTTAATTCTGTTTTACCCGATCTTTAGTCAATATTATTATTATTTAAGTGATTATTACATCTACTGATCCTCGTGGAAAATCGTAAAACTAGATGACTTCATCATAAATACAACAAGTGATCTTAAAAGACGCTAGGTTCGACCCTATTCACTCAAAATGTACACGTAAATTTCAGTCCAGTAACTTCCAACATTACAAGGAAAGTAGATTTATCGCGTGGTCAGTGATTATTAAGTATAAAGCTCCTAAGCATGGGAAATCATTCAAAGACAACCTACATGTCTACTCTAATAGATTCCAAAATTTCATTCACACGTACCTAGTCTACCACGACACCTTAAGAAGTGGAAAAATGAAATATTTCTAACTACAACAAACTAATAGATCTACGACTTAAGAAGAAAGACCTCTAGTTGTACAAAAGATAAGACAGATAAATTAAATTAAAAAGGTACTCAAGTTTTGATGTAGTTCGATTCCCGTCGACAGTCAGTTATTCCAGCATACTCCTCCGGTCAGTCTCCTTCCAATTACCAGATGCGCCTCACATTTTACAGCTCCATGGAAGCTCTGCAACAGGTGCCCCTCGATGAAATGATGTTGTCGGTGGTTGCGGAATTATCCATCTTGAGATGTTCAATTCTACGACGACTTCCGTAAGATGCCGGTCACAAGCTGTAACTGAGATGACAAAATTAAGTACTTTGCACAAGCACACGCCGAATATAAATAGCTCGTCTACACTGTCACACTTAACTCGGCTCCTAGGCGTCTTTATTCCATAGAATTCACTAATGGTTTCTCTAAATTCTAGCAGAACGGCGTCGACTTGAACTGAAATTACTTCTCCACGTGGTCTGAGGATGTGGTGCAGCACAACACGACGAAGGATATTCAGAGTAAGAGCTTCAAGAACATTAAGAGCATTAAGAGAGCGATTTACTCGAAACAAGGCCTTTTATCTAATTAGCCAGGGAGGTGTGATCTTAAGCGAGGACGGTAATTGGCTGATGGTCTCGTTTAATTGGCTCAGACTATTCCAGAAACAAGCTGGGTTGCGCGCGTGCGAAGGTAGTCACGTGGTCTGCTCTGACCTTGGCACAGTCTTGCTGGTGTGTCACCCCTCTGAACGACGAAAAAAACTCGTTCTCGGCTCGCCACTACTCCCCAAATGATATACTGCAGTTACAAGCAGACAATAAAATTTTCACTTTCCACTTGTTAAAATATTCGTAATATCGCCAATTTTAACGGGGACAGTACCACACTTTGAAACGAAAGCTGCTACGCTAACTGACCTCCTCAATAAAAAATACCATTTAAATGGACCCAAAGGGAAGAAACAGCCTCCCAGGAAATAAAAAGATATTTGTGATGCTCCAAGTCTAGCTTATCTGAATACAAGCTAGGAGGTGCGAGTGAGATTGGTCTTGGGGCTGTACTGTTCTACTAGATAGGAGGAGGAGACAAGGATATAATTGAGTAGGCCAGTAGGAAACTCTCTGCTCCCTAGAGAATCTATTGTACAGCCGAGAAGGGATTAGCGGTTGTATGGGTTGTCAGAAAGTTCAGAGGATGTCTGGAAGGAAGGAAGGAAGGAAGGAAGGAAGGAAGGAAGGAAGGAAGGAAGGAAGGAAGGAAGGAAGTTAGTTCAGACTCTTTACAGACAACTCTTCACTTCAGTGGTTGAACCAAGTTTCGGAAACTATGGGCAAACTGATGCAATGGGCCTTGATCCCTGCCGATTTTGACTTCGAAATTTGTCATGTTCCTGGCGTAGCCAATCAAGCTGCCGACAGTCTACGAAGAAATCCTGAGGACGGACATAAATCAACCACGAATATACCAGAGAGAGATTCTTGGGCCAGGTAAGAAGTCTCTAACCGACCCTGTGCTTCTTGCTATCCGGTGAGGAAATAATGAGATAGATTGACATTTAATAAGGAAGTGGCAGGCTGAGGACATGCCCCGTAATAGAATGGCATCCTGGATCAGCAAATGCAGCAATAATTGTCAATTTGTCCCAGCTCAGTTTAAGATGTGCTACAAGAACTTCCAACTCCAAGATACTTAAGTATACTTCCCACCTGCTTGGATCTTCTCCGGTCATCGTCATTCCAAGATCCCAAATTGCGAGGCTTTTGAGAAAATACCATGATAATCCAAAAGCCGGTCATCCTGGTCAAGAGGAAACCTATTCTTCGATTCGGCGACATTTCCTCTGGGTACACATGAATTAGGACATCAAGAACTACGTCCAAGCCTGTGCAATCTGTGCTCGCACTAAGGCGAACAACCAGAATGTGAGTACCATCCGCAGGTGAATCCCACCGAACGGAGAAACCAGGAGGTAAAGAAAATGCTTCGAATTCACTTGGTCGACAGAGAACATACCAAATGAGACCAGCAGTCCCTTCTGGCCATCAAAGAGCGGGTTAACCACATCACAGGTTTCTCACCTGGCGAACTTTTCCTTGGACGTCCAATGAAAAGAACTGGCGACTGAGACTTTATCCATGGACATAGAGAGGAACCGGAGGATCCTGATGCATGACATGCGCGGAACTAGCGGCAGATTCAACAGATGCACCACCAAGCCAAAGACCGTTCAAGGAGAGAAGTTGAAAACAACATTGCACCGGAGGAAAGGGAGTTCAGACCTGGAACACTAGTTCTTCGTCGAAACCATCCCCTCAGCAACAAGCTTCGGAAGTTTTACTCTGGGATGGCTCCAAAGTGGCTTGGACCTTTCAAGATTGATAAGAAGCTGGGAAATGGTATTTATCTCCAGAAGACTACACTGCTGACGAAGGTGCATACGTCGGAATTGAAGGCGTTACCACCCCTACTAGAAGACGGAGAGACCGAGGAGTCGACACACTCTACGGAAGAATACGGACTTCATGGAGGATCAACACCGATACCTTGACACTTACCTCGGAGGATAAGAGAGATGAAGACAGATATAAGGACACCTAGATATAATTTAATACCTAGAGTAAGGAATATACAAGATAGATATCGAAGGTTTTAGGGGGATAATTGTCGTAGGTACAACATCCTAACTATTATGTTCAATGTATTTTATTAAATGTTAAATATGACTAATACATGGTTTCCCTGTAAATATGTATTATAATTTTGTATAACCTCAAGTACGTATTGTGTATAAGTTTAACCTCAAAATCTATATAGTTGAAAGCCGTAGGAAACTCTATAATGTTCGTACATATGAAGGGTTCTGGAAACTTACTGTAAGGTTTATTATCCAGATACATTTAGACACATTACGAATGTTGGAGAGATTTCCATGTGTATCGATAAACAGTAATTGAAAGTTCGAGCTGGATTTATTAATGGAGTATTCCATTCGACTAGCTGGTCGATCGATGTTTTATTCTTCTTCATATTTGATTGGGCTCGGTATTTAGATCGATGTTTTGAGTGTGTTCCATTTAGAGAGTTGTAAGAACCCTTCCAGAAATCGATAATTCTAGACGGTTGATCGAACATTATATATATCGAGCTGCCAGTCAGCGAGTCAGTCAGTTCAAAAGAGTGTGTGTTATAGTGAGCGAGTCAGTGTTGTTGATATCTGTACTTGTCAGAATCGACTTCAGGCTACTCAGCTATTAAGTGTTGTAGTGCCCTTGCTATTGTGTGTAATTGTGTGTTGTGACTTACGGTGACAATAAAGTAGTTTACACAAGGAAGTAAGCATGTTCTCGTGTGATATTTACGTCAAATAAAATCGCATTTGAGAGGGATAGAGATTGACTTCACCTGAACCAGTCAGGTTTGGTGAGACTAGGTGAACTCTTTTCGAGGGTTACCGAGTCCTTTTCCACCCAACCGGATGACGGCGCAGAACGGGCAGTCGAATGACGATCCACGACGGGACCAGCTACAGTGACAACGGGGCCACCAACAGGATATTGTGGGAGGCAGTGATACTGGATCGGGTAAGTATCTTAGATTGTTGCAGGTAAACTGTGAGAGTATTGGTAATAAAATCGCAAAATTCAAAAACTTAATTGATGCGAGTGACCCTAGTATAATGAAATGAAGTATGGCTTTTAGTGCCGGGATGTGTCCGAGGACTTCGGCTCACCAGGTCCAGGTCTTTTGATTTGACTCCCGTAGGCGACCTCCGCATCGTGATGAGGATGAAATGATGATGAAGACTACACATACACCCAGTCCCGGCCAGGGGAATTAACCAATTACGGTTAAAATTCCTCACCCAGCCGGGAATCGAACCCGGGACCCCTGTGACCAAAGGTCAGCACGCTAACCTATAGCCATAGAGCCGGACACCCTAATATAATTGTGGGAAAGGAAAGTTAGTTATCGGATAATATATATAATTCAGAAATATTCAGTTCAAAATTTCTAACGTTTAGATGGGATAGAGGGTCGAAGTGAGGAGAAATTTTCATTTGCATTAGGTCAGAGCTAAGCAGTGCGTTAAAATGGGTTTTCGATGACTGTAAAATAATTAGGGTGGAGGAAAATAATGCACCTAATACACAAAATATAGTCATTATAGGAGTTTTCGCCCGCCAAAATCAGGTTTAAACACGATCACTCGCCTTTCAGAATTGACATGTGCTAATATAAGCTACGGGAAAAGAACTATAATTGCAGGGGATCTTAATCTACTGTCAGTAAAAAGGAAGCATTTAACTTATTAGTGTGGAATAATGGCTTTTCCCAAGTCCTTAGAAAGAATAATAATTAACCAGTTCCAAGACTAAGAATGTAATGTGAACATTGCATAATATAGTATTCAAAAGGTGAACCGTTAAATCATAAGTTCAATTATTATTGTGATCACAATGAAGTTTATATCCTACGATCGTTACAAAGAACATGCGTAAATGAGCACTTTTGGATGTTTTTAGTCAGACCGAACTACATATATCTTCTGACGTAATTCAGGGGATTAGTGATCACAGTGCAGTGGTACTCGATCTCTCTTGGGGAACTTGTAATACGAGGCACGTGGGAATTTCTAAGACTATTTGGTGCTATGCGAGGGGAGACTCCGTAGATTTTCAAAACTATTTGATGTTGTACTATACTAATTGGTTAAAGGAGGGCAAGGGGATGGACGACATCTGGGAGAATTCAAAACCATTTTAAATGCAGGACTGAGCAAATTAGTTCCCAAAAAGATAATTAGGGAAAAATTAAGATCCACTGTACTATACCGTGACTATTAGTCAGCTTAAAAGTAAGACTAGGAGAAGCATTTCGGAAAGGTTTTTAATCTGGCAGCACAGTTATTCAGGGACAATTTTTCGAAAACGAATAATGATTTCCAAATTAAAGTTTTATTATTGCATGAAGGTCTTCCCAAACTCAAAAAAAATCTCGTGGGACAGTTTCTATTTCCGAGAGGTGAAGCGATCCTACCATACTTAATAAGAACTGAACAATACGAAGGTTCCAGACGATTGGAAATTGGCTATTGTAGTTCCTATTCACTGCCACAGACTGGTGAGTTTGACGTCAATCATATGCAAACAAATGGAGCAATTAATAGTAGATTATCGGTACTTGAGGTTAAAATGGGGCTCTTCTGGAATGATATTTAAGGGGCGGCACGGTTTTAGGGAATGCTTCTCCTGCGAAAGCCAGCTCTAATTCGTATGTCAAGATATGTCGAAAAATGGGTCAAGAATTAATGCTGTAGTGATTGATTTTGCTAAGGCATTCGAGCTTGTGCCACATGACATCCTTCTTAACAAATTAGCGCGTACGGACATTGACATCAGAGTGGTGAAATGGATACAAGAACTCCTCAATGGAAGATCTTTGAGGGTGCGCATGGGAGAAACGCTATCTTCTCCAGTAAACGTTACGTCTGGAATAGCTCAGGTTAGTGTTATTGGGCCATTCTTTTCATACTTTTCATGAATGACGTGCCTGATTCGATAAAATTGGAAGTGCACCTCTTTGTCGATGATTGCGTCATATATCGGGAGATAAAGGCAGAAGAGAACCAACTATTGGTTCAGCAGGATTTAGATACGATTGAAAAATGAGCGTGTGAAAATCGAATGAAAATCCGCAGCGGAAATAGCAAGATTGTGTTTCAGTAAAAGAAAAATTACAGGAAAGAGGGATTACGAACTTGGGAGGGAGTGTGTTATTGAAGTTGATAGTTGATAGTTATAAGTACTTAGGTGTTACTGTTAGAAAAGACTAAAACTGGTCAGAGCAAGTGGAAAATGTAGTTAAGAAATCCTGGAGATCGTTACATTTTATTATGCGGAATCTCAAGAAAGCTAATTCCTGGTGCCAAAAGTAAAGCTTACAAATGCTTAGTAAGACCGATTCTCGAATATGGGTCTGCGTGCTGGGATCCGTACAGGTTAGGTTTAATAAATTCGCTAGAAAAAGCTCAAGGAAGAGCGATGCGTTTCGTAAAGGGGAATAAGAGAAATACCATTAATTGGGAAAGTCTTGAATCTAGAATAACTAGAGCACGCCTGTGTGGTCTTTATAAGCGATACACGGGAGGGACTGCCTGGAGTAGTATTAGGAATAGGTTGGAACCTCCCTCGTACATCCCAAGAAATGATCACAAGCATAAAATTAGGGCCAGAAAAAATCATACTGATGTGGGCAAGTTTTACTTCGTAAACAGGACCATAAGGGATTGGAATAAATTACCTGCAGCAGTATTTGATAGATTCCCTTCCTGTTTCATATCATTTAAGAAGATGATTAGTGCTAGCGTAAAGTGAAAAGTAAAAAAATTGTAAACGACCGACATTGAATTTGTGATTTTTTGTCATATTTTCGATGGAATTTCTTGATGTACTCTAGTTGTTGTGTAATTATGTTAATTTCACTTCATTAGTACACTAATGTAAGTGACCATTGCCACCGGGATATTTCCCATTTGTGATGTATTATGTAATAATAATAATAATAAAAAAGTAAGATTGATTCAAGGTGCAATAAAGCTTATGCAGTGAGCTCGCAGTTGCAGTCAGCAGTATTCTGTAAGAAGGAAGTCAGCTCCAAGACTAAACTATTTTTATATCAATCTGTTTCCAGACCAACTTTACATTACGGGAGTGAAAGCTGAGAGGACTCAGAATATCGTATTCATAAGCTAGAAGTAACATACATGAAAGTAGCGAGAATGTGTAGAAGGTTCGTGACTCGTTTACTTACTTGTAAACATACTAACCTGAATTTAAATTGAAAAATATAAAGAATAATATTCACTAAATAAAATACTCAATCGCTGACCCTTGGTTCTTACCTGATTACTTACACATACGCTTCAATTCAATCACTACTGATCTGCATTTAGGGCAGTCGCCCAGGTGGCAGATTCCCTATCTGTTGTTTTCCTAGCCTTTTCTTAAGTGATTGCGAAGAAATTGGAAATTTATTGAACATCTCCCTTGGTAAGTTATTCCAATCACTAACTCACCTTCCTATAAACGAATATTTGCCCCAATTTGTCCTCTTGAATTCCAACTTTATCTTCATACTGTGATATTTCCTACTTTTAAAGACACCATCCAAACTTATTCGTCTACTGATGTCCTCCCACGCCATCTCTCCACTGACAGCTCGGAACAGACCACTTAGTCGAGCAGCTCGTCTCCTTTCTCCCAAGTCTTCCCAGCCCAAACTTTGCAACATTTTTGTAACGCTACTCTTTTGTCGGAAATCGCTCAGAACAAACCGAACTGCTTCTTTGGATTTTTTCCAGTTCCTGAATCAAGTAATCCTGGTAAGGGTCCCATACACTGGAACCATACTCAAGTAGAGGTCTCACCAGAGACAAATATGCTCTCTCCTTTACAGCCTAACTATAGCCCCTAAATACTCTCATAACCATGTGCAGAGATCTGTACCCTTTATTTACAACCATATTTATGTGATTTCCCCAATGAAGATCTTTCCTTATATTTATACTAGGTATTTACAATGATCCCCAAGGGGAACTTTCACCCCATCAACGCAGTAATTAAAACTGAGAGGACTTTTCCTATTTGTGAAACTCACAACCTGACTTTTACCCCCGTTTATCATCATACCATTGCCTACTATCCATCCCACAACATTATCGAGGTCATTTTGCAGTTGCTCACAATCTTGTAATTTATTACTCTGTACAGAATAACATCATTTGCGAAAAGCCTTATCTCTGATTCCACTTCTTTACACATATCATTGAAATATATAAGAAAACATAAAGGTCCAATAATACTGCCTTGAGGAATTCCCCTCTTAATTTTTACAGGGACAGATAAAACTTTACCTACTCTAATTCTCCCAGTTTCCCACATACCCACTCCATAGTCTCATAATAATATCCGTTTCCTTAAACTTCATCCGTGCTGCATTCACCAGATCCCACACATCCCCAACTATGTTGGTACTTATACCTGCTTGTCTTACGTTGTTAGTACCAACGTGAAACACTACCACCTTCTCCTTTCCCTCCTCCTTCTCTTCTACTTTCCTCAACATCTGCCTTAACCTAATTCCTGGATAACACTCTACCTTGGTACCCTTTCCTCCACACACTTTCCCAACATGTATAACGATAGAATCCCCCACGACCAGAGCCTCAACCCTACCCACCTAATTTGATCCCCTCCCCTCCCGGTCAGTCCTATCCTTCCTGACAGCTGCAGAAGCTACTTCCTTCTCCCTTTTCTCCATCCCATGACCCTGTTCCACCTGTCTTTTTCTACCCACTACTTCACATTTCCCTTTGCTACCTCTTCCCTTTCTCCTACTTCCAAACCTATCGGCAACAGTTCCCTGTTCCTCATCTTCCCTCGGTTGTTCTACCTGCAGTGACTCGTACCGATTTCTCACCGACACCTGTCCTGAATTTTGATCCTGAATGGAGCCCTTAGCCTGCAAACTCCTTCCCCTTAATACATTAGACCACCTGTCTTCCACAATTCCCCATTTCTCTCCAATCCCTCTATTTCACCTACTGTATCCTGTACATTCTTTGGAGGCCTACTTTCCTTCCTGTCCTCTGAGAGTATCCTAATTATCTCCCTCAAAATCTCCAACTCCTCCCTCATACTCCTGGCCACATCCACAGTTCCTACACTCGCACTGCTTAGACATTTTTTACTAAATAATGAAAAGAAAATGAAAAAGAAGGTTACTTATTCTGTGCAAAATAAAAATGAAAGGAAAGAAATATTGCCAAGGTAGTTCACAAAGAACACACGAAAGTAAGTTACTTAATATAGGCTACTACTACACTGAAATACTACTTAATTGTACTATCTTTATTCCTACAACACGCTAACACGATGAAAATTGCTGTTAATTACTGGAAACAGAGAATAATACACAAGAATTACACAATTCTTAACTGCAGTTAAGTCTACTCTAATTACAACAACAGAATTTTAGTAAGAGAGTTACTACAGATTCCACAGAAACGGTACTATACTATCTTCACAGTAATAGAATAAATACACTACTTTCTAATAAGATGCTATAATATACTACAATAATTTTAAACTACGTTCAAACTAAGTACAGATACTACAATACACTACAATAATTTTAAACTACGTTCAGACGTATTCTAATTACAACAGGTTATTACCAAGC
The DNA here is from genome assembly GCF_040414725.1 of Anabrus simplex. Taxonomy (NCBI): domain Eukaryota; kingdom Metazoa; phylum Arthropoda; class Insecta; order Orthoptera; family Tettigoniidae; genus Anabrus; species Anabrus simplex. Next base: position 206,753,797 of record NC_090270.1, on the reverse strand, counting down.
AAAAACAGAAGAGAAAATTACCATTAAAGTTCGAAACTAGCAAAACTACTCAAAATTATAGAATAGGCACTTTGATGGGCGCCAGCTACCACTCAGTGCAGCAATAATAGAATGAGAATCTTGACTATCTCTACGGTGTGGGGTAATAAGCTTACTTTTGACAACATACCATGTAAGTTCTGGGAAAAGGAGATTAGCGTTCGGTTTGCCCATTTAATTCGAGGTTATCTAATTCTGTCATTCAAATAATACTACGAATTCATTTGATCGAACAAAATATATTCTTTAAATTGTATATAAAAATAGTAAGTCTTGCTGCGATAAAACAGTTGAGAATATGAAATTATGACATTGCAATTGTAAGAAACTGGGCATGAATTTGAATTCTTCTTGACCGGACATTTAACAATTATACACGAAATATATCCCTCACGTGTTCACTTGACTGTACCTTCAACACTTTGAGTGTAATTACAACGTATTCCTTTGATCTGGTGTTTACTGTAGATGTGTCACGCCTAATTTGGTGATGTATCCATGTGACTGCTTGTTCTCCGTATCATATGACTTCTTGGTAAGTCTGTATTGTAGGACTTCATTGCAAGTGTATCCTTCCGTGGCTCCATGGTAAGCCTTTACGTCCGTATCTTCAACTAAGTGACAGACCAACTGTAGCCTCACTCTCTCAATTACCAATGAGTAATGGCTTACTGAGTCTTCTCTATCTCGTTCACTCTCGTTGACTGACCGACTGAGGCCTCTCTATCTCGTTCACACTCCGACCAACTGTAGCCTCTGCTTCCAAATGAATAATGACTGACACTACAATATGCAGCCATGTAGACGTCGGTTGACACACGTAAGTAATCTCCAGAAATAACTATGATCTACTCCCATCTCGTGACAAATATTACACCCTATGGTGAAACCACCCGCGGCACCCTGGGTATCTCAAAGAAAGTGAGCTCATCGCTAAATGCTCACGATGACATAGCGATGACTTGCCAGTAACGCCAGCAGTATTGCACAATGTAACAATGTCATATCCACATCTGATATATAGCAACTCCTACTGTACATGTTTTTAGTGTTAATCTACACACACGTATATATGCATACATTTAACTACAATCACGCAAGCGACAAGCATTGCAGAATTGAATTGAATAATAATTATAAAACAAAAATAGTAAACTCACAGATAAAATAATAATAATAATAATAATAATAATAATAATAATAATAATAATAATAATAATAATAATAATATCACAGTTGAAATAATAATAAAAATATAGATATCACTTTGTAACGGGATATGAACTGCTACAAATGATTGCTTAACAAATAGGTGGGAACAATATCAGGAGGAAACTTGGAACGAGGAAATAAAGGCTAATTTAGGAATGAACTCAATGGATGAAGCTGTATGAATAAACTGGTTTCGGTGGTGGGGTCATGTGAGGCAAATGGAGGAGAATAGTTTACCTAGAAAAGTAAGGGAGTCTGTTATGGAGGGGAAGAGGGAGACCAGGGGGACGATGGTTAGATTCAGTTTTCAATGATTTAAAGATAAGAGATATAAAAATAAACGAGCCACAGAGCTTGTTACAAATAGAGGATTGTGATCCGATTAGTAAATTCACAGAGGCTTACAGACTGAATGCTGAAAGGCATAACAGTCTATAATGAAATGTATGTACTGTATATATGTTTGGGAAATACAGAGCTTAACACTTGAAAATTAGAAGCCACATCTGCATCAACAACTCGGGTCAGAACGATGACTTCACTATGGTAGCTACGCCAAAAGTTCTATTTCAATTCACGGGGTGACTATGTTGGAGGTTAGATTTTGTAAATCTCTCTCCTGATTGAACAGCTACAGCCCAAGCTGGGTACGTCATGACAAGTAGAAGGGGGAAGGTGGAGGAATATACAAGGTGTGGACCTTGTATATTGTTCCATTTCCATTACTAATTGTCACTAGTTGGTGAATATAGTATTTCTATCGTCGGGGTTACCTGGTGTCCTGTATTGTCCACTATTTTGGACCTCGCATTAAATACACCAGTGTTTCCACTTCTAATGAATACAGACAACTTCATTTATTTAAAAGGAACAGATTTCTTAATTCCAGAGTTGCTTCCTTTGGTATGGAAGTTCATGCCTAATATTTTTTGGTGGTTCTTGTGTTGATTTCATTGTGGCCCACATCTTCACAGTGTGTACCGATCTCTCTGGCCTAAGATAGAGCCTTGGCCTGCAGGAGACACTCAAGGCCGTGGCCTTAATTAAGGTACAGCATTTGCCTGGTGTGAAAATGGGAAACCACGGAAAACCATTTTCAGGGCTGCCGATAGTGTGGTTCGAACCTACTATCTCCCGAATACTGGATACTGGCCGCAATTAAGCGACTGCAGCTATCGAGCTCGGTCAAACTCATATTAGCTGATGACGCGACTGCTGCTGATCTCGTCATTCGCTTTATATCTGAGAGTGGATTAATCAAGGGTATGCAAATTTCAGGTGTTCTGTTACTCGGAGAACTTACATTCCCTTTTGATTAATTAATGACCTTTACAGCTTAATACATTAACTTTTGTTTTATTTTCTAATTCATTTCAAAATTCCTTTGTTGAATAAATAATTTTGTTTTATTTTAAACTTCTTTTCCATTTAATTTTTTCAGTGAGGATGATTACCTTGTACTTCCGCTTAACCTCTTAATTGGGTATTATGGATGTGCTTGGTGTAACCTGCCCTGTGTATTTTTTCAGCAGATTGTTGTTACACGGCAGGATAGGCAGAAAAGTTAGTAATATCATTTACATCATTCATCGGTGATACAAAAAGTAAAAAAAAAAGTTTTAATTATCATCATCATCATCATCTGTTTACCCTCCAGGTTCGGTTTTTCCCTCGGACTTAGCGAGGGATCCCACCTCTACCTCCTCAAGGGCAGTGTCCTCGAGCTTCAGACTCTTGGTCGGGGGATACAACTGGGGAGTATGACCAGTACCTCGCCCAGGCGGCCTCACCTGCTATGCTGAACAGGGGCCTTGTGGAGGAATGGGAAGATTGGAAGGGATAGGCAAGGAAGAGGGAAGGAAGCGGCCGTGGCCTTAAGTTAGGTACCATCCCGGCATTCGCCTGGAGGAGAAGTGGGAAACCACGGAAAACCACTTCCAGGATGGCTGAGGTGGGAATCGAACCCACCTCTACTCAGTTGACCTCCCGAGGCTGAGTGGACCCCGTTCCAGCCCTCGTACCACTTTTCAAATTTCGTGGCAGAGCCGGGAATCGAACCCGGACCTCCGGGGGTGGCAGCTAATCACGCTAACCACTACACCACAGAGGCGGCTTAAGTTTTAATTAATTAATTTTAATGTTAGAAAGATGTTCAACCATTCTTACACTAACTGCAAGGTCATCTACCTAGTTAGAATTTGAGAGTTTGGCCCATATTTTATAGCCGAAAGTTGAAGCAAATAAAAGCAAGGGTTTTTTTAATATTATGCATGTGACATTCTGAATCATTTTTATTAACTGCAAGGCCATTTTACCTGGTTGAAATTTGAGTCTTTTGTTCATATGCTAGCACATAAAATTAAAACAAATTAAAAAGGAATATCTATGAATTACACATCATGCCAGTGACATTGTGAAAGATTTTACATTAACTTCACGGTCAGTTATGTCATTTATCTCACTAGAACTGCAGTGATTTGTCTCAGAGTTAATTTTCGAAAAGTGAGGGGTTGCGATACTTTCCTATTTTGAGATGTACATACTGACTTATGGCTTATGAACTATCCCCTGCAGCATTAGAAGTCCATTTAGAGTTTTTTACTCAGTTGGATTTGTATCCACCAATCTCTCTCTCGTGACCGTGATTTCAATTTCAGATGGGCTTCTAAAATCTGTTTAGCGTACACATTGGTCTGTTCGGCAATAAGTTGAAACATATCATCGCCTTTGAACTGTTCAGCATATTCCAAAACATTCAATTCATCGACGAAATCCATATTTACATCACTAGCATCAGAAAATATGAATTTCTGACGTGAAACACCACGAGGCGGGAAAGGTTGAAACATGTCTAGCACTTCGCCTTCATCCGATTCGTCATGTTGTTCACCTTGTTCTTCATTCTCATTCTCTGAACCACTTTCACTATCAGACTCACCTTTATCTGTATCAAACCACTCATCTTTCGATTTCTGAGAAGATAAATCGTCACAATCATTCTCCAAGTGTTGAATAATCTCGTCTTCTTCGAGCGTTTTCAACTTATGCTTTGAACTAGATGGTGCCATATTTGGCCTACAGCGGACAAGTAGCACCGCACAGTTGTAAAATAAAAACAAATAAGCTTCAAGAAGCGTGACATGTGGTATTTGCTGTCTTCAAGCGGGAGAAACATCAATTAAGACGACAATACATGGCGTGGCAAAGTAGCTCGTCATACCCAGGATATATTCGCAGTTAAAAATGAGTACGGATATATTAGTTTCATGCCATTACCCTGTAACATTCAGCGTACGAATATATATCATGCCCAGTTAAGAGGTTAAAACAAAAATCCCCACGACCACCTCTTGTCTCTGTTAAATAAATCATAGAAACAATGCCTCAAATGTTGTTTTTCTTTTTCTTTTTTCAGCATTTTCTGGCACTTGCCAGAAGAATACTTTCCGTCTTACGTCTGGTGCATCACCAATCACTAACCGCCTTCTCCAACTCCATACTCATCTCCTAGCTTTTTAATTGTCTCCCCTTTATTGAGCCTTTTTAAAGCATCTAATTTCATTTTTAAACTTCCGTTTGCTTTTATACAACAGCACTCCTCAACCATTACGTACTGTATGCTGTTCTAGGTAGCAAGTCCAACACAAAGGTAGTGAGTGGGACCAGGCGCATATTCTACTGACAGGGAGGGAAGAACGTGTGACAAGCAAGTACATGATCTCACAAGGGAACACACGTGTTACACTCGGATCCTGTTGAAATTGGGTAGGAATATTCGTGGGAGGTAGTAGAATGCTAAGGTGAAAACTGCATGTGCCCTTCGCAAGTTTGAACACCAATATTGAACAAATAAATAGTCGTAAAATTAAAAGTGCTGCAGAAGTATCGGTGTGTGGCAGAGAGGTAGGGAGGAGCGAAGCAGGGGGCGTGATCCAGCCGGGCCGTGTCGAGCCGCACCATCAGCCAGGCAGCGTATAGTTAGTGGTTCCCCACAACTTCCCGATCAGATGTGCAAAACGTAAATAAGAAAACAGCACATGAAATGATTGTCCGCAAGGATGACCTTTAAACAATTGTCAATAAGGTTTGAAAAAATTCACGCCCGAGTTCTTTTTACTCATTGTAAATAGTTCAATAATGATTGTTTACAAGAAAGTGGACAAGGCGCAGATACTATGTGCACCATACACATCTTACAGAACTGTCGCTTTTACAAGTATTACGTTCACTATCGGAAGGTTCTTCTTTGAAACATTAATCGACTGGATTAACAAATTGAGAAGGTTTCTTATTAACATATCCACATTTGTACCAACTGTACTGCCACATGCTACGAAAACGTGGAGAGGAGAACTGGCTGTGCGTCAAAGATTATACTTTTAAAAGGTTGTTCCTTAAATGTGCGTTGATGTCTAACGAGTTTAACAAAATTAAAACGCACAAAAGATGAATAAATTGCTTCCAAATGCGGAAGCCCACACCTCTAATGACTGGATAAGTCCAATGGCTCCTTCAGAAATTGTTTGAACATTAATGGTTTTCTTACTCCTAACTTTATCATTTAAAATATTTTTTATTTCTGTCCGGTCCACGAATCCAGAACGAAAACATTGTACTCTGGTACTAACTAGCTCACAATAAACATCTCGTAACCATTTCTACACCAGTCATTTGGTCAGTTTTCCACTTTGAAGGCAAAGTGTACAAATTTGGTGTGGCAAATTGTTTTTTTCTATATTAGGACCAAATTTGCCATTTTTTCTTTGAATACCACTAGCATAAATTGTTAGTGTTGAACTGTAGAAGTATTGTAAAGAAAGGAATAGAATTAATTTAATAGATATATATTTACCAGATATTGTAATAGGAGTTGAATCATGGCTGAGAAATGATATAATGGATGCAGAAATTTTCTCACCGCACTGGAGTGTGTATCGTAGAGATAGGATAGGAATGGTGGGAGGGGGAGTGTTCATTATGGTGAAAGAAGAATTTGTAAGCTACGAAAAAGTTAAAGATGAGACACATGAAATTCTAGATGTAAGGCTCATTTCTAAAGATAACAGGCAACTTGATATATTTGGAGTGTACAGATCGGGAAAGGGTAGCACTGACGCGGATTCGGAATTATTTGATAGGATAGTCAGCTATGTGGGAAACGACATGGAAAGAAATGTGATTGTAGCGGGAGATCTGAATTTGCCAGATGTCAATTGGGAAGGAAATGCGAAAGACAGGAAGCATGACCAACAAATGGCAAATCAGTTAATATGGAAAGGAGAGCTGATTCAGAAAGTGATGGAACCAACCAGAGGGAAAAATATACTGGATGTGGTGCTGATAAAACCAGATGAGCTCTATAGGGAAACTGAAGTAATAGATGCTATTAGTGATCATGGAACTGTTTTTGTAGTAGTTAAAAATAAATGACCGAGCTCGATAGCTGCAGTCGCTTAAGTGCGGCCAGTATAAAGTATACGGGAGATAGTAGGTTCGAACCCCACTGTCGGCAGTCCTGAAGATGGTTTTCCGTGGTTTCCCATTTTCATACCAGGCAAATGCTGGGGCTGTACCTTAATTAAGGCCACGGCCGCTTCCTTCCAACTCCTAGCTCATCCCTGTCCCATCGTCGCCATAAGACCTATCCGTGTCGGTGTGACGTAAAGCAACTAGCAAAAAAAAGGGGGTTAGAAAGGAAGGTCTTAAAAGTAGGACTATTAGGCAGTACCATAGGGCTGATAAAGCAGGCATGAGGCAGTTTCTAAAAAGTAACTATGATCGGTGGAAAACGATAAATAAAAATGTAAACAGACTCTGGGATGGTTTTAACGAAATTGTTGAGGAATGCGAAAACAGGTTTGTACCTTTAAGGGTGGTAAGGAATGGTAAAGACCCACCTTATTATAATAGAGAAATAAAGAGACTAAGGAGGAGGTGCAGACTGGAAAGAAATAGCGTTAGAAATGGCTGCGGAAGTAAGGAGAAATTGAAGGAACTTACTAGAAAATTGAATCTAGCAAAGAAGGCAGCTAAGGATAACATGATGGCAAGCATAATTGGCAGTCATACAAATTTTAGTGAAAAATGGAAGGTTATGTATAGGTACTTTAAGGCAGAAACAGGTTCCAAGAAGGACATTCCAGGAATCATTAATGAAGAGGGGAAGTGTGTATGCAAGGTTCTTCAAAAGGCAGAAGTATTCAGTCAGCAGTATGTAAAGATTGTTGGTTACAAGGATAATGTCGAGATAGAGGAGGAGACTAAGGCCAAAGAAGTAATAAAATTTACATACGATAACAATGACATTTACAGTAAGATACAAAAGTTGAAAACTAGAAAAGCGGCTGGAATTGATAAGGTTTCGGGGGATATACTAAAGACAATGGGTTAGGATATAGTACCATATCTGAAGTACTTATTTGATTATTGTTTGGTCGGAGGAGCTATACCAGATGAATGGAGAGTTGCTATTGTAGCCCCAGTGTATAAAGGAAAGGGTGATAGACATAAAGCTGAAAATTACAGGCCAGTAAGTTTGATATGCATTGTATGTAAGCTTTGGTAAGGCATTCTTTCTTATTATATTAGACATGTTTGTGAAATTAATAACTGGTTCGATAGAAGGCAGTTCGGTTTTAAGAAACGTTATTCCACTGAAGCTTAACTTGTAGGATTCCAACATGATATAGCAGATATCTTGAATTCTGGAGGTCAAATGGACTGTATCGCGATTGACCTGTCTAAAGCATTTGATAGGGTGGATCATGGGAGACTACTGGCAAAAATGAGTGCAATCGGACTAGACAAAAGAGTGACCGAATGGGTTGCTATATTTCTAGAAAATAGATGTCGGAGAATTAGAGTAGGTGAAGCTTTATCTGACCCTGTAATAGTTAAGAGGGGAATTCCTCAAGGCAGTATTATCGGACCTTTATGTTTTCTTATATATATCAATGATATGTGTAAAGAAGTGGAATCCGAGAAGAGGGTTTTCGCAGATGATGTTATTCTGTACAGAGTAAAAAAATAAGTTACAATATTGTGAGCAACTGGAACGTGACCTCGAAAATGTTGTGAGGTGGACAGCAGGCAATGGTATGTTGATAAACAGGGTTAAAAGTCAGGTTGTGAGTTTCACAAATAAGGAAAGTCCTCTCTGTTTTAATTACTGCGTTCATGGGGTGAAAGTTCCTTTTGGAGATCATTGTAGGTTTCTGGGTGTTAATATACAGAAAGATCTTCATTGGGGTAATCAAATAAATGGGATTGTAAATAAAGGGTACAGATCTCTGCACATGGTTATGAGGGTGTTTAGGGGTTGTAGTAAGGATGTAAAGGAGAGGGCATATAAGTCTCTGGTAAGACCCCAACTAGAGTATGGTTCCAGTGTATGGGACCCTCACCAGGATTATCTGATTGAAGTACTGGAAAAAAATCCAAAGAAAAGCAGCTCGATTTGTTCTGGGTGATTTCCGACAAACGAGTAGCGTTACAAAAATGTTGCGAAGTTTGGGTTGGGAAGAATTGAGAGAAAGAAGAAGAGCTGCTCGACTAAGTGGTATGTTCCGAGCTGTCAGCGGAGAGATGGCGTGGAATGACATTAGTAGACGAATAAGTTTGTGTGGCGTTTATAAAAGTAGGAAAGATCACAATATGAAGACAAATTTGGAATTCAAGAGGACAAACTGGGGGAAAAATTCATTTATAGGAAGGGGAGTTAGGGATTGGAATAAATTACCAAGGGAAACTTTCAATAAATTTCCAATTTCTTTGAAATCATTTAGGAAAAGGCTAGGAAAGCAACAGATAGGGAATCTGCCACCTGGGCGACTGCCCTAATGCAGATCAGTATTCATTCATTCAATTCTTCCACAAACAGTGTCGCGTTACTATTAGTATCTTCTTGTTCAAATTGGTATTTTTAGACAAAAATTTGCAAATCGTTCTTGATCCAAGTTTAGATTTCTTTTTAGAACACATTAACAAGGAATAAGACGCTCGAAACGTGTCATAGCTAACTAGACGAACGTACTTTAAAGCCCATTTTTAATATGTATGTCATGAACAATTTTGTTTCGTTGTTTACTTTCTTTGATCTTATGATAAGTCTTCTTCTTCGTAACAAATTTATTTTTTTCTCTCGTTGTGCGCCGTTTTCCAATTGTTGTTCCCATCTGTAAAGCTCTTCCCGGCATTTTAATTCACGCATGATGTGTTTCACTGATGCGAAGCTCCTCTGTTTCCCACCTTTGTTTCACCAGTATTCGACGACCTTCTTCTTATAAGTTATTGGGATTAGGCATCGTTCAGCCATTGTTGTGGATGCAGGGTTAGAAGCATCAACTTCGGAGACGGGTTCAAATATCGGTGTTTCAATATTGTCTTCCTTGAAAACGAAGTCATCATCTGACATATCCAATGTGCCATCCAGTTCGACTGTCACTTCGGTATCCAAAACTCTGTCGGCAATTAGACCTGTAAAACGGAGACAAGAACACATTTCCTGTAAATGCATGTTTTTTCTTAAAAGGAAATATACAGTGGGCACCGTTTATTATAATCACGGATAATGTAATCAGTCATATTATATATAATCACTTTTATGTCCGGATCCATGGCTAAATGGTTAGTGTGCTGGCCTTTGGTCACAGGGGTCCCGAGTTCGATTCCCGACAGGGTCAGGAATTTCAACCATCATTAGTTAATTTCGCTGGTATGGGGGCTGGGTGTATGTGTTGTCTTCATGATCATTTCATCCTCATCACGACGCGCAGGTCGCCTACGGAAACAAATCAAAAGACCTGCACCTGGCGAGCCGAACCCATCCTGGGATTTTCCGGCACTAAAAGTCATACACCATTTAATTTATCATTACTTTTATGAAGTCCCGTATGGACAAATACTGAATCATTGAAAAATCTTCCGTTTATTGTGACAATGAATTCGGTTTATGTTATCACGTTAATATTCAAGGATTTAGTTCTCACGTATGCGAGTAGAGTGGATACAAAGAAAATGCTCCATACCTTTAAAATCGCGTTTTTACACTGCGCCTGTTTTCATGGCCACATTCACGTCTCGTCTTTTTTAGCAAGTGTACGGTAGAAAACCGATCAACGCAGGTGGTAACCCTCCCGCATACACTTTCTCTTTTATTTCTTCCCTTAAGGTAGTTTAGCCAAGGACCACTCATTCGAATCTTGCTAAAGTTTTCTTACTGTGAAGTTCTTAGCATTGTAATGCAGTGATGGCTAGTGTGAAAAGCAGACTTAAATACTTAACCATTAAAGAGAAACTTTCAATGATAGGATGTTATGACAAATTGCTTACAGTGAGTCAACGCAATGCTGCTGTTAAGTTACGAATTTCATAACCTCTTCTGTGCAAGCTATTGAAAAATCGAGACAATATTCTTAAGGCAGCAAAAGAAGACAAGACTTCAACTGTAAGCAAAATCGTGGTGGAAAAGACGGTCAAGTTGAATCAGCTCTAAAACTTTGGTTCTCAAATGTGCGTGAGAAAGCTGCTCGTGTTGACTGTCCTCTAATGCGGCTAAAGGCCAAAGAACTGGCAAATATATTGGGAAAAAATAATCTCGTGCCAACGGAAGGATGGGTTCACCGTTGGACAAACCGAGAAAATATAGTGTACAAACGAACGCATGATGATCAGAAGGACGCTGATTCTGTTGCTGCTGAGAAGTGGATAGAAGAGGAGTGGCCTAAAATTGCTTCTGAATTCCCTCCCGAGTGTGTGTGTATAATCCTGATGTGACTGCACTGTATTATAGCGCCTTGCCTGAACACACTTACTTGTTCAAAAATGAAAGTACTAAATGCTGTAAAACCTCCAAGGAACGAGTAACAGTTTTATGTTGTGCGAGTATGTCCGGTGAAAAGAGAAAACTGTTAGTGATTCGGAAAGTTAAGAACCGACGTCGCTTTACAGGCATCAATAAGTTTCCACTGGACTATCATTCCAACTCTAATGCATGGATGACTGTACTTATTTTCAGTGAATGACTAATGAAGTGGGATAATAGGCTGGACCGTAAAATAGTTTTACTGGTTGACAACTGTGCACCACACATTGTGAATTGTGAGCTCAAGAATATCAATGTGGTTTTCTTACCGGCAAATACGACTTCATTAATTCAACCATGCGATCAAGGAATCATTTGCACCATGAAAGCGTATTGCAGCCATGAAATGCGCACAACAATCTTAGAAAATATAGAGGACTCACATAAAACTAGTGCCAATGCCATTGCCAAAACAACCAGCCTCCTCGATGCCCTGCATCTTCTAACCATATCATAGGATAATGTCTCAGCACATACAATAAGGAACTGCTTCCGGCATGGAAGATTTTTAAGAGTTACCAGAAGTAAAGGCGGGTGTTGAGCTTTGTTTAACAGACTTAACGGAAGACGAATTTCAGGAATGGATGAACACTGATGAGGGCATCGTTACTGATGCGATACAGACAGAAGACGACATATGCGAGGTGGTTACTTCCGCAGAATTAGATATGAGAGGTGAAGAAAACGGAACATAAGATAGCGATGCTGATGATGACGATGTTGCTGAAACTTCCTGAACACCAACGAATGCTGAAATGCGACAGGCACTAGATATCTTGCGACGAGGTCAGTGGACTTCCAGAAACATTATGAATATGAAAGATTCATTAACAGACTTTTGAGAAACAACCAGAAGCAAACAACAATTAGAGACCGCAGCAATTTATGAGCAGTACAGATGTCATTTCATACAAGTGAAAGACTTGATATAACTTTTGTATAACATCATTGAAAATGATGAAATGGCACATAATGTATAGAACACTAGTGAGCATCAACATCATAGAAACTAGCAGTCTCGATCATGCACTAATTGAAAACAGTTCACTTCATGCAAAACGTATGGCACTCATAAAGTTCAGAATTAATTTCTAACGGAGCTTTGAGGCTTACCTCAGTATTTCTTATTTGTACTTCAGGTCAATACGGCGGCATGCTGTGGCAGCGAAAATGTCTATCACAGCATCGTAGAAATTAGGCCTCTTCATTAAGTCACTCAGAAATTTATTCTCAATCGCAATCAAATAAAGCGCAGAGAGCCTGTCCTGTACTTGTGAATTTCTTTGAAAGGTGTGTATGCTTTTTTGAGACTGGGAAGCTTCTTTCAGCGTAAGTGCTCGTTGCTGGGATGGTGAGAATGAGGTCAATCAATTTCGTTGCTTTTGGATATGCTTTCTTAAGACCACTGGTTTCAAATATTGGTAGAGGTCATACGCATTATTTTTCACAAGGTCCGGCTTCGTGTAGGGGACAGACAGTTCACTTTTAAGTTTCTTGCAGTCGTAATTTCGTCCATAGGTCTTCACTAACGATTGATAGGCACTGTTCGCGAACTTCTTCGCGAACCTGTTAATCTGGTCAATATCAATCAACTGAAGGAACTGTTGTTTGTTAATATCAGAAAATCTATCTGATAGTTGCAGAGATATGCTGTCAATTATATCCAAATACAATCGGAGGTACGAAGATTTCTTAGTTCCTATAAAATCAATTCTCTGGCTCTTTTGAGGGTAATCTTGCCTCCCTTCATTGTCTTGACCACATATTTTCAAAGTTATTTCTGGTAGTCTGCAAAATACGCTTTAATCTGTTGGATCTCTTTGGAGCCGAAGGCAACATTACATATTTGCTTCTGAAGGATCTGATACAGACGATCAAATTGAGGGAGCACTTCAGCAAATAAATTTAATAGGAAATAGAAATAAAAGTCTTGCAGAGTAACATAGTAACCCTTAGCTTGAATTATCATTCCACGACCCATTCGTCTGCGTTATATTTCATCTCTCTGAAGAATTCAAGGAGATGTATATAGACAGAGGACACAACTTCAACCAGCCTACCAGCATATACCCATCGGCTAGGCGCTACTGTTGGTAATCGTCCCTGTATTAATTTGTCAAAACATCGGCTCTTTTAGGGGATGATGAAAATCCCCCTGCTAACCCGGACAACGTCTGAAAAAATACTTTGCATTTTTTGATGTGGTTAACAGATTGCTGTAACATCGAGTTGAACCTATGACCATAGCAGTGAACAAATGCAGTCTGGTCATATCTATCCCTGACTAACTCCTGCAACCCACTGTGCTGTCCTGACATCACTGCTGCGCCATCAAATGTTTCTGCTACTAACTTTTCACCTCACTGAAATTCTTGTAACACTACAAAGAGATGTTTAGGGACAGAAACAGCAGAACGGTCACCGCTTACATTCCTGAATCTCAAAAGTCTCTTTTGAATTTCGTCTTTGGGACTAACATATCTAAATACAGTCGAGAGTTGTGTCCTGTTAGAAACGTCCGTACTTTCATCCAAAAATAACGGAAATAAAGTCTGCCGCCTTTATTTTCGCTGGTCATAAAAGCTGCTATGGCTTCAATAGTATCATTTTGTATATCAAATGAAAGTCCTCAGAAAACTGTAGATGTTTCTAAGTGGTGCCGAAATACGTCATCTTTCTTAGCCATTAACGCTAGTAACTCCCTGTAATTACCTCTGTTATCAGATTCTTCAGTTTCTCGATGACCCCTGAAAGGTAATCCTTGCTTTAAAAGAAAACACACAATATCTATTAAAGTGCTGACAATATACCTGTTATTTTGTTACTAGCTCATGATGCTCGTCAATTTTCTTTCTGTAAGCGGATCTTCCGAACTGATTCATATCGGAAACAGCGTGGATGTGTGCTTGAGACACCTCATGGCGTCTCCTTAAAACTCAAAAACTCAATTGTTCACAACGTCTTTCTCCAAGCATTATTTTCTGATGAAAATAGAATACATGACCAACAGTACAGTTCATTCATTTTCGCACAACCACATAACCACTCCAGATTTATGTACCACGAGTCACGAAAATATCGGCTGTCCTTTTCGATTCCTTGACTAAATTTTTAAGAGAAGTCGTGGGTTTACCCTTTTCAACTATGTTTTTCTTTTCCTTAAACTTTCTTAACGAAAATGGCGTGTTCATTAAACTTTCTATTATACATGAACATTCTGGACCCGCCAACTCACTTATTTTCGAGGTGGAAGCGACAGCGCTTATTTTTAAGGTTTAGTACGTTGTGCAGTTGTATAAGCTATCCTTACCTAACATAAATTAAATATAAATTCACACTTTAACAAGAGAAGTCACATCGTATTACAATAGGGAACAAAAGCACAATAATATAGCAATGCGCTGTCGAGCGTGGCGGAAAGAACAGGTGGAACAGCTCAGCCCATACGTTATAAGCTTTTGTTTCCACTTTCCACTGTGGTAACACGACCAGAGAACGTTGCAGGATACATCTCAGTGACCAGGGGAGAGGGCCTTTGCTTGGCGTAGGCGCAGTAATACTCGCCTTGCTGTTAGAAGAGACTCAACGCGTAACCACTGCATGGAGTGGAAACAGCCTCTTGCTCAGCTTTGGCGGTGGCAATCTGACGCAATAGAGTTCTCGCGACACGTCCAGGCGAAGAAACAAAAATATTAATATTAAAGAATATTCGACTTTTATATTTTCAAACTGTTAACCAGTGGTAACAGTGGATATTAGCACGTTTCGCGAATGCTCACCTTGACACTGTATTGAATATTCACACGCCAATAATTTCTTACCATCAGCCTTGTATGTTCTATGATCCGATAGGTGACGGAATTCTCCCAATTTTATATTTAAATGAGATCGGAATAGGGTTCTCAGACGCACCTCGAGGTCCAACTAACACGGGTTCGATACGGTGTGATATCGACGGCCTTAGATCGACACCAGGAGGCGTGTGAAGGGTCACAGTTTCAGAAGGCATTAATTGTGTGATTTATTTATTTATTTGTTTGTTTGTTTTACATGGGGTGGCTCAGGCTACGAAGCCTGCTGTTATGCCAATCCATTTCATATGAGCTACATTGTACAAACTACAGGGTATTGAAATTTCTAATTACAAATAATTAATTATACAATTAAACTTAAATAATAGTTATAAACAAAAGGTAAATTTCTGAGAGTTACTATAAAAAAGCATTAAATACTAATTTCTTAAGTCAATGTACCACTTATAACATTTTTTAAAGTACATTTCTACTATGTATGACTCTAATTACAGCCGAAAGGGAATTCCAGGAGCGTATGGTCGCGGGTATGAATGAGTTGCCGTAACCGGTCGTGCGGTAAATTGGGAAGCTCAGCAGGGAAGAAGTTTCGGACCTTAGGTATGCTGTTTGGGGATGACAAGTATTTAAGATCCATTCTCAGATAACTTGGTGTGTCTGTGCGGAGAACGTTGTGAACAAGCTAAACAGAGTGAAGGTTTCTTCTCTCCGCCAAATATAACAACGCCAGCTGTTCAAGACAAGGTGATATATGACAATACTTGGGCATATTTAATACAAAACGGACGCATGTATTATAAGCCCGCTGAAGTTTAGCGTTGTGTGTGGTGTTTAGGTTGTTGTATATTACGTCACCATAATCGAAGATTGGTAGAATTAGGCTTTACCACGAACCTACTACGATGACGGAGCAGGGGGACGTGATACTCCCACGTGGCGCGTCCCAGGTGGCGGATACGGGGGTCCTAACCGGCTTGCCGGCGGACTTGAAGGAAATAAAATACCTCTCGCGGACAAAAACACTACCCCCTGTGGGTGGGGGACGCAGATGAAGAACACACCCACGGTATCCCCTTCCTGTCGTAAGAGGCGACTAAAAGGGGCCCAAGGGGCTATCAACTTGGGAGTGTGGGTTGGCGACCACGGAGCCCTTAGCTGAGTCCTGGTATTGCTTCCACTTACTTGTGCCAGGCTCCTCACTTTCGTCTATCCTGTCCGACCTCCCTTGGTCAACTCTTGTTCTTTTCCGACCCCGACGGTATTAGAGTATTCGAGGCCTAGGGAGTCTTTCATTTTCACGCAGTTCGTGGCCCTTGCCTTTCTTTGTCCGTTACTTCATATTTTGAAGTGACGGATCACTACTTTTTCTTCTTTTTTCTCTTTATCTACCCCCTGTGGGTGGGGAACGCAGATAAAGAATACACCCACAGTATCCTCTACCTGTCGTACGAGGCGACTAAAAGGGGCGACTAAGGGATGATCAAATTAAAATCATGAAACTATTTGTGATTAGTACCACCACGCGAAGAACACCATGGGTCGCCTTAACTTGCGCGTAGTACCACTATGTTGGGTACCAAATAGGTTTGTGATTAGTAGCAAACGTTGGCACGACGGCTCTTACAGTACCCATGGTTCTGGCTTGCCTATGATTAGTACACCCTAAGTAGTATAATAGGCGGATTCTGCGGCCTCCTCCTCCTCCCGCGGGAAATTTGAATTTTGGCGGGAAATTTGATTTTGGCGCGAGATTTGAATTTGTAAACAAAGCCACGTGCTTTTTGACAGCTGTCATCGACAACAACGCATCGCTAACCTCACTGCTGCCATCTTGACGGGCCTAAACCTCAGTGGTACCAACTTAAACTAACTAGCGCGAGGTAAACAAAGCCACGTGTTTTTGATAGCCACGTGCTTTTTGACAGACAACAACGCATCGCTAACCTCACTGCTGCCATCTTGACGGGCCTAAACCTCAGTAGTACCAACTTAACCTCACAAGCGCGAGACAAACAAAGCCACGTGCTTTTTGACAGCCACGTGCTTTTTGACAGCTGACATCCGCCATTTTTAAACTATAGAGCACCGTGCCGCCCTCTTTATCGCAGTAGCCGCAAATTCGTCACCTGTCATCGGCAGTGCTGCCATCTTGGCAGGCCTAAACCTTAGTGCTACCAACTTAACCTCACTAGCGTGATATAAACAAAGCCACGTGAATTTTTTTGACAGCTGTCACCAGCCATCTTTAATCTATAGAGCGCAGTGGTGCCCTCTTTAGCTACTTACCTTTGAAATGTGGTGGCGGATAATTTGAAAAATGCTTTTTTGACAGCAGCCATCTTTAAGCACCGTGCTGCCCTCTTTAGCTACTTACCTTTGAAATGTGGTGGCGGTAAATTCCACGTGCTTTACAAACCTATATGCTTTTCTGACAGCTGTCATCCGCCATCTTTAATCCAGAGAGAACTGTGCTGCAATCTTTAGTTGAAATGTGGTGGCGGCAAATTCCACGTGCTGTTGTTTGGAAACAAATCAACATGCTTTTGGACAGCTGTCATCCGCCATCTTTAATCACAGTGCTGCCCTCTTTAGCTACTTACCTTTGAAATGTGGTGGTGGTAAATTCCACGCGCTCTTGTTTGGAAACAAACCCATGTGCTTTGCGGACAGCTGTCAACCACCATCTTTAATCCAGAGAGCACCGTGCTGCCCTCTTTGTGCCGGTGGCAAATTCCACGTGTTTTACAAACTCACGTGCTTTTTAACAGCCTTCATCCGCCATCTTGCATCACAAACCTCAGTGCTGTACTCTTTAGCTAGATACCTTTGAAATGTGGTGGCGGCAAATTCCACGTGCTCTTGTTTGGAAACAAAGCCACGTGCTTTTTTGACAGCTGTCATCCGCCATCTTTAATCAATAGAGCACTGTGCTGCTATCATGCGGGTAATTTCGTCAGCTGTCATCCGCCATCTTTAATCCACAGAGCACCGTGCTGCTCTCTGTAGTAGCGGGCAATTTGAAAAGTTCTGTTAGCTGTCATCCGCCATCTTTAATCAAGAGAGCACCGTGCTGCCATCTTTAGCTACATACCTTTGAAATGTGGTGGCGGCAAATTGAAAAATTCCACGTGCTCTTGTTTAGTAAACAAACTCACGCGCTTTTTGTCAGCTGTCATCCGCCATCTTACATCGCAAACCTCAGTGCTACACTCTTTAGTTGAAAAATGGTGGCGGATAATTTAAAAAGAAAAATTCTACAGCAGCCATCTCTCGACGCTAATTGCACAAGATGGTGGCTATACATGAGTCCTTAAAGGTGCTTATGCAAGATGATCGCTATACATAGGTTCTTATGAGACCCCCTTGGGACGCTTGCACAAGATGGCCGTTATACAAGGCTCCTTATGAGACACCCTAGGGATGCTTGCGAAAGATGGTGGTTGCTCTTATGAGGCGGCTTAAGGATCCTTGCACATGATGGCTAGAGTTGCCCCCTAAGGATGCTTGCGCAAGATGGCGGACGCAAGATGGCGGCTATACATAGCTCCTTATGAGACAGCCTAGGGGGTGCTCGCACAAGATGGCGGCTACTCTTATGAAGAAAGCTAGCTTAGAGGCTACTGCGCAAGACAACGGTTGCTGTTATGCATGCGGTGGAGAGCAAATTGAAATTCTATGTGCTTAATCAACAGAGCACCCTGCTGCCCTCTTTAGCTGAAATGTGGTGGTGGATAATTTGAAAAATTATTTTGACAGGTGTCATCTTTAAACAATGATGACTATACATAGGCTGTTAAGACCTTATCATTCTCCTCCTCCTCCTTCTCTTCCTCCTCCTCCTCCGCCTCTTATGTCAAGGCATAGCTTTATATCGAACAAGTTTAAACCTGCATCGCGAAGGCAAGCGTGTGCAGCGATAACATTATTGTACATGTTTAGACTTGCGAAACATAAGAAGAGTAGAATCAAACGCTGTACTCGATACAACATGTGATCAGAACATTGATTGATGTGTTCAGAACACAAAATAAGTGATCAAGACTAGAATCGAACACTGTACTCGATACAACATGTGATCAGAACATTGACTGATGTGTTCAGATCACTAAACAAGTAGAACCGAACACTGTACTCGATACAACATGTCAGGGGATAACTTTGTTCTAAGAAAATTAGATTGAAACATAACAAGACTAGAACCGAACACTGTACTCGATACAACATGTTAGGGGATGCCTTTGTTCTAAGAAAATTAGATTGAAACATAACAAGACTAGAATCGAACACTGCACTCGATGTCGTTAACCTTAACATGTGATCAGAACATTGATTGATGTGTTCAGATCACTAAACAAGTAGAACCGAACACTGTACTCGATACAACATGTCAGGGGATACCTTTGTTCTAACAAAATTAGATGGAAACATAACAAGACTAGAATCGAACACTACACTCGATGTCGTTAACCTTAACATGTGATCCGATACAACATGTTAGGGGATACCTTTGTTCTAAGAAAATTAGATTGAAACATAGCAAGACTAGAATCGAACACTGTACTCGATACAACATGTGATCAGAACATTGTTTGACGTGTTCAGAGCAAAAGTACAACTTCAATGATTTACCTAGTGTAAAAATCAAAAACACACTGTGCACATATCGCGAAGCTATCTCGCCTATCACTTGCCTAGTATGACAATCAAAAACACACTGTGCACAAATCGCATAGCTAACTCGGCAACACTTCAAATGATTTGCTTAGTACGAAAAAATCTATACCGCGTAGCTAACTCGTTCACCGCACTGCTAAGACGCTTAGTAATTGCAAATACACTGATATATGTCATGCGAAAATCAAGAAAGCACACTGCGTAGCCAACTCGCTCGGTCACTCGCTTGGTAATTGCAACACGACTAGAACACTGATACACGTTACTCTTTTTTTCTCGAAACACACACACACGGATAAGAATGTTGCGAGATACTACATACTTACATGTTTTTTAAAAAATATTGGGGGATGAAAGATCATAAATTATATGTACACATGTTGTCTCCTCCAAGTTGTAAGACGAAATAGCCGCAGTACTGCGAGTTTCCGCTATAGCTGGCGAACGGAAGTAGCATGATATCTCAACAAAAAAAAATACGCGTGAGCTTGCATACACGCAAGTCAGACACAATGATGGACACCGCGATTCAAATCCTGGCAAATTATGCCGTCAGGAAGGGCATCCGGCTAGATCATGTAATTACATGTTATGACGATCGCGCAGGTCCCTCGCCTATTATTTGCTATTTTTACGGCTTCCGACAGTAGGAGTTCGAACCCGCTATGTCCCGAAGTAGCGAGAATGATTGCGGTTACAAGAGTGTTGAGGGTGATTCATTTGTCGGATGGAGGCGATTCTACTGTTGCATAATACATTCTCAGGTAGTTTCGAGGGCGTGCAAAAAGCCAGCATTAAGTAAGGGCTGTTGATGGGGACGTTAAACCTTGTACAGGCTCTTTCGAAAACGATTGTGAGTACAAGGTGTTGATGGTGATTCATCTGTCGGATGGAGGCGATAAGCTGTGTGCAGGCTCTTTCGGCAGGAGTAGGCTATGTGCCGGCACCGGGTTTTACCCTCTCCCTACTGTAGTATATTACATTCTTAGGTAGTTTCGAGGGGCGTGCAAAAAGCCAGCATTAAGTAAGGGCTGTTGATGGGGACGTTAAACCTTGTGCAGACTCCTTCGAAAATGATTGTGAGTACAAGATGTTGAGGGCGATTCATCTGTCGGATGGAGGTGATAAGCTGTGTACAGGCTTAATCCGTAGGAGTAGGCTATGTGCCGGCACCGAGTTTTACCCTCTCCCTACTGTAGTATATTACATTCTTAGGTAGTTTCGAGGGCGTGCAAAAAGCCAGCATTAAGTAAGGGCTGTTGATGGGGGCGTTAAACCTTGTGCAGACTCCTTCAACAGGAGTAGTCTATATGCCGGCACCGTGCAGGCTCTTTCGATAGGGGTAGGCTATGTTCTGGCACTGTGTTTTAACCTCTCCGTACAATCACAATATTTTATGTTAGGAACTTACACGAGCTAAATGCTACACGGCTAAGAAAACGTTCCGTGAGTTACAAGTGGCTTATCAGCACACAGTGTCCTCGTTCAAGGTTAGTACAGCCGGAAGCCGAGTGTACAATTTCAGTCAACGCATTCATTCCTCACGTCGCTCTGACAGACTGCGCCGATGCAACTTCAAAGACTGTGGAACAAAAAAGCAGTGGAACAAAAAATGTAACCCATAGCCCGTTCCTAAAGCTTAACACTGTAAATGTTTGGAGCTCCTATTTTTACAGCTAGATGTGGTTCCTAACGTAACAGGGCCGGGATTAAAAATATATTTTACAGCCGAGTGCCCCTTCCTAACATAAGATTTTAAAACACAAGAATCTGTGTTACAACAGGATGCCCTTCTAGGATTTTAAAAAGCAGTATCTAGCCTCTTACATCATACACTATTGTTTTACGGTACGGCCGGTTGCCTTTCCTGACGCGAGATTTTAAATCACAAGAATCTGTTTTACAACTGGATGCCCTTCTGGGATTTTAAAAAGCAGTATCTAGCATCTTACATCATACACTATTGTTTTCGACCGGTTGCCCTTCCTGACGTCAAAGAACTGGAATTAAGAATCTGTTTTACAACTAGTGGCCCTTTCTAACACGAGAATCGGGGTTTTACAGCTAGATGCTCTTCTTGGTGCAGGAACTAAGATTTTAAATCGCAAGAATTTGTTTTAAAACTAGTTACCCTTCGAGATGCAAGAAATAAGATTTTAAATTACAGTATCTAGCCTCTTACATCATACACCATAGTTTTACGGCTATTTACTCTCCTTGACGCGAGGACTAAGATTTTAACTCGCAAGAATCTGTTTTACTGCTAGATACCCTTCCTAACGCGAGAACTAAAATTTTAAATCACAAGAATTAATTTTACAGCCGGGTGTTATTTTTGATGAGCGAAACAAGATTTTAAAGTGTGTCCCACACCACAAACTATTGTTTAATAGCTAGATGCCCTTCTTGATGCATAAACTATTAGTATCTAGCCTCTTACATCATACACCATAGTTTTACGACCGGTTACCCTTCCTGACGCTAAAGGACTAGGATTTTAAATCGCAGTATACGCGACAAATCTGTTGTAGCAGGTTTTATAACTAGATGTCCCGGTACCGGCACATAGCCTGCAGTGTTCGATTCTAGTCTTGTTATGTTTCCATCTAATTTTCTTAGAACAAAGGTTGTATAATGTTGTATCGGATCACATGTTGTACAGTGTACGGTTCTACTTGTTTAGTGATCTGAACACATCAATCAATGTTCTGATCACATGTTAAGGTTAACGACATCGAGTGCAGTGTTCAATTCTAGTCTTGTTATGTTTCAATCTGATCTTCTTAGAACAAAGGTATCCCCTAGCATGTTGTATTAAGTACAGCGTTCGATTCTACTTATGTAGTGTTCTGAACACACCAAACAATGTTTTAATCACATGTTGAAGTTAACGACATCGAGTACAGTGTTCGATTCAAGTCTTGTTATGTTTCAATCTGATCTTCTTAGAACAAGGGTATCCCCTGACATGTTGTATCGAGTACAGTGTTCGATTCTAGTCTTGATCACTTATTTTGTGTTCTGAACACATCAATCAATGTTCTGATCACATGTTGTATCGAGTACAGCGTTTGATTCTACTCTTCTTATGTTTCGCAAGTCTAAACATGTACAATAATGTTATCGCTGCACACGCTTGCCTTCGCGATGCAGGTTTAAACTTGTTCGATATAAAGCTATGCCTTGACATAAGAGGCGGAGGAGGAGGAGGAAGAGAAGGAGGAGGAGGAGAATGATAAGGTCTTAACAGCCTATGTATAGTCATCATTGTTTAAAGATGACACCTGTCAAAATAATTTTTCAAATTATCCACCACCACATTTCAGCTAAAGAGGGCAGCAGGGTGCTCTGTTGATTAAGCACATAGAATTTCAATTTGCTCTCCACCGCATGCATAACAGCAACCGTTGTCTTGCGCAGTAGCCTCTAAGCTAGCTTTCTTCATAAGAGTAGCCGCCATCTTGTGCGAGCACCCCCTAGGCTGTCTCATAAGGAGCTATGTATAGCCGCCATCTTGCGTCCGCCATCTTGCGCAAGCATCCTTAGGGGGCAACTCTAGCCATCATGTGCAAGGATCCTTAAGCCGCCTCATAAGAGCAACCACCATCTTTCGCAAGCATCCCTAGGGTGTCTCATAAGGAGCCTTGTATAACGGCCATCTTGTGCAAGCGTCCCAAGGGGGTCTCATAAGAACCTATGTATAGCGATCATCTTGCATAAGCACCTTTAAGGACTCATGTATAGCCACCATCTTGTGCAATTAGCGTCGAGAGATGGCTGCTGTAGAATTTTTCTTTTTAAATTATCCGCCACCATTTTTCAACTAAAGAGTGTAGCACTGAGGTTTGCGATGTAAGATGGCGGATGACAGCTGACAAAAAGCGCGTGAGTTTGTTTACTAAACAAGAGCACGTGGAATTTTTCAATTTGCCGCCACCACATTTCAAAGGTATGTAGCTAAAGATGGCAGCACGGTGCTCTCTTGATTAAAGATGGCGGATGACAGCTAACAGAACTTTTCAAATTGCCCGCTACTACAGAGAGCAGCACGGTGCTCTGTGGATTAAAGATGGCGGATGACAGCTGACGAAATTACCCGCATGATAGCAGCACAGTGCTCTATTGATTAAAGATGGCGGATGACAGCTGTCAAAAAAGCACGTGGCTTTGTTTCCAAACAAGAGCACGTGGAATTTGCCGCCACCACATTTCAAAGGTATCTAGCTAAAGAGTACAGCACTGAGGTTTGTGATGCAAGATGGCGGATGACAGCTGTCAAAAAGCACGTGAGTTTGTAAAACACGTGGAATTTGCCACCGGCACAAAGAGGGCAGCACGGTGCTCTCTGGATTAAAGATGGCGGTTGACAGCTGTCAGAAAAGCACATGGGTTTGTTTCCAAACAAGAGCGCGTGGAATTTACCACCACCACATTTCAAAGGTAAGTAGCTAAAGAGGGCAGCACTGTGATTAAAGATGGCGGATGACAGCTGTCCAAAAGCATGTTGATTTGTTTCCAAACAACAGCACGTGGAATTTGCCGCCACCACATTTCAACTAAAGATTGCAGCACTGTTCTCTCTGGATTAGAGATGGCGGATGACAGTTGTCAGAAAAGCATATAGGTTTGTAAAGCACGTGGAATTTACCGCCACCACATTTCAAAGGTAAGTAGCTAAAGAGGGCAGCACGGTGCTTAAAGATGGCTGCTGTCAAAAAAGCATTTTTCAAATTATCCGCCACCACATTTCAAAGGTAAGTAGTTAAAGAGGGCACCACTGCGCTCTATAGATTAAAGATGGCTGGTGACAGCTGTCAAAAAATTCACGTGGCTTTGTTTATCTCACGCTATTGAGGTTAAGTTGATAGCACTAAGGTTTAGGCCCGCCAAGATGGCAGCACTGCCGATGACAGGTGACGAATTTGCGGCTACTGCGATAAAGAGGGCAGCACGGTGCTCTATAGTTTAAAGATGGCGGATGTCAGCTGTCAAAAAAGCACGTGGCTGTCAAAAAGCACGTGGCTTTGTTTATCTCGCGCTTGTGAGGTTAAGTTGGTACTACTGAGGTTTAGGCCCGTCAAGATGGCAGCAGTGAGGTTAGCGATGCGTTGTTGTCTGTCAAAAAGCACGTGGTTGTCAAAAAACACGTGGATTTGTTTACCTCGCGCTAGTTAGGTTACGTTGGTACCACTGAGGTTTAGGCCCGTCATGATGGCAGCAGTGAGGTTAGCGATGCGTTGTTGTCAATGGCAGCTGTCAAAAAGCACGTGGCTTTGTTTACAAATTCAAACCTCGCGCCAAAATTCAAATTTCCCGCCAAAATTCAAAGTTCCCGCCAAAATTCAAATTTCCCGCGGGAGGAGGAGGAGGAGGCCGCAGAATCCGCCTATTATACTACTACCCTATATGAGGAACACCACGGGATAGTACGAGTCTCTGTGGTCAGTACTTAGGTTATGAACATGATTAACTAGTGCTGTTTAGTTCTTGGCAATTTGTGACCCGAATTTTCCTGTCACCTCGTTTCACTATCACTGTCCCGTCCTTCGACCACGTGTTTTTCATGCCGTACTTCGAAATTGCCTCCTGGAGAAGCTGTAGTCTCAGGGGAGTGAGATCTTCTCGGATAATTTTGTTTGTGCCCTTCAGTTTTTTCTTGTTTGTGAACATTGCGTTCCTCTTCCGATAGGACACAAACTTCACTATTATTGGTCTCGGACGACCGCCTTCTCTTTTCCCTACCCTGTGAAACCTATCAATGTCTTCTAGACAGAGATCGACCCCAATTTCCTCGGCGATATTTAAAATTATGTCGTCCGTGTTCTCATGTGCGGACTCGGCTACTCCGTACACTCGCAGGCACTGGCGCCTCGTGTACTGTTCCAGATCGTCGGTATTCTCCTGTAACTGGGACTCTAGTCTCTTTATGACTTTGTCCCTATCTTCGAGGGCACTCCGCAAGTCTTCAATTACCTTAGTAATGAAGTATCTAGATTCCTGCATTTGTTCTACCACTACATTTGTCACTTGCTCCTGTATTAGGTTGGCAAGCGTGCTCAAGATATCCTGCTACACAGCGCGTCCTGGACGGCTTGCTTCACCAAGCCAAGACCAACTACAACCTATCTGACCTTAATGCAGAATCCAACATGGCGTAAGCATTGGGCTCACTGTCTGCTGTGGGAAGCAGCTAGGCATTAATTCCTAACTAATATAATTAACGCCGATAACGTTCATAATTCATAATAATCGTAAAGAAGAATTAATACATGAAATATAAATCATGTTTCTATAGTTAGAAAGCACGGAACGGTTTAAAATAATGTACCAAAATCGAAATAAGTATTCAACCAACTTACACAACCCTACAATGACAAAATGTAAGTACCGTAATTAATATTTGTTGGTAAAACAACCACGCACAACACATTACAAAAAACTCCATAAGAGTGAAACGACACACTGTGCTTAGTAAGTAAGATATTTAGCAACCAGGTCAACTTTAAATATCACACGACTCAGTAACATAACCCTGCAACACTTGAAATCGACAACGTTTAATAATATTTGTTGGTAAAACAATAGTGCACACGCAAAACATTACAAGAGAAAAAACTCTTAGCACTGAAATAGCGTACCGTACTCAGAAAATAAGAAATTCAGCAACCAAGTCTACTTAAAATATTCACATGACTCACTAACATAACCCTACAGCCAGTACATTTGAAAATGACAAAATTAAAGCAGCATTTGTTGGTAAATCACATCAATACACAACACGTCAGAACTGGAGGCTGGTTTGATCCTCAACAGTTCCACCATCAGCTATCAGAGGTGGCCTAGGTGTCACTGAAGAGGCATATTAGGGAAATGAGAAGTGAAGTAGTTCTCCGTTGCTTTCCTCATTGAGCCAAAAGTTGCTATTATATATCAGTCTGCCAAGCCCACTAAAATGAACGCACCGACTGACCCTATGAGCAATATTTTCACACCATCCATCACAGAGACTGGCTGCATAAGAAATTGCATTACTAGCATCACTCATACCTCGGTCACTTTCATGTTAATACCAATATTGTTGGTCTGTTATTGGACATAATACATTTTGCAGCTAACTCATTCCTGGTTGCCAACGTTTTGCCCCAGTGTGCTTAGTTGGGCTCACCAGTTGGTGAATAGCACACCTACCAAGACACATGGCTAGTGCATACCGTGGAGGTCACTGCGTAGGCTACTGGAGCCACCGGCAGTGCCAATGCACTATGAGAGACTATGTCTCATTTTCAAAAATTGATGCTTGCCAGGCCATCATGTTCCCTATGGGAATCGACATCTATATCACTTTCATGTTGTCAAAGCCAAGAATCAATAACTCTGTTGGTGATAAATAAACAAATCAAACCAGAAGACATTGTGCACTGAGAACACTAGGTCTTGCCAGCAAAGGCATATTACATGAAAAATACAAATTAATCAGGACAGTGAAATAACATGCTCTACAAATACACATTCACCAGCTACATTGGTTAAATATGCAATTAAAGGTGTATTTATAAGAACATCAGGTTATTTTCAATGACACTAATCGAGATTAGAGACAAACTTAACTGATACATTTAAAAAAGCTTTTCAATCTGTCGAGCACACAAGTTAAATATAGGCTAACATGCTTCATTCTTAAAAGAACATCAGATTCTATCAAGTCACATTCAACATTTTTAAATATTTGTTTACTTTGTCCAAACACCTATGAATTTGAAATTTGGAACTTACGTTAATAAGGTCGTGCCTTCTCCAACTCCACCATACATTGTGAGGCGTCTGCAAAACTGTTACTCCTTCAATGGCTCGAATCCCAACAGCTACAAGTCCTCTGCTCTTTATTACATCACTGTCCCAACCTGGTCAGGTCAATGGCATGCTGCACTCCTCCTTCAGGTGCTTTACCTCTAGTGTGTTCATAGTAATACTATTCGTTGTAGTTGCTATCATTATTATTTCTCATATTACAATTATTTTTTTAAAACTACGCAAGGGTTTTTAATGAGCATTTAATGGTCTGCCTATTATACCAGAACATTTTTAATTAGAGAGTCCTTGTAAGATGTTATTTTTAGTGATAAATGATAATCAATTCAAGGATCATCTCAAGTGGCGAGGGCGGTACGTAAGTTCATAGAACCTACTATAGATAAGAATATCCTAACCCACATTCCAGGCGTTTAAGTCAGAGATTACCTCCTGTGTGATTCATTAAGCGCTAATGTAACAAGTGTGAACGAGTCAATACTGGAAAATAGGGCTTCCTTCTTAACAAATTAAACTGACACGTTATCTTCTGAAGACGATCATTTACTGCTAAGTTTCAACACTTTGCGTTGCTTAGCATTTTGACTTGGTTCTGCATTTGCAGCATCACAGGTAATTCTCTTGAAGTTTTTAGATTGAAGTTTCTTTGCCAGTTCTTTTGAGACATTTCTTTCCTCAAGGGCTTTACCATAATTATTGATGAAAACATTTGCTATCACGTGAATGCACTTTTTAATCATTGTTTTCAACTTCATACCACACTGATACTTATCACCAAGGTTGCACACACTACTCTCAATTAACTTAAATCCTAACACTACCAGTGCCTCTCTTTGATTGTGTAACTTAAGAAATTCTGGTTCGTAACTGTCACTAATTAATGCCTGGAAAAGTCTGAAAATGTTACAACACAAGGACATGACCATAGACGATGGACACTTCAAACCACCTCTGTTCACTAGATTAAAATACATCATCTTCCCTGTCACTATCCACAAGTAATTCATTTTCACTCTGCAACATTTTAATACAGTCATCACACTTTTTACACAATATTTCAATCACTTGCAAACTGGTGTAGCTAGCAATGCACACTAAAATCCGCAGTGTTTCAAGGGGAACCGTGATGTGAACTACTTCTTCTAATGCAGACTCTAATGCATCTAAATTATCAATAATTCCATCATGGCTATTGTTATGGACATTATGAGCAAAGTCTTTCAAGGAAAATTCACCTAGTTTTGCAGACCTCATCTTCAATACTCCTAACACTTTGAGCTTTCTTTCAGACTCAAGAATTTGTTCCACAGAAACATTATAAGTGCAACCACTCAATCTTCTATAGGCACCAAATCTTCCCTCTAAACTGTCTGTCTGCAATTTGGCAGTAAGCACATAAGACCAGTGGTATTTCCTGAAAATATATTTACATAGTTCTACCACTGTGGTAACAGTATGTGTCAAAGCAGTATACGTTTCACTTGTTAATCTTCCTTATGTTTGTGACATGTGCCATATGTCTACGTATGTTTTTAAACATGTAAGGAATGAAAGTTTCTTGTCATCAGGCCCAATAATTAGACTAGCCTCTTCATTCCTGGTATATGTACCTTTCATGGGATGAGGTACATTACAGATTGACCACCACTTTTGAATTAATTTTACAAACTGGATACTGCCATCAGAAACATCCACACCTTGACTTTTAAGCAATTCCAAAGCAGCAATATTCTTAGGATCAAAGATTTTTACTGCTAACGATACATTTTGTCTCTCTATTGGTGTTGGATACAGAGCCTTTCTAGATAAATTTGGAGCCATTTTTAACAACAATCTCTTCTCTGAGTGAAACAACTCTCTGAGGTTTGAAAATCTGGCCTCAGTAGTTGTAAATTTACAGACTGACTCTGTACCAACATCAACGTTCACCATTTCACTTAAAACAGCAAATGTCTCATCAACGTTTGGTATAATGAAGGTTTCATCTGATCTGTTTAACCAATTATTTCTAATGCACTTTACAATATGTACACTGTCAAAAAGAAGAAACAAGGACTTACATGGATCTGCTGGATTTTGAATACAAGGTTTCAAGTTATTACTACCACATAAAAGTTCAAACATTTTCCTGTTGGTGCGATGGTTATCAGCAATCAAGCAGACAACATCAAAACCTAATTCAAACATGACTTCTAAAACCTTAAGTGTGAGATCATGCAGTGTTTCAGAGTTCATATTCTTCACCGGAAAAGGACCAATTACATCTTTATTACCAGAATGCAATGACGAAGCCATAAATACTTGCATGGTAGATGCTGCATCATACTCTGAACTATTTCCAGCCATTCCTACTAATTTACCAGCTTTATATGAGATTTTCGAGTTTACATGAACCTCGTCAAGCTTTACTGACACAACCTTTTCATTCTCCTTCAAAAGTTTGCTTTTTTCTCTCAAACAAGCTACCTGTGCAGGACCTATTCCTGGACTGCTGGGGCCTATTTTCGATAAAAAAAACTGTCTTAAATATACATGATGAGGCAATGTCATTACATTTGTTTTACGCAAAAAATTGTATGCACCAGGGTACGAATAAGAGAAAGTCGCAGCCCATATCAGTAGTTCTGGGGAGTATCGTATTTGATTGTTTATAGAGAGCTCTAATTGTTCCAAGACAAATTGTATTTTACTAGTTCTCTCTTTACTAAACTCACAGTCTAAGTCAAGTGCATTTTTCACAAGCTTCATCAAAAAAGAAAGTTTATCAGTGAAACCAATATTATCATCCGAATAACTTGCGAGATGACTTACCAAAGTGTCAAACTTTGTCCATCTGTCACACTTCAGGTCTTCACAACCATCAGATTCCAATATAAACCTAAAATGCTCTGTAGGCAAACACACATTTTTGTAAAACACTTGAACTGTAAAAGAACTGGAAACCTTAAAGCTCACTGAAATTAATGGAACGTTAGTAAATGACTATCAGCATCCACCTTCACAAACAACACGTGATCTTCCTTCACTATTGCAGTGAATGGTTTAACACATTTTTTCTCAACTTCACAGATGAATGTGTTAAAATCAGTAATTTTGTCATTTTCACACCACTTATTGAAATTCTCCTCATCTCTCCTAATAAGCTCTTGGACTCTGTCTTCGGGATTTGTCCTTTGTTTTGAAACACTAACAGTGTGATAAGAGGGCTGATTAGGAAATATAGCGGGGTATGCATCAGGAGTCAGTTTTGGGATTTTTCTGTGCACTCTAATGGGATCACCGTTGAGCACAGGAAAAACATCTTCACTTATAATAAACTTAGGGTCAAAATGTTTAATGCATACCGAAGTATTATCATTAACCTCAAAATGGTCACGATGAATATTCCTAACCCATTTGTCTCGTAAAACATTGTCCTTAGGAAACCTAAAAGTTGTAGTATTGGAAGATCCATAATTTGATCGACAACCAGGCACAGAACATTTACGACCCATTGTACTTATCTAACACATTTATACACTCCACCAGACCAAACTCACCGAAGCAGCAGCAAATAATATACGGCACTAATAACCTCTAAAATACTAAAACTAATTCCACTCCACCAGATCAAACTCACTGAATCACCAACACATTACATACGGCCCTAATAACCTCTGAATACAACTAAAAACATCACTAGCGCTTTAAAAAATAACTAGATAACAAATAACAGGACAATGAAACATTATTTAACACACAAACATATTCGGTGGATAATTAACTTGCGAATTCCAGTAGCAAGATAACCTCAACGAACTAGACACGTGCTGAGCTTACACCAAACTTAATGTAAACATGGCCCTACATGCCGGATACACGCAGCCCAATGCGGCGGTCATTTTGTGACGTATCGATATGTGCCTTCAGGTCTGATAATATTGTAGTTGGTCTTGACCAAGCTTTCCATCGGCACTTGCTTCACTTTGCGCGGCATGATATTTTTGTCTGCTGTTAGGTGTTAATCACACGTATCACGTCACTAACACTTCTGTATAGGCATAACAATGCTAGGAAAAAGTATCAGCGTCACAAATGATTTACACTGCAAAAGTACACCTTCAAACTTAACGTTAATCAGGAGCCTTGTCTTGTCCGACTATGCACTGTCCGCCCATTTTTCATGTGTTTGTACTTTCGTGTTATATCATTGTGTGGTGACTTACAGGATACGAACGTTGTATGGGCCCGCTTTGTATAATAGCTGGATAAGATAATACCCCGGAGAAACGCGCATGTGCGATAAGTGATATATAACAAATGTAATCAAGTATATCTTATTTGCGACGAGCGATATGATTGTTATGGTTATGGTGGTATGCGGAATTGTAGCTTACAAATAGATCTCAAGACCATGATGAATGTTGTTAATATTTTCTTCACGAGAAATGCCATCTCTGTGAACATAAAGTGTGTGTTGTGTACCAATTCATTGCCCGATTTGCGTCATGATCGGGAGTTACATCCCTAATACTTGCCATGCACCGCGATAAAAATGACGGAGGTTACATAATGAAAGAGTATATTCTAGAGAGAAAATGCAGATATAACCAGTCAAGTAGGCCATGAGTTGATATTACGACGATCGGACCTTAGCAAACCAAATGGCCGTGATAAAAGAATCAGATTGTTGTCCCGAGTAAAAAAAAAGACGACACTTTTAGAAAAATGTATTGATCATCGGAACGAAATTGTGAGCAAGAACTGGTATCCAAGAAAAGAAGAGGTTGAATTCAGAGAAGAAAACTGCTAATAGTATAATTACGGCGGTATATAAACCATATATACGAATTAAACGCATCGGGCGAGAAAGAAGTGAAAGAAAAAAGAAGATATCGCCCATAATATTTCCCAATACAGACGCATAGCCGAAATCTTAAAGAAGATTTAGAGATCGGCAGCTTATTCTTTAAGCTAGCGACAAACAAGAAATACCTAAAGTATTACGCTAAATATTGCATCTTAACGAATAACTTACTAGATAGCTAAAATATATATTCAAAATCATTTATTCCCTGTCTGGAGAATGCACCTAATACTAGCCTTCATTATGTTTCAACCGCACGTAATCGACGGAGATACGATGGATGAGTAAACCAGAAGAATGGGATCACAATCCGGTGGGAGCCCTTGCCAGCCGTCATGACCCACACCCGAGGCCAGTCACCGGTAACCAATGATGACGTGAACCGCAACTCGAGTCGGGAGCCAAGGGAGATCCAGAATGAAGACCATCCCAGTCGAATAACGAAAGCAAGATAAGTCAAGTTCCTTATATTTAAATTTTCGTAGCTAAAATTACTTATATTTGGATGAACGATAGTAAATATTTAATTTAATATATGATGGTAGTATGGTCAATGTTTAATTCTTCAAGATAAAAGTTCTATGAGTAGGGTCATTAAAAAGGAATCCTTATAGCTTATTTAAGATATGGACTTAGGTAGTCTTTGACGTTTCAAATCTATAATCAATAAGTAGGAGTGCTTGTTTATTTTATGTGAAGCTTTGGAAAACCGACATTATCAATGTGATTCTCAAGATTCATGCTTTTCATTGGGTAATTCAACTCCATTGCAATGCAGAATGGTATTAGACCGTCTTCTAGAGTAAGAGAACTTAATTTAACGATAACTTGACACCAAAAGTAAGTAAGTAGAACCTGAAATATTAACACTCGCGTTATTTTGCTGAGAATATGTGATTGCGTGTGTTACGGAATACCGTAAAACCATGATAGGTGATGAGATTATGTGAATGGATTATACGTATACTGCACGACAGTTAAAGCAACGAATGATTTCACTAGGTGGAATCGTTGTTATGATCGATAATCTTAAGAGATTATAGGCTAATATAATGGAGATAGGGAAGTGTATAAGTAATGAGGAATTGTTATTGACAAAGTGCGTATTCGGTGAAATACGACTAGATTTGAGCAGTTGGTAATATTTAAGCAACATAATGCTAATGTTACGTTATAGTTGATGTTTTCGTCATGTGAATTGCGTAGCAGTATACGAAGTCGGGTTATGTGGCACATGCATACGATTGTAAGAGGTTAATGAACTTACAGGCTACGTATGGTATACGGTCATCAAACATTATATCCTAAAACAAGGCATTCGCGATTGAAAGTCAACATTTTTTTTTTCGGTTGAATCTCACATAATAAGCTAAGCCTAAGTTGAAGTTCTGTCAAACGCATGTTTGGAGGGAGGAAACGTCTTCATGACTAAAATGACTACTGCTTGTGGACAGGTAAATTTCCGATACCATTTTCTGTTTTAATTTCACGGAAAGATGTTTATTTACGAATGGAAGTATTGCATTCCTAGATGTTTGATTAGCTTGTTTGCACATGTATGTTATGATAGGCTACTCCTATTTATTTTCAGATGGTTTTATGACCAAATTAGTTTACCTAGTAAAAAGAATATTTTATTTTCGGTTTATTTGAGTCGATATATAGCTGTACGGTAATTTTTGAACCATAATTATGGAACTTACTTATGTTGTTTTCGTTATTACACAACGAAGACTTGAGAAAACAAAGAAAGCAAAGATCATACATATGAATTTTTTAGGGATATTCAATGAAATTCAAATGATATTTTAATGATGTCTAGTTGATATTTGAGTGGTACTTAGTTAATATTCTTGATATTTCGACAGTATGTCACCTATATTTCAAGGTACTTCAGTCATTTCGATGACTTTTCAACAATTTTTA
Source organism: Anabrus simplex (assembly GCF_040414725.1). NCBI lineage: Eukaryota > Metazoa > Arthropoda > Insecta > Orthoptera > Tettigoniidae > Anabrus > Anabrus simplex. Next base: position 206,719,617 of record NC_090270.1, on the reverse strand, counting down.
AGCAATATTTAAACATTATTTCGCCGATATTCCAAGGTGCTTCAGTCACTTCAGTGACTTTTCAATAATTTTTAAGCAGTATTTAAACATTATTTCGCCGATATTCCATGGTGCTTCAGTCATGTCAATGACTTTTCAACAATTTTTAAGGAATATCTAAACATTATTTCGCCGATATTCCAAGGTGCTTCAGTCACTTCAGTGACTTTTCAATAATTTTTAAGGAATATCTAAATATTATCTCACCGATATTCCAAGGTATTTCAACCACTCCAACGACATCTCGACAATGTTTAGGGGATATTTTATAAGGTTTCAATAATATTTCGACGAATTATTAATATTTCAAAAATATTGAAACGAGATTGTAATATTAATATCGACGATTTTTCTTTATATGATAAGAAAATATTGAATTGTATTTCAATTTGGAATTGGAATTCCTAAGAGTGTAACTGAATATGTAATTGTAATTATACTTCATTCCAAGTACAATGAACTTTCAATAAAATAGGAGATAAGGATCTCAACCGGAATTCTTGTTATTTATTCAATTCACTATCGGAAGAGATATTAGATGGAGTACTTATAAATAATCAATAGATAAAGTCAAAGATGTATTTTATTGTTGGCTACAATTAATTGGAATTGGTTTTGCGGACGGATTTGGGGAAAAGGCTGTGCATTTCTCAGTTGAGTCCACGATAAAAAAGGTTAATTGAAATGAGTATCCCTGAAAGGTATTGTGCAGCAAACGAATATATGATTTGATAACAAAATATGGTTCTCATGTGTTATTCACCGAAATAAGCCAATATCGGTGTAGATAAATGAATGCACATGTTGGATGGGATGGAATATACAAATGATTTTTTTTGCAGATACAGATGATTGTAATATGATTTGGTCGCAGACCTAAGTTGATGTAATTATTTTATTCTTACATGCGTATCGTCCTGAATTTTTAGGAGATGATTATATTTATTTGTCCATCCAACATTTTATATTAGATTATTAGCCGGAGTATTTGAGGCAGTGAGGGAAAAGGCACAATACGAATAATGTACCCCGTACGGTGCAGTTGATAGAGATTAATATAACGGATACCAGCAGGTATCGATATTAGGTGACAGGGATGTACACCTATTTTATTATAAAGTGCAGGATACGTGTGTTCAGTGTTAATATAAGTTGATTTGGGAGAGCCAAAATGATATTCAGAAAATAGACTGATATGAACGTTATCGGTATACCCCATATGGCCGATGACCTTCGATGTTAGGCCCCTTTAAACAACAAGCATCATCATACCCCATATGATTTATTTTTTCTTTGTGTTTAATAACATGGCATTTGCTCGTGAGTATCAATTTCTCTGTGATTATCAGTATAGAACACCCTACTTTCAATATATTTAGAGTTAATGCTCACTTATTTGCGAACAGACCATTGGAACTTAGCCGCTGTGCCAGTGAAATAGGGAAGATGGGACTTCGATACCCGGGATTGATTTCCGAATTTCCTCATCCAGAAATTCATTTGTGGAATTTTTATAATCAGTGCCCTGCTGAGGCCGTGACAGGTGCAGTTGATATCCGTGAATTGGTGAGAGCTGTCATGTGTGTGTTCAGTCTGTCTCATTATGTTTTTGTTCTTTGTGCCTGCTTTGGAAATGACGTTTTGTCTGGCAAATGTACGTGGCGTTACAATTTGGTTTTTGGCATTTGAGTTCATAAATTCCTGATTTAGAAAATTGTTTTTATTAAATTCAGTTCACAATAACCTATTTGTTTCTGTAATGTCTTGTTTGTTCTGAATGCTATTTTAAACCCTTCCTTTTTGAACATGTTAGCTATTTTGTACGTATTTTTATTCACTAAAAATTAAGAACCACATATATCGTTTTCGGATACGGGTTTGCATATTATGTTTTCCATTGTTTTCTTATAGCCAGTCTGCTGTGATGGGCAAATGGTTTTCTACTGCGATTTGTTTTATTATTTGTATTTCGTTGTAAAATCTGTTTTGCTCATCGGTACAGTTATTGCTCTGTTATCCTGCTAACTTGTGAGAGGTTGGGTGATTAGAATCGTTGTCTATTGTGTGCGATATTTGAATTGGTTTCCAAAACATGTTTAACAACAAAATATAGGGTCTCTGCATAAGTTTGTGCGGTATTCTTCGGGTTGGCAACAATGCGGCGTGAAGGGATTGCTTATCGTTATTCTGTTGTTTTAACTGAGTTTGGAGTTTGTGTGTCGTGAAACACCTTTTTGATTGTGAACGTTATTATTTGTGTATATTTCAGACAAATGGATATGAAATGTCAAGTTCAGAAAAGTGAGCATTTCCGACAAATTTTACTCTTTGAGTTTAACCGAGGATCCAGTGCAGCAGGAGCTGCGAGAAAAATTTGTGAAGTGTACAGGAATAAATCAATTGCTGAAAGAGCACCATAAAACGGTTTTCCCGCTTTCGAGCAGGACGGTTTGTTTTGTCTGATGATCCATGTTCTGGAAGACCTTCAGATTTTGGCGAAAATCGCTTGAATGAGAATCCTCGTCAAACAACGCGGGAAATGGCGCAAGTTTTTGAATGTGATCAGTCAACTACTGTACGCAATTTCCATTCGATTGGTAAGGTACAGAAATTGCTAAGTGACAATACTAAAAATCAACGAGTACAAATCTGTTCGTCATTGCTTGCCTTGCACCGGTTGGCTTGTGATAGGGACGAAGCATTCCTTTCCCCTTTTTTGTTAGTGTTGACAATGTTGTTCGTCATTACTTATGAGGCTATTTACTGACAAAACACATTCGAGTGTGTACAGTGACACAGGCAGGTTCATTCTTTGGTGTGGCGTGTGCGAACAGAACGCGCTTGTATTAGTGCTCGTTAGTGCTATGAATTCAGGATAGCCGCCTCAAATGCTGGGGGGGGGGGGGGCGGTCAACCTACGGGTGAACGGTTAGTGAGTCAATAAGTTGTAGTGCCTATGCATATTGATACCAATGAAAATTCTACATTAGAACAGGATCAACCACCTCTTCAACAGCGTGAGCAAGTCGATAAAACTCCTCCGGCTAAAGTCGAACAGGAACAGTATCCCCAGAATCACTATGGCCTATTTACTGTTTTCGTAGAATCTACCAACGACAAAGTTATCGGCCAGTTAATTCCAATGGCATTAGGCCGTCATTTTCTTGAAACTAACATATACGTTAAATCTATCTCTCGTAAAGGGCAAAACCGTTTGAAAGTGACATTTAATTATGCAGTTCAGGCTAATGGTTTTTTGCGTTTCCCATACTGGAAGCTCTTAAGGTCAAGGCCTATATATCGTCCTTTAATTATGTATTACGAGTAGGTCTCATACGTGATGTGGATAAGGAAATATCGGAAGATGATATAATTTCCAATCTCAAATCGACAGCGCCAATTAAGTCGGTCCAACGGCTCAACCGAAAAGTTGTAAACAATGATAAAATTGAATATATCCCCACTGGCTCCATTACAATTATTTTTCGCACTCAGCAGTTGCCCGAGCAAGTGTCCTTATATAGTGCCTATTTACATGTAGAGCCGTTTATTATTGGTCCTACAATTTGTCGGAAGTGTTAAAGATATGGACATACAGTGAAGCAGTGCAAAGCACATGCCTTTCGGTGTGGTAAATGTTCTCTTTCCCATCTTACTTGTAATGTACTGAATCCTTTCGAAAATGTGTGCATTGTAATGGAGACCATTCGACGGATTTACTTTTGTGTCCGGAGCATAAATATCAACAGCAGATAAAAAACTTATGAGTACGGAGTATATCACATTTGAAGCAGCTAAATCAAACGTAGCCCTTCACGTTTATTATCCGAATAAGCACTAACAGCACTTCGTCCCGCTTTCCCCAGAAACCTCTGTTCCCCCCCCCCCAAGAGAAAATCCCAGAAAGAGGAAATTTACACAAGTTGTAATGCAGTCCCTTCGACTCATCCCTACTCCAGGATTTGATAGGGAGGGTTACCAGGCAATAATCCGTAATGAGAACATCCCGTCAGGGAGGCCTGTACTTTTCAACCACCTTCCACCCACCCCCACCTCCGCAGTCTGCCTCATCGGCTCCTCCAAATGTGGTACCAAATAATCGGGCACCGCAGCAAGAACACCGCTTACAAAGTCAAAAGGATTACTTATAAGAGGAAATTCATCAAATTTTATTTCTCCTACAAAATGTAGGCGGAAAATTGCACATTTCATACGTTGTCTACCAACTAAGAGATCGTATAGCACATATGCTTGAGTTATACGATAAATCTATTACACTGGAATGCTCGGAGCGTAGCTCCTAAAACTACGAATTACAATTACTCATACGAGAGACTTTATCTCAAATACTTGTAATTCAAGAAACATGGTTTTCAGATTCCACCCTATTTTTCCTTCCAGGTTTCAACATTAAGCGCCATGATGGACCCGGTAGTGCAAGAGGAGCGTTTTTTATACATAATTCTTTAAATTATCAATTGTTATCACTTTCTTTTCATATCCCCCACACATTTGTTGTGGGAATTCTGCATACACATATTCATTTGATTAACATATATTGTCCTACAATCAATTCCGTATTTTTGCGTGTGTTCGGTTTTACGATAGTGTGTGTTGCGTGTGTATAACATTAAAGAATCTATCGATAATCAGAGAGAACGAGTGTTCGAATCCATGATTTTTTCTAGAGTTTTTTTTTAATGTACGTCGGATAGGCATAAAGCCTTAGCGACGGTGTAGTTTTGGGCTCCCTCCGATTAACATGTTTTATCTTGTGTAAATCCTTAGCAACTGTGTAGTTAGGCTCCCTCCGAGGGGAAGGGGCATCTGTCCGTAAAACTGTGAGGAGGAGGTATTGTGCTGACCACTGAAACTGTAAGGAGGAGGAGGGATTGCGCTGACCTCCGTACCGGTACGCTGTCGAGAATAGGAGGGATGGTGCTGACCTCTGTAACTATAAGGAGCAGGAGGGATTGAGCTCACCTCCGTTACGTTACGCTGTCGAGAAGAGGAGGAGGGATTGTGCTGATCTCTGTAACTGTGAGGAGGAGGAGGGGGGATTGAGCTGATCTCCGTAACGTTACGCTGTCGAGGACAGCCAGCCTTAAATCTAGAATCCTGAGGCCCCCCTGTGTCAAGGAAGGCGCATATCGAGAAGTGGCAGCTAGGCTTTAAACTTTAATCCACTGAGGTTAAGTCCCCTCTAAGATGGTGTCGGGGAAGGAGGATGTCGAGAAGGGCAGCTAGCCTTAGAACTATATTCCTGTGTAGTTAGGCCCCTTGGCTATGTCAACAGCAGTGAGGTTAGGGTTGCTCAAATTCGCGTCAAAACAAGTGCAAGTGGTTAGGACTTGTCAAGATAGCAACAATCATCTTGACAGCTGTTTAAATTCCGCGCCCCCACCTACTTAAGATGACAGCAGTGATGTTAGGCCCTGTTAGGATGGCAGCAGTGTGGGATAGCCACGTTCACTTATTCAACAAGTGCACGTGGTAAGGACCTGTCATATTGATAGCTGTTTAAATTCCGTGCCCCCACGTAGTTGAGATGGCAGGAGTGAGGTTGGACCCTGTTAAGATGGCAGCAGTGAGGTTAGTGATGTTAACTTGTTCGAAAATCCGCGCCCACGTGGTTAGCACCTGTCAAGATGGCAGCTGTCAAAAGCATGTAGATTTTAAATTCCGCGCCCTATACGTCGTTAAGATTACAGCAGTGAGGTTCGGCCCTGTTAAGATGGCAGCAGTGAGGTTAGCGACGTTCACTTGTTCAAAATCCGCGCTCACGTGGTCAAGATGACAGCTGTCAAAAGCACGTGGCTATGTTTGTAAACAATGTGATGTCACGGTCACGTGGTCAAGACGCCATGGGTTCAATGACCTCGGGTGCTGACTCCGCAGAAAAATGCTGACGCCAGTGATTTAGAACATACATAGCCTTACTACTACAGTCGAAGTACACACGGCTCGATTAATATTCTCATTGTTGATATACTTCTGGCCGAACATTGTAAGCAGAGTACTGTTGCCGTATTTTTAGATATTAAAGGGGCATACGACTTTATACCTTTACATATCTTGTGGAAACAATTTGCTTCGAATGGATTACCTTTTCATTTTTATCAATATTGAATCAATTATTAACATATCCCTCACTTATTATTATATCTATTTTCAACTACCTGATCGTCTATTCTCGCAAGGCTTACCGCAGGGAGATATTTAAGTGGTATATTGTTTGCCTTGTATATGCACGGATTAGAACGGATTATTACACCTTATGGTAGGATCTTGGCTTATGCGGATGATCTAGTCGTATGTGCTTCCCATGATAACACCGAGGAGCGCAGAATGCTTTTGGATAACGTCATGCACAATGTGTCCATTTGGTTCGATATGGATGGTTTACAGCTATCTATTTCTAAATGTGCAGCTATGATCTTTACTCATAAGAGATCCTATGCACATTCTCCTTTTAAGTTCGATGATTCAGAAATCCCCCTTACTACCCATCATAAAATCCTAGGTATTATATTAGATCAAAAGCTCACTTGGAAGCAGCATATAGCTTCGATACAACATAAAGCGGACGGGTATATTAAAATCCTGTATTGAACAGATGGATCTATAAATATTATAATATTTGTGATATATGTTAAAATCTTTCGTACAGTAACTCGCCGGCAATGGGGAGCGGATCCCTCTACTGCCCTAGACCTTTATCGTGCCACGATACTTTCTATTATGGATTATTGTGCCCATATCATAGACACTGCGTCTCTCACAGCTTTACAACGTCTTAATACACTTCAATATGAGGCTTTAAGATTTGCATTGGAGCCCTCAAAACCACCCCGACTAATGATTTTCTGGTGGAAACGGGAGAATACCCCTTGTGAATTCGCAGACGAATGCTTTCATCGAAATATCTCCTTAAAAAATTCATCGTATCTCAGTCTCCCCTCATTCCGAAATTACAGCTACTGCATGAATACTATACTCGAACACCCTCCAAGAGGTGGACTTACTCCAGCAATATATCAAGCATACGAATTATTCTGCCGCCAGAAAATTTATTTCTTGCATCTCCCTGTACCTCCCATGTAGGCTACTCCTTTATGTTTGATAGTTTATTTTTTACTCCTCATACAGTAATATCCACGGTATCGCTATTCCCCGATCATTTATATCAGTCATATTGTTATACATCTGCACAAAAAAGGTTACGAGTATCTCTTTCTTCATGTGGTTCAAAAACCACTCACTGTGTTAGGGCCGCATTTTTATTCCAAATCCCCTTATCATCGAACGTTATCATTTACCGAATTATTTCTCCATATTTTCTGCTGAATTATTTGCAATCCGACAAGCTTTACTTTATGATAAGAGCCACGCTTACATAAAAAAAAAAAAAAAAAAAAAAAAAATTACGGACGCTCAAAGTGTACTGCAAGCGCTAGTTTCTCACACATCATCCTATAATACAATGCGAAATTTCTAATGTACCAACTTGAGCTTTCCGGAGTATACATTACGTTGGTATCGATTCCCGGCCATTCAGGAATTTATGGTAATGACAAAGCCAATCAAGCTGCTAAAGAAGCGAGTAGTCAGTCCATTAGACCACTTACAGTAGCTATTCCCCCACTTGATTATTTCCATCAAAGAAGCCGCGGTTCAAGCTTGGCAAGAGGAATGGCAACACTCTGCACGTAAAAAGGACAAGTCTTATATCACCTTCAACCTCACATTCCTTTTAAGCCATGGTACCTCAATGGTACATATGCCAGACGGCACACCACTAATATCATCCGTTTAAGGTTCAATCATGGGCTTACTCCGCAGTATAAATACCGTTTTCGCCTTTCTAATCTCCCCCATTGTTCATGTGGTGCTCTAAACGGGGACAGTAATCATTTATTGTTTCAATGTCCGAAATACGCTTTTCCGCGCTGTAAATTTACGTCTCGCTTGAAGAGTTTGTCTATCCCTTTTCCCACTAGTGTCTCCTGTCTATTAACTTCCCTCACTCCTACATTAATTGAATCTATAAACCAGTTTCTTGATGATTCCAAGTTGCTTTTGAAGGTACGCGTTGGTCTTTTATTTAACAAAGCTATGCTCCTATGTTAACATTGTAATTTGAGTTAACTATCGTGTATGTGATCCATTGTTCTGCATGTGTATATCGTAATACTTTTAGTGATTCTGATTATATGTGAACTCTACTCGCGTATATTTGGCGGAATCAGCTGTGTGTTAATATCCAAGTGAAACAATATTTGTGTGTTGTGACTGGGCGAAAGTTACAGAGGCCACCCCCACCCCACTCTCAAGTAGAAGAAGCAGCAGGATTCCTTTCGAACATTGTCACCGGTGACGAGAAATGGTGCCTGTATTTCAACATGAATAAGAGGAAAGAGTGGCTCAGCACATCAAATAAAGTAACTCTTCGTGCAAAGGATAGTGCCCATCCACAGGAAATCATGCGGTGTGTTTGGTGGAACAAAGATGGCATTCTTCACCATGACCTTCTTCCGAAAAACGTAACCAACCAGTCTTATAGCTCCATGATAAAGCGCAACTGTCCAAAGGTGTGATTGCTGAACTTGGCTAGGAATCTCTTCCTCATCCTCTGTATTACCCTGACCTTGCCCCCTCAGATTTCCATCTTTTCTGCTCTCTTTCTAACCATATTGAGGGGCAAGTGTTTCCTGACAAAGCTTCTCTAGACCAATGGCCAACAGATTTCTTCCAGTCAAAACCAAAACAGTTCTACAGGCGAGGCATTCAACTGCTGCCTGAACGTTGGCAGGTCATAGAGAGTGGAGGTGAATACATCACTGAGTGATTGTGAGTTCCAGTGCTTGACAGTGACAGTAAAATAAAATAAAATAAAATAAAATATAAGAACCGCACAAACTCATGCATTGACCCAATATATTCACAAAAAGAAGGATTAGCCATGGGTTCAACATTTTCAGGAATAATAGTGAACATACTCTTAATTATGTTATAGACAAGAAAGTTTCCATCTTTTCAATACAAATTTATTTATGTAAAATTCAATCTACAGTACCGGTTTCGACCTTTTTACACAACGGTCATCCTCAGCTGTACACTATTACTTTCACATAAGTCAAGTTCTTTGAATAGCCTTGTCCATTATAAAATCATGATATAGAATATGTCTTACGTTCTAATAGGGCATACATAAAGTTAAAAATGACTATATACACATCTAAAAAGAATGAATCTTTTTAGGCCTAAAAATTGTATAGATGAATTATTATTAAGTATACAGGTACATTATCATTTCAAAATATGTGGTACCGGTACATGTTGACTGATTTGTTAAAATATACAGTTCATGTTGAAATCTGTTATAATAAATTGGAACACTTTGTTAAATTGAGTTTGGCGTCTTGCATTCGTCGAATTTTCTATATTCAGTATGAATGGAGAATGTCCGATGGAATAATGTCCTGGAGAAGATACGTGGATGATGTAATGTGCATGTAATACAATGACGTCACAAATGTACAGTATGTAGAACATTTACTAGACACAATAAACTCGTTACACAATGCAATCAAGTTCACAATGGAACCAGAAACAAATGAGAAGATCACCTTTATGGACACCATGATCATTAGAAGTAAAGATATACAGGAAACCACTTCTAGGGAAAGAAAAGGAGGCAGATGGATGGCAGGAACATATCTAACAGTTGTATCAACGTAAAGGCATAGATTATATGGTTCTGGAGCAAGAAGAGGCTGTTGATACTGATGAAACGGGGGACCCAATATTGAGGTCAGAATTCAACAGAGCTTTGAGAGACCTGAATAAGAACAAGGCACCTGGAATTTATGACATTCCCTCTGAATTACTAACTGCCTTAGTAGAAATCACATGACAAGGTTATTCCATTTAGTGTGTAAGATCTATGATACAGGAGAAGTGACATCCGATTTTCAGCAGAATGTTGTTTTACCTATTCCCAAGAAAACCGGTGCTGACAAGTGTGAAAACTACTCCGCCATTAGGTTAGTATATCATGCCTGCAAAATTTTAACGCATATTATTTACAGAAAAATGGAAAGACAAGTTGAAATTAAGTTGGAAGATCCATTTGGCGCCAGAAGAAATGTAGGAACACGTGAAGCAATCCTGACTTTACATCTGATCTTAGCGGATTGAATTAAGAAGGATAAGCCCATGTACATGCGTTCGTAGTTCTAGAAGCATTCAGTAATGTTGATTGCACCAAGCTATTTGAGATTCGGAAAGTGATCGGGATCAGATACCGAGAACGAAGAATTATCTACAATCCATATAAAGATCAGTCTGCAGTGATAAGAATTGAGGATTTTGAAAAAGAAGCAGCAATCCACAAAGGAGTGAGGCAAGGCTGCAATTTTTCCCCCTCTCATTTTCAATGTTTATATAGAACAGGCAGTACAGGACGTCAAAGAAGAATTGAAAAGAGAATCACAGTCTGAGGAGAGGAAATCAAAACCCTGAGATTTGCCAATGATATTGTTATTTTATCTCAGACTAGAATAGATCAGGAGAAATTGGTGAATGGTATGGACAGAGTTTTGTGGAAGGACTACAAGATGAAAAAAAAAAAAGTTCAAAACAAAAAAATACTGGAGTTCTGTTGAACGAAGTGAGGCAATGCAGGAAAAATTAGATCAGGAAATGAAGTCTGAAAGTTGATGAATAGTATTACTTGTGTAGTCAAATAACTAACGATGGTAGAAGTAAGGACATAAAATGCAGACTAGCACAAGCAAGGAAAGCCTTTTTTAAGAAAAGAAATTTCCTTACTTCGAACATTGATACAGGAATTAGAAAGATCTTTTTAAGACATTCTTATAAAGCAATGCAGTGTATGGAAGTGAAAATGAATGATAACTCGCTCAGAAAGGAAGAGAGTAGAAGCTTTTGAAATGTGGTGCTATGGGAGAATGCTGAAGGCGAGATGGAATGATAGGACACATCTCAAGATACCCAGGACCAGTTCAGTTGGTTTTTGAGAGAAGTGCAGGCGGTAAGAACGGTAGGGGTTGACCAAGATGTGAATATGACAAGCACATTAGAGCAGATGTAGGATGCAGTAGTTATGTGGGAATAAAAAGGTTGGTGCAGGATAGGGTGATATGGAAGGCTGCATCAAACCAGTCTATGGATTGATGACTCTTAAAAAATAGTAGCTTTATTTAAATGAACTCTAATGTCAAGTAACGAACTGCAACAGCACATACATAGGCCAAGCAAACTAAATTTCCACACCAGATAAAAAAAAAAAAAAGAAGGAAGCGAAATATGACATAACGGACAATCACTGGTACAATAGGCAGACCATTAGATGCTCATTAACCAATTCGCATCCTATTTAAATACTGTAGCAGTTCACTGAGGCAACACATTTAAATCCCGCACTACGGCAGTCTGCACAGTATTATTTTAAAAAATCATAAAAAACCAACCAGTAAAGATTTCTTTCTGAAAATTTGCATGCATAATAATGGAGGAATAAGCTTACCAGGGCCGCTTTTCTAGTACATATGCTGAGTGTGGTACACCTCAAAACATTCTTCTAAGTGAAGTGCTACACCACACGTTTTGCATTGCCAGCAACTTTCACTTCTCTTACACTGGCTGTAGCACACAACACACCTTTTTGTGACTTTTGTTTTCTTCTCTGTTGGGGGAATATGCCTGGGAAAGTGGGCCCATGATTTAGTTTGTAATCCGGTAGGGGTGGTGCTCGCTGAAGGTCGACCTCGAACAGAGTACTCCGGCAACTGAACAGTTTCAAGTAACTGCTTTGCATTGCTAGTTCTGAAGTCAGTGCAGCTCGTCTTTTTGTTAGCAGCGATATTGTGATACACAGTGAAGGAATTGAAAATGCATATATCTAGGAGGTAAAATAATATTTTTCTACATCCTTTTACTGTGCGTTGCATGACAGGGAACAGAGCTGTCACCTGATCCTTAAGGTCAACCCCACCCATTCCCTTCTGGTATTCAAGGCTACACTTGGGCTTTATCACTTCCTCTCTAGGGGTTTGTCCTCTCTTTCGTCTGAGTTTGCCTGTCCCCGTCATGTCAGCTGAATTATGTTTAGTGGTGACAAAGCAAACATCCTTCTTATCTTTCCATTTCACACATAATATACTGTTGGCAGCCCATGTCTCATACTCTCAACGTTTGATATCGCGAGGCATGTCTTTTCAGTTCTTTCCAACAGTTCCAATTACATTTGTCTTCTTGTCATGCAGCCTTTAGAATCAGTCTGGGGAGGAATACCAGTTATCTAAAAACAATGTATGCCCTCGGCCTAACAATGGTTCACACATATTGAGCACAACGTTTGTACTTGCCGCCAGACTTGGATCCGTTACATCATCACCTAAATTATTTTGAAGGTTAGACAGTAGCCAGAACTAGATTTGCAAATTTTGTAAATTTTTATCCAAACCTTGAACGTTTAGACCTATTGCACTGGACATATGAAAGACGGCCTCTGAACTTCATTAGACTTTCGTCTAGAGCAATGTCTTGAGAAGGTAAATATAATTCAAAAAATTTGGAAAAGAAATGTTGTATTATAGGTCTAACCTTTCTGAGTTTGTCACTACTATTGACTCGTTCATCAACAAAATGTAAAAATCGTAAAATTATAATGAATCTTCATCTACTCGTGGTTTCACGAAAAATGGGAGTGTCTATACACCTGTTTTTACTCCAGTATAACTGAATTCTTGATTTTCACACTTGTGACATTAGTATAACTAATGCAAAGTATGCCCTAATTTCGCTCGGTATAGTCTCAAACCATTTGTCATCGTCTTTCACTTTCTTTCTGTCAGGATTGCTCAACTGTCTTGCTGCATAAGCATTTGTCTCGTCAGATATTTTGTCAAACAAAGGGTTCGTGTTTTCACAAAAAACTGCGAGTTCAGATAGTGACTGCATATCAAACTTTTTCAATAAGTTATCATTAACCCTACTGTATTCACTAAACATATGTACATATGTACAGTTTGTCCAGTTCCAATCATTCAAGTTAGTCTGCGCAGAGGTACGAACTCGTTTCGAAAGACTTGGCCCACATTTGTATCACTTTCCATGTCATCAGCACTATTATATGCATCACTCGAACTAAGACCTTCAAGGTCTATTTCGTCGTCACAAACATCACTGTCTTCATAATCACTCTCTAAAACACTATCTACTAGCTTTCGTATTCCATCTTCACCAATACCAACACATCTGCTTGACGCCATGATTGCAACCGATGTACCGGGCGAGTTAGCCGTGTGGTTAGGGGCGCGCAGCTGGGAGCTTGCATAGTGGGTTCGAATCCCACTGTCGGCAGCCCTGAAGACGGTTTTCCATGGTTTCTCATTTTCACACAAGGCAAATGCTGGGGCTGTACCTTAATTAAGGCCACGGCTGCATCCTTCTAACTCCTAATCCTTTCCTATCCCATCGTCGCCATAAGACCTGTCTGTGTTGGTGCAACGTAAAGCCACTAGGAAAAAAAAAAAAAAAAGAAAGAAAAGCAACCGACATGAGAGAAATAATATGAACAAAGATTCTTTTATCTCTTGTTCCAGAAGTGTGTGATAACCTGGGCATGGGAAATAACCGAAGCCACATGCCTAAACTTCAGCTCAGAATGCATACAAGTGGCATCTGTGAGTTAGTCTGAACCACATGTATTGATATACAGCAGTGCATCGCCGCGAGCTGAGCGTCACTGGATACATATGTCAAAAGATGCGATTGGGTTAAGATCATTTGCTTAGTTTACAAAAGAATTGTAATACGAGGATAACAATAATAATTTTTATGATAGTAATAATAATAGCAACAGCAGCAGTAATAATAATGATAAATAATAATAAAGGGGAGCACTAAAAATAAAATCCCTAAAAGTAAAAATACAGCACGTCAGTGACCTAACCAGGGCGGGTGCGGGGGATAGTGGAAGGTCAACAAACTGAACTGGCCAGTTAGAATCGTGCCAGTGACAGAGCAACGTTTGTTCATCACCTCGCATTCTATGCTGGAGTGGAGAGGAAACAGGACTGTATTAAAGTAAGTTCCAGATTTTCAAGTTCATAAGTATTTAAACAGAAATAAACATAAATGTTTATACTTTTCTAAATATTTGAGTGTGATGTGACAGAATCTGATAATGTTCTTTTAAGAATGAAACATGTCATTCTATATTAAGTTGTTTCTTTTTCCTGCATAACACCGTTACCATGTGTTTTCTTGCAGGTAGTTTATAAATTTATTATTCAAAATTAGTTTTGGCAAACTGAAGAACCTGACAGTTATAAGATAACCGAGTCAAAACAGAAAAGAAATGGTTTCAGATATATAACAAAAAAAATCTGAATTACATCCAACCTTTTCTGACTTTCACTTGATTAATCTGAATTGAACGTGACACTTTCTGACTTACAACTGAAAAAAAGGTGTAGTAAAGGTATAGTCAAATGTTTTTTATATCACTCCTTCCACCTTAAGCTATTTTTCTACATTGCCTCCTCCTTTGTTTCAATATTAATCAGGCCAATGACCTAGATGTCAGGCCCTTTAAACAACAACAACAACAATCATCATCCAACGTTTCTACAGGTGCACAAAATTTACATAGCTGTAGCCGATCAGACAAAGAATAACCCCCGTGTCAATAAATTACCATATGCCACAAATACTCACTGAGCTGCATCATTTAGGAATAATAATGAATAATTTTTGTCTTCTCCTACAGTATTTACTCAATACACACTTTTTAAATCATATGCTATTATCATAACTTGCATTACAATTTCACTGCACCCTCCCCTATTTTGATATCATCTGATGGGTTCATAAATATTACCTACAGTTCAGACAGGCACTTCATACTTTCCTTTTTTCCTTTTCTTCTTGGTCACTGGCCTGTATCCTACACTTCACTTAAAATACCATGACCCAATTGTGCCTCCGTTGAAACTAGGTCATCATCTATTGTTGCGTACACTTCACAGTCACATTGATTCAAAATGTAACAACACTTTTTTTTTGCAGCAATTCAGATAACAGTAAATTATCATTGCTGTCATCTTCAGCTTCAGAACGTTCAACTGATGATAGATAGAGATCTCAAATACATTGATTCTTAGAAAATCCTTATCCAAATCAAGGTCTGAATTGATGTTAAATACAAAGTGGAATGTTGTGTGTTACTGTAGTCACGTCCTAGTTCGTGAACCATGGGCAACGGCTGAGTGGCCTAGTAAGTGGTTCTGAGAGTCAGGATACCAGCTGCTATGGAATGGGAGTGAACATCTCAGATATATTCTGAGTCATGGCCCTCCTTGTGCTCAGGCGGCTAGGACTATACAATTCACCGGTGGTCCATAACCCGTTAGAGGAGAGATCCTCACTTGGACTATGTGCAAGTAGGGTAGCATCCTGCTTCATGAATTTACCGAGCTCAGAACATCTTAAGCACGCCTCGGACCTATGAGAGTAACGGAGTCCCACTCCCATTTGACAGGCGAGGAACTCCTTGGAAACAACTTGGCGAACAAAATGGAATTCGATGGGGAACTATCAATATTCATGGGGCTTATGGAAGAACGAAAGTAAAACTGGCTGAGTCAGCAAAGAGGATGCATCCAGATGTGCTAGGAGTAAGTGATATTCGGGTAAGGGGAGATAACAAGGAAGAGATAGGGGATTATAAAGTGTACTTGACGGGTGTTAGAAAGTGAAGGGCAGTCTGGGGTAGGGCTCTTTATCAGGAATACCATTGCACGCAACATAGTTTCTGTTAGGCACGTAAATGAGCGAATGATGTGGGTAGATTTGTCAGTTGGAGGAAATAGGACGAGAATTGTCTCCGTGTATTCACCGTGTGAGTGTGCAGATGAGGATGAAGTTGACAAGTTTTATGAAGCATTGAGTGACAGCGTGGTCAGGGTCAACAGCAAGGATAGAATAGTGCTAATGGGCAATTTCAATGCAAGAGTTGGGAATGAAACTGAAGGATACGAAAGGGCGATTGGTAAATGTGGGGAAGTTATGGAAGCTAATGGGAATGGGAAGCGATTGCTGGACTTATGTGCTAGTATGGGTTTAGCTGTTACGAATACATACTTCAAGCATAAGGCTATTCACCGCTACACATGGGAGGCTAGGGGTACCAGATCCATAATAGACTTTATCTTAACCAACTTCGAATTCAGGAAATCTGTTAGGAATGTACAAGTTTTCCGGGGATTTTTCGATGATACAGACCACTATCTGACCTGTAGTGAACTAAGTATCTCTAGGCCTAGGGTAGAGAAAGTGAAATCTGTCTGCATATGAATAAGAGCAGAAAATCTCCAGGACGAGGAAATTAGACAGAAGTACATGGATATATGATTAGTGAGAAAATTTGAACAGTGGACAGTAAGCAGGTTCAGGATATAGAAAGTGAATGGGTGGCATACAGGGATGCTGTAGTAGAAACAGCAAGAGAATGCCTAGGAACAACTGTGCGTAAAGATGGGAAAAGGCGAACATCTTGGTGGAATGATAAAGTGAGAGCAGCTTGTAAACGTAAAAAAAAGGCTTATCAGAAATGGCTCCAAACAAGGGCCCAGGCAGACAGGGATTTGTACATATATGAAAGAAACAGAGTGAAACAAACAGTTGTTGAATCCAGAAAGAAGTCATGGGAAGATTTAGGTAATAACCTGGAAAGGCTAGGTCAAGCAACAGGGAAACCTTTCTGGACAGAAATAAAGAATCTTAGGAAGGGAGGGAAAAAGGAAATAAACAGTGTTTTGAGTAATTCAGGTGAACTCGCAATAGATCCTAGGAAATCACTGGAGAGGTGGAGGGAATACTTTGAACATCTTCTCAATGTAAAAGGAAATCATCCTGGTGGTGTTGCGAACAGCCAAGCTCATGGGGAGGAGGAAAATGATGTTGGTGAAATTATGCTTGAGGAAGTGGAAAGGATGGTAAATAAACTCCATTGTCATAAAGCAGCAGGAATAGATGAAATTAGACCTGAAATGGTGAAGTATAGTGGGAAGGCAGGGATGAAATGGCTTCATGGAGTAGTAAGATTAGCATGGAGTGTTGGTAAGGTACCTTCAGATTGGACAAAAGCAGTAATTGCACCTATCTATAAGCAAGGGAACAGGAAGGATTGCAACAACTATTGAGGTATCACATTGATTAGTATACCAGGCAAAGTATTCACTGGCATCTTGGAAGGGAGGGTGCGATCAGTCGTTGAGAAGAAGTTGGATGAAAACCAGTGTGGTTTCAGACCACAGAGAGGCTGTCAGGATCAGATTTTTAGTATGCGGCAGGTAACTGAAAAATGCTACGAGAGGAATAGGCAGTTGTGTTTATGTTTCGTAGATCTAGAGAAAGCATATGACAGGGTACCGAGGGAAAAGATGTTTGCTATACTAGGGGACTATAGAATTAAAGGTAGATTATTAAAATCAATCAAAGGCATTTATGTTGACAATTGGGCTTCAGTGAGAATTGATGGTAGAATGAGTTCTTAGTTCAGGTTACTTACAGGGTTTAGACAAGGCTGCAATCTTTCACCTTTGCTGTTCGTAGTTTACATGGATCATCTGCTGAAAGATATAAAATGGCAGGGAGGGATTCAGTTAGGTGACGACTTGGTCTTAATGGCAGATTATGCCGAAAGCCTGCAGTCTAATATCTTGGAACTTGAAAATAGGTGCAATGAGTTTGGTATGAAAATTAGCCTCTCGAAGACTAAATTAATGTCAGTAGGTAAGAAATTCAACAGAATGGAATGTCAGATTGGTGATATAAAGCTAGAACAGGTCGATAATTTCAAGTATTTGGGTTGTGTGTTCTCCCAGAATGGTAATATAGTAAGTGAGATTGAATCAAGGTGTCGTAAAGTTAATGCAGTAAGCTCGCAGTTGCGATCAACATTATTCTGTAAGAAGGAAGTCAGCTCCCAGACGAAACTATCTTTACATCGGTCTGTTTTCAGACCAACTGTGGTTTACGGGAGCGAAAGCTGGGTGGATTCAGGATATCTTATTCATAAGTTAGAAGTAACAGACATGAAAGTAGCAAGAATGATTGCTGGTACAAACAGGTGGGAACAATGGCAGGAGGGTACTCGGAATGATGAGATAAAGGCTAATTTAGGATTGAATTCGATGGATGAAGCTGTACGCATAAACCAGCTTCGGTGGTGGGGTCATGTGAGGCGAATGGAGGACGGCAGGTTACCTAGGAGAATAATGGACTCCGTTATGGAGGGTAAGAGAAGTAGAGGTAGACCAAGACGACGATGGTTAGACTCGGTTTCTAACGATTTAAAGATAAAAGGTACAGAACTAAATGAGCCCACAACACTAGCTGCAAATTGAGGATTGTGGCGACGTTTAGTAAATTCACAGAGCCTTGCAGACTGAACGCTGAAAGGCATAACATTCTATAATGATTATGTATGTATAAAGTGGATGTGTTCATATTCAGCAATACTGAAAAATAATTTCCATATAAGGAACATGTTAGTACCGAGCACCTGGTGCTATAAACAATGTGCCACTTAAACCGATGTCACTATAACAACGTTCTACTGTATATACACATTTCTTTTTTTGAGAGAAATTCGAGAGAGAAAACTCTTACCCCAGTTATTTCTGGAGATTGCTGGAGCCACCCTGGCTCATTTTGGTTTTGGCTGAAGCTTTCAGGCTCGATGCCCTTCCTGATGCCACATGATTTTTGAGATGAAATATCTCAACCCAGAATCAACTGGGATTTGAACCTGTCGTAAGGATGGAAATCAGCAACCAAGCCACTGAGCTCATTAGAAAGGGGAATCCAAGAGGTAACAAGGTAATCTTTATTCATCTAGTGTCCTGAGTCCTAGTTAAACACTGCATAATATAATTTATACTGATTTGAAAGTGAAATTGCACACAATGAAGGAGCTATCGCAGAGGCATGCACACAAAGTGGATACAGGCAAAGGACATAGCAATATAAAGAAAATATTGAAAATATTGTATTATACTAAGCATTTATTGCAGGATGCACTTAGTAGGGTGCTGGACCACTTGTAGCAATGAGACAGGCAGCGATGCGACTGGCCATGGAGGCACACAGACGTCAGATGCTCCCCCAAGGAAGATCCTGCCACAGCTGACGTAACTCACCCACAGAATTTGCCATAGCTCCTGCTGGCTGAAGTTTCTGTGTGGCCAACGAGTGCTTCATTCTGATTGGCTCCGCCATGTTTTGGCCAAATGTCCTGTCAGTTGATTTAAAAGCATGTATTCCGTACAGGGTAAGATTGCTCAGTGTGCAATTTCAGGAGTACAGACTACCTGTTTCAACCTTAATACAACCAAAAATATGTTTTTATTAAAAACGGAAGATTATTTAGTATTATTAGTTTTGAAATGTGTGTGAATTTACGTATTTCTGAATTTTGAACAAAGTCATGCCAGGCTATTATGCTTATGGATTCAGAAACAGGTCCAGAAAGGGTTTTAAAATGAAATTGGACAATAATTACTTGTTTTCAGCTCTGAAAGTAGCAGGTTATAAGGCGCTTTCAGCAACGAGTATAAAACAGAGTTGTCTCATTGTCATTGCATTATAATGGAAACAATAACAACAAAATGGGTTAGTAATTTTATGGAGGCAAAGGCAGTAAATGTCAAATTTCTCCGTTAATATTCGCCGTATCGAAAACCTGTACATAACGAAAGTTGTTTAGAATATAGTTTCCTATCGTTTACGTTTCGTGCGATTTTACCATGTAGGGTAAGGAAAAATAACAGATTTTCACGATTGTATTATTTTTCACAAATTTTGACATTATCCCCGAAAATATCTGTTTTATCTAAAACCTGTACATAACAAAAGTTACAGGAAAGTTCACTCTCGATTATTTACTGGAAGTCTCATACATTTTAACCGTATCAGATATTATGATTGATATATTCTCGAATTCTAACTTTTATGGCTATTCATCTCTTACAAGACATGGTTATAAGTGCTGCCTAGCATCAAGCTCAGTTTTCCCATACATCACAATGATAGCAATAATAGTCCGACTCCGTGGCTGAATGGTCAGCGTACTGCTCTTCGGTTCAGTGTCCCGAGTTCGATTCCCGATCGGGTGGGGTATTTTAATAGTTCGGGCTTGGGGACTGGGTGCTTGTGTTTGTCCCAACACTTCCTTCTTCATATTCAGACAACACACCACACTAGAAATCACCACAGAAACACTCAATAGTGATTACATCTCTCCATATAGGCCTGCGATTGGCTTCAGGAAGGGCCCGGCCATTAATCAAGGCAAAATCCACATGTGTGATGCATTTCCCACCCACAACCCTACAGTTGTTTTGTAAGAGCGGTAGAAAAAAGAAGATAACGATAACAGTAGTAATAACAATGTATTAGCAAAACCGATGGTAGCAAATAGAATGTTTTAAAAATACAGCGGATATCTACCAGTACTAACCAAACCGCGGCACAGAATTAGTGGGATATCACGGAGATCGAATCGTGGGTGGTCGGTAATTGAGTCCTGAATACGAGTACTCCGGGACCAGGATAAGTGCTTGTTTTCACCGAACTACAAGTAGTATTTTCTCAAACTATAGGCCTATTGTATAATAATACTACTATTTAATTCCTCATTGCGGGGATCAAACCGTAGCCATCATTAAAGCAGCACTACACACAACTACCCGGGAACCATGGCAGTTGCTTGTTTTCACCACTAAAGACTAGCAGGTTTTTGTCATTACTTCTATTAGTGCCACGAGTAAAATAAATATGGAGCTAGGTAATACAATTTTGTCTACCCGTCAGTTAACTAATAATATTACTTTCTATCTTCTGCGTGTGTTAAGATTATATACATCAGCTACCGACAAGTCATATATAAAAAAGTACATTTCTATGTGTAGTTTGATGATACTGCATTGTATAGGAAAGCAACAGATAGGGAATCTGCCACCTAAATGCAGATCAGTATTGATTGATGATTGATCGATTCTGTTCAATCTGGTACCAAACACTCTTAATGGATTAAGTGTCTGGAGATCCTGTTGGCCAAAGAAAAGGAGAAAACCGTGCTCTGTGAAGCCAAGCATTATCCTGTCAAAGGCTTGTCGAATATGTCGCCGGGGCATGCTGCATATTAACTTAGCTCCATGACTCACACTATTATTAAGGCCTTATTCGGTGTCATGTATCTATGAATGAAGGGGAGTGGGGACATATGTCCAGTCTATGACAATACTGTGTGGCAACCTTCACTGAATTCATTTGATTCATTCATGGTGTGCAATTCCTTTGTTTGCAAATGTGTGTATTTTAGACATTAACTTCTAGTTCTACATGGTCCCTATCATATTAAAATGAAAATCATTTAGTAATGAAAGATTTTTATCCATATACTGTAAATAATACATCTAAACACTACTAACCATGTACATACAATAAAATGGACGGCTAACACTCTGCCTGACTTGATCATAACCAAAAATTCTTCAGAAAGTTTTAAATCATGGACAGCTTGCAGTGCTGGGTATTTCTACCCTTGATCTAATATTATATGTTTGCTGGTCATTAAAGATGCCAAAATATGAAGCTAAATATATAACATATAGGGATATAAAAAATCTGGACACAGAAAGAATATGGCACGAATAATATTACCTGCCGTGGAATGATATTTTACGGATGAATGATACTGATGTAAAAATAACCCAATTATCTGGTCTGGTATTAGAACTGCATAATAGAATTGCTCGCAAGAAAGAGATCCGGGTAACTCATCCTTCTCCGTTGTTCACTAATGAGATTAAATCAGAAATGGCAAAGCGTGACTCACGGCACAGGAGGTATAAATGAACGAGTAATGCTAATGACTTTGAAAATTACCATGTTCTCTGAAACAGGGTTAAACAGTTAAACAGAAACAGTAAATATTATAAACACATGTCAAGTATCAAAGAGCAAGAACTCGACACAAATATGAAAACAATTACGAACAATGGGTATAGGTTGAAAGTTATTAAAGCAAGCACTGAATGTATCCCCTCATGATTTAAATTTACACTTCATGTAAGTCAAATCAACTCTAAATAATAATAATTATTTTTATAATTATACAAATAACGTAACAATAATTTTTCTGCAATTCAAGATACATTTGTGTACTCTCTCAGATCAAATGGTGCTGAACACGATGACATACCTGTGACTTTCTACAAATATATCATTGGTGCCATTCTGCCAATCATAACACACATTTTAAACTATTGTTTGACCCACGGAATTTTTCCTATGGCATAGAAGGATGCCCTAGTCATCCCGATCCGGCAACAGGATGCATCAAGTATTCCTTCATATTACCGACCAGTTTCTATCCTACCACATTTCTCTAAAGAGCTGGGACGCCTTGTACACGAGCAAATCCTTATCTACTTACATAAATACTCTCTACTCGACTCTTGCCAGTCGGGCTAGAAAAAAAAGTACCGTGACAACTCTGCTGAAAGGGGCAGAAGACATTGGATACGCAATGGACAACAAACAAGTAACAATACTTACCTTTTTCTTTTTTTAAAGATTTTGGTAGCACATTCGATACTGTTGGTCTACAGCTGTTTCTTCCCAAATTACAGCCCTTAAACTTTAGACAGAAAGTGCTGGAATTTTTCTATTCGTACCAACTACCGGCAGTGTGTAGCTGTACATAATAATAAATCAACAATGCGAACAAAAAATCTTTGTGTCCCACAAGAGTCAGTTTTGGGCCGTGTCCTGTTCACTTCATACATAAAATTTATATCATTTAATGATATCATCAGATCAATTAAGTACTGCAAGTATCATCTCTATGCTGATATGCAAATATATTACCACATTAGAACTAACAATACAGCGTGATTCAGCCCCCCCCCTCAATGTAGTTTTATGCAACCCACAAACATCCTGAAAACATCTACCCTGCCGGTATGCTCAGACAACACAACCGGATATCTTGGTATTTACCGCCTCACCATGATAGGACGCCGTAATGTTATACACTTATTAAACACCGGAAGAAGTGCGTGTGCCTTCTAGATCATATGAACCTGACACGCCGTCGAAAAACTAAATTGATACTGTGACCGCAGTAAACCTAATACTTGCTATAAGCTGCCCAGTGTACCGTAAGGAATCGTAGTGTAGTTGGTAAAGGTGTGGCGGAGTGGGCTAGCATGTCAGGTGGGAGGCTCGATGCCGGGGTGAAGATAACAAATTTTTGAAAAATTTGTTTTATATATACCGCACGCAATGCAAGTTCAATACCTGCTTTTCATGCAAATTGTGTGTGAACGAATGTGTTTGCGGCCCTAAGAAGGGCCGATTAGTTAGCAGGCCGGAGACATACAGACTAGAAATTATAGGAACCCAACTGCCCTGACAATGTTTTATCGCAGCAAATCCTTGATGTGATGACCGTTTTGGTTTATGCACATTCGGGCCCGGTGTCCAATAGATCGTCTTGCACGGTAAAGCATTCCAGGTGTAATTTCTCGGCAGGCGTCTGCGACGAGTTGCCGGAGCTGGATGGGGTTTTCTTGTGCTTGAGTGTAAACGACATTCTTCAAATGTCCCCACAAGAAGAAGTCTAACACGTTAAATCCAGTGATCTGGTGCGCCAAGAAACAGGGTCTCCTCGTCCTATCCATTTCCCTGGCAGTTCCTCGTTCAGATGGTTACGAACGGGCAAAGTCGAATGTGGCAGAGCTCCATCCTGTTGCAACCACATCGTCACATGATCGTGCAAGGGCACATTCTCCAGCAGTAGTAGGAGTTCCTGACGCAGGAAGTCCAGGTAGCGTGGGCCCGTCCAATGGCCCTCAAAGAAATACGGTCCAATCAGGTGATCCACCAAGATTCCAAACCAAACATTCACTCCTCATCATACTTGATGGGCCACCTGTCGCACCCAATGAGCATTGTTCAGACTCCAATAGTGCATGTTGTGGCGAATGACGTTCCCATTATTGTGGAAGCACGATTCGTCTGAGAACAAGATATGCGGTATGAATGCTGCATCATTGTCCAGCCTGCCTAATAGCCACTGACAGAACTCCATTGGAACTTCGAAATCTCACCCATGGAGCTCTTGATGTAGCTCAAGATGGTATGGGTGAAATGTATGTTCATGCAGTATTCGCCAGTCGGATGGACGGCTGGTTGGTGTTCACCTGCCTTGCAATCGCCCCTGTATTGATGTGTGTATTATTATGAGTTGCCTCCAGAATGGCCTCTTCTCTTTCACCCGATTTAACGGGCCTATTGTGGACTGGTAGCTGGTAGGAAATCACACCTATTGTCCTTAGGTGTCTTTCAACATGGCAGAATGTCGCCTATCAGGATACCGTTCCTGGTACAGACACAGTGCCTCGCACGCGTTTTGTCTTGCTTCCCCATAAATGAGGAGCAACGTATTCCTCTGTGGAAAACATGCCGAATGTCAGCAGAGATTACAGTACATTCAGGCCCTAACCAGCAGAGTATGCACAGGGCACAAGATGAATAACAGCGTCATTCTACTGTTTGAATGTGGCAAACATGGGCCTGTGTTTACATATTCAAACATCATACCGATGCAGAATATTTGAACGATGCAGGATTCGAACTGCTGCTGGCACATCCCGTCGATTGCTAGGCAAACGCCTAACCACATCTGCTACGCTACACTGCTGGAAACATGCTGGTAGTACGATGAGAGCAGAGTACATACGCCATCCGGTTCGGTGTTTAAGACATTAATTACTGCACTGTTACCTAGTTTTATGCATTGATTCCCCTCTTCGTTACACCCGGTTACAAGGCACGACACATTAACATAGTTACATGGTAAAAGGATGTTGCTACATGATTTTGAGACGTCATGTTTTGCGAACGGATGATAAAATATTTCGGTAGGTTTGGAAGCATGTGCAAAATGTTCTCACTGGACATCCGTACCATACAGTACGCTTGCAGGGGAATAGCACCCCTATAACCATGTGCATGTTAACTGGGCTGCAGCAAATGATATTGAAAGTGGCTGCTGAATCACACTGTATACAACAAGCAATATTTAATGTAACTGCTGACCTTGAGCTAATTAATGGCTATGCAATTTAAAACAAGCCGACGTAAAACGCATGCCATTATCATTGGTATCCGGCCCCGTAGTGTAGGGGTAGCGTGCCTGCCTCTTACTCAGAGGTCCCAGGTTCGATTCCCAGCGACGTGAGAGATTTTTAATTGGATCTGAGGGCTGGCTCGACGTCTACTCAGCCTCCGTGATGAGAATTGAAGAGCTATCTGATGGTGAGATAGCAGCCCTGGTCCAGAAAGCCAAGAATAACAGCTGAGAGGATACGTCGTGATGATCACACAACACCTCATAATCTGCAGGCCTTCGGGTTGAGCAGCGGTCGCTTGGTAGGCCAAGGTTCAAGGTGCAGTGCCATGGGGTTAGTTTATTTTCATTGGCACATAAAAGAATCTTCATATTTTAAAACAAAATTGCATTTTTCCCATAACCTGAAATAATATTGTTGTACCTTATTGTGGAATAGTTACTAACCTTGGAGTTATTATAATGGAAACTTTAAATTTGTCAGCGCAAGTTACGAATATCTCTAAAAAGGTGTATCGTGGCTTGCATCCCCTAAAACGGTTCTGAAATATATTACCTCGATCACTAAAAATTCAGCTTGTTCGGTAATTATTATTTCCCATTTTCAATTACTATGGTGTAATTTTTATGGATATAAAAAGTGAATTAAGCCTGAAACGACAACGCACTCAAAATGCTTGCCTTAGATATGCTATGGATTTACAGTATGTTGCTAGAGTTTCTCCGTACAATTATTTTGGCTATGACTAGACTAGACATAAATGTCATTCAACTACTCTTGTGTACCAGGAACTGCTGGTAAGAGGTTTTAATTAAATACTTTTTGATGCAGCATCCTTGATGTCTTTAGGAGAGCATTCCACCATCTTCAAGGCAGTGACAGTGAATGATCGATGGTATGTGGTTGTTTGGTGTACAGGTATTTCTAGGAGGGGCACTGAGCAAGTATCATGGAGATGTAAAGATCCAAGGTGACAAAAATTGTTGGAGAGATAAGCAGGAATGACTTCTGAAAGCATACCTGCCAACTTTTGAAAAGGCCTATCAGTAAAACTCACGCGCGACAAAAAATTCTCAGGATTTTCGACATACCCTGGCTTGCTGAAAATAATAATACTTCTGGGCTACAAAATACAATAATTCATGCTTCAAACAGGATATTTCAATGAAATCAAATCTACTTACATCATAGGCCAATGATTTGTAGATGAACATAACAATCAAGAAGAAATCCATGTTAAACAGCAGCAGGTGTGGTGAATATTAGTTTGGAGCATACATACCAGGACTTTCTTGATAAATTAAGCAGATATGAGATAACTGAAAAAGGCTTTACACAATAAAACTTGTTTAATGTAACACAGGGAAGAAATAATAAAATACACACTGCAAAGCACACACTAGTTCGACTTTAAAGTCATAGTTGTGGCCTTTTTAGCTTCCTGCAAAAAGTCTTGAGAAAATGTTTTGTCATAACAGGGACCAGAACTCCTGGTCTTCAAAATAGAAATAGACTCCAGAGATTCATGGGACATGGACGATCTGAACTCTGTTCTATTTTTCTTCAAAGGCTGAAAACACGTTAACATTCTGCATTGCCATGAGGTATGGTGAGAATAGAAAAATTCAGTTATACTTCAGAAGTCCATCGGCTCCATGAATTCTTGATATCTGTGCCCAACTGGAATCACTCGCAGCATTTTGATTTGCAACCAAAGTGCCATCTACCTGAAGAGCTGTGAACTGCCTCTGAAGCTCATTCACCAACTCATCTGTAGTTTCATTTTCTTCATTGCATAACATGATAGGAAAATTTTCCAAGAAAAAACGAATGGAAGAAAACTGTGCAAGTACAAAAATAGTTTCTCACTTCATTCATTCATTCATTCATTCATATCCTAAAGGCAAGGCCTTGTAGCTGCAACCACATTTGTCTCTCCTCTGCTGAGCGTTTCAGGTCAACACAAATTTTCAAATTAAGCCTGTCCATCATGGAATCCAGATACTTCTTCCTCGGCCTTCCTCTTCCCTTCTTACCCAGAACTTTTCCTTCCAGTATAGTTGTGAGGATTCACGGCCATTGTGTAATATCTGGAAACGAGAAAGCTGATCTTCTGGCGAAAGCAGCGGCTACATCTAATTTGGAAATTTCTTATGACAAAACGTCACCTAGCTACGCTAAAAAAATCATAAAGAAGCACTTAATCCATCAATGGAACAACATTTGGACTTCTTCCACTAGAGGTCAAGTCACCAGAGAAATATTCTTCCCTGAGGTTTTCAACCGCCTGCAAAGTAACGTGTTGGTGCCAAGCTTTGAAATTACTCAATTTTTGACTGGTCATGGCAAACTTGGTTATTATTTTCACCGATTCACAATCAATCGTCCTGATGGCTATGTGTGTGTTTGCGGATCCTCACAAACAGTGGACCACCTACTATTTGAATGTGCTGCATTTGAAAGAAGAAGGCATGACTTGAACTCTCATTTGATTATTGCAACATTGCATTATCAAAACCCCTGTATCATTTGTTTAAGAAGCCGTGCTGTTACAAATATTTTATTAACTTCATCCACTTCATTTTCCGTCGATTATTTACATGAATTCATTTTCATTGTAAAAGTGAATATGTATTTTTACTACAACCCTAGTATACTATGTAAAATAGGGTTCCAAACTGCTTTGGATATTCAACAATAATAATAATAATAATAATAATAATAATAATAGTTGTGAGGAATGTGTTATGTCAAAGTGTGTGGCCAAGGATTTTGATTTTTATCTTTTCTACAGTATTGATCAATTCCCTTGTTTTGTCTATTTCCGTAAGGACCCTATTGTTTGACTTTTTCTCTGTCCGACTCATTTTCAGCATCCTCCTCCATATCCACATTTCCATTGCTTCCAGGCGTTTTATATCCTGTTTTGCTAAGAGTTTCTCACTGATGAAAAGAAAAGGTATTTATCTGTATCCTCGAGATCATTCACTATGTTCAAAATCTGAATGCCAATAACTAACTCATCATCACTTGTTTGATTTTGAATCAAGTTGTACTCAACTTCAAGCAATAAGGAGCTTTTGACAATACTGGGCTTAACAAAATTGGTGAACAACTGCTTTACCAAATCCATTAGAAGTTTTAATAAAAAGTGAACTTGTGGGGAAGAAGTCTGAAGGGCAACATTGAATTTGTCAAATTCAGCAACAGTCACATGAAGGAAAGTGCAAAAGGCCTTATTCACGTTTGAGGATAGGAACATAAACAATTTTTCCTCATATGTTGTAGCAGAAGTCTTACTTTTTAGGATGGGTTTATCACATATGGAAGAATATGCTATTCTTTTAAGGGCATGTGTAGTAGCAGAATCAAGAATTCTCTTCTTCTGATACTCTTTGGATCCACTTTGTTCAACACTAGGTATTCTGAAAGATGTCAAGCTTGTGGAAATGTTTTGGGTAGGTAATATTACTTCCTCCTTGAAGAAAGAAAGAAGCGGATCCCACTGGTCCAGTAGTCTATCCAAACATCTGCCTAAAGATAACCACCCAGTACATACATGCTTCAGAATTTTCTTTGCTTCTTTATTGTGCAAGTTCTGAAGTTTCTGATGGCGTTTTTTCCTTTTCTTTTCCTTTCTCTGCTCTAAGAAATAAATTATATCAACAAGGATCTCATCCACTTTAAGTGGTAATCTTCTACCACCTTTTCAGCTGCTAGATTAATCAGGTGGCAAATGCAACCTATGATGACAATACCAGGTTGAACTTCAGAACTGCAGAAACCCCATTTTTGTGTCCTACGAAGGTTATGCCGAAAGTTTTTACCAGCACGTGAACTGTAATTCTGAGGACAATGGGATTATTTTCATTTGAAAGAGCGATGTCTTTCGACCTTGGAACATGCGCGCGCAACCCCTCCTAGCAGTAGTTCCACCACAGGGAGGGAAAAAAGCACAGGCAGTGCTGAGTCAGACACGGTGCAAGATGGATCTGTCACGCCGCGATTTTTGAGCAAAGATTTTTTATGATTATAAAAAGTAATTAAGTGCTGAAGGATGCCATTATTCTTTGCTGCGCGTTTTTGGTGAGGCTGTCCCTTCCAGAGCCACTTTGCGAGTTTTCAAGGGGTCGGCAGTCAATTGAAGATGAACCTCGTCCCGGTCGCTCAGCAACAGCTGTGACTCAAGAAAACATTGATGCTGTGAGGGAAATGATCAAAATAGATCCACATCTTACATTTTGTGACATTGAAGGGACCTTAAATATTGGGTCAAGAGCAGCGCAGACCATCGTTCATGATTATTTAGGCCTTAGCAAGAGATGTGCCCGTTGGGTGCCACATTCCCTGACAGAAAGCCACAAGGAGGAGAGAGTGGACTGGTCATTTCATGCTAGAAAAATTCAATGGAGGACAGTCCGAAGACACCTACAATACCGTTACAGGTGATGAAACATGGGTCTACCATTATGACCCTGAAACGAAGAGACAGTCTTCTGTGTGGTGCTTTACTGGGGAGGAACCACCCACAAAAGTTTGACGAAGTCGGAGCTCCGGAAAGAAGATGGTGGAAACTTTTTTTTTTACGAAAATGGGGCATCTCACCTCTGTGACATTGGTCACACGTTGTACAGTCAATGCTGAACGGTATGTGAATGACTGTCTTCCCAAAGTCCTCGCCACTTGGAGGTCACAGCATGAGTGGGCATCTTCTGCTGTATCACGACAATGCATCTGCACACAGGGCTGCCAGAACAAGGGACTTTTTGGAAAGGGAAATAGTGGGAGTGTTACCTCATCCCCCCTATTCACCTGACCTGGCCCTATGTGACTTCTTTCTGTTCCCTAAGACCAAGGAAAAAATACGTGGGCAGCGGTTTTCGTCAGATGAAGAGGCCATTGCAGCGTACGAGAGTGTACTAAGTGACATCCTGAAAGAAGCTTGGACTGAAACATTTTCTAAGTGGTTTCAGAGAATGGAAAAATGCATACGTGCTAATGGACAGCATTTTGAAAAGTTGCAATTGTTGTTTTGCAAATCAATTTTTTTTCTCACACTCTGCTAAAAACTTTCGGCATAGCCCTCGTATCATAACAGAAGCATTGTCGGAGCAGAAAGCTACACAGTTTTCAATTGGTATGTTATGAGAATTCAGCTGTGATAATATCAGGTTACCTATGCTTCGCCCTGTTGAGTCCCCCTGTAACGCTGGTATGGATAGCACAGTGCTCACTACTTTTTCCTGCGGAATATCGTAGAATGTAACAACAATAGGATACAACTTGGCATTTGTATCACTACTTCCATCCACTGGAAATGGTCCTTTCTGAAAGCACTTAACAACTTCAGATGATGCATTTTTTTTCCCATTTTATTTACAATGCATGTTGTTTTTGTGCGACCAAAGCTGTATTTCTTTGCAACTTCTGATGTGGGAAACATCATCTTAAATAAAGCACCAGCATAATCAGCCACGCTTAAGGGCAC
This sequence comes from Anabrus simplex, assembly GCF_040414725.1. Classification (NCBI taxonomy): domain Eukaryota; kingdom Metazoa; phylum Arthropoda; class Insecta; order Orthoptera; family Tettigoniidae; genus Anabrus; species Anabrus simplex. Next base: position 206,688,855 of record NC_090270.1, on the reverse strand, counting down.
ATTGTGTTCCACCAAAGAGGAAGTAAACAGACACTCGGGCCTAATTACGTCACTGTCAACGTTTCCAGACTTGGCAAAAAAAGGTGTTGATTTTCTTGTTATCTTCCTTCAATTTAACGTAACTTACGTGTTCACCACACTTCACATGATTACTTAAATCGTTTCTTCCACCATGCGCAATATTAATATCACACGCACACACCGTGCAAAAGGCAAATTTTTCTTCCTTTCTTGATTTTAGTATGCATGGAAAATCAACAGAATATGATTCTTTAAATGTCTGGAAGTACTGTTTCTTGTTGGATTTATTCATGATAATCTACAATAGGAATGTAGCGTATGAAAATGTCCGAGAACAAATGTCTCTATATCCATTGAAACATCAAAAGGAACCTGGATCACTGAACGTCACATAAAATTATAACAAACACTCAATGCAGTCAATCATTAACCCATTCCAGTCTGGGCCTTAATATCCCTAACTAACGTTCTGGACTGGGCATTTTTAAGGATATTTAAAACATTATATCTCTGTACCTGTAGGAGATATTTGCATGATTCTTTTTTCTTTATGCTTGTTTGAGCATCTAGTTTTGAAAAACGCTGTTTTTAGTATGTCAACTATCACTTGAGATTTTAAAATTGCTTGCATATTATACCATGTTTTGCGAATGGAAAAAAGTTCTGACAGATAACTAAGCAAGTACAGTTTTCTGAAATACTGTTATATTTACCTTATTTTGCTAATAAAAATGTGCATTGCAATTACAAAACAATGACAATAATGAGTACGATATAAAATTTTTTTCAATAATAATAGTAATAATTACAATAATGAAAATGGGAGATCTTATGAAATTATATTTTAATTGATAAATTTTGTCAAAAGTTACTCAAATGTAAAAATATTGCTCCATTTACCACAAAGGACATCTAGAAAGAGAAAATACAGTCATCTAAACGGACAACTGTACTAATATGTAGAAATCTTACGTATTCTCGCAAATTTGAAATACGCGGGAACATGAGCTAGGCCGTAAAACGAACTCCAATAAATTAAATGTAAGAAGTTATTTCGAGTTCATATGTCAATAATATGTTCATTGGCGCACAAACATATTATATATCATAAAATATTGAGAATATCACTTTCGTCAAGCACATGTTTGCCGCAAGAAGCCATGTCTTGGTGCTCACCAAAGAGAAAGCTCACTGAGTGACAACATCTACTGATGCATGTTGATCGAAAATATCGTACATTCTCTGACTTAGACATATAAAACTGTCATCTGCTTAAATACTCTCGTAACTAATACACGAAGAAACACGATGTAACCACCAGAATGCGTGCATAGCTCGTTCTCGATTTTTAGTGAATTGTCAAACCTTACTACGGGCTATGCCCGCAGCGCGGCCTGAACGTAATTACGGCCGCTGCGAGCTATGCTCGCAGTTAGACTGGGAAGAGTTAAATGAACACGACTCTAATAATGTTATTTGTTTTACGTCCCACTAACTACTCTTTTACAGTTTTCGGAGACGCCGAGGTGCCGGAATTTAGTCCTGCAGGAGTTCTTTTACGTGCCAGTAAATCTACCGACACGAGGCTGACGTATTTGAGCACCTTCAAATACCACCGGACTGAGCCAGGATCGAACCTGCCAAGTTGGGGTCAGAAGGCCAGCGCCTTAACCGTCTGAGCCACTCAGCCCGGCGAACACGACTCTAACCTCGTGAACAAGGAATGTGCACATGGTAAAAAACATACACACACCTGGAACGAATGCAATTTTTCTTTTTTATAATTTAATGGGCTTCACTAATAGTGGTATACCCGGTCACTGGAACGAGTGTAATTAGTCCAGCAAATACAGGACACTGCGAAGCACGAAGTTATAACACAAAAACTCGAACACTTCATTAAAATGTCATAACCTTAAAAGGCCAACAAAGAACAACAATTACATGGTCAAAGAATATAGGTTAAATCATAACAAGCGAACGGAGCGGAACAAAGAATTTGCGGAACAGAGCCTGTCAACACCTACGATTCACACGGAAGAACTGTTATCCCGGCTTTAAATTCAATTCCAATAACGACACAAACATCACACGGTTAAAAATACCAATCATATCAAAGAATGTGTTATCGACTATCGTGGACTTGCCTTTGACCAAGACCGAGCATGGTTCAACCCATGCAAACAATCAACTGTACGGAAGTGGAGCGATTATCAAATGTTAACGTTTCAAATTTTCGGCCGTGAAGTCGTAAAATGCTCCAATTTTCGTAAATTTTACGGATAAACCATAAAAGTTGGCAGGTATGTGTATCCCAATCATTTAATTAAAATTATCAATATATACCAATTAGAAGTAAACATAGTAGAAATTACAGTACAGTGTTTAATTTTGATCCAATAGTGCAAGAGTTAGTTACATTTTATTTAATTTTTTTATTATTAGTATTTTCACTTCTGCATTTGTTTGAGTTACTTTATTGAAGTTAATGTTTTTCAAATCTGTATTATGTATACAGTTCCACTTTTTTGTGTATTTATATTTTTGACTTAAACATGAGTGTTATTTGTAGTTCTTAGTATTTGAAGTTTCAGTTAGTTTTATAGTAGGCCTATTAACCCTTTCACTCCAGTGTAGCGAGTACGGTGGCGTGATCCTCTGGATGCGAGCAGCGAGTGGCTGACGAGCTTGCTGTACGGGATCTTGTCTCGCTCCACTCTCCCGTCTGCATACAGCTCGCAACGTGAGGAGAGAACAGGAAGAGGTTAAGTGTATTTTATTTTATTTTATTTTTAATGCAAAATGCACCTGCAACCAACTTCTGAGAAAAGTATCTATTAGTCTCCTCGCACAGAAGCGTTATGATACTCGTGTTCAACAACAGCTGAAAGAAACTTATCATTGTCCACTTAACTTTTCAGTCCGAAAATAGCTGTGTCGAAATTATGTTTCTTTGGGTTGAGGTTCTCCTTTTTCCAATTTAGTTTTCTGCTCGGTGGTTCAGGCACATGATTTTCATTCCTACTATCTTCATCTTCAGTCGAATCATCGAAGTAGGCTGACCTTTTAGACGACGAAGCGGTAACTGAAGTAGAAGGTATGATTGAAGTCGTTCTGTCACCAAAATCAGATGATAAATCACTACCATCGTCATCTTCTTCTTCTTCTTCTTCAAAGTCACTACCCGATACGAGGCAAGAGATTTCTCCGCAGTATATATTTCTCCGTCATCAGGCCTTTCACAATTTAAAAGTGATTGAAAGCTAAAAAGGAGAAGCACAAGCACGTCAGTACAGGGGAGCAACTAGGCACGAAGTGAGTAGCATACCAGACATATTGCTTTCTTCTTCGAAATGAGTACTCCTGTCATCTGGTTATCATAGCCGTAACTATAGACTCCCACGTCAGCCATGAGAGACCTCCAAGGCCGAACTTCCCCAGCAGTCTATTGTAGCGAAACTGAAAACTGCCGAAAGACACACGACTTCTACAGCAGTCGACCGGCTATGAGGCACAGCTCCTGCACGACTGCTACAGCAGTCAACCGGGTGCGCAGCACAGCTCCCTCCTGACAGCTAGAGCAGTCGACCGGAGTGAAAGCGTTAATAAGTAATAGTATGTATATGGTTAAGTGTAAGAGAGGACCAGGAGCCCTAACTTTGCCATGGTTGATAAAGGCTTTATCTATCGATATAAACAGCATCACTTTGAATTAAGAAAATGATTAATACAAAAGGAGAGCAAGCAAAGGATATAAAATTCAATTGTGTAGTAACATTACTACTCATAAATAAGACATTGTAAATTTATTCACAGTTACACAATGTACAGTGATCAATAAAGCATTTGAGATGATTCAGCCAGAAATCGTGCTATTGTTCATTATATACGTATAACCATAATGATGACACATGGGTGGTTGTCTTGTTTAGCTGGACACTTCTCGGGAAAAGGTAATTTAATTTTTGTGTGTTTGTGTGTGTGTGTTTGTTTTTTAAATACATTGTACAAGATTACTACTTTGTATACCACAAGTGTGTTCTCTTTGAACACACATCTCTTTGTTATTTATGAAGATAAATGTAACCAATAAAGAGATGTCATAACTGAATCAATCAAAGGCAAACTGTGACAAACATCATAATAATCCAAATCCTGGCCAGAACTAATGCTACTTTCAGTAAACACAATTGGGCTTGAGAGGGCTTCATGAAATAATAACATTATTTAAAATGTTTTGTAATTTAATTCTATTTTGATAACATAAAAGAAGAACCAGAACAATAATTTAAATACTAAACACCACACTTTTGTACAAAATGACAAAAGCATTACTTCTTAGATCTCTTTTTCATGTTCTCATATATTATTCATCACAATGCATTCAAACAATCACACTTCAACACACACTAAACAAGAATCACTGTAACACATATACACTGGCTTGTGGACTATTTTTACACTAACATGATTTTATAATTCATTATACATTTTGTAACATAGCCAACTTCACACACTTCAATGAAGACAAATTATTTTACAGAAATAAGGTCTCTTACAGTTAAACAAAGTAACAATACTATTTCTTTTTATCTTTGCAGGTGTGTTATAACAGCTTGAATAAAAATGTACACCATTCATGAATGAGCATTTTAAATGTGCCATAGTAATTCATAGATCAGTATTTCTTTAAAGAAAGTTAGTCTCTAAAATTCCACCATAACAAAAACAATGCAACATTAAATTCACAACTTCAATATCTCTGATCATTATATAAACATAACAATAAATTACTTAAACACTAATTTTCTAAGAAAACATACTTTATGCTGATATGTAAACATTATATCACATATCACAAACACGTATAAGAATGTACTGTTAACTCAAAAATTATAATTGGAAATCATGAATTATCATAGCCATTTTAAATTGCCTATTTTATCAAATGTAATCACATACTGCACTATTTCATCAGAACTCTCATTTTGACACAAAGTTACACAAAAAAGTAAATAATTATGCTCGAGAACAAACTATTTCTCAACAACAGTAATTAACCAAGAATTAATGGATATAAAAGCAGAGGCAGATTTGTGATGATAATTTTCTCAATGATATTTTACACTGACTTTTTCTTATCCTGCTTTCAATACAAAACTCACTTTCATAAAGTGTATTCAGATTGCTTCTGATGTATACTAAGCTTATCATGAACTTCCATTTTAAACTGACTTGAGGCTTTCAGTGTAATTTTATACCGACTTCATAAGCTTTATCGTCAATAATTTTCTTCTGATATTTGTGTATAAATATTAAAAGAATTCCGACAAAAGGCAAAAATGTCTGTGGTAGACATGTGTGGTTACTTGTATGCTTAGGCCTTTAAACTATACTGTTAACCAGTTTCAGAAAATAAATAATAATAATAATAATAATAATAATAATAATAATAATAATAATAATAATAATAATAATAATAATGTTTTGAATTATACTTTCACAGCCCCCTACAGTTGGACACTCTCTCACAATAAAATTCCAAAGATGTCATGTCTAATAATAATAATAATAATAATAATTTAATGTTGCTTTTCACTGCTTTAAGTGCATGACAAAATCTCTTACATTTAAGCATCCTTGAAAGTTAACCAATTTTTTGTTTAGTATGTAAAAAGCCCTCTGAAAAGACTCAATGGTGCCTAATAAACTTAATTTTTTGATCAAAATGACTTAATTTAATTGAAGCGCTTTACAGTACAAAGTCAATGAAAATAGTTGGTTTCCTTCTACCTACATTGTTGTTGTACGGACATAAATTTCAGGCAGTACAATAGCAGAACAATATGGAAATTCTGTGTGTTTCATGGGGAACTATGCTTTGTGTTCAAGCTTTTTGCATGAATTTATGACTGTTTGGTTCTTCAGCCTGCCAAAACTAATTTTGAATAAATAAATTTATAAACTACCTGCAAAAGAAAACATATAGTAACAGAATTATACATGAAAAAGAAACAACTTAAGGACCTAACTGTTATAAATTAACTAAGGCAAAACTAAAAAGAGATGGCTTCAGATATCACTAACTATTTTTAATGCTTGAATAAAACATTAATTTAGAATACTGGGATACAAAAGCCATAAAACAAATACCTATATTCTTGCGTTGGGGTACCTTTTACTTATCCCAATGCAGCGGCTCCGACCCTATTTCCAGACTGTCACGTTACCGCTACTAATTTTTCAATATCCTTATTGTTATCCTAACTATCAAAGTTAATAGTTTTAATGCATAGTTATTAATTCCCAGAACCATTGTCTTACCTTAATTTTTAATTCCGTAACTGTCTAAAGTATCCAGTATTTCTTGCACCTACTTGGTATCGTATTTCCATACTTCGTTCTCTTTAGGATGTTTTCCAACAAAATGATAAATACCAAAGAGAACATAACATGGCCGTGTTATAAACCTTCTTTCATTCTAAATTAACTTCTAATTATATGTAGTTGTTTGCACTTTGATCATATCTCTCAATTTTTGCAAAAGTATCAGTCTTATTGTACAGTAATTTGATCTCTGAATACCTAGAAAGACAACAGTAACTCTGCTTAATTTTTCCTCCCAAAATATTCTTGCTTCAAAGACAAAGTCTGTAATGTTATTTTCTATTCTTCCAGTAATGTCACCTCTAAATGTTATTAAAAGTTCTGAAATTACTTTTTCAAAATTTGCATGGAATAACATGGAAGTGAAATTTCAGTCTCCACCCACATTAGATTTCCATTTATTCATTCAACAGAGGTACTGTTGCACCAATCACAGGGGTGATGACCTAGATGTTAGGCCTAAAAAGCAAGCTTTTAGTTTTATGTGACTATAGCTACAAGACCTCCATTTTAACGTGGAATTCAAATCACAGGGACTTGACTTTTCATTACAAAAATTCCACATGCACTGGTCACGATTCAAACGATGGCAGCTTTGGCGAGAAGCCGCTACTGACGCCACTCTGTCATGCCCCCCGCACTGTAGGCCACTTAAAATGGCAATTATAACTACAATAGTCATAGGATTTTAGTGACATTACTTTAGGAATGAAAATGAAAATCCACAGCCTGTTTCCTGTCATTGACCAGGTCAGGACTGGAATGACAAGTTGCTTTTATGTTGCACAGATAGGTCTTATGGTGACGATGGGACAGGATAGGGCTAGGAGTGGGAAGGAAGCGGCCGTGACCTTAATTAAGGCCTGGTGTAAAAATAGGAAACCACAGAAAACCACTTTCAGGGCTGCCGACAGTGGGGTTCAAACCTACTATCTCCTGAATGCCGGATACTAGCCACACTTAAGTGACTGCAACTATCGAGCTCAGTGGATTGGAATTAATGAAGCCCCCCACCCTGATGGTTTATTTGGAAACAAAAAATTTATTAGAGTGGGTAGTTTATAAAAGAAGTGGTTAAATTCAGGTATTTTGATACCAATGTTTGATGAAAAGCAACAATTCAAAGCAAATTATTTAAACAAAATAATATTCACCTTCCCTGATCTGATTATTATGTACATACCTATACTACACTGTAGTTCTTAAATTAGCCTAGTCCAATACTGATGATAAACTGATCCAACTACTTTTGCTTTGTTAAGTCTGCTATTATAGTTTTCTTTTTGGCTATTTATTTCAAGTCTCACTAACACAGGCAGGTGTTATGGCGATGATGGGATAGGACAGGGTTAGGACTGGGGAGGAAGTGACTGTGCCCTTTATTAAGGTATAGCTCAGGCATTTGCCTGGTATGAAAATGGGTAACTATGGGGAACTATGGAAAACAATCTTCAGAACTGATGACAATGGAGTTCAAACTCACTATCTCCCAAATGCCAATTCACGACTACATGACCCAAAGTGTATAGCCAATTTGCTAGGTCTGCTCTTATAATCTTTAGGTTAAATTATCATTCTACTTTCCCCACATGAAGAATTCATTGCATTTCTTTCGCCAAATTTAACAATTTTTCTGGTCGATTCTTAGCTGGAATTAAAACTATCATCCCGCATCTTCCTTGTCGTCCTTGAAGAAAACACGATTTGTAATTGCAAGTAGGTCTAACGAAACAAACACAACATGCATAAATATAAAAGTAGGAAACCAGCATCCTTCGAAATGCCTGTACTCATGCTTGTACGTATAAACAGATTAATAAGTACTGTTACAAAGAAAAATGCATGATGAATAGTACAACAACAGTGCAAATATATTTGAGAAGTAATTGAAAAAAATAACATGGATAATGTTGTCTAACGTCTCCTCAACTATTACACTATTATAGACTTTAAGAGTTCTTTAATGTGTGCAAAGCCAAATAACACAAGAGAATATGTTGAACTGCCTCCAACCTCAACAAGGATCAAACCTATCTTGACAACAGAGTGACAACGAATAAACTATTAGCACCAATAAACCAAAGCAAAGCAAAGCAAACCAAACCCCGTGGCACAACAGCTCCGAAGGGCCATGGTCTACCAAGCGACCACTGCTCAGCCTGAAGGCCTGCAGATTATGAGTTGTCGTATGGTCGGTATGATAAATCCTCGCTGCCATTCTTCTTGGCTTTCTAGACTGCGGCCAATATCTCATCGTCAGATAGCTCCTCAACTGCAATCACATCAGCCGAGTGGACTTCGAATCAGCCCTCAGATTCAGGTAAAAATCTCTGACATGGCCAGAAATTGAATGCAGGGCCTCTGGTTAAGAGGCAGACACGCTACTCCTACACCACAGAACTGCACCACTGAGACTGGTAGTTCTTGAGCACTTCCAATTCTTAACTCTGATATGTTTCCAAACATAGTTACTTCCCAACAATGAGAGAGAAAGAATTTGTCAGCAAATACACATTAGCTTCATTCTTTTCCAGCGAAGTGTATTGTGAAGGATTAAGTATCATTTTTGTTAAAAACGTTTAAACTTATGTTTACATATATAAGTTTAAACATTGACCCTATAGCCAAAGATAATGGGAATTTTGCCTTGTGTCTACACTGGTTGCCAAATGAGAAACCTCTGTAGAAAGTTAATCATTTCACCATAAGCCTAATATGTAATGATTCTATGATTAAAATCCTGGAGTTGACAGCAACTATCTTGCATGAAATTTTAATTTTGTCCCTGGTCTTTTCACACTTGCTCCAGCTGATTTCAGAATGATACCTTATATAAATACCCCAAGCAGAAAGGGGCCTAGTCAAATTTTTCATTTATGAGATTTTTTTATCATTCTGAAATGAGCATAAGGCAGAGAACATTATAAAAAAGAGTACATGCATCTAGGTGCAATACCACAGAAGATATTCATTATTGACTGTTGGTATTTAAAAAAAACCTGTATTTTGAGAAAAATGCAATTACACTTTGCACTAATTTTCTTGCCACTGTACCAAGTTTTCATGACATCGAGTGGCAGACTCGAACTGCTGAATAAGTTTCTTAAGAAGATCCACAGGTAGTGCAAGAAGTCAAAACATAGAAAGGTAATTTTTACATCACGGACTTCAGCACTCCTGTAAAATTGCCATTGCCGATTTTGATAGAGTCCCTTTCTGTGCAACGAGTCACAAGTGAATATCAATACAGACACAGAATTATCATCAATAACAATGTATAACTCCACAAATTCCCAATAGAGTTTAGATTTCTCTTCACCCTGGTAGAAAACAACAGATCATCAAAACTGTCATGTAGTCGACCTATTGTAAATGGCATCAAATGTAAATGTCTGCAACATGGCAGCTGAGGCCAAACAATGTTGTTGTTATTATTAAAAATTGTCTGGCTCCATGCCTAAATGGTTAGCGTGCTGGCATTTGGTCCAAGGGGTCCTGGGTTTGATTCCTGGCCAGGTCGAGGATTTTAACTTTCATTGGATAATTCCAATAACTCGAGGACTGGATGTGTGTGGCATCGTCAACATTAAAATTATTCGCTTGAAGTGACTTACGCTAGTGAAACATGATTTGAATTGAACACCAAAACAACAACATAGGGCCCAACCTCAATGATGCGCAGGTTACCTCTACGGCGTCAACTGAAAAGACCTGCACCAGGCCTATTTATAGAGGCCACATGCCATTATTATTACAAATTTAATTTGAAAAGAACAAAAGAAGCCAAACTTCAAAGTTGAAGCACCAACTGTTCTACCTAAACAATACCAACAAATTAAGATTGTAAATAAGTTTAAATATCTTTAAGAAATTAAAAGCTGGAACTCCAATGAGAGAGCTCCAATAGAAGACAGAACATTTAAATTAAAACATGCACAACGAATTACCTGGCCAACATACAAGAAGAAACCTTTAGATGAATGCCAAATTTCAACGTTACTATTACATCATTAAGCCTGAAGTGACTTATGCTAGTGAAACACTATTTAAACTGAACACCAAATCAACAACATACAGACTGCAAAAGGTTGACAGAAGTATTATCAGAACAATCATTAACAAAAAGCACCAGGTAGACGGCCAATGAAGATTGTTGCCTAAGGCAGTGGTATACCTGGAAAGTGAGTCAATAATAGACACAATGAGAAAAAGGAGAATTGCCTTTTTTCTGTCATACCAAAATTACATGAAACCAGGCTACTGAAACAACTATTTAAGCACTTTTGGAAAAGTAAAACAAAAAATAATTGGTTCAAAGAAGTCCAAGATGATTTAGAAGAATTAAGTATTACATACAATGCAACAAATTGCAAAGAAAGAAATGGGAAGAATACTGAAGAATAAACATATAAGACTTAAACTAAAAACTTTTCAACCAAAAACATTATATTTGATGATGAAAGGGCAGCCAGGTCAGAAAGAATGAAGAGGTTTTGGGAGAGGAGGAAGATGATGAAAACTGAATTCCCAGTTAAATCTTTGAAGACTTAGATGTATATGGTTTGATTAAGTGCTCCAATGTGGGCATGAAGTATGTAAATAAATAATAACAGCCTTCTTAGCTTCAACAATATGAAAGTAAGGCTAGTAATGCCATTTCTTAAGCAGCCAGTCCCTGTTATGATTGGTGTGAAAATGTTCCTTATAGGGTCAGTTGGTGTGTGCATTTCAGTGGGCTTGGTAGAGGAAAGCAATGGAAAACTACCTCACTCCTCATTTCCCTAGTATAACTTTTCAGCGTCCGTAGGTCATCTAGGACAACTGATGACAAAGCTGTTGAGGTTCCAACCAGCCTTCGGGCTGAGTACTCAACAACATTACCCCAAAAATAAGAACAGAAAGAAGAAAATTAGACAACAATTATCAACTATTATGGCATACAAGACTTCCTACTGATGAATATTTTTCACACTGTTATGTTAGTAGTAGTAGTAGTAGTAGTAGTAGTAGTAGTAGTAGTAGTAGTAGTAGTATTGAGGTATTGAAGTGTGAGAATTCTACACCAAGAGATGGTTCTTTAGTGTTTAAATGGATCTCTCAGATTTAACCACTCTTCACTGCCAAAGATTCTGCTAGGCTTTGATCCTGCAACCCTAGTTTCAACAAATGTGATGATTTTTGCAGAGAATGGATTATATATGGAAATAATACTTCTTTTTTGTTACAATATCTCATTGCTCTAATACTTCTAGTATAATATATACAATTATTGATTTTGTGAAGTCTGCAGAAAGGTGTTCTAATATTGAGTAATAAAATTTAAATCATTTGGAAAACTGCTTTTACATGGACAAGCAAATGGTTAGAAAAATACTGTAACTTGTCATAAGTTGTGGATAGCCAAAATAATTAAATTGAGATAAAAATGACTAATAAAGCAAGGACTCAAATCCAAGTGTATTTTAAACCAATAACAGCTACTGCACCTGAAGGAAGCCTCAAGGAACTTACAATATTGTTACTAATTTAAATTATAAGCTAAGAGACATCTTTCCTAATGTGCTTATGGACTAGAGAAGAATGTTTTCTTTCATACCAGCACAATTTCCTGAACACCTATTACAATGTTTTGTTCCTTCTAAATATACTTTATATAAGAATTCAGCAAACTGTCTATTATGATTTTTCTCTCAGAAGGTTAGCACAAATATCAAAATTCACTGCTGAAATCATCGTATCACCACCCAACAGTTTCCAGTCACTGGCCAGGTCTGTTTACTGTAGTCATATGCAGCTAGAGATGAGCTTAACCAATATTTCAGAATATCGATGACAGGCACATCTGTGAAACAAAAATATATGTGACTTTTATCTGTGACTCAGTCACAGGAAGCACGAGCATATGATTATCGTCACGGGTCATGGTTAGAGATGAGCTTAAATGATATTTCAGAAAATCGGTGACCGGCGTATCTGTGATACAAAAATATCTGACGTTTATCTGTGATTCAGTCACGGGAAGCACGAGCATATTTATGATTATCATCACGGTCCTCTTTGGTTGCGGGCGGCCAGTGTGGAAATACTTCTAGTTGATACGATGACAAAGTTGGGTTGTATTTTTCGGGAGATTCAGGACATTAGAAGTGGGAAAAATAATATTCACATTTATAATTTGAAATTTTAATAATGCATAGGGAAAAGGTTGTTAACATGATGCGCAATAAATTAACAAGCGGAATGTGATTACTCGTGTCGTGTCTCCGGGATACCAATTATTTACAGTACGGTACTTAATGTAGGTTTAAAAATAAAAATACTAAAAATAATAAATTTATGAACTTAATACAAAGATTTCTCCCATATACAGGGCTACTCAGGAAAGTTGTCCACCTCAAATAACCCGTGAAGGGTTAAAGGTATTGACATTTTGTTTTCACTTTCAGTAATGGCACCGAAGGGCTAAAATCAGACTAAGTACTGTGTCATGACATTAATATTTTCTGGGATCATGGTATGAACTTTTTTTTAAATGACACCACACTATTTTGTACACATAGCCTTACATCTACAAATATTACAAATTCAGCACCGTGATTATTTTGAAAATCGGACAAGTAATATTTGAAAAAAATATTTGTATTCAAACATGCCTCATTTGCATGCTAAGGACTAATCTGTTTGATTCGTGCTACGTATGAAACATGAGCTAGCTACTGACATATAGAGTTGTTAGACAGGTATTCTCTCTACTGTGCTCAAATACACTATGATAAAATGTATGTTTTAACACCTTTAATATCGCCGTAGGTAGCTGGTAAATGAAAAACGGATATAGACCTTGAGCTACAGTAAGCGTGATCCAAGTACACAATTTAAACTATATTTTGTCACAGATACTTCCGTAACAGCGTATCTGATATATCGGTGACAAAGTAACAGGCTGTGATTTATCAACCATCTCTATATGCAGCTAGTATGCCATAAAATGAGGTAAAACCGATCACACGTAGTAAAACTGACCGTTTGTGCCGGATGTCGTTAATCAATTGTTACCATCCAGTGGATTACTTATAGGACAGTTTTGTTTTCTGCACAGTGTGCCTCTTGCTCTCCTACAATTGACTTGGTATAACTGACAATCAACACTGAACAAACATTACTTAGAATTGCAAGATAGTTTGATCGAGCCTGTTGTCACATGACAATAAACAACTACTGCATGAAAAGTTCGATTGCAATTGAATCTCCTTCCAATAAACGTGAATACCAAGTACCATCAGTACAATTGTATAGTGTTGTGGTTTTCGTATGTCAATCTCCATTTTTCTTAGAGATCTGAATGTACGAATTTCTTATTTTATACAGTAAAGCGTATCATGTGATATTTTATAAGAAGAACAAAATTGCAATGTGGAGCGTCTGCAATAATGCAGTGTGTGCTCTACAGGAAGGTGTCTGCCACATACTCAATAAAGAAATTAAATTCGAAGAACCATTATTTCATGTTTACAGGAATATCGGACATACAGCACGTAAAAAAACATGAAACTCTTATGAAGGTTAAAGGATGTTTTCCATTAGATGAGGAAGGCATGTTTTTTGATGTTTAAATGATGCTGATGTTGAATAGGCACTGTAGTATTACTATCACTTCAAATGAAATATTTTAGATCTTAGATGAAACATCACAACAAATAGATGTTGCGTTATATATAATTTTTATATCATTAATTATTCTAGCAATTGATCATAGAAATTGCATTTAAGTTTTAAGTTACCCTGTTGCACTAACTCTTAAAACAATAATCTCCACCACTAATACCAGTAAATTACATCTATTACTGGGATATTTATAACTGTGATCAACTTCTGAATGATAACCTCGCCCGTTAACACAAGTACTGTACAATTTATTTTACCATGTTTTACATCACACCGACACAGATAGGTCTTATGGTGATGATGGAATAGCAAAGGGCAAGGAATGGGAAGGAAGTGACCATGGCCTTAGTTAACTTATAGCATTTGCCTAGTGTGAAAATGGGAAACCACAGAAAACCATGTTCAAATATTTGCACAATTTCTATGATATTTTTTAGTCATATTAATGCATACATCTCTGACATCTGAACGATATTTATATTTTGCATCTGTCTCACTTTGTTCACAAAGGTTTAAAGTGCTAATTTACCATTATTTTCAGTTGTAACTACTTAAAATAATTATTGTCATGCCATTTAAACTGTTAGTTCCTAAAGATGATCAGACAATCAAGGCAGGTAGAGTATTATACTATTTATTTAACAGAATCTACTTTTGCCTCAAAACTAACCATCGTTGTTCTTCATTTTGCCAAACAGCTTTTGTCAAAATTTGGACTTTGTTAGGAAATGGATATGACAAGATTCCACGAAACTCCCTAGAAATCCTTGAGTTGAGGTTGTTGACCATTACCTATTTAGACTACATAAAATTATAAAAATACATGTGGGGAAAAATGGCATTATATCACAGCCAGAGGCGTACAGATTCTGCTTTTAACTTGCCCACGCTTATTTGGAGAGCAAGCAGGCAAGCTGGTCACAGGTTAACAGCAGTACAGGCTGGCTGCTGTACTCCTGTCCATGCCAAGCTCAGACCAACTTGGGCAGGCTACAGACAACTTTGCTTGCTTGCTTTCCTTCTTTTCCCTACTGTACTATAAAATGTAGCACTAAGGTTGGCTTTTCTTCATCCTCATGATCAATAAATTTAGGCTTCCTTAAATATCTTAACACTATAAGGTGACATCATAGCCTAGCATTTTGTCGGAGTGGCACCTCGTTCTTTAAAAACGTTTCCACAGCATCTGCCTGAGAGAGAACTGATTGCAGCCTGTCAAAATAGCTGTTCCACTGAGTGGTAACACACTATTTTAATGATATGCTGGCCAGTAATATCCTGATCATAACCCAGCATTTTATCGGAACAGCCCCCATTCTCTGAAATTGTTCACTGCACCTGTCTGAGAGCGAACTGATTGCAGTATCTCAAAATAGCTGTTCCACTAAGTGATGACATACTATTTTAATGATGACTGTACTCTTGCTCATAGGAAACCAGAGATTTTACTGAATGTATAATAGCTAATACATCAGGAACATTTTATTTCAAAAAGGCTCCAAGACTGTATTAATAATAATAGTCATGGATGAAAGTGGTTTGTATATGTTGAGAGCGTAACAATATTGCTTTCTCCATTCGTTACAAATTTAACATTGCAAACATGTTCATGAAAAAAAAACGCTTTTCAAATTTTCTTCCAACTCGCTGCGAATATTTGCACTAGTTTTGGGACAGTCATGGAACGGTGAACATATTAATATTTATTCAAATATCACTCTACAGTTACATAGTGCATTCCCTTGAGATTATTTGCCCACAGATCAGTGGTACATGGACATATACTATCAGAAAACATCTTACAACTCACTTTGTCTGCAAATGTTTGTACTCTCCTGGCTACTGTGACTCAAAGGGGTATAAGACTTTTAGCAATACTTTTTGTCCATTTTGATCTACGTTTGACCTGAATTAAACAATAAAATTAAAGCATTCACCTTGATAGTAGTATATGCTCTCAAGTCCTTGGCACACATTTCCATGCATTTGTCAGCCTCAAGTTTTTACCCTTCTCAAAAATATTTAACGGCAATGGTAAGTTTAGGTCAATTTTGCTAACGTCTTAACATATTTGAGGGTCCTGAATGTGTGCTTAGTAGCTTTCTACAAAACAATGCATTGCAAGGAACCTGCTGACTTCTTTGATAGATGCTCATGAAACACATGAAAATGTTTGCAAAGCTGGAGTTAAGCCCTTTTTAGTATAAATCCACTATTTCTTAATCACTCCTCAATTTCTGTTACAGGTGGTTCGTTTATTTTATTTTCCTACTGCTTGGACCGCTAACAGCAACTGAGCTGTGCTGAAGCTACACTACACATAGCAACACAGTGATACACACTCTTGTCAAGTTTGGCAGTCAACGGATCCTGCGAAACTTGGCAGGCTTAAGCGAACCCAGGTTTGGTGGCTTTGGCTTGTACACTCCGTATGACTGCATGCCTCTTGCTTTGCTGACGTGCAGGCTAAGCTACTCTGCTTGTTCGTTATTTGGGGCAAGCAAGCGTGACGTAGAATTTGTACACCTTTGATCACAGCATGAAGTAAAAAAACCTCTCTGTTAGAACAAAGTTTTGAAAGAACCTTTCTGAAATCACTCTGATCAAGAAATTTCGTTCAAACTCTGCAATATCTTGCTTCTTTCTGGAGAAGTCAAAGTATTTCTCAAAAATTCTTTGCTTGGGGAAATTGAAGTACGGTAACCCAAAGCGTTTCTGCAAACAGCAACAACAACAACAACAACAACAACAACAGGACCACCACCAATCTATGGCTTCAGCTGTTAAGTTGCAAACCTCCTGAAGTGGTGCCATCTTAAGCAGATTGCTGATTGATATTCCTAAATCAGTTCTATTGGGATGACTTTATGGCCGAATTAGTTTAGTTTTTTAGGGTGATGAAGTGCGTCAACAGACATCTTTAATATGCCAACAACAACAACAACACAGAGTGCAAAGATTTTGGAGCACGCTTAACGAAAATAGACTGCCTCAGCTGGGATCTAACCCAGGACCTTAGGATCATGAGTTGGACACACTATCATTTGTCTACCAAGGAAGCTACTCAAACTACTGAATAGGTTCCTTGGTCACACAAGAGTCAGCAAAATTCAATTCATGTCAGTATTTTAAAACAATACCCTAATTATCTCTATTCCAATAAAGTTTTTAGTAGATGCACAGGGCTGATAATACTGTTATAATATCCATTAAAACAAAAATTGCTGATAATCTACATGCATGCATACATGTGCGCTCAGTCCTGAGTGAAGTAACATCGTCTTTAAAGAAGTTACAGATATATGCAAAAATGCAACAGATTTTAATAACCATAATACTGAATACCAAAAGTAATTTTTGATAAAAGTGCGTAATGCAAATTACAATGACTTATCAGGTAAAAATACAGTTATTACATCCAAGAATCATCTTACTTTCACTAGATTGGAGTATATGAACATTATTATTTGTGTCACCAACCATATTTTCACTGGGTAAATAACTGCATTTCATCAGTTTCTTTAATTTGCATTGTGCTGCACTTAAGTATATTTTTAAATTTTCCTAAGACTTTTGTTCATATTACCACTCTTTCTTCCATAGCCATTTCTTACATGAGACTATAATTTTTTACACACTTTGGTAGAAGATACTCAGTCCTAACCAAGGAAGGAAGGAAGGAAGGAAGGAAGGAAGGAAGGAAGGAAGGAAGCAAAACTTAAAGCATAACATATTATTGTTAATTTTTAGGTTTAAGTTCCTTTTTTATCCTTCACACTCTAAAAATCATAAACAAACATCAAAGCATAACATTTCCAAGTGGATATGATGCACGAGGATTTATTATGTAACAACAAAAACAACAACAACAACAAGATATAAGAAACATAACACACACTTTATTTAATCAAAATTATGGTCATTCTCCATAATCTTTTTACTGTTTTCTTTAATTCCAAACAAATTAAAAAGGTAATGAGAATAATAAATTACAAAGCCATCAGTTTAAAATATGGAGCTCATTTTAACCGTAATGTTACAGTCATCGAAACAACCCTGACATCATTCTCTATAAATCTCTTTCAATGACTTAGAATATACATTCGAATAACACATTAATTACTATTGATTTTACATGAAAAGGATAGCGATTTCTTTTTCAGGTAGTCTTGACCCTCTAGCAAAATGAGGAGATAAAATGACTAGAACTAAAAAAAAAAAGAAAAAGAAAAAGAGGAAAAAATGAATAGCATATACGAGCAAGTACCTCAAAGGTCACAAACTTTCTATTTTGAACAAATACTAATGAATGATTGATGACGACTAGGATAATCAATAACCAAATCTCATAGCAGTCTAATATATCTTCCCTTTGGATTGCAGCTTTAACCCTACAGGTTGCTAATTTCTTTCAAGCAATCTGAATACAGAGCAAAATTAAAAGTTTTTAAAATTTGGAATTTCAATAGCTTTTCAGTTGATAGTTTTGGAAAATAATATAATACACACATTTTTCTCACACATATACATATAAAAAGCAGCCATCTTTATTTCTCGGAAGATTCTACAAGTTTTGCACAGTCCTGTACAGATGGAGAGTGGTTACAAAGTTGATGAAGGGTTCCTGGCAAAATGGAAACATCAATGTTAATAGAGAGAAATACGGCAGTAATTACTAAAATATCAAGGACTTCTAAACATAAGAGAAAGAAGTGTACAGTTTCAAATGTGAATGAAAATTTCAGAAATCTTATCCAAACACAGTAGCATTTATAATGAACTGAAGAAAAAAAAAAAAAAACACACCTTTCAAATTAGTCATGAAAACACTTCAAGGTATTAAATCCTGCACTTTATTCTGAAGAAAATGAAGAAACCCAAAACTGCTATTCACAACTGAGAGCACTGGTAAATTTTGTCGGAAAATTCCAATATGCTGGTCCGGAAGTTTTAATTTCTTAATAAGATAATGAGCATAGCAATTCTGACTATCACTCTTCATATAAATATATTTAGTTTATATCAGCAAACAAGGGGATAAAAACCAAGATAGGTGAAACCAAGATACTTAAATGAAACCTTTCTACTTTTTATACTGGGGGATTTGTGGTTTAATTGAAGTTCATACAATGTATGGATTTGGAGTTATTGGATGTCTTGTCTTAGTCCTATGAGCCTACTCTCCAAAGGCTGAAATTCTAATTCATTCCACAGGAAAATCACCTACTGTAGGGTCCGTCATCTACTCTCTCGAAAAGGATTGAACATCACAGAACTTGAAGAGGTACCCATAGTTTAATCTGATATTGAAATGTTATCAATTTAGAGTGACTAGAACACACAATGACATGAATCCCCCAAATATATATAGTAGGACCAATAAAAATGGAAACGGACAGAACTTGAGACGTACTCTGAAGTCTAGTTTTCTTGTATATTTTAGATGACTAGAGTGATTTATTTATTTACAAACATGAATGCAGATTGAAATCATCTTGTTTTCTGGAAAGTAGAAATCAAATAAGAGTTAAATGGGCTATCTCTTGCATGGAATGTCTCAATGGGGGTCAAATGAAAATCCTGCGCTTGCCTTCTATTTATACATTTCAATGAGTAATAATTAATGGTAAATTACATTATTTTCAAAATTTATCATATTGCAACTCATCACTTAATATGGGATATTTATCTTGTGTCCTTCAAACCTAAGAAAAATCTGTGTTCAGCACCAAGTACAGTTGACATCACCACAGATCTGCCATGGCACAAAAAGAAACTTAAAAGTATACCAGTAATAATAAAATGTTTCACTAATCAAACAGTTGAATTTAAGATAACATCAGTAATCAGTATATCTCCAACACAACCTATGTATTTAAACATATGGTAGACTGTTGAAAAGCCAAGAGAACACTAAATTTCAGAAGGTTGTCAAAAATTAACTGGCATACAAAGTGGAAATTCGTAAGTATTACTGTGTTATTGCTATGTTATCAATTCAGAATGACTAGAACACACGACGACAACATGAATCCCCAAATATAAGTAATAGGCCCAAATAACATGGAAATACATTCATGCAACATACATACTATCAAAATACAGCAGATGATTTCATTATTTGTATACAAAACAAATAACAGATATTATAAAGAAATGTATCAAATAATGGTAAAAATTTGAAACAGAACATTCTACCGAGTTTCCAAAAGGACTAAAAATACTGTAGACCCATAATGCATCATATTAAATGTATGTATGGATGTATGTATGCCAAACTGTGCTGCAAAAGTATTTATCTCTGAGCTTAAGATCCCAGAACTTCTAGTCACATGTTATAGATATGCTAAAATTAATCACTAGCTGCATCAACAGGAGACTTTGCAAGTATTTTTACATAAAATTAACTATTCTGAAAATATCAGATTCTTCTATTGACAGTCCCCCCCCACCACACACACACTGTTTAGGTAGGATAAAGTTAAAAATTTCATTGTTCGGTACTGAAGAATATTACAGTTAAAATTGAAATAATTGATAAAGAGATTCAACCTATTCAATACAAAAGAATAAGAAATGTAGTGAATTACATTCTTATTTAATAATAAGTAGAAGTGGTACTGGTTTCGACCCTAGTCCAGGTCATCATCAGCCGATTAAAACATGAAAAACAATGCATAGGAAAAGGAAATAAAAGACCAAGTGCACTCCGGATCAGTAGAAGAGGCGATATAAAAATGAACCGGGTAGACACTGTAAAATTCAGAAGTAGTAAAATGTAAGTCACTTTTAAAAGAAAACAGTGCGTAATTTTCTGAGCGGCAGTATGGCACACGCAGTGTTAGGCAAAGTCTTATAATGTTTATGAATAGCGGAGAACGGTTAAACGAGCTAATTTTTAAACACTGTCAGGCACAGAGTCATATCATAATCGAACACATACGAAGATCCATAATCGTGCAGGAGTTGAAGATGAGTAGATCTACTGAAGTAACTTGCCAGCTCCCGGTCATCAGCGCGATATATTTAACATCAGGCACTGTGGTTTCAAACACCAAACAAAATGGAGAATAGCTTGATGATCCAGTAATTTTCTTCGGTTGCGGGAAAGTAAGTATATAGATAAATATAATTCAATATAATTGAATAAGTAATTGTGCTCCTATAGAATTCTTAGAACAGTTGACGTGAAAAAAACAATTGTGAAGAGAAAAAAAATAGTAAAAAGCGCAATACCGGAAACAAATGAAAACGTATATGCACAGTGTGCAATTTTTTAAAACGTAAAAAAATTCAGGTCATGATTGAAGTAGTCGAAATCGGCGCAAGGCAGGAGTTGAGTATGAATGAGAAGAACCGTAATGAAGGTGGAATTGATTTTTTTTTAAAGAAAAGATAGAATAAATTAATAGAGGAAGAGGAATAGTGGAATAAGAGAAGAATGAAAGAAATTGAAGTTAAATGGTGTTATTCTATCTTTTCTTTAAAAAAAAAAATCAATTCCACCTTCATTTCGGTTCTTCTCATTCATACTCAACTCCTGCCTTGCGCCAATTTCGACTACTTCAATCATGACCGGAATTTTTTTACGTTTTAAAAAATTGCACACTGTGCATATACGTTTTCATTTGTTTCCGGTATTGCGCTTTTTACTATATTTTTTTCTCTTCACAATTGTTTTTTTCATGTCAACTGTTCTAAGAATTCTATAGGAGCACAATTACTTATTCAATTATATTGAATTATATTATATTTATCTATATACTTACCTTCCCGCAACTGAAGAAAATTACTGGATCATCAAGCTACTCTCCATTTTACTTTGGTGTTTGAAACCACAGTGCCTGATGTTAAATATATCGCGCTGATCACCGAGAGCTGGCAAGTTACTTCAATAGATCTACTCATCTTCAACTCCTGCATGATTATGGATCTTCGTATGTGTTCGAATATGATATGACTTTGTGCCTGACAGTGTTTAAAAATTAGCTCATTTAACCGTTCTCCGCTATTCATAAACATTATAAGACTTTGCCTAACACTGCGTGTGCCATACTGCCGCTCAGAAAATTACGCACCGTTTTCTTTTAAGTGACTTACATTTTACTTCTTCTGAATTTTACAGTGTCTACCCCGTTCATTTTTATATCGCCTCTTCTACTGATCCGGAGTGTACTTGATCTTTTATTTCCTTTTCCTATGCATTGTTTTTCATGTTTTAATCGGCTGATGATGACCTGGACTAGGGTCGAAACCGGTACCACTTCTACTTATTATTAAATAAGAATGTAATTCACTACATTTCTTATTCTTTTGTATTGAACAGGTTGAATTTTATCAATTACTTCAATTTTAACTGTAGGTAGGATAAGGCAAGTTGATCTTGAAGGTAATAGAATCTTGAAGTTTTCACACATAACTGAAGCTGCTTACGCCACATGCTATTCCATTTACACTAATATTTCCAGGTATAAAACAACTAAAATTACAAGTTTATCACTACATTTGAAACTGCACCTTTCTTACTCAGCACATAAATGTTCCAAGACCGTTCACTATGTCCTCTTTAACAAAACACTGAAAATAAAGATGAAGGTGTGCTTCATTTCTGAAATTTTTTGGTGTCCATTAGAAGTATTTTTTCTCTTAATGCGAATGTATAATTTATTTTTATTTAGTAAATTAATGCCTCAGTATTTTCATGTTTTCCATTTAAAATAGTCTTAATTTCTATATACAAACACAAAAACAAGCTTTAATACATAGTCAAGCTGAACAATTACTTTTCCTTTTGAGTCCATCACGCAAAATAGATAGCTTTAGATAGAATAATTCATTTATTCTAATTATAGTACATATTTTTGCTTCCTTGTTATATTTTATACTTATAGCCCCATAACTGACACGTTTTCCTTCAGGTAAACTTATCACAATCCAGACAGTCTAAATGAAATGTTATTAGAAGAAGCTGATGCTAAATTTTACTCTCCAAAATCTGCTCTCCTAACAAGAATTTAAAGAACATGTTGCCTCCCACCTACAACACCTGCTAACAAACTTAATGCAAACAATCAACAGCAAGATTTAACAGCTTTTTCTGAACTTGATGCATGCTATAAAAATATGTAAGAATTAAAAACCTAACTAACCTTTAGGAAGGGCTTCATTTGTTATGCCATCCTTTCATCCCACAATTTTTGATTCAATATCTTTATGTAAGAGCTAATTCTAGCTCTGAATATGGAGATCAGAATTTCTTACACTGCATACAAATTATATGATTGAATACACAACTAAAATGAGATGTT
Organism: Anabrus simplex; assembly: GCF_040414725.1. NCBI lineage: Eukaryota > Metazoa > Arthropoda > Insecta > Orthoptera > Tettigoniidae > Anabrus > Anabrus simplex. The sequence continues at coordinate 206,665,474 of NC_090270.1, read as the reverse complement.
AAATTAATTTAAATGTTTATTCTGTGTTTACTTCCTCTCAGACATAAAAGTCACAGCCCTCTCCATACAAGTTTTGAAAACCCTTAGAGAAATGGAAGGTAAAGTTTCTACTTCTGTATCCTAGACACTAAATCAGATGGAGTGGTTAGCCCTATGCCTGCTCGTTTTGGCAATTTGGAATCAGATTAGTTTCTGTTGTAGGCTGAATGAATCCCAAGGCAACATGCCATTCCAGAAACAGAAATCTTGTACATAAATTTCTTGACTGCCTGATAGATAATAAACACAGAGCATACCTAATCACCCGACTAGCCAACTCTCCCCATCATACAGGAACATACACTACTAAAATTTCTCAGTTTCGTGGAGCTGAGAAATTATGAGCATGGCAGGAATGGGCAGCATTTTCAATAATCTTGGAGGGAAACTTTTGAAAGTATAAAATAACTCCATAAAATTTATAATCTCTTGTTAAAAAACAAAAAACAACCCACATAAACTGCCACAACTCTATTTCAAAACCATTCCATTCTAACAAATATTTTACTTGAAAGAATCCTTCCTATATTATAATGCCTGAAATAAAAGTATGAAATTTACCACATGATCTTGTTTGGAAACAGGTCTCTCAATTTCACTCTCCCAATCCATAAACCTTGATAGCTTTTAAGGACCAATGTTATTAAAACTCCCCTCCCTAAGAATAACTGTCAGTTGTGGGGTTAATAAAAGTAATAGTTACTGTAATCCTCCTTCAACATATATAAAAATATACCTTTGCAATGCAAAGCAAATTAAATGTAACAACACTGGATATGTAAAACTTACTTGATGTGCGTGATTTCACAGTTTGCAGTTTCACTCTGTTTTCTTCCATTACACTTTACATTCCACTTTCCAGTGAACAAATGGTTATTTATTTCGAACTTATGAGTTAGTTTTATGTCAAATGAACAGTAAGAAAGAAAGAGAGAAAGAAAGAAAGAAAGAAAGAAAGAAAGAAAGAAAGAAAGACTACATGTTTCACACATTCAGATTTCTATGATAATTATTAGTGTGGAAATGGGCACAAATGAGGATTCACTCTTTCTCTTTTTGTAATTTTTCTTTCAGTTTTCCCCTTAAAATTTCCCTCCTTGAAGCTATCATCATGTGCTTCTAAGTTTATTGAGACGGAAGAGCAAGTACAAATAAGATATGAACATTATACACACATCCAAAAAATAGAAAATGAAAAGAAATAAATTATAATACATAGGACTAGCAACGCAAGAATTCTCTTTTTTTATATATATTTACTTTTCTCAATAATCCTTATACCTTTAATATACACTCTATTTATATATATTTATATATATAAAAAAATTCATATATCACGTTACCTAATGACATTTAAACCTACAGCTCAACACTCACACATGTACACACTCGCTCACACTTGCATGTGACTCATGGGTTTGGTTAGCTTGCAACAAGTTTTCCTAGTTTGCAGTTTTATCTTATTTGTAGAGATTGGGGTGAAATAAGTTGGACTTTCCAATTTACACTTGTCTTTTGCTTTCTTAGAACAATGATAATTTCCCAGAATATACAAATTCAATTAAAAACACAATAATGCACATATGTTATAATACTTCAACAATATTACATGATAATTGCAACAGATTATTAAAATGCACTAAACTTATTATATGAAATAAATGAACAAGTTAGTCATATTTTAAAATAAGAATGCTATTGCCAATGTCCCTTCATATACATATGATTCTTAAATAGAAATGAATACGAGTTCTTTAAAGGATATGGCTTCAGTAGTGACCCAGAAATATAAAATATCACAGCTTAGTGGCAGCAAATATAACTCTTCCATACATCATAAGCAGCAAGCACAGCAGACCATTTCTCAGCTCTGAAAGTATTTAGTACGCCTACAATACAGTTGACAAAAAAGAGAGTTAAACCAAATATCTACAATCATGAAAGTATTATAGTGAATTGGTTTTAAATTACTTGACAGTACTAACAGAACCGTAGACTAATTCCTTTAATTCTAGTCTCTCTATTAAGCACCAATGTGATACCACAACTGTTAAGTCTTTTAAGTCCTAGTTTTATTTACAGCTTGGCTGTGGAGAGGGTACAGTTTGTCAATAATATACAGCTCCAAAAAAGCCTGCCATTACACTGGATGTATTCTCCCATTTAATTTGTTCTCTCTTTAAAAACCAAGGGGAAAAAAATAAATGTTTAAGATGATGTCAACTGTTAACTTTAAACCAGCAACATGCACATACCTGTCAATAATATAAAAACTTTTGCAAATAGGGTTTCTCTGAAGCTCAACATGAAACAAATGATGAGACCCTTGCCCATTTTGCCTTACATCCTGTAAGCATGAAGACTCAATTTTAGCAAAAAGACAGTCAGCCTGGACTTTGCTTATTAACCCACTGGCGCAGGGTCACGGAACCATTCCGTGCTCCGCTACTATGAACGTGAGGTAGAACCATGGACCTGTTCTGTGTTGACGCATTACGATGCAATTTAACCGGTTCCACAATAGATGGAGATAGTTGTGACTCTGAATATGTGTGAGTGACATCTCTTTTCATATTCCTTGGATACATATATCAATAATCGACGATAGTATGGTGTCATTTGATATTTTCAAGTGGTTAGTTTTCAACTTTGACACAAGTACACGAACATGGCAGCTCATCAGCGGCTGAAAGAAAAAGAGATCGAATCTTTGCTTGAAAGTGATAATAATTATAATTCTTTTGATGAAAGTAACAAGTGAAGTGAGTAGTATCAGTTCTAGTTCTGATGATGAGACGAATTCAATAGTGCCGTAAATGAAGAGGAGGAGCAAAGAGAAGATAAATGTGATGCATACATGTGCCAACGGACTGGATATGGGTGTAGGACAATAACAGAATAAAACATATTCCATGTTCTGCAGTTCATGGAGTGATGTTGGTATGTTACGGAGGCTAGGAAATAATCGTACTGTTAGTGACGTATCAGAATTTCTATGTGATAAGTTTTTTTTACATGATCACCACAGAAACCAATGACAATGCAAAGGATTTACTGGGTAATCATAACAGAAGTAGACTGGAATCAGACTCATACCACACATGCCTGAACTACTAAAGAGACTGGAAAATATGTTTTAACATGAAATGTTCTGTGCTTTATCATATTCATTTTCTTTTTATGTTTCAAAAGTTCGAAAGTTCCCTAATTTTAATTCTTTTTCACAGAAAGTTGTAGACAAAAATTTCCTTTAAAATTATTCCTGCTCCAGGGCATATTCATTGCGCCAACAATGTCTGCCTTAATGGTTTAATAGATATGTACCTACCTCATTCTTGATCTCCTTTTTATTATTTATTTATTTATTTACATATTTTACGCCCACATTGGAGCACTGAAATCAATACATTTGAGTTAATTTCTTCTTCTTCTTCTCCCAGAACTTTTTCATCCTCTCCGACCTGGAAGCCCTTTGTGTGTCCGATATAGTATATTGTTTCCGTTCAACTGCTTTTAGTTTGAGACTTATGCTTTTGTTCTTCAAAATCCTCTTCTCTTTTCTGTCTTTGATTTGTTGCCGAGTTATACCCAATTCTTCCAAATCGTCCTGAACTTCTTTGAACCAATTATTATTGATTTTATTCTTCAAAAAGTAATCGAATAGTTGTTTCAATATCCTGGTGTCTGCTAATCTTGATATGTGACAGAAAAAGGAAATTCTTCTTTTACGCATTGTAGATATTATTGATTCACATTCACGATAGACAATGTTGTTAGGCAACAATCTCCACTGTCCATCAACTTGGTGTTTTTTATTAATAATTGTTCTAAGAATTCTTCTCTCAGTTTTCTGTAATTTGTCTGTTGTAGATTTTACATTTAATTTGAATAAAGTTTCACTAGCATAGGTTGCCTCTGGTTTAACTATGGAATTATAGTGTTTCAGCTTAGCGTTTATCGAAAGAGATTTTTTTTTATAGGTTGGCCAGGTAAGTCTTTGTGCTTGTTTAAATTTAGTTGTTCTGTGTTCTATTGCTTCTTTTTCATTTGTGTTCCATGTTATTATTTCCCCAAGATATTTGAATTTCTGAACAATTTTAATCTCTTTATTACTGTTCAGCTGAATAACTGGTAAATCAACTTTAAAAGTTGGCATCATTTCTGTTTTTTCAAATGAAATTTGTAATCCCATTTTTTTAGCTATAATTTCTAGTTGTTCAATTTGAAATTTAGCCTCTTCTATTGTATTTGCAAGTAATGCTAAATCGTCCGCAAAAGCAAGGCAGTTGAGTTTAATATTTCTACCGATCTTGATAGTTGGTTGGCATTTCTTGTTCCATTAAATAATAATAATAATAATAATATAATAATAATACCATTCACTTCCTGCTATGTATGAGTATTCTAGGTGATAATAGTTTTAGCATATAATGATAAAACAATAATGCAAGAAATGCATGTGTACAAATCAATACCTAGTTCTCTAACAAGGAAAAGACAAAAATGAAGTAATTGTATTTCAGTATACAGTATATTAAGAAAACTCTTGCAAAATTTTCCTACTTAACGAATATTAAGAATAATATTAAAACTTCTTTTTAAAAAAAGTAATTCAGAGCTGAAAATATTACATTTGTTAGGTATATAAATCTTAACCCCCTCCCCCCAGTTAGTTGTCAAGACATCTTTAACTTCTGATAAAAGGTTAGGGTGTTGAGTCTGATGCAAGTTTTGCATTTACAATTTTATGAATATGAAATATTTAAAGATGGTAAATACTAATCTCAATATATTTTACAGCATCAAAATCTTTTAAAAGTTCCATAATATGTGTATATATATTTATATGTATTTTATTTTTACAGCATTTCTATTGAATTTGCACGAGTGCTATAAAACCAAAATTTTGAAGTTAATACTGGTACTTTTGAAACTACCATTTCTCAGTTCTATACTGACAATTTAAATAATCTAATTAATGCACTTCTGTCCAAGGTAGTAAAGCCAGGCACCACTTCCATGGTGACATATAATTACGGACTATACCTGCGAAGTAATAAAGGCTAAGCAAACATTTGGAGAAATTAATATTTTCTTTTTTACTAGTAGCTTTACGTCACACCGACACAGATATGTCTTAATTCGACGATGGGATAGGAAAGGCCTAGGAGTGGGAAGGAAGCGGCCGTGACCTGAATTAAGGTACAGTCCCAGCATTTGTCTGGTGTGAAAATGGGAAACCACAGAAAACCATCTTCAGGGCAGCCAACGGTACGATTCGAACCCAATATCTCCCGGATGGAAGCTCACAGCCGCGTGCCCCTAACCGCACGGCCAACTCGCCCGGTGGAGAAACCTAAATTGCTTGAACTTATCCAGCATAGATTTCATAAACGGTTGCATAAATATGAACTTAGGATGCAGATTGTCATCTTATCATTTGAGCCAATGAGAAGAAAAATATCCTTCAGCGTGCCTGGGCTATTTGTGAAGTTGTTAAATGCACCCTAGGGTCATTTTACTAATTGCTTTTCCCATTTCAATCTATTCAAAATACCTCATTGTTTGTCTAAAAGTAGGATAGAAACCGAATGACAATAATGGTTCATTGTTCATTAGATAGAATCAATTACACATTTTTGTTGAAATTATTGGATTAGTACAACTAAATTAAGTGGAAAACTGTATACAGGAGAAATAAAAAGTAAAGCCATGCAATTCCAGTGTCAACAATGTTAATTAAATAATAAATATTGTTTATTATGTCCCTTGTTGTAGTTACAGCTGTAGGAACATTTTTAAAAATGTATAAAAATGACAATATGTTACAATACACTCCCTGTAGTTTAGCTTTGGTTAGATAGGTCGCTGGAAAGTCCAGTTGACACCTGTCTTTGAGTCATGCGTCCTTATCTACCACTCCGTTCAGACAGACGAGTTAGATCTTGGCTCTCTTGTTCCTGGTTACATGGTAATCATAGATCATTTGATTGATACAATAGTTCCATTAACGTGTAGACGTACTGTATAATATACTGTATTGTGTTCTATGCTTTCAAAAGGAAATGTACATATGTTAGTATGGAACGAAGACCACACAGCACATTGCTGAAGGTGAAACAGTACTAGCGTCTGTAATCTTAGTGTCAGAAAACGCATAGTTAATGACTTGCACCATAATAGAAAGTACTAAAAATTGTTTGTAGATGATGCATTGTGCACTTGTTTCATGCAAGAATGCTGAAGAGGCACTCCAATAAGTGGCTCATTTTAAAAGAAAAAGCCATTATTCTACACTCAAAACTTCAAAACGATGGCACAATGTTGGCTAGTAATGGATGGATGATGGAAGAAAAGTCATGGAATTAATTTCCTTAGTGTATGTGAAAAAAAAAACCAGAACTTTTAGCTGACCATTCAGTAGGAAGTCATTTTTCAAACAATTCAGTGGCGTCATTACTAAAGAAATTCTTACTCCAGAACAAGTGTATAATATGCCTGAAAAAAACTTTTGCTTGTGCTAAAGAAACTTAAGCCTCAATTCTTGTGGCCAGTTAAGAAAAAATTATGAATGTGTTATGTTTAAACACCTCAGGGGCCCATAAGCCGACCTTTTTCCTGATTGATAAAGAGGCAAAACCAAGGGTTGTTATGAACTAGAATATGTCATCTCTTCCAGTTTACTATAGGTAGAGCCCTGCGTGAATATACAAAATAATATCCGCATCCGCACTGCCTTCATCCACAAATGGTTATCCACATCCACAAAATGGTTATCCGTGGATAATCTAAATATTTAACTACAGTATATTACACCCAAGGTATTGAAACGGATAGATGTGTTAACTTAATACAGTAGGCCTAGCACCTGGCACCAGAACCCCTACAGTTGCAGATTTATGAAGAATTTTCTCTTGCGACAACTGCCAACGTATTGACTTTTTTCCCTTTTTTTCTATTAATTGCGGGCAGGAGCCAGTTAGGCTTAGGTCAGATTTATGGCTTTGTGGTTTCAAGGCTCTTTATATATCATTATTCTCCTATACTAATGTCAAGGGTCCCTTAACCACAAAAAAAAAAAAAAAAAAAAAAAAAAAAAAAAAAAAAAAAAAAAAAGAGAATACCTGAGTGAAAATCAATAAACATTATTATTTAGAAATTATCAGCAAAACTATCCACACTGCCATACAGTTTGTATCTGCCAAGACACTAACTTTGCGGATAGCCACGGATATATCAGCATCCGGACAGGGCTTAACTATAGATCACAAAAATCAGCTTGGATCAGCTCTTGTCTATTGAAGGAGGGGTCTATTAGTGAACTTGTTCCTAGAGTGAAATGCCTCTTAAGTTTGAAGTTGATAGTAAAAGCACTGCTAGTGCTAGCAACGCACCCACCTGTCCAGGGAACTTGAATGCGAAGGCAAGAGTGGTACTTAATTATTGCTTGTCACTGAATGTTAACAAGCATTGTACAGCCAATGGACTAAAGAGTTTTTTTTTTTTTAATAGTTGCATTACGTCGCAGCGACACAGATAGGTCTTATGACGATGATGGAACAGGAAAGGCCTAGGAATGGGAAGGAAGCGATCGTGGCGTTAATTAAGGTACAGCCCCAGCATTTGCCTGGTGTGAAAATGGGAAACCACAGAAAACCATTTTCAGGGCTGCCGACAGTGGGGTTTGAACCCACTATTTCCCGGATACAAGCTCACAGCTGCGCGCTCCTAACCACATGGCCAACTTGCCCGGAAAGGATTTTTTAAACGTCTTAAGAAGAAGAAGATGAAGAACCACAAAAGCTTCTTTCCAAGATTTTAGTAAGGTTGAATAATGAAGACAATCCAAATCTGACCGAGGTCTTGAAGAAAATCAACAAGGGAAATGTTATATGACCAAAGAACGTGATGAAATACCAGCATCCATTGTAAATTCTTGGAGAAAAGCCTGGTCAAATGTAAAAGTCATTGTTGAAACATATAAAGAAGAACTCCCTAGAGCAAATGACCAGCCTTAATCGTCAGGTTTCTGGCCAAGATGACACTGCAACTCTGTTAACAACTATCTAACCTTGGCAATCTTGTAAAACAAGATTTTCTGGATTGGACTGATGGTGAACAAGAACTTGACAGTGAAACTTTGCAAGCCGTCATTTGTCAGGACAGAGATAAAGAAGTAGAAGAAGGCATCGGAGAAGAAAGTGAAGATGGAAAAATGAGCCATGCTGAGGGAAAAGTAGCTTTACAATTGGCAGTGACTTACATCAAGCAGCAGACAGAAGCAACAGCAATTGATAAAATGTTTATAAAGAAGTGGAATCATTTTGCTTCCAATAAAAGCACTTGAAACCCCCCCCCCCCCCAAAAAAACTGATTTTTTTGTTTTTATATTTTTGAGTTCTGCAGAGTTTAAATCACAGCACTACTGTATATAGTAGTTTGATTTGTTTTTGTTTACAATGCTACAACAGTGTATGTGATTTTTATACGAAGTGTTATGTTATTTTTACCAATTAAATACAAAGTTTTTGTAATAATATTTTGTGAGTGAGGTGAGTGAAACAGGAATACAGCATGGAGATATTAACTCATTTTGGGCGAGTACACTTAGTAAATACTATCTTACAGTTAATGATACTGTATTTCATTTAGGCTAAATATCAGTATTTATAGCGTATTGTCAGTTAATCCAGCTATTTTCTAGTCTAGCCTAGGGTTGGTCCTGAGGTGGCCGAATAAGAGGGAGTTTACTTTAGTTATGTGATAAACAAAAAATTTACATTGAAGTATTCTTGAATACAACAACAACAACAACTGTAACAATGTTATTTTCAAAATATAGCTCTCTGCTTAAATTTTGTTAGGTTATTACACTTCAATAACAGTAGTAGAAAAATCACAATCCACTATGATGTATATATTACAATGAAACTTGTTAATATGGAGTGGCTAGGTGCCACACTTTTTATCTGTTGCACAACGGTTTCAACACAGAATTTAGTGAACCACGGACATTTTGAAGATGTGCATTAATTTCTTATTCATTTGTTAACTTACTAATTGCCAGACAAGAAGATTTTGGGGGATTAAAAATGAATGAGAAAATGTTCAATGAAAGAGGAGGTATTACTAGTATACTGCATAGAATTAGGTTACAATGCAGTATGTCTCATATTTGCCACAAACCGAAAAATATAATGAAGTACTAGTTTTATACAAAATGATCCAGTTATTGATTTCAGAAATACTGTATGGTCAGTATTTCTATGTCTGCATGTTGGGAGAGCTGCTTCTAGTACCAGTATAGGTTATTTTTCACATTTCTATAACAAAACTTGACAGAACTAAGCTGATATTAGAGCAATGTATGAATAGTATTGCTATCACTGGTAAGGACATCATCTACAGGCAAAACTGTAATCAGTTCATGATTAACAGCAAAAACAATCAAAAATATAAAAATGAGTTGGCACGTGGCAATGGATATAACAAATTACTGTATAGACGTGAATAATCTGTGCACCCTACTTTTAGGAGAGACATAAAAAGACGAAAAGAAGTGGCTTTAATTGGTGCGTTATTTACAAGAAATAAATCCTACATAATGATGTACTCCAAAACAGAATAAAATATACATTTGTTTTAAGAAATAAATCATAATGTTCACATATTGTTGGTTAGGCAATCAGCTCAATCAGTACTGTCATGCTGTTTACTTACCTAGTTTTGCCTATGTGTTGTAATGAGCGTGCTGTCTGGTATTAGCTGTATAGGAATGTGTTGTATGAAATGCCTAGCGATTACAGTTTAATTTTTAAAGTCACTTTAAAAAAAAAAAAAAAGAAATTTTAAATTCACCAGTCACAAGAACAACTTCCTCTGACAATGTACTGCAGTTTCCACTGCTCTCTGCATCTTCAATAACACTAAGCTTTCCTTTAGCCTTGAACACACAATTACAAGATCTTGTAACCATACTTATTATGTGAGCCACACTTCACTTCTAAAGCACTACCGATGCCACACAGACCAGGACAAGGCAATACTACAGTATAACGGGATATACTACGAGAGGCCAAGTGGTACTTCAAAAACTTTATTTCAAATAACGCATGCACCAAATATAGTATATGTGTAGAGTATTCGCATATACCATATATGATACTAAGAACTTCCTAACAAGGCAGAACATCCACAGGGAATATGATACAAAAATAATACAGATATTGTACCTTCTTGGAAACATTTCCGACACAATGTCGTACACAAAGCCTGGTCAAAAAATACATCACAGTGGGTCACAGTAATTATCACTTATACATATGTAAAGGTCAAAAATTCAACGTTGATTTGAAATAAGTAAATAAATCATTCAAAATCCTGAAATACACCAACTTGTTGGGCAGTACGTACACGAATCTTCTGCAACAATAATTACTACGTCAATGTGTTTCAAGATTTAAATGATGATGATGATGATGATGCTTGTTGTTTAAAGGAGCCTAACAGCTAGGTCATAGTCCCCTAATGGTACGAAATGAGATGAAATGTAATGACAATTTAAAAGTTCAAAATCATCCACTGACCAGAATAAAAAAAAACCATGATGATGAAGAATGAATGGAGAGATATGAATTTAAAACAATCAGTGGATTCGACCCAGAAATTATCATAAACAATAGTATTACTGACCAAGGGACTGCTTCTAAAGCACAATCCTGTATCGCGGATGCTTGTTGTCTAATGGGGTCCAAAATCCTGGTCAACAGCCCCTCATAATGGTACTTATCGCTAGTAAAGTAGAACCATGGTATTTGTCATGTTGTGGTACTAATCAAAAGTAGCGTAGACTCAAGGTGTTCCACACATTATGGTACTACTCACAAGTATTGTACTTCGCACAGGTAACGCAGACCTATGTTGTTTCTCACATAATGGTGCCACTCATAGGTAATGCAAACCCAGGGTGTTCCTCATGAGCGCCAGTATTCCCGTGGTGTTCCTCATATAGTGGATACCAATCACAGGCAACGCAGACCCACGGTGTTGCTGATATAGTGGTACTAATCACAGGCAACGCCCGGACCACAATGGTACTAATCACGGGTATTGGAAAACCCACACAGACTCACCTTCTGTTGCTACTAATCACAAACCTATTGTGTACCTAACATAGTGGTACTACTCGGAAGTAAAGGTGACCCATGGTGTTCCCCGCGTGATGGTACTAATCACAAGTAGTTTCATAGTTCTAATACAATCATCCCTTGGTCGCCGCTTTGAGCTGCCTCTTATGACAGGCAGGTCATATTCTTCGTCTGCATCCACCACCCACAGGGGGTCAAGGTTTACAATCATCCCAATGATCATGTCTGCAATGAAATTCAATATTATACAGCAGTTTGGAGAGAGAGAGAGAGGTTTTTTTTTTTTTTTTTTTCCCCTGCTAAGAATTGAATGCTAATCAGAAAATAGAGTAAAACGTGCTGTGAAGGCCAAACTGTACATTTGCTAGCCTAAACGATGGATTATTTTTGGGATAAGTACAAATGCCATTCCTCTGGATTAATCCTCTGGACTGTAATAATGTCCATGCTTGCATCACTAATTTATTGAGATCTATAGCAATTCAGGTCTACTAAATTTCTTAAGTGTTTCAAAAAGTTAATGTTCCACTTCTATTTGTTTCTCTTTGGTCTGATCATGGTTTACTGAATATATACAAGAAACAAAATATGTGAAATTATATTCATGCCTGCTTTATTTCACATAATATAAGCTAAGCCTTTTCCTTCATTGTGGCATGAATGTAAGCAGTTTCATGATATTCATGGACGGAAAAATATTTCAAGATGACAGATGTACAATAAAAATTAAGAAAGCAAACCACTATCAGAGCTCCAGTGAGTTTCTTTATGAAGACGTATTCTGAGTAGAAAAGAATATTAAGATAAGATTTACCTGAAGCTAACACAATCTGTTGCAATTCTCATGCCCTCAAATTAATATGCATGCAACTTTAACATGTTCTTCAAAGAGACTATACTGCCACATAAGCTTATAATAGTTCAACATACATGTAATAAAATTTAATAAATTAAACAAAAATAAAATACAAATGAAATAAAAAACAAAACTCAACTGGCATAATATTTTCCAAATACAGTGTGTGATTCTCATATCAAATTTTCTGGTAAACTTTACTTCATAAAACAACAATAATAAATATTCTGATAAATAACATCTCTGATAAATGAATGGTGGTAATTCTGACAATTAAAATATATGTCAACAACTTAAAATACCATGTAAAAATGATCTACAAGCATAAAACATTACCAATAATAGAACTATCATTTTAAAATGTCAACCATGAACAAGAAACAATGTATTCATTTGTGCTTGCTGCAAGAGTCAATCAGATCATTAATAAACCCAATTTTCAAATATTAAAACTAAGTCATCTTTATTTCAAAATATGCTACAGATCCAGGAAGTGAAAAAAATCTGAATACAAAACAACAAAAGATTAATATTAACAGAAACAGCCTGCACGAGCAATATGCAATAAGAATTTCACAAACTACAAATGGCAAGCCCAAGAAATAACTTGATAAATTGTATATGTGGTTGCTTAATCATTTATAACACAACAGTTTCTTATACTTATATCTGTGATCTTCTACAGAAATAAAGATGACTCGTTAGAGAACACAAACAATTTAGGCTATTAATAAAAAGGGGAATAAAAATAAACACATTTTCATTATTAGTATTTTGTTCTTAAGTGACTAATTTTTGGTCGTTTCTTGTCAGATTATAACTCCAACAGTGCATACTGCAATGGCATTATTGTTTTGTAATTTGATGACATAACTGTCAGATAATTTCTTTTCTTTCTTCCACATGTAAAAAGGACTCCTTCCCTTACTTTCCTTTTCCCTTCAAACATGAAATTTAGTCTTCCATTTATTGTATTTTCTGGTAGGATAGTCTTGTTCAAGTTATATATTCCCAAAACAACCATTTTAAGAGGTTTTTAACTTCTCATATCTATGTACATAAATGAAGAACCTCTCAAATAATCCAATCTGACTTCCACTGATCTATATAATTGTGCACGAGTGGAATGCATTCCACTATCATCTTCTGGGTGTTTTTAAAGCTTTGTTACAATGAACTATCAGTAAATAAATGCTTTAGGATTATGAACAATTCATAACTAATTTGATGGTAAGATGCATTTTTCAACCAATTTCTCCCAACACTAATCGTGTTGGTATGATACTGTCCGACAGCACTTGTAGCTGGCACAACTGCCAACCCTACACCCTCCATCTCACTGCATATACAAATGGCAATAACGACTTTGCTCCAGTGACTCCAATACTTCATCATCAAAATAATGAACAAATCCTATGCAGATCAATAATTCATCACTGTCATGTTTTAACGTAAGAAGAATAAAATATTACACACCTCATCAATGACAAAGATGTTTCTGCATGTACACTGCTCATTATCACAAATACAGTGATTTAATTAAATATTCAATCAACATTTATAATTAAAATCCTTATTTGACCAGTTCAATTAATTAAATTACTTCTGCTTTTTGAAAGAAGGAGAAAGGAAAAATCTGAAGAAAAAGGAAAGAAAGATAAGGAAAGACAGAATGAAAGAAAAAAGAAAGAAGGATAGAGAAGAAAGATAAAAGAAATTGTAAAGAGATCAAATATCTCTGTCATATAAATCTTTATAATTAATATCTTCAACATGATATAATTATGGCAAATGATTACCCAAACTGGAAGATGACCCATGGCTGCTACATGCTGGTTACAGGAGGAGTGATGGCAATGACTATCGGGCGGGCGATCAGTTGCCACATGGCAACTCTGATCAGTGAACGAGCGTATGTACAGGCGCATAGACATCACAACAGCTCATACTGGCGTAGATGCATACGCTGGATGATGTCGCGGCAGTCGTTGAACACACGCCTAATGTTCTCAGTGTCAACGGCACATGTGAAGTGTGGGTAACAATAGTGCTTCCCATCCCCACTCGCAGTGCTGATGCGCTAAAATAGAATATAAAATGTTGTTTTAATGTAGAAGTAAGAACACAACATTTCAGAAAAATAATTTTCTGCAGTAATACCCCTTAGTATACTGGATCTCAAGTTTTATTGATTTTGACTCTTTAGTGAATAACTACAAAATTAAATAAGTAGTGATAATTAAAATGCATAAATATAAACAAAATAAAATATGTAAGTATTTATATAATCTATACAGAGAAGAAAACTTTCAGCACAGAAATATACTGTTTTATTTTTGCATTTAAACTCCTTGAGCCACATCATCATGTTAACTAAACAGTCTTTGCAGTCAAATGTATTACTGTAGATCTTTCAGAGTAACATTCTAATGAATTTATATAGAAACATGCAATAAAATGAAGGCAAAAATATGAAAACTAGTGGCAATATACAGCTGCAGATTGGTTGAAGTTACTGATATTCTTAAACCAGATTGGTCATTGGAGCTGTGAGCTAAATAATCTCCAAAGGAGCTCCACCACTAAAACTGGCAATCCATCAGTTCTAGTCTTTACTTGCCATCCAAGGATGAATTTAGATATGATGTAATCCAACTGATGAGCCCAAATGTCATGTCTTGGCAAAACTTGGCAAACACACAAGACCTAACCACCCAAAAGCTGGTTCTATTCCTGAGATTTTAAGCTACAGATATTAAGATATCCTTCTTGTTTTCATATATTATAGGAAATTATTTTTATTTAGGCATATGAATTTTCACTACAATGAATGGTGCAAATAATTAGTCAAATACACCTTTAAATTTGGGTTTCTGATATTACGACTTATTTGTGTTAATAAAAGTTGTTCAATCGAAATATTAAGACTGGTGTCTAGAAAATTTCACTAAATGAATAGGATAACATTGTATCAATATGACAGCAAACTGATGATAGTCTACAGATAATCCACTCCTACCATTCATGCTGAACAAGGTTCTCTATACCCTCCACAATGAAGGATGCTGGATGAACCACTCTCCCACAGTGTCAGGAACAACGTGATCAGTGATAAAATGTTTACTCTTCATGGTTTTCTTCAACAGACCAAAGGCATGACTGTTGCAATAGGAGAGATCGTGCCTTTAAGGCGGATAATTCGTAAGACTTGAAACATGCTTCATTAGCATGTTCCTCTAATGCGAAGATTTGATATGAAAAGGAGTTGTGTCAACCTCGATTCAATATTTTATGCGTTTCCATGGCTGCACTAGAGAGAGCAGCACTCTCCATAATATGTACGGAAGATCGTTTCTTTTACGAGATAACTAGTTTAATATCTTTGAGGCGTATCTTTGCCTTGTTTACATAAGATTGATTAACAATGGAGCCCAGGCGGACTGGTATAGCTTTCCTATGTTTTAAATGGATATTTAACATATTTAAAATCAGCCTTAACTAGCATTCATTTAGTAGGATAAGTATGAATATAACAGGTATGTCTGTCTTAGTTTCTAACTTTGATATTGCAGTGTCTGTAAGACATTCTTTACTGTCATTGATAGGTGATCGATGTGCATCTTTGTGCTTCGCTGCGTGAAAGCGATGTGTGAGAGTTATTATGATCATGATATGTTTGGAATTTTGGTCTCCAACTGATTGCAGTTTTTGATACTGCGTTTTGTGGTACTTCGCCATCAATGAATGTACAACTTTTGTGTCGACTAGAAGTTTCATTCGGGTCACACGAAGCTCGGACCTGATGGATTTTGGTACGCGATTCTCTCTGTTTTCCCTGTGCTAATTGCTTGAGTAGTGTACAACACTAGTGGAAATATGCGAGACAAGTGTGACAAGGTGAGTCATATTATTTGAATTGGTATATGATCTTTAACTTGCGGGGCCACTCGCATTATTACTTTCCGACATTGGCATAGTGTGAATGTTCGAATGAGTGTTAGTGACTGAGCGAAGTGAAAAGATGACCTGTCAATTAGTTTTATTTTCATTTTTAATCCTGTTTGTGTACCTTCTATTTTGTTCTCGGTACAGATTTATTTGTTTTGTCGTGTCTCCGCCTTGGACCTTTTGCCTGCCTGAGAGGCAGTCATGTTTATCTTCTTACATTTAAGTTACGCACTTGCCTGTAATCTCCTTGTTTATTATTTCTTTTGTCCAGAGATTCTGCTCTCTGAGCCATGTTGATACCTTTTTAAATCTCTGGCTTGTTTTTTATCTCTTTGATCTTTGATCTTTTGATCTCTTTGGACGTGTGGGCTTTCGTCTCTTGTGAAGGTGAGAAGTATTACAAAGATGTGTGATATGAGTAATGTGAATCTTGTAAAAGGTCGAGCTTTTGGGCCGTCTGCGCGGCAAAGGTATTAATACTTAATGTAACGAGGTCATTACTAAAACAGCGAGCCAGTTTTAATATCTTGAGTGTTCGATTAACAGTAAAGTTGAGCTCACGCCATGATGTTGAGACGTACATTTGAGAAGGTATGTTCATGTTTATGTCCATTGGTTCGTATTGCTTATTGGCTTCATTTTCCTGCTTCTTGTTTTAAATTTTACTCTGCCAACAAACCCTCCTTTTAATTTTAATTGAAGTTTATTGCTAGTAGTTGTAGTACTGCCCCTGTCACTATATTGTTTATATTATTATTTTTTAATTTTGTTTTTAGGGTTGAGAGCGCTGTTTCCAGTTCGGAGCTGTTGCCTGCCTCTCCTAGTCAGGGTCTACGCCTCGGGTTCCTCCGACTTGTGTTTATTTCTTTAAGCGTAGGTGTCTGGTCGGTAAGGGTGGGGTACGCTTCAGACTCCAATGAAAGAAAGCTGGCTGTTCATTGCTGGGTTGTCAGTGTTGGAGTGTGTTACCATGGAGCACAAGCACACCTCATGGCAGTTACCACATTTGCATTTTTATTGCATTACATTATGTAAATTGGGATATTAAGATTTTTTTCTTCACTTTGTGCTTTCGTTCATTAAATTTGTATATCACAAGTTGTACCTCATTTACTCACAAATCAACGCAAATTCCTGTCCGTTTAGATCTTTAAGATCCTTTTAGTTATATATTTGAGGCCACAGGACCGTACACGAGTTCTCCGGCTGCTATGCGGTGCAATCAGGACAGGAATAATAGGTAAGTTGTAGAACCCCCTTACCCACTTGACTTACCCACTTATTTATGCCCTTATAGGGTATATTTATTGGCGCCCAAATGTGAATGGGCTGCTGTTGTGGATTATTGGGCATATTTATTGGAGACCAATAGTCGCGTGGCCTGATGAATTGCGTTGTGTGAGTTTTCTTTTATAAATGAGGATTAGAACAGAGGAACCAATAGTTTGGTAATTGATCTGTTCAGTTTTGTTGTGTTATTAGGCAATGGCAAATATTAAGTACATTCAATCGATGTCGGGAACAACAGAAGGATTTCCCAGCTATGAGGTAGTGAGAGTGATTTCCTTCAGAAGTCATAATCACGAAACGAGCCATTGATTTATAATTCCCTTGTCTCAGGATAA
The DNA here is from genome assembly GCF_040414725.1 of Anabrus simplex. Classification (NCBI taxonomy): domain Eukaryota; kingdom Metazoa; phylum Arthropoda; class Insecta; order Orthoptera; family Tettigoniidae; genus Anabrus; species Anabrus simplex. Next base: position 206,647,859 of record NC_090270.1, on the reverse strand, counting down.
ATATCGGTAATCTTGAGATTACCTCAGTCTCGAACAGTAGGGAAGGTTGATATTGCAATTGATATTAGCGGTTTGTGGCTGGATAAGTAATACCGTAAGACAGCCCAAAGCGTTGGTATTGAGAGTAATATGTGACACTAGCTGTGTATTCTAGCAGCGAAATTTGAACCCACTGATAGGCAAAAGCCTGGCAAGTTCAGTAATTTCAATCTAGGGGCTGAGTAATGTTGTATCTTTTCCAAATTAACGTGTTGTTTTCTATGGATTATATCCTGTATGATGAAAGCACGAGTGAATATTTTAATGCAGCTTTAAATCGGTTGTTTGTAGATTAACTTTGTTTTGTTCGGGGTTAACGTAAGTTAGGGTAAGCTGCATGGTAAATTTTTTTGTTGAGATCGGAGTCCTGATATTGCTTTAACGTAGACCCAAGTTTCATCTAGAAGGACTGGCGTATCAGTTATAGCAGAAGATGGCGTTAACTATAGAAGGACTATGGGAGCTTATGAAGGAGTTCGATCAAATGAAGGCAGAATTAGCGGACATGGAAATTCAAAGTTCCCTACGAGGGAATTAGATATTTTTCCACCAAGAGGACATGACGGTGCAGGCCGCGAAAGTCAGGCAGACTCGGTTAGAACAAATGAAGGAAGTTAGTGAGAATCAGTTTGAACAAGTAAAGGCAGAATTACAGGTACAGGTCGCGGAAGTCAGTAAGAAACAGTTGGCGGCAACTAAACAACAATTAACAGGTTTAGAAACCCGCACTATTGAACAATTAACAGGTTTAGAAACCCGCATATAGGAGAAGTCAACAGCACTAGAGGAGCACACTAACGCTAAACTCTATCGGTTAGTGCCCGATGATCAAATGACACAAATAAGATTGGTAGAAGTGCATGAGAAAAGTGAGAGCATGCGTATATGCTGTACGGAAAGCGAGGAAGATTTAAAGAATGCCATTGAGATGGAAAGGCGAGTCGAGTCGACACTATCCACTCAGATAACAGAGCAGAGAGAAGACCTGAGAGACCTACCGCAAACTAGTGAGGGGAAGTAGGCAGCCAGCGGATCTCAAATGACTAATGCGGTGACGACAACAGATGAGGATAGTGGCCTTTATGAAGGAAAGAAAGAAGCGAAGCCGGAGGTCAACACTCACCTGGATGCTGACCGGAATCTACAAACTCCAGACAGTAATCAAGAAACGTCTACGAGGGAATCGAACAAGAATCCTCAGAGTAAGAGAGACATTGGTCAGCATCATAAACGAAAGAGGAGAGGTCCAATGGATCGTCACAAAAGGAGACTACGGAATAGACGATTTCTCTGTAAGTACAGTCGGCATAGCATATACACTGACTGACAGAGCAAATGCAACACCAAGAAGGAGTGGTCAGAACTTTATGCCAATTGCAGGGTAGACTGACGTCACGTAGCGAACGATAAATGGGACACGGCGTTGGTGAATGGCCCACTTCGTACCGTGATTTCTCAGCCGACAGTCATTGTAGAACGTGTTGTCGTGTGCCACAGGACACGTGTATAGCTAAGAATGCCAGGCCGCCGTCAACGGAGGCTTTTCCAGCAGACAGACGACTTTACGAGGGGTATGGTGATCGGGCTAAGAAGGGCAGGTTGGTCGCTTCGTCAAATCGCAGCCCATACCCATAGGGATGTGTCCACGGTGCAGCGCCTGTGGCGAAGATGGTTGGCGCAGGGACATGTGGCACATGCGAGGGGTCCAGGCGCAGCCTGAGTGACGTCAGCACGCGAGGATCAGCGCATCCGCTGCCAAGCGGTGGCAGCCCCGCACGCCACGTCAACCGCCATTCTTCAGCATGTGCAACACACCCTGGCTGTTCCAATACCGACCAGAACAATTTCCCGTCGATTGGTTGAAGGAGGCCTGCACTCCCGGCGTCCGCTCAGAAGACTACCATTGACTCCACAGCATAGACGTGCACGCCTGGCATGGTGCCGGGCTAGAGCGACTTGGATGAGGGAATGGCGGAACGTCGTGTTCTCCGATGAGTCACGCTTCTGTTCTGTCAGTGATAGTCACCGCAGACGAGTGTGGCGTTGGCGTGGAGAAAGGTCAAATCCGGCAGTAACTGTGGAGCGCCCTACCGCTAGACAACGCGGCATCATGGTTTGGGGCGCTATTGCGTATGATTCCACGTCACCTCTAGTGCGTATTCAAGGCACGTTAAATGCCCACCGCTACGTGCAGCATGTGCTGCGGCCGGTGGCACTCCCGTACCTTCAGGGGCTGCCCAATGCTCTGTTTCAGCAGGATAATGCCCGCCCACACACTGCTCGCATCTCCCAACAGGCTCTACGAGGTGTACAGATGCTTCCGTGGCCAGCGTACTCTCCGGATCTCTCACCAATCGAACACGTGTGGGATCTCATTGGACGCCGTTTGCAAACTCTGCCCCAGCCTCGTACGGACGACCAACTGTGGCAAATGGTTGACAGAGAATGGAGAACCATCCCTCAGGACACCATCCGCACTCTTATTGACTCTGTACCTCGACGTGTTTCTGCGTGCATCGCCGCTCGCGGTGGTCCTACATCCTACTGAGTCAATGCCGTGCGCATTGTGTAACCTGCATATCGGTTTGAAAAAAACATCAATTATTCGTCCGTGCCGTCACTGTTTTTTCCCCAACTTTCATCCCTTTCAAACCACTCCTTCTTGGTGTTGCATTTGCACTGTCAGTCAGTGTACAAGATTATTTCAGAAACAGTATTGCATAGCAGGATATATGAGAGTAGGACCTGGAAGGTGCAAAAACGGAGAGGACAGAAGAGTTCTAAAACCAAGACGCTATATAGAGGAATCCAAGAGGAATAGACGAGTACTGGAGGAAGAAACACGAGAGAAAATGTATCCAAACCTAATGGATGAGACAAGTCCCGAAGCTGTAAATCTCTTGTAACAATTCAATACATTAATTAGAAGTAATCATCTAGATCAGGGATGGCGAACCTATGCCACGCATGTCATTAGGTGACACACGAACACGATTTCGGTGGCACACCGCCTGCACATATTATAACATTTATGTACGCTTTGTGCTATAGACTATACATATCTTGTGCATCGTATAGTCATAGTGTTTTAGGTTTAAGAAATAAATTCCGAAAATCTAAATTCTAGTTCCATTCGAACGTGCATTATGGCAACACTACAACACTGATAGGTCCGGAAGTCGCCGACGAGCCATTCGCTCACCCATATCAGTGAGTTAGTGGAAGTTTGGCTTGGATGTGGTTGCCAGCATCGCGTAATTATTCTTAGCGAGTAACTGTTGTTGTGAACTTTGTAAGACAAATAGTTACCAAGAAATTATCCCAATTTCGAGATTTGGAGAAGCTATCGCACTTTATTTCAAAACCTCATATTGCAGAAATGAGTTGTGTTTTTTTTTTTTTTTTTAGTGGTTGGATATTGATAGTTTAGAAATGGAGTTGACTGAATTTTAAGAAAGCATATATGGGTGGAAAAGTTCGTACAATTTCATAAAGCATTAGTGAAAATCGAGTGTGCTGTTGATGGTGAATACTCTCTCCAGAAACTGTAGAACTTAATACTTGAACCGTGGAACAGCCTCCCACAAAAGTTTTCGGCCATGAAGAAACTTGTTACAGCGCTACTTACTTTGTTTGGGTCATCATACGCCTACAAGCAGCTATTTTCTAAAATGAACGTTGAGAAGACAAATTATGAACCTAACATAAATGGCATAGCTACTAAGTATTTTTGAGGTATTGGGAAAGTACGATCATGAAACATGCAATCACATGTATTTGGTATTTTACAATATAACATATTGTGAAACATAATTTGGAATTAGGGATGGAAGACGATAGTGGCGGTGCTGAGTGGGGGCGGGGGTTGTATCCATTACAAACGAAAATAACAAGTGGCACAGTAGACAGTTGAGAATAATAATCCAGACCTAAAATGGCACACTAGTTGGAAAAGGTTCGCCATCCCTGATCTAGATCAACTTAGAAAGTATACTACCCGCCTGGACAACTTCCAGCAGATGGTGATTTGGGAAACGATGAGGTAGAAGAGGAAGAAGAAGAAGATGGAGAGGAGGAAGATGATGCAGTAGGAGTAGAAGAGCCCGAGGACATCCGACGGAAGAGACGAGGACGCAGGCAACGACACTAATGAGGTAGCTGTCAGAGGTAGTCTCGCAGGAGAGCCGTGAAGTCAATGTGGGAGCTGAGGACGACTGTCGTGAGCGCAATGGATATCAGAGAAAATTTCTTGCCTTGCCGGATGTTTATTACCAGAGGAAAGAACATGAAGAATTATTAATGAAGGCCAAGGGATCCATGAATAGTGAATAAGGAATGAAATTTGTGCTACAGGTGTTAAATATCCAGTTTTTAAAAAATACAAAAATGGCTTTTCGTATCTTTTCTTGTATTGTGGGGTGGTTATGAACCATACTGTTTGTGGTGAGAAAGATGGTATTTAACGCAATTATTGTATTGCACAATAGGACACTGATTATTGGCGCTAAACCATATTGCATGCGGGAGCTTGGCGGTAGTCTACTAGAACGGGCGTAGCATCATATGTGTGAGAGAGAGAAGATCTTGTCAGAGTGGGACAGGAATATGTGGGATTTTGACTGGGGAACGACAATGCCACCATGACGAAACTTAATGCGGCAAAGAAAAAGGCTTGTCGCTTCGAGGGAATCGAGCCATATCTACTCTCCTTAAGGGTTCTTAGAGAAGATAAAACGACGGTACTGATCCTCAGAATTTTTGGAATATTATGATGTGTCTTATGTCATTAATAAGTAATAAATTCTATAATACAGCATTAGCGCGCACACTGTGGGAAACAGTCAAGTAGACACATACCGATCTTAAGAGTGTTTCTTGGCGAGTCCCCTAGTGTGGCGTGCCTTGATGCTCCCTATAAGAACTGTGTGATCTGGAGGGAGGTATCTCATTCTGTAACACGATTAACTTCTGTGCGTGTTGTGAGTATGTTGATTTGTTTGAGTAATTGCACCATAAACTTTGCATAGGACAAAGACTCAGCTTACCTTTGTGCGGTTGCGGAGGTATTTATTCGGCTGATAGGTGATTTATGAACTTCTTAGAGACCAGTTTAATTGAACGAAAACGTTCAGACACTTTACAGTGCGGTCGCAAGTGTACACCTATTTGACCGGAGATAAGGCTGTATGCATAGACTTCATCATAGAAGCGGTACAGGCAACCATGTAAATATAAAACAATGTGCGGTATAGCTGGAGATATAGACACGAGCAATTAATATTGTTACCGCTAGACTAACATGTGTGTGTAGTTGAGCAGGAGGTAATAACAATTTTGTTCAACAGATTAGGCTATTGATTTCAGCTTACAGTTGAAGTTAGCCCACACACAAGTTCGCGTGCGATTAAGCAGTCGACGGAGAACAATGAAACTTAGCTTTGCAGATCGCCAATAACTGATTTTATGCCTGTGAGAGTGAATAGGAGTATCTGTAGTGCATTGCTATCAAGTAATAGGCATTTGATTGTAATGAAGACTGGTGTCGATTTCAAGAGCTGATAAGCACGAGACCTCACGATGGAGCCATCCATGGAGACGGGACCAAGAGGATCAACCCAGGACAACAACATTATCATGATGGTCTAAAAAGGAGTAGCCATGTCTAGACGGAGGAAGAAGAAAGGTCATCAGCCATGAGATAAGCGAATGGCATGTGTTAGGGATAGTAATGCTTTCGCAGAAGCTGTTTGTTTAGTTATATAAGATGTTAGTTAAGCCCTTCTGGCAACCTTGTAATATAGCTAAGAGATTGAGTAAGCCCTTCTGGAGATTAGTTAATTTCCACAGGACTATCGCATGTGGGAATTGTATTGTTAGCTATGATTTACGGGAAATTAGGGAAATAGGCATAACGTAGGTTTGTCACTACGGAAATATTCCAGTTTATTCTTTATGCATGTTAATGTACTCAGTTGAACCGTAAGTGTCTTCTAAATGGAAAGTTCTGCTACTTTAAGATGATGTATGGGAAGGTAGTAAAAATGTAAGTTAATTTAATGTCAGGATTCGTACGATTTTATTTTACATGCATGATTTTTCAGTGACCTGGGCTATGCTGTGTGTAGGCTGTTGCAACATCGGAACAGAAGGATTATCTAAATTTCTGGCAGAGTTTTCCACCATTATGCACTCGACTTGAACCTGGAACTCAAGGACGAAATGTTACGCTAGAATGGAAGATACTCCCTAGCATTTATGATGAACTGATACATGAGAGTACTGTTATTTAATGAAGTAGACTCGAGAAGAGGTCAGGCGCTTAAGCCTTTATGTTGATGAGACAGAATGATCCCTTGTGTGTTAGGGAACGGCTAGTAACAAACACAATGCCTCAAGAAGTTTTCTGGCAATAACTGTTTTTGGTCCGCAAGAGAGTATTTTATTTCCCTCAGACCCTCCCGACAAGTCCGGAGGGCTCCCTATCCACCACCTGGGACAAGCCCGATAGGGGAACAGGTAAGAATCACCCCCCTGGGAGATATTCTGATCGGAGTTGAATCATGGCTGAGAAGTGATATTACTGATGCAGAAATTTTCTCATGGAACTATCACCAACTACATTCATCTACAGTATATATTTACACTCAACACAAATAAAATAACACTTGAACACTGTATATATATATATATATACACACACAATAATTTAGAACTGATATGCGAAGCATATAATAAAGTACCACTGATCCAAGGTACCTCACTACATCAACAACTGACTGTCTCCATTCATCACTCCACTAAACCACGATTAATCTGCTGACACAGTATCAACAACACAACCTCATAACAACTCACTGCCGATCCGTGATCTTGCGGTATCAAAGCAGCTGAACTATGATAATACCAACTCCCTTATATCTCTTTACATGTCAACTCCATAATATATAAATGACTAGGATTCTAGATAATTCTGCTTTCTTACAACATAGAATTACTACAAGATGCCTGGAAGGCTCTATAAGAACAACAGAAGACCTTTGTAAGTACCTGTTCTAGAAGTGTCTCGAAAAAAGCTTGTCACTAGGGCACATAACCTAAAGATATATATTTTCTTAACAAGTTGCTTTATGTCACACCGACACAGATAATAATAACAGATAGGTCTTACGGCGATGATGGGACAGGAAAGGGCTAGGAATGGGAAGGAAGCAGCCTTGGCCTTAATGAAGGTACAGCCCCAGCATTTGCCTGGTGTGAAAATGGGAAACCACGGAAAACCATCTTCAGGGCTGCCGATAGTGGGATTCGAACCTACTATCTCCCGGATGCAAGCTCACAGCCGCGCGCCTCTACGCGCACGGCCAACTCGCCCGGTAATCTTAAAATTTACCTGTTTTTCAAACTGTAATTTTCACTGATGTTTGCAAAATAAAATCAGAAAACATTCAGTTGAATGGATTTATATGTAATGCAATCTAATACCTAAATAAAGTCAGAAGATGGGTTTCAAGAACATTTTAAAGGAAAATAACTGATGACACATTAGACAGGAGAAAGTAATAAACAAGACCTTAACTAACATGCTAGTCAGTAAAGGTTTGCCATCCATCCCTGATCTACAACAATATACAACAGGTTGCCATTAATGCTTTCACGGTCCGTACTTATACACATGATATTGCATAGGCTTTTGGGCTTGTGCCGTGTCAAGAAAATAAGGTGAAATTCGTAACATTTCGCAGAAAGCTATGCTCTGAGAAATGTTACGAATTTCACCTTATTTTCTTGACACGGCACAAGCCCAAAAGCCTATACAATATCATGTCTAATATACAACATGTCCCTAGAACATGAAGATTCCAGAGCTCACTTTTGTTTACTTAAATACATAATTTAGCCTATAACGTGTGAAAAACTGTTTTCGGTTATACACATAACCTAACTTTTGCCAACCAGAACCAGTCTATTCAACATGGTTTGGCCGTTAGCCTGGTACTGTACACAGAACTTAATAACAAATCACTTTTCAGGACCTCATGCAAGTTAACATATGAAGAGCAGAGAGGTGTGTAATTAAAAACTGCACAATATTCATCTTATAACAATAATAATGATAACAGCATAATACAACCTACCAGGAACTCATCCCGAATGAAATACTTTGCACGGATGACTTCTGGGTTGTCCCCAGATTCCATCTGGGCATCCAACGGTGTTTGGTATCTTGTGAAGTCTGAAAAATACTCCTCAAGACGGGACTTGCCAGCACCAATTTTTTCGGCGAGGAGATCCTGCTTGTTTAGAAACAGGATCACAGATATCGTCCTCAGCCACCTAAAAGAGTATATTCAATATGATCATTTTTGTAATGATATACGTAACTTAAGACAATGATGCAAAATTATTAAGAGAACACACCCCTTATTCAATGCAAATTTAATTCCACTTTTCCAACCCATTTTATCTACTCCATGTTAACTACAACCACCTTTGCTTTCTGGGAGGTGCAGAGTCACAGTTCTCACCAAAATCAATTTCTATCTGCAGTGAAAACATTACTGAAATATTTGGGCTTTGTAGAGTTTTGCTCTTGATACTGTATGTCAACAAATACAAACTTTTACTTTACCGTTTCTACAACTAATAAGAATAAGAATTCTCAACTACACTGACTGGCAAAGAAAGTGGATAACATATATATATTTAACTTTCTCCTGCGGTCCTAGCTGGACTAGTGAGAAGAGAGGAAGCAAGGGGGAGTACATCATTAATTCATTATCTGCAATTGTCCCATTTTTGGGATGCTTTTTTTAAAAACTTTTCTTACAAAGATAGAGGTATTTTTTGCAGTCATGTTAGTCAAAGTGGTTGCTGTTGAACTAGGAAACAAACAAGCATTATGTTTAGTTTCATGCTCTTCCACAAGGAGTGTTCTATGAACATGTATTTTTCTTAGGTTCTGAAATTGTTCTGAAGCTGAGCATATGTTCTTAGGGTGATTTTCTGAAGCTTATTCTGGTATCAGTAATATAGCATGAAGTTTCCAGACTGCAAATGGTGCACCAACTGCCCGTTAACTACTATATAAGTAAGAACTACAAGTGTTTATTTGTACCATCCTATTTTTTGGACATTGGTATAAAGCAGCAGCATCCACATTGGTTCTTTATTGAATGTTTCATCACTTACAATGCTGCCTTTCTCTGCTTGTAGTACATTACAGTATATTAGCATTTTCAATCAATAAATCTATTCTTGCTTTTGTAGTACAGTGTTTCCGAATCATTTCTTGTATTACATGTGATAAATATCATTTCTGATTCGTATCGATGATATTTGATTGAAATAATAACAATAAGTTAATTTATTACTTTGACCACCTAATCAATACAATAAATCTTGTCTTTGTTGAGTTACATTGACATGTTAATTAAAACGGTACATGTTTTGTCTTACATATAGTCATCATCAGCCATGGGTTTAACCTTTAAATAAAATCAGGCACCTGATTTACATATGAATAAAATAAAACTAATTCATAAAAAACCTTGAAGAGACTTAAAAATTAACATATGGTAAAGACTAGTACAATGTTGGTTTTAAAGATATTGCAAAGTGAGGGAAGCCCATCTCCGCTGGTACGGCCACGTCATGAGAAAACAGGACGACTCAGTTGCCAAAACAGCGCTCCACATCAACCCAGAGGGAACAAGACAACGAGGAAGACCGGCAAAGAGATGGACTGACAACATCAGGGCAGACATGCACAGTGTTGGCTTAACACCAGAAGATGTCAATGACAGACATTTTTTCTTTTTTTTTTGCTAGGGGCTTTACGTCGCACCGACACAATGACAGACAGAAATGGAGGAGATGTAGCAAAGCAGCAGACCCTGCAAGTTGGGATTAATGCTAAGAAAGAGAGAGCTGTGAGTGAGAAGTTGACAATTGGTGAAAGTATTTGCAATATTGAAATTGGAAGACTACTTTTGTACATAAAAAACGAATAAAGCAACAGTTTGTTGTAGACAAGTGGCAAAATCCGTGATGAGTTGCCGGAGCTGGTCGGGTTTTGCGGCGCTTGAGTGTAAATGACGTTCTTCAAATGTCCCCATAAGTAGTCTAACGACGTTAAGTCCAGTGATCTGGCAGGCTAAGAAACAGGGCCTCCTCATCCTATCCACTTCCATAGCAGTTCCTTGATCAGATGTTTACGAACGGGCAAAGTCGAATGTGGTGGAGCTCCATCCTGTTGCAACCACATTGTCAAACGATCGTGAAAGGGCACATCCTCCAGCAGCAGTGGGAGTTCCTGATGCTGAAAGTGAAGGTAGCAATGGCCTGTCCAATGGCCCTCAAAGAAATAAGGTCCAATCAGGCAATCCCCCAAGATTCCACACCAAACATTCACTCCTCATAATACTCGATGGGCCGCCTGTCGCACCCAATGAAGGTTGTCCGGACTCCAATAGTGCATGTTGTGGCAATTGATGTTCCCATTATTGTCGAAGCGTGATTCGTCCAAGAACAAGATATGTGATACAAATGCTGAATCATTGTCCGGCCTGCCTAATAGCCACCGAGATAACTCTATTCCAGTTTCGAAATCCCACCTAGGGAGCTCTTGGTGTAGTTCAATATGGTATCGGTGAAATTTATCTTCATGCAGTATCGCCAGACGGATGGCTGGCTGGTGTTCACCTGTCCTACAACCGCCCTTGTACTGATGTGTGGATTATTACAAGCTGCCTCCAGGAGGCTTCTTCTACTTCACCCGATGTAACGGGCCTATCGCAGACTGGTGGCTGGTTGAAAATCCCGCCTGTTGTCCTTAGGCGTCTTTCAACATGGCGGAATGTCGTAGCGGCCGGGTGTCTCCTGTCAGGATACCGATCCTGGTACAGACGTAGTGCCTCGCACACGTTTTGTCTTGCTTCCTCATATTATTTAGCGTATGGCTTATACAGACAATATCAGTAATATATATTTGCAGATGAGAAACAAAGTAATTTGTGCTTCACAATTGAATATCTAGTTCTTCAATCCCACATACAGCATCTGGAGTTACCGGCAAGAAATCAGCTTCATCTCCGTGAAACGTGACTCAAATTTTGCATTCCCGGACGATATGATGAATAGTCTGGTGTGGAACTCTGCAGTCCCAGTCTGAATTAAGTAGCTTTTTCCACTTATGGAGAGCGGCTCTGTTCTGATTCTATTCAGTGCAGTCCAGGTCTTGCGTGGTAGGTGGGATCCGCTTGGAGGTCTGGGACCTGAGAAGAAGGTATGCAGGCACACATCTGTTGCTGCTTCCCATCAACCTTTCCACTCATCAAGAGATTTAAAATCCTTAGCATCTATGTCAGCATCATCACGCAGAGTTGGATGGCGTGATTTTAGTCTACTAAGATTCAAAAGTGGCAGGTCACTATGCACGGGTAGACTAGGATTTCTGGATATCTTGTTGGAATTCCTTCATAAGGGCATTAGACTGAAGTAGATCAGGTGGCATTATATCGGTTAGCAGTGGAAGCCAACAAATTGGAGTAGATGTAATTGTGCCAGATATGATGCGCATTGTGGTATTAAGCTAGGTGTCAACAAGCCTTGTATGATGACTGTTCAACCAAACAGGTGCACAATACTCAGCACTTGAATACACCAAACCCAAGGCTGAAGATCGCAAGGTGGTTGTTGAAGATTCCCAGGTAGTTCCACACAGTTTACGGAGGATCTTGTTTCAAGACCTCAACTTTTCTGCTTAGTTCAGGAGGTACTGTTTGAAGGATTAGTGTACGGTCCAAGATAATGCCAAGGTATTTTGGGTTCCAATTATGACGAATTCTGCCTCTGAAACTAACATTCAGTTTCACATTTGCCAAACAACACACTTCTGTTTTACTCACACTGGGTTGAAGTCTCCAGATTTTGAAGTGGTTTTCCAGTAAAGACAGGTCTTTGGTCAGAATCTCTTCAGTCATCTCCATTACCTGATCTTGTACGGCTAGAGCCAAGTAGGGAGGTTGCCCTACACGTGCCTCCTGGGTGGTGCTAACTGAGCAACAGCGAAAAGAGGCACGCAGACTATCCATAGGATCTCCTGGCAATGACATATCGACGAAATAATAAAAACAGTTCTTTTCAGAACTCATTAACAAGAGACATTGGTCCATCTATCAGACTCCTACCACTGAATGTCGAAAGCATTAGTAAGGCTTCCCCATAAATGAGGAGCATGACAATGTATTCCTCTCTGGAAAACGTGCCGACTGCCAGCAGAGATTACGGTACATTTAGGCCCTAACCAGCACAGTATGCGCAGGGCACAAGATGAATAACAGCGTCATTCTATTATTTGAATGTGGCAAACGTTGGCCTGTGTTTACGTATTCAAACATCATACCAAGGCAAAAATATCTGAATGAAGCAGGATTCGAAACGCAGCTGGCACATCCCGTCAATTGGTAGGCGAACGCCTAACCACATCCGTTACACTACACTGCTAGAAACGTGCTGGAAGTACGACGATGGCAGAGTACATACACCATCCGGTTCTGTATTTTAAGGCATTACCGTATTTTCTCGCATAATTTGCGGTTAATCGTCGTTTGGCGTAAAGTTCCGGCATGAGATTTTTTCTGAAAAGTCAAATAGGGTACATCAGGTAAATTGGACACGTGGGTCTGAAGTACCGACACTGGAAAACATTTTTCCCATTACGAGCTGACACAATATCACCTGATGTGAAATAAACGAGTACAATTCATGTAAGTACATAATAATGACATGCCAGCAAAAAAAGAAAACTGTCAAACACGAGAAGTGCTGTCCATAGGAGGGACTCCTGCTATATTTCCACAAACTGTTCGTATCCAATCTTGTACGAGTGACGTGTCCATCCACCCTTGTTTTGGATATGAACGTGGATCCCTCGCAGAAATTTTACTTTAGGTATAGGTTTACGTTTCTGAACAACATAAGGTGCAAGCTTTCTGCCATCACCTGTTACAGCAGCATTGCCAAAGAGAATAGCAGTGCAGTACATAATTCTTTTTCTCTTCCGGTAGCATGTACGATAACACTTGATGTCCCTTTCTTATCGATTGCTTGACTTTGTGGCATACGAAAACTGATTGGCGCGTGACCTGTGGTTCCTATTTGGGAGAGCAAATATTCCTTCACTTTACGCTTCTCAATCAGAAAGTGATGAAAATCAATTTGGGTTCAAATCATTCGGCATTTTGTAGCATAATGGTGTTCTTCGAAGAGAAAGTTCATTTCTCTTCACAAAATTAATCATCAAGCCTTGGCTTACCTTCAAATACGAGACACTGATTCCATGTGCAGCAGCAATTTCTCTTCCTTTAAAATACAGCATTTCATGAGAAACAGCTTATCCTACGTTGCGTAGTAAAATTATATATTTAAGCAGATCCTCGTCTTCTTGCCGAAACTTGCCGGTTTTTAGTCCGCGAAATGCCTTGCGAGACTTGCTGGTCGTTTGAAGTGCACTTCTCCGTTAGTGCGGTAGCGCACGTTGCATTTGGACACTGAATACCTGGGGCCTTCTGCCCTATCCTATTTCCGTATGTTTCAGCGTAACTGATCACCGCAAGTTTATATGATACAGTATTAGTCGAATACTTGATCACTGAACTAATGAACAATTTTGAGATCAGAGAAAATGCATGTCCGGTACCCGAAACATTCATAAAATACGTTTGTACCGGGACTGGAAAAGGGGATCACTAGTCACTTCTGCGCTGATTCTCTCATTGAATTAGTACAGTGGTATTTCCTATCAGCTTATAACAGCACGTTTCCCGGTATTTGGAATGCCTCATTTTGCAATAGGAAGGCTATCAGCTTATAACAGCACGTTTCCCGGTATTTGGAATGCCTCATTTTGCAATAGGAAGGCTGCTACCTGAGTAGTTGACATCTTTTTACTTCGAAAAGTATCCGGGACTGTGTGATGGATGTTCGAAGAAGTGGGTATGTCAAATACGTGAACATTTCTTTTTCTCACTTTGGACCCAAAAATATTGGGGTGCGTAAATTATGCAAGGGCGTTAATTATGCAAGAAAATACGGAAATTACGGCACTGTTACCTAGTCTTATGCATTGATTCCCCTCTTCGTTACACCCGGTCACGAAGCACACATTAACATAGTTACATGGTAAAAGGACGTTGGTTGCTACATGATTTCAAGGAATCTTGTTTTGCGAACGGATCATATAACATTTTGCAAGGGGTCAGAAACATGTGCAAAATGTGCTCACTGAACATTACTACCATATAGTACGCCTGCAGCGTAATAGCACCCCTATAATCATGTGCACATTATTTGGGCTGCAACAAACGATACTGGAAGGAGCCGCTGAATCACAGTGTATATCTTAGATTTTAAATACGAAGTGACCTTAAAACAATACACCCTTAACGGTTTTTGACGGGGAGGCAAAATCATATGACAAAAATATTCACTTCTTTCAAACCTTTTAACTTACAGAGTAAAATCTCAAATGATATCCTAGGAGTTAATACAGAAGGTTTGAAAAGAAACCCTAAAGGAGTGCAATGGGGGCAAAAGAAAGAAAAAAAAGAGAATTCCTCCAAAACCATTAACAAACGAAGACAAAATTCCAAACTGAGGTGAAAATGAAAATCCTCAGCTTATTTCCAGTCATTTGATTGGATAAGGAATGGGATGAATGACGCCCCCATCTAGCGGGATGGACAGGAATTTTGGGGCAATGACCAACAGACGAAATTAAATAAAATTGGAGAGCGTGGCTGGAATGAAAGACAACAGGGAAAACTGGAGTACATGGAGAAAAATCTGTCCCGCCTCTGCTTAAATCTCACGTGGAGTGACCGGGATTTGAATCATGGAACCCAGTGGTGAGAGGCCAGCGTGCTACTGCGTGAGCCACGGACGCTCTACTCTAAAATGAGGTATATATTTTAAATCCTAGGTGTGTATTTTAAAATATTCCACCCCTAAGGAGTTAAATGGGGTTAGTTCCAAAAGCAAAATTAACCTTCCCTCCAAAACTATTTGATGTACAAAACTGTAATTTTATAAAGAGGTCACTCTTTCATGTCCTAGGTGTTGTGTATCATATATCTCAAAATATTTCTCCTGTAAGGTGTTTAAATGGGGGATGACCCTGTAAAATCAAAATATTTATTCTTCCTACACCATTTCAGTTCAAACTTTACAAGAAGGTTGATCATCTATGTCCTAGATTTTAAGTAGGGGATATTTTAAAAACATTTTACTCCTAAACAAAAGCAATCATTCCTCCATTACTATGCAATGTACGAAGTCAAAATTTTGCAGGTTGGTCACTTCTGCATCCTTTATAAAGTACAGCAGAGTATCTTAAACTTTTCGTCTCTGAGGCCTCCTAAGCATAATGCAGCCATGTTCAAGAACCTCACAGAACATAATAATACATTCAGTAAACAAACAAAAGAATTTTGTAAATATACCATATTTGATTTTATTCGCATAATACAGTATAGAACTAATATTTACTTTCTATGAAAGTTTAATTGAACTTCAATTACATAAAGATACTTTATGAATGCACACAAATTATAAAACAATGCAACATTCGGCTAATAATTACAACAGTTGGAATCTGGAAACTTACTTGAGAAAATTCACGTGTTGCCGTTGTTGGATCAATAGGACTGATGATGCTGTTTTCAAAAGACCAAACATTTTACAAGCGTAGTCACTCGAAGCCGAAGATCAGCCTCTACATTAGCGCTGTTTCTGTACTTCGTTTTTGTTTGTGTGAGAGCAGAAAAAGTATTCACATATGTATGTTGTCATGAAAGTCATTAAACGCAGTATTTCCTTTCTAGAAATTGTAGGGTATAGGGGATGTCATGGACCTAAAGGTCAATCAGAGATGCGGAGTGGAGATACGTTCATGAACTGGAGCTAAACATGCCACTATCTGATTCTGCACCCTTATCATATTTCAATTTATTTTTCACTTTCTCTCTGCCAAGATACTTCAGGTAGTTGATCATCCTCAAGGGAGGGCAGTTTATGTTGTTTCGAAGAAGAGATTTCTAATCCACGAGATTATCTCAACCAGAGGAGGAAAAAAAGGTCTGAGTGTGGATACTAGCAAATCCAAGGGTCTCACAATTACTTCACTTACACTGCCTTGTAGTATTTCTTCTTTTTCTGCTGCTAACTTGTACCATCCATGGGCAAAATTAAGAGTTACATATACTGTAACTAATACAACAGTGAAGACATAATTCCTAAATTTAGTATAATGGTCTATGAATGTGAATTGCATGTGTACAATAAAATTTCGCTCTTCAAATACTTACAACTAACATTGTTATTCTGGACCTCTTGGATTATCGTTGCAGCCCCCCAGGGGTCCTCAGACCACAGTTTGGGAATGGCTGAGGAAGGGATTTAAAACATACCAATTCTATGGGGTTCAAATGAGTGTTAAATCTGAAAATAAATAATCATTCCTCCAGAACCATTTGACAAATAAACTGAGGGTGTATTTTACAGGCTAAGCCGACAACGGACTCCCCAAAATATAAAACTTTGAATGGTACGTTACATTTTAAACTATACAAAGCATGGGTACCTTGCTATAATAATCTTGTTTGTTTGAGCATGTCCGGTCCGGATCATCCCGCTAATGTATATAACAGTAGACTGTACTACCTGCAACTGTCTGGCCGAGGTTCAAGCAGCCGCTACCAAACTTGACACCCGCGGGGGAGGGGGGATGATGGTGGTGGTGGTGGTGGTGGTGGTGGTGGTGGTGGTGAAGCTGCTACAGGTGGAGAAGTCCTCCCTTTTGAAGCCAGATGAAGCCTTGGTGTAGGAAATGACACATAAATCTACTAGAAAGGGGACTATGGTCAATGATATTCAGATTGGTAGGAGACTCCAGTCCGAACGGCACATAAAAGAGAAGAACTTTCTCCAGTCAGCAACATCTGTATTTCAGTGAAGCAGTTGCAAAAGGTGCCTGTACTACTGAGGAGCAGCCTAAAGTTACAGTAGATATAAAATGCCTCCGGGAGTGACAACCCCACCATAATAATAGCCTAAATATGAATATGGTACTTTTAAACTTGCCTTGGAAAATGTTAGGGCGTACCCTCCAAGCGAAGCACAGTTCCTTGTGTGCTGGGGGAACTTTGATAAATGGACAACCAATAGCCCAACATCATGAAGGTAGGCATAATGTCAATGCCATATGTTACGAACACATGCTATGTGACCCTCTTAGACTGGTTCTGATGGTTCGGTCAGCTTCCGCTTCGAACGGTAGCGCTGTGCCGCGTCCAGGGAGCCATCTGGTAACGAATGAATGTACCATTTCTATTTCTATTATAACGTCTAAATTTATTTCAAAACTCCATTGTTTAAGAAGCCTTTCTCGGGGACAGTCGAGATTTTCTTCTGATGAAGCAGAGCACAGTTCTCTGCAAAACAAAGAATTTCACCGTATTTTCTTGACACAGCATAAGCCCAAAAGCCTATACAGTATCATGTCTATATATACGGGCCGTGAAAGCATCAATGGCAACAAGAAATTAATTTCATTATTATGCCCATATTGTCGACCTTAACAAGTGTTACAGTACTTTCAGGAGAATTCCACCTTTACAATACAAATCACAATTATTCCCTTCAGAATAACTTATTGGTACACGTTTCGTCTTCATAGGGACCTCTTCAGCCACGTTCGAAAACAAAAATAGAACATGGATACATATTAATCTACTTTAAAAGATACTGGACAAGTATTGTTAACTTGTCCTGTCTGTATGCTAATTAAAACATTTTCTAAAATAACAACTTCTTCCTTTTGGACCTTTTCTAACTTAAACATCTTTTGAACCAAGCCCGGCCTTTCAGTCTGTAAATACTTTTAAGAGAAGTTCTCCCTCTTGAACAGCATAATATAACAGCCTTCAGCTAAAACAAAGTTGAACTTATTTCTTTCAAGACCTACTCCATACAATTTACTGTAAAAACTATCAAGATTTTAACTTACACCAACTTGTATTTTATGTGTTATCAAATTAACACCAGTGTATTTTTCATATCTAAAATGTGTGATATGGGGGATGCGAGGTTTTAAACGAGTTTTTGACCAATTAAAAAAAAAAAATTTTAAATTCAATGTGCAAACACATTAAGGTGACAGTGTTTAATGTTTTAATCGACACACTGGCAGGACAAGTTAACAACACTCATCCAGTGTCTTTTAAAGTATATTAATATATATCCTTATTCGATTTTCGTATCTGAACTGTACCTGAAGATGTCCCTATGAGGACGAAACATGTACCAATAAGTTAATGTTATTTTAAAGGGAATAAATATGATTTGTATAGTGAAGGTGGAATTCTCTTCAAAGTACCATAGAAATATATTTCATGCGATTTATCTGTTTGTCCAACCCTTTCCCGTTTCACAACAGGGTCAGGTACGAAGTGAGAAGAATCTTCATAATGAATTTTTACAACCAGATACCCTTCCTGGTGACACCTTAATCAGAGGAGTTAAGGAGATGAAATGATGACATGGTATATGATAGGAGGAAGGGAGAGTGTGAAACCTGGTGCCGGCAAATAGTCTACACCTGTCGAATAGTACCAAGGGGTCTGCTCAAGGCTTAACATCCCAATCCGACAGACAAATCACAATCAACAGTGTAATATGCCCTCACTCCATATGAACAGTGCAGAGAGGTTCAGAACTGAATCCAGATGTTTGGTTTGCAATCTGGTGATTAGAAATTATATACCACCACCTTCTCTGCTACCCAGTCGGTCAATATTCTGATGATGGCGAAATGTCTTCTGACCAACCGGCTAACCACAGTGTCAGACCATATAGACTTGATGCCTGAACAATCGTGGCACTGGGTGGGCTAATTTAATCTGATTTATCTAATCTAACTCAATATTAGACAGAATGATGTGTAGGTGTTCTTATGTCCAGGCACAATGAAAAGAAGTCAACTGGCTGTGATAATGGTTGATTTAAAATTTTCATTTATTGGTACGCACCATCTTTGATTCTGTCCCTTTATGTTTTAAATTCCTTTCCCTCTTCCTCTAGTCAACACCATTATCTTATTCTTTTCCATGCTGATTTTCATTCCATAATTTTCAATGATCTTATTCAAAATGTCGAGCTGTCCTAGTACTTCAACTCTGTTTGCTCTGCACACCACAATATCATCTGCAAACAGCTCCCTGTCCCCATATTTTACCTTTGTCTGCTTCACAATTTTGTCCATAACCATCACAAATAACAGTGGTGACAGCATACTTCCCTGTCATAATCCAGTATGTCTACTAACACGGAAAATGGCCACATGACACATAGATACAGGTGATACAACTGCCATAAGGTCAACTGTATACAGTTTGTCACGGCAGCAGAGAACTAAGTTAAATTTTAGTAGGTCGAGTGCCTCAGACTGACTGGCTTTCTGAGCTCAAGTTCACTTGTTCAACCCCATTCACTCTGGTGTTACCTGAAGGTGCTCGAATATGTCAGACTCATATTGGTGGATTTATTGGCCAAAATTTTAACATTGGGATTAAAATATACGTGACATAGGAATCAAAACAAATGTGTACAGGTCATGATGTAATTATGAACAACACTATTATCAGGATCGAAAGGAGTCAACTAAGATGAAAGAAGGATGGAGGAAGAAAAAATATCAAAACAGATGATGGAGATCAAGTTTGAGGGAAATAGAGTGAGGGGGAGACCTACAACAAGGTGGATCGATTCGATGAAGAGGAGTGCAAGAAGTAACCTGAACTGGGACAAAAATGTGGAGAGGAAGGTGAAGAAGTGCCATAAATTCCCCAACCCCACAGGAGCTAGATAAGGGGAAGGGATGATGATGATGATGATTTATTAGGATCGTTTTATGAACATACGTATGTACATCTGTAGGCTCCTATTTTCAGATCAGAGTCATGGCTATGAAATACCACAGTTTTAACACTTATTTCTACAACACAACAACTAGCAAGAAGACACTGTTGTATCTTAGGTCAACAACAACAATAACTGTGGTCAAATAGAACTGCAGATCTAACTAGTATAAAAATTAAATTTCAATGTATAGGTTCAAATGTTACTGAAGAGTATTTACCACATTATTTCAATTTCCAGAAATTTCACTCAGGAATAATAAGTATTGAGAACAAATTTTAAGATCAGTTATAAAAAGTAATTCAAATAAAACAGAAGATGCTTGTAAACTGAAATAACCACCAATCAATAACCATGAAAATGCCTGAGTTTTGATTTTACCTATTATTCCAAATACTTTTGAAGAGATCCAGTGACTCTCGCAACCTATTCTGCGTAGGGTCTTCACGCAGCACCATGTTATAACTACTGCATGCAGTCACGAAGATGATGGCAGTCACGTCGTTGAAACACTGAATCCATTTCCGCCTCTCATCACGTTGGCCTCCCACATCAAACATGCTGTACACATAAATGGATAAAATATTAAAATGCTCTCAATATTGTACATGCCATGAAAATCCATTTACATATATTTCATTTTTTACTTACAATAAAAAATAAAATTAAGTCCCTTCATACAAATAATGAGAAAATTTTCACAAGCTGAACATTAAGAATAAACAAGAAGTGATTTTTTTAGTTTTTAAGGCCTGAACATAAAATATTTCTGTTGGTGAGTCCAGTTCCTTCAACCTCTGGTGAGCTTCATCACCAATTTACAATTTCTTGCATAAAAATAAGTTATTCACGCAAATTAGCCACACTTGAACATTTGGAATGAATACAGAAAATCAACAATGTACTGAAGATATCTAACAGAAATTGATTAAAGTGCATATAGAGGAAGATATGTTCATCAAACGTATTCAAGGAGAGTTCGAAATTTGCAAATGAGGAAGAAGTAAAGACCAGATACCTATCCAATGATTCCACCTAGCTCATATATATTTTTAAGTTTGAAGAACAATTAAATAATCAAAAATGTTTGGCTCTCAAAGCAAGCCACTGATGTGGACAGAAAACCGTCATCTTTGGAATGTAGTACCTCATCCGAACAGTGACTGAACCATAATATTTTACTATACATGATAACAAAGTGATCCCATGTCAGATAATCAGTTGTCTGATGAAACATTCCAGGCGTATTAGATTATATCCACAACCTACGAAGAGAAATGAATGCTGAAGTTGCATCTATGCTGAGGAAAAACAAACATACTACATATCAGTGTTAGATACATTAAATCAATGGTCAACAAATAAAGCAATGTGTTCACTTTTGTGAAGTCATTTGGGTAAATTATCATCATCATCATCATCATCATCATCATTATCATCAATGGTTCTTTCCACATTAAGTGAATAGGGTAGCTAGCTTCCGTCAACAAGTCGCGTTCGAGGTGGTGTTCTACCCACCTAACGTTAACTGTTTGTAGGTTTTCTCTGAACATTGGCACCATGCTTTGTGTGGTTTGCCTGGTGTCCACCTCCTGCCTGATGGTTCCCATCACATAGCGTTCATCAAATATCAACCATCTGGTAAGCGAAGAATATGGCTGGCTAAAGCATTTGACATCCCACCATAATATTTTGTCATTTCCTGCAGCCACTCTGCTGCAAAATATCCTCACTGGTGACTCGGTCATGCCAAGTAACACCCAAAATTTGGCATAAACAACATGCGTGGAACACATTGAGCTTACGTGAGGTCTGTGCTGTAATTTTCTATGTTTCACTGGCAAAGATCACTGTTGACATGATGAGTGTTTTATAAGTTTCATCTCCTTATAGATCACTGACGTGGACCAGATGGGTCACAGCCACTGAAAAACTGCCAAGAGGTTGCCATTTCCATAGCTGACATCCACATCTACACTAATAAGACGCTACTGAGATAAATGAACACTTTCACTAGGTCAACTGGCTGTTGCACAACAGAGATCGGTGTGATACTAGCATGTTTACCAGGGAATGTATTTAATGTGCTAGAGGACTTCAAAATATTTGGTACGTATAAAAATCATTACAATATATGGTTTGAATATTATATGATCTTCAGTATTTATAAATTATAAAAATCACAATGATGGTGCAGTGAATAACAAAGACTTTCTCTAAACTTTACACCACAAAGCAATGGAGGCTGTCTTGGAGCAATGTCCAATACTGGGAGGAGGTTCAATGTAACAAGAAGACTAGTATTTCATCAAAAATGTCACATACAAATTCTCAATTTCACCCATATAGTTTTGCCCTTTGAAAACTTCAGCAACTTTACACATGGTATGATATCCAAAATTGTTATGAAGCACACTTTTAAATTTCTGATTAATAATTTTTAATTAATTTTGGGGCCTTTGGATGAATTCTTTTCTCAGTGCCCATGCACCTCAGTAACTGTTCCAGTCAACAAGTTGGTTGATGTTTCTTAACTCTTTATAGAGTGATACAAGAAACTAAAGATAATAAATCTTTTAATGAACTGTCCGTAAGCTAGTTCTAACGAATTTCAATTGATGAAGCATTATCCTTATTTAGCCTATCACTGATTTAAAATTTTGAAAATTGTCTGCATAAAATACTACTGCATTAACCATGTCCCCCAATGAGTAACTATGGGTCTAAGTAAAAGGGGAAGATTTGTAGTTTTGGCTTTGAACCAAGCTGTTGTTGTTAGGGCTTGCACAACCAAGTTTTTGCTGTTTGAAATTCATTTGTCCACTTCAGCACACCATCATATACAGAGCAGCATCCATAAGATTAAAACATTAACAAATTTGACCCCTTTCAGTCATAAAAACTGCAGAGAATCACTGAATAAGCAAGCCATCGTAATATGGTTCAATGCTGACATTTCTCCACATGGTAATAGAAAACACTGCTTGGAAATTACTTCATTATTTTCTAGCACACCTAACACAACTCTTCTCACTTTTCTAGCAAAAGAGTCTGGTAATTCGATCATGCTTACTCATTTTTTAATTTTTAATTTTCACATACCTGCATGGTCTTTCTTAGTGCTTCTTTGTAACATGCAGGGATGTCTAATTTTCAAAATGTTGATTCTTCTTGTGTTTCAAAATGTGTATATTTTGTAAACTGTCTGAGCTCTTGGACTTCTCAATTTAAAAAAATGAGTTATCAGATATAAATCCAGTTTTGTATAAACCTGCATAATACTCAGAATTTCTTGAATATGGGGAATGTGAAGGGGAAATTACTTCGCCTCAAAGAGCTTATCTCAAGCTTGCATGTGAAATGGCTATTCTATCTATCTATACTATTTGCGAACTGCTGCAAGACTTGAGATCACTGATCTGAACTTACAGATTGTCCACTCTTTTGTAAAAATTCCACTAAATTCAGCAACATATTGGTGAAAATGAGAACATTTGCTTTCACTTTCAGCATTATATCACCAATCACTTTACTTATATATTGGTACTGTATAAGCAGTCTGAATTAATCAAGGCAACGCCAATGACCGAAAAACACTTGATCGGAAAACATTACTTCATTTCACATATAACGGATTCAGTTTCGAAAGGAGAGTAATCAAGCCAGAGCGTGCAGTCAAGGCCGCAATGCAATATTTATTTTTTAAATCCATCGCCTAATGATTACTGATCAACATGGTTTTTGTCTTGTCAATACTAATACATTGTCCAACCTTTCCTGCCTCAGTGTCTAAGCTGTTAGTTGAGTACTGTAGAGAGGTGCTCGTTTCCACAAGCAATACAATGTCGTCAGCAAAATCGAGGTAAGTTCCACAAGGTCAATCCAGGGATTCCAGCGCTTGGCCCGTTCATTGCCTACTGAATAAGGAAATCAATAGTTAGGAGAAAGAGAAATGATAAAATACAGCCATGTCTGATTCTTGTATCAATGACGATGATGAAGTTCGTTGTTTAACAATCAGCTCTCGCACAGGAGCTGCTGTTATGATGCAGGCTTTTGAAGACTTTGATCCATTTATCTCAGCTACTGCAGCTTCTTACGACATTCAACAATGAGTCCCAAAGCTGTCAAGCTTCCTTGAAATCTATAAAGTGTTGATACATAGTACCTAGGGTATAATAAAGTATCCCAGAGATTCTTCAGCCTTGTGGCAACAGTCAACTCTCAAGGAAAGCAAGTTATTATGGGCACTTTGAAAGGCTCATGCATGATGGGACACCCTCTGATGCGATGGATTATGCAGATCATAAATTATACTGGATAAAGTTTCTCAGGAACGATCCACATAGCCAACAGACAGACATTTGGACAAGATTGACTCGTGGAGTCACCACGTTCTTTCGAGGACAAAAGGAATGAGGAGGATAGTGTGTTTATTGCCTGATACTGCAATGACATACTCTTTTCATATAACATTGCACAGTCTGTTAAGAGCTTATCATTTGCCTTTTATACATACCCATTCCAAACTTATACAGGGAGTTCAGAACCCAGTGCCACGTATGTTCTGCCAGTCCTGACCCTCTGCCATCTGGCAGACAATGTCATCTAGACCTGGCATCTACCGATTGACCGTCAAGACGAGCAGTCTCAAGGCCAAGCTGTATCACACCATCTGTTGGCTGCAGTTGTTATATGAACTTGTCAGAAGTGTAATAGCGGAGATGCATTACAAGAGAGAGCATCAGATATTTCTTGTCGAGATGTATGTTTTAAAGATGTCTTCAGTTGTATGAGAATTGTTCACATCAATTTTACCGTCACTATCTGGAGGCTCCTTGGCCATCCACAAGTACTATAATGTGGTTGTTTAAGAAGTGGAGGGAAAACAGACTCTGTGATTGGAAGAAGCAGTGTACTGAACAAGCTCTTACCAAAGAATGGCTTCAAGATATACAAGCAAGGTTGCAGAAGAGCCTGAAAAAATCGATCCAGCAGCTTTCTCAAGAATGCGGCATGTCTATAGGTTCTGCCTGTAAAGGCCTTAAAGTTTCACCCATACAAAATATTTGCGGTTCATACATCGAATCGTACTGCTGATCCGGATGTGTGTTCTAAGTTTTGGAGGTGGATTTTACAATCCATACACAATGAAACTGTAGATCCCACACTTCTTTTTTTTTATGAGTGACAAAGCTTGGTTTCATCTGAATGGTTATGTGAGTGGTCAGAATGGTAGCATACCTGCTAACTTTTGAAAAGGGCTATCAGTAAAATTAACATGCGGAAAAAAAAAAAAACAACCACAAAAACACAAAAAATAACGATTCTCGACATACCCGGCTTGATAAAAATAATAATACTTCTGGGCTACAAAATGCCAGGTACATGGGAACTTCAATCTGCAAGTCAGCATGTGCACTTATTTCACATTAATGATACAAAAATGTATTACTTCTGTACTCAAACAGTAATGGAAAGGAAGCAACAAGTGATGAATCAAGTCATATATAAAAGGATAGGAACATGAAAAGGAACATATCGTCGTTGCTGCAACAAAACCTCCTATGTAATAATATTTTTGGTGATGTACTGACCCGCAGCACATACGTTATGACGAGCAAGAATGCCTTGGCAATATTCACATAATATTGCACCTTAGATGACAGAACCTTACCGGCCAAAGTTCTAAGCTAAAATATTTCACAGAGGAGGTTTTGTCCCGGCAACGACGATATATACTGTAATAGGATACACAAGACTAATCAGCACTGAAAGAGGGAGGAAAAGAGAAGGCGACGTCGTGGACAATCGCCACACCTTGTAATATACACCACCTGATCAAAAGTAACAAGATACCTATTTGAAATTGCACTTAGAATTTACCTGTGTCATGTTCCCTATCATAAGATACCAATACGGGGATCTTTTATTTATTTAATGCGCACAATGTGCAAAGAATTATTAAATTAATAATCTAACATATCCTGAATATCCATAAAATATGAAGTCATACATTAAAGAAGAAAAACTTCATCCAGCTCTCTACCAGGTGGTAGTGTCCCGAGAATGGATGTGACATCATCACGCATTAGAACTATGCTGATGCGCTGAATAAGATAAGCAGTTGACCGCTTATCGCCAGAAATCCAAGCAATCCATTGGCCAATTTCTTTGATAAAATTGAGGCCCTCATTATTCCAGGTACCACTCAATTCAATGGCTACTGGCACGAAGAAGAATTTGTCCAACAAATCGCTGTATTTTCTTCTTTTAGCATTTTTCCTATTCACGGCTGCACCCCCAGCACTCGGTGACGAAAGGGGAAAATTGGACTGGGCTAACGCGTCGGCACAGGTAAAATCCCACAAGACAGATTTACCCCTTTTCCATGGCACAAGTATCATTCCGTCTGGCCTTTTACCGTCTGAACGTCAGCAGCCAGTGGGTTCTCGTATGGAAGGAACATCCACTGAAATCAGAGCCCGCAAGATGACATTGTTTATAGCGGAGTGGCGTACGTGTCTGCCTTTAAGCCTTTAATTTTCAAACAGGAAAGGATATGGAGGCCACGCTGATCAACATAGGCACCACAAGCTGAGCATCGGTGAGGTTCGTACAAGGCTGCTCCCAAACGTAAAGCCACAGCGATTGGTATTAATGGAGTTGACAATAGACTAAAGAGTAACAGCGAAAAGAGCAGGACCAAGTGGATCGCCTTGTTGAACTCCACATTGAGAAAGACAAGAGAAAAAAAATAGTTTACGTCTGGATCTCTTTTTATTTCCAAAGTGCCCTGGGCCATTGGTTGACACATAAAAGTAATATTAGGAGGAAGAAACATGGCTCTTATATCATTGTCCCTTAACTGATCCATATCAGGTTGGGATGAGGCACTGCCAAGAATAAAGTGTTTTATTTCCTTTGGAGATTTTTCAATTCTAGAAACTTTTCTACCATAGAAACACGTTTCTTATAAAACCAGTCCTTAAAAATGGTTCCATTCATCCATGCATTTCACTGTTTCCTGTACCAAGCAAGCAGATTATACAGAATGTCTCAATCCCATTAATGGACTTTTCTATGTTTTTAAATGGCAGAAGCTTTTTTGCTTTTCCAATGAGCATGAGTTTGAGCTTATGGCTGCCTTTTACACTGCTGCATGCCAAGATTATAACTCTCACTGTACTACTTTTATAGCCTGGGATCAATTTTTCTTCCCTGAATGCAAGCGTTTTCGAAGGCAGCATTCAAAAATTCAAACCAGACTTGTCACAGCTGCATATTTGATCCCCAGATAAACCCTCCTTTTCAATTAGTCTGTGGAAACTTTCCTTGAATTAAGTCGACAGAGAGTTTTTCGCCACAAACATTTAACTAATGCCGTAACGATTCTTCCACCTGTCAAGCCAGCCATCACTAGCAGTAAATCTAAGCTCCCCTTCTTGAAATTCCTTACAGAATTCAAGGGCATTCTCTGGCAAAATAGGTCGTGAATTGGTCATTCCTTTTTCCCTTTGCTGCCAAAACCACAAATAAAGCGCCTCACGCACCTTCTCCTATTTGCCACCTTTCATATTTCTCCATTCATTTAAACCATCTGTTGGCCTACATACTCTTTTCACACACTAAGACATGATTTCAGACCTCTTCTTCTTCCACCCTAATATGGTAGTTCATCGAACACCTAAATCCATGGCAATTTTATTAACTCTTCCCCCTCTGTCTAGTCTCTGTAAGGCATTTAATTTCATATCCATTGTAACATTAATTCAGGGGCGCAGGATCTTTTTCTGAACTGAGGAGCCAGTTCAAAACTTTAAGAGCCAGCAAGGATCCCACCAACCTGATACCTATAAATAATCGAGTTGCACTATTTACCATTGACCTTGGTATTGCTTTTTTAAATCTTAACATTTGAACCACCCAGAAAAAATGAATTAAACAGATGTAGCAGGACTATTAGCTGCAAACGCTAGTGTCATCTGTATTTTAAAAATTTATAAGATATTGAACACAGGCTTATAGTTCAATCTTACAGGCTAATGACCTAATTGTTGCATAGTCATTTGTGGCAATTGATGTACCTTGTGGTCTTCCTACTAAAAACCCACCAGTCCAGTCCTTACAGGATCAAATTCCTTTACTGCAGGTATTCATATTAAACATCAAAATCCCCAAACCCCATGTGCAACAGCCCTGGAGAGCCATGGTCTACCAAGCGACCACTGCTCAGACCGAAGGCCTGCAGATCACGAGGTGTCATGTGGTCAGCACGACGAATCCTCTCGGCCATTATTCTTGGCTTGCTAGACCGTATACACTTCAACAAATCACACAAAATGTTTATTTCTAATGACAATCTGAAACTGTCTTTATAAGGTTCATCTGACTAAATCCTCACTCACACAATGCTGTAGACTGTAAGAACAATAAACAGTAGCTGTACCAAGATAGGATACCTGACATTGCTTGCCAACTTTAACTATTCAAACAATTTTTGAACTCATACCACAAATTTTGTATGCACTGTGTGTAGTTCCCACTGCTCTCACATTTTGCAAGCTGCATCCTAAAATATTCTGCCATTATTGAAATCTCACCAACACCATTTTCTAGATCAGTTCCAGTTGATCACACAAAGGTACAAAATATAGCTGAGCATGAAAGAGTTCCTGAACCGAAAATCTTTCCTTGAAATATCTGACATTATGATTAATCGACTTTTCTTACTGCAAATCAAGAGTAGAACTATCAGCCGGACCAACGCACTTCAGCTGTATCTCTTGGAAAATGCCACTAATGGAGGCGTTTGTTACAAATTTATCTTTATTTGGGTAGTTTGGAGTATTTTGGGTACATAATTCAAGTGATGCTACTGTAGATACTGCATGTAGTCCAATAGTGCTGAGAAACAGCTGGTCACTCTGAAATAGGACAAAGAAATTCTTAACTATTTTTAAAAAGTCCAGGGAAAAAATGCAGAATGTAAACAAATTTTAAATCGGTAACAGTCACCCTTTTGCTACTGGAGTTGCTTTATCTCTACTCACAATAAAATCTTCGAAGTGCACAATATCACATTTCCAATCAGTCACTAGAGCTGATACACAACCAACTTTGCTTGCCATCCATCTTACACTGTGAAAGTACTGAAATTTCCAAACACTTGTCTCAAAGCTTTCAGCAACCGTTTTCAGTTCTCATGCTCTTGGGAGACGGCAGGTAAAATTTGTGGAGCGACTTCAGCGACGGATCAAGTTCATCAACATAGTCCACATTTTTACAGAACTTAGAATACTTAACTGAAGCCAGTGTGCTATGCAGTGCACAGCAAAAATATGTTTAACTTTTTTCCTAATGTTATGAATTAATCCATTTTGTGCACCAAGCAGAGAAGCAGCACCACCTGTTCCAACACCAACTAGCTCTGAACCAGACCACCATTCCGAAATGCCAAACACTCTGGTTTCCTTTTCTCGTTTCATGTTCGAAGGCTAGTACAGTATTCAACACCCACAAAAACACAACATTTATAAAATATATAAGATATATACAGTAGTCCTATCTGCAAACTACTACGCTTTTTGCCATGTGAGAAAATTGCATGACTTATTGATAGCATGCTTTCATGTAATACTGGGTAATGGCACTAGCAGTGAGAAAACTCTAAACAATGGTCTTCCCCAAGGTTCTGTAGTAGCTCCTCTGCTTTTCAACCTGTACATAGCTGATATGTCTGAAACTTGCTCTAGGAAATTTGGATATGCTGATGATTGGGCTCTGGCAGTACAAGATAAATTCATGGAAAACATGGAAGAAACAGTGACAGCTGATCTTACCACCTTGAGACAGTACTTTCGCAAATGGAGATTACAACTGAATCCAAACAAAACTGAAGTTCCATGTTTTCACCTTAGCAACAAAATGGCCAATTGTGAAATGAAGGTTTAGTTTGAGAACACTTGTCTTGCCCACAACAGACATCCACAATATCTAGGGATTACTCTTGACAGAACTCTGTCCTTCAAGAAACATCTCGAGGAAACAGCTGCTAAGTCATAACTCATAATCAAGGAACACCACCTTACAGAAGCTATGTGGAATCACCTGGAGATCATTAACATCTACCGTACAGTCTTCACCTCTTGGTTTCGTGTACTCTGCTGCAGAATACTGCTCATCGATATGGCTGAACAGCAGTCATACCAAATTAATTGCACTCAACTGAATCACACTATGCATATGATATCAGGGACAATTAGATTTACTCCAACTTTCTGGCTACCAGTTCTATGCCATATTCCACCACCTCACCTCCGTTGGGAAAACGCTCTCCTACGAGATTATAAGAAAATAACTAACAACAGTCAGTTGCCAACCATTCCAAAATGACAAGTATTTCAAGTTCCTTTTCAAGGGCTTTCATGCACCCAGCTGCACTTCCATTGAGTCAACTTAGCCTGTTTTGATTTATCCTCATGCTCTGGTTTCCTTTTTCATTTCATGTTCGAAGGCTAGCACGACAAGGCTTCAGGCCTGGAAGCAAGTATGGATATCCAATGCTCCATCAGAATATCACAATCTACCATGGCTGAAAAACAAACCACAGAGTTTTGAACTTCCAGATAAGACCTGGACAACCATCAACAGGATTCCCACTGGCCATGGCAGATGTGCCGACTCCCTCCATAAATGGGGAATACTTAATTCAGCAGCGTGCAGTTGTGGTGCTGTGAAGCAAACAGTTCGGCACATTATGGAGCAGTGTCCTCTCACCGCCTACCAGGGAAACCCTAGAAACTTTTTTCTGCTCTCATCTTTGTGTGTTGACTATGTAAATAACTTGAACCTGTAAATATTCCAAACTGTATATATTATGTATTACTACTGTATTTATATGTAATGTGATGTGTTAGCCATACGCTAAATAAATAATAAATAGTAGGCCTAAACCCTGCATTTATTAACTCTTGAATAATAACAAAGGACATGCTCAGAACCACTAAACTGTAACTCAGTTCCACAGATTCACTGTACTTTCCATTACATGGATAATGAAATACTGGTAAATACGTCTGAATTCTTCTAGTAAAGACTCTGCTGCCGAAATTTACGAATGTCACCTGCATTACGCGCATCAACTATCCACTATCGATAGTGCTTGAATTCTTCCGCTAAAGACTCTGCTGCCAAAATATACGAGTGTCACCTGCACTACACACATCAACTATCCACTATCGATAGTGCTAAGTCTACATTAAATCAATAAAAGGAACTTCCACTTGTTTGATACTATGTATTTGCTTTAAGCAAATTAATTATTTGTAAAACATGTTTCATTCCGTAGGAACATCTCCAGCTACATAACATTGCTTAGGTGAAATTACACAGAATTTTCTTCTTCTCAAAAAAAAAACATCATAAAATAGTACCTTTGTTGTGCTAAGTCTCCCACTCACAGATATACAGTACATTGATGGTCCTGTGCAAAGAATAAATGTTATTAATGTTATTCATATTTGCAGACGATGTGGAGGAAAAGCTGCAGAAATGGAGTGAAGAGTTTAAGAGATATGATTTAAATATCAACAAGGCTAAGATGGTGGTGGTGAAGTTACAGAGAGATGACAAACAACAAATCAGAATAAATGATGCCAAACTAGACAGTGTTCCAACCTTTATGTACTTGGGTAGTATAGTATCAAAAGACAACCTTGCAAAATATGAGGTGGACAGTCGAATTAGCAAGGCAACACAAATTTATTACCAAGTAAGACAACGGCTGTGGGATAAACAAGTACCACTGAAAGCTACGATGACATTATATAAATCATATTATACACTCATCCTCACGTGTAGCTTGGAAACTACCATGTTAACTAGACAAGAAAACTCAAAACTCCAAGCTGCAGAAATGAAGTTCCTATGCACTGTGATACAAAGACCAGGAAGGACAAGTTCAAGAATGAAAAAGTCTGAGAGGAGGTGGGAACAGGGTGGACAGACCCCGAGGAAAATGGACCAATCTGGTGAAGAAAGATATCGAGGAGAGAGGACAAGATTGGGAGAAGATTATGAGAGAACAGTTGTTCATGGACAAAGATGGAGGGAGTTCGTATACCACATCTGGGCAACTTGAGATGGTCAACAATGATGATGATGATGATGATGATGATGATGATGATGATTATTGACTCTACGTCCCACAAACTACTTTTACAGTTTTTGGAGACGCCGAGGTGTCGGAATTTAGTCCCACAGGAGTTCTTTTACGTGCCAGTAAATCTACAGAGACAAGGCCAACATATTTCACCTTCAAATACCTCAGGATGAGCCAGGATCGATAGTGCTAAGTCTATATTAAATCAATAAAAGGAACTTCCACCTGTTTGATACTATATATTTGCTTTAAACAAATTAATTATTTGTAGAACATGTTTCATTCTGTACGAACATCTTCAGAGCTACATAACATTGCTTAGGTCGGAAGACCAGCGCCTCAACTGTCAGAAAAGTATCTATATTATCTTAGGACTCGCTTGTTTACCTTTGAGAATATTGTGGCATGGTTTTAAGCTTATTTGGTAACATCATATGTCATGGAGCTTTCGTTGCAGATTGATGTATAAGGAGAAGAAAGAAAGTATGAAAAAGTGATTGTTTTTATTTGAGCGGGGGGGAGGGGGGGAGGAGGGGCCGCCGACGACGACTTCTGCAGCCCTGCATCAATTTGTTTTCTTTCGTTTTTGTTTAATATTTTCAATTGCACAGACAACACTTGTAAGACTGTATGTAAACTGAGAAACTGTGCTGACAATGAACTCAAAGTTTAGCTTACAATAGGGAACAAAAAAAAATCAAAAAGTCTTTAGTCAAGCCCGCTAATGGCCAAAAATAATAGAAAGGAATGTGAATGTTGATTGACAAGGGCTACCTACCTTTCACCAGCAACTTCTAAAATTCATAATGGGGTAGACTGCAATATCCACAAAAAGAACAGAACTTGTCACCAATTTCCACAGACAGCTGCACGAATGAATGTCACAAAGCCAAAGGGATACAAATTGTACACTTTAACTAATCTCAACACGAAACCATGCAGATATTCAGACGCATAAATATGTACAGTGTTTTTAGTTACAATAATACAGTTAGTTACAGTACTGTCATTAAAAAAATACTTACACTGTTTGCAATGTTTACGCAACGATAGAAATAACAGTACTACATTTTTAGAAAAAAAAGATAGCCTATCTATATTTTTATTAACAGACCATATTATTTCAGTGATAATGTTCTGCTTGACCAGCAAAAATCATTTAGCAATGAAAAAAGGAAAAAAAATAGTGCTTGTCAAGTTGCTGAGTTACACATAATGTTGAGTTATTGGGATTCTATTGTATTTCAGTGAAATTTATTTTCATCAAATGACTGTTGCACTAGGAAGATTTGGCTACTGTACATAACTTATCAACCAGATTATTTTTGAAAAAATGTCTTTAAATTTGCATTTAGATCTCTTAAGATTTAGGTAAAGAAATAAATAAATGCAAGGTACACATCTTGATTTGGAAAAAGAAATGTTTGTTCTACATCTATATATATAAAATAAGAGTTTTGTCTGTACATTGCTCAGAATTTGAAAATAATGGTATTTCTGTATCGGCCATGTCCACAGTAACAAGAAAATGCACTTTTCACTTTTCCGTAATGTCTGTCTGTCTGTCTGTCTGTCTGTCTGTCTGTCTGTCTGTATGTATGTATGTACACGCATCACGAGAAAACGGTTGAAGAGAATTTAATGAAAATCGGTGTATGAAGTCGGGGGATGAGCCTCTACAATCTAGGCTATAAATCATTTTACTCACGCTGAGTGAAATGGTAGTTTAGGGGAAGGCCTAAAATTGAATTCTCAACTATTTATGTTATTAGTGGTCTAATGAAAATCGGTATGTGAAGTCGGGGGATGAGCCGCTATAATCTAGGCTATAAATCATTTTACTCACGCTGAGTGAAAGGTAGTTTAGGGGAAGGCCTAAAATTGAATTCTCAACTATTTATATTATTAGTGGTCGTATTTTAAAGAAAATGGGTATGCAAAGTTGGGAAATAAATTGCTACAATCTAGGCTGTCAATAATTATATTCACGCAGAGAAAAATGGTAGTTTAGGGGAAGGCCTAAAATTTAATTCTCAAATATTGTTGTTATTAGTAGTCCTATCTTGATGAAAATCGGTATGCAAAGTCAGGAAATAAGTCGCTGTAGTCTAGGCTGTAAATTATTTTATTCACGCTGAGTGAAATGGTAGTTTAGGGGAAGGCCTAAAATGTAATTCTCAAATATTTCTTATTAGAAGTGTAGTCGATGAATGCTAGATAACTAAGGTTATATAGCATTAAATTTCCTATTATTCATGTCTTATACATTGTTACCGTACTGGCTATGATCACCAAGATATTCATGAATTTGAATTTTTGTTACTAAGTCCATATCAGCGCCAAGTAACGAGAAAATGGGTAAACAGTATTTAATGAAAATCGGTATGTAAAGTCGGAGAATAAGAAACTACAGTTTACGGTATAAAATATTTTACAAATCACAGAGTTGAAAGAAAACTAAATGTGTACGCCTACAATATAGAAAGCTCATAACACTGATCAACAATAACATTACATTGACCATTGTTTGTCGTGATGTGCTTTGTGTCTTCTGTTGCCCCTCATCTCTGGTAGATAGGATTACTGCTGCGTACAGAGTATTTTTTATTTGATTTCCGTCGCACCGACATAGATAGGTTTTACGGCGACGATGGAATAGGAAAGGGCTAGGAGTGACTTAGGCCTTAATTAAGGTACAGGCCCAACATTTGACTGGTGTGAAAGTGGGAAACCACGGTATACCATCTTCAGCGCTGCCGACAATGGGGTTCGAATCCACTATCTCTCGGATGCAAGCTCACAGCTGCGCACCGCTAACCACACGGTCAACTCGCCCAGTCGGACAGAGTGTAACAGCCTGCCTGAATATTGATGGGAAGTAGCTGGTAAGTTAGATAACTTTCTTCTTTAGCTTGCCATTCCCCTGGTTTATCAATTTTCTGATACTACTGGTACGTAACACACTGGATCATCATAGCATTCGGGCTATTCAATCCCTACTCTGAGGTACTGATTGGAATGAACAGTGTGCATATTTAGCGGAATAATGACAGATGAGTGTTCATGGCAATCTGCGGCCTGGTCATCCCAGCTCTGGAACTTTGGACTATTAAATTGGCACCGCAATCTAACCGCAGCACTGTTCGTTAAAAGTGATAAAACGTGCGGCTTTCCATTTTATATGATAGCATTGCTTTTAATCGCTACATTCATACTTACGTTTTTGTAATGACTTATGTTGATTTCAGTTAGGAAAACCACAAAGTCAGTCTTTCTGAGAATCCCGTAGCAAAGCACGGGTACATCAGCTAGTCTATAAATAAAAGTAAATATTCTCAGTATAATTTAAGGGTTTTTTTTTTTTGTTTCACAGCCAAGGTAGGCTTAGTGCATAGGAAATCACTCTCGAGAATAATGCTTGCCGCAAAAAATCCCGCTAAACATAAAGCTTGAGAAGAACAGGGCTGCTGAAGAAAATTCTGCTCGATCTGGGTTTTTGTTTGGTCAGGGAGCTGGGCTGTGCACCTTGTTTTATCCTCTCTGCTCTAATTGTATCTCTTATGTTTTGTCTCATAAGTCTGTCTATAAGTTTGGCTAATACATAAGCTAGTGTGCGTGTTCTTGTTTGTGTACATTGGGTTCAGGACTGCCGACAATGGAGTTCAGAACCACGATCTCTTTAATAGAAACTCACAGCTACATGACCTGTACTAAATACTCATACAATGATGTTTTTCAATGTAGAGTTCATTGTTGAGCTTACTATTTGTTGTATGAGTTCCAGTGATGTGATGCAATTTACAGTTTTGTCATGTTCACATCTGAGTTGATCATGTTCACGGTCAATTATATTTCTCAGATTGCATTTAGAGTGATTATATTAAAGAACAAGTTTGTTTAGTATTACTTTGGTTTCATGGGTTGTGAATACAATGTTAATGAGGTCAACTGTTCTTAGATGACAGTTGGTGGTGGTGGTGGTGGTAGTAGTAGTAGTAGTAGTAGTAGTAGTAGTAGTAGTAGTAGTAGTAGTAGCAGTAGTAGATGTAGATTTTACTGCTGCTACTGCTGCTGCTGCTGTTGTTCAGTTTTGTCTGTTGTTTCTGTGAATTTTATTTTGTTGTTGTCCAATCAATGATTTATAACTGTAGGAAACAATTCTGGCTGTACATTATAAAGAATTGAATGTGTCCATATAGGAATTTAGCACTGATTTTGTACTCCTTTTGTGTAAGTGACTGTTTCTTTGTTATATAATACACAGACTCATACTTGTGTTTTAAGTAGAGTTGTTACTTATGCTTATTTATTTCTAAATGTTAGTGTTTCTTGTCATTGTAGGCATGGTGGTTTGTTATATTTCAAGTGTTTGGCTATACTTCAGTCTTATTAAAATTCTAACCACGACATCCACTAGGTTGTGCTCATAATTTTACAGAATTAAACCAACTTGCAAAGAACTGCTTTCTCCATCAAGGGGAAGGGGTACTGATAATCCAGAAAGGCTGACAAGTGTTAAGCAGGGTTCTAGGAGGCTGAAACGATATGCTTAATAATAATAATAATAATAATAATAATAATAATAATAATAATAATAATAATAATAATAATAATGTAACAGAATATTCAGTGCAATGATTATTAACTCTGCTCATAGGTTTAAAGTGTTAATAAAAAAATTAATGACTACTTGTAAAACAGCATACAAGAGATATCCCAAATAGAGTACTGAAGAAAATAACTTTTCATGTCCTAGTGATAGCACTGCCAGTGTTTTGTACCAGGCTGCAACCAACTTCACAACTGAGTGAAACAGAAGAAAAACACACATATATGACAGAGACAGAGAGAGAGAGAGAGAGAGAGAGTGGAAACCTACTGGAAGTTGACTTTGTCCACTTGGAACTTAGTTTCGAAGATTCCTGAAGTTAGGACTCGACACCTCAGAATATCCTACAAGAAAAACACAAAAAAATATCAATACAACATAGTGTATTCTGTTCATTTTAAAAGTCCAATTACCCTCTTTAACACATAATGTACTCCACTTCAATGCAGTACCATAGCCAAATCAATACAGCCAAGATGTGACCAACATTTCAAACAATAACCCTCTCAGACCCTAAGACACAATTTAAAAATTTTAAAAATCTATTCTTTTTAGGCTGTAAAAGAATGAAAAATTACAAGAAAAACATAAAAACGAGAACCTTTTTAACACAAATTTACAGCCTAAACACTCAGTGATGAGGGTCATAACAGTTAGTTTACCTCATTTTTTTCTCCAACTTGCTGTACATCATATTAACAGACATAGGACTTATGGCGACTATATGATAGGAAAGGCTATAAGTGAGATGGAAGCGGCCATGGCCTTAATTAACGTGCAGTCCCAGTATCTGCCTGGTGTGAAAGTGGGAAACCACGGAAAACAAACCATCTTTAGGGCTGCTGACAGTGGGGTTCGAACTACTATCTCGCGAATGCAAGCTCACAGCTGCGCACCCCTAACCGCATGGCCATCTTGCTCTGTTTACCTTAATTCTTAGCTATTATAATAAGCTAATTTCAACTGTAATGACAGAATATTTGAACTATTAAATGACACATATTGCTTCAACCCTCAAGTTTCACACTTCCTGCGCAGTAGGTCATCACGACAGCAGCCTGGGTCATTGCTTTGGTCACGGATGGAATGGCCAACACAGCGACCAGCAGGATGGCTAATGTTAACATCAGTCTGGAAATGGAGCTTTAGCATATTTTTACTGAAGAAAACACAAATTCAAGAAAAGTTATTGGGGACATCCACCATTAAGCTATAGATCATCAATAGGAATGTTTGGTACCGTACATTTTTTTTTATTTTTTTTTTCAGAACTGAGGACATTACAATCCGCAAAATACAAATGCATGCAGTTTTTTTTTTTTTGGGATACTTTTAATCCAATTTTGCACATATACGTTAAATGATGGAGGAAGCTACAACCACCTATGATAATTATTTCACATTTGGGTTGTGATTCCATGGGAAAAATAACACCTAAAAGCACCTTTTTAAACTTTGAATAAACAAATCTCTTGAAAATAAAAACATTCTGTAACACCTCTGCTTATTACATTTTAGTTTGTAATTTAAAATAATGGAATACATTTTAGGTTGTTGTGTAAAAAGAAGCAGAAACTTTTTTCTCATCCTCTGAGACTTTTCTTGTAATTC
Organism: Anabrus simplex; assembly: GCF_040414725.1. Classification (NCBI taxonomy): domain Eukaryota; kingdom Metazoa; phylum Arthropoda; class Insecta; order Orthoptera; family Tettigoniidae; genus Anabrus; species Anabrus simplex. The sequence goes on along the minus strand of NC_090270.1, from coordinate 206,609,463 downwards.
TCGTGCTTCCCTTGCTTCGACCACTTCCTTCAACACTAGATCGACTAGATCATCAATCCTACTTTTCTTGGTATGAGATTGGTTTAAACACAAATAGGGCCTTCTACGTGCCTGTCCTCAGATCTGTTCTGTGTATCCCTGCTGATATATTTGATCAGTTTCATTCATAGACGTCTGATTGTTTAAAAAGGTCAATCATTGTAATAAACATATGATGACTTCCTTGCACCTGCAGAACCACTTTTAATGTTCTTAAGATGCCTCTTCTCTCTTGTGAAACTACTATGCATGTGTTTTCATATTATTATTATTATTATTATTATTATTAGCGTATTCTCCCAATAATGGAAGACGTTAAGCAAACAACTCAATCAAGCTTTCTTTGGGTTCTTCTTGTTCTTCCAATAGGCTTTCATTCTCTCTGAGAAGGCTTGTTTACGTTCTTCCGACCATTTCGGTCTGCACTGTTTTTGCTTTGGTTGCTCTGATGTAACTTCCCACTTGTTGACTTTGTGTCTGAAGGTGTCTCTTTCTAAAATGTCTGTTGCACATATGTTTGCGTTTTTGGGGTCCTTTCGAAGTTCGTCCAGCCAAGGTGTTGATTTCTTAAGTGAGCTAACATAATTTAATATTCTTTTTGACAGTCGATTTTCTGGTAATCTTGTGAGGTGTCCAAAGAATTTCATTCGTCTTTTCTTAACGTCAATTTCAATGTTTGAAACTTTTTCTGTTGTTTTGATTGATTGTAGCCTGTAACCATCTTGGGTATATCTTGCTCCTAGGATTTTCCTGATGATCTTCCTTGCTTTTTTATTTCTTCTAAATCTTGTTTACTGTTAAGTGACAATGTTTCACTTGCTTAAAGGACTGTTGGCTTTATGACTGTGTTGTAATGCCGAATTTTTGTCTGTCTTGACATGCATTTTTTATTGTAGATGTCTTGAACTAACCCTAATGCCTTCTTGACTTTTTGGAGACGGTTTTGCTGTGAGTTTTTTGTTTTTTTTTTTTTTTTTTTTTTTTTTTTTTAAAGGAATTAACTGAACCAAAGTATTTCATATTTTAGATATTTGGCAATGGAATGTACAATTGCAGATCTTCGCCATGCATTTCAACTGGGTGAAACGACTCTGAGAGATAGAGAAGAGTGTGGCAAGCAATCTGGATAAATTTAAAATACACTTCCTTTAAATGAAACCTACAAGAGAGTGGTGGTTAGAAATAGCTGAATGTTTTGACACAACAACAAATTTTCCTAACTGTGTCATATTTCGATGGAAAATACATACACATACGAAAGCTAAAATACAGTGGCTAACTTTATTATAATTAAGTAGTGTACAGAGAAGGAAGTGAATGCTCTCTCGTATGTAATAGGTGGTGGTGGCAGACGGTGCTAGTGTTGCTTTGGCTACACCTCGCTGCTCATGTTAATATAATAAGCGGATGTGGCAAAATAAACGTGATGTTATAGACATTGATTCCCGTACACCAAGAAAAACTGTAAGACTTCCATTTGACATCATGACCTTTGAGTTATTTCCTTTCATGTACTATATACTGTATGTACATTCCAGGAATATTTGAATAGAGTGAAGCGTGAACCCTGAAGAAATGCGATGAGAGAAGAATAACTACAGCTGAAATGAAATGGAACTTCGTAAAGCTAACAAAGACATAATTTGCAGTTCCAGAACCTCTAAATTAAACTGCTTCCAAAAAATCACAATGAATCGAGGAATAGTCCCTTGAGCTCCCATCATTAATCTTATCATTTTCATATCGTCCTTCAATATAATTTATCTTTACCGGTATAATAAATTATGATTAGTTCATAGATAAACTTTATTTCTCCATCAATGTCTTAGGCTAGTTTGTGGAGATTCAAAACGAACTATGGGGTATATTAGATATATCCCACACCCTCCGATTCCTTGTAGGCTCTGATGTCAATTCACCTACTGCTACCGTTATCGGCAAGTCCGGATACCTCTTCGGCGATCCTATAATTTTTCTTTCTGTTTGCATTCTACACAATTACATGTGGCATCGTGATGGTTTTTAAGCAGATTCAGAAAGGATTAAATTCAGGAACTGACTATCTAACCTTCCAGAATTTTGGAGCAAAACTGAATAGAAATTTATTTTCTGTTACAGATTATTTTCTAGGTGAGGGTAGTGTTCTATGGCAAGATGAATGTGTATGAGAAATGAAACAAACAAAATAGGCAATATACAAACATAGTTTTTCCTTATTATCTCTAATATATATGAATATCTCACAACCAAGGGCTGCAACTCCTTTGTGATTATTGGAACATCAACAGAAAGACCAAAGCCTACACTAACATGTGGTACCGGAATATACTGTACTAGTTTCCTTACCTGTTCTGTAGGGGAGTAGTTTGGTTGTTTTATTATATGTACTTTGTCTAGGAAGCTGAAACAAAAAAGGGGAAAGGGAACATTAATTACTACATCTTAAATAATAGTAACAACAACAACAACAACAACAACAATAATAATAATAATAATAATAATAATAATAATAATAATAATAATAATAATATGCTCTTACACATCCCCTCCATAAATAATAATAAACATCCTCTCCATAAAAATGCAATAAAGCAGATGTGAACAACTACAGAGGTATATCTTTTCATTCAGTTGGCAATAAAATCTTGACAAAAGCACTTCAAAGTCACACTGAACCTATTGCTGATCCACAGATAGGTGAATATTAAGCCGGCTTCCGTAACATCTGATTCTGCAAAGAACAATTTCTTTTCATTAACGGGAATCATCAAAATCTATCCCTTTGCACCAAACCACTTATACTGACTCCTGTTAATTTCAAGAAGGCCTACGCCTCATTCGCCTCATTCACTCTTCTAAGATATCAAGAAGATGGGCATAGACAACAAGATTTATTCCATCAGCAAACAAACTCTAAAGAACACCTACCCAGAAGTGTAATTCATGGGGGATATCTGTAGATCCTATGTTGGCTGAAAGAGTATGATTTCTGGTCAGGCAATTACAGAATTATGAACACAAAAACAAGTAGGGGTAATGCTGATGTAATCGTGGAATAAGAAAATAGGGCAACTGGTAATTTACTACGGCCAGCATATTGTTGTAAAGACAGACAAAAGATGAAGAAAATTAAAGATTACATGGAAAGATAAGATAATTTAATATAAAAGGAAGTGAAAATACAAATTGTGATGTTTGAGCACTTCATTGTGGATTTTGTCCAGTTCTAGAGTCGTGTCCCTGCATAGCGCGGCACTACGCAATTGCCACTCCATAAAAGGCATGGTATTGGAATGTGAAGCACTAGAGGCAAATGACAGGTGATGAGCCTCTGCTTCGCACTTGACAGGCAGAAATGCTCTGAGATGGACATATCGGCGAAATGTGAGGCAATGTGATCTGCAATGACTGAAGGAATCTTAACTATATCTCAGTTAGTGGAGATTTGGAGATTGAGAGAATGTTCTATACCCCAACAATACGGTGGACTTTAGTCCACACTTGTGATGACAGTATGTACCATCATGGATGACACTTTTCCCAAGTACCGTAGCTTTCTTATTCTCTCGAATCAAGAAAGGGGTATTAGCGCGCAGGCGCTTGAACACAATATGGTTGACCATCATAGAATTCCGACGATAACGCCTAAAAGTTCGTCGGCGATCACGTATGGCTGCTGCAATTTCGTCAGTCCACCATGGGACTTGTTTCCGGCGAGGGATACCGGATGAGGAAGGTATTGCACCCTCAGCAGCAGCCAGAATACCACTGGTAATGGAAGAAACGTGGGCATCACATCAACATACCCCAGCACTTCTTCGGCCGCCACGCTGAGTGGCTCAGACTGTTGAGGCACTGGCTTTCTGACCCCAACTTGGCAGATTCGATCCTGGCTCAGTCCGATGGTGTTTGAAGGTGCTCAGATACGTCAGCCTCGTGTCGGTAGATTTACTGGCACGTAAAAACTCCTATGGGACTAAATTCAGACACCTCAGCGTCTTCGAACATCGTAAAAGTAGTTAGTGGGACGTAAAGCCAATAATGCCACCATTATTATTATTATTATTATTATTATTATATTATTATTATTATTATTATTATTATTATTATTATTATTATTATTATTATTATTATTATTATTATTATTTCTTCGGCCATCACTGCGCGTTCTGTAAACTGTGTCCAATTTCTCGACGAAGTAATAAGGACTTCGGTACTTCGGGCTGTCTCTGATTCAAGAGCGTGAGAAATATTGGGAAATAGCCACTATTACAGAGGTCATCGTGTACTTGCCTCCGTAACAGGGGAAGTAGCGCACGGGTGCTCAAGGTGACATCCAGGTGGGAGAGAGCGACATGTGCACTACCGAAGTGAGTATGTCCCCCTATGTTGAGCACACGAAGATAAAAATGGTTGATCGATCGTTCAAGCTCCCCACTAGCGCAGGAAGACGGACATCTCTCGAGGGTGTTACGGGCGTTCACGTCTCCAAGCAAAAGGAGGGGATGGGGTAAGTGGGCGATCAAGTCTTGGAAGTTCGTGGAAGTTAAGACTGTAGTATGGTGGAAAGTACACGCTGCACACAGTTTTCATTACAGGTAACGGAGCGCGAACTGTAGCTGCGTCCAACTGCGTTAGTAGCGGCACATCCTCACTGAAGATGTCAGAACGGGCTAGGGGAGAGACTCCCCCAGTCATCGAGCCTTCCACAGCTACTCGGCCCATGGAATGGAGACTACATTCTCTCGTAATCGTGTCGTGCCCAGGCCTCAGACTAGATTCCTGTAGAAAAGACTATGACGGCCGCATTACGGATATCAATTGATGTAACTTAGCCAGGCAAAGTCGGCGATGACTCAATTTGTGGCTTCCCAGGAAGTACGGATACCTTCCTGGTTTCTCATGTTACTTCGATTACCACAACTTGTTGCTGGCTACCCTTGACTTTCGATACTTGTGCTATACTAGTGACAGGAGCTCTCTGGTTTGATCCGTACCTGAGCGACCCTTTCAGCGAAGGAGACTGACAACTTCGGAGCAGCCACGGATTGAAACTTTCTTCGGGCACCTGGATAAGATAGCTTATCCGGAGTTTTGATCTCCTGGATCATCTTCTCCTGCTTGAATGTGGGACACTCCTCGGAGCATGCACACCTGGACAGATGACGCACACAGGTGGTAGCGTGCAGTCAACACCAGCATGTTCACCTTTATATCGCAATGAGGTGTGACCAAACGTCCGACAGTTGTAACACCTCATTGGAGCTGGAATGTATCGCCAAACAATCAGTCGGCATACTGCAACCTTTATTCGTTCAGGCACGGTCTCAGCATCGAAAGTCAGGATAAAGCGCCAGTATCGAGCAGATTATCACCGACACGCGTCTTTAACCTCTTCATGTCGGTTACACCCCGACGTGCTAGGTTTCGGAACATGTTATCATCAGAAGCCTTAACCAAATCCCTGTGGAAGATAACTCCCTTGCAGGATTTGACGGTTTGGTGCTTCTTGATGTTGACCGTTGCCTTTCCGAACATTTTGGCCTTGAGTAGCCGCCTGGACTGTTCTGCCGGTGATGTCTTAATAAGTACGGATCCGTCACACAGCGTCCGCACCTCGTCGACTTCGCCAGCAACAATTTCTTCTACGGCATTGTTAATCAGAGAAAGGAAGCTCTTTCCTTCGACCCTGGATGCTTCCAGGAATCGAGGTAGACGTTCGTCACTTATGTAATCAATAGGCGATGGAATAACTTACAGTGGCTCAAGAAAGTATTGGTCTGTCCATAGCCGTGGTATGAACGGAACAGTATAGTACAAATATGGTGTATATAATGAAATTAGATGTATGTAATATGCAGGACAGTCAAGTATATCAGCAAGTTGAATATGGAGCCAAGGAGATTCACGCTGTTTGCAAACGGACGAGTAATACAACAGCGTGTGTCATTACACGCCAAACAGGTATTCGTTTAGTAAACAATATCATCGTGACATCGTGCTGTCTGCCGCAATTCAGGTTCAGTGTGTCTGTGCTGACACGTTGGAAGGTAATATTCAGCACTGTTTCCGTGTTCAGCTAGCAATGAGATAGAAAATGAAAGAAACAACTGTGGAAGAAAGGAGGATTGCAGTGCGACTATTTAAAAAATGTAAATCTTTCAAGGACACACGTGAAATTATTGAAAGAGCTGTTACAACTGTTAAAACGATTGTGTACAGGTAAAAAGGCGAACAAAGACAATAGAAAATAAACCAAGAAGTGGCCGCCGCTCAAAGTTATCAGTACAAGACAAACAGCAAATTGTGCGTAAAGTGGTCCAAAATCCTCATCTAAATGCGCCGAAGATAGCAGCAGCGTTACAACAAGATGTAGGAGTGCAAGTGTCATCTGAAACCATTCTAAATGTGCTACGTGAAAGAGAATATGCGGGCAGAACAGCCCATAGAAAGCCGTTACATCAGTAAGGCTAATAGGAAGAAGAGTCTTGCGTACGCTAAAGAGTACAGAAATGACAACTGTGAGGATTGGAAGACAGTCGTTTTTACCGATGGGAGTAAATTTACCCTCTTCAGGTCAGACAGACGAGTAATGTGGAGGAAGACGAATTCTGAACTTGAAGAGAAGAACCTGACAGCTACTGTGAAACATGGAGGTGGTTCGCTGATTGTGTGGGGTTGCATGAGTGCGAATGGTGCCGGCGAATTAGCCGTTATTGAAGGGGACTATGGATCACAAAGCATACATTAACATCCGCAAGACACATCTACCATCAAGTGTACCAAAAAATGGGACTCTCAGCAAAGTACACGTTTACGCAAGATAACGACCCCAAACACACAGCCCTGAACGCGAGTTATGGCTGTTATATAATAGCCCGCGTAGGACGGAAACTCCACCACAATCTCCCAACATCAAGCCCATCGAGAATTTCTGGCACTATTTGGAGCAAAACGTGAGAAAACATGCAATATCAAACAAAGCTGACCTGAAAGAATCCTTACCCACCGAATGGAAGAACATACTAAAGGAAACTACGGAAACCTTCGTACGACCTATGCCAAATAGGATAGCTGAGATTATAAGGAGGAAAGGAGGGCCTACCAAGTACTGAAACGTTTACGAATGATCAACAAACTGCGTTATGTTAATTTAGACCAATAATTTTTTGGTATCAAGTGAAAATGAGTGCTTTAATTTATAGTTTTTAGTTGTATGGACATGGAAGAATTATGTTTTTTTACATGTACATATTACTCAAGGTGATAAATAATCAAGGATTCTAGTATATGTAGAGCCTCCGTGGCTCAGACGGCAGCGGGTCGGCCTCTCACCGCTGGATACCGTGGTTCAAATCCCGTTGACTCCATGTGAGATTTGTGCTGGACAAAGCGGAGGCGGGACAGGTTTTTTTCCGGGTACTCCGGTTTTCCCTGTCATCTTTCATTCCAGCAACACTCTCCATCATCATTTCATAGCATTTATCACTCAATAAATCACCTTGGGAGTAGCGAACCCCACTGTAATAACAGCCTATATATGTTTCATTCATTCCATCCCTGACCTGGTCAATGACTGGAAAACAGGTTGTAGGTTTTCATTTTCTAGTATATGTCAATTGTTATCATCATTCCCTTCGATTCCTCGTCCTTACATGTAGTATATCTCGATAGACCAATACTTTTGAGTCACTGTATATCGTTTTCTTTACTTATGTAATCAATAGGCGCTGGAGTATATCGTTTCCTTTTCTTACGTTTTGTAGACGCTGTTTTCTGAAGGGTGTCACCCTTAGAAGGTAAACAAGAGGGTTAAACGTCGTAATATGCTAACTGACTGAAATTAGGAGTATCTAATGTATGTAGGCCCATCAAAAAACTGGTTAACAACAGACAAGCACACTCTTTCAGTTTCTGGTGATCCGGAAGTAGGGGAAGGGAGGGTGTGTCAACTCCTTAGTCCCGTTTCCTGGTACGGGGTCATGGATGAGACGTGATAAAAATGTGGGTATATCTTACGGCCGGATGACCTTCCTGACGCCAACCTCAGTTAAGGAGCTAATGAAGATTAAATGAATGATGGTGAACGAATGAAATTGGGTAAGGTGATAGAAGGAATTGGCTGTGACTTATAATAGGAACTATCACGACATTTGCCTGGAAAACAGAAAACCAGTCTCAAGACAACCGACAATGGGGTTCGAACGCACTCATCTCCCGAACGCAAAACTTGACTCCATAGCCGTAGCGCGTTAACTTATCATGGAGTAATTATTCCTATTTTGTGCTTCACGTATCCGAGTTGCCGTCTCGTGGATGTCGAACCACTCTCTGAGGACTCGTGCCTGGAATAATCTCCGCCCACGTTCACTTTTATCTTTCCATCTATGATCGGTGGTATCAGGTTGCATTTATTATTTCGAAAGTTGATGAAAAACGAGCAATAATAATTGCGTTAGATTATTCTTTTATCAAAGTACTAGTAACATATATACTCACAGGAAAATGTATGGCTATGGTTTACGAACCAGAAAACATTACTATAGCCTACATTTAGCATTTTTTTAGACCTGGCCAGGAAAACGGAGGGGTACTCATTCAGCTCGAACTCTTCGGGGCCATCCCTCACAATCCGTAGAACTTGCACATTTACAATGAACGCTCTCTATTATCAATGTTAAGCAGGCACTTAAAAGTTTCACTAGAAAACTTTCTCACGTTTAACCACGTAGTTCATAGTACTATTCATAGAGCACGCTGTACTATATTTTGTGACTATAAAAGGAATGTGGTTTAACGCCGATCGAAGATTTAGAACGATCTGTTTTATGGTCGCCCGATGCTAAATGCGGCTGATTAATAGCACGCGCTACCTACCACTTACCTACCCCTATGGAGAGCGCAGTGTTATTGCGTAGTCGCCCCTCGGTGCTTACGTCACAACCACCCCCGCGCACGACCTTGGCTCTGTTGCTCCCTCCCCAACCCCCTCCCGCAGCATCGGCCCATGAATGTCCTTATGTTTATTTTCCACGCTGCTGCCATTTTTAGTGTGGATGCGATCTATAAATAGAAGTCCTAGTCTTAGGTTCAGTCGGCACGGCACGGAATCAAGTAAGACCATAAAATCGGCACGGTGCGGAGCACAATACCACGACTCAGCACGGCTAGGTCCTTGCAACAGTGTTACAAACATTTCAGAATGTTCAATCCTGAAACGAAGGAAAGAAAGAAAGGAGGAAAAAGAAAAAAGAGTCCTTTATCAACGAATATACATCGTGTTCCTTAGTCATGAACGGTTAAATCCTCGTGACCAAGAACAGAATAATTTATATCACGTATCTGAAACGAACCACGTGCTACTTGTGCCACTATATTAATTCATATTTTCCCCACTTAGGGGAGATGGTTGGATTCATGCACATTATGTCGGCAAAGGGAAGATGGTTGGTTGACTTCATACATATTATGTAGGCACTTGCAACAGTTGCGTTACTTTGTAGCTATCTGATAAGTATAAATAGAGTCAGCTCATCGTCACAGGTGTATTTGGACTGTCCTCACGACCGTCCAGATCTACATATTCATGGTAACAGAAAACGGTAGTGACCAGATTATCCTCAATAAACGGACACACGTCGCAATCCGAAACATTCTCATACGCGCACCATACACTTTCGATTCCTAATGCAGCGCACTTATAATGAAAAGTTGTTCAGTTGCTTATCCTAAAACTGAGCAATAGTATGTTATTTCTTCTTCACTACGGTTTATTTCTTATTTATCATCTTCAATATATACTAAATATTCACAGCTAACTTTGAAGTCAACTTAGCTCTTCAATATTTATGCCATATTCATTGGACATCACGTCGGGAATCTAAACACGTATTTCACGAAATAAGAATGTTCTTAAAACTACGAAACTGTTCCCTGCAACGCCATTCATATAGGCGGAGCATCTTGTCTTTGCACGTGAACATAGACATAGTTCATTCGATAAGCCATCGTACTCACTCGACTATATGGGAGCTCTAAATAAATAGTACGTCGCATTCATTTTTATGTTATTGCTTTTATACAGTTCTGAAGAGTATGTAATCAAATTAAAGCGTCTATCATGTAACAGAGTAGAATCAACAGTATTCGGACACTTCAGCAATTTCAATTTAAAAAGGTAATAATACTTCCGCTCCTGTGGGTAGAAGTGAAATTCGGCATGTCAGGTGCATTAATGAGCTTACTTCCTAAAACAAGCGAGATTTGTTTACTAATCACCAAATGAAGCAGGTGGCCTGTTCCACGTTCCGAAAGGATTTTTCTTTCAATTTGCTTTACGTCGCACCAACACACACAGGTCTTACGGCAACGATGTGATAGTAAAGGCCTAGGAGTGGAAAGGAAGCGGCTGTGGCCTTAAGGTACATCCCCAGCATTTGCCTGATAGCAAAATGGGAAAACACAGAAAGCTATCTTCAGGGCTGCCGATAGTGGGGTTCAAACCCATTATCTCCTGGATAAAAACTCATAGCTGTGCGTCCCTAACCCCCACGGCCAACTCGCCCGGTGCTCCAAAAGTATTCGGACACTTAATGGAGAGAAACAAATGAGCGCGTTGTGCCATAATTCCCGTGTTTCAGAACCATACTGAGTGCCTCAGGAGTACAGTCACACTCACAATGAATGTGTTACACCTTGTACGAACCGATATTTGATTGGAAATGAACATCCCCTCTAAATGATAATTTCCGATAACATTGCTTAGTTAATTCACTACATATCCAGCCTTTAGGGACTATGAAGATGCGCGTCATTTCTATGATTATCTATATAGTGTTACTCACAAAAGTATGCGTGCACTAGAGGTATTTATAAATGAAAGGAGATTTAATGTTTCAATTGTGGCTTTATTTATGAAAATGAAAAGGAATACAGGTTGTACAAATTATGAACTTAAGTCATTTCTGACCTTTACATACGACAATGGTAAGAAATATCAGAAAATCATAATACAGTGGCCACGATCGTATTTGTACCCATTACAAGTATTCGTACGCAGCACAAAAGCATGCATACAAAACGAATATTCTACAAATTAGTACATGGTAGGATAACCTTTCTGTTGTATTACACTTTGTAGCTGTTCAGGCATTGATTTTACCAACTTGCTTGTTATTGATGGTGAAATTGCATGACATTCTTCTTGAAGTTTTTCAAGATCTGTAGCATTTTGAATGTCATGTTTCGAAGTTGTTTTCCAAGGTGAGACCACAAATTTTGCACAGGGAAACAACCTTTCAAGTACGTACAACAGTGTATAGTGAAGAGAACACTTACATTCAGCATTATTTATGTCTGATTTCTCTAATTTTGACATGCATATTTTCTGAGCAACAAAGAACTGTTTCCCACATCACATAAAATGCTGTATGGAATCTTTCACAAGTAAAGAGGCTGTATGCCACACCAATCCAACTGTAAATACAACTACCTCAGATGGCAAAGGTAATTTACTCATATCCAGTTCCCTAACAAAATCATATGAATCCACCGTAAGTTCCTTACTTAGGTAAAGCCACTACATATATCACAATCGTATTTAACCTTTTTTAAAAACCTTTCTAGTTTACTAGTTAATAATTACAAATTAGATTCAGTTAGGTACGAGGATGCGGTAAAAACACTAAATCACATTTCCGAAGAGCGGTGTATGTGGGGACTCAATCTATATATAATAACAGTGGCGGCCGGTCAGTACGTGCTACCGGGCTCCAGCACGTAGCTTGGAACTGTAAGGAATATTATTTATGTACAGTACAATTATCCTGGTGCCTTTTCGTTGTTTTGAGTACGATATGAATTTGTGTTTTGTGAAAATCAGGACGAGATCTGTCGAACACCTAGCGCCGTTCTCCCGGGGAACAAGGCTCGTGCTCATGTGAAGTGAGCCCTTGCCTGTAGCCTGAAGGAAGCAATACGCAGGCGCAGCCAAGCTTGCAACACTCCCCCTAGCCGGCGGAGTATACCGTAAACCGGGATCAACTTTCACTGATCCCGTTTATAGTTACTTCCTCTCCCGCAAGGGGGTAGAATTACTCGATGTCTCCTGCTACCCGGAGCGCAGCGAGGGATCCAGTCGGCCGTGCTTATGTTGAACGTGGTAAGCGAATCTGCCACTAGAGAGTAGCATCGTCTGGGTTCGAAAGTAAAGCGTAAGTGGAGGCAATCTATCTCACACATGCTTATTAAAATATCCATCTTCCTTTTGTGTCAAAAATAAGGAATTCGTAGGTGAGTCAAAGAATCTTTGACTGACCCTAAATGTTATCCCGCATTACAATGTAATTTACTCTGGTGAAATGAAATAGCGTATGGCTTTTAGTGCCGGAAGTATCCGAGGACATGTTCGACTCGCCAGATGCGGATCTTTTGATTTGACACCCGTAGGCGACCTGCGAGTCGTGATGAGGATGAAATGATGATGACGACAACACGTACACCCAATGATGGTTAAAATTCCAGACCCTGCCGGGAATCGAACCCGGGATCCCTGTGACCAAAAAGGCCAGCGCGCTAACCATTTAGTCATGGAGCCGGACATTTACTCTGGTAACCTAATAGGGGAGGTCTCAATGAATCAGTTGGCAGCTCTTTCAGTTGCTTTGTGCAGTTTTTAATCTCGCGGTTATATTACTGGTGCGTGTTTTTCCTCTCATTGTGTTAGTGCTAAAGTTTATACGAAGATTTATCAAATTATTTATCCACTGCAGTGTATATAAAGTGAAATTAAATTAGTGTTCTTAGTGGGGATCTATATTCCCACGATTCTATTTGCACTGATGTAAGTTGCGCCATTAGGTTAGTAAAAACAATATTTCTTCAATGAATTATTTATCTCGTAGACAGTTGTCGAAGAATTCATCTGCTTCCAAATTAATGTTGTTTTTGTTTGTTCTGAGTAATAAATTGCGAGAAAAGTTGTATTATTATTATTATTATTATTATTATTATTATTATTATTATTATTACTATTACTATTTCTATTATGATTATTAGTAGTAGTAGTATTATTACCAAGTTTGAAGTATGCGTTGTTCATCATGGCAATATGCAGATTTAAAACAGCGTATTTAGCTTGTTTTTTGTAGCACGTAGGACGATTTTTTCACGAGCCGCCACTGTATAATAAGAGTTCTGTCTGTACATTGCTCAGAATTTGAAAAGAATGGTATTTCTGTATCGATCATATCCACAGTAACAAGAAAATGCAATTTTTACTTTTCCGTAATTTCTGTCTGTCTGTCTGTCTGTCTGTCTGTCTGTCTGTCTGTATGTACACGCATCACGAGAGAACGGCTGAAGAGAATTTAATAAAAACCAGTATGTAGAGTCGGGGGGTGAGCCGCTACAATCTAGGCTATAAATTATTTTATTCACGCGGAGTGAAATGGTAGTTTAGGGGAAGCCCTAAAATTCAATTCTCAAATATTTATATTATTAGTGATCATATCGATAAATACATGACTTCATAACTGAAGTTGTGTAGAATTAAATTTCTGATCATTTACGTCTTATGCATTTTTACCGTACCGGCTATGATAACAGAGATATTCATGAATTTGGATTTTTGTTGCTAAGTCCATATCAACGCCGAGCCCCGACAAAGTGGGTAAACAGAATTTAATGAAAATCAGTATATAGAGTCGGGGAATAAGAAACTACAGTTTAAGCTATAAACAATGTTATTCAACCTGGGTGAATTGGTAGTTTAGGGGAAGGCAGCTAAAATTTAATTTTTAAATACCTTTCTTGGTCCTATGGAAAAGTACTACATAACAAAAGTTATAGAGAATATAATTTCCGATCGTTTATGTTTTATTCAGTTTTACCGTACCAACTATGATTAGAGTGGTATTTCAGAACCAGAAGACAATTAATAATGTGACGGCCTACAATATCGAAAGCGCGTAACATAGATCAACAATAACATTACACTGACCGTTGTTTGTTGTAATGTTCTTTGTCTCTTATGCTGACATTCAACTCCGATAGATGGGATTACTGCTGTGTACCGAGTATAACAGCCTAACTGAATATTGGCGGGAAATAGCTGAGGAGTTAAGATAACTTTCTTCTTTAGCATGCCAATCCTCTGGTTCATACATTTTCTGATACTGCTGGTACGTAACACACTGGTTCATCATAGTATGCCAGCTATTCGATACCTACTCTGACGCGCTGTTTTGAATGAGCAGTGAGCGCATTTAAGTCAGAGGCTCAGTTAGTAGTAGTAGTAGTAGTAGTAGTAGTAGTAGTAGTAGTAGTAGTAGTAGTAGTAGTAGTAGTGTGAACTGGTCTGGAATTACAATTTAGCCCTTTTCCAAACTATAGTACCAGAATTCACTAAATAACTCAAAATTCAACCTTGAAAAGAGCCGTTTCTTAGGAAAAGCTTCTTCCTCTTCACTTTTATTTTATTCCAAATTAGCAGCGAATATGTGGTCTCTTCTCTGCCTTGGAGGAAAAATTGCCTCTACGTCAGATAGTTCTTTCCCCCGCCAGTGTAGTGAATTGAGATTTTCCAACTCATCGGGTACTCCCAGGAAGCTGATAAGTAAACGGGCATAGTTTTTGCCCTGGGACTGTCCACTATTTGAACACCCCCCTCCCCCGCCGAAATAAAGGACGAAGATTGTTCATGGATCACGGATGTCTGCGTCTTGGTCATTCCAGCTCTGTAGCTTTGGACTGTTAGTTCGGCAGCATAGTACTGTTCGTTAAAAGTGAAAAAATGTGTGGTTCTTCATTTGATCGAGTATTTCATATGAAGGCATTGCTTCTAATCGCGCCATTCCTACCGACGTCATTGTAATGACCCATGTTCATTTCAGTTGGGAAAACCACTAAGAGAGTCTTTCTGAGAATCTATAAAGGCAGGCGGAGAGTGAGTGTCTGCCATTATAATGAAAACTCCCCAACCTAATTGTGACTGACGGTAGGCAAGGTGGCCTACCATTACAATGAACATTCCCTAACCCAGTCATGATATGAGAAAAGACGTTGGTGACTTGCCCGTCGTGCTTCTAGGGCAACGTTAAGAGCTATGCAACTTAATACAATCTTGCTCACAAAGTTTACACTACCTAACCTAGAATTCTGTATAAAATTTAGAATTCCGTAGCGAAGCACGGGTACATCAGCTAGTAAACATACAAACAAGATGCCACTATAATGGTTCTGTTGCCATACTGTCTGTTAATTTTTGAGGCCTGCGACACATTACGTTGTTCAACAATAAACAATAATGAATTGTCCATTCTCATTGTAACTGGGAAGAGTTTGTATAATTTGGATAGCACTCAACCTTATCCCTAATAGTGGGCACTATTTCTCCCTTTTCCACCTGTGACTTAATACTTTCTAAAGCGTTTATAAAGTTCAACGTCTTAATGTGTTTTAAGGGCGAATGTACACTGAAGTCATTACCGGTCTTTATATTTACAATAAATGTCAAATCTTCGAGTATAGTGATAAAGGAAGTAACACAAGATATTTCCCTCTAAAAATACCAGGACACAAATAAGTAATTCTCCGATGCTTAATCATCACAGTCTGCTCTTTGAAATAAACTTGTCGGGTTCCTCGGAACAAACCAATGTCATTTAGACACTCCACGGAATCCTCGGCAAGGTATAATTTATTGGAACCTATACTATTCTGAATTGCCGTTCGAAGACTATCCTCTTCTATATCAGCAAGACGTCTTACTTTAGTAGTCGACTTCGAACAATATGAAGGTGTATTCGAAAAATAGTTGGCACAGCATTTTTGGTAAGTTACGGAATTATTCTAGAGAACTCTTTCAATTCTCCCTTAACCGTACCCCTATCTACTCGAATTATGTAAGACTCATCAAAATGTTTTATGCATACTCAACGTTACTAATGGGTTTTTCAGTTTAGAAAAATCCGTCCATATGTGACGAAGCCATAGATTACGGCGGCTTTCATCCTTCGGTAAATAAATGGTCCCAGTTTTTTCAGTTCCTGTGTTATAATTCGACTGACAGTCGACACTACAGCGACGAGGCATTTTCAAGTATTATCTCTAAATCCATAGCAATGAAGTTGTAATTTATCCTACTTTATAGGAACTCGTGTATTGCAGCTTAACATTGCTGAATGAAGAGAACGTTGAGGTTAAATACACATTTTTGTTGATAAATACTTACTTATTCTTCCATACACCACACTGCCAACGTAAGGAACTGTCGCACAACACCTATATATTCAGCATAAACACAAAATCTCCGTAACATACTTCCATAATTCACAATAAAGTAGCAATAACACCGCAAGAACATATATGCTAACCGGCTTTATTCCGCCAGTCCTCGGACTGGTCTAATCACGTGACTTTACCGGGCCATGGCACTGCCTTCGTGATATACAGGCCGTACGGTAGCGAACGCGGGAAAGCAATCAGCTGATCGTTAGGGGGGGGGGGTTCATCACGTGAGTTAGTTGAGTTACATGTGAATTCTTCGTTGTTTTATTGAAAATGTTACGTTGTCCCCATGTTTACTCAGATATATATAAGACTGAGTCGTCATCGACTGCATTATTGAGTAAAAAGTCCTCAATTAGTGAAGAAAACCTAGTGTGAGCGTGTATTCATGTGAGGCTATAGGTTAAGAATATCGCTCTGTAGTGTTTTCATTTTGTAGTTTATTTGTGTAATGTTATATCCATAGTGTAAAATGAATTAAGTTAGTGCATTCAGCGATTTATTATAAACTACGATGTGTATATAATTGAATTAAGGTTACCAGTGAGAGAAATCACCATGCTAAGAGTTTCTGTGTGCCAGACTGCAAAGCCAATTATAAATGAGGAGAATACACTCCAGTATTTGTGTTTCCTTCTAATGAAGAAAGAGTTAGGTTATGGAAGAAGGCTATTCCTAGGGAGAAATTAATAGTTAATCAACACACAGTTGTGTGTACAACCACCTTTCTGAAGACTAAATCTTGAGGGAAATAAAGAGTGTCTCGTCCAGATGTTGAGTTAAGATTTCTTATTACTTCAAAAACGTGGGTAACATTAGATATATTTTTATGCAATCAGACTTACGGCTTATGAAATTCGGTGTATTTGAACATTCAAGTCCAATTTATCCATTTTACCATTTTAGGTAGAAATGTATTGTGAAATAAGACTGCCAAAATTTTTCCTATCAAATTTCGTATCATAGGCATTGGAACAGGGTTATTCCATGAAAACTGTATGAAAATAATTGTGTAAGCATTATTTGCTGTTTAAAAATCTAAAGTTTTAAAACAATAACTGAATTTCATGACAGTGATAGTAAGTGTTTTGTTACTGCTGGAGGTTAGCTTACTCGTAATCTTTCTTGTAGGTGCTGAATTGGTGGCACAGAAATAATTTACATCTGAAGTATATTGTATTGGTAATTGGTTGCTTGTTTTCTATCAGTGGGTATGATGTGAATGTTCCAGTTGTCTAGAAAATGGATAGAAATCGCAAGAATATATCTCAAAGTGTTAGCCTGTACTCATGGAAACTAATGGATATACGCGAGAAATACATTACGGGGAAGGACTAACAAATATTTAAGAATAGTTTTTGGTTTTATAAAGTGTTAACAGTTTCTTAAGTAATTTAAACAAATGTGTTATATTCAAGCGGCGCGGATGCGTATCGCCTCCAAGTCCCACCCAAAGCGTGACGTCATCAGTGCTACAGTACGGCCTGGACATTACGAAGGCAGAGACCATGGCCATCTTTCTCGTAGGCCTCGGTCTACGCACTTGTATTGGTCCACCGTGCCATCCATGAAGACTAGACCACCACCACCACCACCACCACTGGAAGACATACAACTCCATACTAGTACTTAACCACCCCTGTACTTAACAGTGGAACTAAGATTTTTTTATATTTAGTTCATTTGCTTTTCTCCATGCTATTTGCCCCATCCGACCCAAAAATGTTAAATTTACTTTCATCAGTAAATATAACGTCCTTCCAAAAGTCCTCTGTTTTCATTGCATATTCCACAGCAAACGCCATTCTCTTTTTGCGATTTATTTGACTGATATACTTCCCCCCCCCCCCCCCCCCTAGCTACTTTCCCATTATAATTGTTCCTCCTTAACACTCGCCTTACAGTTTCTGTAATTGCGTTTACACCAATACTGTTTTCACAGCTAGAAGCAATCATGGGAGCACTCATTTTTTGGATTTTATTTTATTTTATTAACAATAAATCGCTTAACTCTTGGAGTCAGTATTCTAGGGCGTGCTGATTTTGGTTCACCTTGAAGCCCGTCTCCTTTCTTGAATTTCTTTATGATTGACTGCATTGTTGAAACAGATTTTCCCGTGATTTCTTTAATACCGAGCTCGATAGCTGCAGTCGCTTAAGTGCGGCCAGTATCCAGTATTCGGGAAATAGTAGGTTCGAACCCCACTGTCGGCAGCCCTGAAGATGGTTTTCCGTGGTTTCCCATTTTCATACCAGGCAAATGCTGGGGCTGTACCTGAATTAAGGCCACGGCCGCTTCCTTCCCACTCCTAGCCCTTTCCTGTCCCATCGTCGCCATAAGACCTATCTGTGTCGGTGCGACGTAAAGCAAAAAAAAAAAAAAAAAAAAAAAATCTTTAATCTGTCGGTATGTTTTACCTTTCTTGAAATGATCAACTATCAGCTGACGTAATTCAACAAATATGTTTTTACTTTTACGCGCCATTGCACTGTTTGTAGGAGCAGCAGACTGTTGCGATCCGTGTCTGTATCACAACTGCTATCTTGAGTGCATCCTCGGGTTCGTTTCCATTCAGGACAAAACCAAACCGATGATTCAGATCTATGTACAAATACTTTTGTGACGTGTCGTTATTGTTTCAGTTGCATTACTTAACGTTTCGCAGGACAAAACTGTTTTCTGTACACAGGGTACCCAACATGGGCTTAGACTGTACATTTCGCATTCTACAACATTAAAACATCTGACGGTCATAATTATGTTATTAACATTGGACGATGATTAATATCTTGTGTGTACGAATACTTTTGTAACTGTATATATAAAATAACATGTCCTTACTGACTAAATGACCGATTCATCACTGCCGAGCCAAAACAACTTGACACAAAGATATGAAATTTTGGGGAAACATTTATATTAGAGCGTAGGTGCTCACTACGGGAGGATTTTTAGATATTCCGTCGCTAAGGGAGTGAAAAGTTGGGTGAATTGTTTAAATGAGTATATCTCTATCTCCAACATTCAAAAGTTTACAAAGTAAAAATTGGTATTTGGAATCTCCTTTAAAAATAAAGAAACAAGTATTTGTTTTGTTTTCGGAAAGCCCCATTAAGGGGGGGGGGGTGAAAAGGTGTTGTGTTGAATACCTTTTATGAGGATACTTATATCTCAAAAAATGAAGATGTTACATACATGCATTATCATTATAGACCGTTATGCCTTACAGCGTTCAGTCTGTAAGCCTCTGTGAATTTACTAAACGCCGCCACAATCCTCTATTTGTAACTAGTGTTGTGGCCTTATTTAGTTCTATACCTCTTATCTTTGCAAATGCAGTCATAGTAAAAAGTATTCGTACACTTAATACTGAAACAAAAAATACTTTATTTAGTACACTTAGCCTATTGTCAGGAAAGCCTACGTTGTATAACACATATAGGTTAACTTTCTGTATACTATGTAAAGATATATCATGGAACATAAAATTGATAGACGTCTCTGCCATTAATACATAAATGAAAATACTATGATTTCATACTCATACAAAGTATTCGTACAGTCTGGTTTTACTTTCATTAATCACTGATTTTAGTGTGCATTTAGTATTTTGTTGGCAATCCTTCTGATTTTACAATGGCCTCAAGCGGCCTAGGCATTGAATGAACTAGCTTGGGGGGGGGGGGGAGGGTGAAGGTGGGCTCAAAATTACCCAATTCTTCCAAAAGAGCCTTTCTCAAAGCTGACTTTGATGAAATATTTCTTGTGCTCAGTCTCTTTAAGATAAGTCCACACATCTTCAATCGGATTCAGATCCGGGGATTTGGGGGAGGGGTGTTACCATATCTTTGGGTGTGTTGTATAAAATCCACAATCGTGTATCTAGGGACGTGTTCTTTGGATCATTACCTTGCATGAACACATAATTACCCAGAAGTCCAATTTTTTCGGCGCTAGATGCTAGATGTATTTTCTAAATTTCAATGTAGTATTTACGGTCTATCTTCCCATCTGTGAATTCTAAAGAACCTACTATTTTCAAGAAAGAAGGATTTTTTTATGTTCAGCTACTTCAATTCTGTATTTTACTAAATTTCCGTGTTGTATTTTCAGGGAAACGGATGCCCTCTTCCCCTATTCCCAAAAGTATGCATATAATGGACTAGCCCGTACAAGGAAGTTTTTGCTAGTTGTTTTACGTCGCACCGACACAGATAGGTCTTACGGCGACGATGGGACAGGAAAGGGCTAGGAGTGGGAAGGAATCGGCCGTGGCCTTAATTAAGGTACAGCCCCAGCATTTGCCTGATGTGAAAATGGGAAACCACGGAAAACCATTTTCAGGGCTGCCGACAGTGAGGTTCGAACCTACTATCTCCTGAATAGTGGATACTGGCCGCACTTAAGCGACTGCAGCTATCGAGCTCGGTGTACAAGGAAGTATATTTGCCTCTAGCGTACGTAGAAGGCTGCAGCTAGCAATGAGTCATTGAGTTCGTGAAGTTTCTTCGAGCCGGAAATGCTATTCTATTAGACACGAAGTTACGATATGCCTAAAGTGAAGCAAAATTGTGTCTGTTAAACTAAAACAATTTGTTTCGCATTATGGAGAAAGGGTCCTCACCACTGACGGGACAATACTTTACTGCAAACGTTGTGACGTGAGAGTGGCCTCTGTAAAAAGGTTTACGGTTGACCAACATGTATCGCGTGAGAAACACAAACGTGGTCTGCAACGACTTCAGGATGAAGGAACATTACAATAACAGAAGCTTCTTGAAGAAACCCATTCATCCTTTTCACCATTCTTTGAAGAACTGTGCAGAATGTTTCTTTGTGCTGATATCCCACTGAGTAAGTAAAACCACCCTAAACTGCACAATTCGTTAGAGAAGCACGCTGGCAAATCCATATCAGATTTTTCAACGTTAAGGAAAATCTATGTTATACGACGCTATGAAAAACTTCGGAAGAAATCAGGAAAAGAGTAGGTGATGATGATGATGATGCTTGTTGTTTAAAGGGGCTTAACATCTAAGGTCATCGGCCCCGAAAAGAGTAGGAAATAAAAAAAAAATATGGGTATCGACGGATGAGACGACAGACTGTTCAGGACGATATGTAGCTAACGTGTTGGTAGGAACACTGGACGAGGATGTTCCTGGGGAACACGTTATACTGTATTGTGAGCATTTACAAAAAGTGGAACTACTCAACAATCAATCGTTGACATTATTGTGGCCTGATGGCATTCGGCATGACAATGTGTTGCTTTTAGTAACGGATGCAGCCCCCTATATAATCAAGGCTGCTAATTCGCTTCGTGCTCTCGTACTCTAAAATGGTGCATTTAACTTGTTTGGCCCAATCATTACACCGAGTCGCGGAGGTGGTTCGCGGTCATTTCCCAGAAGTTGACCAACTGATAGGATGTGTGAAAAAGGTATTCTTGAAGACACCCTCTCGAGTTTCAACTTTCAAGTCAGAAGCTCCAGACATTCCACTTCTGCCTTCTCCCGTTTTGACAAGATGGGGAACTTCGATTGAAGCCTGCACGTATTATAGCGAGAATTTACAAGGGGTGAAACAAATCGTGGATTCATTCGACAACACAGAAGCTGCATCAATCCAAGCAGCGCAAAAACTTATGGTAGACAGTGAAATTGCAGGGAAACTTGCTTACATAAAAGCAAATTTTGGATTTTTCCTACTGTCATAACTGCTCTGGAAAAGTCGGAAGTGCCGCTAGTGCAGCAATTACAATTTGTGCTGAAAGTGGTGAGCTAGCCGTTCAAGTGAGGTTACGCTCGCACTCTTATGCAAAATCCGCAAATCGACATTGCTCACCTACAATACTAGGGGTCAATGATCTTGCATTGGAACCTGCATTGCTACACTATTAGACCTCGGGTGCCGACTCCGCAAAAAAGTGCTGACTCATTTCTGGGAGTGGAAAACTCCACTGCTCGCCTCAGTAGATAGCAGGAGGTGCGCGCGCACATGTTGATCTAAGCATTCTCTCCCACCCCACTTAA
Source organism: Anabrus simplex (assembly GCF_040414725.1). NCBI lineage: Eukaryota > Metazoa > Arthropoda > Insecta > Orthoptera > Tettigoniidae > Anabrus > Anabrus simplex. The sequence goes on along the minus strand of NC_090270.1, from coordinate 206,587,101 downwards.
CGTAGGTATAAATACGAGTGTAAGACAATGTGACCTCATCTTCTCTCCAGGATCTCAAATCTGGGTAAACCTCAAGTGAACTCCACAACTCGTCGCAGAAGACACTCCTGTTATTTTTGATCGGCCGGGTGGCTACACATCTTTATTTTCCACTCGCGCCGAGCCAACAAAGCATATAGGCCGACTCCTCGTTGGATGTCAGCCTCCCTACCACCAACCACCATGACGACCACCACCACGACCATCACCACTACCTTTGCGACCGCTGCTCACACCTTTTCCTCGCTTTCCATCACAACTGTTACGTCGTCCCATTCATCGCCGCTTCTATCCACCCCTCTCCCCGCGCTACCTCCTGTTGATCCACCTCGCCTATTACGTATTCCTCCCCGCTACTTCACCCGCCCTTCTACGCTGTCTACATCTGCCTTGCCGACCACGATATCACCACCACCATTGTCCGTCGTAACAGCAGCAGCCGCTCATCAACCTCCAACACCGTCAGACACATCAGCCACAAACGAAGTCTTCAGTTGCGTCGTCCGCGGCGTAAGCCCACTCATCCCGGCAACCGACATTCAAGAACAACTTCGCCTTCAAGCCATACCCGTCAAGAGGGCATTCCGTATCTACAACTCCACCGGTCCGACGTATTTAATCAGACTTCAGCTTTCCAGTGCAGCAGCCGTCGCCCACCTGATCTCCAGCGGAGCACTTCTCTACGGCCGTCGTCATCCCGTCGAACCCTCTCGTTCACCTCCCCGCCCTAGATATCACCACTCCACCTCTCATCGCCATACCCGGCCTGATCATCCTCCCTTCCAACGCTCTATCTATGTCCGTCCAACTCCTTCTTCTGCTAATATCTCCCTCCCACCACCACCGACCCTTGAACATCTCCGACACCTCACAACTGTCCTCTATCACATCGCTTCAACACTTTACCACCTTACACTTCCACGAAACTTCCTTCTCGACACTCCTGTATAAATCTCAATCCGTATAGCCAGTCATCCAAATTTTCACACCGTTTTTCCCCTCTTCTTCATTTCAAACATCCCACTGTTCTCTCCACATCTCCCGGCCCGAGAGATCGCGACACGATCTAGGGGGCCCGCCCCGTCCTTCGGGCGGGGAATGAAAGCTCTGCAGCAGCAGCAATGTGACCTTGCTTGTCTCGTAAGAGGCGGCCATGCCCTGGCCCCCAGGGCAATCTTTTTTTGTAGAAGAGACATCGCTACGGCGGTGGACCTCTAGGGAGAGAAAGAGAGCACTTCTCTCACTCACCCGTCCCTTATTTTTTGGTAAGGGGAGATAGGGGAAAGAGGACTAGCTCTTAACCCCCCCCCCTTCCTATACCCCCCGAAGTCAATTACTTAGGTTAGCCTAAGATAAGAGCTATGGAATTTCAAATTTCACGTCCTAAGGTGGCATCCATGAGGATTTTGCTCCGTCAAGATTGCAGCACTGAGGTTAGCGATGCAAGATGGCGGATGACAGCTGTCAAAAAGCACGTGGCTTTGTTTACAAATTCAAATCTCGTGCCAAAACTCAGATTTCTCGCGCTATGACGTCAGCAGTGACGTGACCCGCTCCGTGGCCTCTCATTGGCCCACCGTAGGAGCCCCACAGCTCCTCTACTATCACCATATAACAAGACTGAATAATGTTTCCATGTTTATATGGACTATGCAACGAAAGTCTAAATTCATGAATTACTTTGTTATCATAGCGGGCAAGGTAAAGCTGTATACGACATAAATGATCGGAAACTGCATTCTCTACAACTAATGTGAATATAATTATTTACACCCTAGACTCTAGTGCTTTATTCTCCGACTTCACATACCGATTTTCGTCGAATTCTGTTCAGCCATTTCCTCTGGGCTAGGCGTTGATATGGAGTATGCAACTTAAGTCTAAATTCATGAACATATCTGTTATAATAGCCGATAAGGTAAAACTGTGACATAAATGACTGAAAATTGTATTCTCTATAACTTATGTTAAGTAGTATTTATCGATAGGACCAGTACTAAAATATATACTGTATTTACATACATACATACATTTATTGAACATAACAGGCGACTTCGCCCCTATACATGTTCACATGCAATAATAATAATAATAATAATAATAATAATAATAATAATAGTAATAATAATAATAATAATAATAAAATGGATAATAATAATAATAATAATAATAAGGATAATAATAATAAGAATAATTAGCAGTCATTAGCTGAAGCAGTTCACTCACTCAGTGTTCATCCAGTGTCCTTATTATGCTCTGTACTTGCGTCACATTCTTGTTACTGACCTACACCTGATCAATAATCAAACAACAACACTCAGCATTTCAGCACTTGCATTCCAGCTAACTTTAAAACAAACAGACCATGCAATCCTGTCCTCTTACCCAACTCCACCTAACTAAGTACTCAGTCCCTATATTCCCTAATCCATTAGAATTTTAACATACTATCCCCTTCCCTTATACAGATAACTATTCCACCCCCCTATTCCCCTGCCCACCCTCTAACTCACTCTCCTTCATTTTACTCTCGCAGGCCTTTTTTGTCGCACAAAAATACCTGTTCAATTCACCCCCTTTTTCCCATTGTTTAATAATCCATCTCAGTATTGCGTTCTCATCCCCTCTCCCCAATATTTCCCGATGCTCGGCACTCAATAATCCATGTCTTAACCCCCTCGTTACCTCACAGTCTCTTAGCAAGTGAAACTCATCATTCACATCTCCACAAAGTACACACCTTGTCTTATCCCTCCCCTGTAACCAGCCTGTATTCCTTGGCAAACCTAAAAGCCACCACATCATCCCATATCGTTTTGACCTATCGACGTATCTAATATTCAACCCTGCTATCTCCTCTATTTTCGTCAAAACAGTCAGCGAATTTCTTAGTCTGCTTTCCCCCAATAATTTCTGCCTATGGATATCTCTAATTCTCCTTTCCAGTATATTCATCCCTCTCACTTCTGTCTTTGACCAAACCTCCCCCCACAGGTGTCCTAATCCTATCCTCTCCAAATATCCCTTTATTTTTTCTAACCATCCACCCTTATACATGCTCTTAAATTGCTGTACATATGCTGCCTGTAATACTCTCCCACCTTCCTGTCTTTTTAAATTCATCCAGTATCTAACTATTCTTTTCATACCCTCTGATTCCAAATCCTCCCCACACATTAATTCCGCCCCTACATTTGCTGTACACCTCGGTAAGCCCATCACTAACTTAGCAAAACTACTAACAATCCTTCTTAGTTCCTCTCTTTTCTCATCCAGCCCCCAAACTTCTGCTCCGTATAATACCCTCCCAACGATTACCGACCTGAACACGAGTCTCAGTGTTTTATAACTGATCCCCGGGTACTTGAGTAGCACATTTCTGACTGAGGCTAAGGCTGCCAATCCTCTATATTTCACTCTTTTGATCTGGTCACTCCAAGTTCTTTTATCATTAAAAATAACTCCTAGATATTCCAACTTCCTTACCTGTTCCAATCTTTCTCCCTGAATTACCCAATTTCCTTCTATCTTTCTTCTTTTGTCCACCTGTACTACCAATATTTTAGACTTATTTCCATTAATTTTCAATCCCCATTTCCTCGCAAATAGCATCACTGACTCTAAGGCCCTATTCATCGCCCCTGAAGTTAGCGTCATCAATAACACATCATCCGCAAATATCAGTCCTGGTACTTCCAAACCATTAATTACTGGTACAGCCCAATTTTCTGCCCCAAACCCCTCTAAAATATCGTTGATAAATAAAATAAACAGTATTGGCGATAACTTGCATCCTTGTTTTAAACCCACCTTGGACTCTAATGGTCCACTCATTCTCCCTTCTCCCAATTTTACACAAAACCTGACGTCCCTATATATTCCTTCCACTGCCCTCAACATCTTCTCCGAAATCCCTAACCTACCTAATTTCTCTAGTAGGGCCTCTCTATTCACCTTGTCAAAAGCTTTCTCAAAATCTATTGCTGCTACATAAACCGTACTTCTAGCCATATTCTTATACTTTTCTAAAATAGTCTTTACTATCATTATATTATCCACTGTTCTTTTCTTTTTCCTAAATCCCCCTTGGTAATCTGTCAAAATTTCATTTTCTTCCGCCCACCCGCTTATTCTGTTCGCTAGCACCCCAGTATATATTTTACTCAAAGAATCCAACAGAGATATACCTCTATAACTGTTCACATTGTTCCTACTACCCTTCCCCTTGTATATAGGGCATATAATTCCTGTTTCCCATTCCTTAGGGTAATTTCCTCCCTCAAATATCCTATTGAATAGTTTAACCATGCCCTCTATCATTATCTCATTTTTACTAATTTCCTTCCAAAACTTGTTATTTATACCATTACACCCCCCGGCCGACTTCGCTCTGGCTCTGCTTATCACTCTCCGGATTTCCTCTCTTGTGATTTCTTTATCCAGGTCATAAATTGCCACTCCCCTATTCCTCCAAATTACTTCTTCTCCCGAACCTCTCCATCTATCACCCCCCTTTTTTCCTAGTAATTCATCAAAGTGCCTGACCCATTGCACTTCCTCAATACTCGTTCTCTCTATATTCCTTCCACCCTTAATAATTCTATTAATCTTATCCCGAACTCTCTCAAAATTGTTTGTCTTGCAGTCATTATTTATGGCTTCCATTTGTTCCTCTAACCACGTCTTTTTTGTCTCAGAGATTTTCTTTTTATACTCCTTCCTCAATCTACAGAAAAACTCCCTTTCTTGGCTCCCACCTTTCCTTCTATATTCTCCTAACGCGTCCATCACCTTCCTCCGCAATCCTTCACACTCCCTATTAAACCATTCTTCTCCCTCTTTCTTATTTCCTTTTCTAGCTTTCACCTTCTGCGCTATCATCTTTATTGGATGTAGCAACAATTCCAAGGCTTTATCAGTATTATTCTCTTCTAACGCCCCTTCCCACCCATATTTCAGAAGATGTAGCTCCTCCTTTACTACCCTATTCCAATCCCGGCCCACCTTCTCTGTCCATTTATACTTATTATAACCACTCCCTCGTTTATCCTTTGTCTCATCTTCCTTCATTGTACACTTCTCTTCCTCCCTTTTCAGCATAACCCTCACCGGGAAATGGTGTGATTCAATCCAATCTCCTATTTCCATACTTACAACTTCCTCAATCATCCCTTCCGAACTTAAAACCATATCTATCACACTACCCCCCTTCTCCGTAACATATGTCAATTTCCCCGTCCTGTCACCCTCTATCCACCCATTCAGAATATACAAATTTCCCACAGCACACATCTCTAGGAGCTTCTCTCCATAACTATTTGTAATTTTGTCCTCACTCCTTCTACTTTCCAACAAACACATTCCATCCTCCCTACTATAAACTGGGCTCTGTTCTCCTATTCTCGCGTTCCAATCCCCAAATAACAACATATCCTCCTCACCTGGATACATTCCCCTTATCCTACCAATATCCACCAATAACTCTTCAAAAAAATATTTATTTGCATATGCTGAATTACTAGGGTGGCAGTAAACAAAAGCTAGATTTATTTTCTTCCTCCTTCCCTCACTCCCTCCCAAATTCAATCTCAGCCATATGGTTTCCATCATATCGGTCTCTATATCCTCTACTCTTTCACTAATTTCTTCCCTAATTAGAACTATCATCCCTCCTGGTGCTCGTCCCTTATTCCTCTCTTTTCTTCTATATTTATATTTTATCTCAAACCCCTTCCATGAAATCTCCCTCCCTGTTTCCAACCACGTCTCCAAGAGTGCCACAACATCAAAACTTTCAATTACTTCCCGAACTTTCTTGTTTCCTAATTTGTTCCTTAGTCCCTCAATATTCACACATCCTATCTTCCAATATAGTTATAACTTTCCCTCCCTCCCTTCTAGGTCTCCCCCTCTATTCTTACTTCTAGTATTTATCGACCTCTCTTCCTCTGTATCCTCCATCCCTTTACGTACTTTTCCCCATATGTCTTTTAAGCTCTTACTTCTGACTTTACTCATAATTTTTTTACCTTCTTGTCGATCTGTCTCCTCTTGACCTTTCTTGTTCACTACACAACTGCACCCTGTTCTCACCCCTTCTTGCTGCTCACCCCCACTCACCCCCTCACTATTTTGGACTTCTGAACCCACCTTCCTTTGTCCTTTCTTGCTCACTGCACCTCTACACTCTACTCTCCCAGTTTCTTGCTGCTCACTCTCACCGTCCACTTCACTATCTTGATCTTCTGTCTCCCGGCTGCACTGCCCATTTTCTTCCGAGATGCTCTGCTCTCCTGCCACGTCCCTCCTCCTCTTCTTTTCTTCTTTCTTCTTCCCATCTTGCCTTGTCCTCTCACCACCCTCAACCCTCTCGTTTTCGTCCATTTCCTTTAGCTTCGTCACTGAATGTACTCTAACCCACCGCCCGTTTGTCACCTCCAACCTCAGACCTCTTATTCGGGCCTTTAGCCCCTGGTTCCTCGCTCTCCATAGGTGCCTATTCAAGATCTTCATATTTTCACTTCCTTCTCTTCCCATGTCTCCTTTCACCCCTATTTTCAGCCCTTGTAAATTCTTGCTGTTACCTAACACAGTATCTGCCATTAAGGTTGAGAACAATTAAACCCTAATTGGCCTCCGACCTTTGATTTTACCAACTCTCTCTACATCATCTATGTCTATCTCACTAAAGTTTATCTTCATTGCATCACGTATAACTTCCACCACCTTATATATCAGCTCAATCTTGCTCTCTCTCGCCCCTTCCTCAACTCCATATATAAATATGGCTTTTTTCAATCTCTCCTGCCTGTACCCCTCCGCTTCTTTCTTCATCTTCATCACCTCCTCTTTCAGATGTTTCACTTCCCCTCTCAATAACTCGATTTCTTTCTCGTTATTGACCACTCTCCTGCTCGATTCCTCTGTCTTCATTTCAAGCCATTTCTTCATGTTCCCTATCTCCTTTCTCTGCTCCTCCATCATGTCCTTTATTTCCTGCACCTTATCCCATTGACACTTTTCCTGCATAACTTCACTTACAACCACCCTGAGTGCGGCCAAATCCTCCGTACTATATTTTCCACTGGTATTTGGGCCTGGGTTTACTTCCACCCCCCCAATAACCAGTAGCACTGCTATCACTGTCACCACCAGCACCGCTTCACTCATTTTCAATCCGTCCGTACTTATCACCAATCCACTCCTGGTCTCCTTCTTCTGCCTTGCCTGCCATTTCCCAATAGCGGCCCGGTACTGTTCAATGCCGACCATGTTTACAGCACGCACTTCACTACGCAACCTCTCTCCTCGACCGCTCGAGCTAGACTGTATATACTGTATTTGAGAAATACATTTTAGGCCTTCATCTAAATTACTATTTCACCCTGCGCGAGGAAGAAAGCGTTCACCGTGTTCCTCGCTTACAGCTTCTAAATTGGGCCTAAATAAATCAATATAGAAAACAAATAAATAGCGCATTTTCACTGACATTCTACATCCAAGTACATGCTAACTTAGTGTCAAATTCTCAATCAGTTGCTTGTAATTTTCACTTCTATTGTTGCTCAAAAACTGTTCACCTTTTAACTCTGCTTCAGATAAATTGAGCAACATTAGTCTGATGAGGCTTAGAGTCTTACTGTTGTTATCTAAACCTTTGATGAATTGCTTAACACGTCCCAGTATGATAATATGAAGTGGCAGTAACAGAATCTGCTCCCAGGACAGAGGGGGCTCGTTTATCGAGATGTGTGCACTTAAAACGAGTTTTTTCTTCTTGGCCATTCTTTCCTGGTGTAATACTGATTTGCTGTCCCACATGCAGAGGAGGCAAGGATATTTGATATAGTCCCGTTGAAGCCTCAGATGAAATCCCCACAACTTAAAATCACAACAAATATCCCATTTCGTCATTGCACCTGCAAAAACCACTATGAGAAGTGTTTTAGCTAAGAATTTAGGACGGTAAGGCTCTGTCATCTACGGTTCAATACTGTGCGAGTATTGTCAAGGAATTCTCGCTCTTCATAACATACGTATGTGCTGTCCAAAAATATTATCACACCGGTTTTCTCACGCTCAACGATTTGTAATGTCCATTTTTGAAATTTCCAAGTCTCTAAGTCGTGCAGAATGAGCTACTGGTGTGGAATGAAACTTGTTCCCATTGTGCAGTAGGCCTAGAACAGATTTGAAACTTGAGCCCCCTGCACACGGGGACAGTAGTGGCAGTCAGTAGTCATGGCCAGTAATGGCCGCTATTAATTATCCCTCTACCGTCCCCTTATGCAGGAGTATTGTCGCTTCAACGTCCAGTTGGCTACTGGCGGTCACCAAACTCAAGCATGTTTATGTTCAGTGGACGCCAAAGGGCCAGCAACAGAATCACGCGAACTAGTGGCAGCCATTATTGGGCGTGTCTTAGAAGGTACTGGCCGCCAGTACAGCGCTAGACTCTGTTGAAAAAGGAATTACTTTTGTGATTTATTTTACGTATTTACTTCCCGATGCGAAATGTGTTCATAATCTGAAACAGCGAAGACAAACCAACTCCTAGTGTAAAATGGAGTACGGACAATATCGGTACATTTTTAGAAACTTACATAAACTTTTTATGGAACGTTCGACATTCTGGTTATGCCAACAAAGCGAAGAGAAAGAGGTAAATGATAAAGGGTGAATTTATAGCATTAGGGGTCGCAGTTCCCGACTTGGAGTTTTTTGGGAGCCCGTATAAAGCTACGTACAGAGGTGAACTCCTGAGGGTGAGTAAATCAAAAGGAAGTGGAGTGGGCATTTTTAGTTAATATTTCTTGAAGTTGTACAGTATCACAGTTTCATCAACAGCTTCCTTGTACTCGCAACCTGCTCCATGTTCTCACAAATCCTCCGACAATGTTGCACTCGCCACGTCCACACAAGAACTAGCTATTGGCTGCCACTAGACCATTAACATTGAAGCCATTACTGTCCTCGTGTGTAAGCCATTTCACTGGCTGCCACTTCTAGCCGCCAGAACTGGTCGCCACTTCTGTTCCCGTGTGCAAGGGGCTTTATACGAGAGCTATCTACAAGATGTATCTTAATTACACCGACAATAACAAATCAGAGATGCTCTTCGTGTTATATAAACAACGACAGCGCAATCGGATTGGCGGAGAAAATTTTTCTTTTCGAGAAAATACGGTTACTTCGTTACTGCCGGGAGTGCGTTTCAAAATTACGAACACGTCGTATTTGCTGTGCCAGAGCGCAAATCGTTGCCCGCTAGTGTGCTGCGGGGAAGGGAGGGGAGGGGAAGTGGGGTGTATAATAGGCGGAGACAAAAGAATAATGCTCCGCGCGAACGCCCAGTTTATTCGTTCGACTCGCACAGAATATTGTCCTTGTCTCTTACAGGCATATCCACACACTGTTTATTGATGATGCTTGATACTTGTTGTTTAAAGGGGCCTAACATCTAAGGTCAGCAGCCCACTCTGTTTATTAAGCAGGCCCCAATTGCACACACAGTACAAAACTACACACTAACTATGACAATCTTGCTAGTCAAGGAATGAACCCAATCATTTCTCCTCTCGATTGTTGGTCTCAGTAACGTTCTTTTTAATATGCTCGAAGATGCATCGCTGCCGGCACACTATTGTGCATTCCATTACTTACAACAATGGATATAATGAATGAAATACTGAACGGAAGAAAAAATACGCCCAATGGTTTGATTACTTTCTGCGTTGATCTTCACCTATCGAGAAAAATCCATGGGAGTTATATCGGCCGACCGTGGAAGTCATTTAACAAGCCCACCACGGCCTACCCATGTCCCTCGATAATGATCATTTAACGGCTGCGTGACATGGTGAGTGAAATGCGGTGGAGCGCCATTACGAACACAGTGGCAATCGATGCCGAGTATCCAGAGGAACATCTATAAATATATAAAATAAAGGTTTTCTTTGTACATTGCCCAGAATTTTAGAAAACGGTATTTCTGTATCACTCGTGTCCACCGTAACAAGGACATGCACTTTTTACTTTTCTGTAATTTCTTGTCTGTCTGTCTGTCTGTACGTACGCACATCACGAGAAAACGGCTGAAGAGAATTGAATGAAAATCGGTATGTAAAGTCGAGGAATAAGTCTCTACAATCTAGGCCATGAATAATTTTATTCACACTGAGTGAAATGGTAGTTTAGGGGAAGGTCAAAACTGTAATTCTCAAATATTTATGTTATTGCTGGTCCTACCGATAAATACTACATAACTAAATTTATATAGTAGGCCTACTAAATTTCCGATCATTTATATATTATACATTCTTACCGTACCGGCTATGATAACAGAGTTATTAATGAATTTCGATTTTTGTTGCTAAGTCCATCGCCGAGCCACGAGGAAATGGGTAACAGGATTTAATGAAGATCTGTACGTAAAGTCGGAGAATAAGGAACTACAGTCTACGCTATAAATAATTGTATTCAGCGTTGAAATTACAGTTTACGGGAAGGTGTCTAGCTGCCACTCATCTCCGATAGATGGGATTACTGCTGCGTATCGAGAATAACGGCCTGCCTGAATATTGGCGGGAAGTAGCTGGGAAATTGGATCTCTCTTCTTTAGCATGCCATTTCTATGGTTCATACATTTCCTTATACTACTTGTTCGTAACACAATGGTTCATCGTGGCATTCTAGCTTTTCAGTCTCTAAACTGAGGCACTGATTGGAATGAGCAGTGTGCACAATTAACGGATTTATTTAGCTTACGGCTTTACAAATACAATACAAACATAACGGAATAACGGGAGAGGAGTGTTCGCGCCTGTCTGCAGCCTGGTTATTCCAGCTCTGGAACTTTGGCCTATTAGAAGAGCAGTGTAGTACTGTTCGTTAAAAGTGAAAAAAGTGCGGTTTTTCTATTGATCGAGTATTTCATATGGTAGCATTGCTTTTAATCGCGACATTCATACTGACGCTATTGCAATCTATGTTGACTTCGGGTGGGAAAACCACAAAGACAGTCTTCCTGATAATTCCGCAGCAAAGCAACTAGTCTTCCAATAATCCAGGCAGTGATTCTACCGAGACACGGTACCATTCCCCACCATTCAGGCGAGGAGAAAGGACATACGGCCGAAGTAAAGTCACCAACAATGACGGCCCAAATATTGACACTAAACCGATACTGAAATGTGCGCACTACTGTCAAATGAGGGGTTTCTTCCGTCCTTCACGCAGTTGCATACCAATGGACACGAAGGTTGAATTAGGCTGGCGGCAATTAGGGTGCCGGGCGCCATAAATTAATGCGGCTTCTCTCCCGTTGACATTTGTTACGCATAGGCTAGTTGCATATCAGCCATTTCTTCGTAGGTGTACCGAGACGGAGCCGTTCTCACCAATTTATACCGCAAACTTAGTAGCTAATCTGAATAAATACATACATTATCATTAAAGACTGTTATGCCTTACAGCGTTCAGTCTGCAAGCATCTGTTGAATTTACTAAACGTCGCCACAATCCTCTATTTGCAACTAGTGCTATGGCCTCATTTAGTTCTATACCTCTATATCTTTAAATCGTTAGAAAATGAGCCTAACCATCGTCGTCGTCGTCTCCCTCTACTTCTCTTACCCTCCATAACAGAGTCCATTATTCTCCTAGGTAACCTATCCTCCTCCATCCGCCTCACATGACCCCACCACCGAAGCCGGTTTATGCGTACAACTTCATCCATCGAGTTCATTCCTAACGTAGCCTTTATCTCCTCATTCCGAGCACCCTCCTGCCATTGTTCCCACCTGTTTGTACCAGCAATATATTTTTGCTACTTTCATGTCTGTTACTGCTAACTTATGAATAAGATATCCTGAGTCCACCCAGCCTTCGCTCCCATAAAGCAAAGTTGGTCTGAAAACAGACCGATGTAAAGATAGTTTCGTCTGGGAGCTGACTTCCTTCTTACTGAATACTGTTGATCGCAACTGCGAGCTCACTGCATTAGCTTTACTACACCTTGATTCAATCTCACTTACTATATTACCATCCTGGGAGAACACAAAACCTAAATACTTGAAATTATCGACCTGTTCTAGCTTTGTATCACCAATCTGACATTCAATTCTGTTGAATTTCTTACCTACTGACATCAATTTAGTCTTTGAAAGGCTAATTTTCATACCATACTCGTTGCACCTATATTCAAATTCCAAGATATTAGACTGCAGGCTTTCGGGACAATCTGCCATTAAGACCAAGTCGTCAGCATAGGCTAGACTGTTTACTACATTTCCACCTAACTGAATCCCTCCCTGCCATTTTAAAACCTTTCAGCAGATGATCCATGTAAACGACGAACAGCAAAGGTGAAAGATTACAGCCTTGTCTAACTCCTGTAAGTACCCTGAACCAAGAACTCATTCTACCATCAATTCTCACTGAAGCCCAATTGTCAACATAAATGCCTTCGATGGATTTAAATAATTTACCTTTAATTCTATAGTCCCCCAATATGGCAAACATCTTTTCCCTCGGTACCCTATCATATGCTTTCTCTAGATCTACGAAACATGAACACAATTGCCTATTCCTCTCGTAGCATTTTTCAATTATCTGGCGCATACTGAAAATCTGATTCTGACAGCCCCTCTGTGGTCTGAAACCACACTGGTTTTCATCCAACTTCCTCTCAACTACTGATCGCACCCTCCCTTCAAAGATGCCAGTGAATACTTTGCCTGGTATACTAATCAATGAGATACCTCGATAGTTGTTGCAATCCTTCCTGTTCCCTTGATTATAGATAGGTGCAATTACTGCTTTTGTCCAATCTGGAGGTACCTTACCAACACTCCACGCTAATTTTACTACTAGTCTATGAAGCCATTTCATCCCTGCCTTCCCACTATACTTCACCATTTCAGGTCTAATTTCATCTATTCCTGCTGCCTTATGACAATGGAGTTTATTTACCATACTTTCCACTTCCTCAAGCGTAATTTCACCAACATCATTTTCCTCCTCCCCATGAGCTTGGCTGTTTGCAACACCACCAGGATGATTTCCTTTTACATTGAAAAGATGTTCAAAATATTCCCTCCACCTCTCCAGTGATTCCCTGGGATCTATTATGAGTTCACCTGAATTACTCAAAACACTGTTCATTTCCTTTTTCTCTCCCTTCCTAAGATTCTTTATTACTGTCCAGAAAGGTTTCCCTGCTGCTTGACCTAGCCTTTCCAAAATCTTCCCACGACTTCTTTTTGGATTCAACAACTATTTGTTTCGCTCGGTTTCTTTCATCTACGTACCAATCCCTGTCTGCCTTGGCCCTTGTTTGGAGCCATTTCTGATTAGCCTTCTTTTTACGTTTACAAGCTGCTCTCACTTCATCATTCCATGAAGATGTTCGCCTTTTCCCATCTTTACACACAGTTGCTCCTAGGCATTCCCTTGCTGTTTCTACTACAGCATCCCTGTATGCCACCCACTCTCTTTCTATATCCTGAACCTGCTTACTGTCTCCTGTTCGAAAGTTCTCACTAATCATATCCATGTACTTCTGTGTAAGTTTCTCGTCCTGGAGATTTTCTACCCTTATTGAGATTATTCCAAACCGAGCTCTTCAACGAAAATGTGACATAGAACACATTAAAGACAATGAAGACGTCAAGATAGGAACAGCAAAATTGAATCCGCAAAATTGGTCACAACTCCAAGCAGGACTTCTACAAACAGCAGAAAACATAGCACCACTAACGAGGATCAGAAAACATGCTTGGTGGACAGACGAATATGCCAAGCTCATACATGTAAGACGACAAGCTTGGAATAACTGGTCATGTAACAAAAAAATTAGTAGGATAATAATCAGAGTCCAAGTCTAGTCCTTTGAGGACTGAGTTTCATGATTTCTGTTGTATTCATGCGGGAGATTGGGACGTGGTCCAGTTAATATTCACCTAACAAAAGGTTAGGCGAGACCCAAGTCTTAGTTTTGGAGGGTTTTTTCTTGAAGAAAGTTGATGTAAAAAATAATGACTTATGCATATCTCAGTAAGTCGTATGCCATTCGTATTAGTCTGTTTAAGACCAGTCCATTTACCAACCCAGTACCAATATTAATTTTCTTTACCGATTCGGGCATTGAAATCCCCCATGAGTACTTTAACATGATGTGCTGGAACTTTTTGTAAAATATTATATAAATGGTTCCAAAACTGCTCTGCTTTATCAGGCTTTTCTTTGTTAGTAATATTAGTTGGCGCATGCCCGACTATAGCCTATATTTTATTTCCTGATTTTGTAGTTAGGGTGGACAGACACCCTTAGTAGGACTTAAATGTCACAACTGAGTTCCGTACTGATTTATCCAAAATAAATACAGTTCCAAATTATGGACAATTCACCATAACTCATTTGCCCGGTTTTCCTTTAAATATCCTGTAGTTTTCTGAATCGAAGGAACATTTATCTGTATATCGTGATTCTTGAAATCCAATAATTGGAATGTTTCGCTATCTAGATTTATTTAATATATATTTTCAATGTTTCGATATCTAGATTTATTTAATATATATTTTCAATTTCCCAGCTTTCAAAAGGGAATTGACATCAAATATCATCAGCCACATTCGTGATTTGGGTTTAATCTTCATCTTACGGGGATTTGAGGTACTCCGACTTACCTCGTTGCACACTTCTGTGGTCTCCTTAGAGTCCGAATAGACCACATGCGGTGCTTTCTTCATGTTGATTTACTTGGTTGAGTTTCTTGACTGGGGTTTCAGTCGATATACGCTGAGAGTTCCACTTCTGGGGCCTCCATATTTATAGCCCTTGGAGCGAGGGTGTCCCACTATTTTGAAACCCCAGGAACTAGCCTGCCTGTTGGTCTGTATTATTATAGTCTGGTACGAAATGCTGTATATAGAAGGATGGGAATACGCCGTAATGTTCATGAAGTATTTTTCTTGATAGGAGGTTCATGTAACCGGGCAACTCATTGCCTGTTATTTGGAAATAGCAGTCCAACATGCCGTGTTCGAGATGTACTTTCATGTAACTATGCAACTCATTGCTGAGGAATTTGTTCATTTTCGCACAAGATAGAAAAACAAAGAATGTCGTGTATCCACTCGCGTTGCTTTTATGGAAACCTAATAGAAATAGTTTGAACAACAGACATACGATTCTATAAAAACAGAACATATTTACAGTAATTATTTCTTTGTTTTGTAAGTGAAATTACAAGTAAATGTAATAAGAAAAATATAAATAACAAAACAACCAAAAATAACGAAGACATTTTTAAATAAAAAATGCATGAAGTAGAATTAATTAAAAACACCTTTTCTTTATCGAAGCGTAGCAGCGCACGCCGGGTATCAACTAGTAAAAATGTAAAGCAAAAGGCTATTTTGGCTGAAATAATTATGTGCATGGTTCAGATTAAATCCTGTTCACGTGATGTGTTTCTCCCAACCCAATGTAGAGGAAAAGATGGTAAGCAAGGAGGAAGGGGGCACTTAAGGACGACTGGGATGCACATTTAAATCATCTTGTTTAAGAGAAGGTTGGCGGCCCTGGAGATGGAGGTGGCGAGATCAATAGCAGGCAGCCAGGCAGGCAGGAGGCAGACCGACCCATGTGCCAGCCGGTTTCCCGACCGGCCGTGCTGAGCCGCGCTCTCACAACCGCCAACCTCACCTGCTGCATTAACAATCAAAACACTACGGAACAATGCGGCAATATTCAAGGCAATCGACCCTCAGTTATAAATAAAAGGAAAAACAAGAGTCGGAAAGGAAAAGTCTCACAAAATGGTACAGCATGATGCCTAAAGTTACAGGAAGTCAGATTTCGAGTTCATATTTCTACCAGCGTTGAAATCTCTCTAATAGCGCCCGAAAGGAAAAAGTGCGCAGAGCTACTCATTCTTACCTTTTTTAATAAATCTACATTAAAGCAGACCATACCGTACATAGGCACGCATATTGTTTCACTATACAGCATACTTTTTCGTTTTATTTCGAGGCGTGGATAAGAATATGTCTTATAACTTGAACTACGTTTATGTCCACAGAACTCTTGTGATTATTTGGGGGGTTAAGGATACGGACGAGCTGCCTAAGGCTTGGAAGAGGGTACTTTATCAATATTTACCAAAAACTAATAATATTTCAAACGGGTACAGATATCCGGAAATGCGTGGTTTGGGTGCTGGGGTGCATTAAAGATTATTTTTGTAACATCGTGTCAATGTGTTTCGTTTTAATAGCGTCATGTCTAGGTAAGGTATCTGAGATAAGTGATGATAGAAGTTCTGGGAAGGTTGGAACATTTTACACTTTGATACATCCAGTAGTAGAGTTTCAATTTCACGTTAGATTTTATTAGAATGTGTTTGAATGCAGGTTTCTTGAATCCTCACTTATGAACACTCGGAGTGCAAGTGATGGAACCATGTATGTATGTATGTATGTATGTATGTATGTATGTATGTATGTATGTATGTATGTACGCACGCGCATTCCAGAAAATGGCTGAATAGAATTTAATGAAAAACGGCATGTCCAGTCGGAGAATAAGACTCTACAATCTAGGGTATAAATAATTTTATTCATGCTGAATGAAATGGTAGTTAAGGGGAAGGTCTAAAATTTAATTCTCAAAAATCTGTATAATTAGCGGTCCTATCAATAAATACTACATAACTAACGTTAGGCCTATATAGAATTAAATTTCCGATCATTTATGTCTTACGCATTTTTACCGTACCGACTATAATAAGAGATATTCATGAATTTCGGTTTAATCTCTTTTAACTCTCCGAGTCGGTAACGCGTAAGGGACATTACGAATTATTACTTCAAGTTTTTATTTTATTTTTTTATTGTAGGGCCCTTCAAAGTATGACATTAAAGTTTGTATCAACGCCGAACCACGAAAAAATGGGCAAACAGGATTTAATGAAACTCGCTATGTCAAGTCAGGTAATAAGGCACTACAGTCTAGGCTATAAATAATTTTATTCACGCTGGATCAAATGGTAGTTTAGGGGAAGGCGCCAAAAATTTAATTTTTAAATACCTACAGTACGTTATTGGTCCTATCGAAAAGTACTACGTAACAAAAGTTATAGAGAATACAATTTCCGATCATTTGCCATACAGTTTTACCGTACCGACGACGATAACAGAATTAATTTAGACCTTTTCTCTCTAGTCCATATCAACGCCGAGCATTGCTAACATGGAAATATTGTACACTCGTATTAAATGGCGATGGTTTTTGTCATGATTGTCCTAAGGTGTAAAACCGCGTGGTCATCGGTCCATATCGATAAGGAACATATTGAAGATTATTGTAAACAATATAAAAAATAGTAAAGGAACGATCGCTTGAAGAATAAGAGGAAGTCATTAAGAAGGAAGGACTCCTTTTACAATAGATACCCTAATATCACAGAGTCGGAAGGAAACTAAATGTGAGAGCCTACAATATCGAAAGTTCAAAAAACTGATCAACAATAACAATACAGTGACCACTGTTGTGATGTGTTTGGTCTCTTCTCTTCCCACTCCTCTCCGACAAACGGGATTACTGCTGCGTCCCGAGTAAAACAGTATGCCTGAATATTGGCGGAAAGTAGCTGGGGAGTTAGACAACTTCGCCAATGCTATATGACTGTCCAGTCAACGACGAGTACTAGAGGTAGCTACAGCAAGGAAAATGGTAAATATGACTATCGAAATGAGAAAAAGTCGTGAAAGAACGCAATGAAAGGAGGAAGACTGACTCCCTTTACATTAGATGCCCTAATACCACAGTGTCAAAATCATAACCAGACCCCCGCCCCAAACTAGTGACACACTTCCCATCAAGACAAGTAAGAGAAAACTAAAGTTCGCACTTCCTTAAAGCTAATCACCACCGAAGCACTGGAACCTCGGGCGCAGCCGAAGCGGGACACAACAAAGACGCTAAACCACAACGTTGCTATTCAAAATTCATGACAGGGTCAATAACAGCAGACACGCAAGAATACAGAATGTACGTAGGTCGACTCATAAGTCATGGCAACTTTTTTTTTTTCTCGCGAACAGGATACAACACGGAAAATCTAAGATATGCATTTGGAAACGTACGGTATGTACTTGCGTATGATGCCACTAGATGGTGTATGTAAACAGTGTAGGTCTAAGCATGACCCCAAGTTCAGTGTGTGAGTGAGAGCG
Organism: Anabrus simplex; assembly: GCF_040414725.1. Taxonomy (NCBI): domain Eukaryota; kingdom Metazoa; phylum Arthropoda; class Insecta; order Orthoptera; family Tettigoniidae; genus Anabrus; species Anabrus simplex. Next base: position 206,568,823 of record NC_090270.1, on the reverse strand, counting down.
TCACAAAATGGCATACGATGTTGGTGTTCTTGTGTGTCATCCAGTGCGTGCGGGGCACACTGTCAATACAGTTTATTACAATACCTTTTTGCTGCACCAATTGCGCCGTGCAGTGCGAACCAAACGTCCAGATCTTTCGGACAACGTCATAATCCTACACGATAACGCGACAGCTCACACAGCAGCCATCGTTCAGCGTCGCTTACAACGGTGGGGATGGGAGGTTCTTCCAACCCGTCTTATTCGCCTGATTGAGCCCATGTGACTATGATCTAACCCCAAAGTCAAGAAGCCAGTACGTGGACAACTGTTTGCTAACAAAGAGGACATCGTAACAGCAATTCGGAGAGAGGTGTCGCACGTTAGCGATACACATGCAGCGAATGGTATTCAGCGCCTGCCCCACCGCTGGTAACGTATAGTGGAAACCTTAGGTGATTATTTCGAAGGTCTGTAACCAGTGGATACCTGTCCTTTGTACATAGTTTTGTGTATTTGCTGTCTATACCATAATAAAACAATGTTTACCATTGGCCTGTGTTCTGTCACTTTCCTACGAGAATCTCCTGAAGTGAGAATTTGTCTTCAGGCACTATGCATAAGTACATGCCCTATATTTCCAAATGCGTATCTTAGATTTTCCGTGTTGTCTCCTGTTCGCGAGAAAATAAATAATTGCCATGACTTATGACTCGACCCTCGTATATTAATATCTTGCCAGAAAACCAGCAACAAGGCCCAGTACTGCGAAACCGAAAGCAACACTGGGCGTGATCAATACGTGGATGGGTCACCATACACGTATGCCACTTGTCGCTGGAGCATACACATTAATAGTTAGTACGACAACACCTCAGCCATGCAATCACACTCCATGTGCGAAAGACTGGGCCATTTGGCAAGCAACATCTAACCAGTGACGACCTAATACAAACTTTAACAAAAAACTTCCAATTATTATTCTCGTTTTGGGCCATTAGACACAAAATCTACAAGGAATTTCTGGAAGCGTTTCTTGCAGCCCAAAAACGTTGCATTTTTTCTCTGGCCGCCTGTCTTCTCTCTTCTGTCCAGTCGCTGTTCCGCTTTTGCTTATCGTGGAAGCCCTTAAAGCTGTTGATCACTATCTGTATTTTGATCGGTTACAGATTTCTCTCCTGATTCACTCCCATGCTTTTGAGGCCCTTCCTTACTTCCTTGAACGTTAGGTCTGTTACCCTACACTATTATTATTATTATTATTATTATTATTATTATTATTATTATTATTGTACGGGAGGTACACCCACCCCGCGCATTTAAATTAAGCGCCTTGGAGAATGCCATCTAAAACATAAAACTTACAACAACTAGTGCAAGAAATTTGAACATTTCTCAACACATGTCGCTACTATAAACTCATGTTGTGCCCTCTGGTGTGAAGATGAACTATTAAAATTCTAGAGTAATTTTGTATGCAAAAGTTTCCTAAACTGGAATGTCGAAAGTTTGTTTTTTTGATTTTCGAAAGTTTACAACACTTCTATCTTCTCCCGCCAACCTAAGATGGCCAATGAAAAATTGTGTACATTTATTTTTCTACCAATTAAAATTTTCTGATATCTGATTATCCAATGAGAATTGGGGGTGTGTCGGGCCTTAGCCCAGAGTTTTCTGGAACTTTCCCCTCTACTAAAAAAGCTGGCACATTTTCGGACCAGGTTGTCTTAGTGATCGCTCCAGTCCAGAGTGTGTTTCTAAAGGAGGCGCCTCGTCCATCTTCGAGAGGTCCACCAGCTCAAGGTAATGGCAGATCCTGATAAAAATATTTTAGTCTTTCAAAGCTAGCTCGAAGGGAAGTTTTCAAACCTTTAGTGGTGCAACTTTATTTTCTAAAATGTAAATTTCAAACTCTAAATGTAGCTAGTCGAAAGAACTCTAAATGTAGCTAGTCGAAAGAACTTATCCGAAATCAGGGAATACAGAGTGAGGTACCCTCTCGTATTCCTTCTCAACTTGATTTTGAGGTGACTACGACTTTGTAACATTTTCTATCTTGTAATTTCTGCAACTTCAAGATTTTTCTCCATCTAGTCACCTCCATAGTATAGGCTTAGCCTCTGTAACGTCAGGCCACAAGCCCAAATAGGGTTTTATGCATCTAATGTAAATTTTAAGGAATGCAAGTGTCCGCCTCCTCACCATTTTGATTTCTGGGCCAGTAACTTTAACCGCCCCCCCCCCCTGTTTTTTTTACCAAGGGCTTTGTAGAATGGGTACTCGCTACCCTTGTTAAAGTCCATTTCATTCTTTTCATGGTAAAGATATCAGACTGTTGAGCATTTAAGACAGTGAATACTGTTTAGGGGGCTGCAAGCTAAAGCTTGCTAATTTGTTATTTGTTGATTGTTCTGATTTTCTAAAAGTTGTTACCTAGCTGGTGAGCTAAGTTTTGGTACCTGAATTTGTAAAGTCTAGTGTTTGAAAAAAAAAAAAGGCTCTAATTTAAATTAATCTTCTGACTGTCTTGTATCCACCCATTCATGCCCGCACCTTCTTTCACCTCTGTAAACCACGGTATCCCCGTAACAATAGGGAACATGCATGATCCGGGGTTTTAATTAAAAATATGCAAATTTGATTCAAAATTTCATGCAGAGTTCAAAAATGTGATCGGAATGTACAAATAATAACTCTAAACGTGATAAAAATCTACGAAAATGTCACGTCACGCAAGTACGCGATCTCATTGGTCTGACGTCATCGTACAGGTTGACTGAATTACCAGACGAAATAACACAGTGTGCTGTGAGAAGCAGGATACACTTCGCGTATTTCTACTTTACGTTAGTGTCTAGTATGGTTAAATTCGAGGTCTACACATTGGATAATAATCTGAGTGGTATATTTTAGACTTGAATCCTGCGCAGACAGTGAGGCAGAAAACTTATAAATGGTGTAGAGTTCCGATGTGCAATAGCACATCGCATACCATACCAAACAAATTGTTTATAAATGTTCCAAAGACGCTAAAACTAGGGAGAAATGGATTTTGGCGAGCCGGAGAAATGCTGGTGATATATCGGAAAAGTCTACAGTTTATTTTTTTGAAGATTTTAACGCAAGATGAATTTGTTTGAATTTTCAAATCACTTTTCCATGTCAGCTGTTCTAGTGGTAAAACTTTAAATTTTAATGTATGATGCTTTATTTAAATGCTTCAATTACATCTTGGAATATGAAAGTAATAAACAGTGCATTAAATAATGCTGATTATTAAAGTATTCTCCAAACCTAACCTATGTTTTGGGTGATCCATGTCAAGATAATAAATCAAAGGGGTTATGAACCATTTTGACAGCTCTAATACTACCAATATATCTTGGCATGGGGCAGTTATGTATGTCTTTATTGAAGAGCTTAATTGGTAAAGAAATTTAGGCTATATCTAAATACTCTATAATGTAACAAATAATAGGCGTGTACATCATGAAAGGAAACAACGTGAATTTAACAAATGTATAACTCTACACAAAACCAATGCTTGTCTGTTGGGGTCTTATAAGTTAACAATGCTCAATTATAATAATTATCATAATATTAATGACATAAATAACATAATTGCACACAGGTGAAAATAGTGATGTAGGTGTTTAAAATATTATCCAACTTAGCCTAAGTTTTAGGTTATACAAGCCAAGTCAATAAACCGAAGGGTAAAAATACCGCGCGAGTTCGCCGTGCGGTTAGGAGCGCGCAGCTGTGAGCTCGCATCCGGGAGATAGTGGGTTTTGAACCCCACTGCCGGCAGCCCTGAAGATGGTTTTCCGTGGTTTCCCATTTTCACACCAGGCAAATGCTGAGGCTGTACCTAAGGCCATGGCCGCTTTGTTCCCATTCCTAGGCCTTCAGGGTTGGTTTTCTCTCGGACTCAGCGAGGGATTTCACCTCTACCACTTCAAGGGCAGTGTCCTGGAACGTGAGACTTTGAGTATGGTGATGAAACTGGTGAGGAGGGCCATTACCTCGCCCAGGCGGCCTCACCTGTTATGCTCAACAGGGGCCTTGTTGGAGGATGGGAGGATCGGAAGGGATAGACAAGGAAGAGGGAAGGAAACGGCCGTGGCCTTAGGTGCCTGGAGGAGAAGTAGGAAAATACGAAAAACCACTTCGAGGATGGCTGAGGTGGGATTCGAAACCCTTCTACTCAGTTGACCTCCCGAGGTTGAGTAGACCCCGTTCCAGTCCTCGTACTATTTGTTTTCAACTTTCATGGCAGAGCCGGGAATCGAAACCGGGCCTCCGGGAGTGGCACACATTAACCACTACACCACAGAAGCGGACTAGTACTATAATGCTACCTTTATGTTTATGTTAGTGCTGAAATCCGATTTCTTACTTTACTAATGCTGAAAGCCCGAAAATTTAATGTTATTCTTTAATAGGGGAATCAGTCTAGAAGGAAATGTTGAAATGTTGAAAGTGATGTGATATCTATCCAGGTTCGTCGTTATCCTAATACTATGGGTTACAGTACATTGCACGTATATAAAAGACGCCACTTACAAACTTGCTTGTTATCCGCGAATTTCTGCGGCCACAAAAGTCACTACTTTTCAAGAATGATGACATCTACACATGATAGATTGTCTGACTGTGCTGTTTTGAACCTTTCTTCTGTCATTTCGAAGTTATTCGCGATCATGAATAATAAACAATCGGCTTTTAGCAACGGCTGATGCACAGTGGCTGGTAGAGCTCCATGCGGTACTGGATCGTGACGTCACAGCGCGCCGCTTACGTCAGCGGCCGTTTCACTCGCCTTGCGGAAAGGCACTATTAAACATTTTTTTAATGGTAGAAAACAAGGCAACATACCACAATGTAATACGTTTACGTACTATTTCATTGGTGTACTTTTCAAAAAAAATATTTTTGAAAATGATGCATGTTCCCAATTATAATCATCATCATCATCATCATCATCATCATCATATCTGCCACCTGGCATAGTCAAAATAAAACTAGACATAAAACTAGGCCTACAATAGGGCAACCTCAGAATCTAGGAAACAATGATATGAGAGGTGGATAAAAATATTATCATGCACATGCTAAGTAATTATCCCGACAACGACGGGTACTTCTGCTAGATCCACGATATGTGAAACCCATGTCATTGTGATAATCCCCTGTTTTCTGCCTGATTTAAATCTTAAGTAAGCCTTAGGTACAAAACCGTCCTCCCAACTAGCATGAATGATAAATCGAAACAAGTTTAAATAGGACCTGCCGTGACTTGCCACTCCATCCGTATCGTGTCGTGTGAATGTAAGTCTCGTCTCGTCCATGTCCTTAGTCCATATGACAACTATTCCCGGACATTTGGATACTTCTCAAGTAAGTAATTCATTTGGCACAGATACTGCTGTATTACTGGAGTTCTTTTCAGTTTCTTCTTCCACCTGAATCCTAGGGTGCAAAGATTTTTTCGGTGTGTGTCGATACTTCCTTCGAAATTTACGGGTCTGTAATTTTTCATAAATTTTCTTTAAAGTGGGTGTTCTTTTTTCTGTAATATAGAAATTATTTCCCATATGGCGAACGACTTAATCAGTAAAACTGTCTGAAGTGGCTCTCTAAGTTCTTCTGGACCATACCTAGTGGGGTGAGAAAATGACCAGGATTCGCTTGCCTGCCTGGACACAATTTTCAGCTCATTCTTGATTCCCCGATGGAAGTCAACAATGCGCCAGTGCTTCGACCACGCGTTTCGGTGCGGATTTGAATTTAGTAATTTTATTTGCTTTACGTCCCACTAACTACTTTTCGGTTTTCGGAGACGCCGAGTTGCCGGAATTTAGTCCCGCAGAAGTCCTTTACGTGCCAGTAAATCTACTGAGACGAGGCTGACGTATTTGAGCACCTTCAAATACCACCGGACTGAGCCAGGATCGAACCTACCAAGTTGGGGTCAGAAGGCCAGCGCCTCAACCGTCTGAGCCACTCAGCCCGGCGGATTTGATTTCAATGGAGTAATAAGCACAGGTTCTTACTTCATGAACAGGGTAGACACTAACAGCTGTTTCATGGGTTTGAGTATGACGAAATTTCTCCGGTAACTTGCTTTGTAATGTACGTTCGACCAGTACAATACAGGGAAGTTAATCTCTTTTAGCTCTTCGAGTCGGTAACGTGAAAGGGACATTACGAATTATTACTCCGAGTTTTTTTTTTTAAATTGTAGGGCCCTTCAAAGTATGACATTGAAGTTCTGATACTTTAAGAATTTGGTTACAAAACGTAATCACTGAGAGAAGAAGTATTAATTTTGATATTTTTTGCCGCGCTGCTGTGTAGTCACTGCTGGTTACACCATTTAAGTCTTTAATAATTTGCTGATAATTGTTAACATATTGATGAAAGATGGGTGGAAAATTAACTTTGGGTTTTACAGGGGGGGTTGGCCGTGCGGTTGAAGAGCGCGCAGCTGTGATCTCGCATGCGGGAGACAGTGGGTTCGAACCCCACTGTCGGCAGCCCTGAAGATGGTTTTCCGTAATTTCCCATTTTCACACCAAGCAAATACTGGAGCTGTACCATAATTAAGGCCACGGCTGCTTCCTTCCCACTCCTACGCCTTTCCTCTCCCATCGTCGCCATAAGACCTATCTGTGCCAGTGCGAAGTAAAACAAATAGGAAAAACTCTGGGTTTTTAATGGGGCAACGTCGTTATCTGCACTGTTCTCATCCATAAGCTCAAGAGGAGCATATTTATTAAGAAAGGCTGTACGATATAACATATTTACTGTTTGATCTAACTGCTGATATAATTTGCTTCTTACTGGGAGTCTGAAAACCGTCGTCTTGTTGCAATAATTGATCACGAGAAGCAATATTTGCATGTGCACGTCGAAATTATACAAGCTTACTTGATTGTAAATATGCAACTTTAAAGCTTTTCAGTATGTTGAGCACGACCGAGCTGGATAGCTGCGGCCAGTATCCAGTATTCGGGAGATAGTAGGTTCGAACCCCACTGTCGGCAGCCCTGAAAATGGTTTTCCGTGGTTTCCCATTTTTACACCAGACAAATGCTGGGGCTGTACCTTAATTAAGGCCACGGCCGCTTCCTTCCCACTCCTAGCCCTTCCTTGTCCCATCGTCGCCATAATGCCTATCTGTGTCGGTGCGACGTAAAGCAAAAAAAAAAAAAAAAATGTTGAGCACGAATATAACCCCTAACATACCTGTAAAACAAACACACCATTTAAAAAAAAATGTTTCGTTCTCGAAAGAACATCTGATTCTATCAAATCATACTTTTTATATATACATTTATGAACATTGCTTAAAATGTAGGAACATTTGTTTAAATTTTGTTTACACCCTTTAAAACTAGATAGATAGATAGATAGATAGATATATAGATAGATAGATAGATAGATAGATAGATAGAACTTATCTTAATGAAGAGTTCCAGTAGTACATTCTCTTCCCTTGCTAAAGTAAGCAAAATAAGTGGTGTTTGTCACTGGCGTAAGTCCACCTGGCTAAGTTGTCAGTTTCTTTACGTCATGTTCCGGTTGATATCAACGGCTACTTTCAATTATACTTTTAGCTTTATTATTGTTATTATTACGTAACTATAATTGTTTTGGGAATTATATAGGGATTCTTTAATGAGCATTTAATGGGCTGGTTAGTTTACCGGTAATTTTCCATTACGGCATTTTCCGGTGTCGTCAACGCCATACGTGGAAGTGTATCATCATCATCATCGTATATTTTTACATCGTTATGCTTGACGAAGGAGTGCGGATGTTAATCGCTTGTGATTATTCTGGCTCGGGAACTGGGAGTTCGTGTTTGTCGCAACACTTCTTCATAATCAGGCAACATAATACACTACCAACCACGACAGGAACACGCAATAGAGATTATATTCCTCCATATAGGATTGGTGTCAGGAAGGGCATCCGGTCGTATACAGGGCCAAATCCACAATTACGACGAAATTCGTTCCCTCAAACCCACAGATGTGGGAAAAGTGGTAGAAGAACCTATAGTAATGTCGAATCCATTGTTTGTGTGTCGCTGAGCTGAATTATTGTTACGCTCTGGATACCGTTAAAAGTCCACGTTCAGCCTCCATTGAGACGGGGGTCTGAAATGGGCTTAAAAGTAAATAGTCTAAAATAACCGAGATTAGTGTTGAATCCACTGCTTTTGGGGTCGCAAGGATGATTGGTTGCAGTCCCAATGACAGCTGAAATCGTGTACATCGTATCTATAAGGCGACGGCTAAATACATATAGTTATCACTTATGTTTTTGTCAGGGTCAAATACTTCCCAGTCAATTCCAGCTTCCACAACGATAAAGTTTTACTCGAAAATTAAATAATCTAAAACTTTAAATCAAAAACATTTCAGTAACTCTTAAACCTACATTATGTATGTATGTATGTATGTATGTATGTATGTATGTATGTATGTTTAGTCCTCAGCCCGAAGGCTGGTTGGATCCTCAACAGCTCCGCCATCAGCTGTCATAGATGGCCTAGGCATCACTGAAGAGGCGTACTAGGGAAATGAGGAGTGAGGTAGTTTCCCGTTGCTTTCCTCACCGAGCCAGAAGTTGCTATTACATATCAATCAGCCAAGCCCACTGAAATGCATGCACCAACCGACCCTATGAGCAATATTTTCACACCATTCATAGCAGGGACTGGCTGCAGAAGGAATGGCATTACCAGCATCACTCATGCCTCAGTCACTTTCATTGTCAAAGACAAGGATAAAGCTGAGACAGATCAAAAGTAACAAGATTGCTCTAGCCCATACCAGAGAAGACACAGTGCATTGTAAACAATAGGTCCCGCCAGCTTAAAATATCAATCAACATTTCAAAAAGGAATTATATAAAAATTCACTTCACACGTAACTAAATGGTAATACAAATCTTTACGGTAAAAATTCAAAAAATAACCGGGCAACGCCGAGTACTACAGTTAGTATATATATAAAGCAGAATGTCTGTCTGTCTGTCTGTCTGTCTGTACCTTATACAAATCCATACCGTTCCACCAATCTGAGCCAAATTTGGTATACTTACATTTTAGGACCCTGCGGGTAACCCCATCTACCAGAAATTTTAAAATCGCTCTCCATTCTCTAGATTTAGGCCCTTTGGCACATTGACATAGGCTAATATAGGCGAAATATTCAATTTGTCGTACAAGGACAAGACAAACCTCATTTTAAGCCTCACGACGCGTAGAACAAACCCCGGTCAGGCCCTACGGGCCCCGATAACCATGTTTTAAGGGCCTAAAACCAGCCATTTTGGAGATATTGGCATCACACTTACCCCGCTCTAGGAATTGGATGAAGAAATGACCAGCAGTAACCATGGCAACGTCAGCTCAAGGATTCTGCAGTAGAATACAGGCCTGGTGTTCAAAGTAGGCAAAGTAGCCACGTGCGTAAATGTAGGCTAGGCCAAGGAGAGATTCTGATACACACATGGCTGTCTCGAAAAAGAGACGAACAGTGACACTCCGCATGTCGTTTAAGCCCAAGTTCAGTTCCCATCGGCATGGGGGTGAGAAGGGCGGAAAAAAGTCCAAAATGGCCCAGTTTATGGATTTATTTGTGTGCACCCCTCTGAGCGAGAGTGGAAAGGGGATGAAGTATAAAAGTAATACGAAACGACCAATACTGAAGTAGATCCATACTTTTAGACATCGCTGGGATGAATACTGACACTCCAGACGTCGTTTAAGACCAGGTTCACCAGCATCGGCACGGGGGTGAGAAGGGGTGAAAAAGAAAATATCCTAAATAACCGAGCATAACTTTCAAACAAACAAACACACAAACAAGCAAACAAAAAAGGACTGTGGGAGCAGGACACCCCTTACTCCGTGACTCTTTGGATGCCGTTTAACTAATACTTCAGGCCCAGTCGGAATGGAGGTTGAGAAGGAATGAAAAAAAGAGTGTCCAAAATGACCGAGATTATGGATGTATGTTACATTCCAGCATAGCTCTCAACTAAAACTGGTGCACACATGACTTACTATATTATCTGAACAAAAATTACGTGGGGTAAGACATCCCTAGCGGAGGGGATGATACTAAAAATAATCGAAAACGACGAACATTACTGTCGAATCCATAGTTTCTGGGGTCGGATAGATGAATACCGACACTTCGGTTGCCCTTAAGTTTAAGGTCATACCCCATCACAGCTCTCAACCAAACTCGGTACGGATGAGTTACTATCTCGTAAAGATACTGTAGGGATAAGCCACCTCTGGGGGAGAGGTGACATGCAAAATAATCGAAAACAGCCGATATTAGTGTCGAATCCATAGTTTCCGAGGTCACTGGAGTGAATAGTAACACTCCGGATGTCGTTTTAGTCCAAGTTCAGCACCCATCGACATGGTGATTCAGAAGGGGTGATAAAATAACCTAATTCACCCGGATGTTGTTTACACAGTTCTCGGTGTCGCTCGGCTGATTGGTGACAGACCCTGTGACAGCTGAAATGGTGTGTACATCATATCTGTAATGCGACGCGTAAATACATTAAGTTATATTTTTATTATTGTTTGAAAGGGTCAACTATTTCCCTGACAATCTGGGCTGCCTCAAGGAAATAATTTAAGGCAAAACAAAATAATTACAAGCTAAAACGTAAAATTATACACACATAATGGTACTTCTATATCGGTCGTGTCCACAGTAACAAGAAAACGCACTTTTTACTTTTCCGTAATTTCTGTCTGTCTGCCTGTGTGTATGAACAAGCATCACGAGAAAACGGCTGAAGATAATTTAATGAAACTCGCTATGCAAATTCGGGGGATGAGCCTCTACAATCTAGGCTATAAATCATTTTATTCACACTGAGTGAAATTGTAGTTTAGGGAAGGCCTAAAATTTAATTCTCAAATATTTATATTATTAGTGGTCCTATCGACAAATATTACACATCTAAAGTTATATAAAATTGAATCTCTGATCATGTATGTCTTATACATTTTTACCCTACCGGCTATGATAACAGAGATATTCGTGAATTTGTATTTTTGCTGCTAAGTCCATATCAAGACAGAGCCACGAGAAAATGGGTGAACAGAATTTAAAGAAAATCGGTATATAGAGTCGGAGAATAAGTAACTACAGTACAGTCTAAGCTATAAACAATTTTATTCACTATGGATGAAACTGTAGTTTAGGGGAAGGCTTCAAATATTTAATTTTTAAGTACCTATGTTATTTGTCCCATCGAAAAGTACTACATAACAAAAGTTATAGAGAATGAAATTTCCGATCATTTATGTTTTATTCAGATTTACCGTACTGGCTATGGATACGAGTGGTATTTCAGAGTCGGAAGAAAACTAACTGGGAAGGCCTTCAATATCGAAAGCGCATCATTGATCAACAATAACATTACATTGACCATTGTTCGTTGTGATGTTCTTTGTCTCTTATGCTGCCACTCAACTCCGATAGATGGGATTAATGCTGCGGACCAAGTAAAACAGCCTGACTGAATATTGTCGGGAAATAGCTGGGGAGTTCGAAAACTTTCTTCTTTAGCATGCCATTCCTCTGGTTCATATATTTTCTGATACTGCTGGTACGTAACACATAGGTTCATCATAGTATTCCAGATATTCGATCCCTACTCTGACGCGCTGTTTTGAATGAGCAGTGTGCAAACTTAAGGCAGAGGCTAGTAGTAGTAGTAGTAGTAGTAGTAGTAGTAGTAGTACCTGGTCTAGAATTACAATTTAAGCCTATTCCAAATTATAGTACTACAATTCACTAACTCAACATTCACCCCTGCAGGGAGCCGTTTCTTAAGAAGAGCGTCTTCCCCTTCATTTTTATTAAATTCTACATTCATTTTATTCCAAATTAGCAGTGAAGAGGGGGTTTGGCCTCTGGCTTGGAGGAAAAATTTGCCTCCAAGTCAGATAGATTTTTCCACCGCCATTCTAGTGAGTTGAGATTTTCCGACTCATCGGGTACTCCTAGGACACATTAGTAAAAGGGCATTGTTTTTACCCTGGGACTCGCGACGCCACCTCCCCCCCCCCCCCCCCGAAAAAAGACGAAGAGTGTTCACGGATCACGGCTGTCTAAGGCCTGGTCATTCCAGCTCTGGAACTTTGGACTGTTAGATCGGCAGCGTAGTACTGTTCGTTAAAAGTGAGAAAATAGGTGGTTTTTCATTTGATCGAGTATTTCATATGAAAGCATTGCTTTTAATCGTGCCATTCCTACTGACATCATTGTAATGACCTATGTTCATTTCAGTTGGGAAAACCACTAAGACAGTCTATCTAAGGATGTAAAAAGGCAGGTGGAGAGTGAGCGTCTGCCATTATACTGAAAAATGTTCAACTAGATTCTGACTGGCAGTAGACAAGTGGGCCTACCATCATAATAAAAACTCCCCAACTTGATTGTGAATGATAGTAGGCAACATTCTTCACATGAGAAAAGACTTATCGAGAATCCCCCTCGCGTTTCTGGGGTAACGTTAAGAGCTATGCAATTTAATGCAATCTCACTCACAACGTATACACTACTTACAATAATTCTGTAAAAAGTGTAGAATTCCGTAGCGAAGCACGGGTACATCAGCTAGTTGGTATATAATTCAAGCTCGTTTCACTTTTATCGCAAAAGAGAAATGACGGTAGAATGAGTTATTGGTTCAGGGTACTACAGTATTATTATTATTATTATTATTATTATTATTATTATTAAAATCGAAACTCACCAATTCGAGTATGACTGGCATTAGGAAAAAGGGCCTGTCGTTATCACGAAAACAGCGTAACTCAATTTTGACTGGCAGCCGTGAAGGTGCTTGCCCTTATAATGATAGCTCCTCAACTGGAATATGTCTGGAAGTAGGAAAGGTGGCCTGCCATTTTAAGGAAAACTCCCAAAATCGATTTTGATCGACAGTAGGCAAGGCAGGCTCACTTGCCGACAGAAATTCACAATCGAGTTGGGAAGTTTCATTATAATGGCAGGCCTGCCGTTATCATCATAGCTCTGCAACTCGCACCTTGCACGGGAAAGAACGTATGGGAACCTCCCCACAGCGTTTCTTTGATAATACTAAGTGGCATGCAATTTAATAAAATCTCAATCACCGCGTGTGAAGTAATTTACGTAGAAATCCGTACACGATGTAGAAACCGTAGCGAAGAACGGGCACATTTGCTGCTACATTCTAATGAGTTCTTGCATGATTCGGAGCGTAACAGACGAGAGGCGTGATCACTGACGGCTTTCGTTCGAATTTCGACCGATGCATGAAGAATTTTTAAACCATGTTGTGAGGATTCCACATAAAATGAAGAGGACCTGTGCCTACAAACACGAAATCAACAATCGTGTAAAACTACATTCTTCCTTTCCTCATCTTGCATAATTCGACTCCAAGTGTGCCAGTAATTTTCGTACGAACATGCCACGATAGTCTTACCGGTATGTCTAGTTTCAGGGTATCTATTCATATCAGATGTATGCATACGTCTTTCGCTAAGAGATGGCGCCAGCGAACAGTAGCAGCGTATGAATTTGACACATACGTCAGTCTGTTCGTCTGACATTAACATACGAATACACAAAAGTTGAGTCCACCAAACACTAGCGTCTGTGATATATCGTTCAGCGATCATGTCGAAGTTTGTGCCTGAAAGAGACCATTTGCGGCACGCACTGCTTTTCTTATTTAATCAAAAGGTACATTCAGAGAAACGGGGTTGTCTAGGGAGCGGTGATAAGGGTACAGAGGTCTGGAAGTCAAGTAGGGATGACATAAAAATGTTAGTGATGAACTGTAGAAGTATTGTAAAGAAAGGAATATAATTAAGTAATTTAATAGATATATATATTTACCAGATATTGTAATATGAGTTGAATCATGGCTGAGAAATGATATAATGGATGCAGAAATTTTCTCACGGAACTGGAGAGTGTATCGTAGAGATAAGAAACGAATGGTGGAAGGTAGAGTATTCATTCTGGTGAAAGAAGAATTTGTAAGCTACGAAAAAGTTAAAGATGAGAAACATGAAATTCTACGCGTAAGTCTCATTTCTAAAGATAATGGGCAACTTGATGTCTTTGGAGTGTACAGACCGGGAAGGGTAGCGCTGACACGGATTCAGAATTATTTGATAAGATAATCAGCTATGTGGGAAACGACATGGAAAGGAATGTGATTGTAGCGGGGGTTCTGAATTTACCAAATGCCAATTGGGAAGGATATGCGAACGACAGGAAGCATGACTAACAAATGGCAAATAAGCTAATATGGGAAGGAGAGATGATTCAGAAAGCGATGGAACCAACTAGAGGGAAAAATATCCTGGATGTGGTGCTGGTAAAACCAGATGAGCTCTATAGAGAAACCGAAGTAATAGACGGCATTAGTGATCATGAAGCTGTTTTTGTCGTAGTTAAAAAAAAATGTGTTAGAAAGGAAGGTCTTAAAAGTAGGGTTTTTAGGCAGTACCATATGGCTCATAAAGCAGGCATGAGGCAGTTTTTAAAAAGTAACTATGATCGGTGGAAAACGGTAAATAAAAATGTAAACAGACTCTGGGAAGGGTTTGAAGCAATTGTTGAGGAATGTGAAAACAGGTTTGTACCTTTAAAGGTGGTAAGAAATGGTATAAAGACCCACCTTATTATAATAGAGAAATAAAGAGACTAAGGAGGAGGTGCAGATTGGAAAGAAATAGTTAGAAGTGGCTGTGGAAGTAAGGAGAAATTGAAGGAACTTACTAGGAAATTGAATCTAGCAAAGAAGGCAGCTACGGATAACATATAACTGGTGGTCATACAAATTTTAGTGATAAATGGAAGGGTATGTATAGGTATTTTAAGGCAGAAACAGGTTCCAAGAAGGACATTCCAGGAATAATTGATGAACAAGGAGAGTGTGTATGTGAGGATCTTCAAAAGGCAGAGGTATTCAGTCAGCAGTATGTAAAGATTGTTGGTTACAAGGATAATGTCGAGATAGAGGAGGAGACTAATGCTAAAGAAGTATTTAAAATTTATATATGATAACAATGTCATTTACAATAAGATACAAAAGTTGAAAACTAGAAAAGCGGCTGGAATTGATAAGATTTCTGGGGATGTACTAAAGACAATGGGTTGGGATATAGTGCGATATCGGAAGTACTTATCTGATTATTGCTTGCTTGAAGGAGCTATACCAAATGAATGACGAGTTGCTGTAGTAGCCCCTGTGTATAAAGGAAAGGGTGGTAGACATAAAGCTGAAAATTACAGGCCAGTAAGTTTGACATGCGTTGCATATAAGCTTTGGGAAGGCATTCTTTCTGATTATGTTAGACATGTTTGTGAAATTAATAACTGGTTCGACAGAAGGCAGTTCGGTTTTAGGAAAGGTTATTCCACTGAAGCTCAACTTGGAGGATTTCAGCAACATATATCAGATATCTTGGATTCGGGAGGTCAAATGGACTGTATTGCGGTTGACCTGTCTAAAGCATTTGATAGGGTGGATCATGGGAGACTACTGGCAAAAATGAGTGCAATTGGACTAGACAAAAGAGTGACTGAATGGGTTGCTATATTTCTAAAAAATAGATCTCAGAGAATTAGAGTAGGCGAAGCTTTATCTGACCCTGTAATAATTAAGAGGGGAATTCCTCAGGGCAGTATTATTGGATCTTTATGTTTTCTTATATACATAAAAGATGAGTAAAAAAGTGGAATCAGAGGTAAGGCTTTTTGCAGATGTTATTCTGTATAGAGTAATAAATAAGTTACAAGATTGTGAGCAACTGCAACGTGACCTCGATAATGTTGAGAGGGACAGCAGGCAATCGTATGTTGATAAACGGGGTTAGAAGTCAGGTTGTGAGTTTCACAAATAGGAAAAGTCCTCCGAGTTTTAATTACTGCGTTGATGGGGTGAAAGTTCCTTTTGGGGATCACTGTAAGTATCTAGGTGATAAAATAAGGAAAGATCTTCATTGGGGTAATCACATAAATGCGATTGTAAATAAAGGGTACAGATCTCTGCAAATGGTTATGAGGGTGTTTAGGGGTTGTAGTAAGGATGTAATGGAGAGGGCATATAAGTCTCTGGTAAGACCCAAACTAGAGTGTGGTTCCAGTGTATGGGACCCTCACCAGGATTGCCTGATTGAAGAACTGGAAAAAGAAAAAGAAAAGCAGCTCGATTTGTTCTGGGTGATTTCCGACAATAGAGTAGCGTTACAAAAATGTTGCAAAGTTTGGGCTGGGAAGAAATGGGAGAAATGTCAGCGGAGAGATGGCGTGGGATGACATTAGTATACGCATAAGTTTGAACGGCGTCTTTAAAAGTAGGAAAGATCACAATATGAAGATAAAGTTGGAATTCAAGAGGACTAATTGGGGAAAATATTCATTTATAGGAAGGGGAGTTAGGGATTGGAATAACTTACCAAGGGAGGGGTTCAATAAATTTCCATTTTTTTAAAATCATTTAAGAAAGGGCTAGGAAAACAACAGTTAGGGAATCTGCCACCTGGGCGACTGCCCTAAATGCAGATCAATATTGATTGATTGAACTCTCGAAGTCTGGCGAAACCGTTAATGCACAGCGCTATCGCCAACAAATGATTTAAATTAAAAACGCATTTATCGAAAGACGACTGGAATGGGCCAGAAGACATGCCAAAGTGATTGTTACACGAAAATGCACCGTCTCACAGAGCAAAACCAGTGAAAGACACCTTGAAATCGCTTGGATGGGACATCCTTCCGCACCCGCCGTACTCCCCGACCTGGCGCCATGTATCATCTTTTCGCATCAATGAGGCACGCGCTCGCAGAGCAGCACTTCAGTAATTTCGAGGAAGGTGGAAAATGTCTCGATGAATGGTTTGGCGCAAAAGACAAGCCGTTTTACTGGCATGGTATTCAAAACTTACCTGAAAGATGGGCGAAGTGTGTAGAAGCAGACGGTCAATATTTTGAATAAACAATCAATGTATTTCCATTGAAAATTACGTGTTTTCTTTACCACAAAAAAAAAAAAAAAAAAAAAAAACCGGCAAAAACGTATGCATACAGCTGGTACATCACGCCGAAACATTGGAGACATACTTACCTATAGTTCGACAATGGAATATCCATAGTTCAGATATTAATACACGTTGGAAAAATTCAATCAACTCTCTTGCACATAATTAGAGCACACGGATTACTAGACATTCGCCACGCACATCTAATATCGAATCAACAACATCTGGTATTAGATACTGGCAGCTCAACTACAATTCTTCGACCACTAAACAATCCAAGGTGATCAGCGAGGAGAATTGCTATATAGTATTAATTCAGAGGGTGGCGTCAACTTTGGGGAAAAAAACCCACAAAGTCCTCAAAAGCTGGATGTGTAAATTTTCACGCTTCAGCGGATATCAAACGCATCCCAAATCAGTAGACTAATGTGTAAAAGGGAGGGCCCGCGACAGGACGTGTCAGATTGCTACTTATCTCCCCTAGCTACAGGCCCATTATCTCTCTGCTCCCGTATGGCACAAGAAAAGCGACCACTGATGCTCACCATAAGGACAGCTTCAACTCCACACAAATAAACAGAAATGCATTAAAATACATTGGAGACAACAGTTTAGCAGCTCGTCAAAGTTGAACTGAACGACATTTCTTCAACAATGATGACAAACAACAACAATATGCTGTGCTTAAAAGCGAATCAAAAATAGATTTATATCAAAGTAAAGTTTATTTAATACGACTATTCATATAACACATACTAAATTATGTACCCGTACTTCGCTACGGGATTCTCAGAAAGACTGACTGTGGTTTTCCTAACTGATGTCAACATAGGTCATTACAAAAATGTCAGTAGGAATGTAGCGATTAAAAGCAATGTTATCATACAAAATACTTAATCAAATGAAAAACCGCACATTTTCTCACTTTTAACGAACAGTACTACGGTGCCAATCTAACAGTCCAAAGTTCCAGAGCTGGAATGACCAGGCCCCAGACTGCCGTGAACACTCCTCTGCCATTACTCCGTTAAATACGCACACTGTTCATTCCAATCAGCGTACCAGTAGTATCATAAAATTTACGAAGCAGAGTAATGGCATGCTAAAGAAGAAAGTTATCTAACTTCCCAGCTACTTCCCGTCAATATTCAGGCAGACTGTTACACACTGTATAATCGGCCGAGTTTGCCGTGTGGTTAGGGGTGCGCAGCTGTGAGCTTGCATCCAGGAGATAGTGGATTCGAACCCCACTGTCGGCAGCGCTGAAGATGGTATTCCGTGGTTTCCCACTTTAACACCAGGCAAGTGTCCGACTCGTTGGCTGAACGGTTAGCGTATTGGCCTTCGGTTCAGAGGGTCCCGGGTTCGATTCCCGGCCGGGTCGGGGATTTTGACCTTAATTGGTTGATTCCAATGGCACGGGGGCTGGGTGTGTGTGTGCTGTCTTCATCATCATTTCATCCTCATCACGACGCGCAGCTCACCTACGGGTGTCAAATAGAAAGACCTGCACTTGGCGAGCCGAACCCGTCCTGGGATATCCCGGCACTAAAAGCCATACGACATTTTACCAGGCAAGTGCTGGGACTGTACCTTTCTTAAGGCCAAGGGCGCTTCCTTCACACTTCTAGGCCTTTCATAAACCATCCCATCGTCGCCATAAGACCTATCTGTGTCAGTGCAACGGAAAGCAAATTTAAAAAACTCGGTACGCAGCAGTAATCCTATCTACCGGAGATGAGTGGCAACAGAAGACAAAGCAGATCACGACAAACAATGGTCAATGTAATGTTATTGTTGATCAATATTGAGCTTTCTATATTGTAGGCCTTCAGATTTAGTTTTCTTTCGACGCTGTGATTTTTAAAATTATTTATAGTTCTGTTTAAGATACCCATTTTCTCGTGACTCGGCGCTGATATGGACTTAGTAAAAAAAATCCAAATTCACGAATATCTTCGTGATCATAGCCAGTACGGTAACAATATATAAGACATAAATTATCGGAAATTTAATACTATATAACTTTAGTTATGTAGTATTTATCGATACGACCTCTAATAACAATTATTTGAAAATTACATTTTAGGCCTTCCCGTAAACTACCATTTCATTCAGCGTGAAATAAAAATTATTTATGGCCTAGATTATAGCGATTTATTCCCCGACTTTGCATACCGATTTTTATTGAGATAGGGCCATTAATAACATAAATATTAGAGAATTAAATTTTAGGCCTTCCCCTAAACCACCATTTTCTGAGCGTGAATACAATTATTTATATCATAGAGTGTAGCAACTTATCCCTCGACTTTGCTTACCGATTTTCATTAAAATACGACCACTAAAATAAATATTTGAGAATAACATTTTAGGCTTTCCCCTAAACTACCATTTCATTCAGGGTGACCACAAATGTTTATGGCCTAAATTGTAGCGGCTTATTTCCCGACTGTGCATACCGATTTTCATTAAATTCTCTTCAGCCGTTTTCTCGTGATGCGTGTACAGACAGACAGACAGACAGACAGACAGACAGACAGACAGACAGACAGACAGACAGACAGACAGACAGACAGACAGACAGTAATTACGGAAAATTAAAAAGTGCATTTCTTTGTTACTGTGGACATGACTGATATATAAATGCCATATTTTTTTAATTCTGAGCAATGTACAGATAAAACTCTTATTATATATATTAAAGATTTTCTTAGACTGAAACGAGCAACGATCTACAAAAGAACAATAACCTGGAGGATATCCGCATTTAACTACTACATTGTCTAGCCCAAATGTTATCCCGTTTAAGAGGGTCGGCTCTTCTGAACAGTTGTTTCTATTCTGCACAGTCTGTATCGTATTCCTCATTAACGCTGGCAGCTTGCATGTCTTCAATGAATTAAGCCATCGTTCCTTGGGGCGCCCTATCACACCATTTCAGGAAGCATTTTTTTCGGACTATAAGATGCACATTTTTACCCAGGAAATACATCCCCACCGAGCTCGATAGCTGCAGTCGCTTAAGTGCGGCGAGTATCCAGTATTCGGGAGATGATAGGTTTGAACCCCACTGTCGCCAGCCCTGAAGATGGTTTTCCGTGGTTTTCCATTTTCACACCAGGCAAATGCTGGGGCTGTACCCTAATTAAGGCCACGGCCGCTTCCTTCCCACTCCTAGCCCTTTCCTGTCCCATCGTCGCCATAAGACATATCTATGTCAGTGCGACGTAAAGCAACTAGAAAAGGAAAAAAAAGAAGAAAGAAATACATCCCGAAACTTTCCTGCATCTTAAGGTGCGAAGCTCTATAGGTATTACTTTGTCAATGGCCGTTCTCTTTATAACACTGTAACATGGCCTTGAGCAAGCTATCTAACGGTAACGATATTAATCAGGAAAGAGGGTGAGAGAGGAAGGAATGTTTTTGTTACCTCAACTGCATTGTACTGTCGCAGACGCGAATAGTACTGTAACCGGTTTTCAACAATTACACAGCGTCATTGGTTACGATATTTTCCGCATAGTGTAGCATTTGAATTAGAAGTAGTAGGATATGCAAAAGAACACGACAGAAGAACGACACTCTGGACCAAGGGCGCCCATACCCGGGGGCAAGGTGGGGCCGCGGCCCCCCTCTAGCTCTCAGGGAAAGGCAAAACTCTAGTGTAGCTACGTGTTTTCCTTTCAAGAAAATGACTTAAAAGTCAGTATTACGTAAAAGCGGTAGTACCGTCCCCCACCAACAGGCAGGGGATACCGTGGGTTATTCTACCACAGAGTAGATTTCGCCATTTATGTTCCAAAATATTAAAATCACTACGTACCCCCATGTCTAGGCCCCCATCTAGAAACTGTCATATGGGCGCCCATGCTCTGGACTACCACCTACGAAAAAATATGATTCGCGAGTGGCGCAAACCATATAAGTTATCAGCTCTGCTGCGGCATGGTCCCACTTAGAAGCAGTGGGTGACAAATCACAAAATTAATAATGGAATATCTGTGTCAACGAATATTATCATGCACGACGCAAGGGGATAACGGTCGCACATATCATCACAGATTTCATGGGAACACCTACTTAGTGCTGACGTTTTAGCACACACAAAAAAATGCTAGCTAAATATGAAACGAAAATAGTTGACTTCCATACGATTCATCACTGATGCTCGAAAAACGAACTCAGTTCGTACTCGGTCAAATTGGAAATAGGCGTGCACTTCCTTTCATTGCGATGTATTATCCAGCAGTAGGTCAGATCAGGAACACCCTGCTACCGTATGTGACAGCAGACGGTACTACCTGCGACTCTCTGGCCGAGGGTCAGGCGGCCAGTAACAAACCTGGCAAACTAGGGGAGAACCAACGGCTAAAGGGCGGATGAGTTCTCCCTTAGTAGGTTTGATGAAGCCTTTGTGTAGGAAATGACACAAATTTATCATAATTCAAGGCACTCTCTTGCCCTTGGGAAGGAAAACTTCCCCTAAAGGCGGATGAACCATATTTGGTGAACGGCACAGGAAGTCCTCAACGGCGGACCAGGCGTAAGGACAGTAAGTGCCTCCTCGGCTGGAATGGCGGACGAAGGCTGCAGTGACTAGGAACCCTTCAATCGTCTTGCATCTGCTTGCCACTGAAAACAGTTCCTTAGTCATCAAGTACAGTGCGTTTGCTGAAGTGCAGCAACACTCTCACTCTAAAAGAACCTCACGCACAGCAGTCTTCCAACAACAAATTGACTCTTCCAGAAGTCCTGCGGCGATCATGAAGTTGCGACGGGGGCAGGACTGTGATATCTGGAAGCCTCTACTGATAACTTGACACGTAAGCGGTAGATGTGTGATCGGTCGTCTTGCTTAGGATTGTGGCTGTAGAGCAATTCGGTTCCTGCATCTACGACTGACCAGTCCTATTTAGGGTCCACTCTGCTCACCTCACATAGGGAAGGAGCTAGAAAAGGTGCCCTAAACATAGCCATTTCTAGTACCGAATGGACAGCCGCGTCCAATGGCATCACCTCAATGCGGTCGAACAAGAAAAAAAATATATTTTGCCATATGGAACGTAAGAACACTTAATGCTGACCCTTTAAAAGAGACACGAAAGGAGAACAGCCCTTGTGGGTAGAGAGTTACGAAGATATAATATAGACATAGCAGCACTCCAGGCGACCCGTCTTGCTGAAGGTCAGTTGAATGAAAATTGTGTTGGATACAGTTTCTTCTGGAAGGGTAAACCTACCAACGAACACCGAATACATAGAGTACGCTTTCCCATAAAGAATAAGCTTCTCAGAGACCTGCTAGAGATTCCAGCTGGACAAAATGAACGCATCATAACATTAAGACTTCGATTAAATGGCGACTAGCATGCCACAGTAATTTGCGTATATGCCCCGCATTAGACTCTGATGATGACATCAAAGAAACATTCTATTCAGATCTGGATGACATCCTATCAAACATCAATCGCCTAGACAAAATCATCTTGCTTGGTTATTTTAATGCCAGAGTGGGAAAGGACCACAAAGTATGCTAGGGGCTTTACGTCGCACCGACACAGATAGGTCTTATAGCGACGATGGGACAGGGAAGGCCTAGGAGTTGGAAGGAAGCGGCCGTGGCCTTAATTAAGGTACAGCCCCAGCATTTGCCTGGTGTGAAAATGGGAAACCACGGAAAACCATTTTCAGGGCTGCCGATAGTGGGATTCGAACCTACTATCTCCCGGAGGCAAGCTCACAGCCGCGCGCCTCTACGCGCACGGCCAACTCGCCCGGTCACAAAGTATGGAATGGTGTTATTGGTAAGGAAGGAGTTGGCAGTGAAAACTCCAACGGTATTAGACTCCTCTCAAAATGTGCTGAACATGGAATAGCTTCAAAACATCATGGCAGCATCCTAGATTGAAACACTGGCACATCATTGACTATATAATCGTCCGCAAGCAATATCTATGCGATGTTCTCATCACTAAAGCAATGACGGGAGCTAATGACTGTTGGACAGATCGCCCACTTATTAGATCAGCGATGCTTTAATCATTGTACATCCAGAGGATGAAAGAACAGAAGAGCTGCAGACATACTTCCGACACCGAGAAGTTTGGCAATACAGAAATTACTTCAAAATACAGAGAGCTCCTTCATCGGACTTTGCCGAAGAAATATCAACCTGATGATACGCAAAACTGGGAGAGTCTGAAGACCACTCTTCAAGATGCTTGCAAAGGAACAGTAGGATATAAGACCTGAACACATCAGGACTGGTTTTATAAAAATGATGAAGAAATTGAAACATTGATCTCAGAAGAGAAAAGCCTTGCAAGCATGGCGAAGGGACATGGACTCCCACTCTATGAAACAAGCCGTAAGTATTGCCAAAGCAAATATCCAAAGAAAAACCCGTGAGCTCAAGAATGCATGGTGGACAGCAAAGGCAAAAGAGTTGCAATATCTAGCAGATAAAGATTCACGACAGTTCTTCCAAGCCACGAAAGCAGTTTATGGTCCCACCACCTTTGGGGGGAATCCCCTTTGGTCCAGCGATAAGAGTACACTTTTAAAAGATCAGTACTCCATCATGAATAGGTGGAAAGAGCATTTTGAAGACCTCTTGAACCAGGAATCGATTACTGATGAACATGTGTATGATATATTAAAACAAGCTCCCATCAATGAAGAACGTGGCTCCCCGCCAATACTAGATGAAGTTAAGCATTCTGTCAATCAAGCAAAGCGTCACAAAGCCTCCGGTCCTGATGGTATACCAGTGGAAGCTCTCAAAGGAGGTAAGGAACTCATAAGACACATACATGAAATGATTGTCAAAATTTGGAACACTGAAGAAATGCCGCCTGATTTTAGAGACAGTCTGGTAGTTCGTATATTTAAGAAAGGGGATCGAACAAACTGCAATAACTATCGGGGAATATCCTTACTGTCGTGCCTGGGAAAGCTTATTTCTCGAATCTTGGCAAATCGTATTGTACCCTTGGTGGAGAAAATACTTCCAGAGTGTAAATGTGGCTTCAGGCCTTCTAGAGGAACCACAGATATGATATTCACAGCTCGTCAACTTCAGGAAAAATGTAGTGAACAAAATAGACCTCTTTATATTGCCTCTATTGATCTTACTTAGGCATTTGACTCTGCGAACCGAGAAGCTTTGTGGAAAATTTTAGCTGTATATGGTTTTCCGCAGAAATGTATTGCTATCTTGAATTTGCTCTACACTGATATGATGGCAGCTGTCATTGGCAACGGCTCTATTGGAGAGCCATTCCATATCAATACCGATGTTAAGCAAGGCTGTGTGATAGTTCCCTTTATGTTGCCGCTGTCATGGAACTTGTCAGAGATGATCTCCTTCCAGGAATACATATAACTTACAGGATGGATGGTAAACTTCTTAATTTGAGCCGTTTAAAGGCAGAAACTCGGATATTCTCTGCAGCATTAGTTGAGTTACAGTACGCTGATGGTAATGCTGTCGTAGCTCAGGCACAATAAGAGCTTGTGATAATCCTGAATGCTTCTTCCGCTGCGTATAACAAGATCGGACTCAAACTGAATACCAGCAAAACACAGATCATATACATACCAGCCCCTGGGGAAGGTCAAAGAGATATCAATGTCACAACTGATGGAGTGAGCCTTCAAGTTGTAAACATCTTCCCATACCTTGGCAGCACCCCTCATCAAGCGCAAATATAGATTCAGAAATTCAACACAGAATTAACCGTGCAGGAGCATCCTTTGCTAAGATCTCGAGTTTTTGACAATCATGATGTCAATATCGCAACAAAGTTCCTTGTGTACAATTCTGTTGTAGTTCCAACCGTACTCCACGGATCTGAATCCTGGATATGCTACAGTCGACACCTTAAGAAGCTGGAACAATATCATCAGCGTTGCTTGAGGAGAATACTGCAAATAACTTGGCAAGACAGGCGCACAAATATCAGCGTTCTTGAAGAGGCACACATCACCAGTATAGAATTGATGGTTTTAAGACGCCAGCTACGATGGACAGGGTACGTAGTTCGCATGCCCAATAATCGCATTCCCAAACAGGTGTTTTACTCTGAGCTATCAGTACGTAAACTCTATGTAGGCGGTCAGAGGAAGCGATTTAAGGATGTAATCAATGCTAACTTGAAGAGATGTAACACTAATGTTGATATTTAACCTGAAGAGCACCATCAGGTACACGAAGACAGCAGGACACAGTTACGTGGTTGTGTTTGTTGACTTTCAGAAAGCATATGACTCCACTGACCGCGAGTCATTAATGGATATTTTGGAAGAGTTTGGAGTGGACGATACGTCAAGAAAATTGATCAAACAAACTCTAACCAACACAGTGTCGAAAGTACAATTTATGGGTGAGATCTCAGAACCGTTTACAATCAGAACGGGTGTCAGACAGGGAGATGGACTATACCCACTCCTCTTCAACTGTGTTTTGGAAAAAGTCATTCGAGAGTGGAGGAAGTTGTTAGACCAAGAAGAAACAATGGAAGATCAGTTCAGACTTGGTCCTAAGCAAAAAGGGGTGTACGTTGACTGCCTGGCCTTTGCGGATGATCTGGCCATATTTGCTAACAACATAGATTCAGCAGTCAACAAGATCAATAGGCTGTCAGAAGTTGCTGAAAAGGTAGGACTCAAGATTTCTATTCCAAAGACAAAATATATGACAAACATCTGTGATGGACCTAAATGGATGATCACTAATCTTGGAAAAATCGGTCGTGTCAAGAATTTCAGATATCTTGGTGAAGTCATCCAGCAGAATGGATTAGAAGAGGAAGCAATTAATGTCAGGATGAGGAAGTTAGACTACGCATACCAAATGACAAAGGATATCTAAAATAATAAGTCTATGAGTATAGGGGCCAAGTTCCGACACTATAACACAGTTGTAAAACCTGAGGGATTATATGCGTCTGAAACTTTGACATTAAGTAGTAAAGGTCAAGCTGACCGGCTGGAAAAAAGAGACCGCAGGATAATAAGAAAAATCCTAGGTAATAGGTGGGTTGATGGACAATGGCGAATGAGACCAAATGAGGATTTGTACAGCAAGACAAAACCTCTCACAGCGTCAATTAAGAAGAGACGGCTACTATTTTATGGTCATCTCTTGAGGATGACTGATGATCGACTAACAAAAAGAATATGGAATTTTATTCGATCTAAGGCAACAAGGCCGAGATGGTTCCAGGAATGCGAAAAAGATCTGAGGCACATTGGTATTTCAGACCAAGAAATTCATGACAGGAACGCATTCAGAAGTTTGGTGAACAACTATCAAGGTTTCCAAATGGCATCAACTTCCAGAAGACGGAAAGGACCTTTGTCTGAAGAGCATAAACAGGCACTCGTCGCTGGGCTTAGAAGATACTGCCAGGAAGTCAAAGCCGGAACAAGAACAAGACCTAGACACTGAAATGAAGCTGGTTGTTACCACGGAGTCCATAGAGGCTCAACTGGATGTATTTAAAAAAATGTTGATAACCGGGAGAACTTAGCCCTTGACCGCTCATCCTGGTGATCACTAGTCCATCATGGCACACTATCTTTTGAAGAAAACCGCCGACGTACAGTAAATGACATGAGGCAACGTAGGAAAGAAAGAGGAGTGCTGAGAAGAAATAGAAACAACATGACTGCTCCACCTGGGACTACCTATCATCACTGTGGCAAATTGTGTAACTCCCGCATTGGACTGTATAGTCAGTCAACTTCGAACGCATACAGTGAATCACCTTAATATTCGGACACCGGATGGCATGTGACAATCTGAACATTATATTTGTATTTTCTTGAGCATACAGAAAGGAAAGTTTGACAATACAAAACACCAATTTTTCCAATATGATTACATAATAATACAAGTGTATCAGAAATAAAATGACTAGTAGATAAAAACAATCAGTCGTCACCTTATCACATAACAAAACCACTTTAATATTCGGACACAAAGATCATAATGACCGAAACTGTAGCGTAACATGGAACTCAAACCAATCTAGTACTTGGTGGCATTGCCACGTTGTTTCATGACGGCTTTCAGTCGTTGTGGCATAGAACAAACTCACTTTTCCGTGTCCTTAGGGCTAATATTAGCCCATTCTCGTATCAGACTTCGTTGCAGTTCCTTCTTTGACGTTATTTTGGACTTCCTCGCTCTCTTGTCAAGTTCACTCCATAAATTCTCAATGGGATTAAGATCCGGGCTCTGGGGTGGAGTTTCAAGCACCTTTGGGCAGTTGAACAATAGCCACATTCGGAAATTCCACGCTTTATGCTCAGGATCATTATCTTGATAGAAATGAAATGTGTCCCTGATCCCAAGCTTTGTAGCACTTTGGTGTAAATTCTGCTTCAGGATGGCTAGATACTGTTTATGGTCTACTGTATGTTCAATAAACGACATTTCACACACTCCAGCAGACGAAAAGCACGCCCATACCATTGCATTCCCGCCTCCATGTTTGACAGTTTCGGTTTTAATTCGTCATTTGGTTTGCACCAAACCATTCTCCTCCCATCCGATCCATAAATATTAAATTTGCTCTCATCACAAAATAACACGTTTCCACCATTCTGTGTTCTTGTGTACATATTGCAAGGCAAACGTCACTCTTTTCCTTCGGTTCACTTCACTGATAAATGGCTTTTTCCTCAACACCCTCCCGTTAAATCCGGCCTTTCGAAGAGTCCTGCGCACAGTTTCAGGGTGCACTGATTTGCCAGCTTCCTCTTCTAACTCCCGTGCAAGTTGTGGCGCACTCAGTTTAGGATCATTTCCTATTTTTCTTAAGAGAAGTCTTTCTTCACGATCAGTTAGCTTTTTCTGGTGACCCGTTTGGGGTATAGACTCAATCCTGTCCTCTTCTTTCAATCGCCGTACAATGTCATTGACAGTACTCTTACTCATATACAACTTTCACGCAATATCTCTGCAACTGCGTCCCTTTGCATTGTGGAAAATAACCAGTTGGCGCTGTTCAAACGTTGTGTTTCTGCCTTTGCGCCCCATTGTACGTACAGACTAATCCCTGCCATTCTGTACAGCGCTGTTCACTGCAGTGAAGTTCAGGGATACGTATCCTACTCCTTACGTTTCTCCCTTGCCGCAGTTGGGTCAGGTATTCACGTGCAAATGGAGTAACGATGACGTGTCCGAATATTAAAATGATGTGTAGTATCCCATTATTTCCTTTTCTATCACTATCGGAACACTTCACCAATTCGCCTGACATTTAATCTTGTTGTGATACGTGCGCTAAATACTCACGAATTGTTGGACGTATGTTTGTTGTATACACATTTGTTTGCGAACAAATTATGTCAGGAAACATGCCATTATCTGTGTTGTCCGAATATTAAAGTGACCCACTGTAGATGAAGAGGCATCCTGTCTGGAAGACAAACCTACTCGATTACGAGTGTTTGCTATCATCATTATCCAACAGAACTGTACATGATAAAGATGAAAAGACAATCACCATCAAAACATTCGGTCATGAAATAGGAACAGTTGTTTTATTATGGTTTGCAGACGGAACCAAACTTGCGCCTACGCTCATTTTTATATGGGAAACTGTTCCTGGAGATAACATACCGCAAGGAAATTGTTATTTACATTCACGAAACAGGGTGGATGGGGGAAAATGAAACGAAGGCGTGACTGGAGAAGTGTTTTTTTTTTTTGTTTTTTGCTAGGGGCTTTACGTCGCACCGACACAGATAGGTCTTATGGCGAAGATGGGATAGGAAAGAAGGCCTAGGAGTTGGAAGGAAGCGGCCGTGGCCTTAATTAAGGTACAGCCCCAGCATTTGCCTGGTGTGAAAATGGGAAACCACGGAAAACCATTTTCAGGGCTGCCGATAGTGGGATTCGAACCTACTATCTCCCGGATGCAAGCTCACAGCCGCGCGCCTCTACACGCACGGCCAACTCGCCCGGTCTGGAGAAGTGTAGGCTAACATCCGAATTGCTTCCTGAAAAAAGCCAGCCCTCGGTATGTGTGACCAGCTAAAATAACACGTAACAAAAATATCTAACAGAAAAGTACCGAACGCTAACTCTGAATTGACATCAAGTAAGGGGCTCACAAGTCAGTTGCAGTCAATGGATGTATCAATTAACAAGCGTTTAAACTTTACAAGCGTGAAGACTGGACAAAATGAATTGATACACCACACCACGATCTAGTATCGTGATTATGATGATGATGCTTGTTGTTTAAAGGGGCCTAACATCTAGGTCATCGGCCCCGAATGGTACGAAATGAGACGAAATGTAATGACAAATCAAAAGTCCAAAATCCTCCACTGACCATAATTCAAAACACGAGGACGAAGAATGAATGGATGGATATAAATGTCAAACAATCAGTGGAACCGACCCACAGTGCCTCACATGCACAGGAGGTGGCGTAACACAATAGTATTACTGACCAAGGGACTGCTTCTATAGCACGATGCTGAATCGATGATGCTTGTAGTCGAAAGGAGTCCAAAATCCAAGTCATCGGCCCCTCATAATGGTACTTATCGCCAAGAAAGTAGAACCATGGTATTTGTCATGTTGCGGTACTAATCACAAGTAGCGTAGACTCCGGGCATTCCACACAATATGGTACTACTCACAGGTAATGAAATTCGCACATGGAATACAGACCTATGGCGTTTCGCACATTGCGGCGCCATTTAAAGGTAACGCAAACCTATGGTGTTCCATCACATACGTGTATTAACCACAGGGACCAGCACTATCCCTTGGTGTTTCTCATATAGCGGGTACTAATCATAGGCAAGCCAGAACCATGGTTTCGTGGTACTGTAGAAGCCGGCAACGCACTCTGTTGCTATTAATTATAACTCTATTTGGTACCTATAGTGGTACTACGCACAAGTTAAAGCGACCCATGGTGTTCCCCGCGTGGTGGTACAAATCACAAGTAGTTTTATGGTTCTAATACAATCATCCCTTGGTCGCCCCTTACGACAGACAGGGGATACTGTGGGTGCATTCTTCGTCTGCGTCCTCCACCCACGGGGGGTTGTGTGTTTGGTCCGTGAGAGGTATTTTATTTCCCTCAAGTCGACCGGCAAGCCGGTTAGGACCCCCTATTCGCCACCTCGGACGCGTCATGTGGGAGTATCACTTCTCCCCCTGCTACGCCAGCGTAGTAGGTTCATGGCGATCTAGTATCAACAGCCAGATTGAAGAGATCAACAATCGGACAAGTGGTGTGAATGGAAATAAGTGAAACAAGAAATCCGGTATCAGCAACGCTCACATTCGTTTCTTACATATCCACAGGTAATAAACCGCATTAACAGAATCTGTGCAGATGCATTCAAGCCAAATCTCCTGAAGGAGAGAAAATACCGACATGCACATTAAACCACATTTTCAGTTTGGCAGGATTGAGAATGGCGACGGTGTTGTCGAGTTACCTGTGGTTCGCATAGTACGGAGATGAAGGTGAGATACGACAAAAACAACAGGCAGTACTTCAGTGACATGCCCAACGAGCTAGAATAACATACGAGGGAGTGTATGGCTTATATCAGCGGAGGCAAGTTCATAAAGGACAACCATGTTTTGAGTTGTCAAAACAAACCGAGTTGGCACTAGAACATATGCCCAGTTGACAGCAGATTGTGCGTGGCGATTTAACATCGTAACTTTTGAGAAATGAAAAGTTATTTTTACGCCTTCAAGAATACCATCCGTAAGCTCAGCGTATGGCTCGACTAATTGGAATAAAGTGTAGCGTATGTATGGTGATTGATGTTCCCTTTTTCCGACTTACGATAAGTACTGATTTCTTGGTGCCTGTTCATCTTTTGCCCTTGGGAGTTCATTTTTGTTACCATCTGTTGTTGGTCGTGTATGATTCACTGAAGTTTGATATTCAGGTTATTTTTTCTTTTTCCTTTTTCGCCCTCCACGACGGTCCTGAAGGCTGTGTGTCACTCTGCGTCTTGTACTTGGGCATTGGTTTGATGTAGGCCTATTTCAGTCATACGTACACCGAGCATGGCAAATACAGAATGTTACTGCTGTTTGAGAAATTTATGAAGTGTTTATTGTATATGTCAGTTGCATTAATATTTAAAATTAGGCTACATTTATAATGAACAATTTTCAAGGTTACATTTCAGCTAGTAATCCCAGTATGATACGGTAATGGGAAAAATGCTTATGATTCCTACATTACAATAAACAATTGTATTTAAAAAATGTAGTAGTCCGCCTGGTGGCCGTGATCGTTAAGGCGTGAAGACTATACGGTTTGGCACCGTGCTTAGCCGGTTCGAGTCCTGTTTGTTCGAAAACGTTTCGCCATCAGAATGTTGGCCGGCAGGGAAGGAGAGGTGCTGGTATACCATTTCTATATCATTAGACTGCGTGTCAGCAGTATGGATTAAATTGTAAACCTCTCCGCAGTTCTCATATGGAGTGAGGGGTAGAAATTCAAAAGTCAGCGTAAGTTTTATAGGATTGTAATGGAGTAGAAATGATGGAAATCTTATCTGGAATACCTTGTACGGGAGAGGTAGGTTCACTGCGACAGCCAGCGACCCATCCACCAGCCCCCAGAAGTACATTTACAGTGGTGGAAATATTTATTGCATCACCATGAATTACTTTGTCTTTTGGTCTTTTACAGCTGTTTGCTTCAGTTTATACCAGTCCCATTATTGTTAAACATTGCTGAAGTATTCTTGCCTTCATAGTTAGACTACTACTCAATTTTTTTCAACAATACACAACTCTTTGTTGTTGTTGTTGTTGTTGTTGTTGTTGTTGTTAGTTTTTACAATGAAGACATTCTGAGTTGAGACTTTGCAGCGAGAAGACGGGCAGGTCAGTAGAATTAACGCCAGAAAAGAAAGCTGCAATACTTGCTTATTCGTCTGTTGGTCTCAGTACGAGAGAGATAGCCTCTAAGACAGGTTTCAATCAGTCTACGATTTCGAGGTTACTGTAAAAATACAGGGAAAACGGAAATGTTGGTCACGAGAAAGGAAGAGGTCGAAAAAGGGCGTCTACTGCCAAACATGACAGGGTACTGAAAAGGCTTTCGCTAAACGATCGCCGCCTGTCATCGACTGAACTAAAGCGAGACTGGGAAGAAATGTGTGTCTCAGTAACCAGTAGAACTGTAAGAAATAGACTACTGAAAGCTGGACTCTCAGCCTGTCGACCCAGAAAGAAGCCTTTATTGACCATGACAATGCGACAACAGCGGCTAAAATGGGCAAAAGCACATGCGACATGGACACCAGAGATGTGGAATAGAGTGATCTTTTCAGACGAGTCCAAATTTAATCTGCATGGCTCAGATGGAAAAGTGTTTGTGCGTCGAAGGAAAGGTGAAGAATTTTTGCCATCATGTGTAACACATACAGTCAAACACCCAGGACAGATGGTCTGGGGGTGCATTTCCAGTCATGGAGTAGGTCGCCTGGACTTCATAAATGACACTGTCAACGCGGATGCCTACATAAGCATCCTTGAAAGGAAGCTTATGCCAACGATAAGAGACCAGTTTGGAGATGTTTCCAACTGCATTTTTCAGGATGACTCCGCTCCTTGCCACAGAGCTTTGAAGGGGAGTCCTATGATTAATATTTGTACCAGGCAGAAAGCAGATGATGTTAATGGTTATTAATCCTGTATTTCTACATTTCAGGTAAAATCCTTCCTCAGACAAAATGAGGTTCGAGTGTTAGAGTGGTCTGGAAATAGCCCTGATCTCAATCCTATTGAGAATTGTTGGAAGGTTATGGGAAATTCTATCAGCAAAAAGAAGCCACGGAATAAACGGGAACTGCTGGAGACTCTTGTCCGCGTGTGGTTTCATGAACTGAGTGAGGAGTATATTAAAAAGTTAATTCTTTCAATGCCTTCACGATGCCAAGCGGTGATTAAGGCGCGCGGAGGGACAACAAAGTATTAAATGGCAACAGTGCATTCGTATGATGCAACTGTGTATTTACAAACACTAAAATCAACCAGTGTTATGTTCGAACATTATTGTGCAGTGTTTCTTTCAACATTAGTATTCATATTTCAGAAGAGCAAACACTTACACCCATTTTCAAGAAAGTGTTAAATTTAAAAAACAAAGGGCTTTTTATAGAAACAAAAATGAAGAATAAAATAAAATAGATAAAAATTATTGTGTATATTCATTTCTGATAGAAATAGAGAGAAATCAGGCCAATTTAGCTCAATTATTCAATGATTATAACAAAAATGTTAATTTGATGCAATAAATATTTCTACCACTGTACTTTTATAACCTAATTTAATTTAGCACGCGCCATTTTCCATCGCTGAAGCACGCACTAGCATTTCCACTGGCTGTGATATAATCGGATATGACATAATTCGCAGCAATCAAGACAAATACATTCAGTTACCAACCCGCACGCAATAA
Organism: Anabrus simplex; assembly: GCF_040414725.1. Classification (NCBI taxonomy): domain Eukaryota; kingdom Metazoa; phylum Arthropoda; class Insecta; order Orthoptera; family Tettigoniidae; genus Anabrus; species Anabrus simplex. Next base: position 206,535,271 of record NC_090270.1, on the reverse strand, counting down.
AAAGCAACTAAATGCAACCTGTAATCGCTCTACGGAATGCTAGAAGCCTTAAGCCGCTTTGCGGCCCTAACCTGGGGTTTTACGCCCCCAGACCCCCTTTGCTTGATCACAGTCAAATGGTTTTGTCACTAGCCGGACCTGACCATTGCTTTCACATAACAATGTACCACTAGTTCGTAACTTCTTGCACCTCTTAAGGAATACCATAGAATATATATATGTATTCTCCTCAATTTAGGTATTTTTCAGTTCTTGATCCAATTGTTGAATAAATGCAAGAGCCACTGTTTACTAGCAGGAACAAATCTTTTGAGTTGTTCGATGCAGATATTATCGAAACCTGCTACTTTACCATTTGTGCACTTATTAAGAGCTTCATTAAGACCTTCCAGAGCGAAGCGATGAGAAATAATGTTTGCCTCGGAATATATATTTTTTTTCTGCATCTGCCTTTGGTTTGACTGCAGCTTTATTTGGTTTACTACTCTCCACGAGTTGACTAGCAATTTCATTTCCAGAGATGTTCTGTACTGAGGTCTTAGTTGTATCGTTAATGAGGTCTCTGAGTAACCTCCAAGCGTTGTAACTATCTCTTCTCATATCTAGCTCCTCCATTAACTTAATCCATTGGTTGTATTTGGGTTCAAAAAAGGAGGAAATGACGCGCCGCCCCCTTGAGATGGTTTCGTTAGTGAAATAGTTCTTTTGGAAAAATCAACTTACTCTTTCAACAGAGTGGATGCTTCAGAAGTAAGGCCTTCAATATAGGTGGTCCTACAGTCTCTAGAATAGCTTTCCGGGAATAACACTTGACAGCTTCTACAAACACTTCGTATGCCTCTGGAACAGGATGTCTTCTTGTAATACTCTCATTGAGCATTGCGGTGAATTTTCGCCAGTTTGCTTTCCTGAAATTGTACCATCGCCTGGTGTGTACGGTGCGTGGATGAATTGCTGGTGTTAAATGACACATAACTGGACGATGTTGTGTGAGGGATGGTGTTCTCTATTTTTTCTACAGCTTGCTTTACATCGCACCGACACAGATAGGTCTTATCGCGACGAGGGGCTAGGAAAGGACTAGGAGGGGAAAGGAAGCGGTCGTGCCTTCATTAAGGTACAGTCCCAGCATTTGCCTGGTGTGAAAATGGGAAACCACGAAAAACCATCTTCAGGGCTGCCGATAGTGGATTTCGAAACCACTATCTCCCGGATGCGAGCTCATAGCTGCGCGTCCCTAACCGTACGGCCAACTCGCCCGGTGGGAGAATGGTGTTCAAAATTCATTTATGATGACAATACTAGAGCCCGGATTATATGCAATTACATATTCTGTTCCCATATATATAACTACAAGAAAAGCTGAAATGTCGGCGAAACACACTAAAAGGACTATTATTCCAGGAGTTTAAAGTTACATATTTCGATGCATAAACAACATTTTTATAAATATGACATATTTTAAATATTTTGAAGGATATAGCGCATTTGAAAGAAAACCAATTTTTTCACTAATTTTACATCGACTTAAGTTCTTTAATCAAACACTTGAAAACAGTTTAAAAACCTTGTACTGTACGTCTCTAAAATCCAAAAATAATTTAATAATTTAAAGTGAGGTATTCTGTCGAAGAACCGCATCCCTTAGCTATGTTGACGGTGCACGTTTTGGATGTCTCGAGCTGTGGCTATCAATATACCCTGGCACGAACTTTGTCACATTGTACTCCTCTCAGATTCAGTGACTCTTCTTTTGCGATCCCTTCGTCAGTCCTCGGTTTAATGTCACATGTCAAAAGCGCCTTTTCTTTCTTTCTTTCTTTCTTTCTTTCTTTCTTTCTTTCTTTCTTTCTTTCTTTCTTCTTCGGTTATTGTCCATGATTCACTTCCATAAAGGCCTACACACCATACAAAAGTCTTCAGGAACATTTTTCTAATAAGCATATAACTGTTTCATGAGATCAAATTTCTTCACTCTTAATAAGGACCTTTCCTTGCTTGAGCAAGTCTGCAATTAAATATCTCTAGCCGGGCAATTTGAAATACGCGCCAGTAACTTCATGTGAAGTTGAAGAGTATTTTTCTATATATAAGAACATCCCAACAGGCAGAAGGCATTCGATGACCGCAGAAAATTTGCGCCTCCAAATGGAATTTAGAGGTTTGAATAACATCTGCACTTTTAACTTTTTTTGTTATTTTTTTTCTTTTTCTATGTACGAGAATACGTCAAATAAAGCTTAGATATTAAGTTACATATTTTTTTATTTATTACATATTTAACTACCTATTTTGTCAATTTTAGCTACAAATTTATGTACATATTTCTCATTTTTATATTACATATAACCTGAGCTATATTCCAACAGTTCCAACGCAAGCATGCCATATTCACAGTAGAAAAATCGCAGGCTATTACAAGTTTTTAAATACGTTAAACACTAAAAAATGGGCGGGGAGGTGGGATATTCGAAACAGCAAAGCGAAAATTTTCATACCTGGAGGTAATTTGGATTCTAATATTCTCATAACTGTCACTTGGCTGCCAAACCACTGAAAGCGCTGCGTTCATTTTTGTTTAAACGTTCTAACATGGACTAAGCACTTCTGTTATATAATTGGTTTCTCTGGGGGCTATTAATAGAAATTACATGCCGCGCTTCCGCGCACATTACATGAAAGCTTTTCGTAGCCGAAAACAATACAGTGTGTTAGAAATGAGTCTCTGCAGTGACTTTGCCTGGCGGTACTTGATCTTATCTTATGTCCTCTTACATTTTTCCTAACTTATTTTCAGACACACTGTATATCAGAAGGAAAACAACCAAAAGTCATCTAAAAGGAAATCTTATAAGACTCATCTCCAAAAGTGGAAAATTGCGCCAGTAGACGGATCACTATTTAAAAAAAATATAATTAGACCGGATAACATGTTCTATCACTGTATATCACACTTCTAAACTATTTTCAAGTTCTAATGAAATTCAGAAAGCGTTGGTACTACACACGCCACATTCGGGTCCAAGCGACGGTGTCATCAATGCCTTACTCTGAAATATTGCCCCTTCAAGAAGAATTATCCTCCCCCAATAGTCCAATGACATTACAATATTTTAAAACAAAGGCGTAATGGTTCACTTACTATTTTGCACAGTCGATAAGCTGATACTCATTCGACCTCTCGAAACACGCTTGAACACCTCTGTCCTTCCACAAGATTTCCGTATGCTCGTAGAATTCCTGGAACAGAGAAAAAGCACGAAGGGTATTAGTTGCTCAGTACTACAATAAAACGTAAAATCATTTCGCAAAACACTAATAACGCTAACGGCAATAAACTCATTCACCAATACCATGCTTTAGATAACTATGGATCAGGTCTACATATCAGCCAAGAAAAAGAATTGATTCTTGGCAGAGAATGTAATCAAGAGCCAATCTGTTTATTGAAAGGTATCAGAATATATATAAGGATTTTTTTACTGGAGGAGAAGAGATTTCTTAAATACACACATAAAAAAATGTTTGCATCCCCTCCGACAGAAGAGTTCTTAGCTCTAAAAAAAAGAGATACATAGAGAGATACCATACCAACGAAACAACAAATGAGAGCCTCTACAACACAGCTTTGCTTTCTCAATTTGAGTTCCCGAATAAAGCTCACACCACTACCTTAAACAGCGAAAAACCCGTCCCTTGCACTGACGCATGCCTGAATTTGGCTTGGCATACTGTCCACTAGTTCATCGAAGTAATGGTCAAAACTGTCCCACACATCACTGATAATTCGGCGCAGATCGCGCAGAGTGATTGCTGGGTCGTGGCATCCATAAACAGCCTCCTTTAATTTATTTTAGGACTAGCAAGATACCCGTGCTTCGCTACGGTATTATACTGAAATTTATAATTGGATGCTTTACGTTTTATATATAATCCGCCGAAATTCGCGATCTGACTCGTTTTCTGAGAGAATCCGCCAAAATTTGCGATCTGACTCGTTTTCTGAGAGATTACGGCAATGTTCCTCCCATTTTTCAATCTTTCTTTCCAGCAATCGATTTCGTACTTCCCAGGCCACGTCCAGGTATTCCACCTGGTCAGTTGGATCCCTAAATCTTTGCCATATTTTCCAATAACCATTTTTAATATGGATCAAATCCTTGAGGAGATCCGGCGTGGTGTCGTTTTGGGTGCCTTGGCGGTACTGAACCCGCGGCCGGACTGCATTCGTAGTCATTACCCGTCTAGGACACATTTCCAGCGCGGTCCGCACATTTTGACGACGGTCCAAGACATTATTATTATTATTATTATTATTATTATTATTATTATTCGTAGTCATTACCCGTCTAGGACACATTTCCAACGCGGTCCGCACATTCTGACGACGGTCCAAGACATTACTATTATTATTATTATTATTATTATTATTATTATTATTATTATTATTATTATTATTATTATTATGGACCCCACAGCAAGATGCAAGACGGCTACTTGGCGGTAAATTACATCTGCTGCCATTGTCATTGCTGAAAATGTTACCAGCACCATTGTCGCGGTTAGACAAGTGCGCGGGATTTCTGGCGATACGAATGACATACTTCCGTCAACTTTCCGTCAACTTCTCGTCCCCACCTCATATTTGCGTCTCGGTTTGAATCTGGTCCATGGACGCGTACATTATCCTTGGGATTTTTATTCTTCCGAAAAGAAGGTTGAGGTGAAAGAACAGTACTAAGGTTCATTGGGTCCATCCATCGAATTCATATCGCCTAGAACGAGGAGCTCATCGTTCTTCTAGATGAACGTACCAATGATCTAAAAATGTTCTTCATAACTTTCGTATGAGTGGGAATTTGTTTGAATTGTTGTCAATCCTTGAAGCAAGTTTACAGCGTCAGGACACCAACATGAGAAAATGTATTCCGCCGATATTTTGAAACAAAAACTTCAAACTTGTGAAGCACACAATGTTGACCGTTTGAACGACTGATTTAGTGAGGTACCAGTATGGCCTTGCTACCTACACCTACCTTCTGTAAATAAGACTGGTAGTTCTCAAGAATAATATTGTTTTGTTTTTTTTCAAGTTGCTGTACGTCGCACCGACACAGATAGGTCTTATGGCGACGATGGGACAGGAAAGGGCTAGGAGTGGGAAGGAAGCGGCCGTGGCCTTAATTAACGTACAGCCCCAGCATTTGCCTGGTTTGAAAATGGGAAATCACGGAAAACTGTCTTCAGGGCTGCCGACAGTTGGGTTCGAACTCACTATCTCCCGAATACTGGATAATGGCGGCACATAAGCGACTGCGGCTATCGTGTTCGGTCCGAATAAGAAAATGTTATTATGTAATTTAATTGGAAGCAGTTCTTTTGAAATGAAGACTGCTAAAAAGCCTTGATTAATTATTTTTCAATGACCCATGTTATTGTAATATCGAAAATAGGAAATTTGTGGTAAGGTTTCGCTAATCTAAACAAACAACTTCATTATGAACAGACTGCTCACTGCATTGAGGTATTATGCCACTGGTTCCTTTAACATAATTGTAGGTGATGCTACTAATATACACAGAACAGCAGCAGCTTGGATTTTATACGACGTACTATTATAGCTTCCTTTAGTCAACGCTATATTTACTCCCCAACATCGCAGAAAAGAGGGAGGTAATGGAAAGCTTTTTAAATATTATTAGATTCCCTGGTTTAATTGGAACCATCGACTGTACCCACGTTCGCATCAGATCTCCAGGTGGAGAAAATGCCGAGATATTTCGGAATACAAAAGGTTATTTTTCCATAATTTATCGAACAATAAGTGACAGTAATTTACTCGTGAGAGATATTATAGCTTATAGGTTTTGTCTACGACAGTACAATATTTCAGAACTGCAGTAAGAGGGCACAATTCGAGAGAAGTGAAAAAAAAGATGGTTATTTATTGGGAGATAGTGGGTATTCGTGCAAGCCATTTCTCTTAACACCTCAGCTGAACCCGCAAACCAGGGAAGAGCATATGTACAATAGGGCGCATATTAGGACTAGAAATACCTTAGAAAGACAGTACGGTGTATGGAAGCGGAGGTTTCCAGCTTTTTCTGTTGGTTTGAGGTGTAAAGTCCATAAAGCTCTAAATATAATTGTTGCTACAGCAGTATTGAACAATACTGCAATTTCAACAAAAGAAGAAAAACCCCCCGGATGATTTAATGGTTCAGCACTTTAAGAAGAGCTCCAGCAAGCCCGGGGTCCTGATATCAAAGATGGCGAACAATCAAATCCAGTACATCAAATGTATAGAAATGATGACAATGCTGGCAGAGTTTTTCGCCAGGTTTTAATTAATGGTCATTTCAGGTGAGTGAAATTTATTAACTTTTAGGAAAACAATACACTTAGCAAAATTAGTATTTTATCGACCGGCCACACTCCTCATCATCCTAACCTACTAACACAAATGAACTTGACTTTTATAGAAGATAAAAACACGCTAATAATAACACTAGGCTAGGAAAGCAACAGATAGGGAATCTGCCACCTGGGCGACTGCCCTAAATGCAGATCAGTATTGATTGTATTGTAACACTCGCCGCTTTCACAAAACCCATTAAGTTTGGCCTATTTTCCTTCTTGTTCATATTTTGCCAGTGTTTTAGTTTTTCTTTCATAATGTTTAGTTTAACCTCCTTATTTCCATTTCTTTCTCATGTTCCTTTCTCATTACTTTTAACTGATATTCTAACATTGAAATTCTTCTTTCACAGGAATCTGTCATTTTTTCTCTGGGTGTTGACAGTTTACGCCGACGAGATTTAGCTCTGTCTGATAATACAGTATCAGCTGATGTTGAAGGTTGTGCTGCTGTATATGAAGACGGTAGAAATGCTGGTTGTGTCACTGAATTTATGGGACGTTTGAGTAAGGGATTCAGTGCTTCCACTTGACCTTGACTTTGAGTTCAAGTTTCTGCAGCGTCAGCAGATACTGCTACTACAGCTGGCAGTGTTCCTGTTCCACGTGCTTTCGTTTCGGTGCATCTTTCTTCCAATTCCACATCATCAAACGGAAGGACTTCAACAGAAAAAAAATAAGAAAACGTGTAATTAATATGATTAGTTAGAGGTTAACTGTTAAATGCTTGATAAAATCTGCATCAGTATACTCTGTATCCATAGACTTACCTTCATTCACATGTCCTTGGTATAAAGCATGTGAGTCATGAGCGTACATAAGTGGTGTGATAGTCGGTTGTACAAAGGGCGCTAGGAAAGTTTTGCAATGTGAGTGAACGCTTTAGACTTTTTCAAAATAATTCCACCACACTCAATACACTTCTCCATACGTCGAAACCAGTCACTGAACCAACTCGACCACTTTTCTTCGGTTACAGTTTCACACCCTTGATCCCATGCTGCCAGAAGCTCCTCGTCGGATGCAAAACGCCGCCCTTTCAGCTTTATCTTCACTTCTGGGAAGAGTGCGAAGTCACATGGGGCAAGATCAGGACTGTATGGAGGGTGATCAAGCACAGTCGACCCTGATCTGGCAAGAAGATCCATTGTTACATTAGCACGATGAGCTGGAGCATTGTCGTGATGCAAGAGTCAAGTGTTGAGCCGTGACCTTAGACGGAGCTGCTTAAGAGCCTGGATGACCTAAGGCAGACAAGTCTCACTGTACCACTTCGCAGTAACTGTCTTTTGTGTTTCTAGCACAACTCGTGTCAGGATGCCCCGTTTAGTGAAGAATACTGCAATCATCCTTTTCTTCACTGACCTTGACTTTCGCACAGTCACAGGAGTACCCCAATGAGCACAGAATAACATAGAGATGGCAATGCCTACCGCAACGCATTGGCTCGCTGAAGCCAAGTTTTGCGCGCATCGCCATGTTGGTATTACCAGCAGTGCTAGTTAATTCCTATCCGAGTCTGTCATTTTAAAAGATTTCTGTAACATTATTTCATTGGTTAACGTATCTAACGCAGTAGAAAAGACCTTAGTCTTAATGATAAGCACGGGACAGTCCAGAACACTGTTTTAATCGCAGTACCGGTAGTTTAAAAGTCGGAAATACGAGCTCAAATAGCCTGTTATTATATCAGATTGTACAGTGGTCTGCCAAATTATTATACTCAGAATGAAAATACATGGATTTGCTAACATTTTGGCAAAATAAATATATTTCTGGTAAAATTTCATGCATTTTCTTTATTTCATTCATATTTCACATATTCTATTTACCATTTCCCATAGACAAAACAGTTTCTTAACTACAATTGTCTTTGTAATGATCAAACGTTTAGTATTTTGTGAAGCCACCCTTAGCCGCAATCAGTGCAGAGACCCTTCTTGGCATACTTGAAATGCATTTCCTTGCCTGTTCCTCCATATATGGGCTGTTCCAAACCTCATTAAGTCTTTCTAGAAGCATGTTCTTGCTTGTAATGACACCTTTTTTAGTAATTTATTTCTTCAGTGCCTTCCACCTATTTTCTATAGGATTCATGTCAGGTGAGTTGCCTGGCCAGTCCAATACATTAATTTTTTGATTCTGTAGGAATGCTGTTACCAATTTAGCCTTGTGGCATGGTGCTGAATCATGCATGAAGGTAAAATCATTTCTTAGGAACCATTCTGAGACTTGAGGCAAAAGTTCGCTCCTTAGCACCAGCTCATACTGATCCTTCCGCATTGTGCCTTGAACAATATACAGAGGCCCATTACCCTTGCTGCTAATCACAGACCAAATCATTATGGAGAGAGGATGTTTCACCCGTTCCACAACACAGTCTTCATTTAATTTTTCATTGGTGCGGCGTCGAACAAACTCGGTTTTATCATCAAGGATCTGTATGGAAGATTCATCTGAGAAGCAAACCTGAAAAATAAAATGCCAGTGTAAGAAAGTATTAATATATACTATCTTATATCATGAGAACACAAGAAATTGCATGTACAATTTTACAAACCTTATTCCAATCTTCCTCTGACCAATTTTTGTGATCCTTAGCCCACTGAAGCCTTTTTTGTTTCATAGCAGTTGTCAACTTTGGTTTCTTTAAAGGGCGGCGGCACTTCAGACCCATCTGTTTGAAACGCCGCTCTAAAGTTCTTTGCGATAAAGCAATCCCAGCATTCCGAAGTTTATTGATTAACACTTTAGCAGGTGTACGACGATTTTTTGTTGCATAATTGCAAATTATTCTGTCCGTTCTAGGCGAAGTTATCCTCTTTCTGCCACACCGACCTCTGCGGCATGAGTCAAGAGGTGTGCTTGTTTTCATTTTTTTGGCAATCTCTCTCACCGATGACTGTGAAACTCCCACGATTGATGCAATCTGCCTTTGGTTACACTGACAGTGGGATAATAGTGTAGAAATTGTCGCTTTCTTGCGAGGGCTTAAGTCACAACGCTTCCCCATCTCAATTTGTAGGTTAGAATCCCTAAACAGAGAATAACAACGGATTAAATGCATTTTCCACACACCTGTTTATTACTAAGTACTCTGCATTCCTTACTGTAAAAGTAACTTGTAATTACTAACCTTAAAATAGAAGAGATAGACCGCAATAACCAAAGGACATCAACGAACAATAGTAATACACAACTTGCGCGCCAACAAGGCTGAAGTTCCAGGCTGACCAACAATGACACAACACTATTTGAGGACTTGCCAACGTCTTGATATATGTAGCAGCCTCCAAAGTACAAATAACTCATGAATGGGCAAGCCATAGAACTAACAATGGAAAATATAACAGCTTTACTGTTCAAAAAGGCAAATATTTGTTCCGAGTATAATAATTTGGCAGACCACTGTATTTAGCTCAAACGAATTGCCGATTTGCAAGGTGCAGCTCAAAATAATGGAACATTTTCATAAAGACCTATTTTAGAGAAAGAATAAGACAGGTTATGGACCATGAATATTTATATAGATACCATATACAGTACAAATCCACTCAAAATTTCATACACAATAAAAATATACACAGTCTTTAGGCTTATAAATAAAATAATACACGGTTCAATGATAAAGATATCCTGGAAGACCAGTAAGTATGAGGTAAATAGGCCTAATTATTATAGAATTGTTGAGCCAAGTAAATCATTTCAAAAAAAATAGAGACATGTTTTTACATTAGTACACTTGATGAAATTAATTAATTCATCTCAAGGATTATTTTGTAATGTATACATACATACATACATACATACATACATTATCATTATAGACTTATGCCTTTCAGCACAGCCCATTCCCTCAGTCTTACGACACACAATGAAGTACGATCAAAATCTTCAGTAAAGTGAGCTGAACATATGGTGCTGAAAGGTGCGGGTGACCAATTTTCCCTTCGTATAACTCTTATGCATTTCTTCCGTCGTTCATTATCTTTAGGAAACTGTAAATTATAAAGGGGCTTCTTAACCTACACTGCATGTGCAAGGGGAAAACAATTCGGCACTGAATATTCGCAAAAACATATTGCTTACCTGTGAAAAGTTATCCCTGGTATTTTCTTTGAAGCTCTGTTTGCACATCCATACGCTACACAAGTCGGCATTTTAAAATCATAACACAACTTCCTTTATTTACTTCACACGTGGCGCACTGTTCACTTATTTACACTAATTGGTCTCCAATGTTTTGGTACAAACAACATGGCGGCCGCTTGTGTCCACCGACTTCAACTCAGACGACACATTGCCATCTCTATGTTATTCTGTGCTCGGTGGAGTACCCTCATCTTCAAACAACCACACCTTGTTCTGGGATTTTGTTGGGACATCGTAATAATAAAGCCAAGTTTCGTCACCTGTAACGATGCTACTGACGTTACGCGAAGTCCCATTTTCAAACTGGTTTAGCATTTTTCGGCACCGTTTTACTCGATACGCCCTTTTGTTCCTACGGAAGTGAATGGGGCACCCAAAGGGAACAAACATTCCAACATGGAGATGGTCGTGTAGAATTGAATGAATAGCTGGTGCAGGGATGTGGAGGGTCTCTTCTACCTGCCGATATGTCAACCGCCTCTCTTGACATTTTCCTCACAGCTTCAATGTTTTCCTCAGTCACTGATTCAGACGGTCGCCCAGAACGAGAATCGCCTTCAACCCCAAAATTTCCCCTCTGGAACTCTTTGTACCAGCGAAAAATTGTTGTCCGATGAGTACAGTCTTTCCCCAGCACAGGAGTCATTTCCTCCAGGCACTGGTCAACAGTTAACACACGAGCAAAATTGTAGCGGATAATTGCGCGATATTCACCTTTAGACCACACTGACATCTTAACTTGCTTTCAATCCCATTGCTTGGTAACAACTGGTGTAAAGATCGCGCCTTGCTGACTTCTAGACCGGTTTTCAACCCTCACCATAACAGGGGTGTCCAGCCAACCGTTTTTGCGTATTGCAAAATTTTCCTAATGCCCTTTGTATTAGGGCCATAGCTTTTACAATAGTTTTAGACAATGTGGGTTTAAAGATACCACCACAAGTTGCGTTCATTATAATTTTATTGTCTGCACATATTTTTCTTGTTTTCAAGTTCCCATAACAGGTCTTCAAATTTCTTGCACTCCTGCAAGACACCCCCCCCCCCAAAAAAAAGAACTATAACATACTGGTGTGATAACATTAGTTTGCTTTCACTATTTATAAAATTAAAGAGTACCTACTTTTAATAATAGTTTTGCAGTATTGTTTTTGAAAATAATCTGAATTTAGAAGGCTTTAAACCGCAATAGCACAGATAAATAGAATTATAGTACACTAGTGTATTAACATTGTTTTGTCGTATAATTTTACGGGGATAAATAAACCCAAGTACTTTTAGTTGTAGTTTTGCAGTATTGTAGAGGGAATAGTCTGCCATACTACATATTCTGTTGACCGATTTTCATAACCTAACTCGAAATACTGTATTAAATCACAATAGTACAGAGAAATATAATTGCTTACCTACGATAAAATAGAATTCTTCTGCGAGTTTCTTCCATGTTTCATCTTTCTGCTTTACTGTGACTTTAGCTGTCTTTTTATTTTCTATGACATCTTTGTGTCTGACCACTAATTCAGCCACAATATCGGTTTCAAAATACGAAAAATTGGACGCCCTTTTCCTCTTTTGTTCATCCATGTTTCTAATAAGTGCTTTCAGGAAAGAAGAAATTAATATTCCTCTTCCTAAGAAAAAAAAGTAACACAAAATCACCGAAGCGCGTTCACTATTCTTCGCTACCAAGTTAAACATCAGGCTAGTGTTTAATTCGACTGCCAGCTAAACGAGCTTAACTAAAAATTGATTAAGAATGGTGCTCCACACTGCCTTCTAACCAGTCCTTAAATTTATAACATGTTTACGTACACACTGGTTAGCCGAATCTTAAACGGGGTTGGTGCACTTGGCCATGAATAGTTTTACTGAAGTTTGTACTGAATTAGAAGTGCCAGGCCGTCGGCGAATGCCAGGCAATCAATAGTGAGTCCATTGCGCTTGTGTCACAGGGAGATACTATATAAAATACCCTGTCTAGTTAACTCATTTCGCCACTCTCCTGCTGCCTTTTCCAGTGCACAGTTAAAGACGAAAGGAAAGGGGAGGGGAGAGATCATCTCCCTGCCTTAGCACTGTCTTGATTTCAAAACTTCCTGAAAGTGTTCTTCTGAATTTCACTCGTGACCTGGAATTATTTAAAGTTTTGAATGTTCATTACATACATATTTTTGGTGTATTAATGATGTGCTCGTGCACTGATGCGAGTCAGAATATAGTTATTTTATAGGCCGTGGAGAAGCTATTGGAGAACTTAGGTGCAGTTCCTACCTGTTAAATAGTTGTCAGAGGGTTAGGTAAGATCCGTAGCAGATGTATCCCAATACGTTGCACATGTACATCTGAACACACCGAAGCACAAAGTCTCAAGTCGATTAGGTACCTACCTGTGCTGATGTTACGTCCCTGTCCATTGAATGAACCGTTTTCATGCAAACCAGCGTACCGAACCTGCCTTGCCTATACTTCATTTACCTCTGCACGACCAGAAATCGATAGTGACTGCCTAAAAGGTCGAAAGCTAATGTACGAAGAACACACACAGTACCATGGATTATGCAATGGAGGAATTCCATAGAGAATACTTTGTAGGGAGTAGACTATCACCAATGAGTTCTGGCTGTTAATATGACTGCATCGTTCAACGTAGAACAGCGTCTTGCCATAGTTTCTCTCTTATAGCGCGCCAATGAAAAAAGAAAAAAAACTCATGTATGCAAAAGATGACAAAATCAGAGGCAAAGTACTATATGCGGCAGCGTGAAGGTACGGCATGAGTAACAGACTCTATTCTTAGGTACAAACATCAGTCGTGACAGACACCGCGCGCTCCGAATCCGTGCATATTCATTATTCAGTACATACAGTAAATATGTAACCAAAGCACAATTTCCCTACCACTTTGAAACTTCACGGCAGCACGTCATTCGCAAGAGTACCAAATTCTTACGTGCCAACCCTGTGGAAACCCCTTTTGATACTTCGTGGAAGGGACTAGTGAGTCAGTCGACCGGAAAGCTCGAAGCCGGTCTGGAGGGCATGGCTGGTATTACCGTGTGCTGTTTTCGTCAGCTGGCTTACCTGTGAGTTTCCTGGAGATTCAACGGAATTTTTCCGCCTCGAGCCACCTCGCAAATGTTCTGGTTCACATCACTCGAGCTATAAAAAGGGAGACTAGCCGCGGGCAGTCAGATAACACCCACGGTTATATTCGACGCCTGTCTGATTAGTTTTATATAGAGGATGGTTGCCTAGTTGTACTTCCTCTTAAAACAATAATCACCAACCAACCACGTGACAACCACGAGCTGGACCCGCGCCTCTTATATAAAAGAATTACATAAAAAAGGCAAGACCCAAGACAGAAATAGTTTTAACATAGATTGGGGTTTATTTTCATAATATTGGCTGATGCAGAGATACGATGAGCAAATAAAAAATCAAAGGATACATAAATAATATAAATGTTACATACATATTCATGGAGGATAGCAATTTCCTGAACATGTATAGAAGCCTCTTACTTCCACAGAAACCATTATAAAAGCTACCTCACGTATTTTCTTTTTATATGGGTACGTAGGGGGAGATGATATTCATATATTCAGACATTACCAGCAAAAGGTATGTCGTATTTATTTCAAAACATTTCTCTCGTGAAGGAGGAATAGTACCGAAAGTAAAATACAACTGTCCCCGGACAAAACAAGGCAAAAACTCTCTTCCTTTTCAAAGCATCACCACCAACAACAATCCCCACAGAGTAACTCCTCATGGAAGTTTTAAAGATGAAAGAAAGGAAGCACATCAGCCAAAAATTGTATTACAACGCCCAAAGAGGTAACATAAAGGGCAAGGAGCGTTGCCATAGCTACACAGAAATTAAACAGTGTCAAAGACGACATGGAAAACATTAACATCAGATCCCAAAATTTAAAAATAAAACGGCTAAACTAGCCAGGAATAGAGATAAAGCAATCAAATAGACACACATATCAGAAAAACAGAAAGTAACATACATAAGGTATCCAAAAAAAAAAAAAAAAAAACACAAACCGGACATTCATACAACACATTCATAGAAGCATATAGATCGAGCCAGCTAGGAACACATCTGGGAGCGTATGCGCACTTTGGACTATCCCACGTAGCGTATCCCCTCCTAAGAGAGCTCCTGCTACAAGGACAGTTCAGTGCAGAAGTTTACACTCAGCTGCTGCGCTCTGCATTCTAATTTCCCGTTTAGTAGTTGTGGTGGTGGTGGTGGTGGTGATTATTGTTTTAAGAGGAAGTACATCTGGGCAACCATCCTCTATATAACACTAATCAGAGAGAAAAATGGAAGGGGTCCGACGCTTCGAAAAATGAAGATATCGGCCAAAAGGAAGACAAGGGCCACGAAGGGCGTGAAAATGAAAGACTCCCTAGCCCTCGCAAACCTAATACCATCGGGGTCGGAAAAGAACAAGTGTTGACCAAGAGAGGTCGGATAGGATAAGTGAAAGTGAGGAGCCTGACACAAGTAAGTGGAAGCAATGCCAGAACTCAGCTAAGGGCCCCGTGGTCGCCAACCCACGCTCCAAAGTACAGAGCCTCTGGGGCCGTTGAGTAGTAACTGTGGATAGTGGTGGTGTACATTAGGCCTATGTGTGACAGTATGGAAGGCGTTAAAAGTAGCCTGCATCGTAAGGTGCTAAAGAGTCAGACTCGTGCAGCAATCTTGAACGTTATAGACTTTATGGAAAGGGAGGCAATGGAAGAAAAGTTCGTGATAGATTGTCAGAAAGTTCTTTGGTACGGATTAAGAGCGAAAAACGAAAGAATTAGGAAAACCTATGGATAGTCTGTTTGAAACACCAAACAAAAACAGAATGCGCACAAAGAATATTACTGGAATGGACGACTTTGACGAAGGTGCCGTACCTCGTATTGTTAGCAATTTTTATTTAGATGAAAAATGTTTACCTACAGATTCAAAAATTCGTGCAAAGTTAGGTAAAGACTTAACGTCCAAAGGATCCAATACTAGTGTCAAGCGAATCCTTCGATCATTAGGATATCATTAGGAAAAAAAACTACACTAACAAGAGCATCCTAATGGAAAAACCTGACATAAAATACAAAAGGTTTATTTTTTTAAATGCTCAGTATCGGGCGGAGGATAGTTGTACATGCTGGCGGTGAAATGGGTTTCATCGAGAACTGTCTGCTAATCTGGAAGTCTGGCAGCAAGAGTGGCGACTACCACGATGACATGAATAGTGACCTTTTTTTTAAGATAATGGAAGATATGAAAGATATCTTCCACCTTGAAGTGTTCTCGTGATTAACTACGCGTCATATCACAACAAGGAAGTAGATCGTGCTCCAACCTCCAGCTCACGTACAGTGACGATCTCCTGGCTAGTGAATAGGGAGATTCCACCTGTGAGACGATGTACAAACACGAGCTTTATGAGCTTATCAAATGGCACAAGCCGGCACACAAAACCTACGTCCTAGACGAACTCATGGAACAGTACGGACACTCGGTAATTCGACTGCCCCCCCCCCATATCACCGTGAATTAAACAGTATTGAAATATTGTGGGGTAAAGTGAAGAAATAGGTAGCTTCTCACAACGTCACCTTCACTACTGACGACGTAGAGAAACTCACTAGACAGAAATTCGCGTCAATATCCGCCGAAGACTGGAACATAAGGGATGAGAAACATCTTGAAGACATTATGGAGTCCGTTGCGATCCAGCTGGGAGCCGACGACACGTCCGGTAAAGACGACAGAAGTGATGACGGAGGACTCAGTGGAATTGAAAAGATGTAATGGACACAATAAAACAAGAATGTCCTCATTTTGTGAATAATTATAGCGTCATTATTTTATTACTTATTATTTCTAGTGCCATTTAAGTTATCTTCGTATACATACGTTGTTACTCAGTATATGTAGACCCTTTATGGCGTTTCCTTTTATGAATTATATTTTGTTTCTGTACCTGAGAACAATTATATAATTATATATGGCATTTCGTTAAGTCACATTTCTTATTTTACGAGAAAGCAACAAAATATTGGCATTAAGGAGCTAGGGACAAATGATCACATAGTTTAACACTGCTTTCTCGCCTTAAAGAAAAAGTAATTATTATTATTATTATTATCATCATCGAGTTATTTTACATGACGTGGCTCAGGTTATGAAGCCTGGTGTTATAGCAAACCATATTCTACAGTGTACATCTACAGCGTCGTAAAGTTAATTTTAGATCAAATTATAATTTAAAATAAGGACTACGGAAATTGATACACGGAAACTATTTTGACAGCTACTGTAATAAGAGGTTAAATTGTTCTAACTCCTTCAATCTATCTGTCATCTGTAACACTTCTAAATACATTCATTTCGGCTAGGTATGTCTGTAATTTACAGCTGGAAGGGAATTCCACTAACCGAAAATCTGCGGAGTGTTACATGTCAGTTATAACAAATATTTCGGGTCAACTGTACGTCGCCACAACACTGAGCGAGGAGGGGAAGTCAGCGTTCTCGCTCCCACGGCTCTGCTTTCTCACTCGCACACTTCCCCTCACCGGGTGTCTTCCTAGCTGGCCCGATCTCTACTTAGAGACCAGATGCATAAGGCAATATAAATACAGACTCAAGACACACCGCGACGAAACCGCAGTAGCATGAGATAAGTGACTCAAAGGTCCATGAGCACGATCTGGGAGTCCAGATCTAAATATCGGGGCAGCCACAATACAAGGCACGGCTCACCCAATCACAGCAATAGACTACCCACAAATACGCAATGGGGCGTATTCATATCGCTTCACGGTAGCGAACATAAATTGTTCCTAAGTAGCGTATTAAATACACGTCGTCATATGAACTCGCAGGAGGAGAGAAGAGACATGGTCTCAAATGCAAATACATCGTAATCAAACAGCACCACACACACGTAAATTAAAACGGGTTAGTGCTACCTTCTCATCCCTACGTACGAACAGATACGTAAATGTATATATCCGGTAAAATATGAAAAAGGAACAGTGAATATAAGTCCTCCACAATCAAAACAAGGAACAAAGAACAAAACCGGTATCACAATGAACACTAGCTTAGCATAGCTGTGGCAACCCAAAGGAAGTAGAGAAATAAATACATACCTGGAAAAAGGTCCATATGTATTAATCAATCATGTAGGTTAGCTCATGGCAGAGAGCCAGGTATGTTAAATTGTGAATCTTTCTTAATTTATATGAAACGAAACACGTTACATAATATAGCTTGTCCATCTGGTATATGCTCTTTTAAAAAATGAAATAATGATTAAATAACAAGAAATGAAGGTACAAGGCGTGGTGTAATACAGGAAGTCTTCTCGTAGTGGGGGAAAGTCCCAAGCTGTACAGCGTGGAGATGAAGTGTTGCATCTTGCAGTAGTATTCACAGTGAGAGAAATGGAGCAAGAGGTAGGACCATCGCGTGCAGTGAAGTACAAAAGAGGAAAACCACTCAGAAGTGACCATAGGCAGTGCATTGTTAAGGTGTTCAATAAACTAAGTGAACAGAATCCAGGTTTAGTCGTTTATTCAGAAGTTCAGATCTTCGCACTGTTGTATGCGATGCCCACACTGTACGTCCGACACGAAGACGTTGATGGGGTGGAGGTCGGTACTGCACGCTCAGCGAATCTCAACTCTTTCTTTGGCGGAGGCGTGGACATACCATGTTTACATAAGGATTAAACTCGGAGAAGTGAAAGTAAGGAGTTAAGTCGTCCCCAGTTAATTCCAACCCCCCCCCCCGGGACTCCCTTGTGTATGTAAGGAAGAGAGACGTGTAAATAGACAGTAATTAGTGAGTGTGGCCATTCATAGCTGAATAGACGCGCGCGTGTACATTTATTGGGTCTTCCTGAAATAAATTAAAGTAATTAAAAGACGGAGTTTTATTCGCAACAAAATGTTTGTCAGGCCTTGAGATATGAGATAAGCGCGTGCGCGGCAGCCATGCTTAACCCTCGCAACTCTTTACAAAATTTTAATTCAAATCCTTCAAAAATGAGTACAGTACTGTTTGATTATATGTCTTTCACTTTTGGTTTTAACATATAACTAACTTGCTCTCAGATATCAATATTTATATATGTACAATTTACAAGAGAGATAAACGAAATTTTGTAACTGAAGATATGCATATAAATATTTCAACAACAAAAAAGATGTACAGGTCACCGTCAACCGACCGTCCCTTGCAATAGTAACGATGCAACCCAACCTTCAAGAACACGGCAGTCTCATTTTTGCAGTGGGAATGTGTCGCGTAATTGCGAAAATTAAAAAGAATACACTTTAGTTGCTTCCAATAAGAGAAAAATTCCGTTAAAAAAGAGGCAAAGAGGTATTTATAGATTATACAATAAAATAACAAACAGTGCTGTATGCGACCCTGACAGCCCGAAATGAACACTAATTAAATCGTGTGTATTGTAACGTGATGGCGGGGTACTAGATAAATAAATATTTTACTGGAAGCTTCTACACTAAGAGTTATTAAGTCTAAGAACCAATGACACACAGGTACACAGCTACACTCTATAGCACTCTCTGAGTTTTCACTGTTCCGTTACACTAATGTTTCAGTCTAATACAGGCTAAACAGTTACGTTAAAACACTTCACGTACACACGCACTGTACCTAGTCTTGCCATAAATACTGTTACAATCTTTTGACGCACGCTGTGCAATCGGTTTAATGGGTAAAGAACCGCCAGTGTGCTCACGTTAACCTTGAACCATTGAGCTTGTCTGTGAA
The DNA here is from genome assembly GCF_040414725.1 of Anabrus simplex. Classification (NCBI taxonomy): domain Eukaryota; kingdom Metazoa; phylum Arthropoda; class Insecta; order Orthoptera; family Tettigoniidae; genus Anabrus; species Anabrus simplex. The sequence continues at coordinate 206,515,881 of NC_090270.1, read as the reverse complement.
AGAGGATGCATTTAGCTGAAGGTTTAAACATGGAATGGGGTGACCACGAAAATCGTGTTGCCGTGATAGCGTTGCATAAAGTTGCAAATTCTGCAAGTGGCATTTTCAAGACGCTACAAATGCTCAACATGAGTTGTACGTTTGTGTACCGGACCATTGAGCGATTCACTGAAACCGGGGCTGTGAAGGATCGTCTGAGAGAGGGTCGCACACGCAGTGTTCGGAGAAGTGCCATACAGAAGCAGGAAATCATGGCCCGTGAAATGAATATTTCGAGAAGGTCAATGACCAGGGTTCTGTCAGAGGACCTTGGACTTATCGCCGAGGAACAGGACATTACCTTGACACACACCCAAAGAAGATGAGTGTGCTAAAATGTCGACGTCTCCTGCAGCGTTACACCCATGATGGCAATCGGAAAATCCTCTTCACCGATGAAAAATATTCAACATTGAAGAGTTTTTGAATTGTCAAAACGATAGGGTTTATGCAACAACCTCTCAGAAAATCAGCAAAAAAGTTCCAAAAGCTCAGAAGGCCCATCATCCTTCTTCAGTGAAGGTTTGATGGGGGGGTGAGTTATTCTGGCGCCATCCAGCTGCATTTTTGCGAAAAGGGAGTTAAAACCAGTGACAGAGTGTACGAAAGCACCATTTTGGAGCCGACTGTGAAGAACTTACAGTAAGTGGCACATTGTTTCAAAACTCAACCCTGGACTTTCCAGCAGAATTCTGCTCCAGCCCAGAAGGCAAGGTCAACTCAATGGTGGCTTCAGCGTCAAGTCCCTGACTTCATTTCGCCTGAAGATAGGCCCAGAAGCAGTCCGGACCTGAACACTTTGGGCTACCGATTGTGGTCACTGCTTGAGGGCATCATCTGCAAGAGGAGACGCCTAAAGATTGAAAGTTTAAAGCGTTCCTTGTTGGCAGCAGTGGAGGATTTTCACTTGGATGTCATGTGTTCCCCCCATAGACGAGTGGTTACAAAAACTCAGAGCCTGTCTGTGGAAAAGGTGACCATTTCGGAAAATGATTGATGCTGTGTGTAGTGAATGCATGTAAGAACAACATCCTGAAAGAAAAATTAAAATATCTCTCATGACAGTTGCGTTTTTCAGTTTTAACAGTATTTATGGCAAGACTTCGTATACTATTGTTTTGCACCATATGGAAGTTCAGGATAAAGCGGCCGCCCTGTTCACAATTTAAGCGTGCGCACAACAGTCTAACAAGTCCGTATGTAGCGCACGTTTCTCACTCACACTGCAGACACTCTTCTGCACTGTAATCCCTTATTGTCCACTCACAGATCTCCGTCGACTCTGTAGCACGCTGACCCATTATTCAGCGGTACACACCTACCAGCGCCGTCTCGCTGACAGCACTCTTCTCTCATCAAACGGTTACACATTCAGTTTACACTTTGAACTGAACTGATATGATCGTTCTCATCCGCTGACAGCCTAAGTTCACACTGCACTGTCTCAAACTTGCCCGCTGCCTTTATACAGACATGGACAAAAGTATTCATACCCCTACCCATCCAATACAAAATGCTTTATTGCTGGACCGGTACGGAGTACAGGTCAAAATTACAAACCCAAACGTATACCTTGTACAACAGTGGTCATTACAAAGCACAAAATAAACCGGAAATAAATAACAATACATAACAAAGTAACAAATGCGTACTCCATTGCACTACTTGTCTGGACATAAGTATTCATTCCTTACGTGTAAAAATGGGGTTTGAACGAGTAAAAAGAAACCTGTGTTGTTCTGTGGCATTAGTTATGTAGTAGATGCAGACAGAGACGGACTGATCAGCTGGGCAGGGATGGTACTAGGCCAATGGCGAGGAAAACTATGGAATCGTCTGTTGAAGAGAGACTATTCTACACCTTCACCAACAACGAAAATCGTATTCTGAGATCGGAAACATCATTGGAAGAAGTAAACCAACTGTCCAAAGCATCGTACAAAGGTTAAGAAGACAGTATGTTCTTATAAGCAAGAAAAGAAATGGGCAACATCGTTTGCTGCTATGCAGTTTTTCGTGGGTGGGAGTCCCAATAGTCTTATCTTTTTTACTTTCTAAATGATAGTCGGTAGGGTACTAGAGGTGATAGTACACATTTCCTAATCATTAAAAAGCGTGGGTTCTATTCCAAATCTATCCGTGACGCACATATGGACTAAAGGTATACGACGTTGTTCTTGGCGAGTCGTCCGTCGAATGAGGATGTTAAGGAGGTTATATTTCTTTTACTTCATAACAACTTGCTACAAACGCATTTATGCTAAAGTGAGATTGCCAGTTACTATTCTCACATTGTACTGAAAAGAAAGAAACGAACTACTTATTCAATGAGCAAACAATAAATTGAATTACTGATAAAATGAATGATCCTACGCTGGATCAGTGGCATTAATCACGAATATAAACTTACTTTGGCCGCAACGCGCATACTCGTAAATAGTACCAGACAAAAAAAGATACATAACCTGAATATCAACTGCTGCGACCAGGTCACATTTTCAGTGTTTTTATTTTCTATAACAGTTTCAGTTTCGTTACACAGTTAATTAATTTTAACATTCCTTCGTATGTGTATATTTCAGTCCTAATTCTGTTTTTGACCTGAACTTCCACATTATAGCTTAATAAGAGTCTGATATTGGATTCTAGTAATACAATTTCAAAACGAATAGAGCTAAACAAACGAAAACACCACGGAACACGTATACCACCGCGCTAAATTTCACTATATTTTCAGTAAGCTTATTACCAACCCAATAAAAATGTTACTACATCTTCCGCATTTCAATACCGTCGTTAAAATCTGTTGGTAGTATGCAAGAAAATATTTAACTTCTAGTTTGCAAAACTGCAGCTTACGTATCTGGCTGTTTACCTGACAGTCGTAAGTACAGGCCCTTAACATGACAAAAAAAAATGGTCAACTATTGGCATATAGTCCCCCAGCCCTCAATTTTAAGTACAGCATTTATTAGGAGAAACCCCCCAATAAGGACTGGATACGGAAATAAACCCGTCGTTTTCAATGAAAAGTCAGCACTGTGAAGCGAGGAGGACAATCCTCAATACAAGCCATAAGTAGCTTTAATGGGCCGGTTGAAGCTTAAGTCATGCCTGTTCGCTAATCCCGACAGACTGGAAACAAATGAGGTGATTCTTTAATGTGAATTTGACGAACTTTTTATACTATTATTCCTTGTCAGAAGACGCCAAAACAAAATATATTACTGTAGACTAATATTAATAATACGAAACAGGAATTCCTTTAACACTGATCACTTGTACAATTTGTATAGTCTAACTATAATTTTTTTTACAATGAAATGAGTGCGGATAAGTATGTTTCTGCATCGAAAGCAATTCTTTTGAAGAAGAGACAACATTCGTCCACCAAGAAGATGAAGGATTCAGGGAAGTTTCATTGCATAGCTACTGAAGTTATAAGAGTCTTTGGAATCTGGTTTAGCAAAATACTACGGAGCCATCGAGTAGAGCAAGAATGTTTGATAACCCCCATGATGCCGAGAGTATAAAACAACACGTCACTGAAATGGCTGCACTTGTAATCGAGTCATAAAGAGAACGTGGAAGAATCCAGAAGTTCTGCAGTAGCGGCAACTGCTCCCGAAGATGAGCTTGGCGAATTTTCTCCGCGGGCCTATAATGAGGATTTCGCCAGTTGACAGCAACTATAAAATTCAACTCCTTCGTCGAGAGTTATTGTGGAAGTGAACAGGTCAGTACAATACCTAATGTTTTCGCTCTATTAAGCCTATTATCCGGTTTTGAGCATGTACATCTTAGTATATACGGATTATTATATAGTGTATAAATGCATATTCTAAATGTTTTCCTTTCCCAACAGATATTTGATCAACCCTTGGGTCGGCAGATATGATGATCCCTTGAAATGGTGGTTAGGAAAGAAAACCCAGTATCCCAATCTTGACACTCTAGCTGTCAGAAAGTTGTGTGTTGTAGCTGCGTCCGTTAAATCTGAATGCGTCTTTTCAAAAACGGGACAAATTTTGACGAACAGACGGAATCGAAGACAACAAAAGAGAAATTATTCATCTTAAATATTAATGGAAAACTTCTTCAACGATGCTAAAATTATTTCCTTGAATAAAAGTACTTCTAACTTAGCCACGTGCGTCTCAAAACGTGCTAAATTAACTATGCAATATATTCAGAGTTGTACGTAGATACTGATAGTGCCGCGGCACCGATGTCTTGGCACGATGCCAAATGTGGCACTGGCACTGTGTGCACGGGTGCCAGTAAAGATACGGGATTTTGTAACACTTTTCGGCAGCTAGCCTCCTTTCTATAACCCCGGTGAAGAAGTTGCAGACATTTCAGGGTGCGGCCGGAATGAGAACATTCAGGTTACGCCTTCCAGAAGTTCCACGAGAAACAAGAAAAAAGACAATATAAGAGAAAAGCCGTCACTGCGCCCTCCGGCTTGTAGGTTTCAGCTGACTTACTAGTTCCTTCCACGAAATACTGAAGAGGACTACAGACAGAGGGCTGGCACGTAACAAATTATTTAGTTCAAGTCAATTACAATTAGTAAAATTATAAATGGTGACTTAATTGTCTGTAGGAAAGTTAAAATTCTCCATGAATTTTCCAACCGGTTCCGCGGTCTACGGGTAGAGAGCATCCCTCTTAACCGGAAGCCACGGGTTCGATTCCCAGCCACCGGGCGAGTTAGTCGTGCGGTTAGCGTCGCGCAGCTGTGAGCTTGCATCCGGGAGATACTGGGTTCGAATCCCACTGTCGGCAGCCTGAAGATGGTTTTCCGTTGTTTCCCATTTTCACACCAGGCAAATGCTGGGGCTGTACCTGAATTAAGGCCACGGCCGCTTCCTTCCCACTCATAGGCCTTTCCTGTCCCATCGTCGCCATAAGACATCTCGTGTGTGGCGGTGCGACGTAAAGCAAATAGCGATTCCCAACCAGGTCAGGGATAGTTTTCATCTGGATGTGAGGGTTGGTTCCAGGTCCAGCGAACCAAAGCCCGACTGAGTGAGTTGCCATGCGGTTGAGGTTACATAGCTGTGAGCTTGCATTCGAATCCCACCGTCCGCAACCCTGAAAATGTTTTTTCGTGCTTTTCCATTTTCACACCAGGCAAGTGCTGGGGCTGTACCTTAACGCCAAGGACGCTACCTTACCAATCCTTGCATCACCGAAAACCTTCGATTTGTTAGAACGACGTTTAACCACCAACACTGCGTACATAGGAGACTTCCGTTTTAGTCTTACCTTTGGTATGGGTAGTTGCCAGTACACACTCCGATAGGTTGCGCAGCGTTTGACTTGCTCACTGGAGTCACCTTCTAAACACTCATGAGTTTAAAACACACAGTCGTTGTCATATTTAGTCCTAATTTCTTGGCATTGAAGAGTTTGTATGGTATCAAAAAGTAACAGTGAAATAATAAAAACGAATATACACTGCCTGACAAGAAGTGGCCCAATAATATCCCATTTCGGTACACATGCATACCATTGATGTGTGAGTAAATGATTAGATTTACAGAGATCTATAATGTGTAGAACGCCCACGAGAGTGCATACGCAATGACACCGTCCTGTTGTTGATAAGTTGTTACCAGTCAACTGCTGCGAGTCAGGCGGTTAAGCAAGGCGTGCAAAGAGGACTACGCACAGTACGAAGCACCCGCGATGCCTCGCAGACGCGTTAGACAACCTATCCACCAAATGACAGCATTTGACAGAGGCCACATTGTTGGACTGCATGAGGCTGGTTGGTCGAATCGTGCAATTGCCGGACATGTGGACCATACAGATGTCACAGTAGCACGATGTTGGACTCAATGGATACACGAGGGCACCCAACCACGTCGTGCAGGTTCGGGTTGACCAATAAACACCACCCCGAGGGAGGACTGCCGTATGCTGCGCCAAGCATTGCGTGATCCCAAAACTTCGGCACCGACCATCCGCAAACATGTACTGGAGACTCTACACAACATCCTACGAGTTTCCGCACAGTGTCTCGACGTCCCGCATCCGCCGGATTGGGGTCCTACCGCCCCATACGTCGGTTGCCATTGACACCAGAACACCAACGCCTGCGTTTGGAGCGGTGCCTTGCCCGGGAGGCATGGACAGGACGACGATTGGCGTCGTCTCATGTTCAGTGATGAGTTCCGCTTCTCCATAACCTCCGATCACAGTAGCGTGCGGGTTCGGCGGTGTCGAGGACAGAGGGGAGGTCCTGCCCATATTTTGGAAAGACACAGGCGTAATCCCCGGGCATCATGGTGTGGAGAGCCATAGGATATACGTTCAGGTCACCTATAATAATGCTTCGGCAGACTTAGACGGTACAGAGATACGTCATAGACTTTCTGCGTCCGCACGTCCTACACCTTCTGGCACAGCACCCTTGGACAGTGTTCCAACAAGATCCCCGGACCTCTCATCATTGAGCACGTGTGGGATGGCATTGGAAGGTGACTCCGTCCCAGTAACAACCTGCGGGATCTGGAGGGACAGCTGCAACAAATGTGGACGAACTTGCCTTAGAAGAGGATCCAATGGCTGTTTGACACCATTCCGAACCGCATAAGGGCATGCAATGCGCCCACGGGGGGGGGGGGGGGGGGGGGGTGCGCGACACCCTACTGACCTGGCGCCAACATTCCACCTGTAACTGCTAACGACCTTGTCTCTTTCATTCCATATGGTAATCAGTTCATTAAATCACATGGTCTTCAGCATATGTAGTTTCATTCACTTTCAACCACACCTTCTGGCTGCTTAACTTCTTTTTGTCAGGCAGTGTATGTTACAATAATAATAATAATAATAATAATAATAATAATAATAATAATAATAATAATAATAATAATAATAATAATAATAATGGTGATAATCAGAGGTGAGCCTGGGCTGTGTAATGTTTGTAAGCCTTTACACTTTCTCCCTTACATTGTGCGTTGTCGACAAAATTTGTAACCGTGTTAAGTTCCATCAAACAAAATTGTAAGCGAATATGCCGAGTTGCTTCCTTCCCAGGTGTCGATCTGGTTACGAAGCGTTATCTACAATAGGTAAGGACTTAATTTAACATCCAAAAGGCAAGGATAACTTATTTAAATGGGCTAAATCCATTCTGAGAAAATATATTAAACCAGTCGAAACGGAGAGAATAAAGTAGAATTTGAGGCCTGATGCAGTCCACATACAGTGCCTCCGTGGCACAGGCGGCAACGCGTCGGCCTCTCACCGCTGGGTTCCGTGTTTCAAATCCCGGTCACTCCATGTAAGAGTTTTGCTGGACAAAGCGGAGGCTGGACAGGTTTTTCTCCGGGTACTCCGGTTTTCCCTGTCTTTAATTCCAGCAACCCTCTTCAATATCACAATTCGTATTCTCGCCGCAAGATGAGGGCTTCATTCATTCCATCCCTGACCCGGTCACTGACTGGAAAAAGGTTGTAGGTTTTGATTTTCATGCAGTCCAGACATATTTTCAAACTTGTCCACATATTTAACAACGCAATTGAAAGCGCGCAAATCTCCTCCGAAGGGGACTGTGAAAAACGGGCAAATTGAAATCGTGTATCAAAACTTTAGCAATTATTTCATCAGTGATAGTACCAGGTACTTCATATGGTGCAAATGAGGTCGATGCCAACAAAATCACTGCCCGTCTCAAACGAAGTGAAAACTCCTATTAGAAATCTTGCGAGAACGCATAAAAAGCTATTGAAAGAGGGAGAAAACATTGCAAGAGAGAGAATATGCAACTGTTATCCCATCCCAGTCCCACTGTAAGTCTAAGCCGAATTTCGTGAGCAAGTTATAGACGCTGTGCTGAAGAAGTGCTAAACAAACCGAACTAGTGTGAGATATAGTCGCCTGCGGGAGACAAAATGGTGATTTGGAGAATGATCTCCCCTTCTATATGAATACAACATTCGGAAACAATGCTTGGTTTATCATCATCTAGCAAGATACACTGTCAAGCAACTACAGAAAGGATTCAGGCTTCGAAGTCTACAATAACCCGTCGAAGTGAAAGGTCTTCAGACAAAAAACTGCAACATTCACTAGGCTCAATACATGCTATTTCTTACCTAACTAACCTGCCCGAGTGTGTCTTAAAACATTCCTCTACAGGCGAAAGTAGTCACTGAGTCTTCCCACTCTAATTTATGGGGTGATATTTTTTTTTATGAGTGGATAGAAATGTATGTTTTACGGCCGAGTGATTTAGGATGATGCATGGAATAAACTGAATTAATTAATCATCACTGACCTGAGTTAACGTTTTTCTTGCAGTTTGCCTTCGAGATTTCCACTTCCGGAGGTGCACATGCCCTGAGGTTCACTTAGCCTACACCACAAATGAGTACTAGGTTAGTTCCTGGGTGCAAAGGCGGCCGGGCGTAGAGCTGACCACTCTACTCCACTAAGCGCCGAGGTAACGGATGGTGGAGGCCTTTATCCTCCACCCCTCCAAGGGCCTTCATGGCCTGTATGGAGATTACTATACAGGGTGAAGCGTAATTCGCGCACTCGGGCGTCGCAGCGCGACTCCTCACATGCCAGCAATAAAAAAAATGTCTCTCACAAAACTTCGTCCTGCGAGTATATCCGGCAGAAAAAGGACGTTGAAGTGTGGCAATCTGGCAACACTGTAACCACATGTAGAGTAACTACCTCTGTCAGCACATATTAGTCGTGCTGTACAGTTAGTGCAGTGGGTAGAGTTTTTGGTTGGCATGCAGGAGGTCGATGGATCGATCCTGGGTTGAGGCGCATTTTTTATTTGCTAATTTCCATCTGACATTACCTACTGTAATACAGTAAGACACCGTTTCTGAGGTCATATGTATCCTACATTTACAACAACATAATAATAGTAGTAATAATAATAATAATAATAATAATAATAATAATAATAATAATAATAATAATAATAATAATAATGCATTGAGATACGTACTAAACAGCATGCGGTTACCAGACGCAATGTTGAAAGGCAGAATTATTGGGACCGTGGTGATAACACATACAAATTGTAACCGAGTTTGGACATTATTCGCAGAGCACGTTGCTAGGCCTACTGGTAACGTAAGGCCCTAACGAAATGTAATGGACCTGAACGAGGCAAGAATAATAGTTGGTACTAATCTATGGGATCATTGGAAGAGGGTACAAAGAAAACAGGTTTCACATCTAGTAGATGAAGTGGTGCGAATAAATTCACGCCCACGACGTGGAAAGGGCGCCTTTCAAAGCTGACCAATGAAAACGATTGTTCATCCATTTCTAGGATCGTAGTATGTAAGTGCAAATGGTTTCTAGAGGACCCACTGCAATCGCTGTTGACGATTAAGATGCCAGGTACCATACCACGTGGACTACATTTACGAAATAAAAAACATACGCCTCAAACCAGGATCGAACACTCGACCTCCTGCATGCTAACCCAAAACTCTATCCACTGCACCAACTGTACAGTACGACTAACTTCTGCTGACAGAGGTAGTTACCCTACATGTGGTTACAGTGTTGCCAGACTGTTACTTTTCAACGTCGTTTTTCTGCCGGATATACTCGCAAGACGAAATTTTGTAAGATACATTTTTTTTTATTGCTGGCATGTGAGGAGTCGCGCTGCGACGCCCGAGTGCGCGAATTACGCTTCACCCTGTATATATTTGCAGTTTGTTTTACGTTGCACCGAGTCAGATAGGTCTTATGGTGACGACTGGAAAGGAAGCGGCCGCGGTGTATATTAAAGTACAGCCAAAGCATTTGTTTTGTGTAGATGGCAAACCACGTAAAACCAAATTTAGGGCTGCCGACCGTGGGGTTTTAACCCACTATCTCCTGAACGCAAGCTGACAGCTACGTGACCCAAACAACACAGCAATTCGCTCGGTGATCTGCGTTTAGGGCTGTCGTCCAGGTGGCATCAATCTGAATGGTTCTAGAATAAAACGCATCCAACGTTTTGAAGTACATCATCCACTTGATTAATTGATGAATTGATGTTATCAAAACCAAGCCAATAGACAAGCAGTTCATTACCACGACAACGAATAACACGGATCAGGTAATGATGTTTTCTGCAGCTCTTCGATGTAGAATCCTCCTTCGATAGGCTGTGCTGAAAGATCGTGGAGTAAATAAGTGACTGCATTAGTAAATTTAACTCGGTCGACTTGAAAAATTTCTGTGCTTCAGTTAGGGGTGTATTCTGATGAGAAGACAAGTCTTGTATTTGCTGATACGAACAAAATAACCTTTTTGGAAGCGATGACGCCATGGATCAACCGTCTTGATTAAATGATGAAGAGCTTCTAAACGTGATGTATTCTTGGTAACAAGATGTGGCGTTGTACCGATGGTGCGATGAGGTGTATCATTGTCTAGATAGGATATACATCCAGCGATACGAGCCTTGAGCTGTAAATTCTCGCAGCATCATTGTTTTGAGTGCCCGATTAAAGCGTTCTACGACACTTGCTTTGAGACTGCTATATAGAGATGAATGCCAAGTGTCTTGAGGGTAAAAAGAAAGTACGTTATAAAGTTCTTTACCTTGATCAGTTTGAAGAACACAGCGTTTTGATTGCTGAACAATAAGTTTAAAGGCGTCTTTGACTTGAGCTGCCGTCTTAGAGCACAGGTTCTGCAAAAGCAAACTTAAGAGTACACATCGGTAACATTACGTAAATATTTATACCCCTTATTGCTACGGACATAAGGAATCGTTTCTACTAAGACAACTTGACAGAGATAATCTTTTCCACGAGTAATAACGCGTCTGCGACCATAGGTGCGACGGGCTGATTTATATAACTCGTGTGCAATGCTTATCTTTACAGGCAAGGTTTTGCTTTGAAGAGTCGCCGGGATTTTGAGAGGCTATTAGAAATTGCAAACGTTCTACGAGTAGGTTAGGGACATTCCAGTATCCTACGTCTACATACGTAACAGAGGCTTGTAGATGACATTAAGACCACGTGCAGCTAGTTGATGCGAAGGAAAAAGCTTAATATTTGCGACTCCTGCTTGCTCCTTTCAGATTCTGCCCTCGTGTAATTACATCGAATAGCGTAATTAGCACAAATAATTGCTTTATATTTTTATAATCATCGGCGAAGTTGTGTTCTTGTCAGCTATTCGTGAAAAGAGAAATTCTAAATGACCTTTAGTGGGTTTATAAGTCACACCCTTTACGATAAGACTAATGCCATTAATCTCAACATCAGCATTACCTATACGAAACAGTCGTTCTCAGTAGTAGGGCAAGGCCGGTTCTAAAACACCGTGTCAGCATTTTTGTGCTGAGTTAGCACCCGAGGTCATTGGCCCCTAGTAGTGGAGGTACGGCGTTCTGACCCAAGGTCGTTGACCCCTAGTATAGTAGTAGGGCAATGGGGATTCGCGGATTTTGCATAAGAGAGCAAGCCTAACCACACAATCGCCATCTTGGAGGGGCCTAACCTCACTTTTACGACCAGATGCCCTTCCCGAAGCCATCTTGGAGGGGCCTAACTACACACGGCACAGTTTTACCGTCTGATGCCCTTCCCGTCGCCATTTTGATCCTCCACCACAAGGGGCACATATAGCCTAATCTAGTTTTTACGGCCAGGCGCCCTTCCCGTCGCCATCTTGGAGGAGCCTAACTACAGAGGGCACAGTTTACGGTCAGATGCCCTTCCCATCGCCATTTTTATCCTCCCACCAGAGAGGGCACATATGGCCTAACCTAGTTTTACGGCCGGATGTCCTTTCCGACACCATCTTGGGGAGGCCTAACTACACAGGGCTCCGTTTTACGCTCCGATGCCCTTCCCGCCGCCATTTTGATCCTCCCACAAGAGGGGGCACATATGGCCTAACCTAGTTTTACGACCAGATGCCCACCCCTATGCCATCTTGGACGGCCTAACTACACATGGCCCAGTTTTACGGCCAGATGCCCTTCCCATCGCCAGGTTTTTTTTTCGAGGGGCCAAACCATACTGGGCCCAGTTTTACGGTCAGACGCTCTTCCCATCGCCATTTTGATCCTGCCACTAGAGGGGGCACATATGGCCTAACCTAGTTTTATGGCCAGATGCCCTTCCCGATGCCATCTTGGAGGGGGCCTATCTACACAGGTCTCAGTTTTACGGTTATATGTGTCTCACGTCCCATTTTTGGAGGGGCCTAACTACACCATCGCCATCTGTGTTGATACCGCTAAAATAGGATTATTTCTTTCGTTTAGTACTTAACAACTTTTAGTTCCTGTCTGCTAAACGTACACTGGTGACATGTTTTTCTTTTGATATCATGTGCATCCTTTGCACTAACAGAGCACTTAACAGTTCGGTGTTCATACTAGCACGGAATTCAGTCTTGATCTTCCTCATGCACATCTGAAAAATTGTGACTACACATACTACAAAATACGTGTGAATGAGGTTTTGAGGAACGCAGCAAACAGGGCCATTCTTTCGAGTATTCCTCGCTAAATTTTTGAACAATTTTTGGTTTATAACTAATATCAATAGTCATGGTAACGTCATCACACGTATTTTCCTGCACAATAAATTGCTTCGTTACTTCAAACCTTTCGTATTTCGTAACACGCGATTAGCATATATCCTGGGAGAGCAATATATGTAAATTTGGCAACCATAATCGCAGTAAATACTTCAACAGTCACGCACACAGAATTCACAATGAAACGGAGTTGGTCACCACTTTGCCGCCAAAAGAGAGAAAACTCGCATACTTGCATGGAAGTCTGATCATGTGACGAACAAAGACAACAACTCCGCAAGATATACCACTTCACAGGTGCATATTTCACCGGTATTGGAAGCACACACTGCGTTCGGCGCGTGAAAACTCGAAATATTCTTAAACGAGGGACAGGAAATGATTACTGAGAAATTCGAAAATAATATTCTGAGAATTCAAGCTGTAATGGCATTCCTTGTGTAACCTTTTGAACACTTCATACACTTAGATTTAAAAATCAACATAAAATCGTAATGTGTGATGTGTGATTCGTAAAGGCGTAATTATGATGGGCAATTCGTAATTATTTCGATTGAATCGTAATAGTACTAATCTAGTGTTTACGATGTGGTAGTACTGAACGGTGACCCATCCGGATACTAGTCACGCCTAATGTTGCTTTAAGGGTTAAAAAGGCTGCACCGTAAGATTCGTGCTACTTATTTATTGCGAAAATTTAATAAGTTATTGCGGATGGAATTTGAAAAGCCGCCGTTAGTTGTTGCGGCGCTCCTTCCGGCTATGTCCGTGGTTCCAGTGGTTCGGTGGACTTCAGCAGTTGAAGAAGCGAGAACTTATTCGGGAGTAATTTCTTGGTTGGAGATGGGTAATAATAATAATAATCGTATGGCCTCAGCTACCGTGTGCAGACATTTCGATTTGACGCCATCTCGCTGTCTGCTCGTCAATTTCGACGTTCCGTTTTACTCAAGGCCCACTAGATGGCGGCAGAGTAAACCGGATCTCTCTTGGGCGACTGTGGCTGAGATTTAACGAATTTTGTCGGGTAAATACCAAATGTATCACCAGAGATCTTTTACATGCCGACATCGTACGACATGCAGTGTCGAATGGACTTTTTTCCGCCCTTCAAAAATCCGACTACCTCTGCTGGCTCTGATTAGGCTTGTTGGTTAAGGTATTGAAAAGGAAGGAGTGGTGGGGGAGGTCTGTTTTGGCTCGAGAGAAGATTTAGAAGTAGTATGTGGAGGATATCTGTATCTGAGCTATCTGGGTGTGCGGGAGGGAGTGATAATGGGTCCTGGGTTCGAGGGTGGTTTCAACCCACTGTTTCCCGAAAGCAAGCTTACAGCTGCGCGGCCTTAACCGCACGGCCAACTCGCTCAGTTAATAATTTAATATGCTTGTATATAGTATGTATATATAGGGAACAAAACTATTGACGAAAGTACAGGACTCAGATGTTCACACGGTGTTGCACATCTAGTCTCTAAATTGTAAAATCTGGTAAGGTATGAATGGGGACTGCTACACGTATTGCACGAAGGGAAAGAACAAACTCGATATACAGACAATATATTCAATAGCTTTTAACACTACAAATACAGACAAAAAGTGAAAACCTGAGCACAGTTCCAGGCTATCATGCATATATTTTCTTATTTGTACCAATCTGCTTTACGTCGCACCGACACAGGTCTTATGGCGACTATGGGACAGGAAAGGGCTAGGAGTGGGAAGGAAACGATTGTGGCCTTAATTAAGGTACAGCCTCAGTATTTGCCTGGTGTCAAAACTGGAAAGCATCTTCAGGGCTGCCGACAGTGGGGTTCAAACCCACTATCTCCTAAAGGCAAGTTGTCAGTTACGTGACCTAAAGCCTGCAGCCACCACTCTCTCGGTATCATGCACATGCCTTTTCGGGATATTCGCTTTCAAAGGCAGGGCCATTCAGTGAAAGGATAATACCATTCCTTGTATTTCCTAAAACATTAATTTCAGTCTTCAAGGTAAGATCCAAAGAATCTCATTCGCGCCGACAGTGGAATCAGTCGCGCAGTCAGCGCAAGTAGGCCAATTCACATTACAATACGTGTCACGCAAAATATAATTTTAAAGCACGGAAATTAATTTCAAGGAAACATACCTATGAAATGATAACGTTATTGCCCTTTATGAACCTCTCTATGCAGCCGTAAGCTGTACAGGAGACTAGCATTTTCCTTCAGAGAAATATATACTTCAATTTATCGGCAAGCTCCAGTAGTGAAAGTGCCAAACAGCGCGCTCGCTCAATTTCGCACGCGACTGCAGCGCCAATGCTACCTCTAGTGTATTATTTACTATCTCTATGGTGGTCCATCTCACCTCACCACCACATCTCTGTTGCAGCGGGTGGGTTCTGAGCAGGCTGCTACAGAATGATTTAGACAATAGTAGCACTGTGTCACTAGCGGTGGACGGGGACGAGTGTGGGTTCGAGTCCCTCTAATAGTTTTAAGTACCGAGCTCGATAGCTGCAGTCGCTCAAGTGCGGCCAGTATCCAGTATTCGGGAGATAGTAGGTTCGAACCCTACTGTCGGCAGCCCTGAAAATGGTTTTTCGTGGTTTCCCATTTTCACACCAGGCAAATGCTGGGGCTGTACCTTAATTAAGGCCACGGCCGCTTCCTTCCCACTCCTAGCCCTTTCCTGTCCCATCGTCGCCGTAAGACCTATCTGTGTCGGTGCGACGTAAAACAACTAGCAAAAAAAAAAAAAAAGTTTTAAGTGTTGGTTGTGTATGGGACTTGGGAGCAAGGATTTCACGCCAGTTCCTAGTCTGTGTGGCTGTGCTCAGTGTTTCTAGGTTTGAGACTGGGTTCGGTACCAGTACTGTCCCGGGCTCGGTTTGTGCTTTTTGGCTGTATGAGGGTGGGGGAGCTTTGGGTGGGTGGTGCAGGTTCAGTTTGTGTGACTGATTCTGAGGTAGAGCGTTTGACTTCAATGAGTTGGTGCCGGGTCTTTTTAGGTTTAGTAATGATGGTTTGAGTGTCCTTGGAAATAATACGTTTTGATTTTCACTGGTTTGGATATCAATTTCTACACCGAGTAGAGGGGGAGGAGTTTGGCTACTCACTGTCTGTGTGTCTGGTGGGGTCCTGGGTTCAGGCGTGAGGTCACGTTGTTTGGAGCAATTGTTGATTGGGTTAACTTGGATGAGGGTGGGGATACCTGTGTTTTGGAGTGTGGCTAGTAGGATGGAGATAGATCGGTTACCTTTTCGTGGTAACTGCCAGTGGTGTTCATTACTGTTAGGTTGCGAATGCAAGACGACCCTTCATTTTTCACATGAGATTCTGACTACGAGATGACTGTTGTGAGTTTAATCTACGGGTCACGATTGATGTATCCGACGGCCGCATGAGGCCCGACTACTATGTTGCAGACCACGGGAGTTGTAAATTTTCCTTTTACGTGTTCCGTGGATCATTTTTGTGTGTTGACACCTGAAATTTTCTCTTCGTTTAATTTTAAATACCATTGTTTTTCTAATCCTGTTATCATTTAGTAAGTTTGGCGTTACCCTCGGTAGACTCTTCCTTACTTCAAGTAATAGCGGGTTCAATTCCGGCGGCTAATACTGACCTAACCTGTGGTACTTGGGGTTTCCTCTGGCTGCTCCTTGTCCTTACTGGATGAGGGGGTTACGGATTCGGTGCAAAGACTATAAATAAGGATACATCTACATCATTATCATCAGTGTGTGCTCCTACAACGGAGATTATGGAACAAAAAAAGAAAAAAAACAGACTGCATAGTTACAAACAATAACCTTGATAACTAACAAAACTGTAAATACGCAACCTGTTTGCCTAGCAGCCAAATGGGAGAGGATGCAGAACATAGAAAAGGTGTAGGATTGCTATTGAATGAAATGGCAAAGAAGAGCCTCCTTGATTGGAAACCCATCTCAGAAAGACTGATGACAGCTCGATTCAAGACCCGGGTTCGCAATGTGACTGTGATCCAGTGTTATGCTCCCACAGAAATGTCAGAGATTGAAAAAAAGGAAGAATTCTACTGCCAGCTAAATGAGACTCTTAAGAAAGTGGGAAAGAGAGATATTATTATTGTGATGGGGGATTTAAATGCAAAGGTTGGTTCTAACAATGAGGGACTGGAACAAATTATGGGAGTGCATGGAGTTGGTGACTGTAACGAAAATGGGGAGCTTTTCATTGATTTCTGTGCTAGCCATGATTTGGTAGTATGTGGCACTTTATTCCCTCATAAACGATGCCATAAGATTACATGGGTGTCGCCAGATCAGGTTACAGAAAACCAGATAGACCACATTGCCATAAGTAGAAAGTTTAGAAGATCATTGACTGATGTTAGAAATAAAAGAGGGGCAGATATTGGAAGTGATCATCACCTGGTAGTTGCAGAGTTTAGAATGAAAATTGTGGCAAGTGGAAGAAAATTTGAAAGGCGAAACAAGAAATTTGGTTCAGGTAAATTGCAAGATGAAAGTAAAAGGAAAGAATTCCAGATAGAATTAAGAAACCGCTTTGAAGCTCTTGCTGTTGAACCAGAGCTTATGATGGATGTTGAATTATCATGGAAGAAAGTCAAGGACACATATTTAGACGTTAGTGAGGAGGTGCTTGGATTTCACAATTATCTCAAGAAGGAATGGATGTCTGATGATACTTGGAAAAAAATAGAGGCCAGAAAGCTAGTTAAGGCAAAGAATAATATGTGTAAAACAAGACAACAGAAAGCCGCAGCACAAAAGGAATATGTGGAAGCTGATAAGAGTGTGAAGAAAAGTGTAAGAAAAGATCATATACAGTGGGTAGATGAACAAGCACGAATGGCAGAAGAGGCATCAGCAAGGGGAGATGCTAAGGAATTGTATAGTATCACAAAGAAACTGTCAAGGAGAGGATTTATCAGGAATAAACCCGTTAAAAAGAAGAGAGGTGAACTACTGACCACCCGGGAAGAACAGCTGCAGAGATGGAAGGAACATTTCTCAGAGTTGCTCAATAGAGATACAGAACAGAATGGTAACCAACAAATGGAACCAGTAGATAGTGACCCAAGAATAAAATTACATCCTCCAACCTGTTCAGAAATAGAGAAGGCCTTGAAACAGTTAAGAACTGGAAAAGCACCCGGTATGGATAATATCGCGCCAGAAATCCTTAAAGCAGACATTGAGACCTCGGCAAAATTATTGCACCCTCTGTTGGAAAGGATCTGGAATGAAGAAAAGCTACCAGCTGAATGGAAGAAAAGACCTGATTGTTAAGATACCAAAGAAAGGGGATAATACTAAGTGTGATAACTGGAGAGGAATTACATTGTTGTCGGTACCAAGCAAGGTGCTTTCAAGGATCATTTTAGAGCGGGTGAAGGATGTTGTGGAATTGCGCCTTAGAAGGGAACAGGCTGGTTTTCGTAAGCACCGTAGCTGTGTCGATCTCATAAACACTCTGAGAATCATCTTGGAACAAAGTGCAGAATGGCAGAACACCCTCTACTTGACTTTCATTGATTTTGAGACGGCCTTCGACTCTGTAAATAGAAGAGTTATGTGGCAAACACTTGAAGAATATGGTATACCACAAAAGATTCTGAATATTATAAAGGATATGTACGAGGGTTATAAATGTCAGATTCTGCATATGGGAGATCTTACTGAACCAATAGATGTGACCTCAGGAGTTCGACAGGGGTGTATTCTTTCTCCGACGCTTTTCCTACTTGTGTTGGATAGTGTGCTCAGGAGAGTGTACCGAGGTCGGAAAAGGGGGATCCAGTGGGGCTTACAAGATAGGTTAGAAGACCTTGTTTTTGCAGATGACATCTGCCTACTGGCTCAACGGTTCAGAGATATGGAAGAGAAGATTAAGCGGTTGAAGGAGGAGGCAGAGGATGCTGGACTTAAAATAAATATTAATAAGACCAAGGAGATGAGGGTCAATTCCAAGATTGATGATAAATTGTCTATAGATGATAAAGAGGTAGAACAAGTAGACTCCTTTATGTACCTTGGGAGTATGGTTACTACGACTGGAGGAGCCGAAGAAGACATTAAGAGTCGTATCAGGAAAGCAAATGGTGCTTTTGTCCAATTGTATCCTATATGGAAAAACAAGAACATTTCTAGAAAAACTAAGCTACGACTTTTTAACACAAATGTTAAGTCTGTTCTGCTTTACAGCTGTGAAACGTGGAAAGTTACCCAGAAGACGACTAAACAACTGCAAGTCTTCGTGAATCGCTGTCTAAGACGTATCACCAACAGAAGATGGCCGGATGTTATTTCAAATGAAGATCTATGGGAAGAAACTAATCAGCATCCAATTGAAATGCAGATAAGGGAGAGAAAATGGCGTTGGATAGGACACACTTTAAGGAAGCCCGCTGGAGCCATTGAAAAGACTGCGCTCGACTGGAACCCCCAAGGCGCTAGGAAGCGCGGACGTCCAAAGAAGACCTGGAAAAGGACAATCGAAGAGGAATGTCTAACAGTGGGAAAAACTTGGAATGAAGTGAAGAGGTTAGCCAACAACAGGAACAGATGGAAGTGTTTCACGGAAGCCCTATGCTCCAGGAGGAGCAACAGGAAATAAGTCAAGTAAGTCAACTAAGTTGCCTAGCAGCGAGACTGATACGCTACATATTATCTACCACTCTCAAGTGCGGCTATTAAAATGTTCTAATAATATCGAACCTTACAACGGATGCCAAAGCATCTGATTCAGTGTTTGCCGCCAGGCTTTTTGTCGACGTATGGTGCTCACGACGTAGATACCGTATTTCTCCGAATCCAAGACGACCCTCCCACCTTTCCTTCAAAAAATGAAATCAGGCTTAAAAAGTGCTTTGTAAAATCATATGAATTACTTTCTTGTACAGTACGCATTCTTAGACTACCTTTGTCTTCACGCGAACGCCAAACACTGGCTTTAGAATTTTTTTTTATATTTTGCGGCTGCAAAATATTTCCGCGGGTTTAATAACCATTAACTTAAAATTGGCATCATAATATCAAGGAAAACCCGCCGAAAATTTGCCGGCAAACCTGTTCTACGTATCTCTAGAATACGACGAGCCATCAAGGGAAATGCTCGACGTTGATACATGACTTCATTCCTTGCAACTTGTTGTCTGCGTCGTATCTCAGTAATTACGCTGAGTTACTTCTTTAGGGACATATTAAACAAACCTGGAATGTAATAAATCCATTGTTTAGACGCGTTAGCCAGGTGAAAATTTGCAGCAATACCTGTTCCACATATCTTTACAATACGACGATCCATCACGAAAATATTACTGCCGTCCACAAAACTTAATTTTACTAATGGTCAGGTACAGTAGACGCGTTATAACTCTGCCACTGACGTGAGTAGCCGTGGCCTTTTTAATAATTCGAAGGCTCGCATGTTTTGATGCCAATTTGCGGATTCGAGAAATGTTTTTGTAGAGGCTAATAGAATGTCATTCTCTCTTCACTATTTCTCGAGATACAATTACGTTACACAGAGGCAATGTACAACCGGTTGCCGCGGCTAGCGATGTATAATAAACAAACAGACGTTGACTGTCAAGTTTTGTGTGTGCACGCGCGGGGGTTGAAAAGAAGCAGCGTGGTTTTCGTGGTAACTGCAAGTGGTGTTCATTACTGTTAGGTCGCGAATGCAAGACGACCCTTCATTTTTCACATGAGATTCTGAGAAAAAATCGTCTTGGATTCGGAAAAAATACGGTAGTTTTGTCATATGCTACCGCACTACAGTAATACAAGCAACGTAACTGCATGCAGACGCAGTCGACATTTCAAGTAACTTGGTCAAAATCTGTTGTTTCCCGATCCCAACGCTACTAGGGTGTCATCCATTTTTACGCCCTCCGTGGCCCTCGTCTTTCTTTAGCCGATACCTTCATGTTTCGAAGTGTCGAACCCTTTCCATACTTTTTCTCTCATTAGTGTTAATAGAGGATAGTAGTCCAGCTGTTCTTCCTCTTAGGCTAGGTTTACACTAGCAAGTAATTTGAGCAAGTTACTGTTGCAAAGCACTTTCTATTTCCCGAGATACAATTACAAACACTAAGCAAGTTACTTGCACAAGTTTTTTCACGAGCAACTTGCAACAATGACTTACAAATACGGTACTGTTTACATGTGCTTGCAGTGCCCGCGAACCAAAATGGCGACGTAGGAGGAGATCATCTCTTAATTCTTATGAATAAAGGGAAAAGAGGTAGAATTAGGAAGGTTAGGGTTAGGGACTGGATAATCAGAAAACCAGGGTATGGAGCCTACAATAATCTTCTGCAAAAACTGAGATTTGAGCTTTCAACATGTTTGTAGAATGACTACAAAATATCTAGAGTGAGCATGCAAATTAATTAGAACGAAGTGGAAATGTGCTGCCTGACAAACGTTCTGTATGCTTTTCTCCTAGAGATCAAACTCTCAATAAACGGGCCCACCCACTTCATACCCAAGGTATATGACAATGTTAAACAACCCTGTTCGGTAAAACACTGCTATAAAGTATTATTTCACTTTCCAGTTAAACTATTTAAACTTTCTACGCTTTGTCAATGTTTCATTTGTAGCATATGAACACATTTTATATCATACGGTATTACTACTTCTATCTATATATATAAAATAAGAGTTTTGTCTGTACATTGCTCAGAATTTGAAAAGAATGGTATTTCTGTATCGGTCATGTCCACAGTAACAAGAAAATGCATTTTTTTACTTTTCCGTAATTTCTGTCTGTCTGTCTGTCTGTCTGTCTGTCTGTATGTATGTATGTATGTATGTATGTATGTATGTACGCGCATCAATAGAAAACGGCTGAAGAGAATTTAATGAAAATCGGTATAATGTCGGGTGATGAACCACTGCAATCTAGGCTACAAATTATTGTATTCACGTTGAGTGAAATTGTAGTTTAGGGGAAGGCCTGAAATGTAATTCTCAAATAAGTTATTTATCTATGTTATTAGTGGTCGTATCGATAAATACTACACAACTAACATAACTTTAGTTATGTCGTAAGTTAGTAGTAGTTATGTAAGAAGTTATTAAATTTCCGATCACTTATGCCTTATACATTGTTACCGTACCGCATATAATTAGAGATATTCATGAATTTGGATTTTTGTTACTAAGTCCATATCAGCGTCGAGTCACGAGAAAATGGGTAAACAGAATTTAGTGAAAATCGGTACGTAAAGTCTGAGAATAATGAACTACAGTCTACGATATAAATAATTTTGTAGGAAACGCTAATATCACAGACTCGAAAGAAAACGGATGTGAAGGCCTGCAATATAGAAAGCTCATAAACTTTATCAACAATAACATTACATTGAGCATTGTTGTGATGTGTTTTTGTCTTCTGTTTCCTCTCATCCTCGATAGATAGGATTACTGCAGCGTAACGAGGTTTTTTAATTTGCTTGACGTCGCACCGACACAGGTAGGTCTTATGGCGACGATGGGATAGGAAATGAATAGTGGTGTGAAGGAAGCGGCCTTAGCTTTAAGGTACAACCTGGTGTGACTGGTGTGAAAATGGGAAACCACGGAATACCATCTTCAGGTTTGCCGGCAGTGGGGTTCGAATCCACTATCTCCCGGATGCAAGCTCACAGCTGCGCGGCCTAACCACACGGGCAACTCGCCTGGTCGTACCGACTGTAACAGCCTGCCTGTATATTGGCGGGAAGTAGCTGGGGAGTTAGATAACTTTCTTCTTTAGCATGTCATTCCTCTGGTTCATACATTTTCTGATATATCTGGTACGTAACACACTGGTTCATCATAGTATTCGAGCTATTCAACCCCTACTCTGAGGCACTGATTGGAATGAGTAGTGTGCATATTTAACGGAATAATGACAGAGGAGTGTTCACGGCAGTCTGCGACCTGGTTATTCCAGCTCTGGAACTTTGTACTCTTAGATCGGCACCGTAGTACTGTTCGTTGAAAGTGAGAAAGTGTGCGGTTTTTCATTTGATCGAGTATTTTATATGATAACATTGCTTTCAATCGCTACATTCCTACTAACATTTTTGTAATGGCCTATGTTGAATTCAATTAGGAAAACCGCCAAGTCAGTCTTTCTGAGAATCCCGTAGCGAAGCACGGGTACATCAGCTAGTTCTGGAATAAAACGTTCGAACGCCCGGCATCCGAAATTTTCCCCGTGCGAAAATCAGCTTGCTGCTTCGGTCAAGAGACTTATAGGTACACGATTTTCACTACTTAGCACGGACTTCTACAGTCAAACTTGGGCAACAGTCCAAGTTCTTGTATGGTTTTCTTTTAATCAATTCAGTGTTTTTCTAAGAAGAATGTAAATAATGTAAATAATCAAATCTCCTTATTTCAATTAAAATTTCAAGTCTTCTCTCTTTATCATCTTAAAAACTGTTATAGTTTGTCCTTTTTCAGGAAACATTAATGCAATAGCATCTAATCAATAATAGTGTTCTACAAGATTTTTCATTTCAGACAGTACAAAGTAAAATATTGGACTAGCGAGATTTTCGCCTCTTTTTTTTTTTTTCATATCAATTTTTACATAATTTAAAGGTTATCCAGTCAAGAAGTTAATCTTCGTCAAATCAAAATTGTTAACCTTTTCTAATTGTTATTGTACCGGGAGGTACACCCCAAAGCCGCGCATTCAAATTCAGCGCCTAAATGAACACCTCTATTGGTAAAACAGTGAAACTGAAACTACACCAACTTCGAACTTTACTCAGAAGATGTCATCACAGAAATATGATGTAATTTTGTTATTATGCAGTTGCCTAAACTGAGTGAATTTTCTCCTAATTTTGTTAGCTAATTTTGTTTGGACATTTCTCCACAGATGACATTACCAAAAAACTACTGTATGATCACGCACCCTGGTGCAAAGTGTAAGAAGTTACAATTTAAAGAAGTTTTGTATTTCTAGGTTTTTGTAACTGATTGATGTTCATTTATTTTGGGGTTGGCAATATTGCTTTTTATTTCCGCCAGTTTTTTGATCTAGCCAATCCGTAATTTCTGTATTTAATTTTCAACCTATCACAGGTTTCCTGTTCGATTCTAAGTGTAACTTTGAAATTCATCCAATAAAATTGAGAGGGTGTGGCTAGTTTAGTCTTGAATGATCTCGAACCTTCCCTGAGGGTTTATAAACTGCGGATTTTCTCGTTTCTTGTCCAATTGATCGTAATCTTACCGAGTGTGTGTGTGTCAAAGCAGGAGGCGGGCGGCCTCTTTCGTCGGTCAACAGAACATCTACAAGGTAATGGCCACATAACTTCTTTCTTTCTTGCTACCTCCGCAGTTTAACCCGAGGGAAAGGTCAGACTCTTTAGTTATGTAACAAGCTTTTCTAAAATGTAACTGTCTTCCGGCTAATGTAAAAACCTTCACAAAATCTTTAACTGTAAACCGGGGATAGAGAGTGATGTACCCTCTCGAGCTCCCCTTCATCTTGGTTTGAGGTGACTACGTTTTGTAACTTTTCTTCTGTAAGGTGTTATAGCAATTCCTATACGAGTCACCTCAGTAGTTTGGTAATAGCCCGTTTCATCGGCCTAGAGCCCTTTAGGATTTTAAGTGTTCATTATATTGGAACGCCGTGTGTTTCCATTCACCTTGTGTTTGGGCCAGTTATTTAAGGTATTCTTTTCCATGAAGGCCCGGTAGGTAGGGTATTAAATACCCCTGTAAGTTCAATTTGTAAATGGTGGTTTGAGAGACCAGAGATTGATGTAATGTTGTCTTGAGTAGGCTGAAAGAAAACGGAGACCCTGTTAGCTCTTTTTTTTTTTTTTTTTTCAGTTTTGTAATTGTAAAGTGTGCCTCTGGGAGGCTAGATGATGTGATTTAGGGAGTGTTAAGGTTCTGAATCTTGGATTTTTCCCAATCTTGTTTAATAATCGCTAATTGTACCTGTTATGTTGTTATTTGTTGATTTTTGAAATTCTAAAGAAATATAACCTTTGTTAAAGTTTTAAATTAATTTTGAGACTGTAGTTAGACCCATTCAAGCCCGCAGCTTCTTTCATCACCTCTGCGTTACACAGATACCCCGGAACAGTTATATTTGAGATTATTTATTGTATACAATGTTTTGATAATAGAGTATTTGAAAACTATTGGGTTTCTTCCATTTCCATTCTTTCTTATGTCACCATCCAATCTACCTGCCAAACGTCTTAACCCATCTCTTGGTAAGTCTTTACCGTTACCACACCAATTCCATCTTTTGAAAACTGATAATTCAAATCATTCACTTTATCCAAAGTTCTTCCGGCTGTTATGTCCGAGGAGACACTTTTATAAAAACAATTTCTTCACTTCCTAGGAAAACTGTTATCAAGTTGTGCGATTTTCTCAGTATACCCTTCGATGGCGTGTTAAAGTCCTCCGCATGGGTAATGAAAGCATTGGATGCCTTAATTCTGTCTCTCAATTCACTGTTGCTCTCGATATTTTGTATTAATTCACCTAAGCCATGCCCGGCTCTATGGCTAAATGGTTAGCGTGCTGGCCTTTGGTCACAAGGGTCCCGGGTTCGATTCCCGAGAGGGGGCTGGGTGTATGTGTCGTCTTCATCATCATTTCATCCTCATCACGACGCGCAGGTCGCCTACGGGAGTCAAATCAAAAGACCTGCACCTGGCGAGCCGAACATGTCCTCCTACACTCCCGGCACTAAAAGAGATACGCCATTTCATTTACATGTGCCATTCCTGGACAATAGAGCGGTGTAGTGCTTGCATGCATTTAATTCCGTTTTCTAAATTAAATTAGAATGTACAGAGAAATAGGCCTAAATGTGCGAAATATAATCACCTATTTACCAACTTCCGCTTTCCACTTGCACAAAATAGGATCGGATTATATCCGTGCAAGTTACTTGCGCAAGCTCACGACGTGTTTATCACACTGCTAGCAAGTGAATGGGTGCAATCGTCTTGTCCAAGAAATTCCTAACCGATGCAAGTTAGCTGGCTGAGAGATTTGGACTTGCAACTGGCGCAACAAGTTGCTCCGTGCAAGTGAATTGCTGTAATAACTCGCTAGGGTAAACCTTGCCTTAAAACAACAACCACCACCATCTCTCGTCGCTAGCAACGTGTTCCAATTGTCAACAATGGAAAGTTTCAGAATCGATATCCAAAGAACACCGCTACCGGGCTGCTGTCAAAGCAGTCAGGGTTTATTCCTTCTCAATAGCCCCTCACAATCGAAGTACAATGGAACACTTGATCACAACGGCGTTCTAAGCGGCTATTCAATGAACTATCTGTACCCGGTTCCTTTGAAAGATAGGTACAGAGCACATCACATCGCAAGAGTAAACACGTGGGAAAATCACCGAATGAAAACGCCGTGTTCGTGCAGTATTTCAACATGGGGAAACCATCCACGGTTACTGTGCATTCTCGTGCCTTGGAATATGCTAAAGAAAACTACTACAATTTCATGTTCCCAACGACATACAAGCTATATACTCCGCGTTTGTAGAAGTTCTAGACCTAGAAGAAAAAACAATGCAATATGGCCTACGTGACATTTCAATTTCGGAGCTGTTGCTCATACAGATAGTTATCCACGGACAAACACAGATCATAGTCGGATGGACCGATGTCGGGAGAGTAAGGAGGTTGAAATAAAACTTCCCAGCAAAGTGTGTTCGTTATGTCCTTGGTCGCTTTCGCCATATCCTGAAGAAGAATCATTCCTGCTCTGTTGACGAGTGTTGGCTGCTTCTGACGCAGTGCAGCTGCAAACCTTTGCTTGATCCTTCATCAGCATACCGCACATAAGCTATTTGCATCTCGGAGTCAGAGTCAGTTCGCATTTTTTTTATCGAGAGCGAGTTAGCTACATACATTTTAAATCATATTGGCCGTTAACTTGTACACAAGAGACAAGAAGTGCGAATCCCCACTTAGAGAACAGTTTTACGTAATTTCTTATTTTGACATCGAGTCGACATACCTATGTCGCTCTAGCGTAAAAACTACATTCTGTTCAAAATGCCGTGTTCGATTCACATTCAGGCTGGGGATTTTTTAAATTGCACGCAACTCAAACGTTAGGTTCTAAGTGATGTAAACTCTATAGCAGGCAATTACAAGTATCCAGAGTTCAAATCTACAGCTCAGAGCTAAATGCGGAAACAATGAACTTTGTATTCCCAATCTCAGCAAAATAAGTTACTTCCAAGTCTAGTCAACTTGCTCGTATCATCATTTTGTTTAAGATGTGCATTTTATACTAAATTAGCTGCATTCTCACTCCGTATTCAGTTAACGTACTTTAAACTAACAGTTCACACTTAGTCTTCAGTTAAAGAAAATTTGCCATCGATTTCAGGTCGGGTTGAGGATTTTTCTTCTTATACACTTAGACTCTTTAGTTCAGAGTCTAAGTGAGCTCCAGGTTCGAAACCCCGAGCCTACGATTTTTTTCTTCGCTCAGAGTTAGGCGTTTGAATTTTCGGAGTTATATTTGAATAGCACTTCAGTTTTGAGTCCAAGCGAGCTCCATGTTAGAATCCTAGTCGGGGTGGGGGAGTTTTAATTTTCCCGAAGCTCAAACGTTAGGTGTTTTGAATTAAATAATAGCACTTCAGCTTTCTGTACAAGTGAACGCCAGGTTTGATCCCAAATAGGTCGGTAATTTCTTGTAGCGCTACAGCTAGGTGTTTCCATTAAACGCACATCTTTTAACGTACAGTCATGCTTGTTTACTGCCCAAGTAGAGGAGCCGCGGGTACGATTCCTAGTCGGGGCGTCGATTTTTAAATTTCGTGTAGCTCTAACGTTGGATGTTTTGAATTTATCGCACGCTTTCAATGCAGAAGTCATTTACTTAGAATAATACTCAGCAGTCATAAGGGAAAAGCCCTTGGTTTCATTCCCCTGTCATGTGTAGCGCAAACCTTTTTCGGTTCTGAACACTAAGTTTTAATCTCTAAGTTAGGTATGTCAACATTACAGTAGGCAATTGAAAGCCTCTAGAGTACAAACCTAAAACTTCGAAATGTTACAATAAAAAATTCAGTTCCAAACACCAAAAACCAATAGCGCGCTACGCATCACCTCACACGCTAGTATATTTGACTCTGCAGCCGCTCAGTTTCAAGACATTGAAGTAGCTTTCTAAAGTCGCTATGAATAAAACACATCCCCCTAATCCCGCACCACCATCGTCTTCCAAATTCAGCTTTTAGCCATTTTGCCCTCCTGCCGTTAGGTCTTTTAGCTATTTTGCCCTTTAGTTCTTTTGCCATTTAGCCCTTTTGCCCTCCTGCCCTTTAGCCATTTAACCCTTTTGCCCTTCCAAATTTAGCTCTGATCCCTCGACCATAGTTTATTCCCTTTAGCCCTTTTGCCCTTCCAAGTTTAGCTCTGATCACTCGACCATAGTTTATTCCCTTTAGCTCTTTTGCCCTTCTCTTGTTCTATGCTCAGCATCAAAGCCACTGGACCACGGCTCATCTTGCCTAATGAGGTGAAGCCTGGGCTCGAACCTCAAACTTGAATCTGTAACGCCCATGTAATGTTTACGCCTGACATGAAATCCATGCATGTTAGATTAAGCTTCGAGTCGAAACGTGCCTGTTAGGTTAAGCTTGCGCTCAGGAGGACGAGGTAGTCATACGCTACTAAGTCTATGAGGAGGAGAGGATGAAGAGGATGAATTTTAAGTCTACAAGAAAGAGGAGGAATGACTCTGCAGTCGCTCAGCTTCGAGCCCCAAAGATGCTTCCCAATGTTACACCCTTATGAATAAAGCATATGTATTACGCCTAGCACCAGCTCCCTAGTCCCAAAAATACAATGTGTGTAGCCGCCATCTTGTTCCAAGATCAGTTCCACGTCCCTGAAGTTGCATTCTGACGTTACGCTACTATGAACAAAGCACATGTATTAAGCCTTACACCACTTCCCTAGTCACATACTGCTATCTTATTCCAAGTTCAGCTTCAAGCCCCTGAGGCTGCCTTCCAACGTTACGCCCCAATGAATGAAGCACATGTATTAAATCTTACACCTTCTCCCTAGTCCTATTAGTACAACGTGTAGCCGCTAAGCTCGTGTAGGCAAGAGCAAGCGGTTAGGTTAACGCATGGTAAGCGTGCGGCTAAGCCTGCACAATTAGGTAGGGTGTAAATTTATGCCCGAACTGGTATAGGGAAGGACAATCAGCCAAAGTTCAAACGTATGCATATTTTTTCACGCGGTAGACCGGGGCGATGGCATGTACGAGCACCCGGCTGAATGCACAAAAAAGCTACATACGCAAATTTTTGCCAGTTAGTAACCCTTTCTGCTTGCAGAAAAAATTCTGCTGAGACGTGACACTGTTCCCTTCATAATACATTTTCAACATTCCTTTTCCTGTAGTGGATTGAGGTTACACTACTCTTCGGACCGAGGAAAATCTAGTATTCCATTTCCTGGTTATGTTGAGCTTCAGTCTCAGAGTGTTTTAAGTTATATGTCCATTCTTCTTTTGTTCAAGGGAGTCCTAGACCGTGACCACCGATAGTCACGCTTAGACTCGATCTCTGTGTACGTTAGAAAGTTTGACTAATGTTACTTTTGTTCAACTTACGAATCAAGCACATGTATTAACGCGAACACTATCTCCGCCGTCCCGCGTGGTCATCTTTTTCCGAGTTCAGCTTCCAACGTTACAGCCTCTATGAGTAAAGCACATGTAGTAAATCTTACAACATCTCCCTAGTCCCATTTGTAGCCGCCATCTTGTTCTGAGTTCAGCTTCCAACATTACGGCCCCTCCAAGCGTAAGGCGTAAGGTTAAGCCAGCACTTTCAGTCAGGGTGTAGGGAAGGGCAACCGGTTAGGTATATGCCTTTTCAGCGTAAGGTTAAGCTTGCACTTTTAGCCAGGGTGTAGAGAAGGGCAACCGGTTAGGTTAGCGCCTGTTCAGCGTAAGGCCATGCCTGCACATTTAGCCATTAATATCATGTAAGATTAAACCTACACTGTTATGCTGTTGGCCTCGGCATCAAACTTAGGTCTGTAAGGTTAACGCCCTTAGGCCTGGGGTCGAACCCGGGATCTGTGAGGTTAAACCTGGACACGTCATGCCTGATAGGTTAAGATTGCTCTCTTACCCATAATCACTTTGGCTGTTAGGTTAAGCTTACAGTCTTGGATATCGATCTTGGGTCTATACGGTTAACGCCCTTAGGTCTACAGTCGAACCCGAGGTCTATAAGGCTAATCTTGAGAATGTTGCCAGCGTAAAGTCATGTGAGGTAAAGAGCGCGCTCTTAGCTAGCAGCCCGCACCGCGCTGTAACGTCACTCACGGAATCAGGCCTCGTCCAGGGGCCAACGACCACTGGATGGGGCCGAACCATCTATATTACCCTACTAATTACCATTGAGAAATTGCAGTGTACTATTTAGGTTAAATCATTAACATTTTATGCGCTATCGGTAATGAAAATGTGCACGCACACTGGGAAGCGACGCCAGCGAAATAAGCAGAGTATAACGGAACCTTCAACTATTTGAAGAAGAAAACAGGGTTTCTACAAGAAGATAAGACTTCAGATATAACGATCAAGTGTACACACTGTACTGAAAACCTCCGTAACGCAAAAACACGTTTTTAAAATCTGGCAATACGAGCTCCCAAAAATTGCTGCACACTGTTTATCCATTCCCATCTTTATTTCTCTACGCTAACTGCACAGAGATAAAGCATTCAGCTTCGAATATAATCTTAAAATGTACAGAAAGTGTGAGAAAAACTTGCAAGAATCAGCTATTGAATTACGCACAGCAGTTCACCAGAACTCTAATTACTGCCAAGAACTTCCGTCTGTATGTTTAAAAAGTAACAGGAGATCTGCGCGAGTCAACTATGTGCAAGCTCCATGTTTTATGATGAGAAGTTAACGAAGGTTAATGCAGGAGTTTCTTCATTACATAATAAGACAGGCTAGCCTCACAAACTCAGTATTCCTTCATCAACATCAAAATATTTGTAGCATTGGACAATGTTTGTAAAAGGATACTTCACAAAGAACTTGTATATGGCAAACCATGAATATGACATACAATTCGAACTTACTCTCGTCCCGGCAGACAGAACAGGCGTTACAGCATTATTTATTTTGTATTACCCGCTGATTCGTATTGTCCAACACGGAAAATAAAACTGATATTTTAAAAATTCGTCAAAATTTACTGCACGTGCACGATGCAAAAATAAAGAACGTACAGTCGTCATTTTGAACATCTCTGTCGTTTACCGTTTGGTGTTATGGTAAGAACTGCTCGGACAATGTTACGTCCATCTAACTGAATCCTACCCTGGCACTTTATACCTTTCAGTAGATGAAGCATGTAAACAATGAACAATACCGGTAAAAACTCACAGCCTTCTCCGAGCCCTGCAAAAACCTCGAACCAAGAACTCATTCCACCAACAAGGTACAATTTTCGCGTTATCTTCATTTTTTTTAATTCGGAGGCAGAATGAATAAGTGTGGGCACACGTTTTTGCTCCGTTTCACATGAGTTAAAATGGATCGTGCAGACTTTTTATAAGAGACTTGTTCATTATATTCTAAACCAGAAAATACACAAATTTGAAGGGCACTGAAGCACGACATTGCAGTATAGTTTTAACACTAACATCTCGTACATTTAAACTGCTCAGCACTGGGCATATAAAATAGGCAAACGGAGATGGTTTAGTGTCGTTAGATTAGGTCTGTATCCGAGCTTCAGACTCGTTGATAGACCAATCAACATGTGGTTCGCAGTCCAATGTGAGTGAACGTATGAAATGGTGAACAAAAATCCCGATGGGGTACTTACTGTCAATAAATCACTATCAATCACTACTGATCTGCATTTAGGGCAGCTGCCCAGGTGGCAGATTCCCTATCTGTTATTTTTCTAGCCTTTTTTCCAATGATTGCAAAAAAAAGAAATTTATTGAACTTCTCCCTTGATAAGTTATTCCAAACCCTAACTCCACTTCCTATAAACGAATATTTGCCCCAATTCGTCCTCCTGAATTCCAACTCTATCTTCAAATTGTGATCTTTCCTACTTTTTAAAGAAACCACTCAAACTTATACCTCTACTAATGTCATCCCGCGTCACCTCGCCACTGACAGCTCGAAACATACCATATAGTGGAACAGCTCATCTCCTTCGTCCCAAGTCTTCTCAGCCCAAACTTTTCAACATAACGCTACTCTTTTGTCCGAAATCACGCAGAACAAATCGAGCTGCTTTTCCTTGGATCGTTTCGAGTTCTTGAATCAAGTAATCCTGGTGAGGGTTCCATACAATGGAATCATAATCTTTAATGCTATTCGCTATACGTCCCACTAACTACTTTTTCGGTTTTCGGAGGCGCCGACTTGACGGAACTTCGTCCCGCAGGAGTTCCTTTACGTGCCAGTAAATTTCTACCAACACGACGCCGACGTATTTGAGCACATTCAAATACCAACGGACTGAGCCAGGATCGAACCTGCCAAGTTGGGGTCAGAAGGCCAGCGCCTAAACCGTCTGAGCCACTCAGCCCGGCAGGAACCATACTCTAGTTGGAGTCTTACCAGGGACGCATTCGCCCTCTCCTTTACTTCCTTATTACGGGGGCAATTCAATAAGTATCTGAAATCAGTTTTATAATGTATTACTAAAAGTGAACACACTTTTTACTTATGTCATTTTTCAACATTGTCACCGTGCGTTTCAATGCCCATCGTCCACCGTTTCACAAGCTTTCTGATACCCTCCGCATAAAAGTTCCTGGTTGCGCAGCAAGCCACGTATGCGCCGCTTCCTTCATCTGTTGATCGGAGCTGAATCTACGGCATCTCAGAGTATTTTTAAGCGACCCAAACAGATGGTAATCCGACGGGGCGAGATCGGGACTGTACGCACGAACACCTCGAAACGCAGCACCTCAAGAGTCCGAGCAATTTGGGCGGCGGTATTTGGAAGCGCATTATCATGCAACAAAAGAACTCCTTCCGACAATCGACCTCTGCGTTTGTTGCAAAATGCAGGTTTCAGCTTGTTTACCAACATTTCTCTGTAACGTTCATTGTTACTGCTTCAGCCTTTTGCTAGTAATGTTCCAGGACTGGCCCTTGAGAGTCCCAAAACACTGCGAGCATCACTTTTCCAGCAGAAGGTTGACCCTTGAATTTCTTTTTGACTGGGGATCCGGGATGCTTCCATTACATGTTCTGACGTTTCCTCTCTCGTTCGAAGTGGTGAACCCACGTTTCACCTCCAGTGATGATCCGTTTCAGAAACGTTTCACCTTCGTTGGCATGACGGTACAAAAGGTGCTGACAGATTCTCACACGTTTCCGCTTCTACTCTTTATTGAGTTGTTTTCGAACCCATCTCGAACAGACTTTGTTAAAGTTAAGCCTGTTATGCATGATTCCATATGCAGAACCATGGCTAATGTGCATATGGCTTGCCACGTCATCAACAGTCACTCGTCTGTAATTCAGGATCATATCAGACTCTTGATCAATACTGGCATCAGTTAGCTGCAAAGGGACGCCCAGATCATTCCTCATCCTTCACTCTCGTGCGACCCCTTTTGAACTGTTCAATCGACTGGTAAACACTTCGTTGACGCAAAACACTGTCCCCGTATTGTGCTGAAAGTCTTCTATGATTTTCCGCTCCTGATACACCCTCAGACCACAAAAACGGATTAAGGAACGCTGTTCTTCCATGATGCAAGCGCCGCCATCTATACGCCGCAACAGCACAACCTGTACTGATCTGATAACGCTGAAACCTACCACAGACGTAGACAACGGTGCCATTTGGCGGTTGGTGAGCACACAACGCCATAGAGCCGACCTACAGACAATTACAATTACTTATTGAGTTGCCTACGCAGAACCCCTATATACCCTCATAACCATGTGCAGAGAGAGATCTGTACCTTTTATTTAAAATACCATGAATGTGAATACCCCAATGAAGATGTTCCCTACTTTTAACACCTAGGTACTTACAATGATCCCCATAAGAAACTTTCACCCCATCATAGTAATAAAAACTGAGAGTACTTTTCTTATTAGTGAAACTCACAACCTCACTTTTAAACCCCGTTTATCATCATGCCATTGCCTACTGTCCATCTCGCAACGTTATCGAGGTCATTTTGCAGTTGCTCACAATCTTATAACTTATTTATTGCTCTATACAGAACAAGATTATCCGCAAAGAGAATTGTGTCTGATTCCACTTCTTAACTCATATCATTTATATATACTGGCGGACAAAGGTATCCAAACAAGAAGGGGTTGTGCTAGATTAACGAATGTTGGCAGGCGTGTTTATACAGGTGAGAGATGACGTTGATTCAAATTTCCCGCAAATCGCAATAGCGTGGCGCTAGTAGCGGCCCATTTACTGTCCACATCAGGTTTGCTTTAAATACGGGCTGTACTCTGCAAGAGCGTTGACAGGACAGGCTTGACTGTGCTAGCGAGAACACGTACGTGCTTCTCGCTCCGCTGTCCCTCTCCTCGCCAGGCGATCTGTACTTCCTAAGTGCAAGGCAGGCAACTGTACTTATTAGTACTTTTCCGAAGGAGCATTTGTCAGAGGTGAGCACTTCTCAGTGCTCGCTTTCTGTTCTCTTTCAGGATTTCTTTTCATGCGGACCAGGATGGAGAAGCTATCCGTACGAGCGAGACCGGTCGACTACGACTACGAGAAGGCCGTGGAGAGACTACAAGCCGCGCTCAGCTTGGTGACCGCCCACGATGTCAGACTCCCGGCGCTGATGGTGTACAGCCGGTGGGGAAAGTGCACCTACGAGGAGACGACCCACGTGATCGATCTCCTTAAAGCGATCGCGGACTTCATCGGAGATTCACTCTTCGAGAGCATCGGCAGGGTGATCCCAGGCTGGGCGGTCATCCGTCCCAAGGACGCAGCCTTCTTCCAGGCCTACGAGGAGCTGGTGTCCCAGCACCACCAGGTTGTCCGGCTACCAGGAGTCAGGAAGCAGATGGACGTCTCAGGCTACCAGGAGGCAGCCACGCAGACGGAGCCGAGGACCGAAGACGACGGCGCGACCCCAGTTGGACCACTGTACTTAATGAAGTACACGCAGACCAACAAGGCCGCCATCCAGGAACGTCGACCACCCGCCAGGGCAAAGTGGACGCAGACCCAGGCCCACCAGGAAGGGCCTGTAACCCGGGCGCAAACCAGGAATGCGCCCGATGCGCCCGTGACGGTGGATGGCAGCACAGCAGTGGAAAAGGACGCCCCCTGGCGTTCTGAGGCTGCTGTCCAGGTCCAGCCTGCCTGCATGTCTGTCGAGCTGCAGTCCTCGACGTACGTCCCTTAGGACAGAGAACGCAATCGAGTGTTAGCAACGACCGACGCCACCGCCGCCAGCCAGGAGGAAGAAGACGGCGACGCAGCGGAGCCACCCGCTACCCCGGGGTCACAAGGTCGGGAGGAGGGCCACCAGGAAGAGACCTCTTCCCCTGGCGAGAAGAGATCCCCGGAAAGAAGATGACGCCGCCCAAGGACCAGGAGGAGGAAGAAGACCCCGGGCCACCAGGAGAGAGCCGCCCAGCCGCCACCCAGGACTGCTCCCAGGGCAGGAGGCTACCGTGGAGCCAATCAGGAGAGGACCTCAGCGGGTAGGGGCAATCAGGCGAACGTCCCCCTCAACAGCTCTTGCAGTATTTTCCGCTGTTTGAGGTGGGGCCACCGGCAGGAGAGGTGTGGGCTCCAAGTGAGGTGCAACCGTTTTGGGGTTATCACCACTACACGGCCTGCGCAATACTTAAGGAGGCGCCGGTGTGCGCTAACTGCGCGGGGGGCCACCCGACGTCCCATTGCAGTTGTCCAGTCTACCGGGCCATGGTGCGGGCAGAGAGGAAGGAGGCCCGGCGTCATGACCCACCCCCTTCCAGGAGGCCCCCCGCCTCGGTGGGCTTGGCCTTATTCTCCGGGATAGGAGACTGGGTACCCCAAGGAGGTGGCGCTGTGCGGCGGGCCCTAGTGGTACTCGACACATGGCTCCGCAACCGGCAAGGCCCGCGCTAGTCACGGCAGTGCCCAGACGGACTGATCCCCTGGCAGATGGAATGGCGAGACGACGGATCATGGCTGGTGCATGATACCTCTTCTCAAATAACACTAAGACTGGGCCTTTCCAGCCCACATCCTTGCATTTGCTATCACAAGATGTCAGGTTTTCCATGTAGGCTCTTTCTCTTTTCTGCCTATGTGGTATTTCACTGACCCTTCAATACCACACCTTAACACCATCCAACCAATACAACCTCGCCCGGTAACGTGTCTGAAATGGAAACAGGCAGCTGTAGTAGCGAGTTTACTCGGAAAACGGTAGATACTCCTTGTACCACTTCCCACTCTTCCCTGCTATCTCTTTCTTCTTAGAAACTAATAGCATGTCGGAGGCCATGTAGATTGAGTCGATGGTCACGCGGGGGGAGAGGGCTTCGGGGGCCCCCCGAAAAAAAAAAAAAGAAGCGAGAGCGTTAGTTACCTGTGAGGTTGGACGGAGCCTACAAGTAATAAAAGGCCTGCCAATAGCCATTTATAGCTGTCCGCCTTGTGGATGCTATATTTGCCGACAGAGGCGCTGCAATTCAACCTCACATGAACACCTCGGTTAGGGCTATTTCTACACGTTGGATGCTTATCGGTGACGTCGTAATATTAAAATACGTCAATTATATTACGAGGGTGTATTGTTGCGCACCGTTTTGTAAACAAGGTTCTAGAAATAAAGTCCCTGGAACTAGTTTCCATGAATCCCCTTGCCAAGAGCCTACTAGGGAATTATGGATTAAAGCAATAAGCAGACAAGGTATGGTACAGTAAATACATAGACCCCGTGACGGCAAAAATTAGGTTACTTATTATTATTATTGCTCCTATTCTGATGATAATTTCCTTATTCTGTTGTGTAGGCGGTACCAAGGATAACCCTACTGCCCGCTCCGTCCGGAGCAGTAATCACTTCATGTA
This sequence comes from Anabrus simplex, assembly GCF_040414725.1. NCBI lineage: Eukaryota > Metazoa > Arthropoda > Insecta > Orthoptera > Tettigoniidae > Anabrus > Anabrus simplex. Next base: position 206,479,216 of record NC_090270.1, on the reverse strand, counting down.
ATGTTGACTACAAACCTGAACCAGAGCTAAAGCCATTAAAGTCTGATGCGGAGACCAGCGTCTTTAGTGATTACCCGCCAAGTAAGAAATTCAAACTCTCGGTGCCAAGAGGATGTACTGTAAAATCGATTATACCCAGAACATCTCCCAATGCTGGTTCTTTTCCGAATAATTCTTGTGCTCCTGATGAGGCCGCCCCCCCCCCGCACCACGCCTAACTGGTATCTCAAGTGGTTATGATTTAGCCAAGAAAAATGTGTGTACACAAACAAAGTTACATCTGCGACATGTAAACTCCGGGAATATGACATCACAAACATTGCGTAGGTAGGTCAGTTCAACGTGAAAGGCAGAAGATACCTGCACTGAGGCGTTACCAACAGCAACTATATATATAAAAGGGTCAGTAGGCTAGAGAAAAAAATGGTCGATTATAATCTAGACGCAGTTGAGGCTTCGAGTGCTGAAGGAAATTTAAAAGCGAAGTTTCTACAAGAACAGCTTTAAGTATTTGTACAAAAAAAGAAGCCCAGGTGGAGTGATATAACCGTCAGGTATTTCATTATCTGCCCTCCGGCAGGTTACAGATTTATAAGTAGCGAACTGTTAAGCTTGCCTTCTAAGTCTACTATTAAACGTTATGTTGGAAGCACTACTGGTGTATGGTTTCAAGCTTAACAGTAAAGAAACTGCAGGAAGAAGCAAAATACATCGAGGGAATAAATACATTTGGCTCGATTATTGTAGATGAGATGACTATTCAACCCCGTGAGCTTTACTGTTAAGAAGCTGATGAACTGCAGGGACATGTGTCACTGGGTGGACTGGAAAAAGATTTAGGCCTAGAAAAAGTGATTGCAACAAAACGTTTGTTTTTTGTATCCGTTGCACACGCTGCTCATTTTAAAATCCCTGTGGCTTTTTACTAACGACCTAAAGGCTGAAGTATTTCATCAACTTGCTATTGAAGTTATTGATAAACTGGAAAAGGCTTATTTTCGAGTTGTACGTATAGTGGCAGATAATCACTCCACAAATGAAAAACTTTTCCGTTTGCTTTCTGGCGGTAGTACCCCCCCCCCCCCTTCCCGGTTGTGCCATATCCTCTGACAGCTAACGGAATGTTTCTCTCTTATGACCAACGTCATATATTAAAAAATATGTATTACTAGACGTGACGAAGCATATGGTCAAGGATGGGAAACCCATATCTGGTAGGTTCATCAGAAAATTGTACGACTTACAGAAGGGCACGAAAGGAAAATCAGCAACAAGACTGTCACACAGACATACCTACCCGACAACATTTGAGAAGATGCACGTGGGCAGAGCCGTGGATATTTTCTCTTCAGATGTTATTTCGGCGATCGATTTCTTGAGGCAATACGGGTCTCGGTTTGGAATAAAAGAATTTCAGGATGTTGAAGGTACTATTGAGTTCTTGAAGACAGTTAATAAATGGTTCACCATCCTCAACGTGAAGAACACTTTGCGGCATATTCACTATCGGAATGAAGACAATGCATTTCTTCTCAGTTGATGATGAAAGACTCGAATGGCTGGAGAACGACCTCATTTCCTTTCTGGAACTCTGGGAGAAAGCATCAGCAAGTCCAGCGGAATTCATAAGTAAAGAAACTTATCAAGTAGCTTGTCTGACGACAAAATTTGCCATCCTGTGTGTCAAGTACCTGCTTGAGAATAGCTTCCATTTTCTGCTAACCAGAAAATTTTCTTCTGAAGTAGAAAGCGTATTTAGTTGCATAAGACAACTTGGAGGTAGCAAAGACCAAACAAACGCTGCAAGTGTTACACAGGCCCTACATAAAATTTTAACAACTGGACTGGTCAGTGCATCTCTCACGGGAAACGCAGCACCTGAATCCGCCTGTAGTGTATGGATGGAAACATCTAACTCAACAGGGAAACGTACTAGATCAACAATTCACGCGCATGAACCGGCAGGAACGAATCCAGAGTTAGCAAGAAATTTTCGAACACAACTGGAAAGCATCGAAAAGGAAGCGATTCTATGCCGAGTGCTGCAATAGCATATATTGTAGGGTATTTGGTAAGAGTTGTCGAAGACCATATGCCATGCCGAGAGTGCCTTGATAAAATTAGCAGAGTCCATCTCCACTAACGTCATTAATAAAAATCGAAGAAAGAGGTGGTCTCAGGTATCCAAAGCCAGGTTTTGTTTCACTGATGAAACTGGGGCAAACAACGGACGAAAAGATATCCGTACGCTGGGCAGTCCAAAAATAGCACAAATATTAACTGAAATATGTCGCCACATGTTGCTAAAAATCCTACTCTACAGTGTGGGAAAAGTGATCACCCTGAGTAACTAAGCAGAGAAGTTTCTGCGCCCCTGTGTCACTAACTACGCTAGTGGCATGATGAGTATCGCCGAGACTACTTCTGGAGAAAAAACAATTTATGAGAAGAAAATAACAAGGAAAATGGTTAAAGTCGTTCCTTTTCACTGAAAATCTACGATGTGGTAGTAAAAATATCTAGTGCAGACCTTATATCCTTTGAAATTACAGACATTAAATTCGACAGTTATGTGTGTTACCTAAAATGAAAATCCACATCTGAATTTAAACTGCTAGGGGTCAAAGGTGAAAATTTATTATTTTCTACGAGGGGCGTAATATATTCATTTACACTTTATTTTTTGCAGTCCGGGTATGGTTCACATTTCACTTTTGAAGGTGGTGACGTGTAACTAGTATCTTGGTTCTACCGTTTGGTAGCAGCACACGCACAGAGGCCAAAGAATGCACTCGTCATAGCCATTTCATAACAACACTGTCAGCGTAGGAGCAGACAACATGGAAATCAACCGCCAGGGACAGCGCTATAGAACTTTGTTCCTATAGAAATAAGGCGTGACCACTGCAGAAATCCATCTGCGCTTGGCGGCAGTCTGCGGAGAATATGCGCCGTCATGGAAAACAGTTTACAACTGGGTGGAAGGTTGGGAAACAGGGCGCACATCGGTGGCCAAGGGAACCAGTTCTGGAAGGAATGTGACAGTGTTAACACCAGCCAGCATTGCCCGGGTCGAACAGGTCATCCAAGGAAACGAAGGCATCACATTTACGGAAATGGAGGCAGCCACGGGAATTAGCTGAAACACCCTGCAGCGGATCAGGCACGGCCACTTACAGTTGGGAAAGGTGTCATCCATGTGGGTGCCTAGACTCTTGTCTGCAGACGAAAAGCAGAGGCGTGTGGACGTGTGCAGATAACTTTTGCAACGCCATGATCAAGGTCCAGCCGACTTCATGGCTAGGCTTGTGACAGGTGATGAGACATGGCGCCATTATCATGAGCCACAAACGAAATAATCGATGCAATGGAAGCATAGGGGCAGTCCACCGCAACAGAAATGTCTAACAGTGCCAAGAATTAGCAAGTGAACATGAAGAAATCTCTGTGTGGTCGCAGTTTTGCGGACTTTGCAGAACTGGAAACAGCTGTCAAGGCATGGGTACGCAGCGCTCCGAAAGAATGGTTTCAGAAAGGTCTGCAGAGACTGACACATCGATGGCAAAAGTGCATACAGTTACAGGGAGATTAGTTGAGAAGGTGGGCGCAACAACTGATGTGCAATGTACTTCTTTAGGGTAGAAAAATACAGTGTAAAACAATATAGTTCGTCCTTCGTACTTCATTCTGCTCAGTAATGTACAGGAAGTATAGTGTAAAATTTGTGCTGGTTTAAACTCCCGTTAGCAATATCAGTGACTGCTGATGTGAACTGGTATATTAGCGCTGCAGTGCTCAAGACGCGCACTGCCAGGCGGACACTGTATCTGAAGAGAGCACTGCGAGAGAGCAGGCTTTGCGTTACTTGTAGGCTAAGGACGGAGTGACTGAGTGGGTCAAAAATGCTTTTACGATGACGAAGAGGCCAGTTTCAACGGCTCATGGCGGTTGAACGAGGCCGTACAATAGGGCTACGTGAAGATGGAGTTTCCTTCCGCGCTACTGTAGAATGACTTTGCAGGAATGTCTCCACTGTGTACATGTGCTGGCAGCAGTGGTCGCGAGAAGGTATGCTCGCAAGAAGACCGGGCTCCGGACGTCCCCGTCGCACCACCCAGAGGTAGGACCGCCGTATTCGGCATATGGCTGAGGCGCAGCGGACTGCGTCTGCAGCAGCAATTCGAGCGGCAGCTGGCACCACAGTGACGCAAAGAAGTGTTCGAAATGGGTTACTTAAAGGACAGTTCCGAACCAGACGCCATGCTGCGTGAATTTCACTTACCCCAAACGACCGCCGCCTGAGATTTCTGTAACGTCAAGCGAGAGCTCATTGGAGGACAGAGTGGAGGTCCGTTGTGTTTTTCGATGAAAACCGGTTCTGCCTTTGTGCCAGTGATAGCCGTGTGTTGGTTAGAAGGTGCCCATGTGAGCGCCTGCACCTACCTGTCTGCGGCGTCGACACACTGGACCCACAACGGGAGATCTGGTCTGGGGAGCAATTTCCTATAGCAGCAGGAACACTGTCATGGTTAACCCACGCACCCTGACTGCAGATGGGTACGTCCGTCTGGAGATTCGACTCGTGCTGCCATTCATAAACAGCATTTCGCGGGTGTCTTCTAACAGGATAATGCACGCCCCCATTCCGCGTAACCCAACGTGTTCTACAGAGTGTCGACATGTTGCCTTGGCCCGATCTGTCCCCAATCGAGCACGTATGGGACACCATTGGAAGACAACTCCCAGCGTCATCCTCAACCGGCATTAACACACTCTGCATTGCCCAACCAAGTGCAACAGGATGGAACTCCATCCCACAAGCTGATATCCGGCACCTGTACGACACAATGTACGCACGTTTACATGCCTGCATTCAACAGTCACGCGATTACACCGGTATTAATGGACCAGATGGCTTTTCTCGCGCAGATATTGACCTGTAGTCTTGTACCTTTAAACAAATATGTTACCACGACAAAAAAAAATTACCAAAATATCCGTATTCTGCATTCCTTATTTCATGGTGTTTGGGTATTTTTTCCGCCAGTGTATGTAAGGAAAAAAGGTTCAACAACAGCCTTCAGGAATTACCCTCTTAATTATTACCAGGTCAGATAAGCCTTCGCCTACTCTAATTCTCTGTGTTCTATATTCTAGAAATATAGTCATCCATTCAGTCACTCTTTTCTAGTCCAATCGCACTCATTTTTGCCATAGTCTGCCATGATCTACCCTATCAAATGCCTTAGATAGGTCAATCGCGATACAGTCCATTTGCCTTTCTGAGTCCAAGAAATCAGCTATATCTTACTGGAATCCTACAAGTTGAGTATAGTTTCCTAAACCCGAAATGCTTTCTATCGAACCAGTTATTCATTTCGCAAACTTGTCTAATATAATCAGAAAGAATGATTTCCCAAAGTTTACACTGCAATGCAATCAAACTGACTGGCCGGTAATTTTCAGCTTTATGTTTATCACCCTTTCCTTTATACACAGGGCCTACTATAGCAACTCTCCATTCATTTGGTATAGCTCCTTTGTGCAAATAATAATCAAACAACTACTTCAAATATGGTACTATATCCCAACCCATTGTCTTTAGTTTATCCCCAGAAATCTTAAGAATTCCGGCTGCTTTTCTAGCTTTCAACATTGTATCTTACTGTATTGTAAATGTTTTTATTATAGGTGAATTTTAATACTCTTTAGTATTAGTCACCCCCTCTATCTGGACATTATCCTAGTAATCAACAATCTTTACATACTGCTGACTGAACATTTCTGCACACACTCTCTTTGTTCATTAATGATTCCTGGAATGTCCTTCTTGGAGCCTGTTTTTACCTCAAAGCACCTATACAAACCATTCCATTTTTAACTAAAATTTGTATGACTACCAATTATGTTTGCCATTTGAATTAAGCAAAGTATTTTAAAGCTATGTACTTTTAAACCTGTATCTCAGATGTGTTAATATAATTGTGATAAACTAGAGAAACGTTATTCATTTATTTCAATAAGCCTATACCTTTATTCGCCACTCATAATACCACAATCTACGTACAATCGTACATTCATCAATGAACATTTGCACAGCTATCCAGTATAATTTTATCTGCAACGTGCTACGAGTAAGTATTATTTATGTTCCAGTGATATGACTTGAAACTGTTGTCAGTATATATCAGGTAAGTCTTACCATCCCTTGTTAGGTACCCGGTAAGTAGCGCAAAACAGTTTTCGGTTCTGAACACAAGGGTTTAGTCTCCGGGTATTATCAACAACATTGTAAGCTACTGTAAGTCTCCTGAGTTCAAATCTATAAGCCCCGACGTTCAAATAAAAAAATGAGTGTTCCAGATACTAAGTGTGGCGTGCACCATCTTGGAGTAAATTACTACGGAAGTAGCGTTCACTAAAGAAGTCCATACTACAGAAGTAAATTACTACGGGAGTTATTTACTCCGGAAGTAACGCCGGAGAGTTGAAGTACAATTTAGTTACTACTATAGAAGTAGCGTTCGTTACTCGCGGAGCAGTGTTGTGTTTGTGTATCTTCTTTAAAGAAATCTAAATGGATAAGGTTATATGCGATAGGAAACGGGGAAAAAACGTAAGCGAAAATGATAAATGCTTGTTAATAGAGATAATGACGTTCTATGCAAAGGATATAGGGTGTAAGAAACACAACATAAAGATGCTGGATAAGAAAAGAAATTCATGGAAAGTCGTGACAGAAGAATTCAATGCTTCGAGTGACGGAAAACGCAGTGAAGAACAAGTTAAGATTATGTAGAAGGACTTAAAAGCGAAGGCGGAAGCAAAGCAGAAAGTCATGGACACGCGGAAAAAATTAAAACTGATGATGGTTCCTTCATACAGATCGCCTACATCCACAGATATATTTTCCCATTTTTACACCAGGCAAATGCTGGGTCAATAGGCCCTACCTTAAGGCCATGGCCGCTTTCCAATCCCTAGGCCTTTCCTGCCCTATCGTTGCCATAAGACCTATCTGCGCCGGTGCGACGTTAAGCAAATTGAAAAAAATAAAGATAAATACCTCTTCCGATTTCTGAAAAGTTCACCGTTGTCACCGAGAGGGCAAAAAATGGGAATATGCGCGCAGTTACAGTCAATTGCACCCACGATGTGTGGAAACCTGCCAACGTGAAGAATATCCTTTCATTTTCCGAACAATCATCATCATTTGCAGGCGTACCTCCCTCTTAGCCTCAACTAGTGCTTTAACCACGCGATGAATGATACGGTAAACGCTAATTAGATCACCGACAACTGTACTGAAATGCTCCTCCAGTACGAAACACTCGTAGGGCACACAGCAACTGTAATTTGAGATATACAATAAAATTAAGGGAAGAATTTAGCTGTAAGTGATCTCCAAGTAGATTTAGAAGGAAAGTAAAGGATTCCTTCCTAAGACCAAAAACATTCCTGAAACTCTCCGTGTGCAGATTATACGGCTCTCGCCTTTCACGCACTGTTGGCATACGCACTATTACATTTCCTTTCGTTTTTCTGCGTCGAGATCGTCAATATAATCTAAGTAATCCATAAACACGTTTGAAAGGTCTTTCCTTTCATATACGGCACGATCTTATCATTAGTCAACAAGTCTAAACCTAGGTTACTCCATGCACGACGTGAGAGTAAATTCTAACCTATATTCGTTCGTTGTTTACTTCTTTAGTAATATACTACAAGATGGTGCTCTTTAACATTTTACTCTTGTAGTAATTTAGTCCAGGAGTATCTGAAAGGACCAAAATACTTCGGAAGTAATTTACTCTCGTATGGAAGTCGCCGAATGCTGACTTCAAGAGTACTTTACTACGGAAGTAAAACTTCCTCTAGGTTGGTGCACGCCACCCCAAAACACGAACAGCGCGTTGCGCGTCATCACAGGCACCATCTAGTTCCAAGCTCACCTTAAGTCGCTTTCCAATGTTACGCCCCTATGAATAATGCATATGTCTTAAGTCTTATAGCCGCCATATTGTTCCAAGAGCAACTCCAAGTCTTGAGAGGTTAAGGTTAACGCGTGGTCAGCGTAACGTTAGGCCTGCAGTTAGCCCGGGTATCGAAATTTAAGTCTGTTAGGTTAAGCTTCTACTCTTATGCGGTTAGCCCGTGTGTTGAACTTGGAGTTTCTTAGGTTAAATCTTGTTCTCTTAGGCTTCAAACTTGGGTCTTAGGCCCTTAAGCCTGGGGTCGAACCCGGGGTCTGTGAGATTAGGCTTGGAGTTGAATCCGTACCTGTTAAGTTTACACTCTTGACTAAAATCACGTTAGCAGTTGGGTCCAGCTTTCACTTTTGGCATAGAATTTGGGACTTAGGCCCTTAAGCCTAGGGTCGTACCCGGAGCCTGTGAGGTTAAGCCTAAACACGTAGCCAGTGTAAGGTCATGTAAGATTACGAGCACGCTCTTAGGTAGCAGCCCGCACCGCGCTGTGACGTTACTCACCGGATCAAACCTCGTCCAGGGGCCACCGGATTCCGGATGCGGCAGAACCCGTGCAAAAGCACTTCTAAAGTACATCTAACTAGCCTACTTAACCTAGAAAACGTAACCTACTGAACACCAGCTGAACTACTTCACATAAATTTAAGTAAATATCACTACTCCTAATTTCTACCAATAAGCTCTAAACACCAATGTATCACACACACACAAAATTATACAATTCCAATAGGTTTTAACTACTTTATCACTATGATAATCCAAGAGTACTCTCAACATCCAAACATCACAAGCGCGTCCAACAATGGAAGTGATGTTCGGGTCCAATATCTCCAGAGTGCAAGCTTACAGCCACATGACCGATATCACGTAATGAACTCGCTAGGTATGTATATACTGTATGTATGTATGTATGTATGTATGTATGTATGTATTTAGGGCTAGAATTTTGCAGGAAGGAAGGAAGGAAGGAAGGAAGGAAGGAAGGAAGTGATCGATGGCTATAAATTAGGAACCATTCTGACACTGGCCTGGATGCTAAAAGGTCCTAGCAACTACTCGTAAAATAATAACTATTTCATGAGAAACACAGCCATTTGCAGAACTATCGTTTCCATAAATGATTTGTAATTAGCATATTCTGTACGAAAGTTGTTCTAATTCTCGGCACTGTCGTTCATACAATCGTTTCACGAAACAACATCGAAAGGTACCCTAAAGTAAACTGCCGCCTTAAAGGACACACGTTAATTAAGTGACGGACTGAAAGTATACCATTATAATGTCGTCTAGACGCCGGATGACCACTGAGCATCTTGCTTCCATGACATTCAGGCAACTTTCTTTTTACGGAGAAAAAAAAAGGAACTGACAAAAATATTGAAAAGTTTCCGCACATTTGTTGGGAAAAGCGTTATCTGTAATTAAAACAAGACTAGTCGAAAGACTTACCGGCGGGTAGTCGAAGTCTTTTTGCGAGGCTACGTCCTGGATGTAGTCCACTCTGCTTTGGTTGGAAGGCTTTTCCAAAGGGATGGGCGGCGTCAACGTACTCATGGCGCCCGTAATGGTCTGCAAATCAAGAGAAAGTTGCGCATATTAAATGTACAGCCCCATTTCTCCCTAACTGTGAACACGGACCAAATATAGCAAAATAAAAGGCTTCTGACAGAACTGATACTTATCAACTACTCGAAAACGCAGATGACGATAATACATAATGGAAATATAAATTCAAGAAACAAGAAAGGTTGTAATGAGTGTCTAAAATTTCGATCCGATGAAGAACGATTGTAGCTATAAGAGAATTTTAAGCGTCAATACATTTCTGAACACATCAATCTAATCGATGAAACACAGTGTACTTACCAAACGAATTTAATTTCGTAACTATAGAACCAGCCCGCTAATAGTTACACAATTAAGAACATTTTTGGCCGTCGTTCAATAGAACTTTATAAATTAATAGATGGGACGAACATCTGAATATTTGGTGAGCTGCAGGAAAGTACCTACGAGAGTTCCTAACTGAAGACTACAGTGTTCCACTATTCCCAAAATCAAATCTGCTGGGTTGGCTATTGGGTAAGTCGCCCACACAGGTCTCATGGCGACGCTGGATACGGCAGGGCTAGCATTGAGAAGGAAGCGACCGTGGCTTTAATTACGGATCAGATCAACATTATAGGCTTTAGTCGATTTTCAGGTGTGATAGGTATTTACAAGGACAACGATTATTACGCACATTCATGGAAACTTGTAACGCACGGAAGGGCAACTTGTTACCGGCTTCATACCGAGGCTATCGAAGTTTATATCTCGTCGAATTCACTTAAATTTTCTTTGCTAGTTTTGTGTTTCTTTGGGTTTTAAAAGTCAAAACGATAATGACACAAGGATTGGCATGGTAGCGTACGTGGCCTTAATTAAGGCACAGTCTCAGCATTTGCCCGGAGTGAAAATGAGAAACTACAGAAAACCTTGCAGTGAAATGTTCTTTGAAAAGAGGTGCTGTTTCATAATCACTATATAAACAGTCTCAGAAGCTCCAAATTTCATTACTTATTTTTAGTAGCTTGTACAGTACGTATAGACCAGAATATCAATAATAATAATAATAATAATAATAATAATAATAATAATAATAATAATAATAATAATAATAATAATAATAATAATAATAATAATAATGTTATTTGTTTTACGTTCCACTAACTACTCTTTTACGGTTTTCGGAGACGCCGAGGTGCCGGAATTTGGTCCCGCAGGAGTTCTTTTGCGTCCCAGTAAATCTACCGACACGAGGCTGACGTATTTGAGCACCTTCAAATACCACCGGACTGAGCCAGGACCGAACCTGCCAAGTTGGGGCCAGAAGGCCAGCGCCTTAACCGTCTGAGCCACTCAGCTCGGCACCAGAATATCTGCTGAACGTGAGATGCTGCAAATGGTTGAGCGATGGTTCAGTATGTCAAAAGTAATGAATACTATTATGTGAGATCCTATATGACTTCGAACTACAGAGTCTCTATTTGACCTATAATAATAATAATAATAATAATAATAATAATAATAACGGCCGAGTGACTAGCCGGGACGGTAGATAACTCGCCTTCTGATCTGAAGTTGGCGGATTCAATCCGGGCTCAGTCCGGCGACATTTGAAGAAGCTCAAATACGGCACCCTCGTGTCGATACGTTTACTGGCACGCAAAGACACTCTTTAGGAACAACATTCCGGCATCTAGGAGTCTCCAAATAACTTACTCAAACTTCGGGAATAAAGAGTGAAGAACCCTCTTGTATTCCCTCTCAACTTGATATTGAGGTGACTATGATCTTGTAACCTTTAAATTTATCTCTTAATTTTGTAAACTTCCTCTCCATCTAGTCACCTTCGTAGTGTAGGGTTAGCCATAAGCCCACATAGAGTGTTAAGTATTTTCGTGTGAATTTCAAGGAGTGCAAGAGTTCGCCTCCTAACAATTTCCTTTTCGGTCAGTAACATTAACCTTTTTTTTTTATAACCAAAGGCCATGTAGAATGGGTACTTGTTATCCCTGTCAAACTCAGTTTCATTCATTTCATTTTAAGGCAAATCAGCATAGAAGACAGTGTCTACTGTTTGTTTTGTTATGTGTAAGTTGTACATTTCATAGGCCTGGAATGTTAGTTTTGGAGAATAACCTCCTAGGAAGTAGTAGTGTAGAGCAAAGACGCTCGCCCTGCTGGTGTGAAATTGGGAGCTCCGTCTCCTTGTGTATGAAGTGAAGGGAGCAATGGTGTTCTGGTTAAATTTGTAATTAGGGGGCTTCAAGCTCATATTGTTAAATTATTGTTATCTGATTATTCTAGACCTCTCTCTGAAATTGTTGCTCCAGCTTATGAACTAAACTCTTGTACTAGATTGTTATTTTGTAACCCTGTTTAAAATTTGAAAAGAAAAAAAAAAGAAAAGAAAAGGAAGAAATATAAATTTTAAATTTGTAAATTAATCTTTCGTCTTTTATGTATCCACCCATTCATACCCACTTCTTCTTTCACCTCTGCGTTCCACGGTATCTCCGGAACAAGGGGTAGCAAAGCGTGGTGCAATGGGTCTGGATGAAGCCCCTTTTGACGGCACCTCATAGAATTTGATACCGAGCTCTAAAATTATTTTTAGTTTTTGGAATTTTCAAAAATTTGTCCGTTTTTAACTATGATGTCTGGTCGCGAGAAGTCCTTGCACCGGGCTACCTGCGCAAGGAGGAATAATTAATCTATGAACTCTTAATTAGGAAGGTCCAGTCTGGTGGCACGGTTGCGGCAGACATTGCGAAACTTAAAGATTCTTTAGAATTTCCCATCTGTATACCAGTATTTGGGGAGAAGGCCATTGATGAGGCTCTGTCCACTATCACTGACAATACCACTGAACTATTATCTGTTGTAAGTTTCTTTGAAGTAAATGACCCTTCTACCAATCAGCTTAAACGTGTTCAAGCTAGACTGTTCCGATTTTACAATAGGGCTAGGGACCTATTATCTCTAAAATTAAAAGAGGACCATACCAAGGAAGCTAGTAATTTAATGGATCATCTTTCTGACATGTCCAGTAGGGTTAGTCAATTGTTGTCATGGGCCGCTAGTGCTAAAAGCGACCATATTCAAACGGTCAACTGAACAACGGAAGAGGACTAGTAGGTCTGCTGAGAGTAGGAAGTCGGTGGTTACACAACAAACGTCTGCCCCATCGGAAGAAGTACCTGATCATCTAAAACAACTGCCACCTTTCTTCATTAGTTTTTTTTTTTTTTTTTTTTGCTAGTGGCTGTACGTCGCACCGACATAGATAGGTCTTATGGCGACGATGGGATAGGAAAGGCCTAGGAATGGGAAGGAAGCGGCCGTGGCCTTAATTAAGGTACAGCCCCAGCATTTGCCTGGTGTGAAAATGGGAAACCACGGAAAACCATCTTCAGGGCTGCCGATAGTGGGATTCGAACCTACTATCTCCCGGATGCAAGCTCACAGCCGCGCGCCTCTACGCGCACGGCCAACTCGCCCGGTCTTCATTAGTAATGAAGCTTTTGAACCCCCTCCAACTTCAATGCCGTCCCCTATTATTTCGCCAGGTTTTAGCAGCTTAGCCCATCCCTTAGCCTTGTTACTAAGGACATCTCCAAATTTTCGATCAATTCAACTAACGATGTAATTTCATTACTGAGATTCCTAGTTGAGTTTAAGGATCATGCTTTGGTGTTCGCTCTGTCTCATTCGCAAAATTCTCCAAATAATTTACCCGTATTCTGTAGGCGTCCTCTCGTATAAAATTGTGAAGGCAATAGCTGACAGATGTTCGATTGACGATTTCCATGCCCATCTGCTGGCTAACTTCATTCCAGCTAGAGCAATGTCATCTCGAATACAGAAGTACTACTTCCGAGTACTACTACGAGAATTCGGCCGATTTTATCCAAGACGAAGTTCTATACGAGAGTATTCGCTCTCCATTTTCCCGAAGACAAATCGTACAGACCATTGTCGAAGGAATTTCTCCATCATACAGGTCGTATTTATGTTTTGCTTTTCGACCTCAAACCTTCTCTGAATTTGAGGCAATGGCAGTGTCAGCAGAGGGAGTGAGGTACGCTGACAACTTACGAGTCGCCAGGGACACCCCCCCCCCCCCGGTCACCTAAAACAGTTATCAGCCACCACCTCACCGAACCTTCCCTCCGCGCAAGTGTTATGCGTGCGGATCAGCAGAACACCTTACAAATAAGTGTCCCTTGGTAAAACCTAGTGGAACTAGGAATGGAGCAGGCCCGTCCCAGGGCTATTTTTACTGCGGGTCGTTCTCCCACCTGGCCAAGAATTGTACTTCACCTAACAGCACACCTTCCTGTTCTACTTCTGGTGCTGCCTCCAATAACTTACGCGATAGGAAGTAACTAGCACCGTCGGCTGAGTCAACAAGTTCAGCTTCACGAGGCTCAGCCCACGTTAAATCAGGCACCGTACCTTTCAATGGAGAGGTAAGGGTAAGGGTGTATTCTGCCCGCAGGCAGGTCCGAACCTCCGCAGAGATGTGCCTGAGTCGGAGTTTACGTACGGTAGGGTGGCTAGTTCCTTTCCGCTCCTCCATTTCCTTACCCCCACCAACACCGCGTGGGAACCCACCCACTTCTTGACCACGCCCAATGTTGCTTAACTTCGGAGATCTCGCGGGATACGGTGTGTCAACACGGCTAAACCCTCTCTAATATATCATTTAAAATACCCAAGGAATGCCTTGGAATTATTTCTGAGACCCCAGGATTCATGCCATTTCTTAAAACTGAGGTAAATAAAGAACCCGTCACTGCACTATTAGATTCAAGAAGCGTTAGCTCCATTATTTCTGAGGAGTGGTACTCTAAACTGAAAGCATGCTGTAAATTTCCAGATTATTGTTTGTCTGCTATCAAATGCGTTTCAGCAAATTCTTCACCTTTAGAGATTCTAGGCTTCAATTTTGCTGAAATTCGCATTTCGAAATTTACTTTCAAAATTAAGCTGTTTGTTGCTAAACAGTTGTCTTGCCCTTTAATACTGGGGGCCGATTTCATGTTGCATTCTGGTCTTGTGCTCGATCTTCAGAGCAAGTCGTGCACATTCAAATTTAATAGTATCGTAAATATCCCCCCTTTTAAAATGTAATTCTTCATCGTCTTCATCTATTTCGCCTACCCAGAGTGAGACGTCGTTAGATCTTTGGCATCTGCCTGAGGACCAGGCTGAGAATATTCGAAAGTTATGTCAGTCTTTTCCCGATGTATTTTCGGAAACCCTTGGTGTTATTGACCTAATTGAATATAAGATTGAGGTAACGGATTCTATTCCTGTAAGATTTCCTCCATACAGGCAATCTCCACCTAAAATGAAGGCCCTTAAGGAGATTATGGACCAAATGTTGAAGGATGGCATTATTCGATCTTCAAAGTCTGCGTATTCATCGTCCATTTTTCTAGTACCGAATCTCTAAGGTGGTTTCAGGCCTGTCACTGATTACAGGGCTTTAAACCGTAAGGTTGTATTGCAGTCAGTGCCCCTTCCTGATCTTCACTCGTGTTCCTCATGGTTTCGTACGGCTAAGTTCTTCACCATCTTACATCTTAACCAAGCGTATATTCAGATTCCTCTGGCGGAAGAATCCGAACATCTGACGGCTTTCGCTACTGATTGGAATTTGTATGAATACAACCGCGTGCCTTTCGTGCTCCCCACGGGCACGGCAGTGCTTACTAGACTGCGGGATAGGGTCTTCCCCGACATCAAATCTGAGTATCTTTACCATCATCTTGACGATGTTGTGTTTTCTGAAACTTTGAAGAACACCGAGATCATCTTAAGGAAGTTCTAAATCGCCTTCGTAAGGCAGGGTTGATAGTTAAGTTGTCTAAGGTTGCTTTTGCTAAGCCTTCTAGGTCATTCTTAGGACATATTGCGTCGCCCGATGGAGTTTCTATCGACCTTCTAGAGCGCAGGCTATTCGTGACTTCAATCCTCCTCCTAAGGACATCAAAGGAATCGCTAGGTTCATAAGCATGGTGAATTTCTTTAGGAAATGTATTCCCAACTTCGCTAATAGGGCGGCGTCCCTAAACCTACTTCGTAGAAAAGGTGTGAAGTTCGAATGGGGGCCCTCGCAGCAAGCTGCGTTTGAAGATCTTAAGTTAGCTTTCAGTAACGCTCCGGTATTAGCTATGCCAGATTTCTCCGTGAGATTCATAGTTCAAACTGATTCCTCTTCATCTGCTGTTGCTGCCGTCCTCCTTCAAGAAACCGAACTCGGAAGGCGGCCTATTGCCTATGCGTCTAGGACCTTATCGGCTCAAGAAGCAAAGTACTCCATATATGAATTAGAAGGACGTGCAGTCCTATTTGCCTTGGAGAAGTTCCGCCTGTATCTGGAGCATGTTACATTTGAGTTAAAAACTGACAATCAGGCTTTAAGGTGGGTTTTAGCCAGGCCTCGTCGTACAGGACGTATCGCACGTTCGGCTATCCGTATTTAAGCTTTTCAATTCGATGTGCGACACATTAAGGGATCTGAGAATGTGGTCGCAGATGGTTTAAGTCGCATGTTTGCTGGCAACGTTGATTCCAGTGAGCAGGAGGAAAGTACTTCTCCTTCCATTTCCGTACCTTCTTGTGTTAGTGCTATTTTGACTGATGCTCCTATGTTATTTCGTGATACCGGTATCGAAAAATATCAACTGGAAGATCCAGTGCTGGCTCCGTCCCTTATGTGCTGAGGAATGGGGTTCTGCGTTGCACTTCGAGGCATGATCAATGATGAAAGTAGCAGTTCCAGCTGTTCTTGTGCCCATGATAATCAAGTACTATCATGAGACACCATTAGGGGGGCATGTAGGGGCATCTTCAAAACCAGAAAGAAAATTAGAGAAATGTTCATCTGGAAGAGTATGGACGGCGAAATCGGGGAAATGATTAAAGCCTGTAAATCTTGCTTGCTCAATAAGCCCACCTTGTCTACTAAGCTACGGCTATTGTCATCTCGTCAAGCATCTCGCCCAATGGAGCGTGTGTATAGCAGATTACTTCAGACCCTCCCCTCCATCTAAGGGGAACAGGAACAAATTCATCCGTGTGTGTGCAGATGGCTTTACCAGATTCTCATGGTTATTTCCGACTAAGTTGGCCACCGCTCAGTGCACTATTTCTTGTCTTAATGCTATTTTTGCTTCTTTCGGTCCTTGTCAATATATAGTCTCCGACAATGCTAATGCACAACGCACATGTAATATATTCCGAAAATTTTGTTCTGACTTATCCATATCCCATGTCAATACTACTGCTTATTACCCACTACCATCTCTCGCTGAGCGGGTTAATCGTAATCTTCGATCTGCTTTAATAGCCTTTCATCATGAGGATCATTCTAGGTGGGATACTTCTCTGCATTGGTTATCTTTCGCGCTAACTTCGGCTGTTCAAGAGTCACGCAAGTTTACTCCTGCCTCTCTCATGTTTGAATTTATTCCGAATATGCCGTTGTCTAATCTAGGGTCCATCGATGAGATTTTGCCAGAGACAATAGATCCCAATAATATCTGGGACCTGTGAAAGAAGGCTAAAAGTAACCTTAAGGCTTCTTATGAAAAAGTTATAGAGGGATACGATCGTGGACGGAGGCCCACCAATTTAAAAGTCGGAGATCAGGTCACAGTGGAGAATTTTGTACCTGCAGGCAAGCTTGCCCCCAGATTTCATGGACCGTGTATTATCTTGGATTTCTTAACTCCGGTTACCTTTTTTGGTGAGCAGCTCAGCCACCGAAAGAATTTTTAGGGTTCATTTGTCACAAGTAAAGCACGTACGAAACCCCTCGTTTTTTTAGGGTAGGCTGCTAAGTCATGGCAATGAGAAAATAGTTATGTTTCTTTCCTTAACACCACAGAATCTTTAAGTTCATAATTTAATTTGTAAGTTGAGAAGAGGAGGCCTTCTGCCACGCTAAAATATATCTAGGGTATTACATTTTATGTACCACCCTGTACAATTTTTCCTCGCTAGAATGATTTGCTTTTTCCTCCGTTGCCCATCTGTCATTACCTTTCCCCGCCTCAAAAACCGAGCCTCCATTTCGCACCCTCATCCTCGATGCCGCCCGCCGTATCTGCACCTCTAACACAAATATAAAGAAACTCTCTCTCCATAAAAACAGTCACTGTCACCCAGAAAATCGGTTCAGTGCCCTAATTGTCTTCTGCGGCCGAGTTAGAACAACTGGCCCAGTCTCCTTCACGACAGCCAAATTGAGCACCATACTTCCCGGCAAGGGCTGAGGTGCGGTGCCACAACCGCCTACTTCATCATGGGGCAGTGCTCCAATATCTGGTCCGTGGAGACTATCACCATGGCTACCCCTCTGAAGGTAGCGGGAGAGATGTATCTGAGGGTACTTGGGGGATTCGGGGGACCCCACCCTGGCATGAGCAGTGACGGCTGCTCTTTTAGTCAAACGTGAACATTACATGCCGGATATCTACGGCTTCATGAATACCTCAAGACTTATTTGCTGCATAATAACTTACAAATGAACTCTCCATCAAGAAGTTTTCTGACTTGCGGTAACACCGCCACGTGCATTTAAAAATAGCGCCTTGTAGACGGTCACCTGTAACTGGAAATCTAAAACTCATTTCGGAAATAGTTTGAACATTCTCAACAGATGTCGCTACTATCAACATATGTTGTGCCCTCTGGGGTGAAGATGAACTATTAAGTTTTGAAGTAATGTTGTGTATCAAGACTTCCTAAACTGAATTGCTTATTGGTTGTTTTTGGTATTCTGAAGTTATCAACACTTCTATCTCTTCCCGCCAACTTAATATGTTACCCAAAATTTGTACATTTAAGTAACCAATCACGGTTTTTGATATTTGATTGTCCAATGAAAATTGGGGGGGGGGGTGTCAGGGTTTCGATCCAGAGAAATCTGGAACCTTCCTCTCCACTACAAAAGCTGGGACATTTCGGGCCATGTTCTCTCTGGGATAGCTCCAGTCTAGAAGTTTTGAGTGTGTTCATTCGTAGCGGAGGCAGGGGGAAAGGGCTCCCACGTCCATCTTCGGGAGGTCCACCAACTCAAGGTAATGACAGATTCTGCTTAACAATGTGATAGTCTTTGAAAGCTAGTTCGAGGGGAAGGTTTCAAATTTCGTTCGCAATGTAACTTTTATTTCTTAATGTAAATTCTCACTCAAGTCTAAATAACTTACTCGAACTTTGGGAATAAAGAGTATTCCCTCTCAACTTGATACTGAGGTGACTATGGTCTTGTAACCTCAAAATTCTCGCTTAATTTTGTAAACTTTCTCTCCATCTCGTCACCTCTGTAGTATAGGCTTAGCCAGAAGCCCACATAGGGTTTTAAGTATTTTAATGTGAATTTCAAGGAGTGCGAGAGGTCACCTCCTAACATTTTCCTTTACAGTCAGTAACTTTAACATTTTTGTTTTTACCAAAGGCCATGTAGAATGGGTACTTGTTATCATTGTTAAACTCAATTTCATTCATTTCATTTTAAGGCAAATCAAACTGTTGAGCATAGAGGACAGTGTCTACTGTTTGTTTTGTTAAATGTAAATTGTACCTTTCATAGGGCTGGAATATGAAAATTTTGGAGAATAAATTCCTAGGAAGTAAACGTATAGAGCAAAGACGCTAGCTCCACTGTTGTAAAATTGGGAGCTCCGTCTCCTTGTGTATGCAGTGAATGGAGCAATGGTGGTCTGGTTAAAGTTCTAATTAGGGGGCTTCAAAGCTTATATATTGTTAAATTATTATCTGATTATTCTTTTTTTTTTTTTTTTTTTTTTGCTAGTGGCTTTACGTCGCACCGACACAGATAGGTCTTATGGAGACGATGTGATAGAAAGGCCTAGAAGTTGGAAGGAAGCGGCCGTGGAATTAAGGTACAGCCACAGCACTTGCCTGGTGTGAAAATGGGAAACCACGGAAAACCATCTTCGGGGCTGCCGACAGTGGGATTCGAACCCACTATTACCCGGATGCAAGCTCACAGCCGCACGCCCCTAACCGTACGGGCATCTCGCCCGGTCTGATTATTCTACAACTCTCTAAAATTGTTAATGACCTAAACTCTTGTACCAGATTGTTATTTTGTAACCCTGTTTAAAATTTGAAAAAAAAAAAGACACAAGGAAGAAATATAAATTTTAAAGTATTAAATTAATGTTCCGTCTTTTACGTATCCACCCATTCATGCCCGCACCTTGTTTTACCTCTGCGTTCCAGAGTATCCCCGGAATAACAACACCGAGCTCGATAGCTGCAGTCACTTAAGGGCGGCCAATATCCAGTATTTGGGAGATAATGGGTTCGAATCCCACTGTCGGCAACCCTGATGATGGTTTTCAGTGGTTTTCCATTTTCACACCAGGCAAATCCTGGGGCTGTAACTTAATGCCACGGCCGATTCCTTCCTACTCCTAGCCCTTTCCTGCCCCATCGTCACCATAAGACCTGTCTGTGTCGGTGCGACGTAAAGCAATGTGTAATAATAATAATAATAATAATAATAATAATAATAATAATAATTTTATTATTATTATTATTATTATTATTATTATTATTATTATTATTATTATTGCTTAACATGCTTTGAATCACAGCTAGCGTCGCCGAAGATCATTTCTTAAGCAAGAACATTTAGAAATTCCCTGATAATTGCTAGTTACACCTGTTTTTGTTGCTTTTACTTTCCTTTCTGCTATGCTATTTCATCAATTTGCAGATATATTTTAACTAATATTTTGGCATCATGCACTATGTGTGATTTGCAATGAGTTGAACAATTCACATAGTCCGTATCCAAATTCTGGTATTGTGAGAGATATCACTTTAAAATTGACTAATATGGTATTTTTCTTTGTGATTTTAAGATAGCTGCTCGCTACCCACCCGAAAAGCTGAGGTTCGAATCCCGGCCGACCCTGGATTGAGATTTTCGTCTCAAACGGCACGTGGCATCTGGGAGGGCATCCGGCCTTAAATCCCGACCAAAACCAAAATGAGCCTGGGTTTTAAGATCACTGTTGGTATACAGAATGCATCTAATTTATACCGGCAAATAAATAAATAAATAAATAAATAAATAAATAGAGGGATACTCTTCGTGTTATACATAGAACGATGGCGCAATCGGATGAGCGGAGAAAATTTTTCTTTTCGAGCAGGAATAAGCAACATTTTGCACGTAAGACTCGGCGCCGAGATACGGAAGAAAAACTGAAGAAACTGCAATCTTGCGTACATGTCCAGAATCCTTGAAGAGAAAAACAGTATATTTATGTGTGTTTTAAGTAGGATTTTTCGGTTTGTTTGCAATCTACTAAAAAAAATCTGCAACAGCTCCAGCGAGAACAAATGGAAATCGCATCATCAGTGCCGGAATGATAGGTTCCAAAGTGTGCTGCAAGTTTTCACTTATGTGATTATTTTCGTTTATGCTCGTTGTGTCCTGATCAGTGAAAAGTGACCTGTTTGCTAACTGCTGTGTATTTTTATGATTTTACTGACGACAACGATCAAGGTAAAATTTCTAACGATACTGCGTAGTGTGAATAAGAAAGAAGGGAAAATACATCTTTGCATCATTAGATCGTACATATATTCATATTATGAATCAGATTTATTGAGATGATTGTGTTCATATTTGCCAACCATTTTTCATTGTAGAAAACTCCTGCTAGTAAAAGTAACTAGATATTACCAAAATAACCCTAAACACATTTGCGTAGAGACATCTATAGGAGGATGAGAGATACTAAACATGACGATAACTGTACTGTTTATTACCAGGGCTTATAAATCTGGATTTAAGTTTCCGGAAACTCATTAAAGTTAACAGCGCATTTGAAGTTACAAGCGCATTTAGGTAACTCAGAGGTAACTGTGGTGTACCGGAAACCGGCCATTAATATGAACAGTAAGCTGATTTTGTGTTACTTATTGCACCTGAACACCGTCTTCTTTTATCACGCATTTCTCCTGTATTTATGCTTTTTGGGCCTTCTCTTTTGTTATGGAGGGAAGCATCGCAACTATACTATAGTATCTGAGAATGTTTACATGTAAGAATTTTAAACAAATATCTATATTCACACTATATTCACACAGTTTTAAGTCCCCTATTTACATTGATGAGCACAGCGGAATGAGCTTTTTGTCAAACAGCTGAGATTTCAACATGCTCCTGTCGCTACAGTGATACTCTTGCACACGGTGGCGCCGCTGCTACCTCTAGTGTATTACAGTATTTACTAACCAAGATGTAAACCATTCTGGTTGTTCTTTAAGCTTTATAATTTTTGTTGTCTCAGTCATTGTGTTCAAATGCCCGAAAAACGACTATCTTCTTTTTCGTATGATGTGTATACTATATTCTCCGTACGTATGTGGCCTGTTGTATTCTGCTCTTGTCATCCTTGGGCCAAGTATACTTCTAACCAGTCTTCTTCCAATGTTCATAATTTTGTTTACCTCACCTTTCCGTCTTAGTTTTGGTGTTTCGATTCCATATAGAACCTCAGGTCTCACCACTGCATTGCGATGTTAAATTTTGGTGCCCCTTGATAATGCCATTTTTATTTTGTTATACATTTCTAGTTACCTGGAATGGTACGTTCATCTTTTTTTACTCATACCTCTATGCTGTTTCTGCTTATTGTTATTTAGTATTCATTCACCTAAAAATTTAAAGGTGATCAGGGCAATCTTCAACATTAGCTATAGGCCTACATTTATTCTTTGGCACGGAGATCTGTCGCTCTCATCAACAGAGAACGGCTTGCCAACTGTCTCCAACGGCTTCCCGACATTTGGCAAAAGGTAACAGACTTCGCGGGTGACTACACCGAAGGAATGTAATGCAATTGTACTTGTTAGTTCCTTAATGACTGCGTTCTATCAATATTACCACTACTTTATGTGCAGCCCTCGTCGGTCTACTTCTTGTTCATTCAATGATGCTGCAATCCTGCAAGGCAATTACCCTCTAACTTCAACTCAGTTGCTTTACAGACGGAGGGAACTTTTATTTTGAAATTATGGCTTCTTAGCAGATTTCTCATGCTTTCTTAAAACGTCTCTGACATGTTATTGGCCCACCACAGCTTACATCTTACGGCACTCTTTTCCTTCTCTAATTTCTATAATCATGGTTGTGGGTGTGTAAAGAGCGTTAGGTCCAGTAGGTTGTGATTAAAACGATTTTTACCGTTCTAAAGGGTATTTTATGCGTGATTATAGAGCGTTATCTTGCTCTCCAATGGGAGTTCCTGTCTGTTTTCTTAATGATTCATGTCAAGGCAGAAGTTAAGCATGTAACAATGTTTTCCGCTACACGTTGTAACTGTACAACCGGGTTACAGATTTCGTTCATCATTTATTATTATTATCATTAATTGACCCGATTCATTAGATTTTATATTCTGTTTTTCATCATTTAGACTGTAATAAGTAGGTATCACGCATATTATATTATTTCATCATTGGATAAGGGAATTTTATTTGTAATTATTCTGTATATTAATAAGTGAGATTTGTTGGTTGGAGATAGTCATACTGTAACTTGTAACTGTGGCCAGTTGAGCTGGCATATTATTTTGCAATCGAGGCTAAGTTTAACCGAGACTGTATGAGGCAAGTAAATTTTCCGCTGACACATGTTATATAGTCATCGTTTGTAAGCGTGGTCAAGCTTTAAGACACATGACTGATGACATCAGTACGTGGTCATGTGGTTTCGACCGAATGTCTGTATCCGCTAGCAACTGTATGTGTACGTGGAAGGAATGACGAGATAGTAGGGAGATGAGTGATCATTACGAGTTTATAAAAGTAGAGGTAAGAATAGTTGGCCCGTCTAAGAGTGGTGGTCACTGTTCTAAGAGTGGTGCTCAGTGCTAAAAAGTGGTCTAAGTGTTCTAAGAGGCGTTTGAAGAGGTCTACGAGTGGTGGTTTGATCTGAGTAGAGACTGGTACTGGGCTGATAGTAAAACTTCATTTACTCGTGAGGAGGGACTTCACGATGTAAGTTTATTTAAGTAAATTCATCAGAGATTTAGTGCCGTGGTTTGCATAAGTATAGTAGATATATATCAAATTTTACCGATATATGCACTCAATTGTCGTCAAGGTACTTCGAATTCTTTACTGAATTCTATTATACAATTCGCGAACTTGGTTCGAGAATGGAATTTAACGTAGATGCATAGAACTGTTGTATTCAGTTCAACAGTCTCTATATCAGAAATCAGGACGTGTGAAACTAGATAGTATGCCTGGATATTAGACTACAGGTGTTTCAATAAAGTTTTCCAATTTCTACTTATAAATATTGAGTGGACGTAACCGCATTGGAAGTCACTACACTCGGAAAGGAAATGTAGGTCAACTCCAGGTTACATAAGAAGATAAGATTACAGCAGACTGCTTCTGACTTCAACTCAGTGGTTTTTCCAGGAATTTCAAGTTCAACAGTGGTGTGTGCAGACATCAGGTAATTACAGCATCCGACATGTTATGCTTTAATAACATGAAGAAGAATATAATCAGCGGCGATATCATATTTCACTTCAAGTTCATGCCAATAGCTTTTTTATTTAGATCAAATTTTCTGCATCTGTAACGACAAATCTCACAGGGTATATTTGTGTGTTAAATTAAAATACGGCAATGCTAGTTCATTGTGACGTAAAGTATAGTCATAAATTCAGTTTTCTTTTAATAATAATAAGTTATTCTATTTCCAAGTACAATTCTCAATTGTGGAAATGCAAACGTAATCTACAATTGTCCTGATCCATATTCCTATATATTGCCAGATGTGCGAGTTTATCACCTCACGCCTTGAGGATAAGTGCGATAAGAGGCATGCTCTCCGAATGTTTTTATTTTTATAGCAAATGGCGCTCAAAAAATGTAAAGTATATTGTGTGAAGGAAAGTAATAGTAAGAGTAGTAGTAGGAGTAGTTACAATGTGTTGGACATAATAAAAAGTCATGTCGCAGCCATCTGCATGGCGTATTACACTGACAAATGTACAGTAATTTGCCTCAAGTTACAGGTAGAATTTTAAGTACATACAGTTTGTTACTGTTTTATTTTTCTATCATCAAGCAAGTTAAAAATGTTTACTTTTATAAATATAAACCTATTGCTATTGTATTTCCATTGTTTTGCAGTGTGTTCTAGAAAGAAAACACATAAAAGCATACAATAATAATAATAATAATAATAATAATAATAATAATAATAATAATAATAATAATAATAATAATAATATGTTATAACGGTAAACATATCTTAACATTTTAAATGTAGGCTGGTATACAAATATTTTAATAGAATATTTATGTAAATATTGGTGATTTTTGGGAACTCCTCAAATTTTAAAATTAATTTATTGCAATGCTAGTTCATTGTGACGTGGAAGAAACACACATTACCCATCCACCGACCCGCCAATTATTTTCTCGTTTCTTAACATCTGTTTATCCCACTAAAATAAGAAGATGACAATTTCCATCAGAACAAACAGGAAATAATTTCACCTCGAAGCCTTCCACCTCCACCACCTAAGACGATATACGAGAACTCTGTTGTACATACTCATATCTCACACCTCCCTCTCTCTGCGAATTGTTGGGACGCTTTGTCTTGAGATCGTGTTGAGATCTACTTTGAAGATGTGCGTTCGATAATGCGTCAAGAAAAATCTTCTAAGTCCTACTGGCTGAGGCAGTGGATCACTGGAGATCTCAACTTTACTACTGGTGGAAGGGCAAGGCTTCTGCCAAACCTCCAGTAAGGAGATAAAGTTAATTTGCCCCTTTTATCCTTTTGTGATTGAGGATTACGACCGCATTTCGTTGTAGCATTTATAGGCCTATTAATTTTTGTGGCAAGTTGTTTTGTTGCAACGCTATAAAGCAGTGAACTTTCAGAAAGTTATTTCGGTAAAATGTAATAAAAAATAATTTCTGGACGAGGAGACAACCACGGCGGTCTTGTCACAGAGTGTATGAAAATTAAAAATTAATATTTGAACTGTGATTCATTTCTTGCGAAAGAGGTTTAGATAATCCCATTTTTAAAACTCCCTTTTAAATAATTCGTAGGTAACTTTCACCAGCGCTGTGTTCAACTCTGGAGAACTCTATACAGTACTGCCAAAGTATAACTAAAATATCCTCACGAACATTATCCTACGCAATCTACGAATTGATTCCCTGACTCCCACTTTATAGCTTCATACTTCCTGAAACAGTATCATCTCTAATAGGCTTATCTCTTTTTGTATTAGACAATCATGTTATTGGTATTACGCCTCACTAACTACCATTACGGTTTTCGGAGACGCCGACGTGCCAGAATTTTGTCCCGCGGTTATTTTTTTACATGCCGGTAAATCTACCGACACAACGCTAACGTATTTGAGCAACTTGAAATACCACCGAACTGAGCCAGGATCGAACCTGTGAACTTGGGCTCAGAAAGCCAGAGTCTTAACCGCCTGAACCACTCGGCTCGGTGTATGACAGTTGCATGATGTATGCTAAGCATTAATGCCAATTAGGCCAACAATAGAAATAGTAATGTAAGATATAGGAACATTGCCACTCAAGTCAACGTTATTTTTCATATCAAATGTGAAGAAAAAAAAAAAAAAACCCACCACATAATGTATATCAGCGCAAAACTTGCTCTGAAGTGAGTGGAGAAGACTGCATCAACGTAGCCTTTCTACCACACCTTCTGAACGGCTACTAGCAAATATTTCCTTCAGATCTGTGTACTTGGCGGGAGACATCCCACTGCAATTGTGGGAGACAGTTAATATCCCACAGCAAACACTGGAGCATCCAACATTTAAAGAACCGGGCGAGTTGGCCGTCCGGTTAGGGGCACGCAGCTGTGAGCCTACATCCAGTAGACAGTGGGTTCGAACCCCACTGCCAGCAGCCCTGAAGATGGTTTTCCGTGGTTTCCCATTTTCACACCGGACAAATGCTGGGGCTGTACTTTAATTAAGGCCACGCCCGTTTCCTTCCCATTCCTAAGTCTTTTCTATCCCATTGTCGCCATAAGACCTATCTGTGTCTGTGCGACGTTACGCAACTTACATAAAAAATAAATAAAAAAGCATTTAAACATCCCTTTTTAGAAAATACACAAAATCATACGACGTGCATCAACACCGCAGAAAGCCAGTCATGTACATCGGTTCGATCGATCAGATTTCGAGTTCCTGAAGGCAAACTTCAAAAGCTGCCGGGAGAACTATCGCAGGACATAATTTCGGCACCACGGCGTCTCCGAAAACCGCAAAAATAGTTAGTGGGACAGAGTTGGAGAAGAGTAGCACGCCTCTTTTGTAGTCTATTAGGATTGTAGAAGAAGTTAGGGGAAGTCCTCAGCAAACATGTGGGACGATAGCCGCAGTCAGGGAAACAGGGTTATGTAACGAAATTCAGGGTGGAAAAGAGATAGTAAATGTAGCCAATGTGCTACGAGGTGATGTAGGTGGAACAAGATGAAGCCAATGAAGCCAGACGAATCGGATTCATTGAAGTTTTGTCCCATCACTTCATGTGATGTTGAGAGACCTGAAGTATATGAACATTCTTCATATGATTGTTACCTGAAAATATTGAAAAGTTGCTGGTTGTAAACTCCGTCCACAGTCGAGAGTTTACATTGAATTGCAATTAACTTTCCCCTGTCTGGCTCCATGGCTAAATGGTTATCGTTGGTTGGTTCAAGGGGCCCAGGGTTCGATTCCCAGCCGGGTCCGGAATTCAACTTCGTCTGGTTTATTCCTCCGGCTCTGGGACTGGATGCTTGTGTTCGTCTTATATGTATAAGTTCATTTCACCAAGTCACCAAGAAACATACAAAATTGTAGCTGGCTAAATGGTCGATCGGACCGAAAGCCATTTTTTTTTAAAGGGAGAAAAAGTAACTTTGCCATGTGTATTTCGTTGCCTATTTTACATACTGGTGTCTATTACAACCGTTTTAGTGTCTATAAATCCCGTCCCTAGTATTACTGCTACGTCATTCTTACCTTCCGCAATAATTGGGGTATATAATCACGCATCTGCTCCTCTATCTCCACTTCTGCAGCCTCTTCTCTCCACTTTGGCCCAGGAATTCTATACCTGTTCACCTTCTTTGTGTATTGATTTCCGACCAATAACTTTAACTTCTTTTTACTAAGGCCAGGTAGAATGGGCACTTATTGACTCTGTTAATTATTCCTATTCCATTTCCTATTAAATGTGACAGACTATTGAGCGAATGAGACAGTGTCTACTGTTTTTTTTAAAATGTAGATTGTGCCTTTAAGAGACCTGGATCTTAATTTTGGAGAATAGTCTCCTTGAGAGCAACTGCGTGGAGCCAAGATGCTCTTTCTAATGTTGTAGATTTTAGAGCAGTCTCCCGACTTGTAATAGACTGGAACAGCAGTGCTCTTGGTAATTGTAACTTTTGTGCTTCCTAAATTATCTCTTTAAAGTACCTGACAACTCTTAAACGTCAAATAAATATTGTTTCTAGAGCTGAAGAGCATCAAATTGTTATTTTTTATTGTCTAACGAAGCATAAAATCCGAAAAGGAAAACAAACGAGGGAAGAAATAAAGTTTTAAATTAAAATTTGATCTTTTCTCTATCCACCCATTCATGCCCGCACCTTCTTACACCTCTGCGTCCCACTGAATCCCCGGAATAATAATAATAATAAGAAGAAGAAGAATACCCGTGTGGGGATTTACCAGTTACCTCCATCGGGCGCGTCCCATTGGAATTGGGGAAGCTCGCTGGCTCTGCCGCCAGCAGAGTCAGAGGGTAGTAGGGAAATAAAATACCACCGTAAAAAAAAAAAAAAAAAAAAAAAAAAAAAAAAAAAAAAGGTCCCTTGCCAGGGTTACGGCGAAGACTGGTAAATGACCAGAAGCCAGAAAACATCTTGAGGCAACCTCTAGGGCTACCAACCCTAGTTGTAAAAGGATGGGTACCCGTCCAAAGCAAAGTCAAGTCAAAAAGCATGATGGCACAACATTTCAAGAAACATATCCCAGGGGGTAAATCTTCGGATAAATCCCTCGTCGTGAACGCCACGGCGCACGAGTCCCGTTCGGATTCTGAGGGAGACTCGACATCATGCAAGAGACGAGTCGGAGCGTCTCGGTGTACCCCAAAGAGTCTAAAACTCAGGCCAAAATCTAAAACCTTTCTAGCAACTTTCAACATAAATTCACTTACACAAACTGGCAAGCTGAAAACCCTCACCAAAGCTCTTCACGAAAATCAGATATCCATAATGGCCCTACAGGAAACAAGATACCCAGATGAAGAGATTTTTGAATCCGAAGGCTACCGATTTTTCAAGAGCAAAGCGCAAAGAGGAATCCTCAATGGAGGTGTGATGCTTGGAACTGCGTTTGCTGTTAGAACCAAGATCCTTAAATCGGTTGCAAATTTCGAACCTGTGAATGACAGATTGTCTATACTCACAATTAAATGCGCGAACAAAACCTACGCTCTAGTTAACGCACATGCTCCTACAAACGATAAGAACAAGTCTGATCCAGACGAAGTTGATAATTTCTGGGACCAACTGGATGAAAAATTAAACAAAATCCCCAAACACCATGTCAAGCTTCTTTTGGGTGACTTCAATGCCCAACTAGGTCGTGAACAGAAGTACAAGAAAGTTATAGGAAATTACCCTGCAACAAAAGAACCAATCCCAATGGCAAAAGACTGGTATCCATTTGCGAAAATCACAACCTGCAGGTCATGTCGACCCACTTTCGTCATCTACCCAGAAAGCAAATGACTTGGCGTTCCCCCGTCCAAACTCTCGGAGAGTTCAAAATTGATCATGTTGCAATCTCCAGGAGAAACAGCCCTGAGATTATGAATGTCAAGGTAAAGAAAGGCATCAATGTGGCCTCAGATCACTATATGTCTCGTATCAAATTCAAACCAATTCCCACAAAACACAAGGAAGACAACCAAACAGATCACACGTTTCGACAATGATAAACTTCGGCAAAGGGTCGAGGAGTTACAGGAGAAGGCTAGACCAAATGACTGTGACTTTAACAACGCCAAAAGTCTCCTTGTTGAGGCCGCCAAAGACGTTGCAGAAATCAAGAGAAGCAAAAAAGCATGCCTGGTGGAATGGTACCTGCGAATCAAGCCTCCAAGAAAGACTCAATGCTTGGAAACAGTACTACTCTATGAAATCAGAAAATGATTGGGAAACCTACAAAAACCAACGTGCCCAAGCAGCTAGGGTGTTCAGAACTGAGAAACGTAAATACGAAAAATCTCTCATTGAAAAGATAGAACAAAACCTTAGGAAGAATGAAAGCAGAGAGTACTACAGGGCCTTCAAACGCAAACTCACTGGCTATAAACCACCATCTCTATGCTTTGAGCGAAAGGACGGTACACTGGCGACGTCAGATGAAGAAAATTGCAGCATTCTGGCAGATTACTTCAAGAATTTACTTAACTGCTCTAAACCGCAAAGCCCCGTTGAGACCAAGGAACCCTTACTCAGGTACCCAGATTCCAGACCACCCGACAGAGATGAAATCAAGCGCCACATTGCCCGCCTCAAAAATAACAAAACGCCGGGGGAAGACTCAGTAGTAGCAGGACTATGGAAATATGCCCCAGAGGAATCACCTGATATCTTGCAAAAGCAAATAGAAGAAATTTGGAACAAGGAGACCCTACCCGAAGATTGGAAAATAGCTTTGATCCATCCATTACACAAAAAAGGCAGCATGAAGAACATCAACAACTACAGAGGAATATCTTTGCTACCCGTGACTTACAAAATTCTATCACTTGCCATCCTGGAGCGTTTGGAAGCACAAGTCGAACATCAAATAGGTGAATACCAAGGAGGGTTCAGAAAAGGTCGCTCAACAGCCGAGCAGATCCAAAATCTCAAAACGATCATCAGATATTGTACACTAAGGTCCAAGCAGTATGTGTCTGCCTTTGTGGACTTTAAGAAAGCGTACGACTCCATTGACCGGGAAGTCCTGCTAAACATCTTAAATGAATTCGGAGTTGATTTGAAACTGCTGGCATTAATTAGAGCCACCCTGGCCGATACAAAATCCAAGGTGAAGTTCCACGGATGTCTCTCGCATTCCTTTGACATCAAAACAGGAGTCCGACAAGGTGATGGGCTATTCCCGATACTCTTCAACTGTGTTCTTGAGAAGATCATCAGAACCTGGCGGATGAGATTACAGGAAACCAACTATAGTCCATTGAGAATAGGAACCAAATCCAAGGCGATCGCAACAGACTGCTTAGCATTTGCCGAAGATATTGCTGTTCTCTCAAACGACATAGAAACCGCTAGAGCTCAAGTTGAAATTTTAAAGGAAATTGCCGAACAAACTGGTTTCCAGATATCGTTTGAGAAAACAGAAGTAATGACTAACATCAAAGAGGCTCCTCCAAAGCTCCATACAAAATACGGGGACATCACCCGGGTAGACAAATTCAAATACCTGGGTGAGATCATCATGAAAAATGAACTGGACAAAGAAGCACTTCAGGAGCGAGTACGCAAACTGGAAATAGCCTACCAAACATCCCGCACAATCTACAACAAAAAATGCCTTTCCCAAAACACCAAGATACGTCACTATGAAACCGTTTTGAAGCCAGTAGTTCTATATGCAGCCGAAACCCTGTCTCTAAATGCCAACAAAGGACTCCTTGAAGAACTGGAGAAAAAATAACGCAAAATTGTGAGAGGAATCTTGGGATCAATGTACAGAAATGGAATCCATCAAAAGAGATCCAACGAGGAAGTCTACAGTAAAATAGAGAAAATTACCGACACAGTCAGAAAAAGCGGGCACGATTTTACGGTCATCTGAAAAGAATGGACGGAAGAAAGTTAACTAAAGAAATCTTTCACTTTTTTGATTCAAACCCCAATACCACAATTCCCTGGTTTAGAAATACCAAAGAAGACCTGCAAATGCTACATATCTCAGCTGAAGATGCCCTTAACAGAGATCTCTTCCGCAAGAAAATATTGACGAACGGGCTAAACCGAGACGAGCAACCGAAGAGAAGACACGGTGCCCCTTGGACAGAGGAGCGTAAGCAGGCCCACTCACAAAGAATGAGGGAAATTTGGGCTCTAAAGAAGGCCAAGTTCAGTGTCAAATGCAAGAAGACTTAACGTGGTCCTTGATGCCCCCAGCGAATTTATATATATATATATATAATAAAGAACGCAGGGTATTGTATAATTCTTCCCAGGTAGGGCCTACGCTTTTCTGAGAATCTGTTGAATCCACGTGCATATGTTTGTTGTGAGTATGCACAGGGCTTGTTTCTAAATGGGATATGAATCATATGTCGGTGATTGTATAATATCAGTGATACAGACCATCCGAAGCTCTGTAACTGCTTTGCCTCTGCCGGTAGTACCGGAGATAACCGGAGGAGCGCTGTAACAGTATTATCCGATTCAATCAACAGGAGGACCACCTCCTCTTCACAGCGCTAGTGTGAGCACGCAAGCCCTCTCGCTTGACTGTGACGTACGCTTCGTATGTAAGCTGCTCGCGTTCAAGACAAGGGAGCCCAAGTGCACTGGGCTAGCATCAGCGGGCGTCTAGCACAGCACCTCTGGTCTCTTGCATGTCTGATATCGTCTGGCTGTCACTTCCAGCCACTTGCTCTCAAGGTACTATGTCCTTTTCTAATGCCGAACTGTGAAAGGTCACAGAGAAAATTCCGGGTCAGGTATTCAGTGATTTGTGCATGAATCACACCTTCAAAAGTTTTTGGAGGGGTAGAAGAATGGACACTGGGCAACAATTTGATGGAGAATCCAAGGTAGTGGTTTTCGGAACGGGTCCTAGCTCGTCTTTCAAACGTCAGGACATACTCCACTAGTCAAGCAGTAGTTAAAATGAACATGTATTGCCAATACAGTCCCGACAGTGTTTTTAATTATAGAGATGCAATCATTACCTATCGCGTCGGTAATGACTGAGAACAGCACATGTCTATCCATATCTGACGGCACGCTCGGGAGGAAATGCGGAGTTGGAGGGTTAACAGGTACTGGAAAATGTCTTAATTTGGACTGAGAAAAGGAATTATTTAAAGTGTCAAGAAAAAAGTGTGACTGTATTCCTCTACAGCTTTGCCTATACCTGAAGATCGTAGCTTCTTCCAGGTTTGGGTTAAGTTTTTACTTGCCACTAATTGCTGAAATGAGTGATATTAACAGTTTCTACTTAGCTGCTTAACTCTGTGCCTTAGTTTCCTGCATTATTCGGCTTTGTCATGTATAGTTCTGAACTTGCTGTACCAACGGTACCGTCACGGATCGCCATAGCAGATCTTATCTCGGCAGTTAGCCACGGCGAAGAAGGGCGGGTACATCTTACCTCCCTCATCGGAAAATGAGCTGAACCATCAAATACGCCTTCTTTGATTTTTTCATCTGATAATGGGGGAAATTTAGTGGATAAATATTGGAAGCATAGGCTACTTTTATCTAATGCCTTGACATACAGTTTCATCAGTCCTAATTTGATGTGCAAGGGTTGAAGTAGAATTTTTCACGGTCAATAAGACTTACATTCAAGAAATTTTCGGATCCTGGTTGTGGATGTTTCCTTTCTGACCAATTCACTGTATACCAAAGTTTATCCTGTGCCCTGCTCTCCCATTCGCATAGGAAACGGAAATTTTGTATAGCCTTTTTGTTGTCCCAGCAACAATCCAATGATCTTCAAATCACCGCAAATTTGCCACCCATGCTCATGATATGTTAATTTTTCAAGCACCAACTTTAAGGTCTCGTATGTTTCAGACATTTTTGTGGAGTGTGCAAGTGGACGGATGCCAGAACATTTGTATTATGAAGCAAAACAGCCTCTAAACTTATTTTGGAAGAGTCAATAAAAACACGCCAGTTACTAGGATCATACTCTTTCTCTCCCAATTGACGTACAAGATTTGAAACATCCGTACAAAATACAAGTTCATCTTCTTTAGTATAATACTTTCGGGCTGTTATCTTTGAAGGGAAACTGCTTTATCAGTCCACCATAAACATTGCATAAGGGCTGGGGCTTTCAACACGTCTGTTTATTCAAGTGGTCTAAGATGAAAGACAAACTCTCAACTGTCTTATTTTCAATCCTACATACCACGCGGTTTATTGCGTATCTGGGGGAGTTTGTTATGAATTTATCAGGAAACCCCTAACTACAAAATGAAAATTTAGACAGCAATAAACCTATACTAAAATGCAAACAATAACAAATCAAATGACATAATTGTTTTCTAAGAATAGTTGCGCGAGAACATCTCTCAACATTACATCTTACGAATTCATGCAGATACTAAAAAACCGAATTGCGTCAAAAATAGACGTGATAGAAGAAAATAGCACCATTTTCGGAATCAGGGCAGCGATTTCCATAAGAAGTACATATTTTCTATTTTACCGCAAAATCATGTTGGCTAGTGTTATTAGCCAGCAAACATTAAAGATTGTTTCGGGATACTATGATCGTTAGTGTTAATGTTGTAGGTCTATTTTGGCGACGATGATAATGACGATAATAGTAGTGGTAATAATAATCCGACAGTATACTTTTACATAATCGCCAATATTATCTTCAATGAGTCCGGCCCCGCGGTGTAGGGGACAACGCGTCCCCATGTCACCCAGCGACCA
Source organism: Anabrus simplex (assembly GCF_040414725.1). Taxonomy (NCBI): domain Eukaryota; kingdom Metazoa; phylum Arthropoda; class Insecta; order Orthoptera; family Tettigoniidae; genus Anabrus; species Anabrus simplex. The sequence continues at coordinate 206,444,890 of NC_090270.1, read as the reverse complement.
CGGGTTCGATTCCCGGTCGGGTCAGTGGTTTTTAATTGTAAATGATTAATACCCTGGCCACGAACAAATATCATTATTTTTTTTAAACTTCAATGACGTAAAATAAAAAAAAACGCGACTGCTTAGAGTGTGATTTTACAACAAATATTTTACCAATCATTGTGCGTCATAATAGCCGCCTCCGTAGTCTAGGGAGGCCCAGGGATCGATTCCGGCCAGGTCAGGTACTTTTACCTGTATCTCAGGTTTCGTGATGACGGCGAGGTAGAGACCGGGTCTAGAAAGCCAAGAATAACGGTCCAGGGGATTCGTCGTGTTGAACACACGTCACATCGAAATCTACTGACCTTCGAGCTGGGCAGAGGTCACAATGCCTACCAAGGGCTAGCGCAAAAAGGGGCTTTTGTGTATAGCAATAATAATAATAATAATAATAATAATAATAATAATAATAATAATAATAATAATAATATAATATATTTTGACAGAATAATCTTCAATAATCGCCAACGTGAACCTGAAGTACATAATACAAACAACTTTAATTTACTAATGGAATATTACAACACATTTTGTACCAATTGTTCCTTGTAGTATTAATAATGTATCATGACAGAATCGCAAGTAATCGCCAATATGAAATTCAATTACATAATAACAAAACACCGGCGAGCGTATTACGTATGACAACAATTTATTATCAGTTATTGCTTATAATAATAATAATAATAATAATAATAATAATAATAATAATAATAATAATAATAATAATAATGATGATGATGATGATGATGAAAACCTACAACCTGTTTTCCAGTCAGTGACCAGATCAGCAACGGAACGAATGAAACCACCAACTTGCGGCGAGGATAGGAATTGTGCCGGCTGCCGAGGCCTGTCACACTCCTCTGGGGCAATGATGAATGACTGACAGATGAAATGATATTGGAGAGTGTTGCTTGAATGAAAGATAACAGGGAAAGCCGGAGTACCCGGAGAATCCCGCCTCCGCTTTGTCCAGCACAAATCTCACATGGAGTGACCGGGATTTCAACCACGAAATCCAGCGGTGAGAGGCCGACGCGCTGCCGCCTGAGCCACGGAGGCTTTCAATGGTTTATTCTATGTTCGAATTATGTTAGTGGATTTACCCATATCAGATTTGTTTTCATCGTTCATGTGCAATTCATAACGATTTACCATCGATATCTGTTTATCAATTTCCTGATCACGACAAATACATACATACATACATACATATTCATTAAAGACTGGTATGCATTTCAGCGTTCAATCTGCAAGCCTCTGTGAATTTACTAAACGTCGCCACAATCCTCTGTTTGCAACTACTGCTGTGGCCTCGTTTAGTTCTATACCTCATATCTTTAAATCGTTAGAAACTGAGTCTAACCATCGTCGTCTTGGTCTCCCTCTACTTCTCTTACCCTCTACAACAGCAGTATTCTCCTCGGTAACCTATCCTCCTCCATTCGCCTCACGTGACCCCATCACCTAAGTCAATTTATGCGTACAGCTTCATCCGTCGAGTTCATTCCTAACTTAGCATTTATCTCCTCATTCCGAGTACTCTACTGCCATTATGAATAAGATATCCTGAGTCCACCCAGCTTTCACTCCCGTAAAGCAACGTTGGTCTGAAAACTGCGAGTTCACTGCATTAGCTTTAGTACACATTGATTCAATCTCACATACTATATAACCATTCTGGGAGAACACACAACCTAAGTACTTGAAATTATTGACCTGTTCTAGCTTTTTATCACCAATCTGACATTCAATTCTGCTGAATTTCTTACCTACTGACATCAATTTAGTCTTCGAAAGGCTAATTTTCATACCGTACTCATTGCACCTATTTTCGAGTTGCAAGATATTAGACTGCAGGCTTTCAGCACAATCTGCCATTAAGACCAAGTCGTCAGCATAGGCTAGACTGTTTACTACATTTCCACCAAACTGAATCCCTCTCTGTCATTTTATACCTTTCAGCAGATGATCCATGTAAACTATGAACAGCAGAGGTGAAAGATTACAGCCTTGTGTAACTCCTATAAGTACCCTGAACCAATAACTCATTCTACCATCAATTCTCACTGAAGCCCAATTGTCAACATAAATGCCTTTGATTGATTTTAATAATCTACCTTTAATTCCAGAGTCCATATGGCGAACATCTTTTCCCTCGGTACCCTGCCATATGCTTTCTCTAGATCTACGAAACATGAACACAATTGCCTATTCCTCTCGAAACATTTTTCAATTACCTGGCGCATACTGAACATCTGATCCCGACAGCCTCTCTGTGGTCTGAAACCACACTGGTTTTCATCCAACTACCTCTCAACGACTGATAGCACCCTCCGTTCCAAGATGCTAGTGAATACTTTGTCTGGTATACTAATAAATGAGATACCTCGATAGTTGTTGCAATCCTTCCTGTTCCCTTGATTATAGATAGGTGCAATTACTGCTTTTGTCCAATCTGAAGGTACCTTAGCAACACTCCATGCTAATTTTACTACTCTATGAAGCCATTTCATCCCTGCCTTCCCACTATACTCCACCATCTCAGGTCTAATTTCATCTGTTCCTGCTGCTTTATGACAATGGAGTTTATTTCCCATCCTTTCCACTTCCTCAAGCGTAATTTCACCATCATAATGTTCTCCTTCCCATGAGCTTGGCTGTTCGCAACACCACCAGGAAGATCTCCTCTTACGTTGAGAAGATGTTCAAAATATTCCCTCCACCTCTCCAGATATTCCCTGGGATTTATTACGAGTTCGCATGAATTACTCAAAACACTGCTCATTTCCTTTTTCCCTCGCTTCCTAAGATTCTTTATTACTGTCCAGAAAGGTTTCCCTGCTGCTTGACCTAGCCTTTCCCGGTTATTACCAAAATCTTCCCACGGCTTCTTTCTGAATTCAACAACTATTTGTTTCGCTCTACTTCGTTCATCTACGAACAAATCCCTGTCTGCCTCGGCCCTTGTTTGGAGCCATTTCTGATAAGCCTTCCTTTTAGGTTTACAAGCTGCTCTCACTTCATCATTACACCAAGATGTTCGCCTTTTCCTGTCTTTACACACAGTTGTTCCTAAGCATTCCCTTGCTGTTTCCACTACAGCATCCCTGTATGCCACCCATTCTCTTTCTATATCCTGAACCTGCTTATTGTCCTCTGTTCGAAACTTCTCATTGATCATATCCATTTACTTCTGTCTAATTTCCTTGTCCTGGAGATTTTTTTCCTTATTCGTTTGCAGACAGATTTCACTTTCTCTACCCTAGGCCTAGAGATACTTAGTTCACTACAGATCAGATAGTGGTCTGTATCATCAAAAAATCCCCGGAAAACTCGTACATTCCTAACAGATTTCCTGAATTCAAAGTCGGTTAAGATATAGTCTATTATGGATCTGGTACCCCTAGCCTCCCATGTGTAGCGGTGAATAGCCTTATGCTTGAAGAATGTATTCGTAACTGCTAAGCCCATACTAGCACAGAAGTCCAGCAAACGCTTCCCATTCCCATTAGCTTCCATATCTTCCCCACATTTATCAATTACCCTTTCGTATCCTTCGGGGCTATTTCCAACTCTCGCATTGAAATCGCCCATTAGCACTATTCTATCCTTGCTGTTGACCCTGACCACGATGCCACTCAATGCTTCATAAAACTTGTCAACTTCGTCCTCAACAGCACCCTCACAGGGTGAATACACGGAGACAATTCTCTGCCAAATCTACCCACATCTTTCGCTCATTTACGTGCCTAACAGAAACTATGTTGCGTGCAATGGTATTCCTGATAAACAGCCCTACCCCAGACTCTGACCTTCCCTTTCTAACACCCGTCAAATACACTTTATAATCTCCTATCTCTTCCTTGTTTTCTCCCCTTACCCGAATATCACTTACTCCTAGTACATCCAAATGCATCCTCCTCGCTGACTCAGCCAGTAATTCTTTCTTCCATAAGCCCCATTAATATTGATAGCTCCCCATCGAATTCCATTTCGTTCGCCTAGTTGTTTCCAAGGAGTCCCTCGCCTGTCAAATGGGAGTGGGACTCCGTTACTCCCATAGGTCCGAGGCTTGCTTAAAATGTTCTGACTCGGTAAATTCATGAAGCAGGATGCTACCATACTTACACATAGTCCAAGTGAGGATCTCTCCTCTAACGGGTTATGGACCACCGGTGGATTGTATAGTCCTAGCCGCCTGAGCACAAGGAGGACCAAGATGCCCACTCCCATTCCATAGCAACTGGTATCCCGACTCTCAGGACCACTTACTAGGCCACTCCGCCGTTGCCCATGGTTCACGAACTAGGACGTGACTACAGTAACCCACACCATGAAGACGAAATTAAATGCCCGTGGTCTGCTATGCCGATACTTTCTGACTTGACACGTTTAATGTTATTTCAACTACACCATTACGCTCGTTGACTTCGTTAACGATACCGTACTTCATTCTACAATACCCATAAAAATCCCAGTGGGCACATGAGCAGCAACATATATGATATTTCATGTTATTTTCCGCGCCTTGACATGCTAGCGGCCCCGCGATGAGAGTTAAGTTAGCTTGGAGTCGCGAGGCCTCATGCGAAGCGACCGTGCGGCCCCGCAATGCGCATCGGGTTAACTTGGAGTCGCGAGGCTTCATGCGAACCGAGCCCGGTGTTCGGAGTCGATGGAGTCGACGCTCTCGATTCCAGGCTTCAGTCGCGCCCATCCCTATGGCTCGTTACTAGGCCGAGTACTCGGTAGGTGTAATGCCGGCTTTAAGGTTACGTAACGTCACAGCTGAGCACCGATTCAACTCGAATAAACAGGCTGTGGATTTTCATTTTCACTCCGTGTAGCGCTGCGGGTGCTTCAGTAAACCTTCCAGCCAGGCTACACTAGCAACACCACTGTGCTGTTGTTCCGACTCCGGACTGAGACGTCTGTTGTATTCGTATGTTACCTTATACATATATCACTGTTTAAAGTTGTTGCGCTATATTTTATATCGATATTTGTAATAAGAGAGAAGCAATAATGCCACGGAAATCCTCCCAAGCGTTGCAGTATTTTACTAGCAGTCCAGGTAGAATATCTGCTACTTGTAAAATTTGCATTCAAATCTATTGTACAGGCGGAGGAACGTCAAATTTATGGATGATGCGTGTTCAAAGGGGCCTAACATCTAGGTCATCGGCCCCTAATAGTAAGAAACGAGACGAAATGTAATGACAATTTAAAAGTCCAAAATCATCCACTGACCAGAATTCAAAACGTGATGACGAAGAATGAATGGGTGAATATGAATTTAAAACAATCAGTGGATCCGACCCGCAAAGCCCCACATTCCCAGAAACTATCGTAAAACAACAGTATTACTGAGCATGGGACTGCTTCTAAAGCACAATCCTGAATCGATAATGCTTGTTGTAAAAGGGGGTCCAAAATCCAGGTCATCGGCCCCTCTTTATGGTACTAATCGCTAGTAAAGTAGAACCATGGTATTTTGTCATGTTGCGGTACTAATCAAAAGTACGGTAGCGTAAAGTCGCGGTATTCCACATATTATGGAACTACTCACAGGTAATGTAATACGCGTATATAACGCAGACGTATGGTGTTTCTCACATTGCGGCGCCACTTGCAGGCAACGCAAACCTATGGTGTTCCTCACGTAAGTGTACTAATCACAGGGATTCATACTATCCAGTGGTGTTCCTCACATAAGTGTACTAATCACAGGGATTCGTACTATCCCGTGGTGTTCCTCACATAGTAGGTACTAATCATAGGCAACGCAGACCCACGGTGTCGCTCATATAGTAGCACTAATCACACGCAACGCCCAGACCCCGTGTGTTTCTCACATAATGGAACTAATTACAGGCAACGTAAGCCCGTGGTGTTCTGCATGTAGTGGGCACCGTAAATCCCACCCTGATTCACACTCTGCTGCTACTAATTACAAACCTATTGTGTACCAAACATAGTGGTACAACTCGCAAGTAATGGCGACCCATGGTGTTCCCCGCGTGATGCTACAAATTACAAGTAGCCTCATGGTTTTAATTCGATCATCCCTTGGTCGCCCCTTTTAGTCGCCTCTTATGACAGGCAGGGGATACCGTGGGCAAGTTTATGGAATCACATAAAACGGGCGCGTAAGGACATGATACAAGATACAGTTACACATCGTGAAAGTAATCCCATACCTAGGTACGGAAGAGACTATGCAGAAAAAAACTGGACAGGATTTTGGCTGCCTCTGTATGCTAAGACATACGTCACTGAGGGCTGTATAATATAGAGGATTCAAGAAGTTCGTCGGAGACTTAAATCCAGGTTACGACCATCCATCCCGCCGCACTCTTTCAAATGTAAGTAAACACAAATGACAATACGTAAAGAATTCAAAATTTGTTTCAGTTTTTACACATGCTGTTTATTTTCAGGCGTTAATTCCTCAACTGTACGAAGAGGTTATGACCAATGTGAAGGCAGAACTCAGCATAGCAAAACACGTTGCTCTCACTACTGACTGCTGGACGTCCAAGTGTCGGGATGCCTACATTACAGTTACAGGACATTTTGTGTCAAACAGGGAATTAAAATATGTTTGTCTGGAGTCAGCTCAATTGAAAAGATATCACACAGCAGATAATATTGCCAATCGTCTATCTGAAATCATACGTCGATGAGGGTTAACAGGAAAAATGCCGGCCATAACCACCTACAATGTAGGAAACATGGTTGCTGCGATATATATATATTTTTAAAAAGCTAAATCTGCGGCATGTGGCCTGTGTGGCGCATACATTACATTTGGTGTTAACGACGGGATCAGAAGTAGTCCTCCTCTTGACTCTTTGCTCCACGATTATCACATTTTTTAAAGCACAGCAACACGGCATATGAAAAACTTAAGACCTTGCAACGTTCGGCAGGCGTCCAAAAATTACGATTAATTCAAGTGTCCTACAAGATGGAACAGCAATTTCAATATGACAAGTAGACTGCTGGAAGTTAAGGGGCAACTTATTCTTGCTCAGTGTGAACTACTAAATGCACCTAAAGCCCTGAAAGCCCAGGAATGTCAAATCATGAAGGTCCTGTCAGCAACCCATCATGTAACTTCCTCCCAAATCATTCCGTTAGTTCACAGACTAACTATTTTTTCAGGTCTCGGAGAGGAAGCCGCACACTGAAGTGGCGCTCGTGGTCTAAAGATAAATTTTGGACGCCAAGAGGCTATTTCCTTATGAAAGCCGCTCGGTAACTAGGGGTGCTACACTCGTCGACCCACGCTACAAGAAAATAGCATTCCGAGTTTCCGGAAAAGCTGAAGCAGCTCGCCAACAGGTGGAGAACGACTTAAGAAGTGTCCTCAAAAATCGAGCGACAAAATCGCAAGAAGATGGTGCAAGTACTTGTACGCTGTCTTCAAATTTGGAAGGGGCTGCAGATGATCTCCTATGGTTCATGAAAGTGAAGGTGGCACAAGTGAAGCAATCACTGCTGCGATCATAATGACAATTTCTAGAAATACATCCGCTCCCAAGTACTGCGGATCCGGTTGACTATTGGTCCAGCAATAATTTTAATCTAAATTTAAGTGAAATTTCTCTTGCTTACTGCTACATCTGTGCCCGCAGAGGAGGTGTTTTCATGAGCTGGACAAATTATTTGAGACCGAAGGTCGTAGCTTTCTACAAAACGAGCTTAAACTCTCGGTATTTTTGAATAGAAATTGCTCCTTATAACACTTGTGCTGTGCAATACAGAGCACTAACGGTACTTCCCATACTGTCTGTGCACAACGTATTGTATCTGATTTTAATGCTTGCCACAAGATGGAAGAATTGCGTTCATTTGTATACTTTACTTATTTCCATTGCTGATGTTATCTTAACAGATTTGTCATTTAACTCTATACCACATAGTTATCAATGAAATGTTTGACATTATATGAGTTTAGGCAAACTTCCAAGAACTAGATTTCGTTCTTCAATTACCACATGCTTTATGGAATACGTTTATCCGTATGCATTAATATTTTATTTATTTATTTATTTATTTGTATGTTTATTTATTTATGTATATTTGATATGCCTCATATTAAGCACAGATTTGTAAGTACAATATTTGTTATGTTTTTAATTTATATTGCATTATAAAAAGTGCAAATAAACAATAATATAAAGTACAAAGTACAGAGTATAGTACCACTGATAATAATTGATAACCTTCTTTATAAATGTAAACTGTAGCTTAGGTCAATCTGAATTTACCGCTATAAAGTTGTACTCGGTTTAACCGAGTAATGACATCATAGTACTTGTTCCAAAGTGAACCGCTCCGTCCCCACCACTAGTGAACACGCAGCATGCTTTATACACCAGTGAGCAATTGAATTACAGATAGCTGCCGTAGTGGAGAAATGGCGTTGTGCTCGGCCCGGCAAATGTAACAGGAGGGCATGGCAAGTAACAGCGAGGACACCAGACCTCGTACGGTGTGCATGAGTAACAGCTGACTACAGGATGGGTAAGACGCGAGACCTCGGCGCATTTGATCGCGGCTAGATTGTCATCGCCGTGCGTATGGCCCACTCCATCTCTGAAGTGCAGGCGCTGGGCTTCCAAAACTCACCGTATCAAGAACATTCCGTGAATACGTGGATTCAGGCAAACCCACCACCGTCAAGGTCAATTGTCCTGGTGTACGACGCGTTCATCAATCATCAATCAATACTGATCTGCATTTAGGGCAGTCGCCCAGGTGGCAGATTCCCTATCTGTTGCTTTCCTATACAATGCAGTATCATCAAACTACCCATAGAAATGTACTTTTTTATATATGACTTGTCGGTAGCCGATGTATATAATCTTAACACATGCAGAAGATAGAAAGTAATATTATTAGTCAACTGATGGGTAGACAAAATTGTATTACCTAGCTCCATATTTATTTTACTCGTGGCACTAATAGAAGTAATGACGAAAACCTGCTAGTCTTTAGTGGTGAAAACAAGCAACTGCCATGGTTCCCGGGTAGTTGTGTGTAGTGCTCCTTTAATGATGGCTACGGTTTGATCCCCGCAATGAGGAATTAAATATTAGTATTACTATACAATAGGCCTATAGTTTGAGAAAATACTACTTGTAGTTCGGTGTAACAAGCACTTATCCTGGTCCCGGAGTACTCGTATTCAGGACTCTCCGTGATATGCCACTAATTCTGTGCCGCGGTTTGGTTAGTACTGGTAGATATCCGCTGTATTTTTAAAACATTCTATTTGCTACCATCGGTTTTGCTAATACGTTGTTATTACTACTGCTATCGTTATCTTCTTCTTTTTCTACCGATCTTACAAAACAACTGTAGGGTTGTGGGTGGGAAATGCATCACACATGTGGATTTTGCCTTGATTAATGGCCGGGCCCTTCCTGAAGCCAATCGCAGGCCTATATGGAGAGATGTAATCACTATTGAGTGTTTCTGTGGTGATTTCTAGTGTGGTGTGTTGTCTGAATATGAAGAAGGAAGTGTTGGGACAAACACAAGCACCCAGTCCCCAAGCCCGAACTATTAAAATACCCCACCAGATCGGGAATCGAACTCGGGACACTGAACCGAAGAGCAGTACGCTGACCATTCAGCCACGGAGTCGGACTATTATTGCTATCATTGTGATGTATGGGAAAACAGCTTGATGCTAGGCAGCACTTATAACCATGTCTTGTAAGAGATGAATAGCCAAAAAAGTTAGAATTCGAGAATATATCAATCATAATATCTGATACGGTTAAAATGAATGAGATTTACAGTAAATAATCGAGAGTGAACTTTCCTGTAACTTTTGTTATGTACAGGTTTTAGATAAAACAGATATTTTCGGGGATAATGTCAAAATTTGTGAAAAATAATACAATAGTGAAAATCTGTTATTTTTCCTTAGCCTACATGGTAAAATTGCACGAAACGTAAACGATAGGAAATTATATTCTAAACAACTTTCGTTATGTACAGGTTTTCGATACGGCGAATATTAACGAAGAAATTTAAAATTACTAACCCATTTTGTTGTTATTGTTTCCATTATAATGCAATGACAATGAGACAACTATTGTCCAATTTCATTTTAAAACTCTTTCTGGACCTGTTTCTGAATCCATAAGCATAACAGCCTGGCGTGACTTTGTTCAAAATTCAGAAATACGTAAATTCACACACATTTCAAAACTAATAATACTATATAATCTTCCGTTTTTAATAAAAACATGCGTTGATGACAGGGGTCTCTCGGATCGTAAGAGCGGACAGACTGAACAGTAGATCACTCGACAATTCAATGCGAGGGTACCTCTGTTCAACACTCGTCACAAAGCACAACGAATGGCGTGGATAAAAGAACATCACCATTCGACGTCGGAAACATGGGAAAAGGTCGCCTGAACAGATGATTCGAGTAACAGATGGTACACGCTGATGGCCCGGCTACGAGTGGGCCGTCAACGCTGAAGAAGCCTGCTGGCAGATCATATTCACCCCTATGTTCGCTTCTAGCAAACTGCCGGCGAGCTATACATACAGCAAGACAACGTTCCAGCCCATCGCTCCCGATTTGTGACTGGTTCGAAGAGTACTCCGAAGATGTGAAGATACTTGCCTGCCCCTCGAGAAGCCCCGATCTCAATCCCATTGAGCAAGTCTGGGATGCTGTCGACAGGGATGTGTGGCCAAGTATCTCTAATTTGCACATGGGTGCACAACTGCCGGGTGACAACTGCAATCAACTTGAATACTTTGCATTGCGCTAGAGCATTAATTGTAACATTTTAAAAATATAAATTTTCGTACTATAATTGAATGTAATTATCAACTGGCAATTTCCAATGAAATACAATTTAAAATAAATAAATAAATAAATAAATAAATAAATAAATAAATAAATAAATAAATAAATAAATAAATAAATAAATAAATAAATAAATAAATTACCCCAACAACTACAGAGGCATATATATCCCTTTTACCAGTTATATACATACAAGGTTCTATCTAAAGCGCTATTAAACAGAGATGAGCAACAAACAGATCATTTGATTGGGGAATACCAAGCAGGCTTCAGAAAAGGTAGATCGTGTTCTGAGCAAATTTGGAGTCTGAAGACGATATTAAGGACACGCCGCAGTATCACTACATTTGTCACCTTTGTGAACTTTAAAAAGGCGTATGATTCTATCGACAGACAAACTGGTGCGGACATCCTAGGAGAGCTAAATGTGGACAAGAAGACCACAGAATTAATCCGCCAGACTCTGACTGACCATCTCAAGTGAAGTTTCTAGGTGAACTAACAGAGCCTTTTGAAGTGCATACAGGATTTCGACAAGGAGATGGCCTCTCCCCGATCCTTTTTAACTTAGTGTTAAAGAAAGTCATTAGGGAATGGGGAAAAGAAATCGAAGGTATAAACATTGGTACTCTGGGACAAAAAATTAACGTGGAGTGCCTAGCTTTTGCTGATGATCTAGCTATCGTTACCAAGACTAGTGAAGAAACCAGGTATGCCATAGAGAAGTTACAGGAGATAGCATCAAAGACAGGCCTCCAAATGTCGTATGAAAAGACTCATACCATGACTAATGGACACCAGAATATCCTAAGATCCCCACTACAGACAAATTATGGAATAATCACACAGGTCCCTTCCTTCAAATATCTAGAGGAAATCATCGTACCATCCGTATTGAACAGGAAAGCTAATTTAGAACGAGCCACCAAACATGGAATCACTACAACGTCACGAAATGCAAAACTTTGGCATTACAAGACTGTTCTTCCGGAAGCTTTGTATGTCTCAGAAACCATATCTCTAGGAGGCCACTCTAAAATGGATTAAACTGAAAAAACAAGAACGAAAAATTCTTAGAAAAATATATGGCCCCGTTCATGTAAACGGTCTATGGATCAAAAGAAAAACTGTATATTTGTACAAAGCAATCGACAAGTTCACAGATACCGTACGCAGGAGACGATTGGAATTCTATGGCCATATCTGTAGAATGGTCGACACTAGAGAGCAAAATAAAAAAATGTTTGGTATAATTAATTCAAAAGAGGTCAAAATTAGTTGGTTAGAGGAAATAAATCAGGACTTAAAAATATGATCACAGAAGATACTATCAGGGATCGCAAGGCTTTTGGAATCTGGCTGCAAAGCACACGTTCGCGGAAGAGGCTAAAAGAACCACAGGGAAACAATGGACGAAGAACGCAAGGAAGAGCATAGCGAGTTCATGAAGAGATTTGGGAGGAGGAGGAGAAGGAGAAAGGAAAACCATCATCAAACTAGCAAGTTCCAACGCGCTCTGTAAACGGGAATAACGAAGAAATAAATGACTATAATAATAATAATAATAATAATAATAATAATAATAATAATAATAATAATAATAATAATAAACGGAAGAGCTCAGAAGATTCTACTCAGGTGGGGTTCACAGAGCTGCAAAACTGGTACTCTACTGACGCGGCCTTACCTACTACCATAAATAAATTTTAACTGTTTGACTTTAATATACTGTATCTACATATTTTAAAAAAACAAGATCATGTAAAATTTTACAAATTCCTGTTTTACAATTTTCTGTAAAAAGATCAGAAACCTAATCCCACATATAATCTTCTTTCTTACCATCCTTAGAATAGATGGTTACTCACTCCCAGAGCTTGCTGCTTTCGTGCCTGGATTTGAAGCCACGTGTTGCGGAACTCCAGAGCAGTCCTCAATTCGACGCTTCCTGCGAAGATCCGGCTCCGAACTCGCGCTGCATTATCCCCTCTCGTGCAGGATACGCCTAGTCCCCGCTGACATTTAGTGCCAGCCCAACTGGACGCACTTGGTAAAATTTATCAAGCTACTCCCCACGTAGCCCGATAGACTGACGATAGTTCGTGTGCGAGCGAATTGCGGCAGTCCACAGTCTGCGACTCACTTTACAACAATGGCATACAAATACACTCGCTCAAACTTTATACATTTTGGACTGGCAGCACATTATAATGACAACAGTCAGAGTACGGACTGATAGTCACCACAGAACAAGTGTTAAGCCGACAAGCCGTCCTCTGAACTCCAATAAGCAATCTTCACCAGACTTCCATTTCCTACATATTTACGTCCTCGCTATTCATATTTTCTATTTCACTCAAAATGAAATCTGTTCCGTTCCATCACTCCACATTTTCATCAAGAAGTGCTTGGATAAACCCAGCCTGCCAAGTTTTCTGTTCTGCATGCATCATAAATACACGTGACTCTGCTTACCTGGATATTCATGTCCATAGTTTTATCCAAGATTACAAACACAGGCTAAGTTAAAATGTTCCAGAACAGGCTGTCCGGTTCTTACTAATAAAACATATACAAGTTTAACAAATAAACGCTCAAAAATGCCTAACTTAATTATTATAACTTATAACTCATATGCACTTTAAAATATTAGAAATTAATTTTGACATAACAACATGATGGTCTCCATATTTACTTACGCAAGCTGTTACACATTAACAATACAAAACAACCATACCTTGTAACATGGTGCATGCTACACAACTGAGTTCAACAAAGATATACTCAGGTTGCAAGAGCAGGCTTGGGTCTGACGTGCAGATAATCTTAACGTTTTAAATCACTCCTGTCGTGTCCGACTCGTTGGCTGAACGGTCAGCGTACTGACCTTCGGTTTGGTTAATTCCAATGGCACGGGGGCTGGGTGTATGTGTTGTCTTCATCATCATTTCATCCTCATCATGACGCGCAGGTCGCCTACGGGAGTCAAATAAAAAGACCTGCACTTGGCGAACCCAACCCGTTCTGGGATATCACGGCATTTCATTTCACTCCTGTAGTAGAAAGCTACTCCACCTCCTAGTCTGTCAGTGCGATCGTGTTACAGCCCCAGCATTTGCATGGTGAAAAATGGGATACCACGGAAAACCATCTTCAGTGCCGTCGGCAGTGTGGTTCGAACCCACTATCGAGATTTACTGCTGAGGAATGTACATGTTTACGTAACAAATTTTCTGATTTGCCAATACAATGACCTTCGACAATAGCCAGGAATTCTTCACGGTGAGCTACGATGGATAGCGAATTTAAATAACAGTAGAAAGCTCTTGGGTGGTCCATCAGTTGTCCTATATGTATGGACAAATACTTTAATACACCAATACCTCACAGCTGTATCTCAACAACATTGAGCGGAGTGCGAACAGCGACGGTGGTGACATCCAGCGTGTAGGTGTTACAAGCCCAGGAACTGCACTCTTCTCTATGCTACAGTTCAGAGAAATTAATCTCCACTCATTGGAAATTTTTGTTAAAATAATTTAACAATCATAACTGTACCGGGTGGTACACCTCTACGCCGCACACTGAAGATGTCACTGTGTGAATTTCGACTTGTTTTTATTTTCTATTTATCAAGAAGTGTGGACATTCTCTCATAGATGTCTCTACTAAAAACTATGATCATGCACCCCGGTGCGGAGTGAAGGAACTTTATTTGAAGAAATTTTGTACTCAGAAGTTTTTGTCCTTACTAAATTTCGTTCTTTCATTTGTGGGCTGGCAATATTAATCTTTCCTTCCGCCAGTTTTGAAGTTAGCCAATCAATTATTTCTGTAATTAATTTTCAGCCAATCCCGTATGTCTTCTTCGATTTTGTGTGTAACTGTGTACTGTAGCCAATAAAAGCCTGTGGGTGTCTCTTAATTATTCATGATAGGTCTCGAACCTTCCCCGAGGGTATAAAACCTGCTGATTTTCTTGTCTCTCGGCCACTTGTTTAACATCTAACCCTGTGTATGGAAGTGTAGCAGGAGGCGGAAAGTGCCTCGTTCATCAGGCAGCAACTCTTCAGCAAAGTAATGGCCACTTAACATCTTTATTTCTTGCTAGCTCAGCAGTTTAACCCGCGGGGAAGGTCCGAAACCTTTACCATGTAACCTATCTCTATAAATATGTAAATTTCTTCCCGTTTATGTAAAACTTAAGTAAATTTGTAACTGTAAATCGGGGATAGAGTGTGCTTTACCCTCTCGAGCTCCCCTTCATTTTGATTTGAGGTGACTACGTTTTGGTAACTGAATTTCTTTTCTTCCGTAATGTTCATATTTCTTTCTTATAC
Source organism: Anabrus simplex (assembly GCF_040414725.1). Taxonomy (NCBI): domain Eukaryota; kingdom Metazoa; phylum Arthropoda; class Insecta; order Orthoptera; family Tettigoniidae; genus Anabrus; species Anabrus simplex. The sequence continues at coordinate 206,429,656 of NC_090270.1, read as the reverse complement.
GGGTCACCTCCATAGTTTGAGAATAGCCCCTGTTTCATCGGCCTAGTGCCTTTTAGGTTTTAAAAAGTTTCATGTATGAGTGCAAATTCACGCCTCCATTCCTTTTGTTTGTCGGGCCATTTACTTAACCTGTTCTTTTTCTGCTACGGCCCAGTAGGTTGGGTGCAAGATACTCCCGTTTAATTTTGTAAGTTGTGCTTTGATGGCAAGTAATTGTAAAATTTGATGTTGCCTTGAATAGGCTTGATTAACTGAGAGCCTGTTAGCTCTTTTCAAAATTAGATTGTTGAGTGCCTTTTGAAGGCTTGATATTGAGTTGGGAGCAAGTGCTCTAGGAATTAGGGGATTTCTGCCCTTTGAACAAATTTGTGCCTTGGTAAAGTTGGGCTAGTAGCTCAAGGATTGCAAAACTTGGGGCTTGTAGTCCAGATTGTTAAATTGTCTCTAAATTTTGGATTTTCTTGTTTAGGGTCAAAGCCTTGTCATTTTACCTAACATTTCATTGTTATAAAATTTGCTAAAGTTGAATTTAAAAAAAAGGAAATATAACCTTCAGTTTAAGTTTAAAATTTTTCTTTTCTTGGCATTTGTAGTTAGACCCATTCACCCCTGCACCTTCTTTCACCTCTGCTGTTCCACAGAAACCTCGGAACAATAACAATTAAGAATGAAATTTTAATACTGTATATGGAATATCTCCTTCATACACCTCCAAGTGACCATTATGCTAGCCGTGCCTTTCGCTAGGTCTTAAAAATTAAAAACCGAATTATTCTGAGGATCCACCCAGCCTCTCTGGCCTTTTCCCAGTTACTTGGTTACTTGGGACCGGCACTTTCAATAAACTTTGCTTAGTCTTCCGGCCGGATGCCTTTCCTGTCTTCAAACATATGTGGAAGTATGTTTTCACCTTTACTTTTTGCGGACGATGTTATTCTCTATGGAGTAATAAATAAGTTACAAGATTGTGAGCAACTGCAATGTGACCTCGAAAATGTTGTGAGATGGAAAAAGTCAGGTTGTTTCTGTTTTTGTGGAGGTTTGTCGTGTTGTGTGTGTATTAAAACGAACACGAAAACACAGCCTCCGAGCTACATGGATTAAAAGACCCGATTAAAATCCCCGCTCAGCCGGCCCGGTGAAATGAGTACTGCTAACACAATTCGTTTTACGTCGCACCGACACAGATAGGTCTTACGGCGATGATGGGATAGGAAAGGCCTAGGAGTGGGAAGGAAGCGGCCATGGCATTAATCAAGGTGCAGCCCCAGCATTTGCCTGGTGTGAAAATGGGAACCTACAGAAAACTATCTTCAGGGCTGCCGACAGTGGGGTTCGAACCCACTCTTCCCTGGATGCAAGCTCACAGCTGCGCGCCCCTAGTTGGGAGCGTGGGTTGGAGAGCACGGTTCACCAAGGTGAGTGTGACATTTCCACTTAATAGTGTTGAGCTCTTCACTTTCATCTTTCTTTATATGATCTGTCTTGATCAATTTTTGTTATCTTCCAACCCACCGGGGTTAGGTTTGCGAGGTCTAGGGAGTATTTCAATTCCACGCTCTTCGTGGTCCTTCCCTTTCTTTTGCCGATATTCTCCGCAGTGTCGTACCTTCTCCATTTTCTTTCTAATTAATGTTAAGAGGGAATGGTTCACCAGTTGTACTTCCTCTAACAGTGCAATCACCATGTTTTTAGAACAAAGAAAGTCACTTAGTGCAAGTTACAAGTGCATTACTTTCTATGTCTTCATGGTTCTGTATGAGTTGCGCCGAGTAAAATTTGCGCCGTGGAGATTCCCCGCCGGGAGTAGAAGTGGTTTGACAGCTGTCTTAAGGCTTGGTTTCTCAGAACCGACGCATGCGATGTGCGAGGCCCGCCTCGCACAAATCCAGACTACACGAGCTTATGCAAGTGTTGTCTCAAGCTGCGCGGTGCGCAGTGTGCGCAACATCGCAGCGTCACCGCGCACTGATTCATCCGGCCAGATTTGTGCGAGGCGACAGAAGTGCGAGGCGACATTGTTTCTGTTCTTGTTTTTACTGTTTTAAGCAACACGATGAGCTTTACGGACGAAGAACAGATTGAAGAAGTTCGAATGCACCCAGTGTTGTATAACTTACAACACAAGAGCTACAAAAACAACGTTGTGAAAGACAACTTATGGAAAATGATATCACTGAAGTTGGATAGAACAGCTAATAAATGTTGCTAGTTTTACGTATTATACGATGGTCTTGAGAAGGAAAGAGTTCGTAAAAATAGAAACTCCAAAAAACGGAGGTACCGGACGATTAATGTTAATTTACTGCCATTTGGAACCTCCGTTCTTGGGATTCTTTGCTTTTTCATTGATGTGGTAGCTGCCTCTATGGATTGGCAGTAGGGTGTCTATTATTAGACCTATTATTATTATTATTATTGATGTTACTTATAACAAATATAATGAGTTCAGTTTCAAAGGATTAAATAATTAACAGATTTAGAAATGACATATCAACCAATAAATCCATTACTTTAATATCAAATATGCCAATATATATAATTTTACAAAATTTGACTTCAGTATTGTTCATATAATAAAATCACGTGTTTTATTTTAATAACGGTGTTCATTCTGTTATTATGCTAATTGAGTCACAGAAAAAGTAAACTATAGGTAAACAAACACATGTTTGTCCGTTAGAAAAATCTTTCACTCCACCCTGTTAGCATATTCTCTTTGTCATACCGATTCTCTCTCCCTGCTACAAAAATATTTCTTGAAGCTGTCTCTTATCATAAAAGCATCATGTGTAGAATTACCTCCGTTGTCAGCTGCCAGAGGAATCATGTTTTCTTCTGTTAATTCCAAATTGACAATAAAGTGTTCATTTGGGCAAGGAATTCGCTCATTCCGGAGAAGGTTGTTGACGATACAGGCTGACATCACAAGATCATCAACAGTTTCCATTGATACTGCTATAGGGGTGAAGAAAACCCTCCAGTACTGACACATAATCCACTTCCTCTTCCAACATTAGCGCACAGGCTGCGAGACATGTGCTCGGCAACTGATCCGCTTCGCAGCTTGGGAAACCACGAGCCTCGCAGCGTCATTGGGACGAAAGTACGCAACGTCGGCCTCGCACCTCGCATGCGTCAGTTCTGAGAAACCAAGCCTTTAAGCATCTGCTACCTGCGCTGCACCGCAGGGGGGTATTTCCAAGTTCAAGGAATGTCTGAATATCTGTAGTACTGAGATTTTGAAATTAATATATAAAAATATTATTCACTCTATCTTTTTTTTCGCTAGTTGTTTTACGTCACACCGACACAGATAGGTCTTACGATGACGATGGGACAGGAAAGGGCTAGCCGTCCATGACGGAAGTCTTATTTTCTTTCATAATCTCTTTCCCCTGTTCAGTACAAAAATCATTATTCTTTCCTCATCATCCACATAGTCAGCCAAAAGAACAGAACTTCCATCAGACATTTTAAGAATGTTTTCGTCAAGGCATATATCATCCGAACGTTCTGGTTCCCTGAGGATTCCTTGCTCCTTCCTTCGTAGTGAATACAACGTCGCTTTCACGGTCTCATACTGTGGCATTGCTGTGACCCGCTCGTACCCTCTATTCTGGAGAAGTTCCAATTCTTCCTTGAATATCTGAAAAGGAGACGTTAATTTTCAAAATTCAACTTTCATTCAACTTTCACTAACATGTTATGTGCACAATACATTATAAGTAACTATTGGTTGTTTCGATCTACTATAATCTGATATAATATTAAAGACAGATTACGAAAATAGCATAATTGGAATACGTTAGAAATAATCAACATTTACGTACCTGAGGAATTGAAGTGCTGGCATCTTCTCTGGCTCTTTTTTTGGCTTTTGAGACTGCAACGCGCACATCCACGGCAGCTTCGTTCGGAACACACACATGTTCTTTTACTCCGATTACTTGATCTTTTAGGCTCACTACTGCCCCCTTCCAACATTTGGTTTTCTCGTGGATACATTGCCATACAATGGAATTGTCTTCATTTGTTCTTCATTTTTGGTAGCAAAAACCTTCCAAAACTAAGCTTGTTCTTCCCTTTGTAGTTTCGATGAACTCATCACTTGCGTTCTTCAAGTAAACAACGCACAACGAGATCCAGGTAAAAAATTACGAATAGTTTTATGCGTGCGTGACGAGGGTTTGTGACGAGGCTGGAAAACCCTGATAAGAGGTAAGTAGGGAGTGGACACTGTCACATTCTCAAACACGAAACTTCCCTGTGGAATTCCCAAACAAGACCTCTAGTTCCTAGAATGATTAATGACCACGGCGCAACTTTTACTCGGCGCAACGCATACGACACCGTCTTTATAACTAGTATTTTTCTTCCTGTCTTCCACATACGTCATTCGTTTCTTAAAAAAAAAAATTAATCATTACATTGAAATACTTATTAACGTAAGCATTAAAACAATCCTTACATATGCAAAGCTCATTTTGCTTGTCAACCATATGACTTCGAACAGTTTGCAATACCGTAGTGGCTGCAATTATAAACTGTACAAATAACGCCATCCATAATACTTGCATTAATAAACGGCAATTTAGTGAAACACGCTAATAATTATAAACACGCCAGTGCGCCAAGAATCATACAAGTTGCAATGTGATACTGAATTGTTCCTCACACCAGACCATGCAGGTAGAAGCACTATCGACTTTCTCGCTGAAAACCGCAAGCTGTCCGGTATTGGTGTATTAAGGTATTTCGTATAGATCTCGTTGCCGCGGCGTATGGGATGGATAACGGTTGGGTTGAGTGAAGCGATGAGGGGAGGTGAGAGGTACGCCGGTTGTCGACGGAAGAGATAGATTCGTTTACCAACAAAGGAAAACTAATGATAGGTAAAGAAATACGATGAATTTACCGGAGAACAGCACTAAATACACTCACTGACTTTCACATTACACACACATGTAAGCAACTGATTATGTACATAATCGAAACTAACAGTCTACGCGTTTCAGTCTAGTCGGCTAAGGAATTTAATGGTGCGATCGTGCATATTTGAGTCTCTGCCGTCTTTGAAAATACAATCTCCCGACCTGAGTCCAACAATATCTTGGTCCCCAGAAGTCCCTAGCACGATTTAATATAATTTTTTCTCACGCTTGCGAGGGACTCGGTGAGAAGCAGCTCGCTACCCTTCAGCGCACGCTTGGTGCGGCGCACACGATCTCCATCACGGTAGCGCAGGAATCTGATTATGATAAAGTAAATCTAGCGCTGAAGTACTGATTCGATTGCTTAAATGATAATGTATGCAATGCTGTTCCATAAAAAGAAAGTTATCAATTTAATTCAAATTAATCTAAATGTTTCTTGTACTCTCAGAATATAACATAACAACCCAGGGGCAACTGGAACTGCTCCAGAGATGAACTTGGCTTATTCGTTGACAAGAGACTCTACTGTAAGTGGAGAGGCTTATTAACGTAACGCAGCACAAGTACCGAGAGATACCTCCACTTTGAGCCACGATAATGCTTGCACCCTAATTACCGGGTGTATGTGAGGTTTACCGCCCCCACGCTTACTTCAGCCAGACAAGTCAACAGGTGGCCGCAATGCGACATAACGACCTCACTTGGCCACAGGCGAGAAATTCGAATCTGCTTAATTATAGCGACTTACAACGAATTAGAACTTCAAAATGGAAGCAGCTACCCGAGTAAGAAAGATATTGGAATTTTAGGAAGAATAAAGCACAGAAACGAAAGCCAGTACATTGCATATTACTAATCGGATTCAGTTATATGTACTTTTAAAAAAGCAGAATATGCCTTAAAAGAAAGTACTACAATGAAATAATATGCCTGCCTTCCAGAAGTGTAGTAAAGTTGAAGAAAAACGTATAGGTACAATTATTACTGAATATGAACGTTTAAGAATTAAAAGCTGTTTTCCGCTCTGTACTGTATTCTTACATGGATCTATTGCGACTACATCCCTATAATCAATATTGTTCCAACCCTTACTTATCGAGGCTTGTTGCTGGTGTCTAGAAACCAGAGAGACAGCCGAATCCAGTCGGCTTACGCATTCAATAGAGAGCAGGTCCCAGAACCGTGCTGGCACAGGACGTAATGAACACCTTCAAGACTGTATTGAGTTTCTACGCTTGCGTGTGGTCGGATAATTTAAGAATGACTCGAAACGAATTACGATGAAAGAGGGATTTTGAAGAGTATTAGTAAACAATACTAGTTTGTACAACCCGTTAATGTTATTAGGTGTTAGAACTGACAAGCCCAGTTGAGCACATCTGTTCCCATTTCCCTAAATTGATGCCTAGTTAAATAGGCACCGTGCATGAGGACACTGTGAAGAGCATGAAACACGTTTGACAAAACAGATATTCTGCCTTACTCAGTGAAATTATTGACAGCATTGTCTATAGTCACCTCAATGTTGCTGCCGAAAAAAGGCAGTCAAGGAGACAAGTATCAAATTGTTCAGGTAACGAGTAAAAATAATTTCTAGAATGGTATTACTTCCTACCATACGTAATTTGCAGAGGTGGCAGAGCTACTGTGGAAGTAGTATCCTGACTTTATTACGAGGAATTTCAATTAAACCTTTCAACCTCTAAACTGCACTTTGATATTAAATTCCGGCAGAGTAGTGTAGTCCTGTTAACAAAGCGAGGGGAAAAATGACAACAAACAAACATTCGTATAAATTAAGACTCGTATTGTCCTAAGAAAGTATCCAACTGATAAACTTGGAATTATTATATTCGTCAAGGCAGTTATGTTACAGAAAATCAAATCAACCACTATCAGTAAACGAGTACGCTGTAGAGAAGATCGCGGCCTCATGTGGACACGAGTGTTGCAACACTTTCCATATCACTGTGTTTCAAACCCCATAGAACTGATCTGGGCTCAACTGAAGTCGTATGCTTCGGGTGCTAATGTGTGTCAATTTTTAAAACAATCGGTCCCGAGAGCTGGTCTGCTTGTGTTCGACGCACAGTTAAGATAAATTTGTGATTCACCTAGCAGACAACGACGAGGTCAATGAATAAAGGTAACGTAAACATGGAATTTTTATTTTTTTTAAATAGATAAGTTTGTTGGCAATTTTGTGTTCCAAATACAAATTTACATTATTATTATTATTATTATTATTATGTCCGGCTAAATGGTTAGCGTGCTGGCCTTTAGTCTAATCTGCAATAGTTAAAAGGGATGTAAAACCCATATCATCAACACAGTCCCTAGCTCGTGATTTTACTTTTACTTTCTTCACAGAAAACGAGAGACTGATACTATCAGCATAAAAGTAATATTTTAATATGCCTACTTTGTTATGGATTTAAGTTTAGTACGTTGAGAGAGCTGTTATTTGTATGGCGATCACTGACGGCTATTTGAAATTTCTTTGTCAAGTTTATTCGACAATTCTTTCTTTCTTTCTTTCTTTCTTTCTTTCTTTCTTTCTTTCTTTCTTTCTTCCTTCCTTCCTTCCTTTCCTTCTTCTAACATCTGCGAACACTGCACGGGTTATGCACCAAACAAAATATTCTGCGATATTGGTTTATACTATGGTTCAAGATCACGTTTTCATATTCATATTTTATGTTAAGAACAAATTAAATGCTAAGATGTTCAAATAAATGACAAAAAATATGACAATTATGCTCTTGACCGTGCTAGCTTCCCTTCGAACGACGCGCGCTTCTTGTGTCCAGAGGAAATATGCCGAGAGGCAACCCTCATTTTCATTAGCGCGGACCGGGTGGGGATCCGTCGGTCGTCTCCACCTTACTTTCACCAAATAAATAAATAAATAAATAAATAAATAAATAAATAAATAAATAAATAAATAAATAAATAAATAAATAAATAAATAAATAAATAAATAAATAAATAAATAAATAAATAAATAAATAAATAAATAAATAAATAAATAAATAAATAAATAAATAAATAAATAAATAAATAAATAAATAAATAAATAAATAAATAAATAAATAAATAAATAAATAAATAAATAAATAAATAAATAAATAAATAAATAAATAAATAAATAAATAAATAAATAAATAAATAAATAAATAAATAAATAAATAAATAAATAAATAAATAAATAAATAAATAAATAAATAAATAAATAAATAAATAAATAAATAAATAAATAAATAAATAAATAAATAAATAAATAAATAAATAAATAAATAAATAAATAAATAAATAAATAAATAAATAAATAAATAAATAAATAAATAAATAAATAAATAAATAAATAAATAAATAAATAAATAAATAAATAAATAAATAAATAAATAAATAAATAAATAAATAAATAAATAAATAAATAAATAAATAAATAAATAAATAAATAAATAAATAAATAAATAAATAAATAAATAAATAAATAAATAAATAAATAAATAAATAAATAAATAAATAAATAAATAAATAAATAAATAAATAAATAAATAAATAAATAAATAAATAAATAAATAAATAAATAAATAAATAAATAAATAAATAAATAAATAAATAAATAAATAAATAAATAAATAAATAAATAAATAAATAAATAAATAAATAAATAAATAAATAAATAAATAAATAAATAAATAAATAAATAAATAAATAAATAAATAAATAAATAAATAAATAAATAAATAAATAAATAAATAAATAAATAAATAAATAAATAAATAAATAAATAAATAAATAAATAAATAAATAAATAAATAAATAAATAAATAAATAAATAAATAAATAAATAAATAAATAAATAAATAAATAAATAAATAAATAAATAAATAAATAAATAAATAAATAAATAAATAAATAAATAAATAAATAAATAAATAAATAAATAAATAAATAAATAAATAAATAAATAAATAAATAAATAAATAAATAAATAAATAAATAAATAAATAAATAAATAAATAAATAAATAAATAAATAAATAAATAAATAAATAAATAAATAAATAAATAAATAAATAAATAAATAAATAAATAAATAAATAAATAAATAAATAAATAAATAAATAAATAAATAAATAAATAAATAAATAAATAAATAAATAAATAAATAAATAAATAAATAAATAAATAAATAAATAAATAAATAAATAAATAAATAAATAAATAAATAAATAAATAAATAAATAAATAAATAAATAAATAAATAAATAAATAAATAAATAAATAAATAAATAAATAAATAAATAAATAAATAAATAAATAAATAAATAAATAAATAAATAAATAAATAAATAAATAAATAAATAAATAAATAAATAAATAAATAAATAAATAAATAAATAAATAAATAAATAAATAAATAAATAAATAGTGGACCCGTGCTGCTCCGCAGCATTCATTGATATGCCTTGATATGCCAGTCGCAGTCATACTGTTTTGTCTGCCATTTTCAATAGTTTTATGAACATTTAATACCGGTACACAGTAACTGATTCATTCGTGTTTGTGTTTGTCCCACCATTGTCCCGTTTCTCTACGGGGTCGGGTATGAGGTGAGATGAATCTGTCGTGGCGGGTTTTTATGACTGTATGTCAACCTCATCAGAGAAGTTAATGAGATGAAATGAATGACGTGATGTATGATAGTAGGGAGAGGGTAAAAACCGGTGCCGGCACATAGCCTTCTACTGTCGGATAGTACCAAGGGGTCTGCTCAAGGCTTAACGTCTCCATCCGACGGACGAATCACCATCAACAGCGCCATATGCCCTCACTCCATATGAGCATTGCAGAGAGGTTTAGAATTTAATCCAGGTTTTTGGCACGCACTCTAGTGATTAGAAATTGTATACTACCACCTCCCTTACCCTGCCGGCTAACATTCCGATGGTGATTTTTTTTTCGATCAACGGTACTCGAACCGGCTAACCTCGATGTTTAAACTTCAACGCCGCAACGATCACAGCCACCAGGCGGGCATAATGATTCATTCGTAATTTAGTTTATAACACTTCTTTCCATACAATATTTTCTGTGCTTCGACCATTCGGCTGTATCTGGATCTTAATATTTTCAAACGATCTTCCCCGAGATAGTGCGCAACATACAATTGACCATGGCTGTGCGCAACATACAATTGACCATGGCTGACGACTATCCAGTTTTTCAACCGTTTGTCCCGGCGTTTTATTAATGGTCGACTTTATATTTTCCCGTCTGTACGTACATAGACTGCTGTCATTTCTTGATGGATACAGTACTTTTGCATACATCTCCTGGCACAGGCCAGACTAAAGTCCCAGTCAACACCCATGGCTGTGACAATATGGAAGCTGCTGGGGTATGGGTAGTGCTGAGTACTGACATTCAGAGCATGACGAGTGCATCTGAGTGTTATGAAAGGTGTTACTCATAGGGTCAGTCGTGCAGCAATAGTACTTTCTGACCCAGTGGGGAAAGCAATGGCAAACTACCTCACTCCTCATCTTGCCTAGTACGCCTCATTTTGGTGCTACCATTGGTTTTTGGGGTTTCCTTATAACCACATAACCCTTGATGGTGCTATCTGAGGATCCAACCAGCCTCTGGGCTGATGACCTAACAGACAGACACGTACATAGACTGTTTTCTCGTAGCAGCATGTACGTTATTTGGAACGTTCTGCCATCTGTTGAATATATTCAGATGCTGAGTAAGGTCAGAGAATCAGAGAGTATCTAGCAGAGAATAGTATTCTTCCATCATCAGAGAAAGTGTTATTAATGAAGGACGTGTTAGTCGCTTAGCAACCTGCGAACTACAATGTATTGCGGGTTACGGTAAGCCTTCGCCTGCAATTATTGGAGTGTTCATTATGATTTGGTCTTGAAAATACATACATTTCCGTTGAATTTTCAAGAAATGCAAGATTTTTCCTGTTTGCTATTGAGACGATTTTGAAGATTTTGGTACAAACTGCACCATTTAACTCCCTCTGGTTTAAGAGCTTGAGTTTTGTGAAACATAACGGTCGGTCTACATAAATGTCGAATGGTCGTGTCAAGGAGCGTACAGAATTTCGTGTATCTATCTGTTTTATGAGTGTGTGAATCAGTAAAATTATTTATGGAAATTTAACAAAATTGACCAAAACCGGGGAAAGGAAGCTCAATCTAAGGTACTAAGTTAACAGACTTCGAACCTGGAATGATCATCGGTGCACAGCGCATGGGTCATAGCACTGCGGAGATTACACATGAATTCGGGATACCAAGGTCAAGAGTGTCGATGGTGGATCTTCAATATTGCAGAGAGAATGTTACCACCTGTGTAAACCGCCCCACGGGAAGACCAGACGAGTTTAAAAAATGGACATCCCGTCGCCTCCGCAGAACCATACTGGGCACACGACGGGCTATTGAGAGTCAGATCACTGCCCAGTAGAATGTTGGGAGTCAGGAATCCATTTCTACCAGGACTGTAAGGAGGCAACTGCACCGCATAGGTTTCACCAGCCGATGACCAACTCGTGCCCCTTTGCTAACACCTTGACACAGAGCTCAACGACGTGCATGGGCCCGCGAATATCGGCAATGGACCATGGAACAGTGGCGGCGTGTAGTACTGTCCGATGAATACCGGTCCCAGTTGTATCGAGTTGATGGCCACGTGAGTGTGTCGTATGCACCACGATGCTATGGATCCTGCGTGTCAACAAGACCGTGTCCATGCGGAAGTTGGCTCAGTTCTGGTCTGGGCGGCGTTCTCATGGTCAAAATTAGGCCCCATTGTACGGTTGCACGGAGCGCTGACAAGTGCACGTTATGTGGGCTTTATTTAAGACCATCTGCATCCCTTTCTCGCCCTAGAGTACCCCGATGGAGATGCCATGTTTGAAAAGGACAATGCGGCATGTCACCGCTCTGTGGTGGCACGCAGGTGGTTGGAGGAGCACTCCAGTGAAGTTAACGACTACGAATTGGCCCTCCAGATCCCCTGATCTTAATCCAATCGAGCATTTATGGAATGCTGTCGATGCTGATGTACGCTCCATGAACCCTGCATCAATTTCACAAAACCAATTGTGGGTAGCAGTGCAAAGATGCGTGGGTCCAGTACCCTCCAGAACTTTTCCAACACCTTATAGAGTCGATGTCTCGCCATATTGTTCCCTTTTTGAGGGCTCGTGGAGGAGCAACTCGTTATGAACTTCACATTCAGTGTCTTCCCGTGACTTTTGGCAATTCAGTGTATATAATTTACCAATCTATCTCGTTACTGTATGTATTTATCCATTATTGTTTTAATTACAAAAATATTATCTAGTTCTCATTCCATTCATGTATCCTAACTAGTACACCGAGAGTACATAGTTAAAGATATACAATCTTGGGAATTTCCTACCATCAGAAAAGATTGTTAAATATTGTAATTATTATTTCAAATATCTGACTGTTGTTACTTAGCTCTTTCCAATATTCTGAGTGTTGTAACCTAGTTCTTTCCAAAATTCGTAAGTCGTTCCACTAATAGCAACTTACCCCACTTTCCTTTTTTTTTTTTTTCAATGTCTCTGATACTTCATCCACAGTTCTGTACTGTCTAGTTTGAGCAGTGTGTTCTCCATATGTCAAAGTATACCAGTCTCATTTTTATTCACTTTACACTAATCATTACCTCTAGCAGTCTCTTAAAATACTCTATCCACTCATCCTTACTTAAGTTAGCTTGGTTACTACTTTTGTTTCTTTACAACTGCTGTTTATTCTGTTCCATAGTTATTTTTGTTTTCTTTACAATTTCCATTTAATAATTGTACCTCCTTGGCCTCCCAATTCATTCTATTTTCACTCATCCAATTTTTGCACTCTTTCTTTTTCTACAGAATTCTATCCATAACTCCCAGGATCCCTCATTTCTGTACAATTTTAGTGTCCTTATCGCTTCAGTTATATTTTTCATACACTCGTCACTATGCCATAAGCTTTGCTTATTATCCTTTCTCTTTCTTACGACCATTTTACTGGCAGCTATTACTATTACTGTCTCGCTGAAAAACGTAAGGTGCCCGGTACTGTCATAATAAAGTATTTGATGAAACCATGCTTAGGGCAGAGAGAGTGCACGCGCGCGCGCGCGCGTGTGTGTGTCGGTTGCCACCAGCGTGATAAAGTAGTCTCATAATGAACTAGTGATGGGTCGAACTAGCTCTTTTGAGGGAGTTAGCTCATTCGTTCCCGCTCCTAACTCAGTGGCGTTCAAAAGAGTCTGTTCGTTATTTTAGAGCTGGAAGTGGGAAGGTTGGAGCGAGCCGGGAAAGTCAGGCTGCTCACCGTCTCCAGGTTAGTTCGTTCGTTCATCTGGTTTTTCGAGCTCCAGAGAAGACGGATTCTTCTTGGCTTCCATTCATACAGTATATGCGCTGCTGGCAACATTGGTAACTAATTAAATGATACAGTTTTATATACAATAACGAAGAAACGTATATACAATAACGTATGCCATCTAATATTGCCATGTCTAGTTCCATTCTCTTCTCCCTTAAAATTATGTCGTTCAAGACTGAGTACAACGAACGAGACATGCGATATATGGGCATTCCTTCCTTAGATGAAGCCAGAAATGTGTAGATGTATGTGGAAGACATTTTCAACATATTCAGTGTCAAGGTGAGAAATTATTTTACTTTGATTATGCGCTATTATATGTGCTTACTATTTACTCATACATGCGATTCATACGGGCGCTCTCCCGGTCCTAAGCTCAGCGAGTTGCCATGTGCTCGTCTGACGTTCAGCTCCCTCATCTACCCGCTGCGCTCCGCCGGCCGACTGGCCGATCCCACTTTCAGTAAAAGACCCTGGACTATTGCACGAGTTATATACATTTTAAAGAGTTATTGTACGTTTTCTTTAATTTCGATTTAAAACTATATCATCTTACCCACTGAAACATCATAGAGTAATGTTGGCAATTGGCATTATAATGTATTGATTCATAACTGTAACCGCATTAAAGAAATAGCTGAGGAATGGTCAGGGAATTTCTTAACGATTTCAGAGAGAAAAAATTTACGTTGTTTTCTACTTATAGGCAGTGTATTCGGTGCTGTGGATGGTGACTTGTTCGAGCATAGTTCTGGAAAGTTAACCTCAACCTGACGTCGTTTATTTGTCCTTAATCTACTGTATTTATAACACATCCTTCACACGTAGATTATAAGTACAGATACTTACTTCGTACACGTCACGTTATGCGAGAACGGGACGTACATGTGCATAGATTTAGGGGCAAATATCAAAAGGTAATATAAATAAAACAGGGATTGCATAGTTTGGAATTTTAGTTATTTATTAGTTATTAGGTTATTACCATCAAGAACTGCTAAGAATATGAAGATATGGTTTATTTTAACTGGCAAAGTTAGGGACACGTGTCCCTGTCTTACACTTAACCAGTGAAATACATAAAAATATATAAAATACTGAATAAAAGAAGAGTCTGAAGCAAATTACTATGGTACTATGCTATCCTGCTGTACATAAAAATATCTATTATAATACCAATATAAATTAACATTTTGCTTCCTAAGTACAATAATATAATACCTATGAAGAAATAATAATAATAATAATAATAATAATAATAATAATAATAATAATAATAATAATAATAATTGTACCGGGCGGTACACCTCCGCTCCGCTAATTCAAACATTGCGCCCGTTGAAACTCCTCTACTGGAGGAAGCCTGAACTTTAACTACCGTGTTAATTCTCAAGTTTCTCAGAAGATGTCCCTACTTGTAAATTTTGAAGTGTTCTGAACTGGGTCGTTTTCGATGTATTTTTGTTTTCCCTGTAGTAAGAAGTGTGAACATTCTCTTCTAGATGGCACTACTGAAGGACTACAATTGTGCTCCCTAGTGCGAACTGAAAGAACTGGTTTTTTGGAGAAATTTTGTGTTCATAAGTTTGTTCTTTGTTAAATTTCTTTCAGTCATTGTTTAGGTTGGCTGTATAACCCTTCTCTTTCCACCAGTTTTGAATTCGACCAATGAGTAATTTTTGTAATTAATTTTCCACCAATCCTGGTTTTCTTCTTCAGTCTTGACATGTAATCTTTTGGTCGTCCAATAAAATGCTTGTGGGCGGGTGTTATCATTCATGAAAGGTCTCGAATGTTCCGCGAGGGTATATAAACAGCAGATTTTCGGGTCTCTGCGCCACTTCAGTAACATCTATCATAGTGTAAATTATGTAGCAGGGGGCGGGAAGCGCCTCTTTCGTCGGGCAGCGGTTCTTCAATAAGGTAATGCCCTTTTAATAACTTCTTTTCTTGCTAGCTCAGCAGTTTAACTCTCGGGGCAGGTTCGATACCTTTTACCATGTAACTTTCCTCTAAAATGTAAAAGACTCTTGGTATAAATTTTGTCTCTTTCAACTACAAATTGGGATAGAGAGTGCCTACCCTCTCGAGCTCCCATTCATTTCGTTTGGAGGTGACTACGTTTTCATAACAGTTTCCCCTTCTACTCGTAATGTCATAAAGTTTTCTATCGTGTCACCTCCGTAGAATGGGATTAGCCCTTGCATAAGCGGCCTAGGGCCAAATTAGGTTTTAATAAAGTGTATTAGGAGTGCAAGTACGCCTCCACTCAAATTGGTATTTTGGGGCCATGTCATTGACCTGTTTCTTTACTTAATAGGCCTCAGTAGGTTGGGTACTTTTACCCCTGTATTATTGTTCTTGGAGGACAGCTTGAATGTGGAGTTTGGTGTGGCCTTTGATGGGCTCGAACTTTGAGGGCGAGTTGCTCTTTCTTAAAATTTGGTTTCTGTGTGCCTCGAGGAGGCTTCACCGTGTAATGGGGAGCAAGTGCTCCTAGGCATGATTGGGGTTCTCTGCCCCTTTGTGGAATCTTGTATATAAGTAATGTTGGGCTAATTGCTCAAGAATTGTGTCTCTGGCTCTCGGAGCCCAAATCCTGTAACTCTGTAATTGTACATTAACCTTGTTAAATTTTAAATTAACTTTAATTTCGTTGATTGAGACCTATTCATCCCAGCACCTTCTTTCACCTCTAACTACCTCGGATAACTCCGTAACAACAATAATAATAATAATAATAATAATATAGATAAACCTACTAATATTTACAATTAATTTGGCCAATTCCAGAAATATATCACATTGACGAATGTTACAGTTTTCGTGTGTTTACTGTGGGTGAAAAACATTACAAAATGGGGATCGGGATAAGGATAACTATGCAGAAAACCACAGCTGAGTACTCTCTAACACTATTTATGGATGATATAATAATAAGAAGAAGAAGAAGAAGACGAAAGACCCTGAGGAGAATAAAGCGAAGGGGAAGAATAAGACTAAGAATAAGAAGAAGACTGTCGCACTACGAGCTCGTTTCATAGAGATATTTTGAGCACCTATTTTTGATTCTTCCGTGGTTTGATATCCCTCTGAGCTCCTGCGGAAGGAAGTTCCATTCACCGATGGCCACAACAGTGAAGGAATTGTTGTAGGTTGAGGATTTATGCTTGGGAATAGCGAGCAATGTCGAGCTCAGCGCTCTGAAATCGTTCATACAGATAAGTTGGCGATTGTAATGTAACGATTCGGTGCAATGAAGTCAGCGTATGCAGCTTGCGTCTGTCTTCAAGACGTAGCCATCTGAGGTCGACGTAAGACTGGTTAACATGATCTGAAAATTTCAGATTACATATAAATCTAACACAGGCATTCTGTGCACGTTGTAGTTTCTCTCGAAGCTCGGTTTTTGCGTCTTTGTAAACTACGTCACAATAATCGAATATTGGAAGAACGAGGGTTTCTACTAGTTTCTTCTTTAAACTGAACGGAAAAGTAAATTTGAAATTGTTTAACGTGTGCAACATGGCAAAAACTCGTCTACTCACAGACATTGTTTGATCCGTCTACGAGAGGTGCTGGTCAATGGTTACTCCGAGATTTTGTACGCCCTTGCAAAATGGCAAAGCTTGATTTTGAAGTCGTACGTCAGGGATGGACAAGCGGTAATTACTGGAAATAAGTATTGGGTGGGCAATTACTATGGTTTGGGATTTTTTGGGGGTTTAAAATAAGTCCATACTGGGAAGATCATTTACTCATGGCCTCTAGATTCACGTTAATTTGCTCGATTGCTGTCGAAACGTCTGTTAGTTTTGCATGGATGTACAATTGTAACGTCGTCAGTATAGATGTTTGCAATGTGTCAGCTGTTTAGCTAGGTCGTTGCCATAGACAAAAAATAGCAAAGGAGCAAGGGTTGACCCTTGTGGGACACCTCTTTTTACATATTGCCACGAAGAAAATGCACCTTGATTGATGACACGTTGTTGACGTTCGTGTAAATAAGCTTCCAACCATCTCAGAGTACTGTAGGAGAACCCTAGGTGATAAAGTTTGGATAGGAGCAGCTCATGGTTTACAGAGTCAAATGCTTTGCTGAAGTCCAACAATACTAGAATATATTGTCAGTTCTTGCCCATCAATAGCCTGTCTTATATCGTCAGTCACGCTTAGTAAAGCAGTACATGTACTGTGATTGCGTCAGAAACCTGACTGGTGTGGGTCTAGTATGTTCTGGTCCTTGAGATAGTTGGAGATTTGATTATGCACAATATGTTCGAGTCCCTTGGCTACTATTGACAGTATATTTATAGGTCTGTAGTCACTGTTTAGTCTAGGAGAATTTGTCTTCGGCAAAGGATGTACCAGGGCTTTTTCCAGACAGTTGGAAGTACACTATTTTGAAGCGAGAACTTGTATATGAATGTCAATGCTGGAATAACAGCGTCGATAATTTTCTTTGGCATTATAATACATATATTGTCCACCCCGTGGATTTAGTTTTAATTCACATGATAGCCGCTTTCACTTGCAGGGGTGAGACATAACTAAAATAAAATTTGTCTCTGCTTACGGATGGTGTGTTATAATTTGCACACAAAAGATTTCCTGTTGCTTCTTCGTTTAATTGTACATGGGAGGATACGAAGCGATTATTCCATTCATCAAGAGAAACTTCCAAATCGTCTTCCTTGTCCGGTTTATTTAGTCCAAAATGGCGGACTGACTTCCATAAAGTACCGAGTCTTACGTCAGGTTTTATAAAGTCATGGGCGTACCGTAGTCGAGCGTTTCTTACTGTCTGAGTCGTTTTATTACGTAGTCGTTTGTATAGATACAGTTTTCCTCTGTCGGATCTGTCCTATGAGCTGCATCCCGCTTAGCCACCATTGCTCTAATACAGAGCCTCTCAAACGCCCAAAATCTCACGCGTGCAGACAACAGCGCAGAGTTCCTGTGCACAGTGCATCGGTCCCGCTCGGCTCGGCTCGGACCAACGCTTCGTCTCTGGGCTACTCGGCCAAACTCGGCTCGGATTTGGAGCGCTACGGAGCAAGCGAGGAAGAGAAAGACAGGGGGAGCGAGCGAGACAGGCATGGGGAAAGAGAGAGACAGCGCTATTGCTCCAAATCGAGGAGTGGGGGTCTGCACTCTGGTGAACCAAGCGAAGTCGTCTTTTACACCGTGCGCAGTGCATGCACCAGGCGCATGCACCCTGAGATGCCCTGCTCTAATATAATGATTTAGCCGCGGGGAGTGTCTTTTACAGACGCGTGCTATTCGTAGAGAGGCGTGTTTGTCAAAAATATGTAGTATCATGTTATTGAAAGTGGTGACCATGTCGTCAATATTAGTTTTATGAGTTAACTCCTGCCACGGCAACGAAAAAGCGTTCGATGTTAGGCCCCTTAAAACAACAATCATCATCATCATCAAGCGAAAAAGCATCTTCTAATAATTTTTCGTTGTCAATGCGGCTATAGTCTCGGTAAGTCACGTACTAAGGTTTATGTTTGGGGTATTGCAGTGAGTAAGTCATAAAGATAATGTCATGGGTTGACAGTCCGGGAGATGTCTGGCCGTGATGTAATACTCTCTCAGGGTTGTTCGTTACTATTAGGTCCAGTACTGTGTGTGACGTTTTAGTATGGTGAGTGGGAGAATCGCCAATCTTCATGCCTGAAACGTATTCGATAGATGGGTAGCTTCGGAAGAATCTGGATCTAGAAGGTTTGTATTGAAGTCTCCCATCATTATAAAATATTCGTACATAGGTAACAGTCTGTTAAGATGAATCTCTAAGTCATTCAGACGGCGAGCTTTAGGCGGTTTGTATACAACACCTTCCAAGCACTTCACAGTAGCAACCTGTATCTCTATGAACATGTACTCAGGTTTACGCTCATACTGTTGAGGCGACTGACAGATTTGAGGTTTCAAGCGCGAAGAGACAAAAGCACATACCCCACCGCACCCTTTGCCACGTCTGTCATTTCTCAGAAGGCAGTAGCCAGGTAATTCCAGATTCTCATCCTGATGTTTTACTTTCAACCAACTTTCACTGCATAAGACAGTATCAAAGGATAGTGGAATGAGAATCGCCTTTAGTTCATCTATACGAGTTTGAGAAACTAAACTCTGGGCATTAAGGTGACATACAGACATGGACAAAAGTATTCATATCCCTACCCATCCAATGCACAATGTTTTATTGCTGGACCAATATAGAGTACAGGTCAAAATTACAAACCCAAACGTAAACCTTGTACATCAGTGGTTATTACAAAGCACAAAATAAACTGGAAGTAAATAACAGTACATAACAAAGCAACAAATTCGTACTCCATGACACTACTTGTCTGGACATAAGTATTCATACCTCACGTGTTAAAATGGGGTTTGAACGAGTAAACAGAAACATATGTTGT
The DNA here is from genome assembly GCF_040414725.1 of Anabrus simplex. Classification (NCBI taxonomy): domain Eukaryota; kingdom Metazoa; phylum Arthropoda; class Insecta; order Orthoptera; family Tettigoniidae; genus Anabrus; species Anabrus simplex. Next base: position 206,409,854 of record NC_090270.1, on the reverse strand, counting down.
TCCGTGGCGTTAGTTGTGTAGTAGATGTAGACAGAGACGGACTGATCAGCTGGTCAGACACGGTACTAGTCCAATAGCGAGGAAAACTAGGGAAACGTCTGTTGAAGAGAGATGACTTATTCCACTCCTTCATCACCAAGGAAAATAGTATTCCGAGATAGGAAACAACATTGAAAGAAGTAAACCAACTGTGCAAAGCATCATACGAAGGTTAAAAGGACAGGATGTTCTTATAAGCAAGAAAAGAAGTGGACGTCCGAAGAAACTGTCCCCACGAGAAGAAAGGTTCATAGTAACCACAATTAAAAAACCACCACACACTACATCTTCGGCAATAGCATCGCAGCTGGCAGAATATTTCCATCATGCAGTGTCACACAAAACAGTAAGGAGGCTCCTACATAGTGCTGGGTATCGATCTAGGTTCCCAAGAAAGAAACCGCACATAACAAAGTCGAATCAATGGAAAAGACTACAATTTGAAAAATAGTATGTGGCGAAAGGTAATGCGTTTCGGTCGAGAGATGTTTACAGATGAGAGTAAATTTAATATTTTCCGAAGTGATGGATGCATTTTAGTGTGGAGACGCCGTAACACAGAGCTCGATAAGCAGAACATCGTTATCACTGTGAAGCACGGCGGGGGTGGGGTTATGGTGTGGGGCTCAATGACCGCTTCAGGTGTTAGGGAGTTGGTATTTATCGAGAGGACTATGGACAGATTTCAATATTTGAATATCCTGAAAGAAAACTTTTCAAAAGCGCCGAAAAGCTTGGGATTGTTAATTGTTTTTACTTCCAACACGACAATGACCCCAAACATACAGTAGAAATTGTTCGTTTGTGGGTATTCTACAACACACTGCACACATTAGAAACACTACGTCTTTCGCTGAATACCAACCCCATCGAACATCTATGGAGTGAATTAGAGTCCAGACTAAGAAAACACCACATAACAAGTAAAGCACACTTGAAACAGTTACTACAACAAGAATGGGGAACATTTCATCTGAACTAACATGGAAACAGGTGTTCTCAATACCCAGCAGGTTAAAAGAAATAATATACATGAAACGCGCTACTGATCGAGTAGGTAATATCCGTTTCTTCATTGAGTTGTGAACTCTTCTGGGATACGGTATGAATACTTATGTCCAGACAAGTAGTGTCCTGGAGTACGAATTTGTTGCTTTGTTATGTACTGTTATTTACTTCCACTTTATTTTATGCTCCTTAGTGCACACTGCTATACACGGTATACGTTTGGGTTTGTAATTTTGACCTGTACTCCGTATTGCTCCAGCAATAAAACATTTTGTATTGGATGGGTAGGGGTATGAATACTTTTGTCCATATCTGTATGTGAAGTGAGCTTTTATGTCTATTTAGGGCTGACTGGAGAATGTGTGTTTAGCTTCAAGGGGTGAGGTTTGAGTCAATGGACTAGCAGGTAGACTGGTTGAAGGGATGGGTGGGGAAGGGGAAGTATGACAAGGATAAGTATTGCTATGGTCCGAGGGATTACTGCTGTTTATGGTATGCATTGCCAATTGCCAAAATGAAAACTAACTAGAAGTAAAACACAGCATGCGAATACATCCAATGAATAATCAGCAATTTACGTATTTTAGATAGTTAAATTGTCTTATCAAAATAATAATAATAATAATAATAATAATAATAATAATAATAATAATAATAATAATACCTACGAATCAGTCCTCCAAGAAAGACTCAATGCGTGGAAACAGTACTACTCTACGAAATCAAAAAATGATTGGGAAACCTACAAAACCCAACGTGCCCAAGCAGCTAGGGTGTTCAGAACTAAGAAACATAAATACGAAAAATCTCTCATTGAAAAAGAACAAAACTTTAGGAAGAATGAAAGCAGAGAGTACTACAGAGCCTTCAAACGCAAACTCACTGGCTATAAACCACCATCTCTATGCTTTGAGCGAAAGGACGGCACACTGGTGACGTCAAATGAAGAAAATTGCAGCATTCTGGCAGATTACTTCAAGAATTTACTTAATTGCTCTAAACCGCAAAGCGCCATTGAGACCAAGGAACCCTTACTCAGGTACCCAGATTCCAGACCACACGGCAGAGATGAAATCAAGCGCCACATTGCCCGTCTCGAAAATAACAAAGCGCCGGGGGAAGACTCAGCAGTAGCAGAACTATGGAAATATGCCCCAGAGGAATCACTTGATATCTTGCAAAAGCAAATAGAAGAAATTTGGAACAAGGAGACCCTACCCGAAGATTGGAAAATAGCTTTGATCCATCCATTACACAAAAAAGGCAGCATGAAGAACATCAACAACTACAGAGGAATATCTTTGCTACCCGTGACTTACAAAATTCTATCACTTGCCATCCTGGAGCGTTTGGAAGCACAAGTCGAACATCAAATAGGTGAATACCAAGAAGGGTTCAGAAAAGGTCGCTCAACAGCTGAACAGATCCAAAATCTCAAAACGATCAGATACTGTACACTAAGATCCAAGCAGTATGTGTCTTTGTGGACTTTAAGAAAGCGTACGACTCCATTGACCGGGAAGTCCTGCTAAACATCTTAAATGAATCTGGAGTTGATTTTAAACTGCTGGCATTAATTAGAGCCACCCTGATCGATACAAAATCCAAGGTGAAGTTCCACGGATGTCTCTCGCATTCCTTTGACATCAAAACAGGAGTCCGACAAGGTGATGGGCTATTCCCGATACTCTTCAACTGTGTTCTTGAAAAGAACATCAGAACCTGGCGGGTGAGATTGCAGGAAACCAACTACAGTTCATTGAGAATAGGAACCGAATCCAAGGGGATCGGAACAGACTGCTTAGCATTTGCCGATGATATTGCTGTTCTCTCAAACGACATAGAAACCGCTAGAGCTCAAGTTGAAATTTTAAAGGAAATTGCCGAACGAACTGGTTTGTAGATATCGTTTGAGAAAACAGAAGTAATGACTAACATCAAAGAGGCTCCACCAAAACTCCATACAAAATACGGGGACATCGCCCGAGTAGACAAATTCAAATACCTGGGTGAGATAATCATGAAAAATGGACTGGACAAAGAAGCACTTCAGGAGCGAGTACGCAAACTGGAAATAGCATACCAAACATCCCGCACAATCTACAACAAAAAATGCCTTTCCCAAAACACGAAGATACGTCACTATGAAACAGTTCTGAAGCCAGTAGTTCTATATGCAGCCGAAACCCTGTCTCTAAATGCCAACAAAGGACTCCTTGAAGAACTGGAGAAAAGAGAACGCAAAATTGTGAGAGGAATCTTGGGATCAAAGTACAGAAATGGAATCAATCAAAAGAGATCCAACAAGGAAGTCTACAGCAAAATAGAGAAAATTACCGACACAATCAGAAAAAGACGGGCATGATTTTACGATCATCTGAAAAGAATGGACGGAAGAAAGTTAACTAAAGAAATCTTTTACTTTTTGCTTCAAACCCCAAAACCACAATTCCCTGGTTTAGAAATACCAAAGAAGACCTGCAAATGCTACATATCTCAGTTGAAGACGCCCTTAACAGAGATCTCTTCCGCAAGAAAATATTGACGAACGGGCTAAACCGAGACGAGCAACCGAAGAGAAGACACGGTGCCCCTTGGACAGAGGAGCGTAAGCAGGCCCACTCACAAAGAATGAGGGAAATTTGGGCTCTAAAGAAGGCCAAGTTCAGTGTCAAATGCAACAAGACTTAACGTGGTCCTTGATGGCCCCAGCGAATTATATAATAATAATAATAATAATAATAATAATAATAATAATAATAATAATAATAATAATAATGTGCAACAGCAGATTAGACGTACCGAATAACTCGAGTAGGAGTTTATTTTACGTAGTGTTGACGTTAGATATATGTAGATGTATGTAGACGTAAAAACGGGGGCCTGACTTAAATTAGAACCCGTTAAGAAAATGTATTAAAGAGTAAGTCGATCGACAGGTGGTATGATAAGAAGACAAATAAGCTAATAGATATTTAGACCAATTAATACGGTAAATAGATGGATAGGTAGATAGATGATAGGTAGGTAGGTAGGTAGGTAGATATATATATAGATAGATAGATAGATAGATAGATATTCTTAAACTAAATAAAACGATAGCTTCTCGGCTGTGACTTACGGTAAAGGATGGGAGTGGACTCACATTGTCAAGTGATAAAGCAGCACTGCAACAGAAAGCTTCTGCCATACGCACGCTCTTACTTTCATCCCGTCCGCCTTCTTGATTATGATGTCTCCTGAATCAGTCCAAGTGGTTGTAAGTCCAAAACGCTGGATTGCTGTCTTCAAGATAGACTATCTGATAGCCGTAAGAACTTCACGGATTGTTGTAGATGATCCTTTCAGTTTCATTTTCTTTGTGAAGACGTCATGCCGTGAGCGATAAGACACAAATTTCGCTAGGATAGGCCGTGTTTTCCCTGGAGATCGAGGTCCTACTCTGTGACACCTATCGACGTCATTAAGTTTCACATCTGCACCTACTGCTTTGCACACGTTCAGCACTAGTTCGTCGCAGTTTTCGTTCGAACTTTCAGGGATGCCGAAACATTTTACATTATTTCTCCTGCTGTATTGCTCCAATGAATCACACTTTGCGTCAATATCCTCCTTCTGTTTGCGGATTTCCGCCTCCTTCTTATCAAGTTTTTCAGTTAACTCAGACAACAGTTCGATATTAAATTTTAAACCTTTTTCAAGTTATTTTATGACCACTTCTGTTATGCGGGTCGAAATGGCCTGCACAATTTTTTTCAAGGATGCTGACCGAGTTAATGAAGTCGTCCAGCGCGCACTTCACGAGGCGGTCTACGTTGGCAGCACTGGTAATGGCCGGGCTTCCAACTCCGTTGTTTCGGCGACCCATTTTCTTTACAACGCGAATTTGGAAGAAAAAGAAATCAATGCCAACAAAACGTGTGTGTATATTGATCGGTAAACACAAATGTAACACTTCCGCAAACCTTTATCACTCTCACTGCTGTATAGCACCTTCCAATCACTTGATTACTGTGGAGCCACACTCACTCACTCACTCGCGTCCGTCACCAAGTATTGCCTCTGAAACAAAAAATACAACCGCATTCCCTCTAAAGAATTACACACGAAACAATTATTCGTACACCATTTCCAGTCCGAGAAGTTTGTTCATTTTCCAATACTTCGTCGGGTTCACCTTTGCCTTTATTATTGCCTGCAGTCGTTGTGGGATGGAAGCAACTAAGTTCTCGGTAACCGATGACGCAATGTTGTTCCATTCTTCCAGTATGGCAGTTTGGAGATCATTCCTGTTGGAGATTACCCTGGATAGTAATTTACTGCCCAATATCTCCCATTCTTGCTCTATCGGTTTGATGTCGGAGGACTGAGGGGGGGGGGGGGGGAGAGGAAGATGCTTTGTCACATTCTACAATATCCACATCTTTGTATTATGGGCGGTATCATGAATATGAAATATGTTCCAAACAAAGTTTCCTAGCACTGGGTTTAAGATGGGGTTTGATAATATTTATGTAGCATTTGTGATTGACGGTTCCATGTATAAAACACAAATTTCTGACACCGGCAGCACTCATGACCCCCTAGACAAGAACGGAGCCCACTCCATGTTTGACTGTAGCAGTGAGATTTCTGGGGTCCAGCTCTATGTTCGGTTTTCACCACACTAATCTTCTCCCAACGGAAGCAAATACGTTGTATATACTTTCATCGATGAAAACCACACGCTTCCAAAACTCGTCCGTCTTATACACATGTTTTAAAGCGAATTCTAGGCATTTATTGCGGTTCCTTTCACTAACAAAAACATTCTCCTAGACACTCGACCAATATACCCTGATGTTTTCAAGGTATTTTAGGCAGTATTCGTACATAACTTAACGCCCCGCTTCTCCAACTCGGCAGCAATCTGATGGGTACTAGCTTTCGGATCCTTTTTCACAGTTCCAACAATAAACGCCCTGTCCCTCTGAGACAGTACTTGGGGACGACCGTTTCTGGGCCTGTTCTGTAGACTTTCAGCCACACAATACCTGTCAATGACGGATTGAACTGTCGACCGAGGTCGATTGATTATTCCTGAAATCTCAGACAGGGACTTGGTTTCATTGTGAAGCTTGATAATTATTTTCCGTTCCTCGTATGTTTCGTGCCTCTTTCGTCCCATTGCGCTTGTTTGGACCTGCGTCAACTGCAGGCGTACACAGCGATTGCACGTGGACTGCAGTATTCGCGTGCTACTGCATGTACACGGGCCTGGGAAGGGCCCTGCATGTGACTATAAGGACCTGTTTCTTGGTGTACGAATACTTTTACGAGGTGCGTAATGTCATACTCAACCTGCACAATCAACGATCTAGACCTCTTGATGCAATGAAATGGGGCAGCGGACGTTCAGGCATTACGTCTCGTTCTATATTAAGCCATACAGACCCAGTGCATATCAATATATTTATCCAGAGACGCCATGAATGTATAACTAGTCAGCATTTTCAAGTGTACGAATACTTTTTTTGAGTACCGGTACCTGTACATACAGGAAGTGAACTGGCAATTAATGCTTAATTACATGTTACTTTATTTCATTTTGTTGTTTCGTTAGGTAGCACGCCGTCAAGGCCATGGCACCAAAAAAATGTACATGACATGCAGACCGTGACCACAGCGCTGATTGAGTGAAAGTGAGAAGATGCTAGACTGGGTAGCCTACAAAAAAAGCGGCATCTCTATGTCACGTGATTATCTAAATATGCCACTGGCCAAAAATGAGCGACAGTCGATATCAGCTAACTCTAGGACTGCGATTCATGAAACAGTCTGTCCATTCATAAGAGTAGACTCGTATTTTAACGTCCGGCTCTCAAGGAGAGAAAGAATGAGTCGTTCAAAACAGTCGGTTCGTTCGTGAACGACCAACCACTACAATGAACAGTGCCAAGGTCAAGGTGAAATGCAAGTCTACGGAACACTCGGGCTCCGCGTATGTATCGGCAATGAGTGTAATTGGTATAATAAATCCCTATTCTTTTAAGTTTTATATTGGTGCTTCATTACGGTAAACGGCCTACTCCTACATCCACATTTTCCTGATCATAAAAACATGCACAAAAGTAGCTAATGCTATGGCTTGGTGGCTGAGTGGAAGGGATTATACAGTAGCTCCACAAACTATCACTCGCCAAACTATATCTTTTGTACGACATTTCATAGCTGAATCAATATAATTGATCAAGTTTATACAATGTAATTGAACACCTATTTCATAATAACAACGTTGACAACACAGCAACAAATATATGTTCTACATTCTGATCGGTTCATGTGTATGAAGAGTTACAATTGTGAATCCATACAATTTATATAGATCGAAGAGAAACACACTTTCTAACATATTTACTGTATTACTATAGCTTCATAATTTCGGAAGTAGATGGAATCCACTCCACAAAGCGCCGAGCACTAACACAGACCACCGTGAAATGAATACCGGTGAACACAAAATATGTTTTGCCAATATCGATAACAGTTTAATTTTTTTACCATCAGTTCACTATATTTGTAAAAAACAGCTAGCAGGCCTAATTTAATTTCAGAAGACATTAATTTATTACTTCAGACATTCAAGATGAAACCTTGAGATATCGAAGAAAAGATTTTATAAGCCATAAAAATGGAGGTGTACTTACTAATATTGCATCTCGCACGTTCTTTTTAATATCCTCTATTTTCTGCTTTTTCTCTCTGAAACCAAAACAGAACACTTATACAGATACACGTAATCTCCAATCTTCCCTATGGTCTGAAATGAGTGCAAACATTAATGGCCACCAATTACAAAATGTAATAAAACAGTACCCCATATCGCTACGCAAAATCATTAAAATTACGGCTGTCGATCAACTACAATTTTAATCGGTTAACTGAATGCATTTAATCGATCAACCGTATTCATTTTGTGCATTGTTAAGAAGACCATATTATTGGATTATTATTATTATTATTTGTCCGACTCGTTGGCTGAATGGTCAGCGTACTGGCCTTCGGTTCAGAGGGTCCCGGGTTCGATTCCCGGCCGGGTCGGGGATTTTAATCTTCATTGGTTAATTCCAATGGCCCGGGGGCTGGGTGTTTGTCCTGTCCCCAGCATACCTGCAACTCACATACCACACATAACACTATCCTCCACTACAATAACACGCAGTTGCCTATACATGGCAGATGCCGCCCACCCTCATCGGAGGGTCTGCCTTACAAGGGCTGCACTCGGCTAGAAATAGCCACACGAAATTAAAATTAAATTATTATTATTAGTATTATTATTATTATTATTATTATTATTATTACTTTAATGCAACACTACATAATTTCAACAACAAAGCCGTCGGCTGGGGATGCTGACCTACTACAGTACCCAGGAGGCAGTGGGATGGGGAAATGTTTTTTTCTTGCACGAATTCTTGGAAGTTTTTCGGTGTCCCCTTTCGTCTTTGTTATTTACAAAAGGGACTGCAAGTGTTAAAACCAGAAACAATTGAGGCGTAGCGAGCGACAGCGATCTTCCATGACTTTCTCTCTCTCTCTCTCTCTCTCTCTCTCTCTCTCTCTCTGTATATATATATATATATATATATATATATATATATCCAGAGTTTGGTGTTTGAACTCCTGAAAAGAAATCTAGCCTGTTGGCATATTATTTATTCATTCTCATTACCTTAACATGACTTCCGTTAATTCTGAATTCTTGAAAATACATGGCATCGTTTTTTAATATTCTTGAAAAATGAAGACCATAATTTTGACATAAGTTGAAAGGAAAGAAATATATCTGTAATACTATTTTTAAGCATAGTTATGGCATTACGATTTCAAGGTTGTGAGAAAATGTAAAACAGAAATGATAAAAATCCATGGATATACAAGAACGAATCAAGGGGCTTAGGAACCTAAAAGAACTAAATCTTATTTCAATGATATTTAAACGACATTATTTCAAATGCTGGATTATTTATTTTTCTATACTCACAATCATGAATCTGGATCAACCCCATCACCATGTGACACCTGTGGCTGGAGTTCACTGTAGACACAATGATGGTTTGGAGGGATGTAGGGCAGCATGCTCAAGAGATCTTTGTGTTTGACAGCAGCAATCTTCCTTCCTTTCTACAGTTTTCTCCAAGTTCTAAACTTTCAACATATTGGACAATTATCTTCCCGTTGTTTGGTGTTCTTTCCTTTAGTTGGTCTACCTGTCGTGTTCATAGTAACTTGAACTTTCTCCCATGGTGCAAGTGATGAATAATAGGTCTTGTATTGGATTAACCTGGCTTTTTTGTTTTCTACTCGTACTTTCAAAACAACAAACTTCCGGAGCTGTATCCTCTGTACTGATTGACCACTCATTTTCCTAGTAATACAACATGTTGCAGCTTGAAAATCGAAAAAAAATCATCTTTCGCCATCTTTACTACACGAAAATGATTTTTCACTCGTGCATTCTGAACCAGTCGATACCAATCCCCAGGAGTGAAAACATAATCAGTATTCCGAATTTTCATGTCTATTACACCGAAATTACTATCACACGGAAGGAATGTGTGACCTGGTACTATAGGTCACTCCATGTTAAGGAAACAAGATTGCTCTTATGACAACAGGGTTGCCACATCGAACGGTTATGCTCAACAGCAACATAGAAAAACCGTGGCATATATATTGGTGAAACTCAGTCCTTAAGTTCAAAATAAAAAAAAAGAAACTAAACTGCAATTAAAAAAAATCTAAGGTACATGGGCTGTAAAGGCAGGGAGGGAAGGGTATTTATGTTTATGTTTTCACATTGGTAGACTAATGCAACAAAAATACCTCAGTATCTTAGTTCAAGGCAAACTGGAAGAAAATAGACAACAGGTAATTTTTATAGGCTCGGGGTGAGAGATGCAGTTAATTGCATTTCATAAATGTGTCCAGGCAATGCCGGGTGCTACTGTGCCGTCATATCGACCCACGAAAAGAATGGTAACAAATGCGCTTCAGAAACAAAAGCTAAATAACAAAACCAAGCAGAGATAAAAACCATAGCGAATTGCTGTGTCAGTACAAGTCATGCCGTGATGTATCGCTGCACACCACTGCATCCAAATCTTCAACAACTACGGCTGTACATTACGAGAATATTAATACATACACCCAAATAAATTGATGACTTCTCCACAACAGTTATAACCTGTCGGCGATTCACAGAGTAACGCATTACGCGTTGCATGTACTAGAGCAACTCGGAAGGAAAATGAAGGAATTGTGCTTCCTCCCCGCAAATGTTGGCTAGTTATGAAATAGAAAAGCTTCATTAATTATTTTAATAACTCACGGGCAAAAACATGCCCCATATTTTCTTCATTTCATAATAGAATCTAAGAAATTGTGTGAGAAGATTGTATGCCTGTGTAGCACCATACTGATGCAAACGAATGACTAGCGGTATGAAGTAGTCTTCTTTAGATAACCTCGCATCACATAACGTTGCACGTGCCTGTACGTGGCATCTTGAAACCTTGAAACATATATTAAATTTGTTATTCAATATAGTTCTGTATGTAGTATATGCAACACTTTTCATTCTATTTTTGTAACTTTCTTCCTTATATAACCTACACATCTCAGCTACCGATTTCATTGACCGAATAAATTTCCTAATAGACTTCTTTCTCGTGTAATGACTAGTATACAAAGGACATTTCTTTAAACGTTCAATCACTTTTTTCTTAAGTACTGAATACTTCTCTTTCTACTTTCCATTGTCAAATTGAGGAGACTATACTGTGTTTCGTTTGTCATTCACATCAATGCCACTATCACTGCACTCATCAACCTGATCCTCGGACTTCTCTGCAGATTTTTCTTTCCTGTCCCCTCCGACTGTAGACCACTGTAGACATATCTTTTCGAAATTCCGAACTTGTTACAAAATCCTTTAAAACACACACTCACAGACATACCTTCTTTCTTCACGGAATAAATGAATGAACATTTTCGTCTACTCACTTGACTTTGATTTTGTAATCGTATACATTCCGACTGACAAGGCTAAATAAATATGCATTTTGGAGGTTGTAGTCACCAATCTTGTAGAACTCAGTAAAAATACCGTCTTTCTTATCTGAACCGAGAGTGTGAAAGTCACATCATGTGAGGTTAGACTTGTCCGCCTTCGTTACACAGTTACAACCTTTACAACTCCATTTTACAGGTACAACCTTGTTTGTTTTAGATCTACTACAGTCGAACACCAGATTTCTTCTAACTTTGGCTTGTGTCTTTCTCCAATTGTCTTCATTTCTCTTCCGTTTTCTCGATTTTTCACAACTACTCGGAACTGACATAAACCATAATAATGTGACTACAAGCGGGTGCAATATTTGGTTCAGGGAAATGACGTTCGGCATAACTCACTGTCGCACAGCACTAAGACGAATTTTCATTCTTATGTATATCTAAACTTACTAACAAATAATGTAAAGAGGCTATGATGAGCAACATTTTTAAATGTGATAGAAAATACCTAATATAATATAATTACGCAAATATCTAAAAAGAATTACCAAAATGTGGCACAGTCCACCATCGTTCGCTACGCCTCTTTGTAATATTATACTCAACATCCGCCCCTCTGTCTTCAGTCTAGGAAAAACGCACTTGAACTAACAAGTCTGTGCTTCGAAAAGATCACACTTTAATGGCAACCAAATTTTCACCTGCCGGTGAACGAGAAATAACCAGATGCGTACACCACGTAAGTTTCTTTCGATACACGATTAAATTTATTCGGTTCTATCAACCGATGAAAGAACATTTGATCGGCTAATCGAATTTTTAAATTGATCGGTTAATCGCTTGGATTCATTCCACAAAACTATTTAAATACTCGCATGCATCTAGTTATGACTTTACAAATATAATTCATATACGCAATATAAGCAACGTATTAAGGGCCCAATAACGAATAACATTCGCAATATGAGCAATGTTTACGGTCCCAAACCATGACTAATTAAATCGTAAACTGCAAAAATCCAATGGTACACATTTTGATGTATTTTTGACTTGTGATATCCTCCAGACCAGAATATTATTTTATTCTTAAAACTTTCTGCCGAGAAAATAATATTACAGCCAAGTAGAAATGTAAATACAGAATGCCTTCACGCTTTAGCACAACAGATCGCTTGTTTAAATTCATTTCCATTGCATTTTAAATCTATCTTAATTAGCTATAGAAAAACTCACTGGTCACAGTCGGTCTTTAAAACTGGAAGCCACTGGTCAACGGAAATAAAATAACTTCAAAAAAGGAAGACATCAGCATCCCTACTAATAAAAAAACATTAACCTAAAAGACCTCAAAACACATACACGAATCACCTGGCATCTCCAACGGACAACTAATGAAATTGATAGAACACGGTAAATAATATTACTGGAAGTAATTATTTGAGTTATGTAATAGATGTATTGATCACGGTGTTTCTAGAACCAACATACCTATACAAACATTTCCCCGGATAAATCAATACTGATATACCGAAGTAACTTGCAGCCAACAGAATTGCATACAAGTACTCGGAGGAAGAAGTTGAGTCTGTTATGCTGTGAGACAATGGCACCTATGCTAATGCATTTATAAATATCTGGATTTGGGATTTAGAACGGAAAGATTTTAACCCACATCTCATCAGATTCCTTTAGAATACCTACTTCCAATGCTCAATTCGTGATATAGCGGGGAAAAAACTCTGAAGAGGGAGGGGTAGAGGTAGCTACTGCATTCACATGCAAAGAATAGAGGTTAGTGCGTTTCGATAGACATGCTACGCAAAAAATATTGCAACTGTAGTTCAAAACCGTATCAAAAGACAATTACATATGTTTATCATGAAAATGAACTAGGGTAAAACAGGGGAGACTGGCGCAGGGGCTAATGGACAAGATGGCAGCCGCGCGCAACAACCTTTGATACCTTGAGGTATTAGGATAACGCCACCCGTTTCGCTTGCCTTCTTCCAGTACGTAAACATATGCAGCGTATTTTTTAAATAGCAGATGAACATTTTTTTAGTTGAGTAGCTTACTTTTTCAGATAACCGGATACTACGTAGCCGCCTTTGTTTTAAAAGGGTGATAACATAACAATTCTAAGAACAATGCAAGCCATTTTTATAATAACTGTACGAGTTTGAACGAGTTCTTACTGGTATTTAGATTATGACAATACTGGACGTAGTGCTAACTTGAGCGAACTATACCCCAAGAGCTAAATGCCTGTTGCCGGTCACGTGACTGATGCCTTCGCAAAACGCGGGCGATTTGGAAAGTGGGCGAGGCTGCGTGACACCTGTCACGCCAAGTGGGGGCGTGTGCAACGTTCTCGTGAGCAATTTTAAAAACTAGGCGGCTACGTGTGCAGGCTTGCCAACCTGACAGAGGAAGTGCCAATCTTACAGACAAAAGTTCGATGCCGATAAGACTCCAAACTTCACTGTTTTACTAGGTAAGATTTGATGCTATTCACTGTGACAAATGGCAACAGTTAAGCAACTTCTTCTTAACAGAATGCCCTTCCTTTCACGAGCTCGTAGGCATCTGGCGCAAGGCTACTATGAAAGATGGCTGCTATACATTGGCTATATGGAAGGTTTTATTCTCTCTGATTAACGAACCGTTCTTTTATGTTGTTGATTACTTAGCAGCTTGTAACATCGCAATCATCAGCCCGGTGTTCTTACATGTATGTAGAATTTGTTTGGTAACCTGTGTTACTGTATTGACTGTAAGTGCGTCAAAATGTACGTGTCAGGGAGACGGCGAAAACACCCCTTAAAAATGCAGTACATCCTCAACCGATGGTCGTAGAAAATAGATTTTCTGCTAACAATTGAAGCTGGGCGCTAAAGATTGATCAGTGAGTTGTTCATCTGAGCTGCACTGTGCTGTTATCTGGCCCCATGCGTGCTAATCCCTATGTCGAAATTTTGTCGAAGCAATTGTAAAGCGACAATGTTTTGAGTGTCAGTTGTTCTGCTTGGACCGTTGAAGAAGACACGCCATGCCCTGGTCGCTGGTGGAAAGTTTAAGACAAACTAATAAAAGGAGGAGAGATGATGCCAAAATTCTACCCAGGGTGATCTAATCGCCATCCGGCGATTGCGCCGAGTTTTGTTGTGATTTTTCCAGATCACTGTATTCTAATCTATTGGAATTACTGTAAGTAGCTACTCAATGTTTCTTCGTCCCCTGGATTGTACTACAGAGATGTCTTCGATGTATCAAACATAACTAGGCTAGTTCCGACTGAATAATTAAAATTTTATTCTAGTCATGGAAATTAGTCGACTGATTATCAATCAAGATTTTTAAATGTGAAGGGTGTTGGCTGATCACGTATTGGTGTTACGCATTATTTTCGGGGCTCTAGTTAAGCCAATTAGCTGGTAACATTTTGGCTTCGATTACCTTCTTTGTAAATTATACCTAATGGAGGTGAATCTCGCGGAAATTATACGTAAACCAAATGAGTTGGAAATTGTTTCTGGTGGCTATCCGGTAATTCTTTGGCAGCCTTGTTCCTCCTTCTTGGCCATGTGAGCTGGTTGCCATAGGCCACATTTTGTAATCTTAAATGGAGGTATGACCTCTGTTGACATTGAAACATGCGAGCTTCGACGATTGAGTCGTGATTGTTCTGTTTGATGTCGTGGATTGCATTTTGAGTTAAGTTGCCTGAATCTGTATGCAATACGGTTTTAATTGAATTGTTATTCTAAATTAATATTGACTTCGGGAGTTATTTCTTTCCTGAGTGTATCATTGCGTGTGTTCTTTCCGATATCACATTTTTGCCTTATGGCAATATTATATTTGCACTTCTTATGTGAGCATTGGAAATCATGGAAAAACAATTCTATACTCAACATTAATCTGTTATATTTCGAAGTTATTCATCCTATTCAAATTAATTATTTGCGTGAAGATGATGTTAAGCTCAACTTTAATCTTCAAACAACTGATTATATCATTTCTTGGAGACATTGATGTGTGCATAGTAATTGGGTCGACCTTTAACCATGAATTTTGAAAGAGTTTCTAAACTCATTGATTATTCGTTGTGATTTTGAAAAAAAAACCATTCTAAAGTTATTTAATTATTCATTTTAATTGAATTTAAAATTAATTAAAATGTTTATTCTGGAGTTCCGTCTATTTCTTATTTAAGTCAGTATATATTTTTTTTACTAATCCGCCTGACCTCAGGGCCCAGGTTGTTTCAATTCATTCTTGCTTCTACCTTGAGACAGTTTTGGTGAATACATTTACTTGTCTCGTTGTGATTTTATTCATGCGATAGTCCCATGTTGTCCAACAACTATCGCTAGTGAACACCTTGCAGATATGCGACAAATGGTGACATCACTCATAAGAATAAGACAATACGCTGTGGTGTTAGCAGGAATATCTTCAGATGTTTCAAATTCTAAACGAATATCGACAGGAGATTATTTTAGAGATTCTTCATGGTAAGAGCAATCTATAACTACAATCGGTGCTTTATTTCTAAATTCTTCAGGCGAAAATAGCCGACGATCTTTTTTCTGACAATACGTTGATTGGAATTTATAAAAGATGTCATAGAGCAATCCAAATTTTTTCTCTCAAATTTAATGTCCATGTTTGCGTAGGGATACGTAATTCCGTTGAGATATAGTCTAATACTTCTTGATTTACACTGATCAAACCGTGAGATATCTTTTTCATGGTTGAATTTACGATGGGTTTGAAATCCACAACTAATATATAAGGGCTTTTCAGTAAAACGTGACGCTTTAACTGCCCAGCTGTGCTTGTTTGTAGGTGATAACACAGCTCCCAATTTCGAAAACGTATAGGTAATGGTGTATCATTTTCTACAATCTTGAGCAATCGAAGTTTTTCACGATCAGATACTGTTACACGTGGAATCCTGTACAATATACGATGAAGAGTAATTTTCGACTCTACTGATGATTCTACTGCTTTATGAGCATTGTAATAACTTCGATCACGTATCAGAATTAACTCTTGTTTTGCGTATATTATAATACGTCTAAAAGCATCAGCTAAACTGAGAATATGTTTTAATGGTTACATACCACAAAAGTACCGTCCTGATTAATCATCCATTTGTTATTAGCTTTCGGACACCATCCTGCCACCCGTGAAATATTATTTTAGTCACTATAAGAAGGGTAGATTTTTTCTAGTTGCTTTACGTCGCACCGACACAGATAGGTCTTATGGCGATGATAGGGTAGAGTTTCATTGCACTTGTAATACCAACATTCTTCGATCTATTTCCACATTCTTTACTTCGTAACGCGCTTCAGAAAAGATAAAAGCTAGACTATGGTTGTTTAGTTGAGATGTGCTTGATCCACTTCCATCTGCCTTATGTAAGCGTCCTTCAATATAGAGGTAGCTTTCGTGTGGTAGGGTGTATACATCTCGCTGATTAATGATAAAGCGAATTTCGTCATTGTTATTGAGTCCAAACGTAAAAGCTAGAGAAGAATGAAGCTCACTTCGTACTACATCTTCATGAGTTTCTACCGTGTTCATGACGTCTAGCATCTCTTCAATTTTGTTGCAGTAGCGTATAACCTAAATCTAAGAGAATCTGCTTATGGGCATCTGTTAACTCGTTGAGTCTTCCCAAACATGCAGTATATCTCCTGAATGTACACCGTGTTTTATAGATATTTCATACTGGTTTAAGATGAAGCTTGTAACCGATCTAAATTAATGAGCTGATTATGTTTCTTCACAAGCCTAAAAGTGATGTTACTAATGTGTTTTACAGGCACAGGATGATAAATAACTATTGACGGTTTCTCAGGAATAGTGTAACTACTTTCCTCTAATAATGAAGTTGTGCAGGACGCGTGAAAGTTGATTACTATACAAGTCTGTAATAAAATTACAAGTGGTGTTTACATCATGATCATCGAAGTGTTATAGGTTGATCAGACTCGTAACGTACGTTCGGTATGAGCTCTCTTGGTGACAATCCTAGCAATCGTCCAATCGGAGAAGGTTGTGATTTGAATTCAATCTTGAAATGAAGACTCAATGACACATGTATGTGTGATGTTGCTCACAGTAATCGAGAGCTTGTAATTATTATTACTCTCAACAGCATACTGTTCAGTTAACAGTTTCAATGTAGTCATGAATATCGTCTACTGAATAACTGCGTGATGGTAGCGTTAGCACACACTCATCGTAATAGAACTTGTTTAAGCCATCGCGCACATTATAGATTTTATTGTAGCTTTCGAACGACACAAGTCCAAGACTATGTGGCTGATGACAAAGTTCAATCGGTGGATTAAAGTAGACGGTTGTTTCAGGTCTTTCCCCGCGTACAGCGAACGTTCTTAGCCCGTTGGTTATCACGAGCACACTAATGCTCTTTGTCTACTGTCTGGGTTTGATATAAGAACATAAGACATAATCGTCCGCACATGCGTGTATTGAATTTTCGCCTTCGGTTTTTATTGTGTACTATGTCTGCACTGCTTCCGAAATTACGTATGAGCTCAAATGGAGGAGGTAAGTCTCCATAGCTATCGAAATACTATGCTTCAGAATTACGTTTTACGTAGGCAACGTAGTAAGTTCCAGGTCCGCGACTGTTGTCTTAATTACAGCACTCTCACGTTTATGTGGGCATGCTGGTAGTTGATAGCGCATACACACACCGCGAAAATAATGAATTTCTAGTTATTCAGAAAACGTAAAAACTTCTTCGTGGGTTAGAGCTCGATGTGGCACTGCAGTCAGTAGACGTTTTTGGTGATATGAAGATGCCAAGCCCTTTTTTGTATGGCGCTAGCTTCACGAGTACGCCTTTGCCTCGAAATGCAATTACCTCCAATGTCTTGTAATGACGTTCATTCGCTTTCAACTGTTGCTTCGCTTCTTCTATAGCCTTAACAGTTCTTGCTACAGAACTAGCACCACCCAGCAAAAACCCTAAAGCTATTAGTCCAGCTAACAACGCAGGAAGAAATCATCCTCGTTTTGGCACAGGAATAATTCGTGCACGTACACAAAACACTGCTCTGCACTTCGGAGAAATTCTCGCTCTTGCTGCCCGTAGTGCCTTAGTAATGGCTAGCGGATTGAATTCCCCTAGAGTAGCATTTCGTGCAGCCCTTAAAATTCATTTCCATCCAACAGTTTTAGTTTTCTTCTTCATAACGTTTGGATATCGTTGTTTCACCATTATGTACACGTCTTCACTCGTCAAGAGTGATTTATGAACTGACAATAAAATTACTCGTCCTTCGTTTATGTTTATATATATATATATATATATATATATATATATATATATATATATATATTCAATTACTATGAAGATTATAAGCAAGCAAGACACACTACCTGTTAGTGACAAAGTACCGCATCTCTTACCTAGTTCTGGTACAACTACACAAAGATGTCATGGAACGCTGTTACCTTTTACTATTCGATGTATTATAACCGGCCCATCGGAATGCGGTAAGACAAATCTTTTACTCACACTCATTACCTCTTTAAATGGCATGCGCTTCGAGAACATTAACGTTTTCGCAGTCACTCTATCAACCACTATATACTATTCTACAAATTGTAATGCACGATCTGGTCAAAATATTTGAAATATTTTCAATTTAATGCACATGAGCAAGTACCATCACCGGATGATGTGCTTCCCAATTCTCTTGATATCCTTGACGATGTCGCTGCAGAACAGGAACACGTTATGTAGATTGCATCTATTTATGTCAAACGTATACTCGTGTGCCTAAGCAATTGATACGCGACAACACAAATATTGTGCTTTTTCGGCAAGATGAGCGCAACATGCGACATGTGTATGATAATCATGTTAACACTGATATGAGATTCAATGACTTTAAACGTATGTGTGCTACATGCTGGTCATCACATCGTTACGGTTTTATAGTTACTGATAAAGAAAGTGATGTTCATTATGGACGGTATCGCATGAGTTTTGATCATTTTATGTGCATCAACACAGAATTATAGACTCCACTTGATCAAAAACCGCCACCATGACAACATCCAGCAAAGAGATTACACAATATATAACCCGAGCTTGAAACAATATTCGACGAAAATTTAAAGAGCTTAAACGTATTCAAGCAGACACTGATTTATATTTGAAAACGCAACTAGGTACATCACTGAAAGAAATTTATAATTCCACTTCATCGCACAAGTCTACTACAAGTTCTGTTTCCATGCAAATACCATGTGATAAAGAGAAGCAAGAACAAGAAAAGCCTGAAGAACAAGAGAAGCAGGGTGAGAAGAAGCAGGATAGGGATGAGGAAGAACTTAACGATACTTCACCATCTAAGCGAGTTAAGTTTTTAACTAAAGATGTTTTTCTAAAACACCTACTACATCACCACAAGATCTACCTTCTTTGTCTGAGGTTATGATCACACCAGAGTATCGTAATCAGTTTAAGACTTTTATTGAAAATACCTATGGATCTATCTTTGCTCCTTATATAGAAAAACTCTTTACAGGACGAACTGACACCACCTACGGTATTCACTATGAAGAAGACTGTTTCTGGATAGGTGATGCAAATCTTAAGATTAATGGCAACAGTCACACTTTGAAAGGTGTTACCTATAAACCTATTAACGGTCTCTTAGAACCTCTTTTCTCACGAATACCTGAAAAGGATAATAATTTCACAAGATGATCTTAAAAATTAAACCAATAATTTTTGCTACTGACGAAACACGACGTTATTACAAGAGGACAGAAGCTGTAAATGCAAACTCACAGAAGGTTAACGATAACACATGACATATTTAGGATAAGGCTGTAAGATAAAAACTGATCAATGCTCGAACAGATACAACGCAAGAAAATGGAACTTGAACTCACCATCTAGAATAGCTCGTGTTGCTATTAGATTCAGTTCCTCCCAAGGAAAAAATCCTATAAAGGGATTATACCACACATTTCTGAGTCATTATCAGCATTGTCATCCTTGTTGAGGTTTCGCTCACGCTTGACCGTAACGAAATAATGTCTTCAACATAATCGTCTGAGATACTTTCCCTCTCCCAAACTTCACTTATCTCGGATTTTGTCTCACAGCCTGCACTTACACGGCCTACGACTTCCCACAGAACACTTTCAACTTCCGAAGCTTGAAGAGTCGGTTATTCGCAGGTAAATATTCCTTTACTTGGGCCCAAGTGAGTTTTATGGCGTGTAAATGTAATTGGTATGTGAAAGGCGAACAACTTTAAAGACCATGCCTCCTACCTATTTCATCCAGCGCGTAAACTGGGTACTATAGCTTGTTTTGTTTCACGAGATTCATGAGGTCCCCCTTCCCCATGTTATCGCGAACCGAAATATTGTGCTCCTAGGACCACTCAATCAACTCATTACTTCTAGCCGCCAGTGTTCGTGCTTTGTCAAGAATGACCGACTGAACTTGACACAGACCGCGAAAAGAACTGAGCACAACACACAGCTGATAGCACGTAGTTACAGGAAACAGATCGACAACACTGATAACCGGAACTAGACTCATACGGGCTCTACCGGAGCGATCGGCTGCCTATGACTGGCTGTTTACTAATTCACTTAGTCTCCGCAAAAAGGTAGCGCTCAAATGTCAAGTCGACTCAAAAACTTAACTACACAAGCCTTTGTTGCCGTATGTGACGCGTTATTACACGCGGAAAAGATGATATCTGGCAGACAGACTTAGTAGAAATGAGTCCATATGCCTCTAGCAATAAGGGGCATAAGTATCTACTTACTGTCATCGATGTCTACTCTACGTTTGCTTTTGCACAACCTGTGCGTTCTAAGACAGCAGCTCAAGTCAAGGATGGATGCATTTAAACATATTGTTGAAAAATCAAAACGCTGCCGGAGGCTTCTTCAAACCGATCAAGGTGAAGAGTTAAGGTAATATTAAAGGCCCTATACCAACAATGTTAAATATTCTACAATTGTGACCCATTATCTCAGGAACTATTTAAGATAGAAAGCCGTAACTTTCATCAGTTTTACACAGAACCTGTGACAGTTTACTGATCTAGATTCAAGCAGATCAGATGATTAGGAAAAAACTGTATTTTTAAAACATTTATTTTTTAAGAAAATATTTACATATTTCTCGTCATAAAAAGAGTTCTACCGGTGAAATACAGCTGAGTGTAGATCTACATATGCTGTACCTTATTTTTAATAGTACGTGTAAAAATTATATTTCTGTTGTGTCTCATTTCTCAGAAAAAGGGACAAATGTGTGGAAAAAACTCAACTGAGAAAAACTGAGTTAAAGTTTCATGATGTCAACATTCCTATTGTTTGTTGATGATCTACTGCTAATAGCATCCTGCTTCATAGTCTGAGCCTTCTTCTTCATCCCTGATACCTAATTTCTTCCTCCTCTTCTTTCTTGCCACCTTAGTCATTTGTTCAGCCGCAATTTCAGCTTTGCGCACTCATTTGTCAAGGTGCAGCAGGGCTATTTTCCATGTTACGTCCTATCTTCACTCCGAGCTTATGGAGGACCTTGAACCTACCCTTTGTGTCATCATCTGATACATGCAGTCTCAATGCTTTTATGCCAACAAAGTCATTTTTTGTTACTCGAGACCAGATAATATTGTTGAATGCCTCGTTGACATTCTGTGTCCGCCCATGAAGACACTTTTTTAGTAAGTAAGGGTGTGCTAAGTCTCTGGAAACTGGTTTCACTGCTTCCATTACTGCCTCAGGAATTGAGTGTTTATGCTGGAACTCAACAAATGTGCCAGCTGCCTGTGCTTTTATGTACCATGTGTTTGGTGCAGATGGGCACAGGTGGTGAACTGGGTTCTTATCAGTAGACAACCTATGGAAGTCGGTTGCCCACATAGCCCTTCTCATTGATTCCAAATCATGGGTATTTTCTCTGATAGTTTTTCCATAGTACTCTTGGAATTCATCTATGACCTTATCGGTAAGCCTACCAGCAATTTTTATGCTTTTGCCATCACATAATTTCGTGTCGCGCAGTTTGCTTTTCAGTTGACGAAGTCGTGCTCCCATTCTCTTCTTTACGTGGCCTACACACTCCAACTTTGTGATAGGTTCATCATAAGGGTTACTATTCAAGACAGTTGTGAATGATCCAAAGTACAGTCTTCTAGATCGAATAATATTCTGTAGGTGAACAGTTTTCCAGTGTGATGCCCAGAGGCCATATTTGCAGTCATGTCACAATTTTAAAAACTCTGTATATAATATTTATAATTAGATTTTTATGATAAATAGTATACGAAAATATTCAGAAAAGACCACATAATAATATAATGCCAAAAAATTTCAATATTTTGAAAATTTGGCCTCTGATCTTACCTTAAAGGAGGATTTTCTTGTTACCTGAAATTACTTAGCATTCGTCACTACTCTACGTACATCAATCTCAAGGCAAGTGTTGTAGAACGCTTTAATCGTACACTTAAGACAACGATGTGGCGAGAATTTACAGCTCAAGGTTCTCATCGTTGGATGGAACTGCTGCCTAGACTCGTGTCTACCTACAACGATACACCTCACCGCACTAAGAATACACCACGCTTAGGTGCTATTCATCTTGTAATCAAAACGGCTGATCGCGCCGCCATCGCTTTACATAGGGCGATTTCGTTCGCATCAGCAAACACCTAACTGGAACACAGAAAATGTTCAAATCAGGAGTGTTAAGCTTACTAATCCAGTTACGTATTTACTTCATGATCTTTTAAGGTCAGCCTATTGAAGGAGGATTCTAAATCGAAGAACTGCAGAAAACAAAATATCCTGAGCACTATTTAATCGAACGCGTTATTGGTCGTGTTGGGAATAAACTGTATGTCAAATGGCTCGGTTTTAGTAACAACTTCAATTCATGGATTAATAAAGAGGATGCACTTTAACACCTTCATTTTTTATTCTAGAACCTCTACCTTTCCTTTCTTCTACTGCATAAGACAAGTTTGAACTTGCAAGTCTACATTACCACTAGCAGTTATTTTAGGATATGGTGTAGGGTAGGATTAATATAAAAATCATACGAAACCTGCATTGTGTTTCACAAATCGTATTTATTTTGGCATATATACGATTCTCTTTCTTTAAGTAAATCTGTTCTGTCATTTCTTACATAGATTATTTCTACTGTCTTCGCTGTTTAATGCCACCACCCAGTAACAGTTTTCCTTTCATTGCACCGGCAACGAGAAGTGCTGCTTTCGTCTCACCAACTGTAGTATTAAGTGCCGACATAAGCTGCATAGCTTTATGAAGGTGATTTTCATCAGCTACACGTCTTAGTTGAGGTTTGTATTGACGATAAGCAATGCCATGCTCATTGCAGGCAGCATCTAACATATTAATACCAGGATCACCACGTACCATGCGGACGTCGAGTAGAGTTCCAGGGCAACAGTACTGGTAACTAGGAAGATTAAGCTCAAAAGGAAGAAAATCAATCACCTCATTAACGAGTCCACGGCCAGCATTTTACCTCACCTTTCTTCCAGCATGTTTCTTCACCTTTTTCTGTGACCGCTTGCTTACTCGTTTCGAGCCATAAGTATTTATAAGCGAAGACAACTCGTTAGTTTTAGGACCGTGATACAGTTTAATGAGTTAACATGTACGGCACTGTCTCGCTGAAGGTCTCCTAGCTAAACTCACTTGTTCATGATATGAACTACATGTTTGAAGCTCTGAAAAAGAAACAGAATCTTGAGTCCACTCACTAGGCACCTTATCCCAGATCATCTTTGCAGCATTCGCAGCTACACTGACCCAAAATGCCTTAGGTAATGCATTCAACTCTTCTTCAGTAAGTGTTTAGTTTATTTTTCCAAGCATAAAACTATATGATTGCATTTTCGACTACGTTATACTTAGTATCAGATAGAAATGGCATCATGTCTTTACAATGTTTCTTTCACACCGTCGTCATTCCTACACTGCAATTTACATATTTTGTTCACTTCCCGGCATGCACTACGACACAAGTAATCGACCATGCACACATGCCGTGAAGACTGTTTAATATTTCCTCCACTATACTCCATGAGAAGAGTTTTTAATGATGGACATCCTGATTCATGCATGTCGATAATTTCACATGTTGATGGTAGATACTCACCCAACCATTGCATCTTTTCACAACCCTTTAAAAAACAAATGAACATTCATGATCATAGATAGAAAGCGATAAGGTTTTATTTTTCTTCCCAATGCAGTCCTAAATTTTTTCAATACACTGACTGCTTTTTGTCTTCATCTGTTTGCAAACAGTAAGGGAAAGGTGGGCTAAATACTAAACTGACGAGTTTTGGCGCCCACAACACAGTGCAATCCAACACAGCCACCTCTTTGAACAAAAATTTGTTGCCGTTCGCTTTGAAGTCTTGTACATCAACTATTAATGTTGACATGATGAAATAAAGCGTCCTACTCTGTATCACAGTAACTTAGAGACTAAAGAAAATATTCTCACTTATAGCATATATAAAGGCTTGAGTATACTAGAGAGTGACCTTGATAACGAAAGTCAAAACATGCATAACCATGTCGACGTGAACGCTGCATGTTAAAACAGCGTGACCTTAGTATGGCACATGCTCAGTCCCGCTATAATAGAACTACATATAAAGTATGTGTAATGTGTTTGATTCTCAGTTCTGTTACACAATTTGAAAAGTTGTACAAGGCCTGAAACGGAGTCAATTCTGACACAGGTGCTCAATTAAGTAGAGATGCGTTTTAGGAGGAGAAGTGGAGGAGGAGTGTTGATAGTTATTTGTCCGTCGGATGGAGACGTAAAGCCTTGAGCAGACCTCTCAATGTTTATTCGTTAGGAGGCTATGTGGCACCATCGGGTTTTACCCTCTCCCTTCCTACTATCATGTATCATGTCATTTACTTCATATTATCTCCCTTATGAGGTTGACGTCAGGAAGGGCATCCGATTATAAAAATCGGTCTTGACAGGTCAAACCCTTGCCCCATTTCTCTACAGTGTTCGTGTATGAGGTGATGTAAACCTGCAAAGTTTGCAACGGAAGGCCAGCGTCCGAAACGCATGAGCCATTCAGCCCAGCAGGTAAGGTAGGTGGTGGTATAAAATTTCCAATTACACGATTGTGTGCCCGAACAAGTCTTGATTAAAGTCCAATCCTCTCCGCAGTGCTCATATGGAGTGAGGGTATATAACGCTGTTGACAGTTATTTGTCCGTCAGATGGAGACGTAAAGCCTTGAGCAGATCTCTCGATGCTGTTCGACGGGAGAAGGCTATGTGCCACTACCGAGTTTTACCCTCTCCCTTCCTACTATCATATGCCATTCATTTCATCTCACTATCTTCCCTCATGAGGTTGACGTCATGAACGGCATGGGGTTATAAAAATCCATCTTGACAGATTCATCTCATCACAAACCCAACACCGTAGAGAAACGGGACAAGGAATGGACACACGTTAGGTTATAACGTCATGCACCCGTAGCCAACAGTCCGCATTTCAAATCTCCCACGCTGTGACAACACAACTCTGTCAGCAGAAGGCCCGCGCGTTCGGTTATGTAAAGCACGCATTTTTAAATCACCCGCGCTTATTACGTCACAGCTCCGTCACCACACCAAGGGGAAGCCGGGCAAAGAGCCTATGAGTGCATGAATAATTTGCTTTAACAGTAACTTGCAAACTCGCCGTCAGAGTACACCTCAAGCTGATGTACATGCGCACTAGCTATTCTCCCCTGCTTATGTCTCTAGTGGGATCTAATAGTCATTTATTTACAGTATCTCACGAAGTCGCGGCGATTGTGCACTGCTATGTCTTTAGCGGGATCTGATAGTCTTCTGAATACAGTAATCACGATGTCGCCGCGAGAGCGCTCTGGTATATCTGTAGCGGGATCTGACAGTAATTTGTCACGCTGTGACGTCACAGCTCTGTTAGAAGGTGGCCTGCACGTTCGCTTATTACGTCACACCTCCGTCACTACTCCACACCTACAAGTCACCTCACTAGTTCGGCTCATCCAAGGGGAACCCGTCTGAGGTTAGTTTGGCGTTCCTCGTAGCGACATTAGGTTAACACGTCATAACCTCAACTACTAGTCACCTAACCGATTGGAACCCTCCATGGGAAGCCTGTGTGTGAGGTTAGGTTAGTGTTTGTGCGCAAGGTTAGTTTAACATGTCATAATGACGTCTTAACTTCATCTGCAGATGAGCCAAACGATTTGTGCCTCCTCCGTGGCCGCCCGATCGATTCGGCTCATTCAAAGGGGTACGTGAGGTTAGCATTGCCATCGTACGTAACGGGTCCGTGACCTTCCCGACTCGGCTCCTTCAAGGGGGCCCGTCCGATTAGGCTCCTCCAGTCGTCCGTGAAGTTAGCATTGCCCTCGTACGTATGGGGTCCGTGACCTTTTCGACTCAGTTCCTCCAAGGAGAGCCCATCCGTTTAGGCTCCTCCAAAGTGGCCCGTGAGTTTCTAACGTAAGGGTATGACGTGTAACCTCACCTAGCGGTCAACTACATTCCAGGTTTACCAGTGACGTTTGCATTGTCCTCATACCTACGGGTATGGTGCCATAACCTCACCTAGGGGGAACCAAAAAACATCCCAGTTCATCCCATGACCAATTAAGCCCCACTATTGGAGTTTGTGAGGTTAGGCTTGCTGTTGTACGCAAGGTTCCGCGTTCAATGGTTTAAAACCTGCAATGCCTTACTACTCAACCAGGGTTCAATGACATTGTAGGATCGACATAGCCTTGCTACTCAACTAGTAGTCAATGACCTAGAGGGGAAAATGCTGCCTCCCATTGTTTTAGAACATACACTGCCCTGCTACTGCATACGTTATATGTTTGAAGGTGGAAGGGACAGTGGTGGTGTGATAAGGAAGATACTAATTTGGGGGGGGGGGGGGAGTGTGAGGTGGCGGGAGTACGGTTTCGACTGAGGATATCGAACGCGATGGGGATGAGGATCAGAGTATCGGAGATTACAGGATTCATGTGCTGAAGACCATAAAGGCATTTAAAAAGGAGGCCATGGATATGTGTAATGATGGTAGGAAAAACATATAAAGTTTGGAAAGTTTGCAGACGGAGTATCATAGGGAAGATGGAAGGCAATGCGCAGGAAGCGTCGGTCGGTGTAGGTCAGATAAGTCATTGTATTTATCTGTTCGAAGTTTACATTTTAATGCTTTAATATACGAACGAGCGTGACGTAGTGTGCGTCGGCTTTAAAGTATTTGGGTCTTTGGTTCGAGTGTAGTAGTAATGGTATTAGTAGTAGTGGTAAAAATGAAATGAAATGAAATGGCGTATGGCTTTTAGTGCCGGGAGTGTCCGAGGACAAGTTCGGCTCGCCAGATGCAGTCTTTCGATTTGACTCCCGTAGGCGACCTGCGCGTCGTGATGAGGATGAAGTGATGATGAAGACACATTCACCCAGCCCCGTGCCAGCGAAATTAACCAATTAAGGTTAAAATTCCCGACCCTGGCGGGAATCGAACCCGGGACCCCTGTGACCAAAGGCCAGCACGCTAACCATTCAGCCATGGAGCCGGACAGTAGTGGCAGTAGTAGTAGTAGTAGTAGTAGTAGTAGTAGTAGTAGTTGAGTCATTCATAAGTTAAGAAGACCACAGGCTTTGGGTGGGATTGGGTGTTTGTATGGGTAGGAGTGATGAGGTGAACTAAGGTTCGCCTGTGATAATGGCGTGTCCAAATTTTGGTATAGAGAACGGGTGTACTGGATGTTTGGTATCATACAGGTTCTGTTCTGAACAATTCCAAAAACTCCAGAACCAACTCATTACTCCACTCGGATAATGTGGACATCGTCAATAATAGACTCCAGTAAACTGTTCAGCTTGCTAACTCGCATGTGACCATCCTCAGGCTGCGTGACGGACGATGCGAGGACGGCTCTCGCATGATCGCACGTATTCCATCACGAACTTCCTTTCACTTGTGCTAAACCTTCATACATTGACAGCATAGTCCACGTACTCAACAGGCCCCGTATCTTGCCCACCACAATACCCTAGGAGTCCGAGGCGTCGAAGCAGGCACTGAGACTCCGAACTAGGGTGCGCCGCGTGGAAGTGGACGAAACTCCGCGGCCAGAGGAAGTAAACTCTCCAGCAGACTTCCTCGAAGCCATAGGAAGGTTTTACGAAGCCGAGGAAACCCAGCGAACGAGGCAACGGAACAACGCTCGAACTAGCGGATGTCCCGAACTGCCACCTGCTGGAATTGTGGTAACGGTTGGCCAAATAAGCCGCAACTGCGAAGACCGAAGGCTCCAAGTGACGGGACGCCCGACAAGTTAGGGAAATGACCATTTGCCAGCCTTACGAGGCGAAGGTTGGCCAAGGATGGATGTCACGTCCAAGCAACCCCGGCATGTGTAGCAAGACAGCGATCCGGCGGTAGCTGCCTGACGGCAGACGGACGACGGGATGGCGCAGAGTGTACTGATGGGCAATGAAACAACGAGGACAATCGTCAAGCCGACGATTACGCAGCGGTGGAAAATTCGGTCCTTGCCGGTGAACCTGAGCTTGGGGACTGACAACTGGAAAGACAGTGACGGAATTTCCCGTGGGACGGCGGAAAGTGAAGTTCTGGATTCTTGTGGCAGACATCGCGGCTGAGATACTCAACTGACTGGACTTCGCGAATTATCATAACATCATGCTGGATCCAACACGCTTCGATATGGAGATGAAGAGATTGCCATACGACCGGCGAGGGAAGACATTGCTGCGAGACGACCATCATAGCTAGGACCGAGGTGGATGCGGCTGTGCTTAAACAGTTAATCACTTCCAATTTAACTTTACTGCATTAAGGAAAGGTATTTAATCAATTACATGTTCAACATTTCAGTATGTTATTATCTTTTATGCAGTGTCCTTGTGTTACAGTGTTTATTGCATTATGAACGAATTGAACCTGATGGCATTTAACATTTCGGTATGTTTGAAGGTCAAATTTTGTCTCTTTGAATTTAAAATATATTTATACAAAGAAAATGAGCACTCAACATCAACGGAAACCAGAGGGTATTACTTGGTTTTTACTCTAAACTCCAAATGATTGCACTTCACTAGATTTTCAATATAGGGACTCCTTGATGATGAGCTTGCCTGAGTTTTTATTTTACAAATCCCTCAAGCATGTTGTTGGTTCTTTCAACCACGCTGCACTGCACCTTCTTGGATAAACACTGCTCTTCCAGTTGCAAGATGGCGGCAGGAAGAAACCTGAACGTATGCACTGCGTACAGCTCTGTCTCCAAATTCGGGTCACTCAATAGGTCCTTCGCTTATCCGACAGCAGCGGATTCAACATCGTCCGACGGCAGAAAAAAAATATACTTTATCTTAGTAAAATGTTCACAAAGAAAAACAGCACATGAAATCCATGTCCCCCATTACTGTACTTATGATGGGACACTTAGGTAGTGGCAAGCCTGTAACTTCCTTGTAATGTTGTATTCTACTTGGAGCTTTAACAAACGTCTTCAGATAAGAAGGCGTTTGCAACAATACATTCATCCCTTATTTTTTGACATACCCTAAGCAAAGCAAGCGCAATACAAGTTGTATGGTGGAGATTAGAATACATAAGCGTGAACTGTACAAATGCTGAGACCATGTACGATGCTTGGTCCGTAACAACTTGCCATACTTTTTTGTACTGCATTCCTGATGGTCAGGGTTTAAAACAACAGTCACAAACTCTGCATTATAGATGTAGTGTTGACTTTTTCCAATACGTACATGACAGCCAACATTGGTTTTGATGGATCTCCTGTCAATGGCATCACAAGAATGTTTACGTAGAATAGCTCTTAGCCAACTGGACGACTCCAACTACCTCCTTAACGTTTTGTAAATTAGCTTCATAAATTGGTTGTAGGTAACTCTAAGTTTACTTTCATCAGGGACAGTGCATTGTATTTTTCCAAGAAAATCTTCATTGAACAAAGGTAACTGTGAGGTCACTGAAAAAAAAAAACCGTTTTGTTCCCTGCTTTCTTGTTCGGACTTATGAAAAGATTCCTGTTAAAATGACTGTTTCGAAATTTGGGCAAGAAAAGCTTTGTTTTTCTCGTGTTTGGCATACTTGAGATGCTGAATTATTATGTCCTTTATATGTTTCCCATCTACTTTAATATCAATATCGCATGGAGAACATCGAATAACGGTACCATCCGTTTCAATTAAATAGTCCTTGTAACTGCTTATCGCACTTCGCATTTTACCGCTAAAAGACGACTTCGCTATCACTATTACGAGCTATTGCTATTTCCTGCTGCCACCGGTGCGTGCTATTCTCTATGCTCTGCTACTGAAGCGAGCAAGCGACTGTAACTGCTTCACACATTCTGGAAGGGATGCGACGAGTCCAACAACACTTGGGGGTGGGGTGAGCGGGTGCAGTGGGCGAATTCAACTCTGGGGTTAGTTCGGTATAAAACCCGCGTTAATTCCTTTTTCCCTTACGGTGCATCAGTATTCTATGCTTCTACTTTCCCTCGAAGTAAAATAAATTCTTGAGGTTTTTGCCGCATATTCTTAAAAAGGGAAAATAAGCGCAGAAGTAGGAGAAAAAGGAAACAAGGCTAAAAAAAAAGAGGTAAAAGGGAAGTTAAAACACTGCAATGTTGAGTTTTAAATACAGTTCTCACCCATAGTATCGATTATTTCTTGTTACCAATTATTTTTAAAGGTATTTCCTTTAAAATCCGATCTCTACTCATCAGAAATCTGACTGCCCAACTTGAACGATTACGTCATTCACCTAAGCACAACACTCGGGAGTTTGCGAGCCCGTTGTATGGATTGCCCGATGCGAAACCATCGAATCGGATCGGCCACTCCAAGCAGACATAGGAGTGAGAACAGGATGGAACATGCCAGAGGCCCTGCGGAAGGTGTATAAGAGATCTGCTGAAAACCGAATAAGATGAAGACTACCACTGGAACGTGGAAGAAAGCCAGAGGGCGGAAGACGGACAGGGAAAGACTGAGGAGGGTCTCCACGACATAAAGCACATTTTTCAGGTCGGCGCTCTGTCCCGAAGACCTTGTCCAAGATGCTGCCAGTTCTGTTCAAAGAGGGAGGGAAGGCACTAAGATCCTGCCGAAGGACCACCGCGAAGTTCGAAGTAATCTGGAGCCGTGACGCTTGGATGGAAACGCATGACTGGGATCGTCATCTCCCTCACTCTTCACATCGGCTTACCAGTCTGCAGCGCAGACGGCCACGGAATACACACGAGCAAGGACGCTGTTTGGAGGACTGCTTCTCCAGGTTGATCACGCCACTATATTGAAGACACTAAGGATGGAAACCAATGAATGAAGGCATGGTATGCCCAATGAGCGGACGCTTCAGGAAACAATGAGAACGATCTCGGGTGGCGGTATAACTCTGTAAGGAGCAGGGGTTTCTCTTACTAACTCCAGAAGGCGCGCGGAGGTCTTCACCGCGTTCCGAGGACAACTGACAAATACAATGGAGGACAAGGTGGAAGAAGATGGTGGCACATCTGGACCGATTGGCGTCTTACCAAGGAACAGCTTCGAAGACTATTAATCGGGACGATAAGCTCTTAAAGGGGGGCAATATTATGTGTTCATGCGCTGACCAACCCTCTGGAAACTCTCTTTGGTATTTCCTGGAAGTGATGAGCGAATCAGGCCGGGGACCTCCCAGCTTGCCTGGAGGAATATGCTGACCTCTCCGTGTATTGTGCTTTCGTCTAGTGTCTGTACAGACTTTCTGTAAGGCGAAACTCGATTGTTCTCATTGGGGTCGAGCCCCGAAGAGTGTAGTGCTTCATCGCCAGGGATATGAAAGGAGGCCGCGAACAAGAGTAAGTGGTGAGTGTCTCACAGGAGTGTGTCGCATTGTTAGAGCAGAGATATGAGTGTTGACAGTGTGCCGTCGTGGTGGACTGTTGGAAAGGAGTGCTGGTTAGCTCTGTTGTTTTTAGTAGTGTTGGTTGTCATTGTTGGGTATACTGGGATAGTGCATCGGAAAGTAATGTTGAAGTGTAGACAGTGTTCGTAGTGCAGTGTTACTGTCGAGTGATACGTCTTGAGTAGCTCAGTGTGTGCAGCAGGCACGTTGAATTAGAGTTAATTGTGTTAAGCTGATTGTGCCGGTTATTAGCCTTGTCTGGAGTCGAGTTAAGTATACAGCATAGTCGAATTGAGTGTACCGCATTCGTGTATTGTGAAGCCCAGGTTCGTGTATTCCAGTGCCTCTCAAACGGCCAAAATCTCACGCGTGCAAACAGCGGCGCAGAGTTCCTTTGCACAGTGCATCGGTTCCACTCGGCTCGGACCAACGCTTCGTTTCTCGGCTAAGCTCGGCTCAACTCGGCTCGGATGTGGAGCGCTACGGAGCAAGTGAGGAAGAGGGAGACAGGGGAAGCGAGCGAGACAGGCATGGGGAAAGAGACAGCGCTATTGCTCCAAATGGAGGAGTGGGGATCTGCACTCTGGGCAACCAAGCGAAGTCGTCTTTTGCATCGTGCACAGTGCATGCACCACGAGAGGCCCTGGTGTATTCCAACATTGTCAGCAAGGAGCTGCTGTGTGAAGAGACGGGTGATTGTGTAACGAAGAGAAAGGAGAGCTGTCATTCAAGATTACGGAAAGAGTGCCCGTTCCAAATGAAGACCGCCCATCTGGAGACCTGCTGTGAGGAGTAAAGACTTTTGTAAACAGCAACTATTTAGTGAACTGATGTAATTCATTTTCAACTATAATTACGTGTGTTTATATATGTATGTAGTAAATTGGTCATCCTAAATTAAATTAGATCAATAGAACAACAGCGTTTTCTTCGTAACAATATTGTAAATGTCTACGGGCCACCTGGTGCAGATGGTTGCAGTTTTCTTATAGGGAAATCAAAGTGACTTATTAGCCCTTCTCACATTGAGTGGAAAAAGAAACGAAAAGAAATATATATTGAAGTGAAGTAAGTTATTTAATTCTACAAAAATATAAAAATGAACGGAATACATAAATAGACAAAAAGAGCAAGCAAACCCATCTCTGGGTAAACCACGAAGAGTTTTGGGAAGTGGGATAGTGGGATGGAGTGGTAGGCTATACGCCAGACCACCTTTGCCCCCATCAATTAACCTGGTACTCACTATTTGGTGTACTCTGAGCGGACCCTGTACCTCGTCAGAAGTGCGTACCTCTTTTCAATAATGTTCAAACTTCCATGCGGGAATCGTGTCTACGTCCTTCTGGGTGAACCGAGCACGCATTTACCGTATTCTCTTTCTATATCCTGAACCTGCTTACTGTCTCAAATATGCAGCCTCTACCAAAACAGAGATATGCATATAGAATAAAAGAGAACGCTCCTTTAAGATGCAGACACTAAAAACTGATAATTCTTTAATAAGTCTGCTATCATCCACAAAATGATTTATATCAACAATTATGTTGTCATTAGCTAAAATGAGAACGAATATTTCTGGTAGGTTGAGGATAGGTCACAGATCAGAAGATCAAGGAAAAACCGGGCGAGTTGGCCGTGCAGTTAGGGGAGCGCAGCTGTGAGTTTGCATTCGGGAGATAGTGGGTTCGAATTCCACTGTCGGCAGCCCTGAAGATGGTTTTCCGTGATTCCCATTTACACACCAGGCAAACGCTGGGGCTGTACCTTAATTAAGGCCACGGCCGCTTAGGAAGTTCTAAAAAAAGGAGGTCAAGGAAAAATGGGTCGCCTCCTGGAGTCTCCACTTACACGATTCGTACCGCGCAGTTCACTCGCTTGGCAGATGTAATATTTCATCCAGTTCGTTTGCTATCTTTCTTTGTATCCAGAACTGGTACATCGCGATTTTCTTCTCCAGAATAGCATACTTCATTTCCAGTTTACGATATAGTACGTTTAAGTATCACACGCAACCCACAATTTGATCCTGCTCTTGCCGAGCTTTGACGGCATGTACGGGGGAAAGAGGCGTCCATTTCTGAAAGTCACAGGCTCATCGAACCTATAATATTGCCACGAGACACAAGGGGAATTTGTAAAGAAACATTTTGAACAAAGTGATTATTATTATTATTATTATTATTATTATTATTATTATTATCATCATCATCATCATCATCATCATCATCATCATCATCATTTAAAGGCGACTTACATCTAGGTCATCGACTCCTAAACAAAGTGAAGTTCTGCGCGTAAAAACAATCCTCTTTCTTCAAATAGACAAAGTCTATCGATTTTCCTATGTCTTGTGGTCTACAGGTCCAGGAAACATGTCCTTCACGATCCATATGTGTCTCCCATTAACACATCCGTTACGAGTTCTATTATGGCGTGGGCTTAAACTCTTCTCCAGCAAATCAAACTCGTGTTGATGCAATGGTATACAAAATACTATTTCTCAACATTATCAACACAGAGGCCAATAGTCTTAGTCTCTTTTACTTTAAAAGTACCGTTGAAAGAGTATTGCTTATCACTTTTACCGCGAGAAAACGAGAGTCGTTCGGCTTCTATTTGTCGTGATTTTCTCCCGTCCATCTATTTTAACACTCCACTGCCTAAGGAGAGGATGATAATGTTGTTTTTTACGTCCCATTAACTACTTCTATCGTCGCCATAAGACCTATCTGTGTCGGTGCGACGTAAAGCCCCTAGCAAAAAAATAACTACTTCTACGGTTTTCGGAGACGCCGAAGTGTCAAAATTCGGTCCCGCGGGAGTTCTTTTACGTGCCAGTAAATCTACCAACACGAGGCTGACGTATTTGAGTACCTTAAAATACCACTGGACAGAGTCAGGATCTAACCTGCCAGGTTGGTGTCGGAAGACCAGCGCCTCAACCGTCTAAGGACTTACCCCGACAGCAAGAGAAGTGTTTTCATGTCAAACGAAGTGCTACCCAGAGCGCAGTTCACTTTCTTGTGTGAAACGTATTTGCGTTCGAGACGACACCGAGAGAGTTGAGTGCGTAATTCACGTCGCGTAGATGTGAGCCTGCAATTCGGGAGATGCTGGTATCGAATCCCAACGTCGGCAGCCTTGAATGCGATTTTCCGAGGTTTCCCATTTTCACACCAGGCAAATGCAGTGACTGTAACTTAATACAGGCCACGGTTCCTAACTTCCCAATACAGTACTAGCCCTTTCACATCCTACGTCACCGAAAACCTATATGGTAGTGTGACTCTGTACCATTAGAAGAAAGAAAATAAATACAACTTAAAAAATTGAGTGCACTCGCTCGGCTTGCTGTGCTATCACATTCTGACAATCTCGTCATTGGCATTCCTAACCCAGAGCAAACATTTTCGAAAGTATATTCTTCAGAAAATCTATTATTTCCCAACATTAAGCCAACGGTGAACGTCCGCGGCTTCTTAAAATACCAAACCTATCATTGCCAGTCTCTTGTGAACAAATGACTATCTAACCGATAAGAAACGAGACGATCCTTGCTATAAAAATTGAAATTAACTGAAATGACATAATGCTTTGTCCTATGCGTACTGTCCCTTGCATGTACTCAGTACTACGCAGCTCTTGATCAAGGACAATTGAGTTACAGGCGTTTGTTGAGATGCCCTTGAATCACTAACTGCACTAATTACACTTTGACAGTATACCTGCACAGACGGCCTCTTGGCGTTATTATTTGGCGGGGATTACTTACCGAAAAAGAGAGGTGAGAATGAGACGGTCCTATTACTTCAATTAGTCCACCCGGTAGCGTGATCATTAAGACGTCACCTCTCAATGGTCTGACACCGTGATTAGCCGGTTCGAGTCCCGTTGGTGGAAAAAATTCGCATTGACCGGCAGTGGTATGAGATTTATAATCACTAGATCGCGTGTCAAAAGCCGGGGTTCAATTACAAACCTCTTCACAGTGTTCATATGGAGTGAGGGCATATTATGACGCAGTTGATGGTGATTCGTCCGTTAAGGGAACCGGGTAGTGTGAAATGACATTACTATTTTTTTTTCAGGCTCAAAAAATTACCTTCTCTTTTGCGATTGCGGCAATATATAACACATTGTTATTAGGAGTATTTTCTGAGGTCATAGCGAATATATTAATGCAATCATGAATACGTCTTCGTCTTGTAATGCCACGCCCTCTTTTTTTACCCAGCAATATTTCATCTTCTACTTCGTGTAGCTGAAAGCGGATTATTATCTTCGTCACGTTGGCTAGCTCGAGTATGATTTAACGATCTTCAATTGTTTTCCCGCCTACTTAATGTTTATGTGTACATGTCATATCCTCATTGGCTCACATTGTGATTGTATTCAATAAAGTGTATCTTGCTTGTGATTTATTTTCAAAGTGTAGAAAGTGTTTTCAAAAAATAAATTTCATGGAAACCAGCATGCACCGACTGGGAAGAAACAGGCATGTGAAGAAGCTATGTCTGATTAAATTACTAAGAACGATACAACTCCACCTGCGATCGGAAGTTATGAACGTCAGGAAGAAAGAGAAATCGACCGAAAACTCATATATTATGCCGAAATGCAGCTGAATATTCAACCAAGAAAGGTAGAATGAGAAGACAAGAAAAGAGAAGCACTGAAGAGGAGAACGATGGTTACCGCTCTGGAATGTTTGAAAATCGCTGGCAAGTTCTTACTCGAACTTCAAACTCATTTTCCCCGCACCAATTCCTCGGGGTCTACCAAGTATACAGACGAAAAATCTCTATCAAATTCTTAGCAAATACCAACACACACACTATAACAGAATGGGTCTGATTCCATTAGTAGTTATTGAAATAATAATAATTATTATTATTAAATAGGAGCAAATTTTTTAGCAAATTTTTTAATGCTGAAAAATTTGCTCGCTTAGATTTTTTTTTATAAAATCAACCATAAAAGCAATCACTTTAAATCTGCTGGAGAAATAAGCATGTGTATTTAATTGTATGCACCTATGTTCATGACCGTATCACCTGAATCACAAGAAAGGGTATATATAAAAAGCAGTGTTTCTTCGTATTTTTAAATTCTGAGCTTCCTTCATTGCTCACTGGATCTATCAATCCCTACTAAATTCATCAGATGTATACCCACAAGTCATCGTAACAATACTTCAAAATCTCAAAGATTGTTCAAGTAGTTTAGAAGATATTAACGATTTATTGGTGACTCGCGTTTACGCTAACCCTTGGTGTTATTCGACAGGAAAAGGCTACACGCCGACACCGCATTTCACCCCTTCCCTACTACATTACCATCATAATCTCACACACAGGCGTGTAGGTCGCCTATGGGTTATGGGCATTAAATTGAAAGACCTATACCAAGCAAGCCGAACAGGTCCTCGGACACTCCTCGTACTAAAAGTTACACGACCGGGCGAGTTGGCGATTAGGAGCGTGCGGCTGCGAGCTTGCTTCCGGGAGATGGTGTGTTAGAACCCCACTGTAGGCAGCCTGAAGATGGTTTTCCGTGGTTTCCCATTTTCACACCAGGCAAATGCTGGGACTGTACCTTAATTAAGGCCACGGCCACTTCCCACTCCTAGACCTTTCCTACGCCATCGTCACCGTAAGACCTATCTGTGACGGTGCGACGCAAAGCAAATTGCAAACAAAAGCTATACGCTAAATTAGTAAATAAATCACATTAAGAAAACTATCGTCTAGGACACCTTCGATAAACAAAAGCGGCTATAGCAACAGCCTCGCCGGGCTGAGTGGCTCAGACGGTTGAGGTACTGGCTTTCTGACTCCAAATTGGCAGGTTCGATCCTGGCTCAGTCTGGTGGTATATGAAGGTGCTCAAATACGTCAGCCTCGTGTCGGTAGATTTGATGATGATGATGATGCTTTTTTTTTTTGCTAGGGGCTTTACGTCGCACCGACACAGATAGGTCTTATGGCGACGATAGGAAAGGCCTAGGAGTTGGAAGGAAGCGGCCGTGGCCTTAATTAAGGTACAGCCCCAGCATTTGCCTGGTGTGAAAATGGGAAACCACGGAAAACCATCTTCAGGGCTGCTGATAGTGGGATTCGAACCTACTATCTCCCGGATGCAAGCTTACAGCCGCACGCCTCTACGCGCACGGCTAACTCGCCCGGTGATGATGCTTGTTTAAAGGGGCCTAACATCTAGGTCATCGGCCCCTAATGGTACGAAAATGAGACGAAATGAAATGACAAATTAAAAGCCCAAAAAAAAAAAAAAAAAAAAAAACATCCACTGACCACAATGCAAAACGTGAGGACGAAGAATGAATGGATGGATGGATATGAATTTAAAACGGAACTGACCCACAGTGCCTCACATGCACAGAAGCTGGCGTAGAACAATAGTAGGACTGACCAAGGGACTGCTTCTAGAGCACAATATCGAATCTATGATACTTGTAGTCAAAAGGGGTCCAAAATCCAAGTCAGCGGCCCCTCACAATGGTACTTATCGCTATGAAAGTAGAACCATGGTATTTGTCATGTTGCGGTACTAATCAAGATTAGCGTAGACTCGCGGTATTCCACACATTATGATACTACTCACAGGTAATGAAATTCGCACATGTATTACAGATCTACAGTGTTTCGCACATTGCGGCGCCGTTGACAGGCAACGCAAACCTATGGTGTTCATCACCTAAGTGTACTAACCACAGGGACTCGTACTATCCTATGGTGTTCCTCATATAGTGGGTACTAATCATAGGCAAGCCAGAACCATGGGTTCCCTCATCCCATGGTGTCGCTCATATAGTGCTACTAATCACAAACCTATTTTTTTTGTTTTTTTTTTTTTGCTAGGGGCTTTACGTCGCACCGACACAGATAGGTCTTATGGCGACGATGGGATAGGAAAGGCCTAGGAATTGGAAGGAAGCGGCCGTGGCCTTAATTAAGGTACAGCCCCAGCATTTGCCTGGTGTGAAAATGGGAAACCACGGAAAACCATCTTCAGGGCTGCCGATAGTGGGATTCGAACCTACTATCTCCCGGATGCAAGCTCACAGCCGCGCGCCTCAACGCGCACGGCCAACTCGCCCGGTAAACCTATTTGTTACCCAACATAGTGGTACTACTCGCAAGTACAAGCGACCCATAGTATTCCCAGCGTGCTGGTACTAATCACAAGTAGTTTCATGGTTCTAATTTGATCATCCCTTGGTCGCCCCTTACGACAGGCAGGGGATACCGTGGGTGAATTCTTCGTCTGCGTTCCCCACGCACATGGGGCTGTCGGTAGATTTACTGGCACGAGAAAGAACTCCTGCTGGACTAAATTCCGGCACCTCGGCGTCTCCGAACACCGTAAAAGTAGTTAGTGGGACGTAAAACTATTATTATTATTATTATTATTATTATTATTATTATTATTATTATTATTATAGCATCAGCCTCAATTATGACGCTGCATATGTTGTGTACTATGCGCGAGCATTTCAAAGATGCGCACACATGATCGTATTCAAACGTCACACGGAAGAGCCAGGCCATTTAATGTACTGTGGCTGATGTACACCTACGTATGACAGTGAAATGAAGAACGGATCTTGAGTACACTCCGACTTAATGTGCTGCATTGTGGCTGTATGAAGGACATATCTCGTCCTCTTCAGTTTACCTTTCAAGGGTAGGACAGAACCAAAACTGATAGTAAACATGACTATCAAAGTACTAAAATTAAAACGGTTAGTCTTGACGTCATAAGTAGCCCATCAAGATGCGCTCTCCGTATCGCAATAATGGTTTCCGGCCACGTGGCAAGCCACAGGTTCCGCAGCTAGACGATGAACACACTGTCTAAACGTCCGACTGGTTTAGACTATCCTGCAATTCCCAACTAAAACACATTACTGAATTTTCTAATTATAGCCATTAAGTTGATTACAACTGACAGTGACAATGAGAAAATTACTCGTTAACTAAGTTGAAAGATTGCTTTGAATGGCCGTGATCTTACAAAGAGAATTGCTGTCGTCTTTGCAAGCGCTTCAGAAACGAAGGCGTAGTTCCAAATGTTATTGCGGGGAAACAGGGACCTCCAGATGTAAACAAAGACGACCATCATTAAGATTCAAACAAGACTTATTAATTAAAATAAACAACCAAAGACGTCAAACATTACAATTAAGTGCGAAGCTATTTATTGGAATCATTTAACTAGCAGTCATGATCAACAGTATACATCAAGAATAAATCACACTTATGATTTTTAAATTTACCAACCTCAATCTGTGTGTCATACTCTAGCCTTTGTGTACCCTTACTGTTCTTACTGTCAACACTTCCCTCAAAAACTGAACCAAGAAACAAGTCCTGGATGTCTCGAGATGTGTCACATAACACTCTCTCTTTTCTGGTCAAACTTCGCCAACACTCCAGTAATTCTTCATTCGTTATCCGGGCCACACACCTCTC
This sequence comes from Anabrus simplex, assembly GCF_040414725.1. Classification (NCBI taxonomy): domain Eukaryota; kingdom Metazoa; phylum Arthropoda; class Insecta; order Orthoptera; family Tettigoniidae; genus Anabrus; species Anabrus simplex. The sequence continues at coordinate 206,369,216 of NC_090270.1, read as the reverse complement.
CCTAATCTTTCCTTTGTAACACCACATGCCAACAGCTTTCCTTTCTTTCTTTCTTTCTTTCTTTCTTTCTTTCTTTCTTTCTTTCTTTCTGAGTTAGTCAATGTTCAGTCTTCACTTCCACATATTGCCACGCTCCAGATGTAAGACTTCAAAAGCATCTTCGTAATTTGTATATCAATGTTACAAGTGAGCAAATTTTTATTTTCTTAAAGAAGGCCTTCCTTGCTTAGCTAATCTGCATTTTACGTCCTCTGCTGGCGTTGGCTATTCCACTGCCCAAAAGTAACAATACTCATCTACTTCTTTTAAGAATTTTCTAATATTTCTAATATTTCCTGCATCACCTGACCTCGTTCGACAGCATTCCAATACTTTGGATTGATTTCTGTATTTTCGTCTTGTACTGTACTCCTTCTCAAAGTACTCCTTCCATACCATTCTACAATTTCTCCAAACTCGAATAAAGTAATATCATCAACTAATCTCCATGTTCTGATTTCCTCTCCTTGGATTGTGATTTATTTTCCAAATTCTTCTTCGATTTATTTTACAGCACGTTCTATTATATGCAACAATAACGCGAAGCACTGATATAATGTGTTCCAAAGTTAGCTATTAAAAAAATTAACTATGGTATAGCAATAAGATCCTGCCTCATATGACAAAGGCCTTCCTTAAGAAACGAAACTTAGCTCACTTTAAACATCGATACACAAATTACGAAGATGCTTTTGAAGACTTACATCTGGGGCGTGGCATTCTACGGAAGTGAACCATGGATAATAAGAAAGAAAGAAAGAAAGAAAGAAAGAAAGAAAGAAAGAAAGAAAGAAAAGGCTTTCCCTTTTCTATTTAAAATTTAAAATCTGCAAAGGGTAGAAAGCCAAATGAGGATTATTCTTGGAGCAAAATGTCAAATATGCACTACTGTTTGATGTTCATTATCGGTAGTTTCAATCCTTAGACTGGTTGGCAGCTCCACTATTCTGGACCATCTTCCTCATTTCCAAGTACGTGTTGCATCCAGCATCGCTGATAATTTGGCGAATATAACTGTACCGCGGCCTTTCTCTGTATTTCCTTCCCTATACCAAATCCTTCCACAATAGTTCTGCCTAGCCTATCGTGCCTTAATGTGTGCCTTCCTCTCAGTTTCATCTTTCTTTTCACAAGGCTCCGCCAGAGGATTTCTTCCCCTTTAATCCTTTGAAGGATCTCATTTGTAGTCTGTCCTTTACTATGCATCTTTAGCACCACATTTCTAGCGTCTCTAAATGCGTTCTCTCGATTGCTCCTACTGTCCAAGATTTTTGCAACCATACAGAACGATGCTTCACATAAAATATTCTCATTAACGTTTTCCTAACCTCATAGCTGATATTCTGAGGTGAGCAAGGCTTTCTTGTTCTGGAAGGCTAATTTTGCCAGATGGGTCCTACCTACGGTCACCTTTGTGCTCCTTCTATCTTCTGTTACATTGCTTCCCAAATACGTTCTTTCTTCCACCTCTTTATGCGTTGTCCCATTCAATTTGATGTTTGTTCATGGTATAGGCTGTCTATTGCATCAGGATTTTTGTTAACTTTTCATCTAGGGGTAGCGTGCCTGCCTCTTGCCCGGAGGCCCCGGGTTCGATTTCTGGCCAGGTCAGGGATTTTTACCTGGGCCTGAGGGCTGGTTCGAAGTCCACTCAGCCTACGTGATTAGAATTGAGGAGCTATCTGACGGTGAGATAGCGGCCCCGGTCTAGAAAGCCAAGAATAACAGCCGAGAGGATTCATCGTGCTGACCACACGACACCTCGAAATCTGCAGGCCTTCATGCTGAGCAGCGGTCGCTTGGTAGGCCAAGGGCCTTCAAGGGTTGTAGTGCTATGGAGTTTTGGTTCTGTTTTGTTAAGTTTTCAGTTGTAGTCCCTCAGAATATCCTACTCATGACGCCGTACTCATTAACTCCTAAAATAGCTAAATAAACGGCATATCGGAGGATAATTATCTCTTTTCTCCCCGTCAATAAAGATTAGAGTGTCATTTTCTGTCACACATCATTCAGCGCCTTATTTATGTGGATATTAAAACGGTTGATGACAAGGAGAATCATTCCTCGACACCTTTCTCGATTTTGGTTCTTTCAGATGCTCGCCGCGCACGACCACTTCCGTTTCATTCGCACACGGCTTAATGTTATGTATTGCTAAATTAGCATTTTTATTTATTTCAACGATAGGACGTATATGATTTCCGAACTGTCATTTTATTTTATTTTATTTAAATGTGCTTGGTACTGGTTATACATAGAATGAAACAGTATTTTATGATTAAGAAAACTGGGCGCTGCCTAAGGGATAAGCACGACGTTAGAAGCACGTTATTGTAGTCATTTTACAGCAATAGTCAACAGGCAATATGTTCACTACACGGACAAGATTTCCACCAACCCGTTTTGCTTTACTGTAGCCATTCGTAATAATGTACGCTGGACCTTTGACAAACTCGGCCAATAATCACGTTAACCCCAAGAGTTCACATAATGCTGTGCGAGTTCCGTTTGGTCCTGAAGTACTTCCGAAAGACCTGTGTCATCGGGCGGATCAGATGAGTGGGTAATTACCATACATATATACATGGGACAAGCTCGATTCCCGTCCAGAATCCTTTGTACCTTTTTACTCATTTTTCAAGACATATTTTTGTTTCTTCTATATTATAAAGTTTTGTCAAACTCAGTTATGCCGCTCGCAAGCCTGGGGCCTCATCGTGCAGACGACGAAGGAGCCGGAGAAGAACACCTCATTCAATACAAATTTAAAAAATGGTCCAGTTGGTCCGGCTGGTAGTACATTTTAAGAGCCCCTTCCTAGGGCTCAGGAGAAGACAGTCAATGGTTCTGAAGGCGGAGGACACCTTACTCCAATGGCGGATGAAGCGGAGGAACTATCTACTAGCAACGTCGGTACTCCAGAGGAGAGGCCTGTATCAAGCTCTGGGGCTTACAACCTCAGTTCTATTACCGACCCACACTTGTATGAACAACCAAGGATGATGGCGTGGAAAGTCGTCAAAAGAAAGCGACAACCCGGGTGGTCACTGTTCGCAGAAATCCATCGCTTTCAGGAGCGCAAACTGATTCTGGGGAGCCTGCGCGCAGATACTAGGAGGAATCGGTTGAATGTACTGAAGGCAAGACAAAGCAGAATTATTACACTGGGACGCTGAATGTTACTTCATTACTTAAGGTAGGTAAGCAAAAATAACTGATAAAGATGATGGACAATCCTGACATATCAGTCTTAGCCATCCAAGAAACAAGGTGCCTGGACGAAGACATAATGGACATAAAGGGACACAGAATTTTTAAAGGCAAAAGGGCAATGACGAAAGGCAAAAATATGCCAATGTCTGGCACAACTTCCGCAGTAAGAAAGAAATTATCAGCTCGGTAGTAGATTCGAGTCTTGAGAGAAGTTCCCTTCTAACTTCTAGCTGTGGTAACAAAGGAACCCTTATCAACATACGTGCACCAATCAATGAGAATGACAGAGGCAAGCAGAGAATGTTGGAAAATATTTGGACTTCTTTACCAGCTAAGGATATCAAGATCTTTCTAGGTAACCTTAACACTCGATTGGCAACAGAGGCACGATACAGATGAACAGCAGGAAGATATCCTGCTCTCGCGATGACCAACAGAAATGGTGTAAGACTCGGGGAACTGTGTCACACCTTGGGTCTTCAGATAATGTTGACATTCTGCAAGGGCAAACGAAGACATATCGGTCACCTGGCAACGTGAATGGAGAGAAAGACTGACCCTGTAGGAATCTTCATCAAAGCCATCATAGTGAAACTTTTATTTGCCGGGCTGAGTGGCTCAGACGGTTGAGGTGCTGGCCTTCTGAACCCAACTTCGCAGGTTCGATCCTGGATCAGTCGGGTGGACTTACTGGCACGTAAAAGAACTCCTGCGGGACTAAATTCCGGCAACTCGGCGTGTCCGAAAACCGTAAAAGTGGTTAGTGGGACGTAAAGCAAATAATAATAATAATAATTATTATTATTATTATTATTCCTCAGATGTAGGCCGCTTTTACCTGGGTTATGCTACGCAGTGGATTGCAATTGATAGCGCCACGGGCTACTACTTAAGGGTAAAAATAAGTCGCCTGGGTAGTAGCAGGACTGCTATGGCAACGATTACGTCACAGAATTGGCTGGCGAAAATCCTTTCTCCCCATGCATCACCGGGCATATGCATTCTTCTGATCTCTCAACTGTTAAGTTACAGAAACATAATATCAGCTGAGAGTTAACTTGCAATTCCATTAACTTCTAATGTACTTTACAGCGGCTCATTAGTTTGTCGTAGGAGTTGAAGCCACGATTGTAATACCGGTAGTCTATGATCTGAAGTGTGCGAACAATATCTTCTAATACACCGAGTCTGAACTTTTAGGGTGGAGATAGTTCGTACTCGATTTAACAATTCGTATTGTTCTGGAGATAGTCAAATACTGCTTGAACAACCACCTTCAGGCGCAAGATCTTCATTTCCTTCAAACTTAGTATAATCTATTCTGCGTACACAGATAGGTCTTGCGGCGACGATGGACAGGAAAGGGCTAGGAGTGGGAAGGAAGCGGCTGTGGTCCCAACAGTGTTTCTGTAGCTGGAACAAACACCGAGCTAGACAGACTGTGCTATAATCCACCTGCTTTGTAGGACCATTCATGGAATTGAAATTTCGGTGCGCTTCCTGGTATGAATGACCCATCCAGGATTTTCCAGATAGGATTCTATCTCGAGAGAATGAAGATCAGAACAGCAGTGCGCATGTCTGGAGGTGTGCAATGTTTCGCGCCAGAAGTAGCAATTTCTGGCAATTGTAGCACCGAATCGGAGGTGGAATGCACGGCAGCACGTAGCAACGATAGGCTGTTACCTCGACTTTCTCGGTAGCACTGACAATTTGAAGGAGACAATAAGACACAGCTGGCAACGTTTTCACTGTTGACTTGCTGCGTAATGCGCCTGACGTGTGTCACGCCCCAGTTCTTGATATCCTTCATCAGCTTATTGTCAGTGTTCAAGATTATGTCGCAGTGAAAGATCACTTCGCCAACCAGATTCAGAGATTTGTATTCCTACACTTTGACGGGAATTTCAACAAAGTGGTAGCACTTGAGCAACCGATCGGCCTTTGGTACGGTGGGCGACTTCAACAGCAAACTACCATTGCGCATCAAGTTCGTGGATGTGTCTTCCGAAAAGAATCGACGTAACCAGCTTGAAGCCACTCCCATCGGTTCTGGTAGCGACAGGAACCTACGGAAGCAGCCATGCCCGAAAGTATCTTCCACGAATGTTACCGATTCTGCTCGGGCAGTTTCTGCAGCCACCACGCAGCCAAAGCAATACCAACCTGGATGGCATGTACTCCATTACTATACATACAGAGCGGTTCCTGTTCAGGCATTCGTCCATGCGGGGACGTATGTTCTCACGCTGATACTACCACAGGGTATATGGCGCTCCCCGGACGGGGTGCAGAAACTGTCAAGGTTTTTGGACGTAATCACAAACAAAAGAGGACATTCCTCAAGCAGCACGCACATTTAAATTTGGAATCGGTCTCAAGAACCCTTAAGAGAGGATCGATGGTCGCATGATTCTACCAATCACCTTCTATGACATGCAGATATTACATGTGGAAGTATTCACAGCCTCCCACCCTCAGCGGGTCCCATTCAAAATTCCAACGTCGTAATCCTGGAAGACGCCAGGGTCACCCTTTTAGTCACCTCGTGCCACAGATACCGTGAGTGTATTTCCACCGCACCCACCCACAGAGGGACTACTGAAATTTATACATTATTTACTATTCCCAAATAATTTCAGTGAGAATGTACTGTATTTTAAACATATAGCCTAGAACTCAGTACCGAAGGTGCACACAAATTCCCCTCCTGAAAATCAAACCCGTATTTCTACCAGCGGAAGAACACGATCGCACACTGCACTGAGTCTGCCTCAGTTTACCACATGACCTAACAAGTAAACCCGCCGCCTCCCTTGGCGAAACAATTTGAGTGCGACCGCGTGGAAGGTCCGACCGAGCGAGCGAGGACTGACCTCCTACCCGCTCAATAGATCGATTAGCAACACGTGCGAGATAAGGTTCTCCAGGACACGAGTTCTCATCCCGCTTCATTTCTAGTAACTCACTCACTACAACTGCGTTACACAAATTAAAATGTACTCATGTGTATTATTATTATTATTATTATTATTATTATTATTATTATTATTATTATTATTATTATTATTATATAATTCGCTGGCGCCATCAAGGACCACGTTAAGTCTTGTTGCATTTGACACTGAACTTGGCCTTCTTTAGAGCCCAAATTTCCCTCATTCTTTGTGAGTGGGCCTGCTTACGCTCCTCTGTCCAAGGGGCACCGTGTCTTCTCTTCAGTTGCTCGTCTCGATTTAGCCCGTTCGTCAATATTTTCTTGCGGAAGCGATCTCTGTTAAGGGCATCTTCAGCTGATATCAGGTCTTCTTTGCTATTTCTAAACCAGGGAATTGTGGTTTTGGGGTTTGAATCAAAAAAGTGAAAAATTTATTTAGTTAACTTTCTTCCGTCCATGGACGCATAACCCTCACACCAGCACACGGGCCACTACACAGTAGACGAACATCAGCCGAGCGTGTGTTATGCGGATATTGCATACTCAGCGGTTTCACCCACACCATCTGCACTTACACCAGCAACTCTATGATCATGATTTCGAAGCCCGGGTGGCGTTCTGTCAATGGACTCCATAGAATGTGGACACTGGTCTTGCTTTCTTAGCGACCATCTTATTTAAGGACAAAGCACTGTTCCAAAAACAATGGAATCGTTAATCGGCACAATATGCACTACTGGAATGTGGATAACACCATTGGCTATGACAGGCAGCTTTTCAGGTACAGTGGGGCGTGAAGGTATGGTGTGGCATTGTGGGTGATCATCTCATTGGTCCCCATTTCTCTCATGGAGCTCTGACGGGAGAACGCAATCTGCGGTTTCTCCAATATGAACTACTGCCGTTGTTGGAACATGTGCCACTCTTTGACCGCTGCAGAATGCTCCACCGCACGCGCCGGTGGTCATCCAGAAAAATGTCCGTGCGACGTATTCTGATAAGTTGATAGAAGGGGAAGACATGTTCCTTGACCCGTCAGATCACCCGATCTTACGCCCCTGGATTTTTTTTCTACGCGGGCATGTAAAACAACTGGTGAATTCACAGGTGCCGAGCAATCCTTTTTCATCTTAGAAGCTCATCACCGAGGCATGCCGATCCGTCACGCCGGAGATGTTGCAACATCCCAGACGGTCCTTACATCGCGCGCAACTTTATATCGAAGAGGATGGTCGTCAGTTCGAGCAAGTGCTGCGTTAAGCGATGTAGGTGACTCGAAATCATGTCACATACATCCACGCCTCTTCCAATCCTGCTCCATACCATATGCCATCATGCCAATGGCCCTTTACAAGATCAAACAAATAAATCAGTATGTGGAAACTATCAAGTAGGCCTACGCAACCTTGCTACACCTCACACAATCGTCTGTAAAAATAAAAATAAAAAATAAAAACTTGCTTGGGATTCGAACCTCCTAACCCTCGAGCTCTGTTCTCCGAGATCTCCGACCGCGCCCCTGCCTAGTGAGCAATTGCGAGGCTTGACATGCAGCGGGCAGTTCCCAGTCTATAACAATACCTTTTCCTGATCTACGTATGAACTCCCTGTTGTAAGATATATGTGCTTCGTATGTGTCCTAGATTTAAGAATTCATTCGGGCTAATGATAATTAAAAGTGGCGCTCACGATTACTGCTGTTATCCAGCCTGTAACCACAGATCTCGTTATATTACCCCGGTTTAGGGCGAGGGATCGACGTAGGGGCCGGGCAAAGCGAAGAGCCTGGGCAAAGCGAATGCGTAAAATTTACGGAAAATTACGCTAGGTGTGTCTGAATTGCCTCTGCAGAAAGTTCTGCAATCTGCTGGAGACATAAGAATCAGTGGTACACAGACTGCAGTGGTAAACAGAGTGAGACTTGAAGTGTTACAAGATTTCTGCAATATTTCTTAAAATTTTATCAAGGTAAGGAACACGCTGTTATAACTATTTTAAAAGTGATTACATTGTACTTTAGTGTTCTTCCCAACCATTTATGGAAACACTTTGCTTGCTTTTTGCCACATTATATTTAAGCCTTCAGTCACGATTTCCTTAATGGAGCACAGCTGGGCAAAGAGAATAGGACAAATACTTTGTCCATAATTACTTTAGAGTGAATAATTGTTTATCTTGATAGAAATACCGAACTATTTATTTATTTATTTATTTATTTATTTATTTATTTTACCGCGCAGACCTGTGTAAACTGGTTGGTCCAGTAGGATTGTAACCTGTTCAAAGCAGATTAATTTTAACAATTACTAAATAACATTTTAAAAAAAAACATATCAAGTGTATCAATAATAATCTGAATATTGTAAAAAAATGCAGATGGTTTACAATTACAAACGAACCAATGATCAGGGCAGCTGGTCCGAAGAAACGATGAAGAACGCTTTGGAGGAATGTAGGACAAATCCTGTTAACTCCGTTGCTACAAAATACGATCTATCTTTTTCTACGCTGTGCCGACACTACAAATCCGGCTATAGCAAGAAGCAGTAAGGCAAATTTAGAATAGTTTTCAGTGAGAAACAAGAACTCGAACTAGTTGACTATTTGAGAGAAATGGACCGTCTCTTCTATGGACAAGATGGGAATTTATGAAATTAGCATATAGTTTTGTCAATAGAAATAAAATCCCTTGTCCTTCAAGATACTGGAGTTTCCTGGCTGAAAGGGCTTCAAAGTCGACATCCCGAAATTATATTGTGGACACCAGAACCAACATCAGTTGCAAGGGTTCACGGGTATAGGGCCGGTATTATAATAGAGGTTTAAACTGTCGGTTCAGTTTAAACTTCGATTTATCTGTTAGTCGCGTATTATAAAACTTAATATGAAGTTTACCTAGAGATTAATTTTACTGCCACTCATCTACCGTTTAAACTGAAGTTTAAGAATACATAGCCTTATAACATGGCAGAACAAATGGATCTCGACGATATTTTTGAGGTGTTTGAAAAAATACTAAGCGATGATGAAGAAAAGTGGTTCAAATTATTGAACGACCACGGGCACCACGAGTTTTTCGAGCAAGGGCACGTCACTTTCACATATAGAACGAACGAAACAGAGTTTTTAAATAAGTATAGGCTTAAAAAACAGACTGTCATAACCCTATTTCAGCAAATTGGTGCTGGAATAAAACATGCAATGAAAAGGTAAGAATGTAAAAATGACTTTTTGAACTGTTTGAATGTCAAAAGTGTAAATTTTAGAAAATAAACTAACTTCCTTCTATTTCAGAATTCATGCTGTAGAACCCCTCAGTTAGCTACTAATAACATTGTGGTTTTATGCCTCAGGTAGTATGTATATTACAATGGAAGATTTCGGAGGAATTCATGAGGCCACTGTTTCAGAGACTATATAAATAAATATTTCTGTACTAATTGCACAAGCAATTCCATTTCTTTACAAGTAAAATTAGGACAACGTTTATTGTTTTCATTCGCCATTTTACTTACAACAAGTAAACAAAACATTATCAATAGTCATCTTTTCTTGCAAGTCACTGCAAAACATTATCGACAGTTATCTGTTCTCGCAAGTCACTGCTACCAAGATCGTATATATCCTCTTCACCTCAGTTTAACTTAGGCCGGCCATTATAAGACTCAACATAGGTTTAAACTCAAGTTACAGTTTAACTCAATCTTCAGTTTAAACCTTCATTATAATACTGGCCCTTAATCGTCCTCGAGTGGATCGATTCTACAGTGCCGGCCCGATGATGGTTAAAATTCCCGAACCTGCCAGGAATCGAACCCGGGAACCCTGTGACAAAAGGCCAGTACGCTAACCACTTAGCCATGGAGCCTGGTTCGTCGGTAAATACAGCCGATATAAATCTTTACGAAGAACAATCCCAACGACTACGTGAAAGGTTTGTAAATAATAAAGAGTGCATTTCTATCACGAAAGTTCAAATAAAACATGCATATATTCTATCACCACAAAGGTAATATCTAATTTTAAAACAAACTCAAGAACTCGTCGTACAAAACTAAATCAATGTAATGTATAGTTTGGAATGCCATAAACAGAGATATTCCTCCCCAAGAGAAAACACAGATGGGTCATAAATAATGCACAGATATTTTACGGTCAAAACCCTAAATGTACAATCAGGTAATTCTATACAGAATACAACAATAACGTAAGTTCAGTTATATTTTAACGAAGGTTATGTCTGTAAATAATAATAATAATAATAATAATAATAATAATAATAATAATAATAATAATGTTATTGGCTTTACATCCCACTAATTTATGGTTTTCGGAGACACCGAGATGCTGGAATTTAGTCCCGCGTGAGTTCTTTTACGTGTCAGTAAATCTACCGACACGCGGATGACGTATTTGAGCACCTTCAAATACCACCGGACGGAGCAGGATCGAACACGCCAAGTCGGGGACAGAAGGCCAGCGCTTTAACCGACTGAGCCACTCAGCCCGGTGATTATATTTGTTTTACAGTTACCTTACCTATAAGTTCTTGGGGATCATGAAGTTCAGTCCCTGAATTTTCGGAAATCAGAAATGACAGAGCAGCATTTTCCTAAGTTGCTTTTGAAGAAATTACTGCGGGAAACCGGTAGTTTTTTACAACACGAAATATGGTTATGCGTTTACGTTTTATCCTACAACATGCCCTTATATGGAGCTGCGTTTCCATGTCTGGGAGAAGTTACCAGACAGTTTATCTCAGTGAGTTCCGGCACTGCCTGTTAGGGCTATTTAGGAAGACGGCTGGGGTCGAAACCCGCGTTGGCCATCCTTAAAAATGTTTTTCGTGGTTTCCCATTTTCCTTTCCAACCAAATGCCGGGACGGTACCTTTCTCATCCCGACGACCGCTTCCTTCCCATTCCTAGCCCGTACCATTAAAATTACACCCACAGACAACACCCTCACACAGTAGTAGTAGTAGTAGTATATGTAGCTCACTCCCATGGGGTGTTCTTCCGGGAAAAGGAGCTACAGATCTGGCGAGCCGAACATGTCCTCGGACAATCCCAACACTAAAAGTCATGCGCTTAAAAAAAAAAAAAAAAAAAAAAAAAAAAAATTCAAGGTAACCATAGGAAATGGTAGAAATTAATCAGATACTTCGAAAGTTTCGTGAGATCTTGTTACATAATCAAACCACATTCCAGTATAATAGTCGCTGCCGGGACAAAACCTCCTATGTGAAATATTTTAGCCTAGAACTTTGGCCGGTAAGGTTCTGTCATCTAAGGTTTAATATTGTGTGCATACTGTCAAGGCATTCTCTTTCTCCATAATGTGTGTGCTGCGGGTCAGTATATCTCCAAAAATATTATCACATAGGAGGTTTTGTCCCGGCAACGACGAATACAGTATGGAAGGTAACCGATGCACCAAATTAACACAGTAGATCATGGAGAGAGGATCAATATACCGTAATTTGCAGGTCTCTTGCTTGCACCGTTACGCTAAGACTTGGGAGAAAGCAAGCTGCTCGACTAAGCGGTATTAATAGAAAAGATCACAATATGAAGTTGGAATTCAAGAGGAAAGGTTGATGCAAATATTCATTTATAAGAAAAGGAGTCAGGGACTGGAATAATTTACCAAGGGAAATGTTTAATTTCTACTGAATGAAGATTGTTATGCACCTGGAAACATTGCAGAGGGGTTTGCCGAGTATTTCTCATCGGTGTGAGTCAACACGGATTTTACTTATATCGTGGAACATCTTTTTTGAATGAAGTTTCTGTTCTTCCCAGGGTCGATAAATTGATCACTATTCACATAACGGTAGATGAAGTAAGAACAGTTATTAATAAGAAGTTAAAACCTGAGAAATCCACAGGACCGGATGGCATTCCACCTTACATAATCAAAGGCTGTGCTGACATAATGGTTGCTCAATTAACTTTCATGTTCAGTCTTTTAAAGATATCCTGCTTCCCGGAAAAGAGAAACTGGCAAAAATTACTCCAATTGTAAAGGGAGGGAACTCCGAGATGATAGCAAACTATCGCCCTGTTTCAGTAATTAATGCTATACCAAAGGAATGTGAGCACATATTGTATTCTACGATTTAAAACCATATTAGAGCTATCACAATGTCAGCATGGCTTTATGCCCGGCAGATCTGTCATTACTAACTTGCAGCCGGGCTGAGTGGCTCAGACGGTTGAGGCGCTGGCCTTCTGACCCCAACTTACCAGGTTCGATCCTGGCTCAGACCGGTGGTATTTGAAGGTGCTCAAATACGTCAGCCTCGTGTCGGCAGATTTACTGGCACGTAAAAGAACTCCTGCGGGACTTAATTCTAGCACATCGGCGACTCCGTAAACCGTAAAAGTAGTTAGTGGAACGTAAAGCCAAATAACATTATTATACTAACTTGTTGGATTTTACTCAAAAAATTTAAAATGCCTTAAGACACAAACAGAAGAACCGGTGTGGATCTAGAAAAGGCCTATGATAAGGTGGAACATAAAATTATTTTGACAAAGCTGCATCAGTTCGGAGTTTCTACACCATTACTTCAACTATTAAGTTCCTATTTAAAATTTAGGCAGCAATTTGTTTCAAAAGTGAAATTTCACATAACTTTGTTCTTCTTCTGGTGTGCCACAAGGGTCCGCTCTTGATGATGATGATGATGATGCTTGTTGTTTAAAGGGGCCTAACATCTAGGCCATCGGCCCCTAATGGTACGCAACGAGACGAAATGGAATGACAAATTAAAAGTCCAAAATCCTCCACTGACCAGAATTCAAAACGTGAGGACGAAGAATGAATGGATGGTTATGAATTTTAAACATTCAGTGAATGTGGCCCGCAATGCCTTAAATTCGCAGAAACTGACGTAAAACAATAGTATTACTGACCAAGGGACTGCTGCTATAGCATAACACTGAATCGATGATGGATGCAGTCTAAAGGGGGTCCAAAATCCAAGTTATCGGCCCCTCATAACGGTACTTATCGCTAGGAAAGTAGAACCATGGTGTTTGTCCTGTTGCGGTACTAATCAAAAGTAGCGGAGACTCGCGGTATGCCACACATTATGGTACTACTCACAGGTTATGAATCTCGACATATAATAGAGACATGGTTTTTCTCACATTGCGATGCCATTTACAGGCAACGCGACCCTATGGTGTTCATCACATAAGAGTACTAATCACAGGGACCTGCACTATCCCGTAGTGTTCCTCGTATAGTGGGTACTAGCTTATGTACCCGTGCTTCGCTACGGGATTCTCAGAAAGACTGACTTGGTGGTTTTCCTAACTGAATTCAACATAGGTCATTACAAAAACGTCAGTAGGAATGTAGCGATTGCAAGCAATGTTATCACATAAAATACTCGATCAAATGAAAAACCGCACACTTTCTCACTTTCAACGAACAGTCCTACGGTGCCGATCTAACAGTCCAAAGTTCCAGAACTGGAACAACCAGGTCGCAGACTACCATGAACACTCCTGTCATTATTCCATTAAATATGCACACTACGCATTCAAATCAGTACCTCAGAGTAGAGATTGAATAGCGCGAATGCTATGATGTGTTTTTTTTCTTTTTTGCTTTACGTCGCACCGACACAGATATGTATTATGGCGACGATGGGTTAGGAGAGGCCTCGGAAGTGGAAGGAAGCGGCCGTGGCCTTAATTAAGGTACAGTCCTGGCATTTGCCTGGTGTGAAAATGGGAAACCACGGAAAACCATTTTCAGGGCTGCCGACAGTGGGGCTCGAACCTACTATCTCCCGATTACTGGCTACTGGTGAATACTATGATGAACCAGTGTGTTACGTACCCGCAGTATCAGAAAATGTATGAACCAGAGGAATGGCATGCTAAAGAAGAAAGTTTCCCAACTCCCCAGCTATTTCCCGCCAATGTTCAGTCAGGCTGATATACTCGGTACGCAGTAGTAATCCCATCTATCGGAGTTGAGCGGCACCATAAGAAACGAAGAACATCACAACAAACAATGGTCAATGTTAAGTAACTGTTGATCAGTGTTAAGCGCTTTGGATATTGTAGGCCTTCTGAAATAGCACTCTTATCATAGTCGGTACAGTAAAACTGAATGAAACATAAATGATAGGAAATTGTATTGTCTATAACTTTTGTACCGGTATTTAAAAGTAAATTTTAGGCGCCTTCCCCTAAACTACCATTTCATCTCGGGGAAAATAAAATTATTTACAGCCTAGACTGTAGTTTCTTATCCCCAACTCTATATAGTTGTTTTCATTAAATTCTGTTAACCCATTTTCTCGTGGCTCGGGGCTGGTATGGACTTAGCAACAAAAATACAAATTCATTAATATCTGTGTTATCAGAGCCGGTACGGTAAAAATGTATAGGACATAAATGACTGGAAATTGAATTCTATATAACTTTAGTTATATAGTATTTATCGACAGTACCGCTAATAATATAAATATTCGGTAATTAAATTTAAGGCCTTCCCCTAAACTACCATTTCACTCAGCGTGAATAAAATTATTTATGGCCTAGATTGTAGCGGCTCATCCCACGACTTTACATACCGATTTTCATTAAATTCTCTTCAGCCGTTTTCTCGTGATGTGTGTACATACATACATACATACATACATACATACATACATACATACATACAGACATTACGGAAAAGTAAAAAGTACATTTTCTTGTTACTATGGACATAACCGATACAGAAATACCATTCTTTTCAAATTCTGAACAATGTACAGACAAAACTCTTATTTTATATACAGTGTGAAGCGTAATTCGCGCTCTCGGGCGTCGCAGCGCGACTCCTCACATTCCAGCAATAAAAAATTGTCTCTTACAAATTTTCGTCTTGCGAGTATAATATAGTGGTATAACACGCAAGTAAAAGCGAAACATGTTCTCCGCGTGGTGGTACTAATCACAAGTAGTTTCGTGGTTGCAAGACAATCATCCCTTGGTCGCCCCTTTCAGTCGCCTCGTATGACAGGCAGGGGATACCGTGGGTGTATTCTTAATCTGCGTCCCCCATCCACAGGGGGTCGTGTGTTTGGTCCGCGAGAGGTATTTTATTTCCCTCAAGTCCGCCAGCAAGCCGGTTAGGACCCCCCCCCCACCTATCCGCCACCTGGGACGCGCCACGTGGGTCCGATCTTGGGCCTCTCCTATTCCAAATTATGGTTAATAATTTGCCAGGAACGATTCGTTCCTCTGATTGTTTGTTGTTTGCTGACAACATAAAGTTACATAAGACCATATATAAATGCAGTGACGTGGGTGATTTGCAACAGGATATTAATTATATTATATTATGGTGTGATAGCAATAAATTATTCCTAAATGTTAAGAAATGTAAAGTTCTGGTATTTACCAGGAAAAAGGAATATATAAATCCAACATATTTTGGTGAAACACTCCCTTGAAACTGTAACGTCTTTTAATGATTATTTTCGACAGCAAATTAACATTTAATAGCCATATTGAAAAAGTAATGAGTTTAACAAGATGCTTCGTCTTATTATTAGAAATTCCAAATTGTTTACTCAACCGGGAGTATTTTTTTTTGTAGGAAGTTTCGTACGAAGCAAGTTAGAGTATTCAACGTTAATCTGGGACCCCCCCCCCCCCTTTATAAGGACCAAACACGTCACATTAAGACTGTACAAAATGATTGGTGTTGAACAATACAGAGCAACTATAGAAAGATGGCAGGGGAGAAAGAAGAAAGAAGAAGCGAAATCAGGTGGGTGTAAAATGGAAATGAAGATTAAAGGAGAATTATTGCTTGCAGCGGCGGTGGTTATGATGTTGCTATGGATTGGGGGGGTCGAGTTGAAACCAGGTCCGACATCTAGTAGAAATGAAGAATGGGCAGACTTTGAAGAATTCAGAAGCCTTGTAAAAGAAGTGGTTGAAGAAGCCTGCCCCTTTGAGCAACTGAAAAATATGATTCAAGAACAAACCAGGGAGTTCGAGAAAATGAAGACATGGCTACGGGAAAGGACTGACGATATAACACCTCAAGTGAGGAGTAATGCTGAAGAAGTGGCAACACTGAAAAAGAAAATAGGACGATTAGAAGAGGAGACGCAGAAACTGAAAGCAGAAGTGGAAGCCAATACTTTAAATCGCAGGAAGAAGGGCCTATTTATATATGGTGTGCCGGAGGAGCGGAGAGAAGACAGAGTGATTACAACCTATAAAGTAGTGGACTTAAGGTATGTTTTAACGTTTCGAAGGAAAATCCACAACTCTGAACCGATTTTTTTGAGTTTCGTACCATAAAACAAAACATATTAGACTAACAGTTTCGTATAACGCAATCAAAATTTTGTGCCTTATCTTCACCCAAAAATTTAGTTTAATGAAAATTACACATAAATTTTCAAAATGTCATAAAATTTCCAAAAATGTTATAATCTTGAAATTGTTTTCACCAAGTTGAAGTATTACATTCATAGAATGTTGTGAACTAGGATCTTCTAATTATCAAAAACAGAAAGGGAGCTAGACATAATTTTTGACAAAAGTTTAAAAATAATTAATCACCCGTGTTACAATAGCTATAAAAATAATAATAACAATAACAATATTCACAATATTAAGAAAGTACTAGTTTACAACATTCCCACATTCATTAGCTTTAATTTAATCTATCATTGATTTGTCTATCTCAATTTTAAGGATATTTAAATGTATTTGAAATGTGGGAAGGTGTGTAAAAAATTACATTAAAGAAAAACAGCACTGAAGTTTTTGGACTAAGTTATGAACATAACCCACTTATTTGGGCACCTAAAAACTTGCCTGTTCCATAGGCTGGACCCTCTTTTAGAATTTTCTTGTCTTCTTTTAGTTTCCTTCTGCCTCTCAAGTACTGACTCCTCTGCTTATGTTCTGCAGTACTTTGATTTGCACCTTTGTGCAACCGTACTGCATAAGCTTCAAGTACACCAGATGATGTGTACTAGCCAGGAGCAATTCCCATCCTCTTCAGTATTTCTATTTCCACTCCGTTTTCCCAGTTTAAATAGCAAACAGCATCCATCACTCCTAATTTTAAGGTTTCAAGCCCCACATTTATGTCTCCTTAGGACACCTTCTCCATACCATGGCATTGAATGACTCATTATTTTGAGTCAATCCACATTTCTGGGTCGGTGAGTAGCTCATATATAGGCTTCACTGTTTGAAGAATGCCAAAGGACAGGCCTGGTTTGAATTAAAATTGTTCTATCTCATTATTTGCTTTAGCTAACTGATATGAGCACCAGCTGTCAGTTCCTACAGGACACCAATGGTGGGTGGGACGGTCCTTTGTTGCTGTCAAATGGTACAGTGTGGCCCATATGCCATTTGACATGGCGTGAATACTGCTTGTGTTGGAACGTAAAGCAATTCCAAATAATTTTGCATCTTATCGATGAGTGCTCCTGTCAGTTGCGGAATTCATAATCACAGTTGCTGCAAAACAATGTAAGGGACATTCCCCAACCAAATCTCAGAATTTCTAGGTTTTCTACAAAAACTGTACTACAGCTGAAGCAACTAGGGCAAGCTAATGCAGACAATATACGTGTAAAGCACTCTATGTCAATAATGATATTGTAAATGTCACTAACACTATCAGATTCAATATTTACAGATGAAAGTTTGAACTGAGAATCACTATCAAATGATTCCCTTACATTAGGCCTACCTTCCGTCTCACTATTTATACTGATAGCACAAGTAACACTGACATTCACCTTGCTATGTCTGTTTCCATGAAATTTTCTCTTTTTCTTTGCTCTACATCGGCTTTTAGAACCCATTTTATACACACTCACAGAGAAACAAGCTCTTTGGTCACAATGTGAAAGACCACTTGGCCACAAGGAAGGTTTGTTTATATCCGTTGCCTATCAATGGAATAAAAGTCTTTGGAGTATACAAGTATTGACATCTGTTAGTCAGAACTATGAACTATGTACTCAGGAGGCATGTCACACCAAAGAGGTAAATTTGAATAAGAAAATCTGACAAGATGTTTACATGTAAGCAGGGCACTGCAGTCACGCCCCTTATCACGCGCGCACGTGGCTATTTAAATCTTATTTTCGGATACTTACAGTTGGAATATATGTATGAATTATATCCCATTTTGAAGTAGAGACTTCAAACTTTCATTTCCAGTGAAAAAAATAAAATGGCATTTTTGGGCGAAAAAGGCGATTTCGAACGTTAATACATACCTTAATACAGGGGAAAATGAAAGTTAATTTTAGTAAAGTGGACATAGACGATGTGCAGAGAGTGGGAAGAATTAGGGGCAACAGGCCTATCAAAGTTCAACTGTTTTCTACGCTGATGGCTGATGCTGTGATAGGCAATGCGGGTAATGTGCAGAGGGAAAAAATATGGATTAAGAGAGACGTGGGAAGAGAGGCGATTAGAAATGAAAAATACTTATAAAGCACAGGATTCTAGCTATAAATCAGGGGCTGAGAGCAACTATCAAAGGTCAAGAACTAGTAGTGTCAGGCAGCAACTGGAAGAGAATCTGGACTGTGAATAGTTTGATGGACTTAGAAAGGAAGATAAAACAAGATGAAGAAAAAGAGAGAAGTGCTGCGATCAGTGGAGAAGATAGGCAAAATACCAAAAGTAACAGTGTACTGTGTGATCAGAAGCAGGGAGAGGTACCAAGTGAAAATGTGACCAGAAACAGTGAAGAGGAAAGGCAGGAAAGTCAAGGCAGTAAAGTAAGGGAAGCGCAGGGGAAAAAAGGCAAGGTCAGAGGCAACCTGGGGAAGTCTTGATCTGAGTAGGAGCAGAAGCTTAAGGGACCTGAATGGAGCGGAAGTTGGTGGCAAAGGAAGTCAACAGAGTGAAGATAGCGATGATACGGCGGCCAAGAGAGGTGGTGAAGAAGCAGAAAGGAATAAAAAATTGACACATGTGGGGTACAGGTGGAAATGAAGGGGGTATGATTACTCGAAGTAAAAAACATTAGAGTATTGAATAGTGATGCCAGAAGTTGTAATTGGATGTATAAAGTGTAGTTGGCGGAGGGTTATTTATTGATGAAATATATGTGAGTGATGAGAGGGAGTAGAGTTAGGATGGTGGAGGTTGAAATGTGGAGATGGAGATGTGTAATGCGTAGTTGGTGGATGGTTAGTTGTTGATGAAATGTGTGAATGTGGAGAGGGAGTAGAGTTATGATTGTGGAGGTTGACATGTGGTGATGGAGAAGTGATGGTATAGGGTTGTAGTATTAGATATTGATGTATATTCGGTATCGATGAATTATTCATTAGAGGATGGACATGGCATGAAGGCAGTGGGGATGGCTACTGGGTGACCCTGTGGGGGTCATATATCCGGAGTATTCGATGAACTTCATGGCATGTCCAAGGAGTATGTATATGTATGGATATTGAATGATGGAGAAGCGATATTGTAATTGGATGTATAATGCGATAGTCGGTGGATGTTATGTATTGATGAAATGCGTGAATGTGGAGAGGGAGCAGAGTTATGATTGTGGAGATTGAAATGTGGTGATGGAGAAGTGATGGTAGAAGGTTGTAGTAAATGGATGTAAAATGAGAAGTTGGTGGAGGGTTATTTATTCGAATCTGGTAATGGAGAAGTAATTAAGAAGTGGTGGTGTGTTTATTGTTGTATTAAATTATTAAAGAGTGAAGTTAAAGCATGACGAATATAAGAACCAAGTGTGATGACTCAACTGTCATAGCGTGGTAGTTTGTGGACCCGCCACTGGGAGCACTACAAACGTCGGTGTCCAACACGTGCTTCAATAGACCGGCAAACCATGTGTTGAAAAGTGCGGGAGATGTTATTGTGCGAGATATTTCAATTCAACAAGTTGAATTTCCTTTGCTTTCAGTTCCTAAACTCACTTCACTGTGTGTTGAGCACTTAAAACACGTGTGTTATGTGGCCTGATTAAATTAATAGTTCAACATGCCGTACTGTTTTGTGTCTGGATGTAAGTCAGGCTATGGTAGAGTAGTTAATGGTATAAAATTCTTTCCACCACCGAAGGATAGAAATAAATTTGAAAAATGGGCCAGAACTATTCCACGAAAGGAATAGTAGAATTTGTCAAGTTCATTTCTCTGATGATTTGGCAGTAAAATCAGATAACTTTATAGTGAATGGTGAAAAAGTGGTTATGCCTCGTTAGAGATGAAAATTACGTCCAGGAGCAGTGCCTCACGTTTTCCCTAATTTGCCGAAATACCTTTCAAGTGAGATTAAGTCCCGTGAAACTCCCAACAGGAAAAAAGAATCTAGACACCACTAGGAGAAGAAGAAAGAAGCTTAAAGACGGGAGTGTAGCAGCAAATGGAGAATGAAAAGGTCAGTCTAATGTTGATCAAAATTTGGGTTATTCCAGTGTGCTTTCTGATGCGCCTAAAAATGCTAATCGAAATTTATTTCGCGCTAGATTCAGTCTAAACTCAGCAAAATCGAGAACTAATTTATTGGAGAAGCAGGTTAGAAATACACAGTTCGAAACTCCTCGATTGAGAAGTGTTTAGTGTACCATTTGGCTAGGTACGTTGTTAAGCACTTTTCTAAATTTAGTAAGTGTTCGCCCTGTGCCCATTCTCTACGCGACAATAACTATAGCACATTTTCAGTTCTCTCCTAAATAACAGACTAGGGTTTAAGCAATAATGAAGTGTTTTTAACACGCCCTTCGAAAAGTATATGCGACATTCTTTTCCACGCCGAGAAAGTATTTAGTGAAAAACTGAACTCAAAATCGATGTGGAGCGAAATATTTCTTGATTGTATCGATTCTATAGACAAAATTTCAGTTGATCCTTCAGGTGCTGGCTGTTGTCTTCAACATGTTATGGATATAATCCCCAGCCTTGATTATCATTATCTGAAGTGCCGATTTTTCTTCAGAGTGAAAGAAATCCGGCGAGATTTATAATCTCGAACCATCCGCCAAATCTTCACGCAAGCTTTCGAAACTCCAGTAACCGACAAACTGAGATGATAAGTAGAGTATTACCTTTAAATAGTTGATGGGTGTTTTTTAACATGCTGGGAGTTGTGTTATTTATGTATATATACACTCGAGTAACTTGTGTTTTTCGCAACATGTGATGAAAGTCGTAGCTCTTATTTCCGTGTATGATATTTTTCCATTGTTCTCTGCCGTGGTATTTTAATTGTGATCTCTCATTTTTTAAATAAAAGACAGTGTATATACTTATCAGTTACGGAGTAATACGTTTCCTGTGTCAGCATTCCTAAGACCAGCTGATAGGTATTGTGGAGCTATCGAACTCTAGCGCTGCCTGGCGGGGCGCGCCTCAACTCGATGAGTCATCACACTTGGTTCTTATATTCGTCATGGTTAAAGTATTGGCTGAGAGGTGATGATAGAGGTAAATAATGAACTGTGTATCTTTTAACTATATGGTATTTTAGAGAAGTAGTACATAGGGGTCTATATGTACTTGTGAGAGTTGGGAAATTGTGGTTTTGTGGACGAGATGGCAAATTTAATGTTGAGTATGGATTGGTATTTGAATTAGATCAAGCATGGTTAAGCAAGGACGTTGCAACAGGAGAGGAAAAATGTAAACACAGACACGACGGGTGAGGTAAGGTTGTCTGGGCTCAGCAATACGGAGTAGGTCAAGCAGAACGATGGCGGTGATGGAATGTGCCGTGTCGACAAGGACAGTTGGGAGAAGGTGTAGTCTTGCTCCGGGATTACATATGTGGTATTCTATGTTTATTTTTAAGTATGCGCTGGCCTTCCTTTTTGTCCTTTTTTTCTCTTCTTTCTAGGGCTAACGGTTCCTAGAGGGAATTGAACGTGGGCCATTTGTTTGTTTATATGTCGTTTATTATGTAAGGGTGGTCGTAATGGTAAGGGCTGGGTATTTTTGAAGTGATTATTTAAGGCTAAATTTTATGCTGGAAGGTGGTGCAGGAGAAGTATAGAGAAATGATGGGGTAGATGGCAAGGAAAGAGGGACAAGGGTGAGGAGGACTCACCCGTAAGATGTCGGGGTGGGGAAGGGCCCAAGACAAATATACTTAGGCGGGACACGACATGAAAACACTGAGGGTGACTACTGGGTGACCCTATCAGAGGGAGTCACATATCCGGAGTATCCGACGGACTTCATGGCGTGTCCAAGAGATATGTTTAGAAATGGAATGGTGAGAGGGAAAACATTGTCATCTGGTTAGATCTTGGGACCTTCAGGAGGTCTCCACGGGCAGGGCCGGTTGGGTCATCATCGGGAGGGCGGCCTTCTTCTCACCAGGAGTGATGACTCGCCGGACAGTAGGGGCCGATTGCAGAAACGGCATTTAGACTATGTCTACGGTTAAACAATGCCTAAGTATGGCTGCCGCATTGCAGAGACGTTATTTATCACTTAGACACTGTCTAAAACCGATGTCCAACCGGTCATGTTTAAACACTGCCGAGAGCACCGTTTAACCTCAAATGACAGGAGTGAATAACAATTAGAGGTTATGTACCGTGAAATACGTAATTTGTATTATGATGTTGAGACGATCCCGAGAAGAAAGGTTAGTCCGACGGCCTCTCTGTGGGTCGCCCGCTGCTAAATCGCAGCAATTCGTTTGACATGCACGGGGAGATAATCATAAAATAAGGTTTCACTTTACGAGAGACTTGTTTCTTGAGACTGACAAAGTGACAGTCCGGTAACTGTCAACTTGAATAAATTCTTGGCAATCGATATATTTTATTATATACATGGGGTACTTTCCATGGAATTACAGATCACTTCGACTACATACATATCACAATTACGTATCCCGATCGTCTGAGGGCTGTCACATACATCAACCGGGAGAGGTTCACTTATATTTGCTGCCAAGTAAACACACATAATAGTGAAAACTAAAAAGTAGGTTGTATGGTATTTACATATATATAATCGCATAGGTTTTCGGCAACTATCAGATAGAAAAAGGCAAGTGGTGGTGATAATCGTTTAAAGAGGACTGGGAAAGAAGTGCCGTGGCCATAATAACAGCCCTAGTATTTGCCTGGTGTAAAAATAGGGAAACTATGGAAAACAATCTTCACGGCTGCCGATGATGCGTTTAGAATCTATGATCTCCAGAATGCAAGCTATATGGCCCGTGCAACACACTCGGTTACACACTACATTACTCTGTTCTACTGTATTTATGAGTAAATTACACTCACTGTAACAATGAAAGCGTAAGCTACACTTCCCCGTACGGTGGCGTGTCGCTTTAGTGTCGATAATATTATGAGATTTAATTTGCACCCAAAGCGATACTCTTAACTGTGGGCAAGCCATGCCAGCCATATTTGAGTAATGTGTAGGAAGACAAACAGCTGACTGGCGTTCGGCGCGCGCACCGACGAATTTCATTGGTTGCGACAAGCAAAGAGTTGCATGAAAGATACTTCTGTCTCCATTTTCAAACCAAAATTGAAACTTTAAGGGATGTCTAGTTAAACATCGACTGAACATTGTTTATGCAATGGAAGATCGTGAATGATTTAGACGTTGTTTAGGTAGACGATGTCTAAGGCTTAAAACTGGTCATCGTTTCTGCAATCGGCCCTAGGTTTTTATGTGGTGTTCTTTTCGTTTTGTCTTTGTCTATAATATGTGGTGTTCTTTTCTTTCTTTGTATGTATATTAACTATGTCTGTTGGTTTTAAAGTTAGTAGAAGTTCGTGTGTGTGGCTAAAGTTGAACGCTGTTATTTTTCTCATTCAAGGGATCAATTTGGTATTTGTTTACTGTGATCTAGAGAATAATAATAATAATAATAATAATATTAATAATAATAATACCGAGCTCGATAGCTGCAGTCGCTTAAGTGCGGCCAGTATCCAGTATTCGGGAGATAGTAGGTTCGAACCCCACTGTCGGCAGCCCTGAAAATGGTTTTCCGTGGTTTCCCATTTTCACACCAGGCAAATGCTGGGGCTGTACCTTAATTAAGGCCACGGCCGCCTCCTTCCTACTCCTAGCCCTTTCCTGTCCCATCGTCGCCGTAAGACCTATCTGTGTCGGTGCGACGTAAAACAACTAGCAAGAATAATAATAATAATAATGTACCACAAGTAACATGACAGCAAGTACTATTTCACATGCCAAGATCTAGAAGCGTTCATCACTCTAATTCACCACTAGTTAAAACATTATCGGTTTTTAATTCAGTTAATGCACAAGTTGATTTATTTGCTGGCGCTAGGTTGTTCTATAAGCAAAAATAACGGCTATTTTTTTTACTAAATCATAACCATTATTAAATTCCTTTTTGCTGGAATGCTAGGTACCCATAAGTTTTGTGTTTTTGTTTGTGCTCTTTTTCTAACTTGTTCAGTAATTTTCTATGGCTGATGTATAGCCTATATTATTGTGTTTTTTTATTTGTGGTAATAATTTTAAATCGTGTTCTGCTTATTAGTTTTCTTCATTTCCTTCTTCTTGCTATTACTGTTACTACTGTTATCATTTTTGTTTGATGTATTTAAAGTTTAAATCCCATATGTCATGAAGGAAGGTAATTGGACTCGGCCTGTGTACCTTCGTACTATCAAATAAAAATACATTAATTATTTTCAGAAACTCTGAAATAATTTAAGAAAAGACTAGGTAAACAACCGATAGGCAATCTGCCACTTCGGCGATTCCCTAAATACAGATCAGCGGTGACTGACTGACTGACAGACAGATTGGTCGCATGCGACACGATGTTTAATCCAGTCAGTCGCTAGCGGCATATCAGCGTGGTCGCATCCGGCACGGTCACTTCTGGCACGTAACCGTTCAACGGGAGCACTTACTCGTTGGCGGGGCATGGTTGTGTCCTAGAATGAATGTTGTAAACACGGTTCACCTCTAACCTCAGCACAGGCACTGCCTGCAGAGTCGAAACGCAGTGCGGACTGACAGGCATCCTAAGCGCCATCTGATCACCGATGTGACAAATGAATCACTAAAACAACCACCCCACAGTATGCACATATTATACCCTGGTGCCACCGAACACAGTCCTTGAATATGTTGCACGTTTTCTTTTCGTTTTTCCAGCAGTGTAATTACACTTTTAAATGTATTTATCTGAAATTTTGTATTCACATTTTCAGCACTATACCTGAAACCTTGGGACTATTTAGAATATACGTAATTCTGGATTTTTAAAACGAAATATAACATTGTTTCAAATATTCTGAATTTTATGGTGTAATTTCTTCAGGATGACACTGTATTTTTTCTGATAGTTTCGTCATACGTTTAGTTAGCCTCAACTTAAAATCAAGCGAAACAAAATTTTGATATGTCATATCCGATTATATGTTGGCCAATATCAATGCCAGTAGCTATTCTAGCAATGGTGAATGGCTTGTACTACTCTTTTGGAATGGGAGAGAAACTTGTGCGGGAAGTTGGACTAACACAAGATACTGGAAGCAGTGTTAGGGCCAGTTTCACTAACCAATGTTAAAAATCCGGAACGATGCGTTAGTTACCATCTGGTTAAGATTTTAAGGTGGCGTTATGGAAAACGCGTTTCAAAGAACACTATATCAAGCTCGTTAACTAAGCAACGTTAACGTTAACGATCAAGTCAGCAGTGTTTAGCATTAACATTATTTCGCTCTTCTGAACGATGCCGGGTATAATGTTGTTCATTTTTCACATTTCCCCTGTACTCTTTTTGCGCGGAATAAGGTGTTCCATTTGAAATTGAACTTACCCCGGTGATAGGAAAAAAGTAAATTAGACTACGCACAGTAAATTTATTTTCAAAAATATGTGGGAGCGGTGGAGGGGTAGTGTTCCTGCCCCTTGCACTGAGGCCCCGTGTTCTACTCCCGGATAGGTCAGGGACTTTTACCTGATTCTGAGGGCTGGTCCGAGGTCCACTGAGCCTACGTGATTACAATTGAGGAGCTATCTGACGGTAAGATAGCGACCCCGGTCTAGAAAGCCAAGAATAACGGCCGAGAGGACTCGTGATGACCACACGACACGTCGTATCTACAGACAAGTTGGAGCGATCCTAGACTGAAGGTGATACATTTATTAAAACATTTAAATAGAGTTGCATTAACTGCATTGATCGGCGACAAAGGAGCCTCTTCGTAATGACGTTGACGTGTGATGCAGAATATCATGGCAAGCTACAATATTTCTTTATCATGAGAAATTAGAAATGTCTTTATTTTAAACGATGCTTTGGTTTTAAAGCTTTCTTGTTATTGTGTGAGATCTCTCTTTCGTATTACCATTCGGAAGTTTTAAGCTGAACTGTATTAACTGGACAGATCATTAATAACTACAATACAGCAGTACAATTATATTATAAACTAGCAAGATACCCGTGCTTCGCTACGGATTTAAACTGAAAGTTATCATTCAAAGTTTTACATTTTGGAGAGTCCACGGCCAGCTGAGCCTGTGAAATACGCCCACAGTTCGTACGTCAAACAGTTTTGGGGGAATGATTATTTTCTGATATAACACTCATTTGAACCCCATAGGGAAGAATTTGAATGTTTTAAACCAACCGTGAAATTTGTATTTTTTACGTCGAACAGTAATGGAGAATGAATACATTTTTAAGGGGGGATGTTTTTAAATATTTATTAACATCTAGGATATAACAGACCACCCTTCATAAAAAAATAAATTCGTGCCTGAAACTGTTTCGGAAGAATGAATATTGTGTTTTGAGAGTATTCCACCATCTAAACCCCTCAGGGGAGAAATATTTTGAAGTATACGATATTTTACACCTAGGACATAAAATAAGACCCCTCTCGTCCAATTACAACATTGTACTTCGAACGGTTTTGGAGGGATGAATAATTTCGTTTACGGAGCTAATCTCATTTAACACTTAAGGAGTGGAACGTTAAAAAAATATTTCCTATTTCACACCTAGGATTTAAAATATATACTGCTATTTGGAATTTTGTCTTGGTACGTTAAACCGTTTCGGAGGACGGAATGAATTTTTTTTTTTTTTTTTTCGGATCTTACCCCCGTTTAACTCTCTGAGCGGTTAAATTTGTTTCAAACCTTTTGTTATTTAACACCTAGGATATCATCTGCATTTTTAACTTCATAATTAAAACGGTTTCATTTAAATGCATATTTCTGGCATCATCCCCCAGCCAAAACCCCCTTAGAGGTGTATTGTATTATCGCCTTCTTTATTTGTATCGTCATAACAAATAATTAAACTCTCACGTCTGTAATACACAGTATGTGTATATATATATTAGGCCTACCAAGTTAAACTTCGTGAAGGCTACATGTGATTATGATCTCCCTTCCTTTCAGTTTACATTTCAATATAAAACTATTATTTGTTACATCTTAACAAGTTAATGGAATACCAGTATACGTTATGTACCTCTCTTTTTTCCACAATTTACTACTCGGGTATCTCCCGTAACGATCCGAATAATCCCACTGCATAATATCTCAGTGCTGCAATGGAGACAGGTGAATTTCATCCTGGTGTTTATTCTAACTTATCTTCTATCTCTTCGAGTACTTTCCTCACGGCAGGTTTAGATAACTTATACCGCTCCATAAACTGCACTTCTGTGAGATCAGGTATGTCATATTATCTCTGTGGAACTTCCTGTCTCTCAGCGTCTTGAAGGTAATCTAAATGGAGCATCTAAGCACCAAACAGAAAATCTCTTGCAGCCTTTTTTATTTTAACACTAAGTTAAGCAGCTTAACGGGACGAGAGTGCTACGTTAAATGAATTTAATGACGCGTTAGCGTTAAAGAAGGTTGATGCAACAGCCATTCTTTTAACAATCCGGATTAAACAGTTAAACGTAATATTCTATCCTCAACGGAGTTTGATGAAACCGGCACTTCCACTCACTAGAAACCCAATAATCGCCACACACATTTCACAACTTATTAGCCCCCGGGGAGATAATCGTTACACAATCATCACTTCAGCATTTATAACCAGCAAGGTCAGAGGCAAATGAATGGTCAATTCCTTCAACACTTAGTACATAGAAAGCAAATGTTTAAAACTTTCCACATCAGGTAAAATGGTGACCGAAATATTGATACAATCTTATTTGTATGAGGATTAAAACCAAGAGTATGCATTATATGGTAGGATTCGAAAAATCACCTAGAGTATAACATGCTGGAATAGCATCGTTATCCCAACTTGTGCTGAACGTCAAAGCTTTGTAGTTTGTTAGTTGTTTGGGGGCTGTATCTTCTGCAATACAATCTTACTCACTGATCCATTCGTATTGACATACACATTAAAATGTCACACTCGTTAAGTGTGTTAATTACGCACCTATCCAACAGAACGTTTTACTTCATAGAAATACAATTAGTGCAGTTCATATTGTATCAATAAACAGTATTCGCTCTAAAAAAGACTCAATTAACTAATTTTGTTACCTCCCTCCTTTTACCGATTCCAAGTCCCATAAACAATTTCTAACCATCGATTGAACATATTTAGTCAACGTCGCAACCAAAGTAGGCCAATCTTCAAAAGAAAGATTACATAACTTTGTAAACAGCAAATGTGTCATGCATGGATGAAATTTTTTTTTCTCTCTCTCTCGTGGTTTAACGTTGCACTAACACATCTCCTGAATACCAGCTCACAGCTACGTGGCCCTAACCGCACGGCCAACTCGCTCGGTATATGAACTGTAAAGGATTCAATGGTAGGGGCAACCTGTCGATTTGTTGGCGGTGAATTATTTATGGGTACTACCAAGCTCGTTAGCCGGTCCGACTCGTTGGCTGAATGGGCAGCGTACTGGCCTTCGGTTCAGAGGGTCCCGGGCTCGATTACCAGCCGGGTCGGGGATTTTAATCGCTTCTGATTAATTCTTCTGGGTCGGGGACTGGGTGTATGTGTCCGTCCCAACACTCTCCTCATCATATTCAGACATCATACCACACTACCAACCACTACAGAAACACGCAATACTGATTACATCCCTCCATATAGGGTTGGCGTTAGGAGGGGCACCCGGCCGTAAAACAGGGCCAAATCCACACTACGACGCAGTTCGCACCAGCAACCACACAGGTGTGGGAAAAGCGGTACGAAAAGAAGACCGAGCTCGTTAGCTGCAGTCGTTTAAGTTCGGCCAGTATCCAGTATTCGGGAGACAGTGGATTCGAACTCCACTGTCGGCAGCCCTGAAGATGGTTTTCCGTGGTTTCCCATTTTCACACCAGGCAAATGCTGGGGCTGTACCTTAATTAAGGGCACGGCCGCTTCCTCTTCACTGATAGCCCTTTCCTAACCCATCGTCACCATAAGACCTATCTGTGTCGGTGCGACGTAAAACAACTTGTAAAAAAATATTTATTGGTACTAGTTTTTATCGCAGTACTTTTAAGATATTCATCAGTTCCGCAATTTCTCTAGGTCTAGTCACTTAGGAGTTACGTGTAAATGAAGCTGCAAGAGTAATGTAGGACGAATTCTTAGCTTGCGTTGAGATTTTGTCAATTCAAGAAATACGAGTCGTTCATTTTACAATCTGTAATACGTTCGCGAACGTTGGGAGATCATTCTGGCGTTTTCAATGTAATTCGACTGAATGTTCTAGGAAAATATGATAGGTTTAATCAAGAACCTGTATTACACACTTTCATTGTAATTCTTTTTACAATTGGCTTTATGTCGCACCAACACAGATAGGTCTTATGGCGGCGAAGGGATAGGAAAGGCCTAGGAGTGGGAAGGAAGCGGCCGTTGCCTTGATTAAGGTACAGCCCCAGCATTTCCCTGTTGTGAAAAAGGGAAACCACAAAAAAAAAAAAAAACATTTTCAGGGCTGCCCACAGTGGGGTTCGAACCCACTATCTTCCGGATGCAAGCTCACAGCTGCCCGCCCCTAACCGCACGGCCAACTCGCCCGGCCACCATTGTGTTTCAACTAGGGAATTCTGGATGATGATTTCAGGGAAACGAAGAATAATAAAATGTCAATATACGTAATTCATCTAAAAAACGGCAGGTCTGAAGAAAGGGCCCTGCTGTTTACACAGAAATTAGCGTCGAGATCGAAAGGGGCCGAAATTTGCCCAATGCGGTTAAAAGTAGAAGTAATATTAAGCTCAGATCGAGGTTCCGTTTGAGCCCCGTAGGGAGGATGACAGTATTTACATTGCATGTAATGCGAAAGAATACGTACGGGTAAGTTATTTTCCACAAATCCCCATGAAATAATTCTTAATTGACGTAAAAAATTATGGAAATTTTCAATCAGGTTGAACGAGTTCTTAAAATTGATAATAAGTCAATGTGCACGTCTTTTGATTCGAACGAACAATTCAGTACCAGGTAAAGCCGTAGAACATTCGCAGTAAGGAAAATCAGTAGCTGTGTCTACCAATCTATTGATCTAAGCCTGTTGTAAACAAATGTTATGAATAGAAGCCAGTACCTATCAAGATACTGCGGCTCATTACACTTGGACAAACAATACAGTTGATTTAGACCTCCTCCAATGTGTTAGCTAGGTGGCAAGTGGTACAGGTTCGTATTTCGAGCAGAGCAAGCAATGCCCAGCGTGAGGGCGAGAAAGCAGTAGACAAAGACCACCACACCAGCAGCTTGGCGTCTCCCTGCAATCTTCGATCGCAAGCCGCCGGGGCACGTCCGCCCTCCCACCTCAAAAACCCTAACCAGTTCAACGTCGCCCTGCCCGGCCAGCCGGCACCGGGCGACTCTTCAATTCTGGAAAAGGTCAAGGACACACTTGCTGAAATATTTCAGTAACATTCGATTCATTTTACATACATGCAATACAACTTCCAAATGACGAATATTTATCTTCCACGTACGAAACACGAAAGTAACAGATAAAATGCGATACCCCTACAACTACACTACTCGAAATGGAAATTGCAACACCAGGAAAGGTGAAAATGACTAACCCTTAATTCAACATAAAAAAGAAAACAGCTCACTAATGCCATGATAAATCTGATATATCTGTGTGTGCAGTTACAAAGTTAGTGACTCCCTGCTGTTTTATTTCCTGTACGTAATCGAGTGGCCTCTTTAATAATAATAATAATAAATAATAATAATAATAATAATAATAATAATTGTGCCGGGCGGTACACCTCTACGACGCAAGTTCAAATCTTTCGCCAATTGAAACTCCTCTACAGGAGAAGCTCTGAACTTTAAAAAAGGAATCAACTCTACTGGTTATCAGAAGATGTCACTGTGTGTTTTTGATTTGCTTTTGTTTTTCATTGATCAAGAAGTGTGGACATTCTCTAACAGACGTCTCTACCAAAAACTATGATAACGCACTCTGGTGTAAAGGAATGAACCTTCTTGGAGAAATGTTGTATTCATAAGTTTTGTCTTCACTAAATTTTGTTCTGTGGTTTGTGGGTTGGCAATATTAATCCTTTCCTTCCGCCTGTTTTGAATTTAGCCAATCAGTAATTTCTGTAATTAATTTTCCTCCAATCATAGCTTTCTTCTTCGAATTTCCATGTGTAACTCTTAGTCAACCAATAAAAATTGAGTGGGTGTGTCAACTCATTCCTGAAAGGTCTCGAATTTTCCACGGGGGTATAAAACTGCTGATTTTCTTGTCTCCGGGCCACTCGTATAACATCTAATTCAGTGTGTGAATATATAGCAGGGGGCGGGAAGCGCCTCTTTCTTCAGGCAGCAGCTCTTCAACAAGGTAATGGCTTTTTAACATCTTTATTTCTTGCTAGCTCAGCAGTTTAACTCTCGGCGAAGGTTCGAAACCTTTAATAGGTAAACTATTAAACATGTAAACCCTTTTCCTGGTAAACTTCAGTTTTCCTGAACTTTAATTCGGGGATAGAGAGTGCTTTTCCCTCTCGAGCTCCCCTTCATTTGAAATTGAGGTGACTACGTTTTTGTGACCGTTTCTTCTCTTCCTTAATGTATTAAAGTTTCTCATACGAATCACCTCCCTAGCTTGGGAGTAGCCCCTGTGTATCGGCCTAGCGCCACTTAGGTTTTAAAATGTGTATTTAGGAGTGCAAGTTCACGCCTCCAGTCCTTTCTGTACTTTGGGCCAGTAACTTAACCTGATGTGTTTTTTTTTTTTTTTCTTTCTTCATGCGAAGGCCCTGTAGGTTGGGTACAAATACCCCTCTTTCTTTGTAAGTGTGCCTTGAGGGCAGTTAGAAGTAAAGTTTGTTGTGGCCTTTGATAGGCTTGTAAAATTGAGAGCAGGTCAGCTCTTTCTGGTATTTTGGAAGGTGCCTCTAGGAGGCTTGACTTGACTAAGCGGGAGCAAGAGCTCCATGTAATTAAGGGTTTTCTGCCCTTTGGTATTTTGTCGTTGTGAGCTGAGAGCTCAAGGATTGATGAATGTGGGCCCGTAGCCCAGAATTTGTAAAGACCCCTTAACCGGTGCTTTCTTTGTAAAGTTGCATTGTACCTGATTTTCTTTGTTTCACCTAGTGGAAGTTGTTAATTGTTAAAATTGTTATCAGTTGAAAATAATACCTTTATTTAAATTTTAAAATTCATCTTTCGGACTTGTAGTTAGACCCATTCCAGCCGGCACCTTCTTTCACCTCTGCTGTTCCACAGATACCTCGGAACAATAATAATAGTGGTATTTGTTTTACGTCTCACTAACTACTCTTTTACGGTTTTCGGAGACGCCGAGGTGCCGGAATTTAGTCCCGCAGTTCTTTTACGTGCCAGTAAATCCACCGACATGAGGCTGACGTATTTGAGCACCTTCAAATCCCACCGGACTGAGCCAGGATCGAACCTGCCAAGTTTGGGTCAGGAGGCTAGCGCCTTAACCGTCTGAGTCACTTAGCCCGGCTGTAGCCTCTTTAAGGTGATTTCAGTACTTCATTATTATTCTCATAAAACATAGTATGGTAAATACTAGCGTTTCATAGTAATATAAACGGCGGAGGATTTTTCTAACGACACGATAAAACAGCAGACGGCGCCGATCGCAATGAACTGTTCAACAGGTATTTCATCTCCAACTTCCGACCACCCCCTCATAAGAACAACCACTCCGTCACGTAGGTACAGTTTCAAATAGAACCCCACTGAGTACAGCTACCACACCGAGTTTAAGTTAAAAAAACTTCTTCAAACGATTTACACCGTACAAGTTGATTTACGTCGCACCGACACAGATAGGTCTTATGGCGACGATGGGGCAGGAAAGGGCTAAGAGTGGGAAGGAAGCGGCCGTGGCCTTAATTAAGGTACAGCCCCAGCATTTACCTGGAATGCCATCTTCAGGGCTGCCGACAGTAGGGTTCGAACCCACTATCTACCGAATACTGGATACTGGTCGCACTTAAGTGACTGCAGCTATGGAGCTCGGTAAACGCTTCGTACCAATAAAGCTGCCGGTCCCGACAGTATACGTCGTCTTTTCTTGAAAAATACTGCAATCAGCCTTTGTCTCTCTCTCTCTCTCTCCCTCCCTCAATTATGTAACAGATGTTTCGCCACGGACTATTTTTCTGCGACCTGGAAACAGGCAAATATTGTCCCACAACTTACATCAGGCAATCAATTTAATGTTTCTTCTTACCGACCAACTTCTATTCTCCCCACACTATTCTTTACCTTTGAAAAAAAGTATACACCAATGTGTTCCCGCATTCACCTCGCCGTGTATCTCCTTGTCTAACAAACCTGACCACTGCATAGTTTCGCATCACATGCCATTGCAGTTAAATCACAGCTGGATATTTGCTACGTAGACATTTCGAAAGCTTTACTCCGTACACCACACACTGCTGCTTCATAAACTCTCCGAACCATTATTTAATATACATGGCAGTTTGTTTTAACCTTCTTGCTTGCTTTCTACACAACCGATAACATAAGGGTCATCATCCTCATGGTTACCAGTCACCTCCGGTGTCCCACAACGCAGTCCTCTTGGCCCTTTGCTGTTTCTCTCGTTTCCCTCATGGTTACCAGTCACCTCCGGTGTCGCACAACGCAGTCCTCTTGGCCCTTTGCTGTTTCCCTCATTTATGGACGATCTGCCTTCCAAACGAAACAGCGAATACCGAACTCTGCTGATAATGCAAGATATTTAGGGAGATCAGAAATCCAGATGATGCAGTTCTTCTACAGTCCTCAATTAACGTCCTCTCGAACTGGTGCCGTACAGGGAAACTAATCCCCAATTCACAAAAACGCAGCGACATGAGCATCAACCTATATAAATCTCCTCTACCGATAAGTGGGCAAGTTTTCCTTCGTTAACAGGACCATAAGGGATTGGAATAAATTACCCGCAGCAGTCTTTGATAAACTCCCTTCCGGTATCAAGTCATTTAAAAAGACCATTAGTGCTAGTGTAAAGTAAAAGTTGTAAATTACGGACACTGAATTTGTGATTTTCTGCTTGGTTTAGATTGTGAAACTAGGTTTTTTAGATTGTGAAACTAGTTTTTTCTTGTGGTATTCTCTTTCCAGGGAATTGCTTGTTGTACTCGAGTTGTTGTTATTGTTGTTAGGTAGTGTGTTTTTAACTTTACTTTATTATCACTTGTAGTGTTAACCCAGTAGTAAGCTCAACCTATAGTATTGAAAGCCGCAGTGTTAAGCACTGGAAATACTTAAGATTTGTGTGAATTTGTATATGATGATGCTGGATTTAGAATGTTAAACTACTAGTAATTCTTATAATATTTTCTTTCCATATATTTGCTTGTTGTACAATTGTTGTTTGTTTGTTTGTTTGTTTGTTTGTTTGTTGTTAGATAATAACTTATGTTAACTTTATTATTAGATTAGTGTAAGTGACCATTGCCACCGGGGTATTTCCCGTTTCAATGTATTTGTTAATAATAATAATAATAATAATAATAATAATAATAATAATAATAATAATAATAATAATAATAATAATAATAATAATAATACAGGTCTTATCACATCATAATATGCGTAAAAGTGTCTCACTCTTCTCACTCCGCGTTCCTTCCCGCTTCACGAGAGTCACAACCCTTCTCCACATTCCTCAAACTTAGCACTCAATATTTCAACGATATTTTCTAATCCGCCTCCCAACTCTCTTCAACACTATAAGAGACAAGAGCTTGATCTAGTATTAAGTAAAACTATATTACAGAGGGGTGTAAATTATATCTTAAGAATAAGTTGATGTGTAGTGGTTAAACCGCCATCTTGACCCACGACGACTTCGCTATCATCATCAATCAATACTGATCTGCATTTAGGGCAGTCGCCCAGGTGGCAGATTCCCTATCTGTTGCTTTCCTATACAATGCAGTATCATCAAACTACACATAGAAATGTACTTTTTTATATATGACTTGTCGGTAGCCGATGTATATAATCTTAACACATGCAGAAGATAGAAAGTAATATTTTTAGTTAACTGATGGGTAGACAAAATTGCATTACCTAGCTAATAGAAGTAATGACGAAAACCTGCTAGTCTTTAGTGGTGAAAACAAGCAACTGCCATGGTTCCCGGGTAGTTGTGTGTAGTGCTCCTTTAATGATGGCTACGGTTTGATCCCCGCAATGAGGAATTAAATATTAGTATTACTATACAATAGGCCTATAGTTTGAGAAAATACTACTTGTAGTTCGGTGTAACAAGCACTTATCCTGGTCCCGGAGTACTCGTATTCAGGACTCTCCGTGATATCCCACTAATTCTGTGCCGCGGTTTGGTTAGTACTGGTAGATATCCGCTGTATTTTTAAAACATTCTATTTGCTACCATCGGTTTTGCTAATACATTGTTATTACTACTGTTATCGTTATCTTCTTCTTTTTCTACCGCTCTTACAAAACAACTGTAGGGTTGTGGGTGGGAAATGCATCACACATGTGGATTTTGCCTTGATTAATGGCCGGGCCCTTCCTGAAGCCAATCGCAGGCCTATATGGAGATATGTAATCACTATTGAGTGTTTCTGTGGTGATTTCTAGTGTGGTGTGTTGTCTGAATATGAAGAAGGAAGTGTTGGGACAAACACAAGTACCCAGTCCCCAAGCCCGAACTATTAAAATACCCCACCCGATCGGGAATCGAACTCGGGACACTGAACCGAAGAGCAGTACGCTGACCATTCAGCCACGGAGTCGGACTATTATTGCTATCATTGTGATGTATGGGAAAACTGAGCTTGATGCTAGGTAGCACTTATAACCATGTGTTGTAAGAGATGAATAGCCATAAAAGTTAGAATTCGAGAATATATCAATCATAATATCTGATACGGTTAAAATGAATGAGACTTACAGTAAATAATCGAGAGTGAACGTTCCTGTAACTTTTGTTATGTACAGGTTTTAGATAAAACAGATATTTTCGGGGATAATGTCAAAATTTGTGAAAAATAATACAATAGTGAAAATCTGTTATTTTTCCTTAGCCTACATGGTAAAATTGCACGAAACGTAAACAATAGGAAATTATATTCTAAACAACTTTCGTTATGTACAGGTTTTCGATACGGCGAATATTAACGAAGAAATTTAAAATTACTAACCCATTTTGTTGTTATTGTTTCCATTATAATGCAATGACAATGAGACAACTCTGTTTTATACTCGTTGCTGAAAGCGTCTTAGAACCTGCTACTTTCAGAGCTGAAAACAAGTAATTATTGTCCAATTTCATTTTAAAATCCTTTCTGGACCTGTTTCTGAATCCATAAGCATAACAGCCTGGCGTGACTTTGTTCAAAATTCAGAAATACGTAAATTCACACACATTTCAAAACTAATAATACTAAATAATCTTCCGTTTTTAATAAAAACATATTTTTGGTTGCATTAAGGTTGAAACAGGTAGTCTGTACTCCTGAAATTGCACACTGAGCAACCTTACCCTGTACGGAATACATGCGTTTAAATCAACTGACAGGACATTTGGCTAAAACATGGCGGAGCCAATCAGAATGAAGCACTCGTTGGCCACACTGTACATAGTCACTGTAATAGAGACTAACATTAAACGTGAAGATAAATTTAATTATCAATAGGTGAATGAAGAAAATGGAAAAATTAACCCATATCCCAGCAGGGGATAGTGCAGAGCACTTAGGTTAGTTCCTTGTTCAACACAATAGCATAATGTGTAAGCACAGTTCTCATTTTGCCACTTTTTTCTGTTAACGGTGTCATCTATAGGTACCTTTACCTTATAGACTACTGTATAATGTGTGACAGTCCGTATTCATTATTATTTCAGTCCTCCCATGATATATTCATATGCACCCCTGAACAGGTTGATGGAAAGAAAAAGAATGAATGCAAAGATCTACATAAAGGTCTTATAACTGGGCGGAATGTACAAATTAAATTACAGAAAATGAAGACACCTGTGTTATTGCAGACGCTGTAGTAAGAAGTTCAATAAGTATTATTCCAGCCTAAGATAAAAGTGATTTAAGGTGTAAATTAAGTACACTACTAATGATTATGTTCATGGGTTAGTGGTTAAGTAGGAAGGTTCATGTAGAGTAATAAGTGCAAATAACGTAAAGATCAAAGTTTGAAATTCTGTATTTAAAAAAAAAAAATCAAAACACACTTGAAAAATAAGATATCCAACATCTGAACCCGCTCGAATGACAGTTAAAATGACGTTTTCTCAGTGTACGTAAATAATCTCAGGAATGAAATAAGGCTAAATAATCTAGGCATATAGCCTACTCCTGAAAGTAGCTAGGCTACATAGGAATTTGTATTCAAAACATTGTATGCTCTGCATTAATTAAAAGTTAACAAAACAAATTATTCAATACTTCGAAAAAGAAAAAAAAGCATAACTAAATTTGAATGAAGAAAGTGATTCAGACAAAATTTTAAGTCAGGCTGAATAGCTCGGACGGTTGAGTGCTGGCCTTCTGAGACCGACTTGGCAGGTTCAATCCTAGCTCAGTCTGGTGCTCAAAATACATCAACCTCATGTCAGTAGACTTAATGGCACGTTAAAGAACTAACGTGGACAAAATTCTGGCACCTAAGTGTCTCCGAGAACTGTAAAAAGTAGTTAATATGACGTAAAATCAATAACATTATTTATTATTAAATTCTTCGATACAATAAATGGTAATGAACATGAACATGCACATGATTTGCGATCCGGACAGTTATTAGTAGGCTGTGTACATGATATTGTTACTCATTTGTTTTGTTTGTTATATCTTGTTATGAAAGTTCACGTTATTTGGTAATTAGTCTGTTGACAGTACAAGTGAAATGTGCTCAGTGTAGCTGTATCTTGTGCTTTATAAATACATAAAGAAATATATAAATACACTTTCTTTTACAAGTTGCTTTACGTTGCACCGACACAGATAGGTCTTATAGTGACGATGGGATAGGAAAGAGCTAGGAGTTGGAAGGAAGCGGCCGTGGCCTTAATTCAGGTACAGCCCCAGCATTTGCCTGGTGCGAAAATAGGAAACCACGGAAAAACAACTTCAAGCTGCCGACAGATGGGCTCGAACCCACTATCTCCCGATTGCAAGCTCACGACCCAACTCGCCCGCTAATAAATGAAGTAAAATAAATGAATAAATATTACGCATACGGCTACACCATATACCTTTGAAGTACTGTAGTGAATCAATAATCTCAGGTCGCCTAGAACCATCTATATCACGCGCGAAGTTGGGATCCTAATACAGACAGAAAAAACATCCAAACTACCATGAAATAAATGTAGAATGCGGAAATTTTGACAATACATTTGTAGAGGTAACACATTTAATTGATTAAAAGGTACAAGACTAGCCTACAGGTTAACATCCACGCGAGAAAAGCCATCGCAAATGTGCCACGCTGGTCAGTTAATAACCGGTGTAATCGCGTGGCTGTTGAATGCAGGCATGCAAACGTGCATGCATTGTGTCGTACAGGTGCCGGATATCAGCTTGTGGGATGGAGTTCCGTACCTGTTGCGCTTGGTCGGTCAATACAAGGGACGGTTAATGCCGGTTATGGCTGCCGCTGCAGTTGTCCAATGGTGTCCCATACGTGCTCGATTGGGGGCAATCGGGGGATCGAGCAGGCCAAGGCAACATGTCGACACTCAGTAAATCACGTTGGGTTACAACAGCGGCACGGGGGCGTGCATTATCCTGTTGGAAGACACCCCGGGAATGCTGTTCATGAATGGCAGAACAACAGGTCGAATCACCAGATGAATGTACACATCTGCAGTCAGGGTGCGTGGGATAACCACGAGAGTGCTCCTGCTATCATAGGAAATTGCTACTCAGACTACAACTCCCGGTATAGGTCCAGTGTGTCGACACCGCAGACAGGTGGAATGCAGGCGCTCACACGGCCTCCTCCTAACCAATACACGGCCATCACTGGCACCAAGGCAGAACCGGTTTTCATCGGAAAACCCGCTTGACACTACTGAAGACGGCGGTGATTTGGGGTAAGTGGAATGCAAGCAGCAGGACGTCTGGCTCGGAGCTGTTCTTCAAGTAACGGATTTCGAAGAGTTCGTTGCGTCACTGTGGTGCCAACTGCCGTGGAATTGCTGCTGCAGATACAGTCCGCTCCGCCACAGCCATAGGTCGAATACGGCAGTCCACCCACTAGATGGTACCACGGGGACGTCCGGAGCCAGTGTTCTCCCTAGGACCTTTTAACGGGCGCACTGCCCTGCCGTTTTTTTTTACAGACCACCCGGCTAATATAACCTAGATATGTGCTAGTTACATAATATTAATACATATGAGTCATTGGGTTCTCCAAATAAACATGTACAGTGATAGTCAGAATTTTTCGGACAGAATAATCTATACATGTAATACCCCTGTTATTAAAGAAAAAAACAGGTAATCAATTCGAAATTAATAAACTCTGAATTTAATGCACTTCGAAGGTACTGTAATTATCCAACTGCGATTTGTAGATGAATTTACAAAGTATTAACACCTTTCCCTTATTTGAGATACGAAAATTTGCTGGTCAATATTTTTCGAACAGGAGATGTTTAGCTAGTCGAGGCATACTTTGCACTTGTTATGCGCTGTGCAGGCAGGTCCCAGTCAGTGCCTTCCTCATGCAAAAAGCACACGCAACGATTCCTGAGTGAAATGGAACGCAGGGGAAAGAACAGTACATCTGATCAAAGGCAATTAGTAATACTCCATCATGAAAAAGGGATAACATGTCGAATAATCGCAGATTTGCTGAACATGAGGAAAAGTACTGTTAACGATATTATCTGCCGATGCAAATTTCAAGACAGAATTGAAAATTTGCCACAGACAGGTCGCCCAAGGGTCCTTACTAGGAGAGAAGAGAGGGCAGTAGTAAGAGAAGTGAAAATAAATCCACGTCTTACTACAACCACTATTGCTGCTACAGCTGAGAGCGAGTTTGGAAAGAGGATCAGTGCAAGTACAACCCGGAGGGTGTTATATAAGAGGTAATTATCACGGGCGAACTGCAAGAAGGAAGCCTTATATCGACAAAATACAAACGACAACGATTTGCTAAGGAACATCTTCGCAAAGATATGAACCGGTGGTAGACTGTAGTGATGGGACATTCGATTCATTTTACTGAATCGATTCATTTGATTCCGTTCACGTTACTGAATCAATACAGTGATCCGATTCACGGCTCATTGGTCACCGCTCCTCCTGCATCTGTGTAGTATGTGCTGGTAAGACAGCAGCAACAGCATTCAGTGCTCGCAGCTGCCACCTGGTCTTCATACTATGAACTCCTTTCTTAGAAAAAATGCTAGTTACTCTAATACATCGAATGTTTCCGGCGACGCAGGATGGGAAAGGTTAGGATTAGGAAGGTAGCAGCCATGGCCTGAATTAAGGTACAGTCCCAGCATTTCCTGGTGTGAAAATGGGGAAACTACGGAAAACCATCTTAACGGCTGCCGACGGTGGGATTCGAACCCACCATCCCCCGAATGCAAGCGCATAGCCACGCGATATTAATGACTCGCTCAGTCATTTTTGAAAATATGTATTCTTCTATCAGCTGAGGATTTTTTTAAATCGTTATATTTTGTATAGGCTACCCGAGATGTACAGTAGCCCGCTGGTTTTCTGATTCAACATACTGTTATTGCGTCTGTCCACATATGATTGAAGTCTTGTGCAACGATGTGACATATGAACTGAGAGAACACGATTCTTTCGCTGTGCCATGGCTCACTGTATGTCTCGCTGCAGCGGAAGCTCGGCTCTCCGCGTGTCCAGTGAGCCGATGAGGAGCCGTGTGTATCATGTGTCTCACTGAGCCGCGCTCGTTCAAGATTCTTTCGATGTGCCATGATTCACTGTCTCGCTGCAGCGGAAGCTCGGCTCCCCGTCAACGTCCAGTGAGTGCGCCACTCAGCACTGTCCGCTGGGAGTAAGCTGAATCGTGTGCCGTGAGCTCGCCGTTCCTGTGAATCGATTCACTCGGACACTTGAATGAATCGATACACTGCTTCGAATCATGCATTCAGTAGCCAACACTAGTAGACTGTAATTTTCTGCGATGAATCGATATTCAACGTTTCTGGCTCAGATGGGCGCATCATAGTTTGGAGACAGCCCAATAAAGAGTTTGAAGAAAGAAAAATGAAGGCAACGGTAAAACATGGAGGGAGCCATGTTATGGTGTGGGGCTGTACGTCGGCTCAAGGAGTAGGAGAGGTGATTTTTATAGAAGGAAACATGGACCACCGTCAGTATCCTCGGATTAAAAAAAAAAAAAAAAAAAAAAAATCTGAAGAAAACTGCAGAAAATATGGGAGTTTGGGACTGTTTTAAATTTTATCCGGATAACGACCCGAAACATAGGGCCTATAATGTACGGCTATGATTGTAGTACAACTGTTCTAAAGTTGTGAATCCTCCCCCACAAAGTCCTGACATTAATCCCATAGATAATTTATGGGATATACTAGAAAACAACATCCGCAAACATCCCATTAATTCCAAAGCTGATGTGAAGAGACGACTGCAAGAAGAGTGGGGAAACTGTCCCATTCTACCACAAGAAAAATCGTGAAGAGCATGTCGAGACGCCTGACTGAAGCGCTTCGCAGGAAGGGAAGGATCACGAGTATTAATATTTCTACATGGACTCCGTCCTTCATATTTTTGTTGCACGAATATTTATGAACAGGCAATTCTGTATTATTGTAAATACATTCATAAGTTTCAAATGTTTTGTGTATCATGAAATGAAGTTCATGTTTATTTTTGGCATCTGTATGTGTAACTTCATTCTGAAGTAAGCAAAATTAAACTATCTCGTATGTTTGCTATTAATCTTTTTATAAATTAAAAATTATGACGGTCACTGTAAATACTGTTAGTTTAAATGATAAATCATTATTGTCAGCATAATTGCATCAATTACATCCAGGGGCGGCCATACCTTATGTGCTGAAGTGCTGCAGCACATTGTCTATTTGAAAAATAAATTACTTTAATAATATTATCTACAATCAAATACAGAGCAATAAAATCAAATACAGTGCCAGCCAAAGAAGAACAAATCATTCAACTCCCCTCACAACCATGTTAGTCGTGCGCTCCACGCCGGGTGCTGGCTGTGCAGATCACAGCTCAGCGTGGCTCAGCGAGAATTTCCAAGCCTTTTGCCACAAAGCAGGAACTCCGCCTTTTGCGCATGCGTGCCTAACTTCTTCGATAGGCTGTGGAAAGAAGAGCCAAGAAATCGCTTTACAGTAGTGATGGGCTAGCGACGGAATCGAGTAGAATCGAGTAATGTGCTCTTAGAATCGGTATACTCTACTCCAGACTCGAGTCCAAGCATACTAGTGTCGCTATCTGTGGACATGTCTTATAACTATAATCTATTGAACTGGAGTGCACGGCATTCAGGATCACCCACAGAATATTTTCGTGATGTGGATTGGAATATGTTTTGCTGCTGATGATTGGTTTTGTTGAGTCATCGGTCGTCAATAATTTGATTGTTACGATAATAATTATTATCGTCATAGGCAAAAGAATCATGACTTACTAACAAACTGTCAACTTGAAAGATAGACAAGTAGGACCGAAGATGAGCGTGGGATGGGGACAATTTCCACACTGGGTACCCCACCTTTTGTAATGTCGATAACGGCAGAGTTCTATTATTATTATTATTATTATTATTATTATTATGCATGAACGGTCTCCGGAACACACAAAGCTTTATTTATGGTTTCGTTTGCGGAGGATCCAGGATGCTTTAATCTGTTGACTAAAGATCCTCTTGTTTTCTTCCGTCCACTTGGTATCTGTTGTTTTTGGTACTTCATTCTCTGCAGTAACTTCCCACTCGTCAATTTTCTTTCTATATATATTTCGATTCAAAATTTCTTCAGGTTGAATTTGTGCGTTCTTCATTATTATTATTATTATTATTATTGTTACGGAGTTTTCCGTGGTAGTTAGAGGTGAAAGAAGGTGCGGGGTGGTGAATAGGTCTCAGGCTACGAAATTAAAGTGAATTTAAAATTTAACAAGGTTATATTTTCTTTTTAAAATCAAGAAATAACAAATATGGCAGGTACAGAGTAGCAAGACAACAAAAGTACAATACAGTATTTACAGGATTTGGGCTTCGAGCCCCGCGATCACAATCCTTGAGCAATCAGCTCAGTTTTACCCCAAACACAAGTGTCAACAGAGAGGGGAGAACCCCATTCATACCTAGGAGCACTTGCTCCAAAATACACAGTAAGGCCTCCTTGAGGCGCGCAGAAAACAAAATTTTCGGGAAAAGAGCAACTTGCTCTCAAAATTCAGGCCTGTCAAAGGCCACACCTAATTCTACTTTCAAGCTGTCCTCTCAGGACATATACACAGGGGTAAAATACCCAACCTACTGAGGTCTGTTAAATGACAAGAAGGTTAATTACATGACCTCTAAATCAACAATTTGAGAGGAGGCGATTTGCACTCCTAATGTATTTGTTTCAAAACCTAATTTGGCTCTAGGCCACTGATGCAAGGGCTAATCCCATTCTAAAGAGGTGACTTTAGAAATTGACAAATTTACATAATGTTAAGGAAGAATAGGTTGAGAAATCAAGTTCACCTCAAAACAATATGAGTGGGAGCTCGAGAGGGTTAAGCACTCTCTATCCCAATATGT
Source organism: Anabrus simplex (assembly GCF_040414725.1). Lineage (NCBI taxonomy): Eukaryota > Metazoa > Arthropoda > Insecta > Orthoptera > Tettigoniidae > Anabrus > Anabrus simplex. Next base: position 206,324,802 of record NC_090270.1, on the reverse strand, counting down.
AGTTTAAAAGATAGAATAGATACAAGTTCCTTTACATTTAAGGAAGGTTACATAATGGAAAAACTTCGGACCCGCCCCGAGAGTTAAACTGCTGAGCAAGCAAGAAAAGAAGTAATTAATCGGCCATTACCTGGTTGTTGACTGCCGCCGAAAAAAGAGGCGCTTCCCGCCCCCTGCTATGTACTTTACACACGAAAAGATGGAACAGAAGTGGCCCGGAGACCCTAAAATCAGCAGTTTATATACTCTCGCGGAAAGTTCGAGGCGTTAGGGGAATGAGAACACCCTCCCACAAACTCTTTATTGGGTAGGATACAGCAACATATTCAAGTTGGGGGAAGATACATCCGATTGGTCAGAAATTAATAAAAGAAATTCGGAATTGGCTAAATACAAAACAAGGGGAAAGAGAGGGGTATACAGCCAACTTAAACAATAACAGAAAGAAATTTAACAAGAAACAAACTTTTGAAATAAAAATTTCTCCAAAAAAATAGTTCTTTCACGTCGCACTAGGGTGCACCATTGTAGTTTTTCAGTAGTGTCCTCTAGAAGAGAAAGTTCACACTTCTTACTACAAGCAAAACAAAAATACGTCGAAAATGACACAGTTCAAAAACTCCAAAATTTCCAGGTAGTGACATCTTCTGATAAAGTAGAAAATTAATACCGTAGATAAAGTTCAGACTTCCTCCAGCAGAGGAGTTTCAAGTGGCGCACATTTTTAAACTAGCGGCGTGGAGGTGTACCGCCCGGTACAATTATTATTATTGTGCAGTCTGGAAGTAGCCACCAGAAATTTGTTGATAGCTATGAAATATTGTTCCCGCGACGTCCTTGTAGGGAAACGTGTAATAATATTGTGCGAAATAATGACAATATTACTGCCAGAGAAATTTATTGCAAAGATACATGTGTAGGGCGTTCAGAAACATATATGTGCTGTAGTATCGCTTATTGGTATTGTCCGACTCGTTGACTTCGGTTCAGAGGGTCCCAGGTTCGATTCCCGGGCGGGTCTGGGATTTTAATCTCTTCTGATTAATTCTCCTGACTCGGGGACGGGGTGTTTGTGCCCGTCCCAACACACTATACTACCAATCACCACAGACACAAGCAATAGTGATTAAATCCCTCCATATAGGGTTGGGGCGTCAGGCAGGGCATCCGGCCGTAAAACAGGGCCAAATCCACATGTACGACACAGTTCGCACCCGCGACCCCACAGGTGTGGGAAAAGCTGTAGGAAAAAAAGAAGTATCACTTATTGGTATTGTATTCACGCATTCTGCATAAATAACATGCAAATCTCACCTGTTTCCTATTTGATTAAATCACATTAACATTCACTGGCCAGTGGCTAAGTGGGGTGCTCCCTGAAAAACCGAGCGAGTTGACGGTTCGGTTAGGAGCGCGCGGCTGTGAGCTTGCATCCGGGAGATAGTGGATTCGAATCCCACTGTCGGCAGCACTGAAGATGGTTTTCCGTGGTTTCCCATTTTCACACCAGGCAAATTCTGGGGTCACGGCCGCTTCCTTCCACCTCCTAGACCTTTCCTATCCCATCGGCGCCATAAGACCTATCTGTGTCGGTGCGACGTAAAGCCACTTGCAAAAAAAAAAAAAAGTACCGTGATGTATATTTCTTCAGACAATTAACACACAAAGGACTGGGTTCATATCAACCTTTAAATGACAATATTAGTGTTGTAGGTGTCGACCATTGTTGCTCTACGTCATGTTTCCTTTGGGAGAGAGAACTGCTGTATTTACAACAAATAAAACTCCCAAAACTAACCTACTCCCTGGCCAAAGAGTCCCTAGTAGGATTAGTGGTCCGCTCCCAAACTGGGAGAGTGAAATAACGATCAGCAGCAACAGCAGCAGCAGCAGTAGCTGTATTTACAGAACCCTGTTACAACTGTGAGCGCTTCGATCACCCTTGACCATAACGGAACTACAGTATACTGCATATTTTTGTTGCTGTAGGAGACATCAAAGTACTCCAATACAGCCGATCTCTTCCTACTTGACATTGTTAATGTTTACAGTGCTGCTTACATCCCGCCGCTATTCTTCGACCTTCGCTCAACGTCTAAAGACTACACTCGGTTTTGTTCCTTTGCACAGTCATGTGTTGCACTGATAAACGTCAAAACGGAGGGTGTATTTTATTCATTGCATTCAATCAGATGTTTAGCTAGAACAGAATGACGTTCTGTCTGATGATTTGCTGCGTGTACATACATCACATTCTGGACGCCTAATCTTAATACCCTACATTATATGTACCGGAAGTATGATGTAAATATAAACAATTCACCTGTCCCCCTCGGACGATTGTAGGCTTTGGCGCGGTTACCAATGGTTACAACACACAGACTATGGTTACAACATGTATACCGTGAGTGATTTTAAACAACAACAACAACAACAACAACAACAACAACAACAACAATAATAATGTTATTAGTTTTACGTCCAACTACGTACATTTATATGGTTTCCATAGATGCCGAGGTGCCGGAATTTAGTCCCCCAGGAGTTCTATTACGTGCCAGTAATACTTCCCACACGAGGCTGGCGTATCTGAGCACCTTCAAATACTACCGAACTAAACCAGTATCGAACCTGCCAAGTTGGGCTCAGAAGACCAGATAAGCTACGTTATCAATATTAGAATAGATGCCATATTCCGTGGAGTGGATGAGAGACGCCGTGAACGGATATTTTCATACTTTATTATCCGTATATAGTTGTTGTATTATCGTTCTCAAGTCATCAACAAATTCAGTTTATTTATTTTGCTCATTTATTAAGAATATTTATATCGTACCGGTCTACCGCAATCCCATAAAACCTCAGCGACCACTTGTACATAAGCTCCATCCATCCAAGAGCGGGCGAGAGAGCGAACGCGTGACGCCATGCTGTCATCGAGTCTTCGCAAGCGAAACGAGTCCGAGCCTGGACTCGAAACAGTCGAGTACCGCGATTCCAGGCATCACTCGCGCACATCACTACTTCACAGCGAGTCTTCGTTCGACCACATAGAGGCAGCACTGATCACACCAGCATTTCGACCGAAATGAGAACGTGGCAGGTGTTTCAGCGGTAGTATTTACGAGTGGATCGCTCAAAGCAAACGGGAAACTAAATACTGTAGAGGAAGCCATCAGCTGTAGGTCTTTTAATACTCCCAACTTGCCTACACCATAGCCACATTTGTAAATCGAACTATGAAATGTACTTTTTATGTTGTGAAAATAAGGATACCGGGCGAGTTGGCCGTGCGTGTAGAGGCGCGCGGCTGTGAGCTTGCATCCGGGAGATAGTAGGTTCGAATCCCACTATCGGCAGCCCTGAAAATGGTTTTCCGTGGTTTCCCATTTTCACACCAGGCAAATGCTGGGGCTGTACCTTAATTAAGGCCACGGCCGATTCCTTCCAACTCCTAGGCCTTTCCTATCCCATCGTCGCCATAAGACCTATCTGTGTCGGTGCGACGTAAAGCCCCTAGCAAAAAAAAAAAAAATAAGGATATGATATTGTTATGTCCTTTACTTACAAAATGTCTAGTTTATAAATTTCACTAAGTAAACTCGTGTCCTCATCCTGAGATGGTGCAGCTCTTATCAGGCACACTCCTAATAGAGGGGAGCTGCATGTCAACCACATACCAGCCCTCCTGCCATTCTGCCATTCTTAAATTTCTGGCAGTACCGGGAATCGAACCCGGGCCCCCGAGGACGGCAGCTAATAACATTAACCGTTACACTACGGAGGCGGCCATAAATTTCACTATAAGAACATAACATATACTTTTGCATTACAATGTTGCTGATTTTATTTTAATGATTTTTTTATAATGTTGCGAAGTTCTGTTTCTGCACGCTCACACCAAGTATTTCTGAGTTCGTGAATGTTTTGTGATTGAAGGTGTTATTGTGTGTTTAATTAGTTTTGTATGAAGAATGTGTATACGTATTGGGGTTGTTTGCGTGTTTGTTCAGTATGAAAAACTCAGTGGAGAGCCTCTTGAAAACCGCATGTATTTCTAAATATTTTTTATTTTTGGGCAGCCGCCACTGATTACATCACAGATAAAGTGTTTAGCTTGACCACCACGTAGTGTCTTACGCGAGCGGGATCTGGCTTTGTGTGGAATCGCATATGAGCCCCCTATTCCGCATGACGTTACAAACTAGTATGGCAGTACACATGTCCACAGCAACCGAGTGGTAGCCCTAAGTCCGCTGTTACGTGATTTGGAACGAGCAACAGAACACTAGAAGTTTACTTACGTCCATGAATGTAGGCGCCCTATAAAAATTGTTGCCTACATGCACACAAATTGATCTATGTCACCGATATTCCATACGGGCCGATGACCTTGGATGTTAGGCTCCTTTAAACAACAAGCATAATCGATATTCCATACAATACCCCTTAACAAAGAACGCATTGTCATTGAGAATAATTAATGCATCCTCACATTTGTTATCAAGAAAATTTAATTATCATCGACATATAATTCATATCCCGGGAGCCTTCGTGGCTCAGACGGCAGCGTGTCGGCCTCTCACCGCTGGATACCGTGGTTCAAATCCCGGTCACTCCGTGTGAGATTGTGCTGGCCAAAGCGGAGGCGGGACAGGTTTTTCTCCGGGTACTCCGGTTCTCCCTGTCATCTTTCATTCCAGCAACACTCTCCATTATCATTTCATAGCATTTATCAGTGATTCATAAATCACTTTGGGAACGGCGCCCATTGTACTAATAGCCTATATATGGTTCACTCATTACATCACTGACCCAGGTTTTCATTTTTCATAGAATTCATATCCCATGTACCTGTAGGTACAATATATCTAAATAGGTTCAGTTGCTTCTCAGAAAAGTGCAGGCCCTACCTGTCTACAACTTACACAATATACTTCGCTCATTATCATTTATTATCATTATGGCAACATTCCCATTACATTGGCGCTAGAATACAGTAGTTTCAATTTAAATTTGCTTTTAATTTCTGGACACAAAAGACGTGACCAGAAATATGGGATGATTATTTACAAGCTGACGGAGGAGTTTACGGCTGTAAGTGCTGCGCTGTAAAACATGGCACAAACGAATCGTAAGCTCCGGGTGGAAGTACACCTGCAAAGGATATTACTACCACCCGAGTTTTCATTCCATCCTTCTTACGGCCGGTGGGCCTCCTAGACGGTAACGTCGTCTTTCAGACCAGAGAGATTTTATCCGGTGAAGGATATGTTCTGTCAAGGTGAAGGGGTTGGCGTCAGTGGCCTATAACAGGAGCACTTTCGGCATTCGCCTTAGTGCAGGAGAATGGAAATCCCCGGAAAACCATTCTGAGGACTGCCGACGGTGGGGACCAGCCCAGGAGGATATAATTCTGCCCAATAGCGATTAGGACAAGAGCCAAACAGTTGATGAAATCGGTTCCACCAGACGAGAGCTCACCGAGCAAGTGACCGCGTAGTTTGGGTCACGTAGCTGTCAGCTTGCATTCGGACAATAGTTGGTTCGAACCACATTGTCGGCAGCGCTGAAGATGGTTTTCCGTGTTTTCCCATTTTCACACCAGGCAAATTCTAGGGCTTTACCTTAATTAAGGCTAGAGCCACTTCCTTCCCACTCGTAGTCCTTTCCTATCCCATCGTAGTTGCGATGTATTAAAAAAGCACAAGACGTGCGCTCTACGGATTTCCCCGGTACAACTGCCCGATGTTTTGCTCCACTGGAAGGGAACGGAACAATCGAAGGCCCGCGGCCATCAGTTCCTTCATTTACACCGCACAGGATTGAACGGGAAGGAACAGGACTGGAGGCGATATTTGTTATTTTCTGATACCGCACTTATTGATTCCAGGTACGTTCTTAAAATACTGACGTTTTATTGTCTTCTGTATTACGTCAGGTCTGGTTGTTGTACACTTTCTAAAATAGCAGTGCTTTTAATTACATTAGTTATGCAATAACGCAAATCAGAAGTCTGGAATTTCTTCGAGAAGGTTGAAGGTGGAAAGAAAGCCAAATATGGTTTGTGTGGCCGGTCGTACTCCTTGGGTGGAGGTACCTCCAATCTCAATGACCATCTGAAGCGGTTCCATAAAGATTGTGTCAGTCGAGATGTAAACGGTACCAAAATACACCCCAGAGAACGCTGAAATCTGAAAACTGACAAGGCTCTGAGAAAATTTATTGTTTGTGAAAGCCAGCCCTTTTCAATAGTCGATGAGGAGTCACTTCGGGCCTTTATTGAGGCTCTTCTTCCGAGATACCCATTACCATGTCGTCAAACGATCAAAAATGTAAGTTAAATACATCTATTCAGGTTACTTTCGAGCAGGAAACGTGCGTGGAAACAAATTCAAGAAATATTCTTTATAATCCTTATTAGGTGATATATTCATGTCCTACTTTTACAGACGTAAAAAGACTAGAAACCTTTAGGTCCATATTGCACACGAAATTTAGTTCGTGCCCCTTCCATGTTCGTCCCTAAAGGGGAAAAATAACGTGTGAGGTAACTGAGTATGTTTCCGACGTACATAGTAAATACTTGTGGTTTGCGTACTTTCTTCGTATCTGAAGCGTCATTGCTCATGAAGGTTTGTGTGTGTTATTTTTTCTTGCCTAAATGTGTTTCTTTCCACAGGACAGTTTATACAGCGCATGTATACGGAAGTGAAAGACGTTGTGCAAGATACCGCACAAGCGGCCCCACAATTTCCTTGACTGTTGATGCATGGTCATCTAACAGGCAAGACTCATATTTAGCTGTGGCGGCTCACTTCATAAAGGACACAGATCTGGCGTCCACTTGCCTTCAGTGTTCTGTATTCAAAGGACAGCACACAACTGAAAATACAGGGTGAACAAAAAATGCCATACGTGGAGGTCGGCATGCGCTTCCTCGTCGAAATTCACGACAAAAATTTATCTTGCAAAACATAGTCCCACCAATAGGTTTAACAGAAATGCGAATTAAGAAACAATGCTCTGGCAACGCTGTAACGGCGTGCAGCGTGGCCAAGCACATGTCACATGAACTCGGCGCTCTGCCGGAACTGTCTCATTAGCTCAGTGAGACGAGGTAATGCCATAAATGCCGCTTGTGCGGACGCGCCGATGTTCGAGTCGCGTTCGCGCCAATTTTTTCAGTTAATGTATCAAATTGTATCCAATGTACACCTCTATTATGCAATATAATATGTTCTTTCTTACCGTTACAGTTACCTTTATTTTAACATTCAAACATAACATGAACTTCTTACAGACGTAAACGACCACTTTGACTCGTCCATGGCACAAATAAAGCCAATACGTAGAACATAATAGTGGATACAGTAACATCGTCTCTATCCAATTCTACAAGGAAACACAATACAGTACAGTAGGTAGGCTACACTGGATTGCCCATTACGCTACGCACAATAATTCCATAGTGTACGTGTGACGTCCAGTCTTATCTTCACAGAGCCGGTACACGAGCAACGTTCACGTCACAGCAGATGTTCAAAGCGACCACCTTGCATTTGCAAACACTTCGCCTCTCGCTGGAGCATACTTTGCCGGACCCTACGCAAGACATCTGCATCCACTATTGCCGATGCAACATGCACGCGAGCTATTACGTCTTGTACATCCTTGGGTGGAGTACTATAAATATGCTCCTTTACGTGTCCCCGCAAATAAAAATCTAGAGGATTATGGTCCGGGGAACGTGGAGGCCAGAACATTGGACCTCGACGACCAATCCATTTCCCTGGAAACGCTTCATTTAACCAGTTACGCACAGTCATTCCAAAGTGTGGCGGTGCACCATCGTGCTGAAACCATAGCTGTCGCCGAACACCAAGTGGAACGTTTTCTAAAGCGTCAGGAAAAGTAATGCCCAGAAACGTGCGATAGCGGGGCGCATTCAACTTGTCCGGCAATAGGTAAGGGCCTAAAAGCACTCCTCCCACGATTCCAGCCCACAGGTTTATGCCAAAGCGTGCCTGAAAGGCACGTTCACGGGTGACATGTGGGTTGTGGTCAGACCAATAATGGCTGTTGTGATGGTTGAAAATACCTTCCCGAGTGAAGCTACATACGTCACTTCCTATCACATTCTTTATAAAATGTTCGTTATCTTCAACTTGTTGCAAAAGCCATTCATGTACTCGTTGAATGCGGTCTTCTGGCCGCTGGTGTTGAGTTAACGTGTAATGATATGGATGCAGTTTTTCGTCGTGCAACACGTCAACAACCAGTGTTTGAGATACCTGGAACCGCCTTGCAATATCACGGGTACTTCGCTGAGGTGATTGGTGAACGGCTTCAAGAATGTCGTCCTCTGTTTGTGAAGTATGTCTAGTCCTTGGACGACCTCTGTCCACTACTTGTGGACGAAGATTACCGGTTTCAAGCAGGCGTTGCTCAGGGCGACGAAAAATATTCTTATCGGGATGGCGCCTTTGAGGGTACCGTGCTGCATACTCACGAGCAGCAGCAGCAGAAGCTTGGTTATCGGATGCACCAAACACTAAAAGCATATCGACGTATTCGCCGTTTGTGTACTCCATCCGGTAGCCGCCCTACTTGCACTTGACAGGACCAGTTATGGTTGTGCACTACGTGGTTAGTGGACTCATGCATTCGGTTGCATTGATCCCCGTCATATGACAACAGGATGTCATGCTTACGAACGCAGTTACACGACGGGAACTAGGGACCTGACGTCACACACACAAAAGGAAAAAAAAAACTGACGTAGATTCGAGCCGTTGCTCCATGGTGCATGTGGGTTTGATAACCCAGCCGTCTACTCAGTGAGCTGCGACGGCGGGTACGGTAGAGCGGGATGATGCACGTTCCTCTATTACATTCCGATGCACGCAGGATGTGACAGTGTTGCTAGCTTCTCGTTTTCGACTTGTTTTCCAACAGCACCAGATCCGAATTGGCTATAGAAACGTTTGTCTTGCAATGGGATGAGGAATCGCATGCCGACCTCCAAGTGCGCATTTTTTGTTCGCCCTGTATAGCGGGAAAATTGAAAGAGGTGACTGCACAGTGGAATATTACGGGCAGCGTGACTGCTATAATAACCGACAACGCTGCAAATACTATGGTGGCAGACGTCAAAAGTTTGTCAGTTCGACATGTGCCTTGCGTTGCGCATAGTTAAATCTCGTATTCTCGGACAGCATGAGGAATACGCCTGATTTAATGCAAGTATTAGACCACTGCGCAGAGATAGTGGCATACTTACGTATAATTTGTGTGCTGTTATCTCAGTATGACAGAAACGTTATATCATACAGGCAAATATCAATATCCACTGTTGTCCCTCCTTTTTTCAGGCATAGTAACATCGCCAGTGAAAAAGATTGGTGGTGGTGGTGATTTTTGTTTTAAGAAGAAGTACAACGAGGTAATCATCCTCGCTGAACTGGCCAGTATTCAGGTCTCGGCTGGTAAACAAAAACTACACGTGAAGCAGCATGTCGTGACGCGATGGAACAGCAAACACCCGATGGTCCAACGTTTGCTGGATATTAAGGATGAAATTGTCCTAGCTCTATCGGACCTAGTCAACGCGCCGCGATCATTCACAGGTCTGCTGTAATTTAGTTTGCACTCACTTGATTCTGAAATCCTAACTAACGAAATTAACGTGTTGATAATTTATATATTTATTTATTTTAACGGACGAGTGGCGAATATTACACGATATGGTCCTTGTTGCCTCTCCTTTGCTGACAATGACGGAGGTATTATCAGGAGATCAATACGTCACCTTTTCGCAGATAATTCCGCTGGTCCATGGATTGTTTCTGTACGTGAAGAAGAAGCAGGGGATATTAACCAACGAAGTGTCCAAAATGTTATCTGCTTCTCTCTTTTCGTCGATAGAAAAGAGACTTTTCCCTTACGAGCCTCGTTCAAAAAAAGCTTCAAAAAGCTGCTTTTCGATCACCAGAAGCTGAAAAGACCCGAAAGCAAGCGGAATCGGAAATTGCTGCATTTCTTAAGAAGCATGAACAAAACTACTGTCCGACTCGTTGGCTGAATGGTCAGCGTACTGGCCTTCGGTTCAGAGGGTCCCGGGTTCGATTCCCGGCCGGGTCGGGGATTTTAACCTTCATTGGTTAATTCCAATGGCCCGGGGGCTGGGTGTTTGTGCTGTCCCCAACATCCCTGCAACTCACACACCACACATAACACTATCCTCCACCACAATAACACGCAGTTACCTACACATGGCAGATGCCGCCCACCCTCATCGGAGGGTCTGCCTTCCAAGGGCTGCACTCGGCTAGAAATAGCCACACGAAATAATAATAATAAAACAAAACTACTTAGCGCACCGCCCTTCTGAGGAAGGCGCGGCAGGTACTAGATCATTCAGTAGTGGGTTACTGAACTTTTTATTTCAGAAGAACGCTGAGAGGGTGTCAACTGCAACGACTAACGCTATAAGTGTCTGTCAGTGCATTGAGAAGGCTCCCGCGCCTCCAACTACCAATCCAGTGACATATTGGAACAAAGAAAACAAAAATGCCGGCATTAGTGATGTAGCCTTATGGACCTTTCCGTACCAGCAACATCCGTTCCGGCGGAGATAGTATTTTCTAAGGCCGGAGAAATTATAACCTAGAAAAGAAACCCTCTTCAACCGAAAACGGCTGGCGTGCTTGTATTTCTGTATGGAAACAAACAATACTTGTGAAGGAAGACTTTTGTTGATGATGGTGCACTATTACGAAATAATTAATACTGTCACCAGTCATAATTGTTATTAAGTTGTATTCCACAACGCGATTTTTAGAGCTTATACTGTATCGTCCAATGGTGAAATGTAATAATAATATCACTAACTACTTATACGGTTTTCGGGGACGCCGTGATACCAGAATTTGGTCCCGCAGGAGTTCTTTTACCGGTCATTAAATCTACCGACACGAGGCTGACGAATTTGAGCACCTTCACATATCACCGGACTGAGCCACGATCGAACCTGCCAAGTTGGGGTCAGAAGGCCAGTGCCTCAACCATCCGAGCCATTCAGCCCGGCATGCAATGGTAATAGTATCAATTATTTCATAATGAATTAATTTACAGTCACGAACAAGGCCTACATTATAACATGTTTATATTTCAGATAATACATAATTATGTAATAATGCTATGTCTAATACCGCCAAATAGGTCCAGTATTAAGTTAAAAGAGGAGCGTAGTTTCACGCAATAATAGGGACAAGTTATAAATTCCTGTGAAAATACTCGTTCATTTCTCCCGTACCAAGTTCACACTACGCGGTTGTCATTCAATCGGAGGTTCTTTTACATAATTTTTATTTTACCGCGAGGTACACCCGCCCCGTTCATACAAATGAAGCGCCTTGAAAAATGCCATCTTCAATAGGCTATAATAATTGCAACAACTAGTGCAAAAAGTTTGGACTTTTCTCTACAGATGTCTCTACTAAGAAAAACAGACGCTATTTCTGTTTTGTAGAGGTGTTAGAATACCTTATAAATGAAATTGGGAGACCTGTCTCCTTGACCACTGAGTAAATGGAGCCATAGTGCTCTAGTAACATTTGTAAAATTGGGAGCTGTAAGCTCAGATGATTAAGTGACAAATTTTGTTGACTTTCTAATTTCCCCTACTTTGTATCTACTGAAATCTTGTTCTGTCGCCGAGCAACGTATTTTCTTAGAATTTGGCATTTGAAAAAAAACAGCTAAAAGAAATATAACCTTAATTTTTAAGATTTAATTATCTTTTGATTGTCGTACACCTTCTTTCACCTCTGTGGTCCACAAAAACACGGTAACAATTATGTTTGTACGTAAGAATGCTATCTGTAATATCGCCAAATAACTGAAGTATTAATGGAGGGGCGTAGTTTCTCACATTAATAGCGACAAGTTATTAATTCCTGTACAAACGCTCGTTCATTTCCCCCGCAGCAAGTTTAAACTACGCGCTTGCAAATTCAATCGAAGGTTCTCCGCAGGCACCGACTGAAAGCGCCCGAAGCCTCTACTCCATGAAAACCGCTCTGTTAATAGCGTTAGTAACTAACGCTCTCGCAGAGTGCAGCCCGTATTTAAAGCAAACCTCATGCGCATTGTCATGTGGCCGCTACTAGCTCCACGTTAAAGCGATCTGCGGGAAATTTGAACCAACGTTATCTTTCAGAAGTACAGGGAGAATAATTTAACAGTTCAGACTTCCGCTCGCATGCCGTGGGAGTCCCGAGCGAGCGCCATATGGCTTGTGTCAACACTGGCGAGATAAGAAGAGTTCACTGCCAGCGCGCAGTTCGCTAGAAACTATTGGACTTTTAAGGCGTGTTGTGAGGTTATTATCACGATGGTTAAATACACTATAGAGACAAAAATATATTTGGTCGAGTGTTATTTGCACAAGAAGAAACCAGTTAAAAGGTGCCTTCGAAAATTCCGTAGACAATTTCCCGGTGCGACAGTACCATCAAAACGTTACGTGCATCAGCTCGTTTACAAGTGGCGTAGTACTGGTTCCGTAAGCAATAAGAAAAAGAAGCTAAGGAGAACAGCTTTCTCACGGGAGAGGTTAGAAGATATACAGGCAACAGGTCAGTCCACGTAAGTCGCTTCGGAGAGTAGCTCAGGAAAGTGGTATTTCACCTTCTTCAGCACGTAATGCAACAAAATTGTTATTTTTACGATCTTACCGGACTCATTCAGTCCATAACATACTGTCTACAGATTTCGATGCAAGAATACGATTTTGCAATTGGCTAATGAATAGTGTCCACGACGGTATTGTGGATCCTAACTTTCTTTTTATGAGCGACGAAGCCTGGTTTCATTTGAGTGGATATGTCACTTCACACAAGAATAGAATCTGGGATACAGACAACCCGCACATTTTACAGTCGAGACCTCCGCACGATGTGAAGGTGGGTGTGTGGTGCGCTATCAGTGCCCGACTATATTTTTTCAGGACACGATTACTTCTGACCGTTATATTCACAACATTCTGGAACCATTCTTTGCTGAACTGACTGAAGAAGAGATAAGGCAGGATAGTGCAACGGCAAATACGGTGCGTAGCTCTATGCGACGGTTACAGGAAGTGTTCGATGATGGTCAGATCAGTAAAGGCTTATGGCCCCCTCGTTCACCTGATTTAAGCACATGCGATTTTTATCTATGGGGAAATCCTTAAAAAAAGTTTACAGGAATAATCCTCAAAGTGCAGAAGAATTAAAAATTGAAATTAGGAACATTGTGCGTTCTATTGGTGTCCAAGAACTACAAAGTGTGTTTCGAAATCTCATTACAAGATGTGAAGCTTGCATTGCAGCTGAAGATCACTTTCAGCATCGTCTGTAAATACTGGTGAGTTCAGTTTAATTTCCTAGTTGATTTATTTATTTGTTTATTCATTTACTTACTTGTCCAGAGCATCTACGTAGCCGGTGAGTTCAGTTCTGTTTAGTTTCTATAGGCGTAATCATGTGGCTTCTTTGTCCCGACTACGCCTGCTTGTCATGGCGGGCACTGCGCTCGCTGTCTCCGCTTCCCACCGCGTCTAATCGTCGGCATTCCGCTCTGAACTTTTAAATTAATCACCCTGTACAAACACGTCTACTAAAGTTCGTTAAGCTAGCACAACCCCTTCTTGGTGTTTGGATATGTTTTTCCCTTCAGTTTATAAATCATGAAATTCTCTGTACCGGTACGCTCAAGACTGCTGCAGATCACGGTAACTATTGTATATACACTGCCCGCCAAAAAATGAAGTGGATCACTTTGAAAATATTGTAATCGGAAACAAATATACAGAGACGGCATCCGCTTAGAGAGGTTTTATGAGTTAAGAAACATATATTCAACAATATTAGAGGTAAGAGACCATAAATGCCACTCCATGAGCTGCTTTTCAACCCTAAATGGCAGGCACTGATTTTACTGCATCCACAGGCAATAAAGTTTTAAAGGCTTTTATGAAAACGGAGCAGAACCTGTTGGTGGATTATCAATGTGTGTGTGTGTGTGTGTTTTTTTTGTCAGAAGTAACATTTTTTTCAGTTCTTCTCTCAGTATAGAGCTATCGCGTTAAACCACGATGGACGAAGCATTCGTTATGCCACTAATGTGATCCGTGCACCGTTTGGAAGTATTCAGCGTGTTCCGAGATGATCTTGTGAATTCGATACCTGTCAGAGAACGTGAACAAGGCCGTCGGAAGGTCCAAAACTGCCACGGGTGAGAGGTTCCTGGTCCTTAAGACCTCGATAAGATTGCCACGCTATTGCGAACCAGGCCAGAAACAATCTCAGGGAGTTTTTAGTGAGAGGATTATAATGCGAAGACTTCTGGAAGCCAACCTGAAGCCAAAATGACCCATCACTGGTGGGGAGCTCACTCCCCGGCACCGAACAGAAGAGTGGAGTTCGATACTCAGGATATGGGAACAGATATACAGTGGCGGAAAATGAAGACCCAACACAAAGAAAGAGTTGTGCTAGATATACGAAATTCGGGAGGCGTGTTTGCACATCTGAGAAATGACATCGTCTCAAATTTGCGCGCTAGTCGACGAAGAGTGGTGCTAGTAGAGCCACTATGACGCTTGTGAAGCATGTTTGCTCTAAATACTCGCGGCACACTTCGTAAGCGTTGATCATCCTCCGGTGTTGACGTTGTGAAGTAGGTGTGAGTCAAACATGTCTTTAAGGAAACGACGGAGGCACTATCGGAAGCTTACAGAGTTTGAACGAGTTCATGTAATAGGCTTACGAGAACGTGGATATTCTTTCCGCGATACTGCAGAAAGACTTGGCAGGGATGTATCCACAGGGCAATGTGTTGGCAACTTTGGTCACGGAAAGGCACTGTCTCAAGAAGACCGGGGTTCGGCTACACACGGGCCACTACGCAGAGCGAACACCGCCGTATTCGCCGCATGGTTGTGGTCAATCGTACTGCATCTGCAGCAGCCATTACAGCTTCAGTTGGCACCAGTGACACAGCGAACTGAAACAAATCGATTACTTGACGGACAAATCCAAACCAGACGTCCTGTAGCTTTCATATGACACTAACCCGAATCACTGCTATCTAAGACTTTAGTGGTGTAAAGCTAGAGCTCACTGGACAGTGGAGTGAAGATCTGTTGTGTTCTGTCTTTGTATCGGCGATAACCGTAAGTAGTAAGGAGGCAGCCGAGTGAGCTCTTGGAACCAAGCTACCTCTGGCTGACACATTGGACCTACGCTAGGAGTTATGGTCTGGGAAGCGATTTCCTTTAATAGCAGGAGCACTATCGTCGTTATCCCAAGAACCTTGACAGCGGATCTGTACGTCAGACTGCTTGCACGTTTGCATGCTTGCGTTCAAAATCGTGACGACTACAGCGGTTATTAATGTATTCGCGTATACTTGAACCTGTGACCAGGAAACTTCAATCAAATAAGTATGTTACTTAGAAACTATTGCTTCGCCTAGTTGTATTCCTCTAATGCCTTTTTGGCGTTGGGATTTCATTTTTCGCCCAGTATAAGTAGTATTATAGTCGCTACAAGATTCAAAATAAACACAAAAATTTAACTACAGTACATTAAATTGGGACTCGTTAATGAAGTACAGTAGTAGTATTTGTTACAGTTTCTTCCATTTCCTCATTTCGGAATCTGTAGCCATGGCCCAAAGACCTTCACTTCTTCATAGCATGCATCCTAATTAATGTTCTAATTTTACTGTAACATTGCACAGTGAATACGCCAATAATTTGTATATTTGGTCTTTACGTCAATAACTGGATATTGAGTCTTTCACTCTTATTCTCAAAACAGTTTTCTTGACATGTGTATACAAGACACCTGCTTACAAATTAATAGCCCCAAATCGATAATAGTTCCAAACCATCCTCCCTATTATAATGAGAGCCACTTTATTGTAACCAAAAGGGAAGTGATTTGTAGTTTACCGTTACACACTGGAATTTCTGTTCTGATAAATGGATAGCAAGTGGAGGACCTGTCCAGCAGATTGCCCGACCTTGCGCCCCTAGATTTGTTCCTGTACGGCCATGTAAAACAACTGGTGTATACACAGGAGCCAGCCAATCCTATTCACCTTAGACAGCTCATCACCGAGGCATGCCGATCCGTTATGCCGGAGAAGTTGCAACGTGCCAGATGGTCCTTGCAACATCGCGCGCAGCTCTACCGGCACACCTTAACGGAATAATGGCAGGGGCTCACTTATGACCTCGTCCAGAATTAAAATTCCGGCCTATTCCGAATTATAGTACCATAAATAACTAAATACTGTAACTCGAAACACAAACCTGAAAAGAGCCGTTTCTTAAGAAAAGCTTCGTGCTCTTCACTTTTATTCAATTCTACATTCGTTTTATTCCAAACTAGCAAATGTACCCGTGCTTCACTACGGTATTCTACCTTGTACACGGAGTTACATGTAAGTTACTGTACACGCAGTGAGTAAGATTATATTAAATTACATGTCTCTTAGCGCTCGCTGAGAAACAAAATGGGGAGGACCACATACGTAGTTTCCGATATAAGCTGCACGTTGGAGAAATTTTGATGGTAATGGCAGGTCACATTCCCTACAGCCATTCACAATTGAGTTCCGGAGTTTCTACAATACAGACTCACTTGCCATGTGCCATTCAAAATAAAGATGGATAGTTTGTATAATAATGACAGGTGCTATTTCCTAATGCCAGTCACAATCGAGTTGGAGAGATATGATTATAATCGAGAAAAGCTGCTCTATGTAAAGTATGAAGAATCGACATAAGACTATAAGGCAGAGGACCAAAGTTGAAGATCTCTCCAAACTGGGCAGCGATTGTGTAATCGGCTTTGTCAAATTACTTACCGTTTAGAAAGCAGTTGCCAATAAACGAATGATTGAGATTGCCTCCATACATCGACATTTTCCGTAGCTTAAAAGTAATAAATTTGAATAGCCTGGAAATTTCCCTCCAAGGAAAGACTGTCCAGTGACCAAGAGAAATTATGTACATAACAAAAGTTGTTTAATATGAGGCGACGTTTCACATGTAGTCCACAGATTTTACAGGAAATCGATAGTATAAGAGAAAATGGAAGAAAACTGTTGTGGCTTCCCTATAAACCCCCATTCTATTGAGTGATTTTTAAATCGTATGTATACATAAACCTTTTCCTGGATGAGTATACTCTATGTAAGTGAAGTTTGGTCGAGATCTATCCAGCCGTTTCGCCGTGATGGTAGAACAGACGGACAGACACGAAAGCTAAAATCCACTGTTACGGTCTTGAGTTGACCTAAATCGGATAAATATCTGAAAACTTAGCAAAACAAACGAAATTACAGACAGCGTACCCCCATACAACTTTATTTATATAGATTTGCAGCCAAGAGGGAGTTTGGAGTAAAATTTTGCCCACAAGTCAGATAGACCCCGCCCCCTGCAGGTGTAGTCAATTGAGATTATCCGAGATAGTTTTTGCCCTGGGACTACACTATTCGCTTCCTCTCCCCCCCCCCCCCCCCCTCACGAAATTAAAGAGTGATCATAGTTCACGGCTGTCTGCGGCCTGGCCATTCCACCTCTGGAACTTTGGACTGCTAGATCGACAGCATAGTACTGTTCGTTAAAGGTGAGAAAAGGTGTGGTTTTTCATTTGATCGGGTATTTCATATGATAGCAATGCTTTTAATCGCGACATTCCTACTGGCGTCATTGTAATGATCTATGTTGACTTCAGTTGGGAAAATCACTAAGACAGCCTTTCTGAGGATGGAAAAAGCAGGTGGAGAGTGAGTGTCTGCCATTATAACGAAAACTCCCCGACTTGATTGTGACTGATGGTAGGCAAGAGGACCTACCATTACAATGAAAATTCCCTATAGCCCAATCTTCACGTAAGAAAAGACGTTTGATGACTTCCCCGTCGCGTTTCTAGAGTACCATTAAGAACTATGCAATTTAATACAATCTTGCAATGTGTACACTACCTAACCTAGAATTATGTATACAAAGTAAAATTCTGTAGCAACGCACAGGTACATCACCTAGTCTATCCATCAATCATTGTATATATGTGTGTATGAACTAGATCTCCCCCTAAACCACTGGAGCGATTTCAACCAAATTTGGTACACTTATGACTTAGTATAAGGAGACAAACCACGTGGGGGTAAGATAAGTGGTGATGGTGGTGATCATTGTTTTAAGAGGAAGTACAACTAGGCAACTATCCTCTGTATAACACTAATCAGAGAGAAGAAGTTGAAGGGATTCGACACTTCAAAAAAAGAAAATGAAAGAGTGCTCTAATACCGTCGAGTACGGAAAAGAACAAGAGTCGACGAAGGAAGGTCGAATAGGATCGGTGACAGTGACAGTGAGAGCCTGGTGCAAGTAAGAGGAAGCAAGGGCAGGACTCAGCTCATGGCCCGTGGTCGCCAACCCACGCTCGGAAGTTCAGAGCCCCTGGGGCCCCTTTAAGTCGCCTCTTACGAGAGGCAGGGGATACCGTGGGTGTTCTTCTACTGCCCCCACCCAAAAGGAAGTGGGGGTAAGACACCCCAAGCAACCTTAGAGGCGCGAGGCGAAGTGGGGTGAGGTATAAAAATAATCGAAAATAGTGTCGAATTCATACTTTTCGGGGTTGCTGAGATGAACAGAGAAACACCGGATTTTTTAAAATCCAAGTTTAGCCCCCTTTGGGGTGGGGGAGATGGGAGAATACGATATAAACATTACGGAAAAGAGTGTCGAATCCATATTCTTCGGAGTCGCTGAGATGAATAGTGACAATCCGGATTTTTTTAAACGTCCCAGTTCAGCCATCTTTGTGGTGGGGCGCGAGTGGGGAGTGAGGTACAAACATAGTCGAAAATAGCGTCGAATCCACAGTTTTAGGGGTCGCTAAGATGAATAGTGCCACTCCGGAATTTTTTTAAGTCCATGCTCAGCACCCTTTGGGGTGGAGGGCGCCGGGGTGAGATATAAAAATAATCGAAAATAGTGTCGAATCCATAGCTTTCGGGGTCGCTGAGATGAATAGTGACACTCCGGATCGTAGTCCAAGTTTAGCCTCCTTTGGCATCGAGGAGAGAAAGGATGAAAAAATAAAAATGCCCAAAATGACCGAGAGTATGAATGTATGTATGTTCCAGTGTAGCTATAAACCAAAATTTATTTAGTATGGCTTACTATCTGGAAAAAATTACGGATGATTATGCTTGTTGTTTAAAGGGGCCTAACATCTCGGTCATCGGCCCCTAATGGCACGAAATGAGACGAAATGTAGGGACAAATAAAAATCCATACTCCTCCACTGACCAGAATTCAAGACGTGAGGACAAGGAATGAATGGATGGATTTGAAGTTTAAGCAAACAGTGGATCCGACCCGCAATGCACCACATTCCCAGAAACTAGCTTTAAACAATAGTATTACTGACCAAGGGACTGCTTCTAAAGCAATACTGAATCTATATTGCTTGTAGTCTAAACGGGTCCCAAATCTAGGTCATCGGCCCCTCATAATGGTACTTATCGCTAGGAAAGTAGAACCATGGTATTTGTCATGTTGCGGTACTAATCAAAAGTAGCGGAGACTCGCGATATTCCACACAGTATGGTACTACGCACAGGTAATGTAATGCGCACTTGTAACACAGACCTATGGTGTTTCGCACATTGTGTCGCTATTTACAGGCAACGCAAACCTATTGTGTTCTTTACATGGACTAACCACAGGGTAGTAACCATAGGCAAGGCAGAACCATGGTGTCGCGCATATAGTGGTACGAATCACAGATAATGTCAAATGCATCCTGAGCACACACTGTCGCTACAAATCACAAACTTATTGTGTAAGTAAAAGCGGCCCATGGTGTTTCATGCGTGGTGGTACTAATTGCAAGTAGTATCATGGTCCTAATTTGATCATCCCTTGGTCGCCCCTTTTAGTCACATCTTACTACAGGCATGGAGTACCGTGGTTATATTCTTCGTCTGCGTCCCCCACCCACGGGGGGTTGTGTGTTAGGTCCGCGAGAGGTATTTCCTCAAGTGCGCCGACAAGCCGGTAACGACCCCCCTATCCGCCAACGTAGTAGGTTCGTGGGGGGAAAAAATACTGCGGGGGTAAGAGACCCTTAGACTGGAGTAGGGGTGAAATGTACAAATAATCGAAAACGGCAGATATTTGTGTCAGAACCATAGTTTTCGGGGTCGCTGAGATGAACTGTGACGCTCTGGATGCCGTTTAAGACGAAGTTCTGCTACAATCGGCAGAGGGGTGAGAACGGATGAAGAAATGAAAATGTCCAATGTGACCAAGTTTAAGGACACATGCGTGCATGTTCTTGTATACCTCAACCAAACTTCGTACACATACTACTTACTACTATCTGGACGAAATTGCTGTGGGGATAAAATACCTATAGCACTCCTAGGGGCGGGGGTGAATTATAAAAATATAGAAAGAGGGGTGACATAGATAACGACAAATATTAATGGACAGTCCATACATTTTGTATTCGCTGAGGTGAATAATGACACTACGGATGTCGTTGAAGTCTATGTTCAGCCCCCATCGGAATGGAGATGAAAAAGGGTGGAAAAGAAAATGTCCAAACTGACAGAAATTACGGATGTGTGTGTGTTTCTTCCAGGATAACCCTCATACAAAATTGGTACAATATAACTTACTATCTGAAAAACATACTACTGGGGTAAAACACTCCTAGGACTCTTAGAGATGCGGGTAAGTATACAAATAAACAAAAATGACTGATATAAATGTCGAATACATTGCTTACCAGGTCGCTGAGTTGAACTGTGAAATTCTGGATGGTTGTCATACTTCAGCCGCAATCAGTACGGGGGTGAGAAGGGGTGAAAATGAATGTAAAAATAACCGAGATTATAGGTGTATGTGGGTATGTTCCAGAATAGCTCTCAACGCAACTGGTACACACATGTGACCTACCATCTGAAAAAATAAATACTATGGAGATAAAACATACCAACCGCAGCTGGGGGTGGTGAATGGGATGGGGGACATGTAAAAATAATGGAAAATAACCGATATTAATGTCGAATCCATTGTCGCGGAGATGAATTGCGACGCTCTTGATACCGTTTAAGTCCACGTTCAGCATCCATTGACCCGGAGGGCTGGGAGGGGCTAGAAAGTAAATAGTCTAAAATGACGAGATTAGAGTTGAATCCACTGCTTTTGGGGTTGCGAGGCTGATTGGTGACTGTCTCATTGACAGTTGAAATCGTGAACATCGTATCTACAGCTCGACGGGTAAAAACACATAGTTATCACTTACTTCCTTTTTTTTTTTTTTAAAAAAAAAGGATCATATACTTCCCAGTCAATTCGATCTTCCACAAGGACAAAATTTTCACTAGAAAATTAAATTATCTAAAACTTGAAGCATCTAAATAACTCTTAAACTGCATAAAAGGTTGTAAAATATCAATCAAGATCTCAAAATGGAATTCTATAAAAATTCACTTCACACATAACTAACTGGTAATACAAATCTTAAAGGTAACATTCAGAAACTATTCGTGCAACGCCGGGTACTACAGCTAGTTCGTTTTAATCATATGATTATGTTAAGCGATTTGCGCAAGTACGAAGAGTTCTACGATACCGGTATATCATCTGGATGATCAAAATTCGAATTTGTCACTGTGAAAATTGCGAAAATATAGACGAAAATTGAGTCACTTATTACTTCAACTGCAAGAAAAATAATGATCTGGAATTAAATAATTAAATCTCCTCACGTCCATACACGATGCCACCTATAGACACAAGTTTCATAACGCTCCAGTAACGATCAGACGATCTATTGCGAAGTTCCCTCAATTCAAGATCCGTCACATAAAACAATGCAGTCGCAGCTGGTGCTGAAAACGCAGCCGTTAGCCTTGAACATGTCGAGGTCACACCTAAACAAGGGACTTCGTGCACACAGTTCTCCTTCCGACTAACGAAACTTTTTTTTTTTTTTTTTTTGCTATTGGCTTTACGTCGCACCGACACATAGACTATGTCTTATGGCGACGATGGGACAGGAAAGGGCTAGGACTGAGAAGGAAGCAGCCGTGGCATTAAAGTACAGCCCCAGCATTTGCATGGTGTGAAAATGGGAAACCACGGAAAACCATCTTCAGGTCTGCCGGCAGTGGGGTTCGAACCTACTATCTCCTGAATACTGGATACTGGCCGCTCGGTACTAACGAAACGTCGAACACATACAACACAACGTGAACAGAACAATAATCCCAACTGTCCACTCAGGAAATAAAGAATGGCAGTGTACTAAACTGCTCGGTCTAGACCAAGAATTGTCAACTGAGAGGATTCGGTACGCTGACCAGCGGTCGCTCGGTAGGATAAGGTCATGGGATTTGGTTTTGGTTTAATGCAATACCCAGAAAGATACTAAAACAAGCATCATGGTGAATACACCCATTTTGGAATAAAAGCTGTTTTTATTTATTTTTTTGCTAGTGGTTTAACGTCGCACTAACACATCGAAGATTTTCGGCGACGAAAGGGAAAGGACTACGACTGGGAAGGTAGCGGCCGTGGTCGTAATTAAGATACAACCCCAGAACTAGCCTGGTGTGAAAATAAGAAATCATGGAAAACGATCTTCAGGGCTGCCAAATTCAAGCTCACAGCTACTCGACCCTTACCGCACGATCAACTAGCTCGATTACAAGCTAGAGTTAAGTTGTATAATATAGGCCAATGCCATTTTCACAGATATAGAAACTCGTGAATGCTCGTTCGAAATTTTATTTCGTTCCCTACAAAAGTCTGTCTACGAGACTTCTTCCCGCCCCCCTTCAAGACATACATACAAAATTTCTCCATACGTCTTTTCATTACTTGCATTTTATGCCTACACTACTACACTGAACTCTCAGAGTTATACTTCGTACTGAAAATGGACATCTTGCGTTAGATTCCATTGCTGTATTTATCAATATTTATCTTTACAGCAAGAAGTATGTCAAAACTCTAATAAGCTCCTACACAGGGGCTCAAGACCTGTTTGTTTCTTTTTTTTTTTTTTTTTTAAGTCGCACTAACAAGTCGAAGGTTTTCGGCGACGTAAGGATGGGAAAATAGTGGCCGTGGCCTTAAACAGGGATTCAAGATCTACTTTTATTTTTGTAGGTTTTCACAGGGATGTTATCATATCATGCAGGCACTTACCTGGTGTAAAACTGTTTTTGGGATTACCCTCGTATATCACAGAAGTGTGTTTAAGAATATGATTCGTGACTTTTCCATGTTGACACTCTTCAAGGATTTTTACCTGAAGAACATTAGTTATCAAGTCACCCAGCTGCATCTTCTCTGATTACAGTACCAGATACCACTTATCTTGAATTTGCTCTAACATCTCAGCATAGGCTATTGTCCCTATTCAACTTATTCTTCCAAACTACGCCAACAAGGTCTCGGCGGTAAAGAGTCCTTTAACACCGCTTATATTTAGTACCCAAGTCTAGCCCAAATATACACCAATTGGCTTTACATACCTCCTAAACGCTCATTTCCTCAAGCTGAAGAACAAGAATCGCCAAACTGTCAGGGGTAGCTACTCCTGAAAAGACTGTTCAAACGTGGCCATTCAGTTCCTGATTTTAGGTTTACAGCGGAGATTCAGTTAAAATCTGGCCTACAAACTTGAAGTTTTATTTTAAATTCACAGTATACAATCACCATTTATTACAACAAACAGCGAATTTAGTCTACTTTTCTTTTTTAGGTATTCACATAGTGGTTATCATATCCAAGTCTTTATACTTAGGCACAAAAGCATTAATGACAAATTTCTGCAGATAATGTGTTCCTTAACAGATTGTTACACATTCCATAACTTCGCTACAAAGCCTGATAGGAACCAAGAATTGCATTCTGTAGCAAAAGAAAAGAGTATAAAGAATTATTGGTAAGAACTAAAGTTTTGTGGCAGAAGAAACAAACTGACAACTTAAACAGAGAGGCTCTGAATAATAATACTAAGAAGGTATGGCTTAAAATAAATCAAATTTGTAAGGATAGAAAAAATATAACCCAGGTAAATATAAGCCATAGAGAATGGATAAATTACTTTAGTAAATTATTAAGTGGTGAAGATAGTTGGAAACAGGATGTTCAGAAGAGGGGAATCTCGAGAAGATTGCGGTGCTCCCTGCCCGATTTAGATAAGGAAATTTCAGCCGCTGAAGTAAAAGAAATATTAGAGAAAGGGAGGAAAGGGAAATCAGGAGCAATTTCAGGAATAAACAATGAATTCTGGAAGGAAGCAAGCAAAAATAGCTTTATCATTGCTAGTATAGTCAAAATATTTAACAAGATCTTCGAGGGAGCTAGATTCCCTAAATCATGGCAAGAAGGTATCATCTGTCCTGTATACAAGAATCGTGGAGAGGGATCTAACCCAAGTAACTATAGAGGGATTACGCTGCTAGATTCTTTAAGCAAGATATACACAGGGATATTGGCAAAAAGATTAATGAATTGGGCAGAGGAGTACTCGATCTTGTCGAGATTACAAGCAGGATTCAGAAAGGGAATGAGGACTAGTGACAATATAATGGTAGTTAAAACAATATTAGATAAATATATCAGAAAGAAAAGAGGCAAGTTGTACATTACCGTAATAGAAAAGGCTTTTGATTCGGTGAGTAGAAAAGCTGTTGCCCATAAGTTGTGGCAGATCGGAGTATCAGCTAAAATTATAAGAGCAATTGATAATATATATTCGGAATTTAAATTTCAGTCAAAGTTAAGAATGGTTTAGTAGTGGGAGAGATAACTTCTAAAGTAGGCCTTAAACAAGGGTGTAAACTGTCCCCCACATTATTTTTTTGTTTATTAACGATATTTTCCACTCGAAAGAATACGAAAAAGGAGCTTCTCCATGTCTTGAGTGCCAAGATATTCCAGGCCTAATCTTTGCGGACGATATCATTCTACTTGCATTAACACCCAGCAAGATGCAAAATAGTATTAATGAGGTAGAGAACTACTGCAAAGAGTGGAATTTAAAGGTTAACCCACAGAAAACCAGAGTAATGGTCTGTAAAAGGGGTGTTAAGCATTCTAAGAGTGAACAGTGGTGGATGGGTAGGACAAAGTTAGAAGTGGTAAAAAAAATCGAATACTTAGGGACGATTATAAGTAGTAATGGAAACTGGTCTGATCAAATAAAAAGATCCAAAATGAGGGGAATAAGTGCTTTGGCTGGTAGCAAAATATTAGATAAAAAGATGCCTAACGTAGAATACAAAATCCAGGAAAACATATTTAATGCAATAGTTAAAGCTAAAGTACTGTATGGATTAGAAATTTGGGGAGTAGATCAGGGAATTGTAGCTTTAGATGTAATCGATAGCAAATTTGCCAAAATAATTATGGGACTACCTAACTGTACTGCAAACAGTGGAGTAAGAATGATGTGTGAAGGGGTGAGTATGCGAGCTGAGATTGCTAAGCGAATAGTCAGGTATTGGTTAAGATTAAAGACTGGGGGAGGTGGTGAAATATTAGGCTTAGCCTACCATCATCAAATGAAGCATTTAAACGAAGGCTATTGGGTGGATGGGGTGAATAAGCTTCTAGAGTACATAGGAATGGGATCATACTGGGTGACTAATATTGAAAGGGATGACAGGGGATTGCATAAGAAAGTAGTTCAAAGAGTGAAAGATATAGAAAGACAAACAATTAGGATAGAATGCAATAGTAAGAGAACACTAATAGAATTTTGTAAAATAAGTGAGAATATGACAACAAGGACACAAATGTTAACAAAAAGGGTAATGAGAGGAATAATCTGGTGGCTGATGGGAGTGTATAAAAATAAAGCTTTAAGAGAAAAAAATGACGAAAATAAATGTATTTTATGTAATTCAAATATGGAAGTGGCTCATTTGATTAAGGACTGCAAAGAAACAAGAAACATTGGAGAGAAATACATAGAAAGGAAAGAATTGGATAAAATTCTAAATGAAAATGAACTGTACACACTCTCTAGTCTATTAAGCAGAGAATGGAAGAAACCGGGAAAGGTAGCCAAATTATTTAATATTATGAAAGGTATTTGGGAAAAAATGTAAAGAAAACAGAGATAATTACATGTAGCTACGTTCAAAGATATATGTAAGCAACTATTAATGAATATGTCTGTGGTTGTAGATTATAACTGAATATGGTACAAGTTACAAGTAAGTGACAGTTCGAAACTGAACAGAACCGGTGACATGTGATAGTGATGGATGCGATGATCGGACGGCCTCTCCCCCGTAGTGGCGGCCATCCTTGGATGGAGGGGGAGGGGGTGATGTCCGTTCATTGTTTTCAATCGGTCGTGTGGAATTAATATATTCGATTTATTCACAGATATGGAACATTATATAGTATAACTCACTAATAAGTAAGGGCGACAATAATTATAAGTTTAGTATTATGTTTCGTTTTTTTTATATTTGTTCAGTTTTGTCTCTTTGTTCCTTAGATATTGTATATTTCTAATTAGTAGATTCAATTCATTGATATGTAAGCCGTACTGTATACCTTCTAATGAGATTGTTGGTTGTTTGTCTGCCCGTTTTATTTTATTTTTGTTTTATTTTAGTTTGGTTTTGTTAGTTTGTTTGTTTTTGGCTGCTGACATACAGTAGAGTTGGAAGAGGGCGGGATAGGCCTGACCTATCTCACGCTAAAGTGTTGATTCGGTACGTCTGCACATGTAAAGTAGTGAATAGTGTTAGGTTAGAGGAAGTAAGTTGTCAATGAGACAGTGAAAGATGAGCAGATTTATGGAATCCGTCTCGGCAGTGAAATACAGGTGTGACAGCCTACATGTAGAGCTAGGCAATCCGCACATATGTGGGTTGTTACAGGAAGGAGTGGTGAGGAAATAACATTGACAGCTTAAAGGTGTATGAGGTATCGGTTTCCGAGCCTCATGAGACATGTCTGGTCGTGACATCCCAGGGAAGGGTGGTAGCAGTTCCTCACCAGGGGTGATGTCGCGGCCCGACAGATTTGGGATAGATTTAGTATATATTCATGTAGTAAAGTAGTTAGTTTAATTAGGTGGTGTGTTGCATGTGGAGCTGGCGATCCGCCCATGTGCAAGATGCTACAAAGTAGATTTAGAAGTAGTTAATTAGTATATTCATGTAGTAAAGTAGTTAGTTAGGTGGTGTGTTGCACGTGGAGCTGGCGATCCGCCCATGTGCAAGATGCTACAAAGTAGATTTAGAAGTAGTTAAGTAGTAAGTAGTTAGTGTCTAGCTATAAATAGTTTGTGAGTGTTTATTTTATTGGAACATTGTAACTGGGCGAAAGCCTGTTATGTTCAGTTCAATAAATTCATTCATTCATTCATTCATCATTCATTCATACAAAGTCTGATAACATTCTAATGTTGATTTAGATCATACTTATTAGACTTGTTTCTTGGAAGATGTAACGAACTTGTTCAAAATCAGGGAATAATTCGTCTGATGTCACCTTGCAGAATGCCTACTCCTAATGGAAGGAAACCACATTGTGGTTACGAGTCAGAGTCGTGAGCCAATTGCATCCCGAGTGAAGATATTTTCCCAAAAACCAAACTGTGTCGACCAGATCTCCCCCACATAAATGGCATTTCTCTGATATCTCAGGTATGAGTGTGACGACGGAAGTGCAAAAATTTTCTGGTCATTTTCCTTTCTTAAAAGTTTGCTAGTGCTAGCTCTCCACCATTATTGCTTAATAAGTTGACAGATGTGTAGATATCTGGTGCTTTGCTAGGGAAGAATGATTTAAGATTTGCTTCAAATTCTTCTCTAGAGTACTCTATCTGCCTAAATCCATCTCTGGTGACATACACTGTGCAGAATGCACTCTCTCTTCTGGTCAGGGCTGGAACCTATTTGTTACTTTAATTTTTCTGTCTTCAGTCACATCCTTTGCTCTGACAATATGAAAGAGACTACAGTATGGGCAATGTTAGTAAACAACATTTCGAACGCAGTGTAGCTTGGTCCTAAGATGAATGGCGTGTAGGTAGGTAGGTTGGTTTTCCTTTAGAATTGCCTTTACCTCGCAAAGACACAGATATTATAGCAACGATGGGATAGAAAAGGCCTAGGAATGGGAAGGAAGCTGCTGTTGCCTTAATTAAGATATAGCCCCAGCATGTGACTGGTGAGAAAATGGGAAACCACAGAACACGATCTTCAGGGCTGCCGACAGTGGGGTTCGAACCCACTGTCTCCCGGATGCAAGCTCACAGCTGCGCGCCCTTAACCGCACGGCCATCTCATCCGGTAGGTAGGTAGATAGATAAATGTACTTATACCGGCAAAGTTAGGAACAACTATCCCTGTCTTACACTTAACCAGTGAAGAATTAGACTGATAAATAACTTACTAAAAATCATTAAAAAGTAACCTGTCTTAAACTATGTAGAACTACTGAACTATAGCTAACAGGAACTACTTTTACATTAAAAGTTACAAAATAGAATTATCTGTGAAGTGAAAGTTACTCTTGTACCGTGAGTTTCCACCGAAGTTGAAAAAGGCACAAGGGAAGGATAAAGTAGACCGGGAGAAAAGGATTTACAAGAAAAGAGGACGGGGAAGTAGGAAAGTGATAATGTCTAGCTGTCTTGCTATTTGTGTGTTTCCATCCGATATTTTATGCACGCACGTTTAAATTTCTTGGCCACAGATATCCCTCTGAGGTCTTGTGGCAAATCATTCCCAAGAGAGTTTCGGTTTACTTGGTCTGACATCTAGTGGGCCTAGAGTGAAACGGAACGTCGAAATTGACGAGCAGACAGTCAGATGGCGTCAAATTGAAATGTCTGCACACGGTAGCTGAGGCCATACGATATTATTATTATTATTATTAATTATTATTATTATTATTATTCCATCACGAATTGCAGTAACTGTGAAGGAATTGCCATATATTGAGGACATGTGATTGGGTATGGTAAGTATATGCATTTTCTCTGCTCTTGTGTTTCTGATGGTGTAAAGAGACATTATAGAAACGTTCTTTAAGGTAAGAAGGAGACTTGAGATTTTAAGTTCGTTGCATTAAGGTTAGGCATTGAAGGTTACGTCCGTCTTGAGGACGGAGCCCGCTGAGTTTGGTGTAGGATGATGTCACATGGTCCGTGTATTTAAGGTTGCAGATGAACCTCTCAGAAGAATTTTGTGACCGCTGTGATTGTACTGCTCATAGGATAGGTTCGTGTATGCATTTCAGCGGGTTTGGCAGACCCACATGTTATATCACCTTCTGGCTCGCTCAATAAAGCACATCTCCTTAATAAGACCTAGGGTATACGAGAGCCGAAGACATGCTGAGGATTCAACCGCCCTTCAAGCTGAAGACTCCAGCTACGAATTTTATTTCTAGCCGGGCTGAGTAGCTCAGACAGTAGAGCGATGGCCTCCTGAATCCGACTTGGCAGGTTCGATCGTTGGCTTAGCTTGGTGGTATTTGAAGGCGCTCTAAATATGTCGGCCTCGTGTCAGATGTACTAGCACGTAAAAGAACTCCAGCAGAACAAACTTCCGACCCCTCAGCGTCTCCGAAAACAGTAAAAGTAGTTCGTGGTACGTAAAATAAATATTATTGTATTTCTAGTAAACAAGACAAAATAATGGAGTATGTTCCTTGCAGGTCCTCTACATGTTTTCTACTACTTTTCGCACTCTAATGGGGTCACGGGTGCGAAATGCGTAGCTCGAGGACTCAACCCAGTTTTATAGTCGAATACCCTTCCTGACGCCAACTCTATGTGGAGGAGTATGTTCACTAATACGTGTTTCTGTGGTGGTTCTTAGTGTAATGTCTTGCGCGTATATGAGGAGAGTACTAGAATAAACTCCTCGTCCCCGAGTCAGAGGAATTAATCACACTGGGATTAAAATCCCCGAACCTGCCGGAAATAGAACCCGAGACCTCTGAACCGAAAGCCTGGATGTTCAGCCAAGAAGCTGGATTAAGATATCCTCCACATGCTCTTCTGTATGATTATGATTAAAATGATATCTAAAACTCGGTTGCCGCTTTATTTGAAATGAAATGCGAACATTTCTTACGAATAGAGAAAGAAAAAAATACTGATCACAGCGTTGTTAAAGATCAAAATGTTGACAGTGACGACGCCGTTTGTGAGGTATCTAGGTACATAAGCGAGGTATTAGTATTTGTCTGTCAAACGCGTATTACGGTGAACAGCCTAAAGTGATGCTTCTCCCGATGTGGTCTATTTTACAGTACTTTCAGTAGCACTAATTACCACTTTAACAATTTAGTAGGAATGTACACTCCCCGACAAAAAGAAGAAAAAAAGTTGTCGGATGAAAATTTCTACAGGCATGACTCAAAGGAAGGAGCATACTATTATACAGATTCCTTGGTCATTACAACGTGGACCAGTAGAGCACGTTGCCAACAAAATGATACACTTTTATCCTTTTAGAACGAGTTTAAATAACAATTATAAAATGCCCTGAACACTACTTGTCAGTTCTTTAGCATAACAGAAATATAGGTAAACTGTCTTTTGGACAAGACCTATTTTATTACGAAATACCATAGCACGGCACGAGGTGTACAAAATTTGACGCTGATTCTTCAGTACAAGAGTCCGCTTAGTTTGTCAGGAACTGTGAAATAAGAAAGATGAATTAAGCATTACTTTCATTTACGGTGTTACAGAAATTCCAACAAGAAAGGAATTATACCTACATGCATGCATCATTATAGACCGTTATGCCTTTCAGCGTTCAGTCTGCAAGCCTCCGTAAATTTACTAAACGCCACCACAATCCTCGGTTTGCAACTAGTTCTGTGGTCTCGTTTAGTTCTATACCTCATATCTTCAAATCGTTAGAAACCATCGACGTCTTGGTCACCCTCTACTTCTCTTACCTTCGACAACACACTCCATTATTCTCCTAGGTAACCTATTCTCCTCCATACCGAGCTCAGAACATTTTAAGCAAGAACGGTATCATTGCACGTTAAATTATATCTTTATCACGTACTTCTTCGCTTACTGCAATCGACATCTGCAAATATCTCGCAGTAGGAGGAAGCTGGAACTGCTGTGCAGTACAAATATAGCTACTAACGAGGGATGGTGATAGTAGTGATTGTTGTTTTAAGGGGAAGTACAACTGGGCAACCATCCCCTCAATAATAATCAAAAATGGAAATGGAAAGGGTCCGGTCCTTCGAAGAATAAATGTACGGTAAAAGAAAGGGAAAGGCGAAGAAGGCATCGCAAACCCAATACCGTCGCAGTGCGATATTTTAACAATCTAAGGGGATTTAATGAAAAACGTTTCAATCGACATGCAATTTTCAAAAATTTAATTCGGAAACGGTAAACCTGAACGTTGTGATGCAGTGTATGAATTTGTTTTTTAAAACAATCGGGTCGTGTGAGATTCTTTTATATTTTTTTATTTATGTATTTATTTATTTGTTTATTTAATTTGGCTTCTTTCAAGTGGTGAAGTTTAGGCGGCTGGTCTTCTCTTACACTTAACCACATTTACAACACTTATCTGCAGATGCATTAACTATAATCTAGCAGTTACATTATACGTGTGAGAAGACGTATAAAATAATTAAAATAATATACTGTACATTGACCAATATGAAACAATATTGCTCACATATACACACGCCCACATAATTACACAACAATCAACTACGTGTACATACTACACAAGAGAAACACTCGCAGTCCTCTGCCATTCACATCTCAGCTGAACAAAAACACGTCTGTCAATAGTTTTCAACGGGCAATCTTGGCAGGATAATTTTAATTTAGTTCATGCATTTAATAACTTTTAAGAATATAAAGGTTTGTTTGAGAAGTGTGTGGCAGCAAATTGAAGTAAGGCAAGACAAATCTGTACCCGAGAGCCAAACCAACGTGTCACATTTTATGAAACTTAGAGTCATATAAAATGAAATCCACTGTCGTTTTATATTTATGGCAATAAAATAATAATTAACCATTTTAAGTGTAAGTTATATTAGCAAAAGATTTCAGTGATGAAAATTACACAAAATATATCAAGAACAATGATGAACACATATTGCCTAAGTCATAATGCAGCAAAAATTCTCTTCAACTGACGATTCTCCTCTCCTGTAAAATGACTAAAATGTGACTTACGTAGGTTTAGCTCTCAGGTACAGAATGTACATGTATTTAGTTTCTCTCTTCTTTAACATCAATAATAATAATAATAATAATAATAATAATAATAATAATAATAATAATGTTTGTGTCACGTAGCTGTAATCTTGCATTCAGGAGATAGTAGGTTCGAAACTCGCCGTCGGCAGATCTGTATATTCTGTATCTGAGAGCTAAACCAACGTGTCACATTTTAGTCATTGTACAGGAGAGAGAATAAACGTAGGTTGTAGAGCATTTTTGCTGCACTGTGACTTAGGCAATAAAAATTCATCATTGTTCTTGATATATTTTGTCACAGAATCCATCATTAATATAATTTACACTTTAAATGGTTAATTATTATTTTATTGCTATAAAATAAAATGACGTTTTATAAGTTTCATAAAATAAATAAAATGTGACAAGTTGGTTTGCTCTCAGGTACAGAAATGTTAAATTCGTAGCAGATTCCTGAAAAGCTATTCAGACTGCCTACAAGAAAATATTACCTTTCCTACGTGTGTTTATCTTCCGATCAATCATATTCTGGTCGGGTAGACCATCAGAATCATTCAAATGGTTTTAAAAGACGAAAAGGCGGAAGACAGGGACATTACTTAGTCAACAAACCTGGAGGAAATAGTCACTGCTGCTAAAATGAAGTTATGTGATGACAACGAAAGGCACTGCCTTCCGAATGTTCGCCAATTCCACTCGCACGAATGTTCATTGAATATCTGAAGGTGGGTGTACCCGTACACATTACGGTACGCGAGCACACCACCACTTGCTTACCATACGAGAAGTGAAGATGGAATAAATACAATTTCCTGGCTTCAGAGTTAAGTGATGCTTTCTATATTAAATGGTGACCGAAAAATGCCATGAGAAGGTCCTTTTTTTTTTTTTTCGTGTCACTCACTGAATTATCAACACTAAAACCACTGATCCTCATCCCCGCGTCATTCACCTTTGTTTTGTTTTTATGAGCTGGATGTAAATTGTTAAGTTTGCTAACTCGCATGCGACTGTCCTCGGACTGCACGATGTGTGAAGGGTTCACTCGTGATTCCACGTATTGCGTCACGAATTTCCTTCGACTCTCGTCCATAAAACCTACTCCAGACGGAGCACTGCTCGCACTGGACGCGAGTGCCGAATACTCCGAAGCAAGAGAGGGAATACTTCCCACAGCTTGCCTCTTGGGATCGCTCACCTAATGTTTGGCGATGTGTGGAGGAGGCCTGAGAGTTAAGGAAGGATCCCTTGCATCACCTTCTGGATGCACCTGAATACGCAGTCGGCATCCAGTCAGCTGAGCAAGCCCAGTAGCTGATAGGACGCCAATCCTTTCAACGGCAGTTGCAGAGTTGATGATGATGATGATGATGCTTGTTTAAAGGGGCCTAACATCTAGGTCATCGGCCCCTAATGGTACGAAATGAGACGAAATGTAATGACAAATTAAGAGTCCAAAATCCTCCACTGACCAGAATTCAAAACGTGAGGATGGATGGATGGATGGATGGATGGATGGATGGATGGATGGATGGATGGATGGATATGAATTTAAAACAATCAGTGGATCCGACCCGCAATGCCTCACATTCACAGAAACGGACGTAAAACAATAGTATTACTGACCAAGGGACTGCTTCTATAGCATAATAGTGAATAGATGATAGAGTCCAAAATCCAAGTCATCGGCTCCACATAATGGTACTTATGGCTAGGAAAGAAGAACCATGATATTTGTCATGTTGCGGTACTAATCAAAAGTAGCGTAGACTCGCGGTATTCCACACATTATGGTACTACTCACAGGTAATGAAATTCGCATATGTAATACAGGCCAATGGTGTTTCGCACATTGCGGCGCCATTTGCAGGCAGCGCAAACCTATACTGTCTTACTAATAAAAAGTCCTTATACAGTTGTTTAACACTTGTATAGTTATACAGTGAATAAGCCCTGTATAAGCGTTTTATATTTTTCTTACTAATAAACGTGATATACGCATTGTATTAATATACAGCACGTATACACTCGTTCCAAGGCGTAGGAATCTCTTCCTGCAGTTCACTGGCGTTTTTCGCACGTTCACCGCCTTTATGATCGCTTCTGCTGGTTATCTACGAGCAAAACTTTTCGGAAAGTCGCGCAGTAGCACGGCATATCGAAAAGGCACTGGCAACACAAAGTGAGACAGCTGGAAATTGGCTTATACTGATATCAACATTTCTTCAGCTTGCTTGTGTAATAGAAATGGGCACTATCGACTGAAAACCACTATCGACTACTCGGACGATAGTCCCTTCGAACTATCGACTGAATAATCGAATGTTTTCAGTCGAACAAAAGTATTCATTACTTCCTGTTGAGAAGACTGAACAGTCGAATGATTTCAGTCTAATGAAAGCATTCATATCACGCAAGTAGTCATTCCATGAAAAACATTCGAATGTTTCCAGTCGAAACTCTCCGTAACAAAAGTGGAGAGTCGTACTTTTACGAATTCGACTCAATTTAACGCAATTTACCAATAATTAGAGATCACTTGTATAGACACCCATTAGAAAAACAATTGTTATATTGAGTGACTTACAAATTTATTCAAAGGGACCCACGTTCGCAGCCGAGAAGTCCACTGCGCTCCACATTAGGAATAAGAAGCTGCACCACCTGGATATCCCAGTTCCGTATTCCGTTCACTGACAGCGGATACCAGTTTTCCATGGGGGTTTCTACATCCATTCCTGGCAAATGCCACAATAGTACTGTACCTTGGGCACATACCCCAATCCCGGATTATATAATCACACTATCGAGGAATTCACAGTTGCGTAGATTAAAATCCGGTTTACACACTCGTCCGTACACGGGGATAACAAATATAGAGATGTCCTTAATACGAACCAACATCATACGAATCGCCTTTCTTGGTGCTAAATGGACAGTGAAACGTAGAAAGACGACAATGAGGCTCTATTCCTGAACAATGCTAACAATAATATGTAAAACTTGTTGCTGTAGGCTAGTACACAATTAAGATATATATGAGAATAGCCAAACACACTATCGTACTACTGTATTTTCTAGATTATTATTATAGTTATGCCTTATAAATGAATAACGTAATTAATATAAACAAATATGCAACGAAATAAAGAGCACATAAAGGACAAGAAAAATACGCCATATTAAGTAGGTACCTATAAAGTTAACATATTATAAATTACATATCCGAAGTGACCATAAACCGATAGTTCCATTCGCTGTGACGGGAGTGCGACTGAATTCAGTGGACTAGTTTTTAAAAGCAGTCGACTGTTACGATAGTTTAAACTATCGACTAGTTCGATAGTTATCAGTCGATAGTGCCCATCTCTATTGTGTAATGAACGCCAAAAAAGAAATGGAAAAGCTTAAGAAAAGATCAATAGCTCCTATCTGGGATAGTACGGAAAACTTAAGCAATTGCAAAATGAATCGGCGAGTTGAAAAGGGTACACATTCCAAAATCCTTACTTTTCAGGAGAAAGGAAAAACTGTTTTGTAGTTTAAAAGAAAGGTTTGATCAAAAAAGTTTCTATTAGGCATTTATACATCATATTTCTGCGTATTCAACTACAAAGTATGGAAATCATATTACGTACGGTTTTAAAGTTATACCATTTTTTATGTCGAGGAATATGTCCCTTTATAGGGTACTCAAATTTGATGAAGATCTTTGTAGAGACAGATAATGTATAATAAACTCGCAATTTCAAAAGTCTATTAAGCAGTAACACATTATTACATAAAAATACGCCCAACCATCATTTCTTTTTCGTTATTCATTGTCATTCCGTCTCTTTAAAGTGTTTTACTTTACGAAGATATCTAGCCTACGTAACCTCTGAATGGTGTATGTCTTCTATGTTTAAAATACCGTGAAGATCACCAACGTTATCGTCCATTCTTTCAATGTGTGTTCAATGTTATATGGATAAGTCGAATATTTCACCACGATTATATTACTGTAGACAATAAATACCACGAAAATAAACTGTTCACTCGTTTCTTTCTTTCTTTCTTTCTTTCTTTCTTTCTTTCTTTCTTTCTTTTTCCGCTACTCGCTGCTATCACGGACTTCGTAATGATCAGGCCATACTGTAGGAAGCGCGCGAAGGCAATCAGCTGATCAATTAGGGCGAATGTTACGAGTTGCATCTGTGAATGTAATACGAAGTGATTGAAAGATTTCTGTGAATAATAGGGGTTACTGAAAGTCAATTATTGATTTTTGAGTACGTTAAATGCATTTTCTTCTAAATTATCTTAATTCATCAAATCAAGATTCACATAGGTAGCTGTAATTGAAATAGTGAGACAATGTCGTTTAGGTTAGGCAGAGTTAATTCAGAGGATATATTGCTCTTTGTTTAATACATTAATTGAATATTTTCTGTTCTGTGTAAATATAATGTGTTCTGAGTTGAAGTGTGTGTGAAAAGCTATTGCCACTATGCCAAGAAGTTGTTGTGTGCCAGGATGCAAATCCAACTACACAGGTGAATATACACCAGTATTTTCATTTCCTTCGTATGGGGAAAGAATTCATTTATGGACGAGGAAAATACCGAGGGAAAATTTAACAATTACAAGAAATACGGGAGTTTTCATCATTCATTTTCCTGAAGACCAGATTGTGCGAGAAATCAGAGCAACCCGTGCTGATGGCGAGTCCTGCTTTTGTCTTTCTTCTTGTGGTACAGATTTTTAGTAGTGAGTTTTGCAGAATAAGCCTACAAGTAATTAAATGGTCAATAACTGAGCCTGAAGTTGTGATGTTTCTTGGGTAGGGAATATTGAGAATTAGCTGCCTTTTTTCCTCTGATGCTACGTAAGATAAAAGCACAGCTTAAAATGTAGAAATGAATGGTTTATAAATCCTAATCTTTGTTAAATGATTTTAGTATTATTATAACACTGCGAAATTAAACTATTGCAATTTTCAATGTTTCTGAGATGATCAGAGATAATAATGCAGCTTCAGACCAGGTCATATCCAACGAAATCCTTTTGCCTGCTGAATATGACCATGTCATAAATGAAAGTGAGGAAATTGAGATGGAATCCTCTACTATCCATATCACTTTGTTCAGTGTTGTTACGACACTCATTTTCATTATCACTATCGTCCTGTCAAGGCCAACATTTATGATGATACTAGCAAATGTATCCGTGCTTCGCCACGGTATTCTACATTGTATACGGATTTTTCCGTGAATTATTGTCAAGTCAGTGAGTGAGATTATACTAAATTGCATCTACAAATGGACTTCACCATGCGACGCCTCGTTCAGTGTTCTACATGGTTGGTCCTATGACATTTACTGTATCTCCTATATTTATGGTTTAAAAACAGTCATTGAATGGGGTGAATTTTTGTACAGTTTTCACATACTACTTTATATTTTTGATATCCATGTGACACTGGAATCATAACATTTGGTGAACATATGGCCACTGGTCATGTCAATGTGCGTGCCAAATGTCATGATTGCATCTTTCCTATAAGTGTGCCAAACGATAACTTGTACGTATAAAAAGTACAAAATTAACTTGAAAGAGAGAACTACAGCTCTAATTAACGTATAAGGGATAGAAATAAGACAAAAAGTCATAGGAAACCCCCACCAAAATGAAAGGCGATTGTGTTTTCTGTTTTGCGATACGACTTACCGTTTAGCCACCAATTATCCCGAAACTAAGCTCTGCACCGTCGTTAAAATTGATCCATGTTCCGATATCTTCCGGGGCCAAAAGTTATACATTTGCACATCTTAGAATATTTCCTCAAAGAAAAGTGTGTCCAGGCTTCGGGATTAGCATTCGGAGTAACAAAATAACAGTTAAGAAAGTTGAAATTAATAGAAAATAGGTTAATAACTGAGGACAGGCGGATAGGACAATAATATGTAAATACCAAGTGAATGTATTGGAAAACCAAATGCCCCTCAATAAATTATGCTGATGTGAGTTAAGGATATAAGAAAGCGATAACAGAGAAGAAATTTAGGAGCAGGGATACTTAGGTAAACAGATAAGAAGTCTACCCAAGGAACAACCGCGACTTTATAGGAATGATGACGAAAATGGCAATACGTTACTTCCTTGCTGGCAAGGAGTTAGAGACGTTGCCATGGTAACCTGTAGGTTCGTTGTCGGTCTGTCGGTCACTCAACGCAGAGCATGATACCCGCAGAAAATAGTGAATTTCTCGGTCATTTGAAGAGTAAAGTAAATTATGAATATAAAAAAATGTTTATAATGAAGAGGCCTTTCAGATACAGTCCACATCGTTTACAGAAAGACAATAGTATAAGAGAAAATGGAGGAAAACCGTTCGTGTTTTCCTTAAACACCCATCTATTCCAAGATTTTAAGATGATATGCATATCAAAACCTTCCCCGGGATGTGTATACACTAAATATTTCGTTTGGTGGAGATCTATCCAGCCGTTTCGCCGTGATGGTGGAACAAACAGAGAGGCAGACAGACACGAAAAATAAAAACCACCGATTCGGTACTGAGCTGACCTAAAACGGATAAATATCTGAAAAATTGGTAAAACAAACGAAATTACAGACAGCGGATCCCCTACAACTTTATTTACATAGATTTTCTATGGCTTCCTCCATTAACCCATCCCTGTACCAAAAACTTTCCTCAACTGTTCATACTTTTTCGCAAGCTTTTGCCCAGTCCTGTTGAGTGATTTCACGCAAAGGAGTGTTGGTCAGTTCCTTTAGGGTTTTTAAGCTAATAGCACCAATCTTTTGTTTTAACAAATTCCAAATAAGTTCAATCGGATTAAGGTCACAATGGTATGGAGGGAGCCTTAAGACAGTAAACCCCTTTTGTTCTAACGTTGTATCCACTCTAGATGCCGGTTTTGGCTTATTGCGTGTTGTAAGTTTCAAAAGTTGATCTCGTCTCCAAGTGGGATCGCAATATATGTTATCCTGAGTAAGCCAGTCTACCATTTCAGCCTTACGAGATGCATTAGTGGGGCTTTGTTGACTTGCACAGTACGATAGGGCGCGTTTTCGATAACAACTACGCTCTCGGGTGGAATATTTGGAATAAGTTTATCTTTTACTCAGTGTTCTCCCCAGAAATTTTTGTCAGCCGGGTGGCAGGAATAAGTAGCCGGGTGGGGGAATACTACTTCAAATATGAGTGATAAAATTTCAATAAATAAATTGTTTATTCCTCTCTGGTTGATATAGGTGGGGCACATGCTTGGATTAACAATAATATCAGAGAGGTAAACATAAACTGAAAAATTGATTTCACTGTTATCACCAACAAAATAAGATATAGCTTTTTCTACCATTAAAAATTGAAATTTACTTTTTGCATGACATTTTATATGTTGATTCTTCTTTTCTTCTTTGAGGCCCAGTTGTCTGCCGCTCTTACATAATTGAATTCTGTTGAGTCTGGTCCCTCTAGTGAAATCAGCATCAAATTGTTGAGTGTGCTCTGCTTCATACGATTCTTCAAAGAGGTTTTAACTCTCTTCAAAGCCGAAAATCCCCTTTCACATTCAGCTGTGCTCACAGGTATGGACAGTCCAATAGCAGCTAGTTTTGCTAAATTTGGAAAAGATTCCTTAAGCTCGCATGTTGTTGCAAACTTCATCATTATTTGTTTAGGTTTTAATCCAATGTAGGACTCTCCTTGGAACATTTTTGATGCAACGGACCATTCCAGTTTAGCGCTATTGTAATTTATGACTGGAGGGCTTCCCATTTTAGAGTAGAAATCAAGAAGCAACTCAGAAGCTTCATTCTGATCTTGACTTTTTGCATTAAACACTCTTGAAAAGCAGGAAATGATGGGCATATCTGGAAATCTGTGTTCTAGATGTTGGATAACAGTATCTATGTACTTGTTATAAATTGTTGTCTTGAAGGTCACAACATCGACATCTGAATAAGTGATGTGAAAGTCTGACCATTCACCAGCAAGATGGTGACTGAGACTATGAAAATGATTTCCTGGAGTCTCTTTCAATTTTAAGACGCTGAGTTTTGTGGCTTCTAAGATTGGCTCAATTTCTGTCAAGTCAATATCTTGCGTTTGCCAAGCTCTAGACAATGTGCACAGAAGAGGTAAGATATCTGAAAGCATCATAATTGCAGCTAAGAAATTGTATGTCTTCATGTACTTGCTTAAGCCTTCAGCTGTAATATCATTCCTTTCAGTGCCCTCTCTTTAAAGTGCAGCAACAACACTCACCATAGATCTTCTTAGAGACTGTACAGCAGAGTCATGAGACAACCATCTAGTATCACTGGCCAATTTTAGTTTAATTTGAAGGCTGTCCATGATATTCTGGATTTCAGTTAAACCAGCCATCCTGACTGAGGAATTTTGAAAAAAGAAAAAGAGTTGTCTTAAAATGTCATTAAACTTCACTAAATAAGGCACTTCAGCTGCTGCCTGGGCACTAGCAAGTGCCAATCTGTGGTTAATGCAGTGACAGTTTACCACGAGTCCATTTGTTTTCTCTCTTAGCAGTGTTTCTACTCCCTTTTGCTTACCAATCATGACAGCTGCCCCATCAGATCCTAGACCTACCAAATTACAAGTTTTTAACCCTAAATTTTCAAGGATTTCAGTTAGTTTATTTGTTATGGTCTCAGCTTTACCATCAATGATTGTGCAGGTTGACACAAAACTAACATTAACCTCTTTTTGAAGTTGGTTGACATATTTTATGTACACAATAAGTTGCTTCAGTACAGAAATATCTGTAGTTTCATCACACAAAACACTGAAATAATCTGCTGAATGTATGTTCTTTAATATTTCACATCTAATTTCTGAAGCTATAACATCAAGTAACTCCTGCATTATTCTTTCTGAAGTATAATTAGCATTATCACCAATATTAAGATGCTTTAGATATGTACAACCCATAGCCTCACAGTGTTTGAGCAATTTTCCGTATAATGTAGTGTGTGGCAGCTCATTTTTTGCCAACCAATACATTGATCTTAGGGCTCCGAGAAAAGCATCTCTCTGTAAATTGTTTAAAATAGAAACTGATTTTTCTATTTGCCCAAATCCAGTTTCTTCGAATGCACGTCTTTCACTTAAATTTGAACAAGAATCGGTATGCAGCTTGCTTTGTTCATGGTCAACTAAACTCTCCTTTCGAAGTCTTGCACACGGTATAGTCACCCAAGTCACTTCCTTCTTTGTCGGTTTCTTCAATGAACATTTTATACATGTGGAACAAAACCATTTTCTTTCACAACTAACCACGTAAATTGCTTAAACCAGTCATTACTGATGCCCGATAAGCGGTGTTTAGAAGAATGTTTCACTTGTGGTTTTTCATTTTGAATACTTTCCACTTCACCAGATGAGCCGGCCTCAGCAATGTCCTTTTCGGAAATCTCTCCTGGTGTTGAATTATTACTTTTACTAGGTTCTTTCTTAAAGAAAGTTAGAAGAGTAGATGTTTGACGAGATTTCCTACTCATTTTGAGAACACAGAATTTGGCGTCAAAAACATGAAGAAAGAAACGGGCAGTTCATTTAGGTAATTCCCGGCAAAAGATTGAAAATAATACCAATATTCGTGATGAATTAGAAAGTAAAGCACAAATGGAAAACACTGACAACAGTAGTTAAAATGTAATTAAATCGGAATAATTCAACTGAAGTCCATTGTTAGCAGTAGTAAATGTTAAAGAAACAAAAAGACCACCGAACAAACAGATTTGCTTCGAAAACAACTAAGTTGGTGACACTGAACACTAACACATACTCTATCGATTCGTATGTTTCATATTCGATTGTAGATCGATATTTTCCGTCAAAATGGCTGCCACAGCAAATGCGCAATACCAAATATTGTATTGAAGGATTTGGTAAAATGTTGTGATAAGCTAGCGATGGAGTGAAGTCGAGAAAGTCTGTCTCGAGTTGAGTTCTATGCCTGGAAATGGACACTGCGCCGGAATCGAGTCCATGGGAACACGCATCGGTATCTCTGACCGTTCGTAAAATTATCTGTAACAACGAAACTAGCGGGAATGAAATCGTGATGTAACGAAGGAAGTGTGTTTAAAATAACACTTAATGACTCCAAGACAACGATATGGTTCAATATATGCGAAGTACATACATATCAAATCAAGAATAAAATAATGAACAAAACCCCAAACTCGGTTAAATCTTAACTTAGCATAATCTCATTCGCGTTACCACTTCATGAAGTTAAGTATGGAAGGACTGAATGTCAGTAATTTCTGTGTAGCTGCTAGTGATATTGTTGCCCGGTCGAGCGGCTTAGACTGTTGTGGAGCTGGCCTTCTGACCCCAACTTGGCAGGTTCGATCCTGGCTCAGTCCGGTAGTACTTGAATGTGCTCAAATATGTCAGCCTCGGTAGATTTACTAGCACGTAAAAGAACTCCAACGGGACCAATTCCGGCACCTAGGCGTCTCCGAAAACCGTCCAAAGTAGTTACTGGTACATAAGGACAACATTATTATTATCAGTATAACACTGTTAATGAATTCACCAAGGTGACTGGGAGGATGCCGGTACCAAGCATCACATTGGGATGCATGACTTTAATAATGCTGCTGCAACATAATCCTCTCCAATTGATTCGTAAATGTATTTCTGTATTGAGAGAATGTAGTTAGAATTTTGTGTTTTAGAACGCTACTAATAGATCACAATCACCATCTCGTTCTTATAATGGTCTCTAACGATCCTGGCCAATATTATACGGTGTATTTCTTCCATTTGTATTGCATGGAATTTGTTCTAATCGTTATTAATTCAAGTATTGACAGAGAA
The DNA here is from genome assembly GCF_040414725.1 of Anabrus simplex. Lineage (NCBI taxonomy): Eukaryota > Metazoa > Arthropoda > Insecta > Orthoptera > Tettigoniidae > Anabrus > Anabrus simplex. The sequence goes on along the minus strand of NC_090270.1, from coordinate 206,281,614 downwards.
TTTTGAACTTCTGGTGTTCTACCGCTCGTTCATAATCGTGTATCATCGTGCTTGCCATTCCGCTGCTGTGGAGTGCCGTGCGGGTTTGTGACGTCATACGGAATCGAGACGAGTGCTCGCAAGCGATTTACGCTGATCCAAGAGCCGCTCACGCACAACGCTACGTTATAGCGAAGCAAAACACTTAAACTCCAATGTAATTATGCTGACAACAATGAATTTTTATCATTTAAATAAACAGTTTCACAGTATTTATATTTTAATTCGAAACAACCAATGACTCAACTACTGTATGTGTTCAAATAATGTAACTAGCACACATCTAGGTTATGTTAGCCGGGCGGTCTGTAAAAACAGCCGGGCGGTGCGCCCATTAAAAAGGTCCTGGGGAGAACACTGTTTTACTACCCATTTCTGATAATTGCAGCCATTCATTCATCATGGTAATCTTGTGATTTGGATTTTGAGTCATAAATTAAATCTGCTCCCTCTATGAAACCCATTTTCCCTCCCGCATGGACAACAATAGCTCGCTGTGTTGGACTGATTCGTCATAACCGCTGCGACGTCTTCATATTGCCAACATTTTTTTACAGTGTAGCATACCTGCCAACTTTTAGAACCCAAAAATAGGAAGATTTTTTAATTCTTGGATTTCATCACGTATATTTCACCACAGTCTACGTCAAAATAGGTCAGGATAAAAGGCATACATATCTACAGTTACAATGCGAATTGATCATTAAATTTAAAATCTTAAACTAAAGAAAACATAAAAATGGTTACAAGAAAATGTACCTAATCACTCTCATTTATGACACTTACATACGAATAATAATATTTATGTCACCCCGACACACACAACAAAATCCTACCATATTTTCTCGCGTAATTAACGCACTTTTTCGACGAAAAATACAGGCGACAACTGCGGATGCGTACATTATTCAAGGAATTCTATCTTTACAAATTATTTATAATTCATTTACATTTAAAAGATACATCAAATATAATATAAAGACAATTGGTTCAACTCATTTGCAATTATCGTCACACAGCGTAAAATTCCGGCGTGAGATTTTTTCCTGGAAAATAAAATAGGGTACATTAGATAAGTTAGACACGTGGGTTTGAAGTACCGACACTAGAAAATATTCTTCTCATTACGAGCTGAAAATACGACCTGAATGGCATACCGAAAAAAAAAAGAAAACTATCCAACACGAGAAGGGCCGGGCATCGAAGGAGGGACCCTGCTACATTACCCCAAACCGTTCGTATCCAATCTTGTACGAGTGACGTGTCCATCCACCTTTTCTGTTGAATACGAACGTGGATCACTCGAGGAAATTTTGCTTTAGGCATTCTGCCATCAGCAAGCATTGCAGTACATCGTTTGTTTTTGGCTTCCGATAGCGCGTACGATAACACTATATGTTCCTTTCTTATCGATTGTTCGACTTTGTGGCGTACGGAAACCGATTGGCGTCTGACGTGCGGTTCCTATAAAGGGAGATCAAATATTCCTTCATTTCACGCTTCTCAATCACAAAGCGATGACAATGGTTGAAATCATTCGTCATTTTTTGGCATAATGTTGTTCTTCGTCGAAGAGAAAGTTCATTTCTCTTCAGAAAATTAATCAAGCCTCGGCTAACCTTCAAATCCGAGATACCGATTCCATGTGCCGCGGCTATTTCTCATTCTTTTAAACACAGCATTTTGTGAGAAACGGCTTATGCAACATTGCGCAACAAAATCATATATTTAAGCAGATAATCCTCTACTTGCGGAAACTTGCCGCTTTTTGTCCGCGAAATGCTTTGCGAGACTTGTTAACCGCTTGAAGTGCACTTCTGTTACCGCGGTAGCGCACGTTTCATTTGGACACTGAATACTTACTGCCCGCTGCTCTATTGCCGTATGTCTCGACGTAAATGATCACCGCGAGTTTGTATGATGCAGTATTACTGGAATACTGTGGACTGACAAACAAGTTTGAGATCACAGAATGTCCCGTACCGGAAACACTCGTAAAACTAGTGCAGTGGGATTTCCTGACGGCTAATAACAGCACGTTGCCCTGTGTGTGTAATGCCTTTTTCGCGATAGGAAGCCCGCTACTTGAGTATAGTTGACATCTTTATTTCGAAACGCATCCGGAGCTGAGTGATGGATGTTCGAAGTTGTGGGTGCGTCAAATACGTGAACATTTCTTTTTCTCCACTTTGGACTCAAAATTATTGGGATACATAAATTATGCAAGGGCGTTAATTACGCGAAAAATACGGTACGGTAGTTTCACTTAGACGGTAAAATGAACGGAAATTTATAGGTATCTCTGAACACTTGGAGATAACGTTTGTTATATTTTTTGGCCATAACGAGAAAAGAAAATGCCAGAAACTGTCACCGACAAGAACCCCCTTAAAAACATTCAATTAATTACAATTATGCACTTAAATACGCGAAACTATCACATGCAGAACAATTCAATATGTCCCATACATTATTAACAAACTACTTTGACAGAGAGGAAAAAACACGTGGCCTACCACTCCGACGAAACTGCGCACAGAAACGCTGTCAACAGCGCGCGAACAACACAATAAACGCATTCTTTCGTCCCGATTAACTGAGTCGCGAGCGCGCGCTAGCCTCTTGCTTGCAGGACGATTGCCGCCCCGAATCCCCAGCTGCATAAAGCGCACACGCTGTTGTGGTGAGCGGGAAACACGATACACGAAGGCGACGGACGAAACACTCACGAAATAAAGCAACAAATAAATACGCTTGAAAATAAGGTTTCGTAAATTATACAAGTACGTAAGAATTTATCCTTTATCTAAGGGGAAGAGTATTGGCGGTACTAGAGGTTATATTAGTGAAAAATCGGAAGAAGTAAAAATAAATCGGAAAATCGGAATACGAGTTAAAAACCGGAAAGTTTCCGGGTAAATCGGAAGGGTTGGCAGGTATGCAGTGTAGTGTGTATGAACCCACGTTTCATCCGTGTACACTACTGGTTTATTTGGACCCTTTGCGTTATTTCTTAAAGCTCGTAAGTAGTCCGCAACAATGTCTGACCTTTCCGCGAGGATAGTTCGTTTATTTTTACACTTCCGGAAATAAAACCGCATTTCTTATACAATTTTCCGGAAAGTTTCCTTTCCTCCCTTAAACTGTATTTCATGTTTCGCAAATACAAGCAGTTTCCGCAGTGTTGGAATTTCTTTCTTTTGTTCATAATACTCTAGGAATTTTCTACGAAAAGGACATTTTTCAAAGTCATCTATAGAAATCACTTTTCTTTCAGACCGTTCCTGTCGTGGTGTTGTAACCTTTTCACCGGCTTGCTCCGCATTTTCAATGTCTTTCAAAATATTTCTTACGGTTTTTTTCGGACTTACCAACCATATGTGCTGCCCTTAAAATTGCTTTTTGAAGATGTATAATTACTTTGTTCTCTTTTTTTTCTTGCTTACAAAACAGCACGACATTGTATATCATTTTCTTCTCCGCGGAATGAGTCCATTCCCCCCCCCCTTTTTTCTGTTTCGGTGTTTCCATTATTATTATTATTATTATTATTATTATTATTATTATTATTATTATTATTATTATTATTATTGTACCGGCTGGTACACCTCTACGCCGCACATTTGAATTTTCCGCCTTAAAGTACTCCTCTGCAGAAGAAACTCTGAACTTTAAAAACTGGATCTACTTATAAGTTTCTCAGAAGATGTCACTACCGTAAATTTTGTGATTACGAAGTTGTCAATACTGTGTGGATTTCAACTTGTTTTGTTTTCCATTGATCAAGAAGTGTGGACATTCTCTTATAGATGTGTCTACTAAAAAACTATGACCATGCACCCTGGTGCGAAGTGGAAGAACTTTATTAGAAGAAATTTTGTATTTATAAGTTTGTTCTTTACTAGATTTCGTTCTTTCACTTTTGGGTTGGCCATATAAATCTTGTCTTTCCGCCAGTTTTGAACTTAGCCAATCCAGAATTTCTGTAATTAATATTTGACCAATCGTGTCTTTCTTCTTCGATTTTGATGTGCAACTGTAAGCTACCCAATAAACGCCTGTGGGTGGGTCTTAATTATTCATGAAAGGTCTCGAATCTTCCCCGAGAGTATAAAAACTGCTGATTTTCCTGTCTCTCGGCCACTCGAACAACATCTAGCATAGTGTGTGGAAGTGTAGCAGGAGGCGGGAAGCGCCTCTTTCATCCGGCAGCAGCTCTTCAACAAGGTAATGACCACTTCACATCTTTATTTCTTGCTAGCTCAGCAGTTTAATCCGCGGGGAAGGTCCGAAACCTTTGCTATGTAATAAACATATAATCTCCCATCGTTTTGTAAAACTTCAAATATCTTTAACTGTAATTCGGGGATAAAGAGTGCTTTACCCTCTCGAGCTCCCCTTCATACTAGTTTGAGGTGACTACGTTTTGTAACTGGTTTTCTTCCTTTCTATAATGTCTTACATTTTTTATATAAGTCACCTCCATAGTTTGGGAATAGCCCCTGTTTCATCGGCCTAGTGCCACTTAATCTGTTCTTTTTCCACTGAGGCCCAGTAGGTTGGGTACGAGATACCCCCGTTTCATTTGATGTAAGCTGTGCCTTGATGGCAATTTAGTGTAAAGCCGGGTATTACCTTTAACAGGCTTGGGAAACTGAGAGCGGGTCAGCTCTTTGGTATTGGAAATGTGCCTCAGAGAGGCTTGACATTGCTAGGTGGGAGCTAGTGCTCTATGCTATTAGGGGATTTCTGCCCTTTTGTAAATATGTGGTTGTGAGCTGTGAGCTCAAAAATTGTAAAACTTGGGGCTTGAAGCCCAGATTGGTAAATTTATCTCTGGATCTTGGCTTCTCCTGATCTTGTACCTGATTTGTTAACTTGTTGTTATTGGTCAAACTTTGAAATTCTATGTGAAAATTGTTAAGTTTTGCTATTTCCGAAAATATAACCTTTAATGCAATTTTAATCAATATCTCAGTTTTGTAGTTAGACCCATTCCAGCCCGCACCTTCTTTCACCTCTGCATTCCACGGGTATCCCCGTAACAATTATTATTATTATTCGTACTATGTACCATTATTATGTTAAAGTACATCTAAATAGTCCACTGCTCAACGAACAATATAGCCTATTAACTGTTTTCACTTACGTACATGGGTTCACCAATCTATAACGCACAATGCACGACCCAGCACGAATCATTCAATCACGCGACATGCGATGAAGTTTCGCTGGCGACAACTGCACTTCTATCGCAGGCGTGTAGCTGGGCGGAGCGCATTAGTTCCGATTTCCGCCACCGGCAACAAGTCGCTGGCTGGGTTATACTAACCACAGGGACTCGCACTATCCCGTGGTGTTCCGCATATAGTGGGTACCAATCATACGCAAGCCAGAACCATGGTGTCGCTCCTAAAGTGGTACTAATCACAGGTACTGTAAAAGCCGACAACGCACTCTGTTCCTACTAATCATAAACCTATTTTGTACCTAACATAATGGTACTACGCGCAAGGAAAAGCGACCCACGGTGTTCCCCGCGTGGTGGTACTAATCACAAGTAGTTTCATGGTTCTAATACAATCATCGCTTGGTCGCCCCTTTTAGTCACCTCTTACGACAGGCAGGGGTTACCGTGGGTGTATTCTTCGTCTGCGTCCCCCACCCACAAGGGGTTGTATGTTTGGTCCGCGGGAGGTATTTTATTTCCCTCAAGTCCGCCGGCAAGCCAGGGCCCCCCTATCCGCCACCTGGGACGCACATGTGGGAGTTTCACCTCTCACCCTGCTACGCCAGCGTAGTAGGTTCGTGGGGGAGCGATTCTCACTGGTGGCGAATGACATATTCGAGCAAACCTTCAACAATATGGGCGTTTTCCTCAAAGAGTTGGTATTTTTCCATGGACAGATATACATATTTGGCCCATATGAGGGAAGTTAAAATATTATTTTAAAACATTGAGACGATGAGGGACAAGGCTACAAAGAAAAAATATTTACAAACAATATTTACGCGGAAATATGTCATTGATATTCAATTTATACTCTTCACAATCCAGTTAGTATTTAATGTACGGATTCTTCAAATACAAACTACCTTCATAATATTAAGCGCCACAAAAATGGTCCCCTTTTCTATCACTGCCGAACAAATACCAATGGAACACATTGACCGCCCATGAATAAACCTACTGATATAATGCTCGAAATTTAATAATACTAGGCCCTCCGGTGGTTTTTAAGAGACGCCGAAATGCTGGATTATTGCCTTGAAAAGAGTGTCCTTATAGTGTCATGACGACTCTAACATTTCAGCAATCTTGAATCAACTGTGTACGGAGCCCAAAGAAGTATCCTTTACACCAGTTTAAGCTAAATGTGTCAAGAATAGAAACAAAAAATGTGGTAGGCTATACTAGGTAGAATAGCTAGAGTTATGTACGTGAAACGCCTCTCGTGTATTGTAATTATAAATGATAAACAAGGTCAAATCCTTTCACTGTTTCATGTATTCATTTAAATTTTCATTTGCACAATGTTTGGCAATTATTTAAACATTTTATTGAACAAGGGTGAATGGTGTGAGAAGTTAGAGATGCATGATTTACAATAACGTTTTGACTTGTCGTTAGTTCGACCACAAGACCAGCCCAGCACTGCAGACTCAACTTTGCGACGCGACAGTAGCCATCTCCTTTGTTCCGCAGATGTACAGTAGTTTTGGTCTCATTCGATTCCTAGTTGAGTCTAGTTTCTCACGCATGCGTGTTATATATACTTCTATCCACTTATTAATTTTGTTTGGACATTCCAAAATTCGTTAATTTTCAGTCACAAAACCTTCAATATCTTCTTTATTTACTCGAACATTTTATTTCTGCGGTGTTTCTCATAGATCTCGTAGAAAAATTCAAATGACACCTCATTTTGAATAATATCTACGCCCCAAGCTACAGCGCGTGGAATGTCACTTTCACTGCTATAAAGGCCATTTTGAGTTGGCGTCATACGCATTACGTCACCTACCGTGGTCACGTCTTTTGTATGCATCCTTCTAATCTAAAATAATATACAGACCATTCTCGTCAAGCTATACTTTTTGAGCTATAATATTTTGAAATGTTTCATAAATAGCGTTTCGTCTATTTTTTGCTCGGGGCGGCACAATAATACCTACGGTATCCCCTGTCTGTCGTTCGAGGCGACTAAAAGGGGACCAGGGGCTCTCAACTTGGGAGCGTGGGTTGGCATCCACGGTTCCCCTACACTGCTTCCACTCTTGCCAAGCTCCTCGCTTTCATCTTTCATATCCGATCTCTCTTGGTCAACACTTGTTCTTTTCCGATCCCGACGGTATTAGCTTTGTGCGGCCTAGGAGTCTTTCATTTTCACGCCCTTGTCCTTCTTAGGATGATGCCTTCATTTTTCGAAGTTTCGAACCCCTTCCACCCCCCCACCCTTCCCTCACTGATTAGTGTTAATAGAGGACGGTTGCCCAGTTGTACTTCCTCTTAAACAATAATTACCACCCCAAGCCTCGTTTGAAAGACGTTCCACATAAAAAAAAAAAATACATGAAGGTTTCACGGTAACGTATAGTCTCTCAAAAGAGTGACGCAAGGTAATGTACAATAGGCCTACATTACTCGTACTTAATATTTTATCAGATTTAATTTTAAACATCAAAATATACTTCACTTCCCATGGATATACAAACCCTTTGAATACCCACGATAAACGTTATATTTACAAGATACTTGTTTCCGAGAAAAGTGTACCTGCCAGGAACGTATACAATACCATGCGCTTCTTTCTTTTTGAGTGACTGAAAATCTCAAAGTTCAGAGAAAAATTGCAGGTTTGCGTTGATACTGATCCGGTCAACAAGGAAAATATGAACATAAGCATCTCACGATCCGGTTTCTCCATACTTCAAACTAACACATCAACAATGTTTCAGGACAAGATGAAGCAGCAGCACCCCTTCCATTTGTTTCAATCAACACAAGTGTTTCTAATAACAACATTTCCCAAATCGTTTGTAAAGCCACCAGTAATAATGGCTATTAAATTATATTTATGAGTTTGTTAGTAGGCAATAAAAATAAGAGGTTATTTCTAGTAATTATAAGAACAATATTAACTGTACAGTATTGTGGAGTCGGAAACTGAAAGATCGGATTCACGGAGAAGTGTTGTAGAACCGATGCTCAGTAAATTAAAAAGCATCAAAAATAGCAACTCTTCCGTCCCAGAAATTTACCGTATTGAATATTCCATTCAGTTTTAGTCATAGCTCGTCTAGTTCCCATGACCATTAAGACGTCAAGTTCATAGGATCTCACAACTTGGTCAGCTGGTTCGAGTCGCGCTGGTGGAAAAAATATTTCACCATAAGAATGTTGGCCAGCAGGATACAAGAGATGGTGGTATACAATTTCTAGTCACTAGATTGCGTGCCAAAAGCCTGGATTCAATTCCAAACCATTCCACAGTGTTCATATGGAGAGAGGGCATTTTGACTGTGATTCGTCCATCGTGTGGGGGACATTAAGCCTTGAGCAGAGCCCTTGGTGATATTCAACAGGAGTAGGCTATGTGCCGACACCAAGTTTCACCCTATCCCTACCTAGTTATAATCCCACATCCAGACGCGCAGGTCGCCAATGGGAATCAATAGAAATACCTGTACCAGGCAAGCCGAACATGTCCTCGGATACTCCCGGCACAAGTAGTCCCACGATTAATATGATAAGAGAGGAACATAACATACGAACACTACACAAAATATTACCGCAAAGTGGCGCTCTCAAAAATTACGCAGAGAAGCTCACAAGTTGCTCGCAATTAGTATCTAGAAAGTACAATATTATGACCTAAGATAGTACATTAAGAAAAATGAGACCTACTTTGGCACTGGGTTTCAAACTGGAGTCGGATCTAAATGTGTATTCAGTTGGCGCACGTTACTGGAATGTTTCAAAATGTGCACTGTGAGAGTTATTTTTATCTCTACGAAGTATATATGGGTGCGGTCGCAATGCAGTAAAGAGTATCATCATCGCTCTGTTTACGTCTTCCAATTCATCGCCGGCATTAGAAAAAGAATCAATAGGACTTACTAGAGACCGCTCTCATAATAGGTGAGCCACTATCTTCCTCTCGAAAGTCTTGTTCCTTTTCCAGGATGCCATATTGCATTTGTCCACCATACAGTTCTTCTCTCTCACGTATATCTTCTCCATTCCTCCTAGTTCTAAACTGTTTTGTGATTTCTGTTGCAGAATGCAACTGTTTTAAAACTCATTCACTTCATATTTTAGTAGTGAAATCTTACATTCGTTCTTAAACCGATACACGAACTATGCCTGAAACCAAATAATTATCTTGAACTTATCCAATCATGACCATCCTCCTAAACACCTCACGGAGCTGAAAGAATATTGGAAGGTTTCATTTTTCTCCACAAAATTTTCCATATACATATATCACCAAAAATATATTTGATCCTCGACTACGGGGAAATGGTGGTTGTTCCGCCATTTCCTTATCAAATCCAGACAGTTCCTACGAAACAAGCTTAAAGCATTATTTAATGCACACCATCCTCCAGAAACATACAGATATGGAAAACGGTATAGTTGTAGCAAGAAATTTGCGTTCCTAAGTGTTGAACGTCCCTTCCAACTTCAGTACCAATGGCTTTGAGAGACTTTCGTTACAAATTAAGTCTTCATTTCCACCGGTTTGAAATAGGGGTGGGGAAATACTGTAGTCTCCTGGGTGCGTTAGAATAATAATGCAGCGAACTGAGCGAAAAATCGTGGACTTCATATTGTCCGACATTCTCGTGAACACACCGCTACCATTTCGAAATATTCAGCCAATCCCCAATATAGTCAACGCACAGCATTCAAAATTGCAATCGTGTCCATAGCCAATTACTAGCAAGTTCATCACATACATACATCATTATAGACCGTTATGCCTTTCAGCGTTCAGTCTGCAAGCCTTCGTAAATTTATTAAACGTCGCCACAATCCTCTATTTGCAACTAGTGCTATGGCGTCATTTCGTTCTATACCTGTTATCTTTAAATCGTTAGAAACGTATTCTAACCATCGTTGTCTTGGTCTCCCTCTACTTCTCGTACCCTCCATAACAGAGTCCATTATTACCCTAGGTAAACTATCTTCCTCTATTCACGTCACATGGCCCCACCACCGAGGTCGGTTTATGCGAACAGCTTCATCCATCGAGTTTATTCCTAACTTAGCCTTTATCTCCTCATTCCGAGTGCCTCATGCCATTGTTTCCACCTGTTTGTACTAGCAATCATTCTCTCTACCTTCATGTCTGCTACTTCTAACTTATGAATAAGATATTCTGAGTCCACCCAGCTTTTGCTCCCGTATAGCAAAGTTGGTCTGAAAACAGATCGATGTAAAGATAGTTTCGTCCGGGAGCTGACATCCTTCTTACAGAATACTGTTGATTGCAACTGCGAGCTCACTGCATTAGCTTTACTGCAACTTTATTCAATCTCACTTACTATATTACCATCCTGGGAGAACATACATCCTGAATACTTGAAATTATCTACCTGTTCCACTTTTGTATCACCAATCTGACATTTAATTCTGTAGAATTTTTTACCTACTGACATCAATTTAGTCTTCGAAAGGCTAATTTTTATACCATACTCATTGCACCTATTTTCAAGTTCCAAGATATTGGACTGCAGGCTTTCGGCACAATCTGCCATTGAGACCAAGTCGTCAGCAGAGGCCAGACTGCTTACTACATTTCCACCTAGCTAAATCCCTCCTCGCCACTTTATACCTTTCAGCAGATGATCCATGTAAACTACAAACAACAAAGGTGAAAGATTACACCCTTGTCTAACCCCTGTAGGTACCCTGAACCAAGAACTCATTCTACCATTCTCACTGCAGCCCAATTGTTAAGATAAATGCCTTTGACTGATTTTAATAATCGACCCTTAATCCCATAGTCCCCCAGTACGGTGAACATCTTTTCCCTCAGTACTCTGTCATATGCTTGCTCTACATCTACGAAACAAACACAATTGTCTATTCCCGTAGCATTTTTTAAATTACCTGGAGCATACTGAAAATCTGATCCTGACAGCCCCTCTGCGGTCTGAAACCACACTGGTTATTATCCAACTTCCTCTCAACCACTGATCGCATCCTCCCCTCCTGGTATATTAATCAAAGATATACCTCGACAGTCGTTGAAATCCTTCCTGTTCCCTTGCTTATAGAAGGTGCAATCACTGCTTTTGTCCAATCTGGAGGTACCTTACCAACACTCCATGCTACTCTCACTACTCTATGAAGCCATTTAATCCCTGCCTTCCCACTATACTTCACCATTTCAGGTCTAATTTCATCTATTCCTGCTGCCTTATGACAATGGAGTTTATTTACCATCCTTTCCACTTCCTCAAGCATAATTTCACCAACATCATTTTCCTCCTCCCCATGAGCTTGGCTGTTCACGACACCACCAGGATGATTTTCTTTTACATTGAGAAGATGTTCAAAATATTCCCTCCACATCTCCAGTGATTCCCTGGGATCTATTATGAGTTCACCTGAATTACTCAAAACACTGTTCATTTCCTTTCCCCCCCCCCCCCCCTTCCTAAGATTCTTTATTACTGTCCAGAAAGGTTTCCCTGCCGCTTGACCTAGCCTTTCCAGGTTGTTACCAATATCTTCCCAGGACTTCTTTTTGGATTCAACAACTATTTGTTTCGCTCTGTTTCTTTCATCTACGTACAACTCCCTGCCTGCCTCGGCTCTTGTTTGGAGCCATTTCTGATAAGCCTTCTTTTTACGTTTACAAGCTGCTCTCACTTCATCATTCCACCAAGATGTTCGCCTTTTCCCATCTTTACACACAGTTGTTCCTAGGCATTCCCTTGCTGTTTCTACTACAGCATCCCTGTATGCCACCCATTCACTTTCTATATCCTGAACCTCCTTACTGTCTACTGTTTGAAACTTCTCACTAATCATATCCATGTACTTCTGTCTAATTTCCTCGTACTGGAGATTTTCGACCATTATTCGTTTGCAGACAGATTTCACTTTCTGTATTCTAGGCCAAGAGATAATTAAGTTCACTACAGATCAGATCGTGGTCTGAATCATCGAACAATTCCCGAAAAACCCGTACATTCCTAACGGATTTCCTGAATACGAAGCCTGTTAAGATATGGTCGATTATGGATCTGGTACCCCTACCCTCCCATATGTAGCGGTGAATAGCCTTATGCTTGAAGAATTTATTCGTAACTACAAAACCCAAACAAGCACAGAAGTCCAGCAAAAGCTTCCCATTCCTATTAGCTTCGATATCTTCCCCACATTTACCAATCACCCTTTCCTAACCTTCAGTTCTATTTTCAACTCTCGCATTGAAATCGCCTATTAGCACTGTCCTGTCCTGGCTGTTGACCCTGACTACGACGTCGTTCAATGCTTCATAAAACTTGTCCTCTTCATTCTCATCTGCACCCTGACATGGTGAATACACTGAAAGAATTTTCGTCCTAATTCCTCCAATTGCCAAATTTACCCATACTCTGCCGTTCCCTTTTTAGCGGTTACGTGCCAGATACGACCGTGCCGGATGAGACCCGACCATTATCCTGCCAATAACGTCCGAGCGGATAAGCATCGTGCCGCATGCGACCCATCAATCACTTACAACTGATCTGCATTAATGGCTATCAAGTGGCAAATTGCTTACAAGTAGCTAACTTAGTCTTCTCTAAAATAAAGGTCCGACACCATTGTTAGCAGGTTCGAGTGCCGTTGGTCGAAGGAAAAATATAATAATGTTGCTGGCTTTACGTCCCAGTAACTACTTTTATGGTTTAAGGAGACGCCGAGGTGCCAGAACTTAGTCCCGCAGGACTTATTTTACGTGCCAGTAAATCCACCGACACAAAGCTGACGTATTTGAGCACGTTCAAATACCACCGGACTGAGCCGGGATCGAACCTGCCAAGTTGGAGTCGGAAGACCAGCATCTCAACTGTCTGAGCCGCCTGAGCCACTTAGCCTGGATGAAAAAAATCACCATCAGAATGTTGGCCAGCAGGGTAGGAAAGCTGGTGGTAGACAGTTTCTAATCACTAGATTGCATGCCAAAAGCCTGGATTCAAATCCAAACCTTTTCGCAGTGTTCAAATGGAGTAACGGGATATGATGCTGTTGATGGTGATTCGGCCGTCGGATGGCGACGTAAAGCATTGAGCAGACCCCTTGGTATTATTCGAGATGAGTAGACTACGGGTTTCATCTCTCACTACTTCATTATCATAATCACACACCCAGACGCGCATGCCGCCCAAGGGAGTCAGGTAGAAAGACCTGCACCAGGCAAGGAATGGGCAGGAAGCGGCCCTGGTCTTAATTAAAGTACAGCCCCAGCATTTGCCTGGTGTGAAAATGGGAAACCACGGAAAACCATCTTCAGGGCTGCCGACAGTGGGATTCGAACCCACTATCTCCCGGATGCAAGCTCAGGGCCGCGCGCCTCTAACCGCGTGGCCAACTCGCCCGGTGGGAAGAGACGTAAACGCATCACCATGTTTCGTGTTGTAAAACGAGTTTCCCCCAGAAGTGTTATGTAAAGAAGGAGCAGTAGCTGCTTATAGGACTTTGACAATCTGCTTGTCAACGCCGGTCGCATCCGGCACGGTTACAGATTATGCGGTCGCTAGTGGCACAGGTCATATGCGGCACAGTCGCATCAGGCACCCCGCCCTTTTTAGCACCCGTCAAGTACATCTTATAATCCCCTATCTCTTTCTCGTTATCCCCGCCTACCCGAATATCACTCCTAGCACATCCAAATGCATCATCTTTGATGGCTCAGCCAGTTCTACTTTCTCCCATAATCCCCAATAATATTCATAGCTCCCCATCGAATTCCATTTCGTTCGCCAAGATGTTTCCTAGGTGTCCCTCGCCTGTCAAATGGGAGTGGAACTCCGTTATTCCCATAGGTCCGAGGCTTGTTTAAAATGTTCTGAGCTCGGTAAATTCACGAAGCAGGATGCTTCCCTACTTACACTTAGTGCAAGTGAGGATCTCTTCTCTAACGGGTTAGGTACCACCGGTGGATTGTAGAAGTTCATTTTGCACAAAAATGAATTCTGTCGCTTCATTTTAAAATCTTTAGGATATCTCAGTTATCACCTTTATATATATATATATATATATATATATATATATACTAGTCGACCTACATAGAGAAGATGGCGAACGTTACGAAAGCGAAGGTGTAAACTCAACAATCGATCATGTCAGGCAAATGATCTACACGGCAATAAACATTGGGACAGGGGTCAGCAACAGACTAAATATAAAATCCTCTTGTCATGGCAACAAAGTATTGGTAAATATAGTAAATATTAAACAGTTAATTACATAATCAATGTTTTGACATTTCTTCGAATAATAATATAATAATTTCGTTTGGCTATTTCTAGCCGAGTGTAGCCCTTGTAAGGCAGACCCTCCGATGAGGGTGGGCGGCATCTGCCATGTGTAGGTAACTGCGTGTTATTGTGGTGGAGGATAGTGTTGTGTGTGGTGTGTGAGTTGCACAAACACCCAGCCCCCGGGCCACTGCAATTAACCAATGAAGGTTAAAATCCCCGGCCCGGCCGGGAATCGCACCCGGGACCCTCTGAACAGAAGGCCAGTGCGCTAACCATTCAGCCAACGAGTCGGACATTTCCTCGAATTATCATCAATCAATCAATCAATCAATCAATCAATCAATACTGATCTGCATATAGGGCAGTCGCACAGGTGGCATATTCCTTATAAATGTTGTTTTCATAGCCTTTTCTTAAATGATTGCAAAGAAATTATAAATTTATTGAACATCTCCCTTGGTAAGTTATTCTAATCCCTAACTCCCCTTTCTGAAAACAAATATTTGCCCCAATTTGCCTTCTCAAACTCCAGCTTTATCTTCATATTGTGATTTTCCTACTTTTAAAGACATCATTCAAACTTATTCGTCTACTGATGTCATTCCACGCCATCTCTCCACTGACAGCTCGGAACATACCACTTAGTCGAGCAGCTCGTCTCCTTTCTCCCAAGTCTTCCCAGCCCAAACTTGGTAACATTTTTATAACGCTGCTCTTTTGTCGGAAATCACCCAGAACAAATCGAGCTGCTTTTCTTTGAATTTTTCCCAATTCTTTAATCAAGTAATCCTGGTGAGGTTCCCATACACTGGAAACATACTCTAGTTGGTGTCTTATGCCCTCTCCTTTACATCTTTATTACAACCCCTAAATACCCTCATAACCATGTGCCGAGATCTGTACCCTTTACTTGCAATCATATTTATGTGATCACCCCAATGAAGATCTTTCCTTATACTAATACCTAGGTACGTACTTACAATGATCCCTAAAAGGAACTTTCACCCCATCAATGCAGTAATTAAAACTGAGGGCACTTTTCCTAATTGTGAAACTCTCAACCTGACTTTTTACCCCGTTTATCATCATACCATTGCCTACTGTCCATCTCACAATCTAATCGAGGTCATTTTGCAGTTGCTCACTATATTTGCAACTCTGTACAGAATAACATCATCTGCAAAGAGCCTTATATTTGATTCCACCACTTTACTCATATCATCGATATATATAAGAAAACAAAGGTCCAATAATACTGCCTTGAGGAATTCCCATTCTAACTATTACAGGGTCAGAAAGGTTCGCCTAATCCAATTCTCTGAGTTATATTTTCTAGAAATATAGCCACCCATTCAATCACTATTTTGTCTAGCCCAATTGCACTCATTTTTGACAGTAGTCTCCTATGATCTACCTATCAAATGCCTTAGATAGCTCAATCGCGATACAGTCCATTTGACCTCCTGAATCCAGGATATCTGCTATATTTTGCTGGAATCCTACAAGTTGAGCTTCGGGGGAATAACCTTTCCTAAACCCGAACTGCCTACTATGGAACCAGTTACCTGTGTGTGTTAAACGGTTAGACTGATGCCAAAGCTCTACGGTCCAATGAAAAGAAAATTGATTTTGTGGTCTAAACTATGTTTCTCTGGAGATTACACCGTGAAACAAATACGGTAACTAACATAATCTCCCGATAAATAATCACCAACTTTACTCAATGTTCATCTACAATCATTAAACGATAATCTCATATCTACCGGGCGAGTTGGCCGTGCGGTTAGGGTTGCGCAGCTGTGAGCTTGCATCCGGGAGATAGTTCCAACCCCACTGTCGGCAGCCCTGAATATGGTTTTCCGTGGTTTCCCATTTTCATATTAGGCAAATGCTGGGGCTGTACCTTAATTAAGGCCACGGCCGCTTCCTTCCCACTCCTAGGCCTTTCCTACCCCATCGTTGGCATAAGACCCGTCTGTGTCGGTGCGACGTAAAGCAAATACCAAAAATAATTTTCTTTTCTTTGCTAGGGGCTTTACGTCGCACCGATACAGATAGGTCTTATGGCGACGATGGGATAGGAATGGCCTGGGAGTTGGAAGGAAGCGGCCGTGGCCTTAAGGTACAGCCCCAGCATTTGCCTGGTGACACTTCGTATGGCGCAAGCTCCGTCCACTCTCGTCAACAGCAGGCTGCTGTCAACCGGCCTGAAGTGTCTTCCACTCTGTGCGACCGGAAGCTCCCTAAATCAGATTAGCTCGTTCAGACGGTCAAGATTGTGCGCGCCACAAGTTCGAAGTTCTTGTTTCAAAATCTCGGTTCCATTCATAGATACCGAAAAGGTAATAATAGAAATACAAAATCACCCTTGCCTGCGGGATTAACGAACAATAGACTATTCAAATAAAATTAAAAGCTTCAAATGTGGAATGAAGTTTCCCATGAAGTGATTCCACTTTTTGCCGAACTGGACAACTCCAAAGAGAGAGAAGTTGATAACTTCAGTAATAGGCTATATGTATAGGCTATGTGTTATATGTTAACTATTTATTCGATATTACAATAACATGGGCCATTGAAAAATAATTAATCAAGGTTTTTTAGCAGTCTATATTTCAAAAGAACTGCTTTCAATTAAATTACATAATAACATTTTCTTATCCGGACCGAGCACGATAGCTGCAGTCGCTTAAGTGCGGCCATTATCCAGTATTCGGTAGATAGTGGGTTCGAACCCAACTGCCGGCAGCCCTGAAGACAGTTTTCCGTGGTTTCCTATTTTCACACCAGGCAAATGCTGGGGCTGCACCTTAATTAAGGCCACGACCACTTCCTTCCCACGGTAGCAAGGCCATATTGGTAGCTCACTAAATCAGTCCTTCAAACGGTCAACATTGTGTGCGTCACAAGTTCGAAGTTTTTGTTTCAAAATATCGGCGGAATACATTTAGCTTGTTTCAAGGATTGACAACAATTCAAACAAATTCTCACTTATACGAAAGTAATTAAAGAACATTTTTGGATCACTGGTACGTTCATCTAATTCTAGAAGAACGATGAGCTCCTTGTTCTAGGTGATATGAATTAAATGGATGGATCCAATGAACCTTAGTACTCTGCTTTCACCTCAACCTTCTTATCATAAGAATATAAATCCCAAGGATAACGTTCGCGTCCATGGACCAGATTCAAATAGAGACGCAAAATATGTGGTGGGGACGAGAAGTTGCCGGCAAGTTGACGGAAGTGGACAGCAAGTGTCTGAGAAGTGGAGTGGAGTGACGTGACGTGGAAAGCAAGTGGACCGTGTGAAAGGAGCCTAAAACAACAATAACTGTCAAGTTGACAGTGATAACGCCCGCCAGTTTATGAGGAAACATTAGCAATGGACGAGAGTCGCACTCCTGAATGCTGGTCATGAGCGAGCCACCCGCCCGATGGTAAAAATAAGGGAACTTGGTTAGAATAATAATAATAATAATAATAATAATAATAATAATAATAACCCGTGTGGGGATTTACCAGTTACCTCCATCGGGCGCGTCCCATTGGAATTGGGGAAGCACGCTGGCACTGCCGCCAACAGAGTCAGAGGGTAGTAGGGAAATAAAATACCACTGTGAAAAAAGAACTGGTCCCTTGCCTGGGTTACGGCGAAGACTGGTAAATGACCAGAAGCCAGAAAACATCTTGAGGCAACCTCTAGGGCTAACAACCCTAGTTGTAAAAGGATGGGTACCCGTCCAAAGCAAAGCCAAGTCAAAAAGCATGATGGCACAACATTTCAAGAAACATACCCCAGGGGGTAAATCTTCGGATAAATCCCTCGTCGTGAACGCCACGGCGCACGAGTCTCATTCGGATTCTGGGGGACACTCGACATCATGCAAAAGACGAGTCGGAGCGTCTCGGTGTACCCCGAAGAGTCAAAAACTCAGGCCAAAATCTAAAACCTTTCTAGCAACTTTCAACATAATTTCACTTACACAAACTGGCAAGCTGAAAACCCTCACCAAAGCTCTTCACGAAAATCAGATATCCATAATGGCCCTACAGGAAACAAGGTACCCAGATGAAGAGATTTTTGAATCCGAAGGCTACCGATTTTTCAAGAGCAAAGCGCAAAGAGGAATCCTCAATGGAGCTGTGATGCTTGGAACCGCGTTTGCTGTTAGAACCAAGATCCTTAAATCGGTTGCAAATTTCGAACCTGTGAATGACAGATTGTCTATACTCACAATTAAATGCGCGAACAAAACCTACGCCCTAGTTAACGCACATGCTCCTACAGACGATAAGAACAAGTCTGATCCAGACGAAGTTGATAATTTCTGGGACCAACTGGATGAAAAATTAAACGAAATCCCCAAACACCATGTCAAGCTTCTTTTGGGTGACTTCAATGCCCAACTAGGTCGTGAACAGTAGTACAAGAAAGTTATAGGAAATTACCCTGCTCACAAAAGAAGCAATCCCAATAGCAAAAGACTGGTGTCCATTTGCAAAAATCACAACCTGCAGGTCATGTCGACCCACTTTCGCCATCTACCCAGAAAGCAAATGACTTGGCGTTCTCCCATCCAAGCTCTCGGAGAGTTCCAAATTGATCATGTTGCAATCTCCAGGAGAAACAGCCCTGAGATTATGAATGTCAAGGTAAAGAAAGGCATCAATGTGGCCTCAGATCACTATATGTCTCTTATCAAATTCAAACCAATTCCCGCAAACACAAGGAAGACAACCAAACAGATCACACGCTTCGACAATGATAAACTTCGGCAAAGGGTCGAGGAGTTCCAGGAGAAGGCTAGACCAAATGACTGTGACTTTAACAACGCCAAAAATCTCCTTGTTGAGGCCGCCAAAGACGTTGCAGAAATCAAGAGAAGCAAAAAGCATGCCTGGTGGAATGGTACCTGCGAATCAGTCCTCCAAGAAAGACTCAATGCTTGGAAACAGTACTACTCTACGAAATCAGAAAATGATTGGGAAACGTACAAAACCCAACGTGCCCAAGCAGCTAGGGTGTTCAGAACTGAGAAACGTAAATACGAAAAATCTCTCATTGAAAAGATAGAACAAAACTTTAGGAAGAATGAAAGCAGAGTACTACAGGGCCTTCAAACGCAAACTCACTGGCTATAAACCACCATCTCTATGCTTTGAGCGAAAGGACGGCACTCTGGCGACGTCAAATGAAGAAAATTGCAGCATTCTGGCAGACTACTTCAAGAATTCACTTAATTGCTCTAAACCGCAAAGCCCCATTGACCAAGGAACCCTTACTCAGGTACCCAGATTCCAAACCACACGACAGAGATGAAACCAAGCGCCACATTGCCCGTCTCAAAAATAACAAAGCGCCGGGGGAAGACTCAGTAGTAGCAGAACTATGGAAATATGCCCCAGAGGAATCACTTGATATCTTGCAAAAGCAAACAGAAGAAATTTGAAACAAGGAGACCCTACCCGAAGATTGGAAAATAGCTTTGATCCATCCATTACACAAAAAAGGCAGCATGAAGAACATCAACAACTACAGAGGAATATCTTTGCTACCCGTGACTTACAAAATTCTATCACTTGCCATCCTGGAGCGTTTGGAAGCACAAGTCGAACATCAAATAGGTGAATACCAAGGAGGGTTCAGAAAAGGTCGCTCAACAGCTGAACAGATCCAAAATCTCAAAACGATCAGATACTGTACACTAAGGTCCAAGCAGTATGTGTCTGTCTGTGTGGACTTTAAGAAAGCGTACGACTCCATTGACCGGGAAGTCCTGCTAAACATCTTAAATGAATTTGGAGTTGATTTGAAACTGCCGGCATTAATTACAGCCACCCTGACCGATACAAAATCCAAGGTGAGGTTCCACGGATGTCTCTCGCATTCCTTTGACATCAAAACAGGAGTCCGACAAGGTGATGGGCTCCCCGATACTCTTCAACTGTGTTCTTGAAAAGATCATCAGAATCTGGCGGGTGAGATTACAGGAAACCAACTACAGTCCATTGAGAATAGGAACAAAATCCAAGGGGATCGCAACAGACTGCTTAGCATTTGCCGATGATATTGCTGTTCTCTCAAACGACATAGAAACCGCTAGAGCTCAAGTTGAAATTTTAAAGGAAATTGCTGAACAAACTGGTTTGCAGATATCGTTTGAGAAAACGGAAGTAATGACTAACATCAAAGAGGCTCCACCAAAACTCCATACGAAATACGGGGACATCACCCGAGTAGACAAATTCAAATACCTGGGTGAGATAATCATGAAAAATGGACTGGACAAAGAAGCGCTTCAGGAGCGAGTACGCAAAGTGGAAATAGCCTACCAAACATCCCGCACAATCTACAACAAAAAATGCCTTTCCCAAAACACCAAGATACGTCACTATGAAACAGTTCTGAAGCCAGTAGTTCTATATGCAGCCAAAACCCTGTCTCTAAATGCCAACAAAGGACTCCTTGAAGAACTGGAGAAAAGAGAACGCAAAATTGTGTGAGGAATCTTGGGATCAAAGTACAGGAATGGAATCCATCAAAAGAGATCCAACGAGGAAGTCTACAGCAAAATAGAGAAAATTACCGACACAATCAGAAAAAGACGGGCACGGTTTTACGGTCATCTGAAAAGAATGGACGGAAGAAAGTTAACTAAAGAAATCTTTCACTTTTTTGATTCAAACCCCAAAACCACAATTCCCTGGTTTAGATATACCAAAGAAGACCTGCAAATGCTACATATCTCAGCTGAAGACGCCCTTAACAGAGATCTCTTCCGCAAGAAAATATTGACGAACGGGCTAAACCGAGACGAGCAACCGAAGAGAAGACACGGTGCCCCTTGGACAGAGGAGCGCAAGCAGGCCCACTCACAAAGAATGAGGGAAATTTGGGCTCTAAAGAAGGCCAAGTTCAGTGTCAAATGCAACAAGACTTAACGTGGTCCTTGATGGCCCCAGCGAATTATATAATAATAATAATAATAATAATAATAATAATAATAATAATAATAATTTATTCTGACAAAGCAATGTACTCCCTTTCTTACATTTAACCAAGTCGAAAGACCTGCACCTGGCGAGCCGGATATATCCTCGGACACCCCCGGCACTAAAAGCCATACGCCATTTCATTTCATTGCCAGTCTTAACCTAGAAGACAACTACTACTTTTAACTGATGCCTCCTCCCCCAAAAAGTGACAACAGGAAAAAATAATAACTATAATAATAATAATAATAATAATAATAATAATAATAATAATAATAATAATAATAATAATAATAAAAATCTTTAAGTACATTGTAGGATTGAAGGCCACCACTAAGTGGGTAGAAGAGGTCAAAAGAGATGCAGAAGAAGTTGGAATTAGACTAGAGGTGATCAATAAAAGGAAAGAGTTTAGAAACAATCAACAAAATCAAATTTTTTGAGGACAAACCATCTAAAAAGAAGCCCAACCGGATAATCTCTGAGGAGGAGAGAAAAATACGAAGCGAGAGAATGAAAAGGTTCTGGGAAGAGAAGAGAAGAAAGGCCAACAAGCCTTAAGTTCTATACGGTCCACAGTTGGCCAAATTCGAAATAATAATAATAATAATTATAATAATTATAATAATAATAATAATAATAATAATATCAATAAAATTATAAAACCTAGTGATATTAAGGAAGAATCATATAATCTACATACAAAAAGTCACATTCATGAAAACATGAATATTAAGTACTAGATACACTGATAAAAAGGACGTTTCATAAAGAGAGAAATTCCAAGATGGTACCGAAATATCGCCTTCAACTGGGAAGTGAAAAAGAAGGAATAGCACGAAGAGGAAGAAGAAAATGATCTGTGAAAAGAAGAGAAGTAGTAGGAGGAGGTATTCAGAGGTCACAACTAGATGATTCGTTCATATTTACGCAGGTATGTTTATAAGCTTAGTTTTCGGACGTGCTTCTGACGTCCACTAGGAGATTTCATTGTCGGACTGCGATAACGATGAATTATTTCGCGTCGTTTATTGTTCTGTGTACAGGAAGGGATAAACACATAGTGCTGCAGGATCGGGTATTTTTATTATGGTCTGTGGAGAGGAGTTTGATGCGATCACAGAGATACACTGGTTAGAAGTTTTAAGAACGCTATGCAAAAAGCAGAGTATGAAGTGTGTGGCACACTTGCAAGCGAAGCCATCCGAGTCGCGTGTACGACAGCGTGGCATGGTCTGCGTAACGAAGCCCATAGATACATCTCTCACAAGCATTCTCAGCACACTGTAATTTCCTTCCCATTCTACTCCCAGGTTGTTGTAAGCTTTATCGCAATAATAAAAATGAGGTAATGCAAGTGATTTAACAATAAATGTCTTTAGTTTAGAAGGAAAAGTGAATTTAAATTTACTGAGACAAGGTACGGTTCCATATATTTTTCTACACACAGATATAGTTTGGGAAGACCAGGAGAGATGTTCGTCAAATATTATGCCAAGATTCCTTACGTTTTGGCTATACTGTACGGAAGAGCCATTAATGGACAACTGTGGTAACGCTGTTCGATTGCGTCCGCAATATAATTTAGGGTAACACATTACTGCCTGGGATGTTGGTGGGTTTAATTTAAATCCTGATTTTTGGCTCATACGTCTATGGTCATCACGTCTGCATTCAGGTGAAATGTTTGAATATAGGTTTTCGGTTTTATTAGGTATATTGAAATAGAAACGCTGATATAGCGCCCACCTCGACGTATTTAGAGTTCAAAATACGCGCTGCTCACGAGAAAAACCGACCATAGCTGACGAACTTGGTGCGAGCTCGGTGCTGGCCAGTTAAGGACAGGCTACGCAACAACGTTCCATTCATTCCTTCCATGCTTAATAACTCGATAAATAAGTTAGCATCACTATTTGAACTACATCATCGTGTATCCAATGCTAAACTCTATGTAATGAGGAAGTTTCAGGTAAATCCATGGAAAATTAAACAAGTTATTACAAGCTGAAGTTATAGAGAAACCTCCTGACGCGAACAGTGGATTTTGTATAAAACTAGCAATTGTACCCGTGCTTCGCTACGGTATTCCAGATTGTATACGGATATCGAAGTAAATTACTGTACATGAAGTGAATAATAATTTTTAAATTGCATGTAAATTGGCGTTATCCGAGAAAAAGCATAAGGAGGTCCGCAGACGATGTTTCCAATGTAAAGTGCGAGTTGTGGAGTTGTGGTGATAACGACAGGTGCACTAGTCTACCACAATTCATTATGTTTTAGAAACGTTGAACAGGGTGAAATTTGTGTAAGATTTTCACACAGTGCATTACTTTTCAGATACTTATGCGACAGCTTCAAACATAGAATTTGGCTCACATATGGCTACTGGATGGGCCAATATTCGTGTACAATCTGATGATCCCATGTTTCCTATAAGTGAATCAAGCCATCAATTGTACGTGTACAAAGTGCAAAATTTAGGTAAATCCAGAAATAGAGAAAAAATTAATGTATAAGGGATAGAGATACGACAAAAGGTCCTAGGAACGAAGTTGTAGTTCACTCTAAATTGAACGGAGATTGTGCCATCCGTTTTGTGATACGACTTACCGTTTAGCCACGAAATACATCGAAAGGAAGGACTGCACCGTCATTAAAATTGCCTCCATATTTCGTAATTTTTTCGGGGGTAAAAAATAAATTTTTTAAACATCTCGTAAATTTTCCGTCGGTTACATTCTAAAAGCTATAATTTTGCCTAATTTTAATTTTCTAACTTGTCTGGGAGATTGTGCTGCTATCTTGATATGGGGGAGTGGGTTAAAAATCAGGACTTTAAGGAAGCTTTTAAGCCCAAAAAACCTGTAGGTTCTGGATAAATATCACCGACTGTGTTCTTATGCAGGTTTGAAACTCCCAGCATGTACCCCTCAGAGAATTATGAGAATTTGAGATTTTTCCAGGGATCCTGAAGTCATCAGGTTGTCTGGTACCAAGTTTTAAATTTCGAAGATGCCTAGAATGGTCTCACTAATTTACGTCTGGTTTCATTTTTATGCCTTAATTTATGTATATATATAGTACAGTATATATAGATCGCGCCAAACAGACTTCCATTTATTAGTGTGGATAATATTTTACCCGCTTCCCTAGTGGTTCTAGGGGCGTCTTACACCCACAGTACGTTTTCCAGGTAGTAAGTCATACTTGAAAGTCATACTGGAACATACACACGTCCATTATTTCGGTCATTTCTAACAATTAATTTTTTCACCCTTTCTCACCCCCTATGCCAAAGGGGGCTGAAGTTAGACTTTAAACATCCGGAATGTTACTATTCATCTCAACGACCCGGAAAACTATGGATTCGGCAGTATATTCTATTACTATTATATCTCACTCCCCCTTCCCCTACCCTAAAGGGGGCTAAACTTTGAGTTTTAAAAAATCGGAATGTAACTATTCATCTCAGCGACTATGTATTCGACACTATTTCTATATATCATATTATTTCTATATATAACTCTCCCAACACCCCCCACCACGAAGGAGGCTGAACTTGGACTTTAAAAAATTCCGGAGTGTCACTGTTCATCTCAGCGACCCCGAAAAGTATGGATTCGACACTATTTTCGATGATTTTTATATCTCAGCCCCTCGCCGCCCCCCACTGCCCCTAAGGGCTCCTGGGCTGTCTCACCCCCACGTGGTTTGTCTCCTAATACTAAAAATCCGGAGTGTACAATTCACCTCGGCGACCCCGAAAACTATGTATTCAATACTATTTTCGTTTAATTTTATATATCACTCCCCCTCGCCCCCAACCCAAAGGGGGTTGAACTTAAAAAAATTCTGGAGTGTCAATATTCATCTCAGCGACCCCAAAAAGTATGGATTCGATAGTATTTTCGTAATTTGTTTATCTGACCCCCTCGCCCCCCCCCCCTGCCCCTAAGGGTTCCAGGGCTTTCTTACCCCCACGTTGTTTGTCTCTTGATACTAAAAATCCAGAGTTTACAATTCACTTCAGCGACCCCCGAAAACTATGTATTTGACATTATTTTCGTTTAAATTTATATATCACTCCCCCCCCCCCGCCCCCATGCGAAAGGGAGCTGAACTTGGACTTTAAAAAATTCCGGAGTGTCACTGTTCATCTCAGCGACCCCGAAAAGTATGGATTCGACACTATTTTCGATGATTTTTATATCTCAGCCCCTCGCCCCACCCTCTGCCCCTAAGGGTTCCTGGGCTGTCTTACCCCCACGTTGTTTGTCTCCTGATACTAAAAATCCGGAGTGTACAATTCACCTCGGCGACCCCGAAAACTATGTATTCGACACTATTTTTGTTTAATTTTATATATCACTCCCCCTCGCCCCCCACCCCAAAGGGGGTTGAACTTGAACTTTAAAAAAATTTCGGAGTGTCAATATTCATCTCAGCGACCCCAAAAAGTATGGATTCGGCAGTATTTTCGTTAATTTGTTTATCTGACCCCCCTCGCCCCCCCTAAGGGTTCCTGGGCTTTCATACCCCCACGTTGTTTGTCTCCTGATGCTAAAAATCCAGAGTATACAATTCACTTCGGCGACCCCCGAAAAATATGTATTCGACACTATTTTCGTTTAATTTTATATATCACCCCGCCCCCATGCGAAAGGGAGCTGAACTTTGACATTTGAAAAATGGGGAGTGTCACTGTTCATCTCAGCGACCCCGAAAACTGTGGATTCGGCACTTTTTTCGATTATTTTTATACCTTGCATCCCCTGACCCCCCACCCTTAAGGGAGCTACGGATGGCTTACCCCCACAGTGCTCGTCTCCAGATAAACAGTCATAAGTGTACCAAGTTTGGATGAAATTGCTCCAGTGGTTTAGGAGGAGATGTGTCATTTACACACACACATACATGCATACATCCATTTTTATATTTAGTAAGAAGAAGAAGAAGAAGATTATGCTTGCTTTATTATAACACAGAGATATTTTATTTTGAACACTGCAGAGATCTAAACTTAAACTGTATATCCGAAGAAATTATTCGAATCCGAGGAATGAATATTACTTCGCTCGCGGCATGCGCAATCGTGAGAATGGCTTCAATAACATTAGTCATAAGTTTCAGAGTCGTGTTCATCGCAGAGGGCAGGATTCTTATTCTTAACAAGGATAATTGGTGCCACAATCGTCCGCTCTAAGATGTTCGAGGGTACTCCAGGTGACTCCAAGTCTTTCGAAGCGCTGCCGTGTAGTCGATTGACTTGTAAATGTGTAGAACATCGGGTAATTCTTATAAAAGTTGCTTGTTGAAAGAAATGAATGGCATGATATATGATAGCAAGAATGAAGAGGATGAAACCCGGCGCCGGCACATATGCCACTCCTCTCGCAGAGGTGCCAACCTTTGAAATGGGTTTTCAGTAATCCCCCTTCATATAAAAAGTATCGCCTACCTTCTCGATAATGACATCTCTTTTGCCCTTCACGACAACAATCTGAAGTATTTGATATTACACAGTAAAATTTGCGCAATACCAGTTAGTTCTGTTAAAAATATTCTCTGTAGCTTGTTTCGCACCCAGCAGCTGCTTTTCAGTGTGGATTTCCTTGAAGCATCCTTTCCCCGGTGATGGAATCTTCGCCTTCTGAACCATAAGAGATTCCAATGTAGATATGCTCAATGTAGACCTGAATTCCTTCAGATTTTTCCTACCAACACTGAAAAAAACCCGTTCTGTGGGAGAGTTACAGTCAGTTACACTTAACACTATAAATACAATATTACCTAAGGTTCTATAAAGGAGAAGAGCTCTTTCAATCACAATGAATTTTCAACGCTCAGGGGTAGCAAACGGAAGTGACGATCGAAGAATCGTTACCAACTCACAACCGCTGAAAAGAGAAGGGTTGAGCAATAAAGCTCGAAAGGATGCATTTTCCCCCTTTTCTTTTTCTCCCCGTGGAAATTTGTTTTTGTGACCCTGTCGCTTTTTCGTAATAATATCCCCTTTGACCGTAATGCCGTAATCGTGAGGTGAAATCCGTAATAATTACGGATAATTCGTAATAGTTGGCACCTCTGCTCTCGAATAGCTCAAGACTTAACGTCCCGATCCGACGGACGAATCACCATCAACAGCGTCATATGCCCTCACACTATATACTGTGAGACCAAAACGGTTTCCTACGCCCTGGACGTAAAATGGCTCCTTGAATGTTGTGTTCTCTACCTATCTTATGTACGTTGCCTAGCGACAGCGACTCTATGCATTTAATCTTGGTGACCACGTTGAATTGTCATATCCCAATGCACGTTTTCCGATGGTTTTTCGTTCATAACTCACCAACGAAAGCGAAAATGAAAATTCCGGCTTCGAGGTGCATTCGGACTCCTTTCCATCTACGTATGTTCAAAATTTCAGATCTCTGCGTGCTGTAGATTTTGCTGGGCATCGCGCACAGACAGACAGACAGACAGACAGACAGACAGACAGACAGACAGACAGACAGACACTTCCTTTTATAATTATAGATAGATGGAGACCAGGCTACAAGCCAGACACGACGAATTTGGAGTCACAGCCAGAGGACGTACGTGCTTCTCGCTGAGTCAACTCTCCTCGCCAGTCTGTTTGTACTTTCCAAATACTGGTCAGGCAACTGTACTTTTTAGTACAAATAGGAAAGAGCAGCGTTTGTCTGTGCCATTTGAGGACGAGTTTGGCAATCACAACGAGCGGACGTACTGTACGTACTTCCCGCTGAGTCACTCTGCTCGCCAGGCGAACTGTACTGCTGGTGGGGACGGAGCGGTGCGAAGCGGAGCAGTTGTTGTGACGTCATCACCCGGTTGTACCGAGTGATTGTACTTTAGCGGCACGTTTAAACACGTTATTGGTATGACAACGTAAAGGTACAGTCACTCCCATAAATATTCGGCCACTGATAAAATCCGCGAAAAAGTGATGAGAATAACGCAACCATGAGCAGGAAGTGAAACAAAGTGTGTGTAAGTAATGGAACTACGTGGTTGCTTATGCCGAAGAGGAATCAGGGAGCATTGATTTACATTATGCTGTAAAAGGAAGGATATTGCTCACATGGGTGAAATTGACGCGCCTCAAAAATATTCGGTCACCCGGAAAGGCCAGGATTGCCGTTGTGTCCATTGACAGAGACAGGGCAGATAGCGTTGCAAAACTTTCAGTTCAGAAATGCGGTGCCGCAAGATCCATCGTGCCGAAGTCATTCGCTGTAGTGTTGCGGACAGGTATCAAATAGGGTGCAAAAGACAACACAATACCACGTTTGAAGAACGCCAACTCGTGATATTCCATCATGCTCGAGGTAAATCGCATAGAAAGATATCGCAGATGGTTAACATAGTTGGAGATATAATCAGACGATACAAAAATGAAGACAGAATTGATTCGGTTCCTCACACAGGCAGGCCAAGAAGGCTGAGAGAACGACAGGAGCGGTTTGTGCTTCGGAGTGGGAAACGAAATCCAAAAATTAGTGCTCAGAAAGTGGTAGCAGCTGTCTTAGAGGATTGTAGAAAGAAAGTGAGTTCTGCAACCGTGCCAAGAGCACTGCGAAGGAATGAGTTACTTGGGAGAAGAGATAGGAGGAAACCATTCATTAGCGCGGTATATGAAAAGAAGCGGTTAGAGTTCGCAAAACCTACGTAACCAAACCCAGTGCTTGGTGGGAGGATGTGTTATTTGTCCATGAGTCAAAGTTCAACGTGTTTGGGTCCGATAGAAAGCAATTGATGTGGCGGAAACGTCACGAGGAACTGAAAACAATTTACAACCAACGGTAAAACATGGTGACCGGGCGAGTTGGCCGTGCGCGTAGAGGCGCGCGGCTGTGAGCTTGCATCCGGGAGATAGTAGGTTCGAATCCCACTATCGGCAGCCCTGAAGATGGTTTTCCGTGGTTTCCCATTTTCACACCAGGCAAATGCTGGGGCTGTACCTTAATTAAGGCCACGGCCGCTTCCTTCCAACTCCTAGGCCTTTCCTATCCTATCGTCGCCATAAGACCTATCTGTGTCGGTGCGACGTAAAACCCCTAGCAAAAAAAAAACATGGTGAAGGAAGTGCAATGGTGTGGGGATGTATTGCATCGAACAGGGTTGGTGCACTGAGTTTCACTGAACATATTTTGACAAAAGAGGGCTATTTGGCTATCCTCAAAAACAATTTGCGATAATCTGCGGAACAACTTGGTATACAGCGTACTTTCAAATTCTATCAAGATAACGACCCCAAGCACAAGTCGTAACTTGTCAGGGAGTGGCTGCTGTACAACTGTCCGAAGGTTTTGGAGACTCCACCACAATCACCCGACCTGAACCCCATCGAGAATGTGTGCAGTCAAATGAAGGCAGCTTTGCAATTCCGGCCGACAAGTTCCCTCAGAGACTTGAAGAGGAGACTGCTACAAGAATGGGCAGCCTTAAGCCCTGATTATATCAAGAAAGTTATCACTAGTATGCCGAATCGACTGCAAGAGGTCATAAAACATGAATGTGGACCTACAAAGTACTGAATGTGTAACAGGGTTGTGAATTATGCGAGTTTATGTTGCTTTTTTGTACAGTGGCCGAATATTTTTGAGGCGGCACTGGAATTATCGCTTATATTTAAATGTACAACAGATGGCGTACTAATGACTGCCAGAAGAGTTTGACTTACATCACAATATGTCTATAACGTTGTATTATATTTTCCTACACGTTTCGTTGTATTATATATTATCATTACAGTGTAAGAATAATTATCCAATAAAAGTGTATCAAAAATCAGAGTGACCGAATATTTATGGGAGTAACTGTATTTCGCCCGTCTATTCGATGCCCTTTTCTCAGAACATAAACTGTTTTGATTAATACAGTAAGGTTGTTTTCTGCTTCAGAAGCCGACCTGGTCATTTCATCCTTGTGATGCCTCTTGATATGATCCAACAAATTCAATACGCCACCACCCGTCGCGTAAATGCGGCGGCAAAACTTGCATTTTGCTAATTTTTATCATCATTAATTTAAAAGAACTACCATGCATCAGGCGGTTTTCGTGGCATTTGTGGTAAAAATATCTGTAAAAATTATTAAATTCCTGTAAATATTCTAAAACATGAATATCAACTAACAATGGGATTAAATATCAAAATAATACCACAATTATTATCTAATATACTTGGCATTTTCTACAAAACACAACAAGGGGAGAAAATATAGGCGACAATTTAATAAGCACAGACTGAATACAGGTACAATACTCGTACAAGTGGAGGCAACGACGTTCGGATCACGGAGTATCTTCAAACTTTGTACACATTCACTAGCCCATTAGGACAAGTTAATGTGCAAGTAGTAAGGCGTACTACTTGGGCGTTTTCGAGAAAATCGCAAGAGAATTATCGCGTCGAATATGTACCGGTGCGTTGCGGTCACTAGCACGAGATGACGACGGTCGAGTGATTAGCGTTCAAGCTCCGTAATCGCTGATTCGCTGGATCGAGACCCGCTTGTCGTTTTGTTTTTCAAAACTGGCTATATTTTTTCATATATGTTACAATTCTAAGATAATATAATGAAAAAAAAACAGGTGTATTTGCATGAACTTTTATTGGATTTTCAATGTTATGTGGCTCTTCACTAATTTTCATCATTACAAAAAAATTCTTTCTTTCTTCTTCTGTAATCCGTTTACCCTCCAGGGTAGGTTTTTCCCTCGGACTCAGCGCCTCAAGGGCAGTGTCCTGGAGCGCGAGACTTTGGGTCGGGGATAAAACTGGGAAGAATGACCAGCACCTCACCTGCTATGCTGAACAGGGGCCTTGTGGAAGGACGGAAAGATTGGAAGGGATAGGCAAGGAAGAGGGAAGGAAGCGGCCGTGGCCTCACGTTAGGTAGAGGCCTACATACCAGCATTTTCCTGGAGCAGCAGTGGCAAATCACGGAAAACCACTTCGAGGATGGCTGAGGAGGGAATCGAACCCCCTCTACTCAGTTGGCCTCCGGAGGCTGAGTGGACCCCGTTCCAGCCCTCAACCACATTTCAAATGTCGTGGGGAATCAAACCAGGGCCTCCGGGGGGTGGCAGCTAATCACACTAACCACTCCAACACAGAGGCGGACTAAAAAAAAAAAAAAAAAATCAACAAGTAAACGACCAAATGTATAAAGGTTTCCTGAAAATGTACGCCTGTCGTGATTTGCGAAATCGCTCATACCTGACGGTGAAATCGGGTAAGGTACCAGGAACTGCTTTGCGCCTGGACGCTTTGACCGAGAATACATATGAAAGAATATGCCCAGTATTGAAAAATAAAGAAGCGATGAGCGGGACTCGATCCAGCGATTGCGGAGCTTGAACGCTAATCACTCGACCGTCGCCATCTCATGCTAGTGACCGCAAACGCATCGGTACATATTCGACGCGATAATTCTCTTGCGATTTTCTCGAAAAAACCTAAGTAGTACGCCTTACTACTTGCACGTTGTATTGTCCTAATGGACTACTAAAAGTGTACAAAGTTTGAAGATAATCCATCATCCGAACGTCGTGGTCTCCCCTTGCTGAACATGGGTCGTTTTTTTTTATCGGGGGGGCCCCCGAAGCCCGCTCCCCCCGCGTGACCATCGACTCAATCTACATGGCCTCCGACATGCTATTATTTCTAAGAAGAAGAAAGAGATAGCAGGGAGGAGTGGGAGGTGATACAAGGAGTATCTGCCGGTTTCCGAGTCAGACTCGCTACCACGGCAAAGTTTGTATTGGTTGGATAGTGTTAAGGTATGGTATTGAAGGGTCAGGGAAAAAAAACACATAGGCAGAAAGAAGAAAGAGCCTACATGTAAAACCTGACATCTTGTGATAGCACATGCAAGGATGTGGGCTGGATAAAGTCCAGAGGTTGTGTTAGTTAGGAATAGGTGTCATGCATTCATAACCATTTCCTTGCAATTTTTGTTATTATGGGGATCAGTCCTTCTTGTCACTGCCGGGTCGGCTCGGGTCTGCTAGCGTCTGGGCTTTGGTCCACAGGTTCGTCCCACTGTCCAGCAGCCAGCAGTCCCTGGTGCCAAGTCTCCTTTTGGAGAGGGGGGAATTAGAGCCAAGCCTTGCATGCAAGGGGCTATCTTCTTCCTCCTGTCGGTGTCCCTCTATGCGGTGTTGTTTGAACACACTTGTCACTGCAGATCTAAAAACTAAGATTATTAATAACATATGTATATACAAGTTCTCATTGGAGTGCCGGCTGTTTGCCTGCTCTCATGTCCAGCGTTCAACCTAGATAGGAAAGAGATAACTTATTAGACAGATAGAACATGGGTCGTGCGCTACACTGTGCTCTGGTCCTCCGCGAGTATTTGCCGTTGTAAGCGGAGGGGATCGGTGGTGCGCTGTAACGCTACAACCGGTTTACTCATCGGTATTGCTCGCTGCGCTACCAGCTCTAATCTGTACTTTCCAAGTACTAGCCAGGCAACTGTACTTGATAGTGCATCTTCCAAAAGAGCATATTCTACTATTTGTACTTTTAATTACGCTGTATGAGCATTATCAGGAAGCAATTCTCAGTGCTAGCTAGCTCTTTTCATTTTTAATTTTTTTATTTCAGGGGGACAAGGATGGAGCAGCTATCAATCCCAGCAAGACCAGCCGACTACGACTTCAGGGCAGCGACAGAGGATCTCAGCGCGAGGCTGTGCTCAGCACTCGCCCCCAACCTTAAGACTCCCGGCGCTGATGGTGTACAACCGGTGGGGAAGCACACCTACAGGGAGACGATTGCCTAAATCGATCTCCTTACAGCGACTGTGGAGCACTTCGGAGAGGAGACGATCACCCAGCTCATCGGCGAGGTGATCTCTGGCTGGGCGGTCATCATCCGCCCCAACGACCCAAACTGCCTCCGCGCCTACGAGAGACTGGTGTCTCAACACTTCCAGGTTGTCCGGATACCAGGAATCAGGGAGCAGCTGGACGACACAGGCAGCCACGAGGCAGCCACCCAGAAGTCACAGGAGAAGTCCACCGTCCAGACGCAGACTGCCAGGAGGCAGAGAAACACAGACTACAGTTCATCATCCGTGACGAATTTGAGAAATATTCCCTTACCACATCACCACAGAATCTCGTTAACTGTTGTCGGCAGATATGGGCAAAGCTCCTAGGGAAGAAAAGCATTGTGCTATGTCGGGGGTGTGAGAATTACACCATGAAGAGAATGATTCACTTAACCTTGATAACCTTCCTCCGGCAGGTCAAGTTGGCCATCAAGATGATTGAAAGCATCATGTCTCTTCCGTTTCGCTGGTATGGATGATGATGCTTGTTGTTTAAAGGGCCTGGCATCTAGGACAACGGCCCCTAATGGTACGAAATGAGACGAAATGTAATAATAAATTAAAAGTCCACAATCCTCCACTGACCAGAATTCAAAACGTGAGGACGAATAATGAATGGATGGATTAATGAATGAATGAACGAATGAATGGATATGAATTTAAAACAATCCGTGGATCCGACCCCCACTGACTAAGGGACTGCTTCTAAGGCACAATACTGAATCGATGATGCTGCGGTCTAAAGGGGTCCAAAACCAAGTAATCGGTCCCCCATAATGGTACTTTTCGCTAGGAAAGTAGAACCATGGTATTTGTCATGTTGTTGTACTAATCAAAAGTAGCGTAGACTCGCGGTATTCCACGCATTATGGTACTACGCAGCCAAGATAATGAAATTCGCACATGTAATACAGGCCAATGGTGTTTCGCACATTGCGGCGCCATTTACAGGCAACGCAAACCTATGGTGTTTATCACATAAGTGTACTAACCACAGGGACTCTCACTATCCCGCGGTGTTCCTCACATAGTGGGTACTAATCATAGGCAAGCCAGAACCATGGTGTCGCCCATATAGTGGTACTAATCACAGGTACTGTAAAAGCCGTCAGTGCACTCTAAGTGAGGGGCTGACAGCACGGTGCTCCTGCGTGCTACCAATCACAAACCTATTTGGTACCTAATATAGTGGTACTACGCGCAAGTAAAAGCCACCCATGGCTTTCCCCGCGTTGTGGTACATATTACAAGTAGTTTCATGGTTCTAATACAATCATCCCTTTGTCGCCCCTTTTAGTCACCTCTTACGACAGGCAGGGGATACCGTGGGTGTAGTCTTCGTCTGCATCCCCACCCACAGGGGGTTGTGTATTTGGTCGGCGAGAAGTATTTTATTTCCCTCAAGTCCGCCGGCGAGCCGGTTAGGACCCCCCTATCCGCCACCTGGGACGCGTCACGTGGGAGTATCACCTCTTCCCCTGCTACGCCAGCGTAGTACGTTCGTGGCACTGCTATGGAGAAAGATTTCCAAGCTCCGTTGCAACTGGTCTGGAAAGCCAACAATGGTCTTCTCTGAACCTTGATCTCTATTACTGGCAGGGTCGTAAATGGCGATTTTTTTTTTTTTTTTGCCAAATTCTTCCAACTCCTAAACTTTGTGTGGTCAACTGTTACAACGTCGAACTGTGAGGGCTTCTGACGAGAGTTTTAAATGATAGAGATCCAATCACTAGGAACAATATCCTGGGCTTTTGAATTCACCAAACCCACATTCTTATCCGTTTATTACAGAAATGGCTCCGTACTGGGAAAGTTACGATTATTGACTCCATTTTTTTCTCCACGTTCACCATGTTGAAGTGGAGCCGAAGTTCTTCTATTGTCCACTACACGAGTCACAGAATATACTCTGGTGTTTACATTAGAATGGTTCTAGATGAAGTTATGCAATATAAGGATCATACACCGTCACTTCTCGTTTTGCCTTCATGCTCCGGATACACATGAATAACACTTTGGGAAGTGGACAGTACAAGGACGATAAATGTACACACAGATAACTGTCTCCTGTAGTAGACATCATTCCTGGGCATGTTAGAAACAGTCAAATTTTTCCCGCAGTCGAACGAAATCGCCTCAAATTCACGTTGTCT
This sequence comes from Anabrus simplex, assembly GCF_040414725.1. NCBI lineage: Eukaryota > Metazoa > Arthropoda > Insecta > Orthoptera > Tettigoniidae > Anabrus > Anabrus simplex. The sequence goes on along the minus strand of NC_090270.1, from coordinate 206,246,068 downwards.
TTTTTTTTTCTCCTTATGTCTTCTTTTTCTCGAATAAAATGCTTCTGCTTTTTTCTTATGAATGGCGCTCATTAATGTCAGCCGACGAAATTCTTCGACCAATCTGCAAACCTCTACATTCGTCGCATATGCTACAGGTATCAGTCCTGGGATAACCGACAGTATTGTTGAAATTCTTGCACAATATCGTCCCTGTTCTGCGAAAACGGCGAATGTTACAATGCTCTTCCTATCCATTATTTCCCTTAAGACTGGTCACGCCTTCCAGCCACATATTGAAATGCGGTCCATCAGAACAATTTCCGTTGAGTTCATTTTCCTATGTGCGTGTGTAAAGGAAAATGAACCTTACTGTACCATACTAAAGGAATGTATGATTACATGACATTTACCCACTCCTAGTGTGTGATGTATTTAAGGTTCATTTTCCTTTACGCACGCGCATAGGAAAATGAACTCAACGAAAATTGTTCTGATGGACCGCATATCAATATATAGCTGGAAGGCGTGACCAGTCTTAAGGGAAATAATGGATAGGAAGAGCATTGTAACATTCGCAGTTTTGGCAGAACAGGCACGATATGCTCTTGTAAGTTTCACAGATTACTTGAATGTCTCGATGTTTTTCTTTGAACACTTGAAACATTTTGTGTATGAGAACTTCCGGCAGATAAAGTTTTAAGAAATTGTAAGATGTAGAGGCTTTGACAGCCTCTGAAAGAATTCATGTGCTGATATACAGGATTATTCACCTAACATGTTACACGGAAATAACTTCGAAACCATTAAAGATATCGCCATTCTGCTTTCATATTCGTAAATGGTACCCAGGGTCTTATAAAATAACGTGCTCTTTGCCTCATGAGGTGATTAATAACCGAGATATTGATACTAACTCCATATTTTTAAATGGAACGGCACAAATTCATGCAGCTGGCATAGAAGTTCAACTGCATACAAGTTCAAATATGTAATTATTTTCAAAATCGGACAATTACTTTTTGAGATATAAATAAGAACAACATGTCGGTTTTGCATGCCGCATCAGACGGCGTGAAGTCGGGCAAGGATATATTGGCGTGCAAGTAGTTTCCTGGGGGTGAGTTCAGCCACAGAATGGATACCAGGCATGTAAGCACCTCGTACACATGTGATGGGTTTGCAAAGTGTATATGACAGGTGAACTCATGACAGGAAAGGGAGGGATGATGTGTTTAAAAGGAATAAAATAAGTACTTTGGCTTGAAAGGAACATAACGAAAGCTATAATTGTCACTGGTTTTAGTGCACAATACATACTACTGTACGAGTTGAGAAATAAACATAACACAAAACACCGGAAGAGCTCCTTCTAGAAAAGCAAATTAATAATGTCCGAGGTACGTGATTAAGACACTCGAAGGGGTACAAAGAATAGTGGTTGTTATTTCATTTCCGGAACTTGAACATCGTGGTCATGTAGCCCCTTTTGCATGGGTGTGTGTGTAGTACAAAGCGCATTTCGTTTTGTGCTGGGTTATTTCAGGCGAAGGAGCAGTGTTACCAATGCTGGATTATTTGGGTTGGGATAGGTTAGACATTAGGAGACAAACAGCTCGACTTATTATGTGGGATGTTCAGAGCTGATCGTGGTGTGATGGCAGCAACACTATCATTTATTTATTTTACACGCATTAATCTCCGCGGAGCTCAAGCGCGACTGTAGTAGCGTGCATTCGGGAGAGCGCAGGTTCGAGTCCTGCCTCGCCCAACCTGAAAGTAATTTTCAAAGTGTCCCATGTTCAACACCAGGCAAATGCCGGATACGTACCTTTGGGATAGGCTACGGCCGACGTCTTTTCCAAATCCTTCCCATTTGTGAAAAACGACTCTAAACTGAGCGCAACCTATTACACATGGATGTCAAAACAACACAAAACATACATACATACATACATACATACATACATAATTATAACTGTTATGCCTTTCAGCGTTCAGCGGGCAACGGCTGAGTGGCCTAGTAAGTGGTCCTGAGAGTCGGGATACCAGTTGCTATGGATTGGGAGTGGGCATCTCGGACATATTCTGAGACCTGGCCCTCCTTGTGCTCAGGCGGCTAGGACTATACAATCCACCGGTGGTCCATAACCCGTTAAAGAAGAGATCCTCACTTGGACTATGTGCAAGTAGGGTAGCATCCTGCTTCATGCATTTACCGAATTTACGAACACAAAACAACTTTAATCTCCCTTCCCCGTTGTGTGTTTGCCAGTCATACAATAACGTTGCACACCCAGGGTATGTTACGGTACATCACATTATGTTTACAGTACATGCCTGGTATCTGTTTTGTGGCTGGAATCAATGCCAGGAAGCAGCTTGCGTGCCAATACGTCATTGGCCGACAGCACGCCGTCTGTTGCGGCACGCAAAAGCCCAAATGCGGTTTTTATTGATCTCAAAGTAACTGTCCGATTTTCCGATTTTGAAAATACTTACATATTTGAACTTGTACACAGTTGAACTTTTAGGCCCGCTGTATGAATTTGTGCCATTCCATTTAAAAATATGGAGTTAGTATCTCTGTTATTAATCATCCCATGAGACTAAGTAGCACGTTATTTTACACGACCCTGAGTACCATTTACGAATATGAAAACAAATGCCGATATCTTCAATGGTTTAGAATTATTTCCGCGTAACATGTTAGGTGAATAACCCTGTATACTACTCATAGTGTCAACACTCAATTTGCGTTTATGTTTTCCATGTTTCCCTCGCATATCCATTAGTATTGAACCTGTTTTTTTTTTTTTTTTTTTTTTGCAAGGATTTCACAAGATACTCAATTCTTCCTTTATTATACCAGGTACAGACGTAAAGGCTTTCCGGCATATATCAAATTCATTCACAACTTCCATGTCATCTTCTCTAACTGGACTACGGACCTTTTACTTGTATGCTGCACCATAATGTACGGCAGATTCATTAGCTGAAGGTCTATTTACCGGTACCACAGAGGCACATATTCAGTTCATCGTGTGATATAAGAACACTGAATAGTTGTAATATCTTGTTTCTTCCGGAAGTCTGAAAACAGTGGTGTGTGCAATTACAGCCATTACCTATTTCATAGGACTGCTGTTTTACCTTTTACACGTAGTCCTCCATGACTAATCCTGTGTATTCTGGCACCACTGCCGGATGACTGTGTGACGTGGGACTACGTTCACGCCAACCGTTACTTCTCCCTTTAACACTACCATCGTCGACAATGACTAGAATGGTGTAGGTTCAAGGGAGGCTTTGAGGAGAGGCTGCGAGTGGTCTTCAGTGGCGAACCCCGCTTCTGTCCTGGCGAAAATGACAAGCGAATGCGTTGTGTGGAGGCACCCTGGCCAGTGGTAGGACAGACAGTTGTTGAGCGTCACAAGCACGGGTATCATGGTGTGCGCTGCGAATGCCTACAGTGCCAATTACCTCTGGTATTCGTCATACTGGCTAAAAGTTGAAGAGGTCCTTCAACCCGCTATCCTACTTTTCTTGAACTCTTTGCGGGGTACTATTTTCCAACAGGATAACGCTCAATTATGCATTACTGTCGTATCGAGAGCCCGTCTTCAAGATGCAAACGCAATTTCTTGGAACACGGCATTTCCGATTGGGAACGTGTCGCATGAGATGGGACGTGGCATCAACCTTAATAACCTTAGCGCGAAACATGGAGGAACTGCGTGCAAGGATTCAGAATGCATGGGATGGATTATCTCAGGACATATCGAACACCTCCAACAGTCCATACCAAGATGCTTGTTGGCGTGCTGTGTGAGCTCCGTACTGAGAGACGCTACTTACTGGTGTATAGCTAAATAAATAGGTGTCAACGCGCACAGATTGTAGTACTTTATTGCCACAGGTACTCTATATCTTCGTCCCACAATTCCCTCCATTTCGACTCCTGGGTAAAACTTAAAAAAGAAAAATCTCATGACTGTCTAGACATCCACAAGTCTGAAGATTAATTTTTTCTATTGTATGTAACCGGCTATATCTGATAATTCATTAACTGGTAAGAAAAACCAAAGTATGTGCAACTCGCCTCTATGAGAGAATAAGAACATCCACACCAGTGTAACTAGGTAAACATCTCTTCTTAACGCCAATCAGAAGAGAAAAAGAAATATGTCCGATACTTCGAAGAATGAAGGTAACGCCAAAAGAAAAGGCGTGAAAATGACCCACTAGGCCTCGCAAACCTAATACCGTTGGGTTCGGAAGAGAACGAAAGTCGACCAAGGTTGGTCGGGTTTGAAATATGAAAGCTAGGAGGCTGATGAGAATGGAAGCAGTGTCAGACTCAGCTAAGGGTCCCGTGGCCGCCAACCGAAGAACTCCTAAATTAATGGGTTCCTGGAGGCTACCCCTTTTAGTCGCCTCTGAACACTGGCAGGGATCACACTGAATGTATTCCACGACCCCACATACAGGGGTATCACAATGAAAAGAAGTGACCTACTTTCGATGGCGGGGTAAACTGTTATTCTGCGCATTGAAGGATTCTCCTTTTTCTTTTTAGAATTGAAACTGAAATCGAACAAAAGCCATTGACCTCGTCAGCAAACAATACATTAAATTCTTCTTTTCTTCATGGGGCCTCTATTAGATCCTAATTAGCGTCGACGTCTAAGATCTTTTGCTACCATGTTGGTCCTTCATTCCCACCTAGATACCTGCTCCCTTCACAAACCTGCAGGTTTTCTTGATTATGATGCTTGTTGTTTTAAGGGGCCTAACATCGAAGGTCATCGGCCCCTAATGGAACGAGATGGACGACGCGACATATGATAGTTAAAATTTTAAAATGTATCCACTGACTAGAGTTAAATAATGGTGATGATGAAAAATGAGTATGGGATAAAAACAATCAGTGGATCTAATTCGCAATGCCTTATTTTTAATAAAATAAGAGAAAATACAGGAAACAAAGGAATATGGCATTGCCTGGTAGTACAGATATATATACCTAATTTACATTAGACGTTAAAATAACACATTAAAATACGCAACACAAACTAAAATGAAGTCAATGGGATAAAAGAGCAATTAATACAAATACACTAGGACAAAGGACATCATTACACACAATAAAACAGACCACTATCCCTCATAAAGCGGATGACGAGGTCTGCTTACTGCTCGTCATCTAAGGGAGATTGTACTCGGGAGGTTAAAACTACGGCGCAAATCGACCAAGTCCACACACTCCGTAACGATGTGTACCACGGTAATATGATCGCCGCAAGTACAGTACACACCGGATGGGGTTCTCCTTTCAATAGATGGGAGTGTGTCAGTATACCGTGGCCAATCCGAAGACGACCACTGCTTCCCTCCGCGAACCCCGAAGGGAAGTCCTCCATACCTTCGTTGTTCCTTTTATCGCTCTCAGCTTATTTGGAAGTGGAATGGCCTGCCACCACTACATCTCCCAATGGGACATAACCAGCCGTCTCAGCTGAGTGCGAATATCACATGCTGGAACCTTGAAAGGCAACGGGGGGCAGTGTAACTGCCTCCTTGGCAGCCTTATCTGCTAATTCATTTCCCTCTACACCCATGTGGCTTGGGAGCCACATAAACGTGATTCTGGTAGCGGCATCCGAACACCCGGCCAGCAGGTCCTGGACCCGCTGTACCAGAGGGTGCTGAGGGAAACAAGTATCAATAGACTGTAGCGAGCTCAAGGAGTCAGCACACAAAAGAAAGCGTCGGCGCTCATCGGACAGTGCGTACCGCAGAGCTTCACAGATGGCATAGAGCTCTGCTGTGTACACACAACAGGTTTCCGGGAGAGCAAAAAGAAACCTATCATTGTCGACAACGAACGCACAGCCCATCTTCGCTTCTGTCCTTGAACCATCCGTGTAGACGACGACAGAACCTGAATATCGGCCAACAACGAACAGGAAGAGCCTCCGATAAATCTAAGGGTCCGCCTTTTACCTTCGGACCAGTGTGCAGATCCAGGATTGTTTCAGGTCGTCGTACTACCCACGGACGTACCCTACTTGCTTGTCTGGCAAGGCAAGGAACCGAAGGCAGGTGAAACAAGCTGTAACTGCTATCCAAGCGAATACCAACAGGCTACGTTGCTCGAGGACAAGCAGCGTACAGCAAACGGTTACCATTGTTGAACACGCAAGGATAGCTTGCATGAAGTGGCATCTGTCGCAAAATTTGCAGCATACGAAATTAGGAGCTGCTAGTGCCTCAGGTATAAAGGCGGCACACCAGACTCAGCGAGCAGGCTGGCAATGGGGCTTGTATGAAAAGCTCCCGTCGCCAACCTAACCCCGCTGTGGTGGATGCTTTTCAGCTTCGTAAGGACGGTTGGTCTTGCTGAGCCATATGCTGCACTGCCGTAGTCTAGCCGGGACAAAATACGTGTCCTATATAATCGTAGGAGCACCGTGCGGTCAGTACCCCAATCAGTGCTGCTAAGAAACTGCATGATATTCAGCTTCTTAGTGCATTGCACTTTTAACTGCCGCACGTGTGGCTCCCACGATAATTTGCTATCGAAAAGGAGCCCAGGAAATCGGTGTCAACAACTGGAAGAACGATATTTCCTAAATAAAGCTCAGGATGTGGATGAAGAGTACGGAGCCGACAAAAGTGGACAACAGAGGACTTTGCGGTGGAAAACCTAAAGACATGTTCAAGGCCCATTGTTCCACTCTCCTAATAGCTTGCTGTAATTGTCGCCCTGCGACTGCCATATTACGCGAGCTATAGTGCAAAGCAAAGTCGTCCATATAGAGCGACGGTATTACTGCTGAACCAGCAGCAGCAACAATACCGTTTATGGCAGTCGCGAACAGAGTGACACTAAGGACCGATCCCTGTCGAACCCCATTTTCCTGAACGTGGTATTGCGAATATGTCCTCCCTACTCGGACACGGAACAGACGGAGGGAGAAAAAATTCACAATAAATACCGGCAAGTAACCTCGGAATCTCCACTGATGCAGGACTGAAAGGATACCATATCGCCATGTGGTGTCATATGCCTATTCTAAGTCAAAGAAAACAGCTACCAAATGCTGTTTGCGGAGAAATGCATCCTGGATAGAGCTCTCCAGGCGTACCATGTGGTCAGTGGTCGATCGAGCGGCTCGAAAACCACACTGGTACTCGGACAAGAGTTTTTGATTCTCCAGACACCACACAAGTCGGCAATTTACCATCCTCTCAAATAGATTACACAGGCAGTTTGTAAGACAAATCGCTCTGTAACTTCCTGCATACTTAGGATCTTTGTCAGGCTTGATGACAGGAATGACGATGCCCTCTCGCCACTGAGACGGAAACTCACCCTCTATGCAGATTCGGTTGAGCACACGAAGGAGATAAAGTAGATACTAAGGTGTTTCAACATCTTGTTATGGATGTTGCCTGGTCCAGGAGACGTGTCCTTACAAAGCGCTAAGGCGCTGCGGAGTTCCCACTCCGTGAAGGGCACGTTGTAGTCCTCTGAAGCTTGAGTGGCAAAACTAAGGTAATGACGTTCTGCCTCCCGCTTCAGAGCCAGATACATCCGCGAAATGACTAGCTAGACGGTTAGCAATCGAGAGTCGGTCTGTGACGACACTGCCTGCAATGGGAATTCCCGGTACAGAAGATGATCCTTGGATACCCGAAATACGTCGAAGCTTAGTCCACCCTTGAGATGATGGAGTATGTGACGCCATAGACCACACATATCTCTCTCATGAAGCCTTCTTACTTTGGCTAATAAGAACTCGCGCCTTAGCGCGGAGTTTCTCAAATGTTACCAAGTTGGCCACAGTAGGCCGTCTACGGTAACGTTTATGAGGGCGACAGCGTTCTTTGATAGCTGCTGCAATTTCTTCGTTCCATCAAGGAACGAGTTTTCTGCGAGGAGTCCCTGAGAAGGATGGAATGGACTCCTCAGCAGCAGCAGCAGCAGCAGCAAGAATAACTTGGGTGATGTTTCCTCGCCGACGGTTTGCCTGATATCGTCGTTAAAGACAGCTAGTGATGTGACTTTGGCCAATCAGCACGTTTAAGAATCCGTCAAGGCTGCGCCTGTTTCAACAAAGTAAGGATGATGGGAAAATGGTCATTGTCACAGATCATCGTGTGTATTCCACCGAAACAGCGGAACCAACGTTCGGCTGCACAGACTCATGTCTATGCGAGAATATGTGCCGTAACGTACAATGAAGTGAGTTGGTTCCCCTGTGTTCAAAATACACAAATCCAGCTCTGTTACTAATCTTTTCAGCTCTCGTCCCCGGGGACAAGGTATCTCAGAGCCCCATATGGGGTGATGAGTGTTAATATCACCCAATAAGATGAAGGGAGGTGGAAGCTGACCTATAAGATCATTAACAGCATTTATGTTAAGAGGCTGGCCTGGTGGAAAATAAACGTTACACACTGTTGCTATGACAGGCAGCGGTACCCGCACCGCAATTGCTTCCAGTGGGGTCCTTAGAGGGACCTCTTCGCTATAAGTATCAGAACGGACAAAAATACCCACGCCACCAGACGCCCGGTGGGCATAATATCGTTCTGTCAAGTCTAGTCTGAAACTTCTCAAGACCGTATGATGACCTGGTCTGAGGTTTGTCTCCTGAATACAAACTACGACCTTGTGGGGGAGGGAGGCGTTGTCTTTTACCCCATCTGTGCCGGCGTAGGTTTCTTAGCCGGCACAGGCTTATTGGTGGTCGAAGGTCGGGATGGACCCGCCTTCGAGCTCGTTCTCTTTGCGGCGTTGGTCACAGGAGCAACTGCCGCCTTGGGCGCAGCGATCTTCCTGGAAGGTGTTTCAATAGAAAATGACGAACCTGGGAGAGACCGGGCTATCATGCTGAAATCTAGTGTCTTGGCCGGTGCATTCAGAGAATTAAACTTACGACGCGCTTCCTGGTAGGAAAGACCATCCAGGGTCTTGATCTTCTAGATCAGGGCCTCTCAAACGCCCAAACTCTCACGCGTGCAGAGCGAGGTGCATAGGCTCTGTGCACTGTGCATCGGTACGCTTCGCCTCAACTCGGCTTGACTCGGATGGTGTAGTGTGCTGAGAGCGACGAAGCGTTTGGTGGTAGACGACGTGTTTATCAGTGAAACAGATAAGCGCACGACAACAACATAATAATGGAGCAACCTGTTTCGAAGAAAGCAAAGACTTCCGAAAGTCCATTTCAATCGAACTGGGAACGTTCGTATTTTTGTTTGTTTGTTTGTTTGTCGTGACGATAACGCCAAATGCTTAATCTGTGGGACGATAATTACGTGCGTAAGAAAATCGTCTATTGAAAGACACTACAACAGACTACATTCGGAAAATTATTGTGAAATCATAGGAGACGTCAGAGAGAAAGAATTAAGGAAGCTGAAACAGCTTGAAGAAGAGCATTCTATATCCACAAATGAGGTTTGTTCCAGTAGTGTAGCATTTTCATTTTGGTTACGGTTTCTGCATTTTTTTAAATTATGTTTACATTCCTCTCAAACATGTATGTGTATTTCTAATTCACTTTTTAAATTTTTTTAATAACACTGGTAACCTTGTCCCATACAACTGTGCGTCTCCGCTCACCACACGTAAACATTTCGCAGTGGGGGAGAAACAGCAGTGAAGGTGAGGAACGCGGAGACAGGCCGAACGGGGTGACAGGTGTAGGGAGAGAGGAGTGGGGGGTCTGCACTCTGGTCAACCAAGCGAAGTCGTCTTTTGCACCGTGCACAGTGCATGCACCACGCGCATGCACCCTGAGAGGCCCTGTTCTAGATCTTCTTCTCACTCAGGTCGGACAGTTCCGATCTCGAGGAAAATGAAGACCAGAGCAGTTACTGCACTTGTAAGGAGGTGTGCACCCTTCCGCGCCGTGAGCTACTTTCCCCACATGTACCACACACAGACTGATTCGAACAACGAGGTTCCATATGTCCGAATCTCTGGGACTGATAGCATCGCATAGAAGGCGATGTACGGCCTCAAATCGCAACCCGGTTGTTACCTTGACTTTCTCTGGCAACACTGACAATTTGAAGGAGACTATGAACGTTGACTTTGCGCGTAACGCGGCGGACGTGTGTCCCACCACGGTGCTTCATGTCTTCCATCAATTCGTCGCCAGTGTTTAGAATAAGATCACGGTGGGAAATAACCCCACGAACCAGATTCAAGGTTTTGTGCGCTTCCACTTTGACGGGGATTTCGCCAAAGTGGTCGCACTTAAGCAACCGATCGGCTTGGAGCGCAGTGCTCGCCTTTAGAAACAAACCACCATTGCGCATTTTCTTTAGATCCTCAAGTTCGCCGCACACACGTTTGATGTGTCGACTGAAAGAATCGGTTTAACGAGTTTGAAATCTTGCCCATCTGTTCTGGTAGCAACCAGGAACCTAGGGAAGCTGGAAATCAGACCAATACGCTGCATTTGTTCCCAAGGGGTTGCCCCCCTTAGGCTAGCGAACTAACCGAGGTGGCAGGAGGAAGTTGTTTCGACGCCATGCCCGAAATCATCCTCCCCGAAAGCCACCCACTCCGATGAAGGGTCTCTGTAGCCGAACCAAGCAGCTAAGGCAATACCCACCTGGTCATAGCCGGTACTGCCCGGGGTCCGATGTTGGACGATGCCTAACACGGGAGAACTACGGCAATGAGCACTAGGACTCCCTTCGTCCAGTCACCCGCAGTAGCATGTACCCCATAGCGTGTACAGAGCACTAAATATAGGTAAAAATAAATGAAAATAATTAATAATAATATGGCCTTCTGGCATTCGGCTGTGCGGGGACCTGTGTTGTCAGGCGGATACTACGGCAAGGGTACACGACACCCCCACCCCCCGCTTCCTGGGTGGTTACTGACACGGGCTTTCGAGCGTAGTCGCACACGTAGGAGGTCCATCTCTGTGCACCACGCACATCGAAATTTGAAAATGGTCTACAAGTAACCCTCAAAAAAACAATAAAAAATAAAGAGGGGACCATGGCCACATGACCCTTTAAGTCGCCTTCTACGACAGGCAGGGATTACCTGTGAATGTATTCAGCCCTCCCATCCACAGGAGGTCCAACACATTATACTAAACCGCAATCCATATCCGCGCCTAGGTCGCCTCTTACGACAGGCAGGGGATACCGCGGGTGTTTTCTACATGTGCGTCCCCCACCCGCAGGGGGTGCAGGTTGTTCTTATTGGGATGCATTAAATTACTATTCAAGTAGTCAAGATGAACATACTCTGCACTCCAAGAAAAATATCACTTATTAAAAAAAATAACTCAGTTTAAGGTAGCATAATTTATTATTTTATTGTCAAAATATCATTACAGAATCTTTCCATACCTATTCCAAAGACAACAATGCTCAAACCATTTCAATTTAAGAATATACGGTATTTTGAAATAAATGAAGCAGAAGCTGGCAGATTTTCTGATTACTAAAATTATTGAATTAAATGACGTAAAATTAAGAAAATGTACTATAATTTCATTTGGAAGTTTACATGATCAATAGGAAGTACTGACAAGGCTGACTGCAATTACCACCGCGAGTCTTCTGGGCATGCTCCTGATCAAGCCCTGGATGTCCTCCTGTGGCACGTTCTTCCGTTCTCCCTGCACGATCACCTTTAGTTCTTTTTGTTTGTTTGTAATATCTGAAGCCGTCTCTTTTCAGATTTGACTCAGTTAATAACTGTTAGGTTCTTCAGTCTGCATTGTATGCTAGGATGGAGAGAAAAGAGGACTTCATTAAGATACGTTCCAGATTTCAAGTTCCTAAGTATATAAACAGAAATAAACAGATGTTTATATTTTTTTAATGTTTGAGTGTGGTCTGATATAATCTGATGATGTTCTTTCAAGAACGAAACATGTTATTCTATTTTAAATAAGTTGTTTCCCTTACAATATAATACTGTTACCATATGTTTTCTTTTTCAGGTAGTGTATAAACTCATTACTCAAAATTACTTTCGGCATATTGAAGAACCTAACAGTTTTAAAATTTTTAAAAAATGTTAGTTCAGTCAGTTTTTTTGAAAATTCGGTGCCGAAGGCTACGGCCAATCACGTTCCACAAATACTCTCAATAGGGTTGAGGTCTAGACTCTTGGCTGACCAGTCCAGAGTGGGAATGTTGTTGACCTAAACTCCATGATAAACTGAGCAGCATGGGGTCTTCAATTATCGTGCATAATCACGAAGTTAAGCTCATTCAATTGGCATTACGTGATTAATAAGAATCTCATCAACGTACCTGTGTGCGGTGAGGGTGCCGTTCTCAAAGAGTAAAAGATCAGTACGTTTATGTGAAGTTACGCCATAAAAATGCATATGCATGCAGCTTTGCTACCTCTGATTATGAAGACGACTTGAAAAATAGTTTGTTAGTTCGCTGTTTAAAGACAAGACTGAAATCAAGTGCTATCCCATCTCTGAAAATGTCAAATCATGCGGAAAAGCAGTGTATCGGGAAGTACAACTCAACGCCGCGCATCCAAAATTAGCGCTTAAATGAACTCCTCTATTGGTCAAACAGTGAAACTGATAACACAAGTTGGAACTTTAATTAGAAGATGTCACCACTGAAAAATTAAGTAACTGTTTTGTGGTGAAGTTTCCTAAACTGACTGAATTTCTCCTGGTTTTGTTTTGATATACATCGAGAAGTTTGGACATTTTTCTGTAGATGACACCACTAAAAATTATGATCATGCACTCTGGTGCAAAGTGAAAGAACTTCACGTTTCTTGGCCAATTGACCGTCATCTATCTAAGTATGCGTGTTTAAGAAGGAGGCGGGCGCCCTCTTTCGTCGGCAACCAGAACATCTATAAGGCAATGGCCACATAACCTTATTCTTTTTTGCTACCTCCGCAGTTTAATCCGAGGGAAAGGTCCGACTCTTTAGTTATGTAACAAACTTTTTAAAATGTAAATCTTCTTTCGGCTAATGTAAAAACTTCGTAAACCTTTAATTGGAAATCGGGGATAGAGAGTGAATTACCCTCTCGAGCTCCCCTTCATCTTGATTTGAAGTGACTACGTTTTGTAACTGTTTTTCCTTCTGTAATATGTTAAAGTAATTTCTATAGGAGTCAACTCGGTAGTCTGGGAATAGCCCCTGTTACATCGGCCTACAGCCCTTTAGGTTTTTAAGTTTTCATTATCTTGGAGCGCAGTGTACACCTCCATTCCTTTTGTGTTTGGGCCAGTTACTTATCCTGTTCCTTTTCACAAAGGCCCTACAGGTTGGGTACTAGATACCCCTGTTTCAAATTATTGTTGGGCCATGGAAGGCCAGAGAGTGTAAAATTTTGTTGATTGCCTTGAGTGGGCCGTAAGAAACTGGGAGCCTGTTTGCTCTTTTTTTGAAAGTTCTGTAATTGTGAAGGGTGCCTCTGGAAGGCTTGACAATGTAATTGAGGGAACAAGTGCTCTTGAAATTACGGGGATTTCTGCCCTTGGATAAATGATTCCTTAATTGAATTAAAGTTTCGGTAAACTGAATCCGGTATCTCGGACCTTGTAAAAGTAGGGGGCTTGAAGCCCAGAATTTGTAAATATCAATAATCTTGGATTTTTCCTGTCTTATTTAATTATTGCTTTTGTACCTGATATATTGTTGTGTTCACTCAGTGAAAGATTGTGAAGTTTGAAGTTCTAAATGGAAAAATATAACCTTTTACAATTTTAATTTAATTCTTGATATTGTAGTTAGACCCATTCAAGCCCGCGCCTTCTTTCACCATCTCTGCGTTCCACAGAAACCCCTGAACAAACAGGATACAAGTAATTCAAATTCTATTTTGCGACTTAAAGTAAAAAAAAAAAAAAAATCTTTTAGCTACCTTAGAAAGACTAGAAAATCTAATCCCAAAGAAACCACGCACAGAAATACAGTAGAAGAAACTTCTACGGATATCTCCACTGAAGAAATGAATAGGGCCGTTCTCACTATATTCATTACGGCCAATTACGGTACCGGTACTTCAAGAACACAAATCTGTGCATTTCACGTTTTGAAAATAAACTTGAATGTTTTGAAAGAACGGAAACATCGTAAAATAATTACCGATAAAAACCGAAATTAATACAAACACATTCGGAAGTATATTGGCAAGGCTCAAGAATTTATACGAGAACGATGCGCCGTTAAATACATAAACTAAAACTCTTCCTTAACGAACTGGCCCACTTGATTGTTCACACCTACGCAGATGAGGTTGGCACGTGGAGGAGAAATTACTCGATGGGCAAGCGATGATATTTCCCGTCAGTACCGCAATGATAAGGGCCTAACCCAGCGTTGCCAACCCCCGTAAATTGAAAAACCGCACATAAATTCAAAATAAACCGTATTCTTTATCATAAAACTGCACAGTACTAATATTCACCCGAATACACTAAAATGCAATAGAATGCGTGCAATAACAGCAAGTAGCAATAATATCAAATAGGAATACTATACCGAAACGTATTACTAGAAGTAAGGAAATGCAACATATACACTTTGTCCTTTCTTCACATGTTGGATCAGGACGCAACCACTTCCTGTACTGTCTATCCCGGGACCCTCTGGACCAAAGGCCAGCGCGCTAACCATTTAGCTATGGAGCCGGGCTATACTGTCTATACTCTCCCACGACTGCATGTACTTTAGTTTCCTTCTGGGTGTTTTATCAGAAAGTTTGAATTTTTTGAGCATCGACGGACCTGCATTATTTTTGGAAACCGAAGTTAACCGCATTTTTACTTATTTAACATATTTATTTAAAATAAACGCAAAGAAAATAATACAGGGTTATTCACCTAACATGTTACACGCAAATAACTTCTAAACCATTAAAGATATCAGCATTCTGTTTTCATATTCGTAAATGGTACGCAGGGTCTTGTAAAATAACGTGCTACTCAGTCTCATAGGGTTAATAACCGAGATATTGATACTAACTCCATATTTTTAAATTGAACGGCACAAATTTATACAGCTGATTTAAAAAGTTCATCTGCGTACAGGTTCAAATATGTAAGTACACTGACTGACAGAGCAAATGCAACACCAAGAAGGAGTGGTCAGAACTTTATGCCAATTGCAGGGTAGACTGACGTCACTGAGGTATGCTCATGATGTGAAATGCGCCGCTGTGCTGCGCACGTAGCGAACGATAAATGGGACACGGCGTTGGCGAATGGCCCACTTCGTACCGTGATTTCTCAGCCGACAGTCATTGTAGAACGTGTTGTCGTGTGCCACAGGACACGTGTATAGCTAAGTATGCCAGGCCGCCGTCAACGGAGGCATTTCCAGCAGACAGACGACTTTACGAGGGGTATGGTGATCGGGCTGAGAAGGGCAGGTTGGTCGCTTCGTCAAATCGCAGCCGATACCCATAGGGATGTGTCCACGGTGCAGTGCCTGTGGCGAAGATGGTTGGCGCAGGGACATGTGGCACGTGCGAGGGGTCCAGGCGCAGCCCGAGTGACGTCAGCACGCGAGGATCGGCGCATCCGCCGCCAAGCGGTGGCAGCCCCGCACGCCACGTCAACCGCCATTCTTCAGCATGTGCAAGACACCCTGGCTGTTCCAATATCGACCAGAACAATTTCCCGTCGATTGGTTGAAGGAGGCCTGCACTCCCGGCGGCCGCTCAGAAGACTACCATTGACTCCACAGCATAGACGTGCACGCCTGGCATGGTGCCGGGCTAGAGCGACTTGGATGAGGGAATGGCGGAACGTCGTGTTCTCCGATGAGTCACGCTTCTGTTCTGTCAGTGATAGTCACCGCAGACGAGTGTGGCGTCGGCGTGGAGAAAGGTCAAATCCGGCAGTAACTGTGGAGCGCCCTACCGCTAGACAACGCGGCATCATGGTTTAGGGCGCTATTGCGTATGATTCCACGTCACCTCCAGTGCGTATTCAAGGCACGTTAAATGTCCACCGCTACGTGCAGCATGTGCTGCGGCCGGTGGCACTCCCGTACCTTCAGGGGCTGCCCAATGCTCTGTTTCAGCAGGATAATGCCCGCCCACACACTGCTCGCATCTCCCAACAGGCTCTACGAGGTGTACAGATGCTTCCGTGGCCAGCGTACTCTCCGGATCTCTCACCAATCGAACACGTGTGGGATCTCATTGGACGCCGTTTGCAAACTCTGCCCCAGCCTCGTACGGACGACCAACTGTGGCAAATGGTGGACAGAGAATGGAGAACCATCCCTCAGGACACCATCCGCACTCTTATTGACTCTACCTCGTCGTGTTTCTGCGTGCATCGCCGCTCGCGGTGGTCCTACATCCTACTGAGTCGATGCCGTGCGCATTGTGTAACCTGCATATCGGTTTGAAATAAACATCAATTATTCATCCGTGCCGTCTCTGTTTATTCCCCAACTTTCATCCCTTTCGAACCACTCCTCCTTGGTGTTGCATTGTCACTGTCAGTCAGTGTATTTTCAAAATCGCACAATTACTTATTGAGATATAAGTAAGAACCGCATGCGCTGTTTTGCATGCCGAATCAGACGGCGTGAAGTCGGACAAGGACATATTGAGGCGCAAGCAGTTTCCTGGGAGTGAGTTCAGTCACAGAATGGGTACCAGGCATGTAAGCACCTCGTACACATGTGATGGGTTTGCAAAGTGTGTATGACAGGCGAACACATACCAGGACAGAAAGGGTTGATGTGTTTAAAACGAATAAAATAAGTACTTTGCCTTGAAAGGAACATAACGAAAGCTATAATTGTCACTGGTTTTAGTGTACAGTTCATACGACTCTATGAGTTGAGAAATAAACATAACACAAACCACCGGAAGAGCTCTTTCTAGAAAAACAAATGTTCAGAGCTGATCGTAGTGAGGTGGCAGCAACACTATTATTTATGTTTTGTTTTACACGCATTAATCTCCGTAGAGCTCCAGCGCGACTGCAGTAGCGTGCTTTCAGGAGAGCGTAGGTTCGAGTCCTGCCTCGCCCAACCTGACATCGATTTTCATGGTGTCCCATGTTCAACACCAGGCAAATACCGGATAGGTACCTTTGTGATAGGCCATGGGCGACTTTCTTTCCAAATCCTTCCTATTCCCATCCGTCAGAAAAAAAACGCTAAACTGAGCGCAGCCTATTACATGTCAAAACAAAACAATACAACTTTTATCTCCCATCCCCGCTGTGTGTTCGCCAGTCATACAATAACGTTGCACACCCAGCTTCCGCCTTAATATGTCCTTGCCCGACTACACGCCGTCAGATGCGGCATGCAAAACCGCGCATACTGTTCTTATTTATATCTCAAAAAGTAATTGTCCGATTTTGAAAATACTTAAAATATTTGAACTTGTACGCGGATGAACTTTTAAATCAGGTGTATAAATTTGTGCCATTCCATTTTAAAATATGGAGTTAGTATCAATATCTCGGTTGTTAATCACCCCATGAGACTAAAGAGCACGTTATTTTACAAGACCCTTCGTACCATTTAAGAATATGAAAACAGAATACTGATATCTTTAATGGTTTAGAAGTTATTTGCGTGTAACATGTTAGGTGAATAACCCTGTATATGCTTAATACATAGTACACTAACCAACAAGAAATCGAATCATGCACAGTCACGCAATGTAATTTGTAAGTACACCGAAATAATATTCGTAAGTTTGACAAAATCTCGTTAATCACAAGATTATCAAGTAGACGCTGCACTGTTACACCACGCTTCACACTGGTTAATAAATGATTGACGCGAGTTCGGTGTGGTCTGATTCATGAGTGTGACTGAACAAATATACGACTAAGAGATCCAGAGCTGATAAAGTTTGAAGTAGGGTAATCCCGGCCTCAGAGTGAGACAGAAAAATCCCACGTGTCAGTCTATTCAGGCCCTTCAATGGTTGATCTGAAACCAGCTCAAAGGTGAATCACAACATTCAAAGTTTGGGAGTCCCCTAGATAAATGGATGCCACGTCATACATGTCTAGGATATGAGGTATGTTCAAAAAGGAGAAAAATTAAGTTTGCATACAAAATCGAACATTCCCATTAATAAAAAATGTGCACTTAAACATTTCGCAGAATCATATATACGCGTACGACTTGATATTAGAACCTTGCACCGTACATAGGGTAAAAATTCAGTAGCACTCAAGCAAGTTTATAACACAGTAATCATGGCTGTCGGTGGGCGAATGGACTCTGCCACTGGTTGAAGGCTAGTCCAATGAAATGTTGTTCCCATAATTCAATACAGGCGGAAGTATGACCAACTTACGCGATGAAAAAACCTAAGAGTGAGGCAATCTAAAAGAATAATCATATGAAACAAATAAGAGCAACAATATCTGGCTACCTTGAAGTATGGCAGTGACATTTCATAGGGCAAATCTTCAGGCGATGGTAGAATCCATTCGTGCCACCGCCAGCCACGATCATATATGAACACACAGAAGAGAAATAAGAACATGTTGAAATAGTTGAGACGTTGCGATGCAGTAATTACGATTCTGAACACTACAAATCATAGATTGCGCTAGTTACGCTTAAATATGAATATGAAATAGAGGCTTAAATCCGCGCGACTTTTGATTGAATATTAATAAGAAAAAGAGGCCTAATTTTTAGAAGCACGTAGCGTTGCCGATCCCCGACGTAAACAAACAAAAAAAAAAGGAAATATAATCTGAATGTTAAAACAATGTATAATAGACAAGAAGAATGTTTGTAAATGGAACGAGCCTTAATGTAGTGGAGGATACAATACACTTCCAGCCTTGAAGAATTCATGCACCATCGTATCCAAGGGAAAAGAGGTTTTGAACAGGAATTCGGCGAGTTCCAACGAAATGATGCCTTCTCCTGCCGAACCCTGGTACCGAGTAGCTGCCGTGCTTTAGGTGCCTCCACCTATTCTCGATATTTTGAGTGTGCACTTTTGGCCTGTTGTTTGGCAGCACTCTTCTGTTTCCCCTGTTAACTTTACCACTCTTGTTCGTGTCCACGAACTGAATGGAGTTGTTTACCCGAAGATGCACAAATCCCTCGTGTTAAAGGCAGTCGTAGGCCTTCCAACAGTCCGAAATGATGATTGTTCCGGGTGAAATCCACTCTTTGATAACTGCTAGCAAAGCATCTCTCTCTTTTCTCCACTGGTACTATGAAGAAGTTCTTGTGGTTATCTCTCTCAACTCCTCCGAACCACCATTGGCCTTCAATATGCCTCCCTCTGTGGTACTCCGATTTCCAAATTTCGATTAATCAATTTCAACAATTCCGGGTCCATCATTTTTTTTCTTATTGGCGTCAACCCACACCACACAAATTTTGCGACAAAAGCTGGACCAGTCGACGATAGTAGGTCCCAGTGGTTTAGGTAAGATACACCAAAGTACTGCAAAACAACCTATTTGGTACAAGTTCAAAAGAGAGTCACCAAAGAAAGTATTTTTTCTAGCACTGGCATACCAACCACATTCCCGGCCCACTTGTACTCGGCGACGACATGAAAAAGCAACACGATTGAACTTCTCATTCACTAATAATTTAACGTCACGGCCACACCTTTCACATACTCTGCTATTTGAAATCAAATTGTGACGTACATACAATTGAACTAAATTATTAAAGTTGTTCTTGTAATTAGACGAAAAACTTGTAACATTAATAACGCATCCATCGCACGATGCCATGTCAATAGAATAGGGATGTACTGAAACACTAGCGATAGATGTCTCACGTGTAGTACCCGGTATGCGCTTGTCGATCGTCATTTGTTTGTGTTTTTAATGGAAGTTACCTAGTTAAATGCTGAAGTTAAAGATTTAATATATCGTTACGACAACAAAGACAAGAAAATTGTGATGCCCGACTATTGCTGTATCCCAATGTCCCAAAATCAAGGTCGACCGTATTCATAGCATCAATTTCCTAAGCAAGATGCTTTCCGTAAAAAGTGGTTGCATGCGATTCGTAGGCAAGACCTACGAAATAAAAATATGACTTCTAATATCAAAGTCTGCTCGAAACATTTTACAGTTGAAGATTATGTCATTATTGAAACTGGTAAGTAAGCTAATTAGTACTAATTAAGAAATAATTCTATAATAAGGTAGTACATTCTTAAAAGTTTATATGACCTATTTCAATTATTGAAACTGGTAAGTAAGCTAATTAGTACTAATTAAGAAATAATTCTATAATAAGGTAGTACATTCTTAAAAGTTTATATGACCTATTTCAATAATTTTAGGCGAAAGACGAAGACTAAAGGAGAACGCTGTACCTTCGATATTTAATGGTGTGGCACCGGTACCTTGGAAATAACTCCGAGAGCAAGAAGAAGATATAGAAGTAGGAAAACAGCCATAACACTGTGTGTGGTTCGGTACCCTGAATCACACAGTGACCTATAATTCGACACTGGAGCACCATCAATTTCAGACTTCCTGAACAAGAAATAACTCATTACTTCCAAATTTGAAATTTGTATACCGGTATTTGTCTTATGATCCGAAACAAGTTCCTGAAACTCGTGCGCTACACGGAAATGAAGTCCAGTCGTACTGGATGTAGCCCCAGGCACTGCCGTCACACCAATGTCGTGCCTTATGTACGCCTATAACCGGCAAAGAAAAGAAAAAATACTGTATTAGGAATGTTTTCAAAATGCTATTTGTACTTTAAGAATTCAATCTTAACAAAAACGCTAAAAGAAAGAGTTGCTGCATTTATTCCTTAGTGGTACCTTTCAATCAACTCTTGCATTTTCCCGGATACTTTTTCGCCCCTTTTCTTTACTTCTGCTTCCAAATCCGCAATCGTCATTGCACCTATACCATTTCCCGTCTTGTTGAAAACATTAGCAGAATACGGTAACTCCATTTTAATGCATTTAAAGCAAAAGTTTCGTTCCGATGATCGCAAATGTAGGAATACTCCATATAAGTCTCATGTAAAACAATCGAGCAGCGAAAAGCGCATACCGGGTATTACCATTACGCTGCCTAGCGGACAAGTTCTGCGTGATACATCCCTATTAGATATGTTTTCTGTATCAACAATGGACAGATGCACTGCTGCCTACATGTGGAGGCGCTATGTACAAAGACGTAGTAGGCTTTGCTGCTATCAATCGTTACATTTCCTGACCAGTAACCCATATAGAATGCCGTGGTGTAGTAATGTGAAAAGGAAGGTAATTGTGGTCCAGGGCTCAGTACTCTAACGAATCCAGACAACTGGTCTAGTCCATGCCCTACCCTAACCAGTACAGACCAGGGGGCTTACGCCCCTAGACCCTCTTTGCTTGCCGTCCGCGACTTGAGCTGGGGGCTTACAGTGGTTCGCAGCTTTGTGCTTCGTCGTCGGCGAGTCGTCTGCGAGAAATAAACATAGGACAGTCATACCACGCGTAGATACTGCCGATGCAAGCAGTAACTATGGTACTAATGTTAAGTGACATGTATTGACCTTCTAATGTCTAGAACTTCTGGAAACTGATCGAGTGGCCGTGTGGTTTTGGCCAGGTAACTGTCAGCTTGCATTCAGGAAATAATGGGTTCGAACCCTACTGTCGGCAGCCCTGAAGATGGTTTCGCATTTTCACACCAGGAAAATGCTGGCGCTGTCTTAAGGCGACGGTCACTTCCTTCCCGCTCCTTGCCCTTTCCTATCCATCGCCGCCATACGTCCTATCTGTGTCGGTGCGACGTAAAGCAGATTGTAAAAAAATTAAAAACTTTTGGACAGGCTTGGATTCCCTTTGTCCTAATCATCTTTAAGCAAGTGGTGCGCGAAGTTTGTTTTCTCGGTATTCTTGATAATGTACTAAAGTCGGTGTCAAAATGTAGAGAGAATTTACCCACGGCAGTTACATCTTGATATAGTGAAAATTTGCCATGGCAGATACATTTTGTTTCCTGAGGGTTGTTTATAATGTTAGAATGGCTCAAATTCTTGGTCCCCACTCGAAAGTTCGCGTAGTACTGATCATACGACTGTGGCATAAAATCTACATATATACAATTGAATATATTACAATAACAAGAAAACATTTCATACCCTTTCAACCACTCTACTACCTTTGATGATATAAAGGAATCAGTCCAGCTACCCGAGTAAGCACGTAGCTTGCAGTTGCCAGTGATGTGAACGATGATTTGCCGTGGGGCACCACAGTCGCATTCCGGTGACGTTATGCAATTCCATCTAGACTGAGTCCCTGCATCTTCCATGGCCTGTCCGAACTCTGTTAGGAGTGGGCCACTAATGCCTGCGCCCTAGATCGAATCCACTAATAAACTGCGCACCTGAAAATACGTTGTGAAGCGAGAAGTCTCTTGAAGACCAACTCCGCCAACACCAGCGCCCGAGTCCATCACCAACCCCAGCTGCGTCGTGCGTGGCGTGAACCCCGGGATACCAATGGACCTCATAATTCACGAGTTACGCCACGCAGGACTGCAAGTGAAACAAGCTTTCGGATCCAAAACGAAGCCGGGCCCATGTACATGGTGAGACTTCAGCTCCAGTCATATGAAGACGCTCAGCGCCTCATCCACGAGGGGATACAGCTCTTTGGCCGACAGCACCAAGTGGAATCGTCTCGCTCTCCCCCGCAACCTCCCACCCGCCCCATCGCATCTCGTAACCGTCCCCGGCTTCCCACCCCCCAGCCCCACCTACCCAACCCACATAACCGTTCCTACCTTCTCAATCTGCTACTCACATCCCTGGCCAACATCTCCTCCTACCAACAAATTGTACACCTTCTTCTCCCCAGCAGTTAAGTCTAAATATAAGCAACTCTAGAAACAACTCAATTGTAATAATGTAACCATGTATGATTGTAAAACCATGTTAAATACCAATGTAGAGATTGAACCAATAAATAAAACTTTTACATAGCCAGGAGGTCAAAACCCCTACCATCTCCACCAATAAAACAAACCTCCTTCCCCCTCTCCCAAATCAGTCAATTCCCCAAACCCACCAAATCTCCTGGCCAGAGAGAAGGCGTTACCTTCTAGGTGGCCCGCCCCTCTCCTTCGGGCAGGGGAATGAAAATTTCCCCTAGGTCCTAGGTGTGTGTGTGTTTAGATTTTACGGTACTCTCTTAAGATGGCGTTCGATCTGTGCAGATCAGGTAGCTACAGTGACCATCATAATTTTTCGGACAGACAGAGTTCCTTTAAAATTAAAAAAAGAGAATAACAAACAAACATATATAGTTTAATTTTGCTTAATTCAGAATGAATAGTTACACCTGCAGATACCAAAAGTAAACACGCACTTCATTTCATGATATACAAAAAATTTGAAACTTATGAATGTAATTTTACAATAATACAAAATTGCTTGTTCATAAACATTTGGACAAACATGCGCAAGTACAACAAAGATCTGAAGGATGGAGTCCATGTAGGAATATTTATACTTCGTGATTCTTCCCTTCCTGCGAAGCACTTCAGTCAGGCGTCTCGATATGTTCGCCACGAGTTCTCCTTAGGTAGAATGGGACAATTTTTCCCCACTCCTCTTGCAGTCGTCTATCCACAACCAGCTTTGGAATTTATGGGAAGTTTCCGGATGTTGTTTTCCAGTATACCCTATAAATTCTCTATGGGGTTAATGTCAGGACTTTGTGGGGGAGGATTCACAACTTTAGGACAGTTGTACAACAACCATAGCCGTACATTATAGGCTGTATGTTTGGGGTCGTTGTCTTGATAAAATTTAAAAGTCCCAATTCCCATATTTTCTGCACTTTTCTTCAGGTTGTTTTTCTTAAATCTGAAGATACTGGCGGTGGTCCATGTTTCCGTCTATAAAAATCAGCTCACCTACCCCTTGAGCCGACATCCAGCCCATCATAACATGTCCTCCTCCATGTTTTACCTTTGCCTTCACATTTCTTTCTTCAAACACTTTATTGGGCTGTCTCCAAAGTATGATGCGCCAATATGAACCAGAAACGTTAAATTTCGATTCATCGCAGAAAATTACAATCTTCCACCAGTTCATATCTTTGCTAAGATGCTCCTTAGCAAATCGTTGTCGCTTGATTATATTTATTTTGTTGATATAGGGCTTTCTTCTTGCAGTTCACCCGTGATAATCACCTATATATAACACCCTCCGGATTGTACTTGCACTGATCTTCTTTCCAAACTCGCTCTCAGCTGCAGTAGCAATAGTGGTTGTGGTAAGACGTGGATTTCTTTTCACTTTTCTTACTACTGGCCTCTCTTCTCTCCTAGTAAGGACCCTCGAGCGACCTGTCTGTAGGATATTTTCTATTCTGTATTGAAATTTGTATCGGCAGATAATATCGTTAACAGCGCTTTTCTTCATGTTCAGCAAATCTGCGATTTGTCGACATGTTTTCCCTTTTTCATGATGGAATATTACTAATTACCTTTATTCAAATGTACTGTTCTTTCCTCTGCGTCCCACTTCACTCATGAATCGTTGTATCTGCTTCGTGCATGAGGAAGGCACTGACTGGGACCTGCCTGCACGGCGCATAACAAGTGCAAAGCATGCCTCGAGTAGCTGAACATCTCTTGTCCGAAAAATAGTGACCAGCAAATTTTAGTATCTCAAATAAGTAAAAGGTATTATTACTTTGTAAACTCACTACAAATCGCAATTGGATAATTATGGTACCTACGAAGTGCATTAAATTCAGAGTTTAGTAATTTCGAATGTATTGCCTATTCTTTCTTTAATAACAGGGGTATTACATGTATAGATTACTCTGTCCGAAAAATGTTGACCGTCACTGTATATTCCCGTGAGCAGCGGAGCCAATAGATTGGCGTGGATCTGATCGTGCCCAAAATAAGGCGCATGCTGCTGTTCAGCTGTGTATCAACATATCGGGTATAAGGGCTATTAAGCCACACAGGAGAAAATACTCTGCGCTGGAATAAACTAGACCAAGGGCAGCATGTCGTAGAGTGCCTGCAGTAGATCCCCAAGTTGTCCTGCACAGTTTCTGAAAAATATTGTTTGGAGTGTTCAATTTTTTAGGTAAGTTCAATAGATGTTGCTTGAATGATAAAGTGCAATCCAAGGTTACGCCTAGATATTTAGGAAACCAGTTATGGCGAAGAAGTCTATTGCAGTGTTTATGTTACGTCCGTAGATATAACATTAAAAGTACCCTACACGTGACCCCTGGGTGATGCTAAGCGAGCAACAATATTCTGGCAGCCAATCTATCTGAAAAGATCTCCTGGCTATTACATGATGGCATAGGACTGTGCGCTATATGGAAACAGCCTGTATATTTTGATTTCGATGAACTATGAATCGATCACTACTTTTCAAGATCATCACCGCTGTAGAAATTTCAGGAATTAAAGTCTGCAGAATACACCACCTACCAACCTATTTACTCTGGATCGGTCGAAACTCTCTAGAAACAGCTAGGAGCTGAATCCGGGCCTCTTCATCATCATCATCATCATCATCATCATCATCATCACTGGCACGACAGCCCTTTGTGAGCCTCGGCCTTCTGAATGAGTTTTCCCCATTATTTCCTGTTAAGTGCAGAGCTCCTCCAATTCTGAACTCCAATTATCTTTACATTCTCTCTCACCCCTTCTTCCCACCTTAACTTTGGTCTGCCAACTTTTCTGATTCCTTCTCGTACTGCATTAAATATCTGCTTTATCATTCTGTCATTAGCACGCAACACATGTCCTGCCCACTTCAACCTTCTGATCTTTATACAGTTAACAATGTTTGGTTCGTTACATATTATACAATTCATGATTATATCTTCTTCTCCAGACACCATTTTCTTCCACTGGCCCAAAAATTTGCCTCAAAATCCTTCTTTCAAATATACCGAGCTGTCTTTCATCAGCTTTCGAAAGTGTCCAGGTCTCAGCACCATATGTTTATACAGGCTTTACTGAAACTTTATACATCAGGACTTTAGTTTTCCTCAACAGCAGCTTAGACTTCAGATGTTTTCTGAGGCCATGATAGCACTTGTTAGCAGACAGTATACGTTTTGGATTTCAGAACTAACATTGTTCTTGGAATTAACTTCTGATCCAAGGTAGGTAAAGCTACGCACATCGAACTTATACGAGCCAATTTCTATGAATGTAGACCCACTCAGGTAGTCTTTCTTGGTTACGGGCATATACTTAGTTTTTCCTTCATTAATATGTAAATTCATCTTTCTTGCTGCTTTTTCGAGGCTTGTGAAAGCTTCTTCCAATGCTCTTGGTGTTCTTGCGATTAAATCAATATCATCTGAATCCGTGCCTCTTAGACTAGAGAAACAAAGTGTAAAGGAAATGTTCCCAAAGCAGAGAAACAAATAACGTAGAGCAGAAGTCAATTAAAACGAATAAGGTTTATTAACATAAGCTTAGCAAGAAAATATTAAGATATGGGCACAGGACAAGCAAAATGGGGAAACACAGGGAGTCGAAGACTCACATACATAGTTTTTGAAGATATATCAATCCCAATCGAGTCGTTTGTCTCATCAAACTGGATCTTACGAAATTTTATACTGCCGCAACAGAGGTATCATGAGCAATGATACAATTATATTCAATCATTACCAGACAGTGGTAATTAAAACGTGATCCAAAGTATTTCTTTCTTAGCGACCAAATGTCAAAGAGGTGAAAGCAGCAGCTTTCACACAACACAGGAAAATATTATCATCGCTCCGCAGATAAAGTCAAGGCTTTTATAAAAAGAAACATAGCTCCCAACAATCTCCATAGAGACTGTATCCCCAAAAATAAAAAACGCCAGTGCAGCAAGGCTGGCAGGAAAGAAAACAAATATGGAACACAAGAAGGTTAAAAAGGAGTTGCCATAGTTACGGAAACAAAATATGAATCAAATAAACAAGTAAAATTAGAGTAAAATCCCGAAATAAACATGTAAATCGGCTGAGCAAGCCGGAAACAATAGCGAGATAAAATAATAATGATAAAAGCAAATATCCATAAGATACTGAAAAATAACACAGGTCCGATAACTAACCACACACACACACACACACACACACACACACACACACACACACCAAATATGCGAAGCAGAATGAATAAATAATAATATAATATCAAGACACGTTACGATAAGAATCGTAACAGCATGACAAGAATCAATAGATGGCTCATGAGCTCGATCTGAGAGCACAGATCTGATATCTGGGTCACCGCAAATAGGCCTGGCTAACCCAGTCTACACCATAAACAAAATAACTTACACGCCGCATGCCACGCATTCATATAGCACATCAAGGCGAACATGAATCATAAAGCATCAGCGTTAAACCATATTACAGAACATAAGCTCAAGCCAGACGTCGAAGCAGAAGAGAAATAAAGTGTCTCCAATCAAAAACCACAAACTCATCAAACACACGAAACAATCGGATCAGTGCTACCTTTCGCTCAACGTAGGAACGTAGTAACGATAACATAATAAGCAGAATGAAGAAAAAGGAAGGACAATGAAATAAGTCTGCAGCAAATAAATAAAAGAATAATACACAGAACAGAGATCTCTCAGTAAACAAACCTAGCATAACTATGGCACGCCAAGGGAGGATACATAGGATGAATACCTGAAGATTGAAGAAATTGCATTGATTCTAAGTAATCATATTCACTGACACTGAACTGAGAGAGATATACAGGGTAAAATATGAATCTTTTTTGAAATACTATTTATATGATATGAAACTGCCTGCTGTCATTTCTTGATAGAGATACAGTACTTTTGCATCCATCTCTTAGCACAGGCCAGAGTAAAGTGTAGCATCCACCGAAGTCCCAGTCAACATCCATGGCTGTGACAATATGGAAGCTGCTGGGGTATGGGTAGTGCTGAGTAATGACATTCAGAGCACGACTAGTGTTATGAAAGGTGTTGCTCATAGGGTCAGTCGTGCTGAAATAGCACTTTCTGACCCAGTGAGGAAAGCAATGGCAAACTACCTCACTCCTCATCTTGCCTAGTACGCCTCATTTTGGTGCTGCCATTGGTTTTTCCTTATAACAGCATAACCTTTGGTGGTGCTATTTGAGGATCCCAGCCTCTGGACTGATGACCTAACAGACAGACAGGAGATGAAAATCATCTCGTAGACTAACGTATCCATCTTTGTTATCCAAGCCATTATTGTCCCCAGATCAGAGATCACACAAATCAAAGATAAGCTAGAAAGAAATGCTTCGGCAATCCTCCCTTACATAAGGTGACATCTGTCTAATCAGGATGAACTACACGTTAAGTTAGGCATAGGTGAATACTAACCAGTCACAACTAGTGTGGCTACTGAATGTATGATTCGAAGTAGTGTATCGAATCATTCAAGTGTCCGAGTGAGTCGATTCACAGGAACGGCGAGCTCACGACACACGATTCAGCTTACTCCCAGCGGACAGTGCTGAGTGGCGCACTCACTGGACGTTGACGGGGAGCCGAGCTTCCGCTGCAGCGAGACAGTGAATCATGGCACATCGAAAGAATCGTGAACGAAGCGGCTCGGTGAGAAAAAAGATACACACGGCTCCTTATCGGCTCACTGGACACTGGCAGAGAGCCGAGCTTCCGCTGCAGCGAGACATACAGTGAGCCATGGTACACTGAAAGAATCGTGAACGAGCACGGCTCCGTGAGACACAAGATACACATGGCTCCTTATCGGCACACTGGACACTGGCGGAGAGCCGAGCTTCCGCTGCAGAATTGTATGCTGTAATGGACTCTCGAGCTCAGCTCATTTGAAAATAATACCCATTTGCATTCACTGTCCTCTTCTTACAGGAAGGTTTAAATAATAGATTGATTTATTTGCAGTGTTAAAAAGGTACTCAAAACACAATTCTGAACTAGCTAGTAAGTAGGTAGGCTATTAGATTATACTATTTATTAGTTTAATGAATCTTAGTATTATAACTTAGTTGACAATTAAACTCGACTCTAGCCTGCCCTATGACTATGAGTCATGATCATGACCACTCAAAAGTACCTGTTTTATATTGGGATGAACGGCTCAGTATTCTCTCAGTTCATATGTCACATCGTTGCACAATCATATGTGGACAGACGCAATAACTTAACCAACAGTATGTTGAATCGGAAAACCAGCGGGCTACTGTACATCTCCGGTAGCCTAGACAAAATATGACGATTTAAAAAATCCTCAGCTGATAGAAAAATACACATTTTCAATGACTGAGCGAGTTGTTGTGCGGTTAGTATCGCGTAGCTATGCACTTGTATTCAGGGGACGGTGGGTTCGAATCCCACCGTCGGCAGCCGTTAAGATGGTTTTCCTTAGTTTCCCCATTTTCACACCAGGAAATGCGGGGACTGTACCTTAATTCAGGCCATGGCTGCTAACTTCCTAATCCTAACCTTTCCCACCCTGCGTCGCCGGAAACCTTCGATGTATTAGAGTAACTAGCATTTTTTTTTTTCTAAGAAAGGAGTTCATAGTATGAAGACCAGATGTCAGCTGTGAGCACTGAATGCTGTTGCTGCTGTCTTGCCAGCAAATACTACACAGATGCAGTAGGAGCGGTGACTAATGTGCCGTGAATCGGATCACTGTATCGATTCAGTAACGTGAACGGAATCGAATGAATCGATTCAGTAAAATGAATCGAATGTCCCATCACTAGTCACAACTGACTGATCTATGACATCGTAAAGAATGAGATATCAGTAAAGTAAGATATGAAGGTAATGAGGTGCGGCACAAGACTCTCAAAAAATATATGCATTTTTCCTGACCTGTCCCACTACAACAAGGAACCCCTTTCTGGACGAAGGGATCGCTGGAAGATTGTGTATGAAGTCACGTAATCTTGCGGTTGCTGCACTATAAGCATCGAAAGCAAAGGATCCTGTGCATTTATGAACAGCATTATTAATAAGCTATTCGAATGAAGGCTGTGGTATCACAATTCGTTATCAGTGTAGTAGTATGATGTGCCAATAGTACGAATTTAGCTAGACCAGAAAGCATTGTACCTGGCTTACAAAAGCGCTGCCCAGTGCTGGCTGGCTCATGAACGCGTCGCTTCGGCGAGGCGAAACATTCTAGGCAGCAGTGGGCCAGCCCTTACTATACGGTCCTGATACAGATGACCTCTGTAGTGGTGACGGAACTGGAGTACGGATCTTTCATGCGGTCATGTCTCGGCAACGCTTCGAGTTCCTATTTCGGATGTCCCCCTGTGGGTGTGGACGGTAGAATAACAACCGCGGTATCTCCTGCCTGTCGTAAGAAGCGACTAAAACGGGCCCCAAGAGCTGTTAACTTGGGAACGTGGGTTGGCGACCAGGGGGCCTTCAGCTGGGACCTGGCATTACTTCTACTTGTGTCAGGCTACTCACTTTCATATCTCCTATCCGACCTCTCTTTGTCAACTCTTGTTCTTTTCAGACCCCGACTGTATGAGAGCATTCGAGTCCTTGTCTTTCTTTGGCAGATACCTTCATTTTCGAAGTGTCGGACTCCTTCCATTTTATCTCTCTGATTAGTGTTATATAGAGAATGGTTGCCTAGTTGTACTTTTAAAACAATAATCATCACCACCACCTATTTTGGATGATTCGTTTTGGCGATAGCCGATAAGAGAACCAGGGAATAAAGATTTGCTGTTGACAGACTGAGCAACGAGCTAGAATATGATACATAGAGTGGCTCAACGACCTAGACCAATATTATACTACATAGACTGGCGGATGACCTGCCATCTTTGAATCTGAAAGCTGCTCCGCCAGGTTTTCTCGGGGCAGAATGGAAGGGGGTGCGACAACATAATGTATCAAATGGATAGCCGAAGTAACTTCTGTTCATTTGTCGAGTCACTGTCTGCATTCTGTTAATCTAATTGTGTTGCAAATACGGAGAAGAAATATTAAATACACCACATTTCCAGTTATTGATTATTTAAATAACTAATTACGGTTTGACACACATTTACGATATCTGTAACTGCCTAGGCTATTCTCACTGGCATATACTACGGTACATTAGTGTGCAATTAATATGAAGGTGCATGCAGGTTACAAATGTGGAGTAGAATAGTGGTTTATTGTCACAATACATTTACAGTATGTGGCTCAATGCTATAAACAGATAACTCGTCGAAATACGAATCAATGAGAATATAGCGACAACAGAGAATACGGTAATGTACATCTACCGTAACATACTTAAAATATACTCGTTCAGAAGACTATGCCTTCTAGACAAGAACATTTTATTCTTAAATAACTGCTGGTGGAAAGCGGCCGCGCGTGTTAACGCGTTACATCTATGGAGCCAAGCTCTGCATTCAGGAGACGCATGGTTTCGATCCCCACCGCCGGCTGTCCTGAAAATGGGTTGTTGTGGTTTCCCATTTTCACTTCCAGGCAAATACCGGGACAGTTTCTATTAACAGTCTACAGCCGATTCAGATTCCTTCCACCTCATCCAATTTCATTCAACGTCATTCATTTCATGCTTTTATACAGTATCAGTAATCCAGATCTGTCTCTGGTGAGAGACAGTGTCCAGACTGTGCTGTGTCTCCTGGTATCGTCTAGTCCCTGTGATGAATGGTGTTCGTCATCGGGTTAGTTGGCGTATGCATTTCAGTGGGCTAGGCACACTGACAGCACCTTTTGGCTCTGAGAGGAAAGGGACGGGAAACTACCTCACTCATTTTCCTGTAACACCTCTTCTATGACACCTAAGCTGTTTATGACAGCTGATGGTGGATCTGGTTTTTTTTTTTTTTTTTTGCTTTACGTCGCACCGACACAGATAGGTCTTATGGCGACGATGGGATAGGAAAGGCTTAGGAATTGGGAGGAAACGGCCGTGGCCTTAATTAAGGTACAGTCCCGGCATTTGCCTGGTGTGAAAATGGGAAACCACGGAAAACCATCTTCAGGACTGCCGACGGTGGGGCTCGAACCCACTATCTCCCGATTACTGGATACTGGCCGCACTTAAGCGACTACAGCTATCGAGCTCGGTGGCGGATCTGTTGAGGTTCCAACCAGCTTTGGGCTGACGTCATATAACATGGGGAACTTTTCATACAGCGAGAGTATGCGCATATTTTATATTTTAATGTGTTCTTATTCCTTGTGTTACAGCTGTGATTAGTCTGGCTGCTGGCATAGCTATCACGATTGCCACAGACATAATTATGCCTACATAATTATGGCATACATCTGAGATAGAAAAGTATATAATTCTAGATAGTTGTCTGCATCATGCTCTTTAATGTGAACGAGTCACTATTATGTAAAATATTACTCAGGATTTTAAAAGCAGATTCTCATCCTGTAGCGTCATCCCAGACAGCTCTGCCATGTGCCATGATTAATGAAAAGAGCTGTGATATAGGCACTACCTTTTTAGTCTGCATGATCGTCATCTGAGTTAAACATGACATACTAAAAATAGCACCATCTAGCTTCCTCCTGACATACTGTAATTTGGTACGTTTGACCATAGTAAGTATATATAGAGAGAAATAGAGTTTTGTCTGTACATTGCTCAGAATTTAACAAGAATGGTATATTTTGTACCGGTCATGTCCACAGTAACAAGGAAATGTACTTTTTTCTAATTTTCCGTCAATTCTGCTTGTATGCATTGTGACAGTTTCGTTATGTCTGATGAAGTGCTTTAGACAGGCAAAGTGTCATATCTTTATGTAAGGTGGCGTTGCGCACGTGTCACCCTAGTTTGACGAGTTGTCATATTTTGTTTAATTTCCTCATGGTTATTTTGTATCTGCTGCGAGATTCTCGATTTGTGTCGGCGACAGCAATAAGTAAAAAATCCAGTTGGCAGACCAACTACAGGTGCATTATGTTGTACTGAAAACAGAGAAGTTAGGGCCCTTTCACACGGTTCACTTGCTTTCCGCGCCACGCCACGCCACGCAACTCCACTCCACTTCTCAGACATTTGCTGTCCACTTCCGTCAACTTGCCGGCAACTTCTCGTCCCCACCATATATTTTGCGTCTCGGTTTGAATCTGGTCCATGGACGCGCACGTTATCCTTGGGATTTTTATTCTTACGAAAAGAAGGTTGAGGCGAAAGAAGAGTACTAAGGTTCATTGGGTCCATCCATTGAAACCATATCACCTACTGTGTAGAGATTAGAAGAATGCAAGAATGAGGAATGTGGCCTGCAAGCACGAACTCCCTGTTCTGCCCAGACAGATCGGCTCTTATCTGCTCGTATCTGCTACACGAAAACATTGACTCACACTTCGCAGTTTGCTGGATTACAACAAGACCGAAGAGCTGCCAGCAGAAGAGAATATAAAGTCGCCTGGACAGTAGCAGAGTTGCTATGGTAACCATTGCGTCACTGGCTCTGCTGGTAAAAACCCCTTCGCCCCGTGCCTCACCGGGCATGTGCATTCTTCTGATCACCCAACAGTAGAACGAGGAGCTCATCGTTCTTCTAGATGAACGTACCAGTGATCTAAAAATGTTCATTAATTACTTTCGTATGAGTGGGAATTTGTTTGAATTGTTGTTAATCCTTGAAGCAAGTTTACAGCGTCAGGACACCAACATGAGAATTTTGAAACAAAAACTTCAAACTTGTGACGCACACAATGTTGACCGTTTGAACGACTGACTTACTGAGCTACCAGTATGGCCTTGCTACCTACACCTACCTTCTGTAAATAAAACACTGGGAGTTCTCACGAATAAGATTGTTTGTTTTTTACAAGTTGCTGTACGTCGCACCGACACAGATAGGTCTTATGGCGACGATGGGACAGGAAAGGGCTAGGAGTGGGAAGGAAGCGGTCGTGGCCTTAAGGTACAGCCCCAGCATTTCCTGGTGTGAAAATGAGGAACCACGGAAAACTGTCTTCAGGGCTGCCGACAGTTGGGTTCGAACCCACTATAGCCCGAATACTGGATAATGGCCGCACATAAGCGACTGCAGCTATCGTGTTCGGTCCGAATAAGAAAATATTATTATGTAATTTAATTGGAAGCAATTCTTTTGAAATGAAGACTGCTAAAAAAACCTTGATGAATTATTTTTCAATGACCCATGTTATTGTAATATCGAATAAATAGTTAACATATAACACATGGCCTATACATATAGCCTATTACTGTAGTTATCAACTTCTCTCTCTTTGGAGTTGTAATATTAAATCAGGACATGAACTTTACTACTACTTCCGGTGTGTGCGCGTCGTGGTTTTACAAACCATACAGTTAATAAATGAAACGCTAGAGGTAGCATTGGCGCCACCGTCTACGAGAGAAACAGTGTAGCGAGCGGAGCATGTTGAAATCGCAGCTGTTTGGCAAAAAGCTCATTCCGCCGTACTCATCAATGTAAATCGGGGCCTTTTAAAACTGTGTGGATATGCATAACGTTTAAAATTCTTACATGTAAATATTCTCAGATACTACAGTATACTTGTGATTCTTCTGTCCAGTAAAAAAGAAAGCCCAAAAAGCATGATTACAGGATTAAATGCGTAATAAAAGAAGACGGTGTTCAGGTGCAGTTAAGTAACAAAAATCAATTTACTGTTCATATTAAGTCTTGTTAACAACATACGTTTAGAAGGAGGGCTCGTATATTTCGCTATTTTTTGTGTAAATGACCAGAAATTTGGTATAATTCTGCCCAACGACCGAAAATGTCCTCTCTCGTACGAAGCGCATGAGCGAGATTGTAGGCCTAAAAACGTTGGCGCGATTTTGGGGTAAAGTAGACAAAATATTATCATCGCTGGTTTAGACCCTAGCTTTCTGAGCCCAAATTGGCAGGTTCGAGCCTGGCTCAATCCGGTGATACTTGAAGGTGCTCAAATAAGTCAGCCTCTTGTAAATAAATAGATTTAGCGACACATGAGCCGGCCCCCGTGGTGTAGGGGTAGCGTGCCTGCCTGTTACCCGGAGGCCCCGGGTTCGATTCCCGGCCAGGTCAGGGATTTTTACCTGGACCTGAGGGCTGGTTCGAGGTCTACTCAGCCTACGTGATTAGAATTGAGGAGCTATCTGACGGTGAGATAGCGGCCCCGGTCTAGAAAGCCAAGAATAACGGCCGAGAGGATTCGTCGTGTTGACCACACGACACCTCGTAATCTGCAGGCTTTCGGGCTGAGCAGCGGTCGCTTGGTAGGCCAAGGCCCTTCAAGGGCTGTAGTGCCATGGGGTTTGGTTTGGTTTGGTTTAGCGACACATGAAGGAACTTCCGTAGGAAAAAATTCTGACACCCCAGCGTCTCCAAAAACCGAAGTACGTAGTGGGACGTAAAGACAGTTTTTTTATTATCACCACCATCACGATTTTTTTTACATCGTTATGCCCTACCAAATACTTTAATACACCAATACCGGACAGCTCTATCTCAACAGCATTGAGTGGAGTGCGAACAGCGACGGTGGTGACATCTAGCTTGTTGGTGTGAACTACATACTTGTCTATGCTACCGTTGAGAGGAATGCACTACACTCATTGGAAACATTTTTGTTAAAATAATTGAATAATCACAATAATTAAGAATGAAATTTTAAAACCTCCAAACGAGCATTATGTTAGCCGTGCCTGTCGGTATGTCTTAAAAATTATACAGCAGAATTTGTTTGAGGATCCACCCAGTCTCGGGGGAAAATATTTAACAACTACACTCTCCTCTTCTTTCTAGCCTTTTCTCAATTACCTAGTGAAAGATTTTGTATGGACTTAGCCTAGTTTTCCGGCCGGATGCCTTTCATAACAGCAATCATATATGGAGGGATAAATACCGTACTCACTATTGCGTGTTTCTGTGGTGGTTTTATCGTATGATGTGTTGTATGTAGTTGAAGATGCGTATGAACACGAACAAAAACCCGTAGCCCTCGATTTACAGGAATTAACAGGTGCGATTAAAATCTCCGACTCAGCCGGGAATCGTACCAGGGCGCTCTGAACCGAAGGCCAGAACGCTGACCATTCCATGGTGGTGATTATTTTAAGAGGAAGTACAAGTGGCCAGCCATCCTCTATTAACACTAATCAGGAGGGAAATGGAAGTGGTCCAACACTCCGAAGAATGATGATGATGCTTGTTGTTTAAAGGGGCCTAACATCGAGGTCATCGGCCCTCTCTCCAAGGAATGAAAGTATCATAAAAGGGGGAGGGGGACACGAAGTGCTAACCATTCAGTCAAATCCCCAGAGGGGGCAGATAACTTAACAACATCCATGATTCATTAAGATTTTGGGAAAGGGAAGCTATAATTAAGGAAGAGGAGTTTTGGTCCATTACTTTGACGACTTCTTCTTCTTCTTCTTCTCCTTCTTCTTCGGTACGGCCGATCTTCCCGAACTCTCTAGAGGAACTCACCTCACGCTGCTATTTCGCTTTTGCTATACATTGAATTTCCTGTTTTACCTCTGAAGACAGAAATAAATAATATATATATAACACATATTGGGGTTACGTGAGTGAACTACGATGTTCCTGACAAGGAAGAAGTGTTCAGAATTTCCTGAAGTCTCTTTCAGAAATTTATGCATGAAGAATTACCATACACGTATTAAATTAGCTGGATTGGTGCTCAAGCTTATCCAATAATACACTGAAATAATTTTCTTACGCCGGGCCGAGTGGCTCAGACGGTTGATGCGATGGCCTTCTGATCCAAATTTGGCAGGTTCGATCCTGGTTCAGTCCGATAGTATTTGAAGGTGATCAAATACGTCAGCCTTGTGTAGGTAGATTTACTGGCATGTAAAAGAATTCCTGCGGGACTATATTCCGGTACCTCGGCGTCTCCGAAAACCGTAAAAGTACTTAGTGGCACGTATAGAAAATTATTATTATTATTATTATTATTACCTTACAGTAAAAGAAAAGGTGACTGGATTCGAAACTTATAGCCTTCAATTTTCAATTTCAAGACTACCGCGATAACCATTACTCCAAAGGCCCATACGTTTTCGATTGTGAAATTTATGGTACTATTTAACAATGTGGACACTCAAGTTTGAGTGTACGACAGTTCCATATTTGTTAATATTATTGGTTTTATGTCCCGCTAACATTTCAGTAGAGTATTTGATTGATTTTCTTAATATAAGGGGCAAAGAATGTAACCTCAACACAGATGCGAGGTCATTCATTTTTTTAATACTTGCGGTCCTTACCAGTTCCCAAGCCCATTATCTTGCTGGGTAATATGTTCAGCGGATAACACTTTTCTTGGAATATAACTATAATGTAATATTATTCAGTGACAAACACAGATACATTATAAACAACAAGGCAGTGCGCCAAGAATCATACAGATGGCAATATGTTATTGAAGCAGTTGGTCACACCAAGCCATGTAGGTAGCAGCACTATCGGCTTTCTCGATGAAAACAGCAAGCTGTCCGGTATTGTCATATTAAAGTATTTGGCCCTACTCAGGAGCAGGGTTGAACTTGCTTAGCTGATGTGTTGGCCTTCTCTTCCCAAAATCTCTTCATCCTCTCGCTGAGCTGCTTCCTTCGTTCTTCTGTCCAAGTTATAGTAGCTCTGGTGTTGGGTTTGTCTTCAAGTGGTGATTGTCGATTTTGGTTCTGAATTTACATCTGTCCTGTACAATGTCTTCTGAGATGTTGATTTCCTGGAGATCTGTTTCAATTTCACGAAGCCAGCTGTTCTTGGTTTTAGACGAAAGGGCCAGACTGAGAATTCTTTTGGTACCTGTTAGTGTTCATTCTGATGTGTCCATAAAATTTCAATCGTCTTGTCCGAAAAGTGTGAGAATTTTTTTCAGAATGACAATATATCTCCTGGGATGATTTTTTTTCTCCATATTCCATCTATACAAACTGGGCCAAAAATTTTTAGTAAAATTTTCCTTCTTGTTTCTCAATGTCTTTAGTTAAAGACCACCATCACCATTATTATTATTATTATTATTATTATTATTATTGATGTTTTCTGAACGTGGTTAAAAGTGAAAATATGTCACTCGGTTGTGGTTTCGGCCTATTATGGAGTTTTTGTTTAGCTTTTCCTGAAATGTATCATTTGCTTTAAGAGTTTAACTCGTAAAATGATTTCCGTTAATGGAAAGGGAGAGTGGTAAATTATATGATTGAAGAGAACAGAAAAATTACTTACAATATTTTTTACAATTTGATTCACATCGCACCGACACAGATAGACCTTACGGCGATGATGGGTTGGGAAAGGGGAGGAAGCGCCCGTAGGCTTAATTAAGGTACAGCCCCCGCATTTGCCTGGTGTGAAAATGGGACACCACGGAAAACCATCTTCGGGGCTGCCGACAGTGGGGTTTGAACCCACTATTTCCCGAAAGCAAGCTTACAGCTGCGTGGCCCTAATCGCACCGCCCACTCGTTCAGTCAATAATACATTATGCCTGTATGTAGTCCTATGTGACATTTAAAGGAATAATAATATTGACGAAAGTAAAGGAATCAGATGCTCACACGGTGTGGCACATCTAGTCTCTAAATTGTAAAATGTGGTAAGCTATGAATGGGGACTGCTACACTTGTATGAAGGAAAAGCAACAAACTGTTTGTCCAACCCTTGTCCCGTTTTTTATGACCGGATGCCCTTCCTGACGTCAACCTCATCTGAGGAGTTAATTAGATGAAATGAATGACGTGATATATGATAGTAGGGAGAGGGTGAAATGCGGTGCCGGCACATAGCCTACTCCTGTCGAATAGCACCAAGGGGTCTGCTCAAGGCTTAACGTCCACATCCGACGGACGAATCACCATCAACAGCGTCATATGCCCTCACTCCATATGAGCACTCCAGAGAGGTTTGGAATCTAATCCAGGCTTTTGGCACGCAATCTAGTGATTAGAAATTGTATACCACCACCTCCCCTACCCTGCCGGCCAACATTCTGATGGTGAAAATTTTTTCGACCAACGGGACTCGAACCGGCTAACCTCGGTGTCAGACCGTTTTAGACTTCAGCGCCTTAACGATCACGGCCACCAGGCGGGCTGAAAAGCAACAAACTGTATATACAGAAAATATATTCAATAGCTATAAATAGGCCTACTATAAACACACACAAAAAGTGAAAAACAGACCACAATTCCAAGCCATCATGCACATCTTTCCTTATGTTCTTTTTTTGTACCAATTTGCTTTACGTCGCACCGACACACATAGGTCTTACGATGACTATAGGACAGGAAAGGGCTAGGTACAGGTCCAGCATTTGCCTGGTGTGAGAATTGGAAACCATCTTCAGGGCTGCCGACAGTGGTGTTCAAACCCACTATGTCCTGAATGTAAACTGACAGATACGTGACCTAAAGCCTGCAGCCACTCGCTCGGTATCATGCACATGGCCATTCGGTGAGAGGAAA
This sequence comes from Anabrus simplex, assembly GCF_040414725.1. Classification (NCBI taxonomy): domain Eukaryota; kingdom Metazoa; phylum Arthropoda; class Insecta; order Orthoptera; family Tettigoniidae; genus Anabrus; species Anabrus simplex. Next base: position 206,206,641 of record NC_090270.1, on the reverse strand, counting down.
ATATCATTCCTTATATTTCGTAAAACATTAATTTCAGTGTTCAAGGTAAGATCCAAAGAATCTCATTCATGCCGACAAGAGAATCAGTCGCGAAGTCAGCCCAAGTGGGCCAATTCACATGACAATGAGTGTCATGCAATGTATTGTTTTATACGTACGGAAATTAATTTCAAGGAAAATACCTGTGAAATGATATGATATGATATGATATGATATGGCCCTTTGTGAACCTCTCTACGCAGCCATAGGCTCTACAGGAGACTGACATTTTCCTTCAAAGAAGTGCATACTTCAATATATCGGGAAGCTCCAGTACTGACAGTGCCAAACAATCCAGCTTTTGCCAAACAGGGCGCTCGTTCAATTTCGCCAAGGTCTCTCTAGGGAGGTCTGGTCACGCTACCACAATCCTTTGCGGTGGCGGCCATATTGGGTCTTAAATATAGTTTTATTGGGCGTGCCCACTGTAATGATGTGAGTTATTACTTGTATTTTGAAGGAAAATGGGATACTGCGCCGCACCAAATTGTCAAAATAAGACAACTGACGGAATTAGAGTGCTTCGCTTCCCGAGCGATAAGCAAAGGGGAGCTCAGTGGGTACAAAACTGTAGGCGTGACAAATGGCGATCTACAGATAATTCCGTCTTGTGCGCGGTTAGTGAAGTTATACATTCGTATTATTCCTGAATAATAATATGTTTATATGAACGATGTTTTATATTTATAGGTCTTATTATGTATTTTCTTCTAGCATAATTTTGAAGAATCGCAATTTGAACTAAAGGGGGCAGATGAACGTAAACTACTCAAGTGGATTTCCATTCCAAAAATTTTCAACGTCCCTAATCCACCCAAGTCTTTGACATATAATAGGAAACCTCCCAAAGAAAGAGAATTGTTTTTCAAAACAAGCAAGAAAAGTAACAGGAAATGTGTAACAGTAGTACTGCTGTTTATGAAAATTTCCTGTTCATGTGTCCGGCTCCATGGCTAAATGGTTAGCGTGCTGGCCTTTGGTCACAGGGGTCCCGGGTTCGATTCCCGGCAAGGTCAGGAATTTTAACCGTAATTGGTTAATTTCGCTGGCTTATCACTTCAAACCAACCATTTGTGTCCAGCTTGCCATCATTACAACAATTTTGTGAATAGCACTCTTATACGGTACTGTAGTTATTATTTACAGCTATACTTCATTCATCTTAAACACTCTATGGAGTACATTATATGGCTGGACAAATACTTAAAAATCACAACACTCGCACTAACCAACTACTGTAATTTAACGTACCATACCGTAGCCTAACATAATATCCTAATATAATACCTAAAGTAGCCTAACCTAGGTTAAGTCAACTTAACAGTGACTGAATTTCTATTTCTTATGGAATATTGTCTACCAATGGCTTTAATTTTCTTAACCATTATTATTATTATTATTATTATTATTATTATTATTATTATTATTATTACCGGGCGAGTTGGCCGTGCGGTCAGGGTCACGCGGCTGTGAGCTTGCATCCGGGAGATAGTGGGTTCGAATCCCACTGTTGGCAGCCCTGAAGATGGTTTTCCGTGGTTTCCCACTTTCACACCAGGCAAATGCTGGGGCTGTACCTTAATTAAGGCCACGGCCGCTTCCTTCCAACTCCTAGTCCTTTCCTATCCCATCGTCGCCACAAGACCTATCTGTGTCGGTGCGACGTAAAGCAACTAGCAAAATAATAATAATAATAATAATAATAATAATAATAATAATAATAATAATAATAATAATAATAATTATTATTATTATTATTATTATTATTATATGCATGTTAAGACTCAGTTAAGAGCCCCGTGGTCGCCAAACCTCGCTCCCTAGTTAGGGAGCTCCTGACGCCCCTTTCAGGCACATCTAATAAGAGGCAGGGGATACCGTGGGTGTTATTCTATTGCCCCCGCCCACAGGGGGAAATCAATTTGGGTTGTGACTACGAGGCCCTTAGCTGAATCTTTACATTGCTTTCACTTACTTGTGTTAGGCTCTCACCTATTCTAGCCCATCCGACTTCACCTGGTCAACAGTTGTTCTTTCCGACCGCGACGGCATTAGCGCATTCGAGGCCTAGGAAGTTTTCATTTCCACGCACTTTGTGGCCATCTTTTTTTCCGATACCTCCATTTTTCGAAGTGTTGGACCCCTTCCATTTGTTTTCTTCTGATTAGTGTTAAGCAGGACGGTTGCCCAGGTGTACTTCCTCTTAAAACAATAATCACCACCACCACTTTGTACTATATAGCTACATGGGTTATCAATAAACTAGTTAAGAGTAGCTAAGAACATCACTCTTGTTGCACGTGTGCAGAGTATTTTTGCCTTAGAACCCAAAGAAATACCACAAGAATGGATAACAACAGTTACCATACATGATTTAATGCACTCAACTCAGTGCTTGTCAACATACTGGAGTAACCTTTTAGAAACGCAGTATCGGTAATTACTTTCTTAATAACGAAAACGCTGAAGGTAATTCATTACAACTGTCTTTCAGTACTTTAAATTCAGTATTTCATGTACCGGTAATCATAATATGACACAGGTACTGTACAGATTTCTATGTTTATGTTAATAAGATTACGTATTTGACAGATGATATTAATAAGAAACACAGTAAGACCAAGTTGTAAGGAAGTAAAAGAGTAGGACATGAGCTTTTCTCTTGATACTTGTTTCTCAAAAAAAAAATCAGGATCTGTTAATTATCAGCCTATTCAAATAGCTCTGAATGTATCCATATCATTTGAGTGTTATACAGTTATATATACATGAACAGTAGATGCCCAATTAAATTCTTTGTGAAAAATAGTTGGTATTTTGTTTTTATTTCAATGTACGGCACAGAAATCCTCTAAATTCGAATACACTTGCCTTTGGGTACGCTCGCTTAAAGACCCAATATGGCGGCTCCATAAGAAGCATTCGTGACTTGACCTCCCTAGACAGACCTTGATTTCGCACGCGACCGCAGCGCCAATGCTACCTCTAGTGTTTCATTTACTAACTCTATGTTACAAACGCATTCGCCTGCCAGCTGTGACTTACTTGCTTGAGGGTCAGTCGACCTCAAAATAAAGCATTTCTACCTTGGAGGAACATCGTGTGACATTTTGACCTGTTATACTAGCCATTCTCAGAGTCATGTATAGTATTGTCGCTAACAGACGTCAGCGTTACCAAGAATGCTAAAGTACGTATTTGCCTGTGATATAGGATAGGACCCACAACCAGACAACTTTGTTAATATTTTCTGTACGAGTTTCAGCCACATTATTCATGAAGACTTTGCCGGCCGATTCAACACGAGGACATTACCCATCGCCGAGTGTAACATCAACTTCACCATGAGAGTTTAAACCCTCCGCGAACCACGTCCAGAAGAGTTGATTTTCCTGTAGTGGTAGAATGGTCTTATAAGATAGTGTAATCTTGTAGCTCTCACCTTCTCATTTGTAGTTGTTCCTGTACACAGTCTCCGTGTATTTTTACTTATCACATGTAAATTCAGAGGATTTTCGGATGGAATAATTTAACTGTCATGGTAGTGGTGATTATCCACGAATCTTTAAATAATTTCAGTTATTCATGTGTGTTGAATAATTAAATCGAAATTTCTGTGATTCTCAATTTATCAGCTTAGTGTAGGCTTGACTTGATGTGAAACGTGTTCAGCTGATCACAAGACTATAATTTATTTCCTTTGTAAGTCGTTTAGAATTTTATGCGTGGTTTATGTCGCAGACATTACGAAGTCATAAGATTCGAGTGACAGAATTGATTCCACTCTTTTGAATCAAACTTTACGTCTAGTGGAGAAACTCTTAATTTCTGATTGTGATAGTGAGAGATACGCTGGATCTTTAAATCCTCTTCGATGGTGATGGTGATTATTTTAAGAGGAGTACAACTTTGCAACCATCCTTTACATAACACAAATCAGAGAGAACATTTTGAAGGCTGTGTCCAACCCGTGTCCCCTTTCTCTACGGGGTCGAGTGTTTAGTCAATGAGTGTTTAGCAACAAATAAATGATCGTTACTGTAAAAAAAAAAAAAAAAAAAACTTCAACAGACGAGAGAACTTCAGTCTGTAACTTAAACATGAAGTTTACCTTCGCCACAGCGACTTTTTTTCTGAATACTGTACTTTTTCATCCACGTGCCAATTTCACATCATGAGCTGGTAACGATACTATATTTTACATCTTTCTAGGCAACAGGTCCTTTCTTCTCTTCGGAATGCTGATCAAACATAACCTTCTGACACTCGTGGCATTTGATTTTCTTTCCCACCTATGACATTTTCTGACGTGCACTCAACATTTGTAGAGTACTTGGTGAGCGACTCGTAATTTGGAGCATAGTGATGGTGGTCAGTAGAGGTGCTGTCTTCAGAAGGAACCGTAGTACATAGATAAGAGAAACACACCACTTCCTGATGGTTTACAATTTACAGAGGTCAATGAATCAATCTGTCCTAGTAAACACTTCCTGTATGGTGATCTGAATTGCTCTGCATTGAGATTCTTTCATTTTTCTCTACTATTACATATAGATGAGAAGAGCAATTCTAAATTGTCGGTACTGCGTTGGGCAGCTAACGCCTGCTGCCATTAACTGAACATCCGACCCCGCAGAGATACGGGACACGTGTTGGACGCGCACACATATAGAGCTCTTCAAATGTTCTGAACAAAAAGTATTTTGCTGGTTGGGATACCACTAGTCTCTCTTCATGTTCCCAATGCCTAGTCAGCTATTTGTCGGTTAGTGAGAACCTGTGACGAGAATTTGTGTTTTGGAGTGGCGAAAATTAAGATGATCTTTCAATATACATAGGTTTCTTACAAAGGGAAAGAAATGAACTTACCTGAAATAAGACACACTGTGTTGCTCGAACAAAAGCATGCGAAACAGAATGTAGGCATATTCACGCTACAATAAATAAAGCCAAACTACAAAATAATTTGTATCAAAGAGGAACTTGACACATCCGAGATTACTTGGACAACTGTTGTCGTTAGCTGGTACATTTATATCATGGCGACCGTAGTGTTGCTTGCCTCCGTCCGGAGTGCTAATCGAGCTGTGGTGCTGGTCGTGATTATATTTTTTAAGAGGAAGTACAACTTGGCAACCATACTCTACATAACACTAATCAGAGAGAATATGGAAGGGCTCTGACACTTCGAAAAATGAAGGTATCGGCCAAAGAAAGACAAGGGCCATGATGGGCGTGAAAATGTTCGTGGAAAACTGTAGTAAATACTGTTGGTGAATACACAACTGACGAACAGCTTTGGGCTTTTAGGGGTCATTATAAATTTTGCAGGGAAGTAAGAAACACGCCAGATAAGTATGGTTTAAAGGTTTTCTTTCTCTGGTAGATGCTAGGACAATTTACTTACGTAACATGGAGGCGTACCTGGGAAAACAGCTTTCGGGACCCTTCGGCTTGTTCAACGTATCTCCGGTAGAAGGTGCAATGCTACATTTAATAATATTGGTTTACCAGCATCACGCCTACTAAAGAAAATTACTGAATGATTACAACTTGATAATGGTGGACAAAGGAAAGACTGTAGTACTGTTGAGTACAAAAGAGAGATCAAGGCATTGGACACTAAAATAAGCCTTAAATGATAACATTTTTTAGTGGAACCAAGGGTAGACCCGACACTGCTGATTAGGTGCTTTCAACTAATTCTTATGCAAGGAAGTCAAACACGTGGCCACTAACTGCATTTAATCTCGCAGATATAGCTGGAGTTGGTGGCATATAAGTTATACAAGGAGCTACGAGAATACTATGACTAGGCAACAGTTTTTTCAAATGACTCGCAAAGGGGCTGACTGAAGACCATATAAGGTCACGGATATTTCACCAGAACCTCCCGAAATTCCTGAGGACAGCCAAAAAATGGTCCTGAAAGAAGGCGAAAGTAATTCCGTACAAGCAGCCATCGCGGAAAATCTCTGGTAAAGAAAAAGATGCTACTAATGGCAGGCAGAGATAGGAAGACATCCTTTACCTACCCCAAGTGTCAAAAAACAATCTGTGAACATGGAAAAATTATCTGCATGGAAATGGACTGAATGGATATAATCCCGTTTCCACGTGTTTTGAATACAGTATATATTTTATTTTCTTCTGACACACATCCCACAGATGCATGAAACTAATCATGTTATTGTACGAAACATTCACGAGGAAAATACTTCCAAGAAACCGGCACGAATACGTTAATCTGACAGATTTATATATGTACACAGTTGTGAGAAAATATCTGGAAATATAAGTGTCAGTCTAAATTCTAGACCACTAAGTTCAAGTTACTTACTTCAGTCATTAGCTGCGATGGTGATATCCCTCCCAGTGTCCGCACTAGCGTTAACGCAACCTGGATGAAAAGGGGACAAATCACCGAGTCCTTTGAGATAGGCGGATGCCCGAAAGGCTCGAGGCAAAAATATAGAACACTGCCGTTCGTCCTGTCGCCCTCTATGGAACCGAGTACAGGCCGGCAACATAAAGGTACGAACGTGCACTCCATGTGAAGGAGATGCAGATGATGCGTTTGAACCTTGAGTTGACACGATGGGATCAGGTGTCAAATGGGACTGCAATAATGTTATTGCCTTTACGTCCCACTAACTACTCTTTTGCGGTTTTGGGAGACGCCGAAGTGCCAGAATTTTGTCCAGCAGGACCACCCTGCTACTGTGCGGGAATAACGCAATGAAAGGAAAAAAGAAAGGAAGAAAGAAAAAGTGTGAATTCTCTTGACTTCTTACATTTATACAAAAATGTGTCCATTTTCCGTAGAGTTCTTAAAATGTTCTAGGAAAAGGATAATAAAATAGTATTAACTCCATTGCATGAACTAAAATATTGTCCCCAAAATTTACAAATAATAATACAGCAAAGGATGGGTCAGAAAGACTGTAACAACATTTGTGCGATCATTCGAGGGCTAGCCACATAGAGCCTGCAAGCGAACATTCTTCTCAGTCTATGTATGTTCTCACTTGACCTGTATGAGCCTTACAATTATTATTAAAGTGCTACAACTAAGGCACTTAAGCTCATTACAATTTCATGTCATTATGTCAACGTTCTATGTTACAGAAGAACAAGCAGTTGGCATGCGATACTCAAAAAGATCCTCCCGTCATGCAACTTGAAATATATTCTCAGGAAAATGCAGTGCAATATCAAGCAAGAAAAGGCTGCTTCTTCAGTATGCAGAGTAGTGACGATAGTGCTGATAACGATAAAGTACAATAATACCTGATATTCGATGGCCGCACAAGAATAACATTCAATGCCATCTCAAACAGGCAGCAAAGAGGCTTAGCCGCGTCTGGTTAATTCACCTAACTCGTGTCCGGCTCCATGGCTAAATGGTTAGCGTGCTGGCCTATGGTCACAGGGGTCCCGGGTTCGATTCCCGGCAGCGTGAGGAATTTTAACCATCATTGGTCAATTTCGCTGGCACGGGGGCTGGGTGTATATGTTGTCTTCATTTTATCCTCATCACGACACGCAGGTCGCCTACGGGAGTCACATCAAAAGACCTACACCTGGTGAGCCGAACATGTTCGCCTACACTCCCGGCACTAAAAGCCATACATTTCATTATTTTAACTCGTGAACTGTGTGTGTGTTCACCTTAGGCCGAACCCCCTCGCACTCCTCTGAGGCAATGATTACTGACTGACAGATGAAATTAAATGATACTGAAGAGTGTTGCTGGCATGAAAGGAGACAGGGAAAATCGGAATACCCGAAGAAAATCTGTCCCGCCTCCGCTTTGTCCAGCACAAATCTCGCATGGAGTGACCGGGATTTCAACTATGGAACCCAGTAGCATCTAGTGTGTGTAGAAAATTAGAAAATGTACTGAAAATGAATAGCGGACTTTTGTACCTAGGTGGAATAAGTGACACTTTGTGGAAACCCTTTATATGGATTATTTTTCAATTTGCTTTACGTCACACCGACAAAGATAGGTCTTATGCCGACAAATGAAATGGCTTTTAGTGCCGTGCTGTGTTACCAAAGGTTGGACGCATTCACAATTACTGGTCTGAAAATATTGCTGGATTTTTAATTTTCTTTCTACTGCATTCAATTTACAGTCATGGTGAAAACTTGTGAATTAACCCCTAGAAAGAAAAAAATGCATCGATGTTTTACACAACGAAGGCCTAAACAACAGTGAAATTGCGAAGAGATTAAACTGTTCGAGGTCAGCTGTGAGTCGCAATCTGCAGAAGCTGATGACCAGAAGAAATATGGAAAATTTACCACGAAGCGGGCGCCCTCGCATTTCTTCGCCTAGGGAGGACAGAATACTTCGCAGACTAAGCCGGAAAAACAGGAGTGCCACTTCATTGGAACTGGCAAAAGCATGGCAAGAGTCAACGGGAGTCGATTCTATCTCATCAGTTATCAGGAAAGGACTCTGTGCAATGGGAATGAAGGCTCCAGTTGCCAAGAAAAAAACACTTTTAACTGCTGCAATGAGGAAAAAGAGGCTTACATGGGCCAGACTCCACGTAAACTGGAAAACCGACCAGTGGAGAATGGTGGTATTTTCAGATGAAAGCAGGTTTTCCATGATGACTGATAGACCACAGCTCATTAGATGTGAACCCAATGAAAGGATGGATCCTGACTGCCTTGTGCGAACAATGAAACATACTCCATCGGTTATGGTGTGGGGAGCAATGACATACCAAGGTGTCGGAAGGTTGTACGTTATTCAGGGTACAATGAACAGTTATCAATATGAAGTTGTGATCCGGCGCCCTCTGATGAACACTGCACGTGACGCTTTCCAGGATGCGCATTGGATTTTCCAACAAGATCTGGCTCCATGCCACACATCAAAGAAGGTGAGTTTTGGTTATTTTATCTTTGTAATACAATTTCTAAGGTTACTTTGTTACACATCGTCCAAATCTATAATTTCAGATTAGTTTTGTCATGACTGAACTGGGTATCAATGAACTTCCATGGCCAGGAAATTCACCAGACCTTAACCCAATAGAGAATTTGTGGAGTCTGGTTGGCAAATGGGTTCGGAAGAAGAAACCTGCAACAAAACTAGAGCTATTGGAGGTGAATGTGAAAGTGTGGAACCATGAAATTGACATCAGTATCATTCGAAAATTGATTGACTCCATGCCCGACAGAGTGAATGCTGTCATACGAGCCAAGAGGGGTACAACAAAATACTAATAGTATTTAAAGTATGACTACTGAATAAGTCATTTTTGAAACAATATTTTACTGTATGATCAAATTAAATAGCAATTTAATCAAAATACTTAATATTTAACTTCAATATCTTCAGAGAGATGGCATGTTATTGTACATGCTGTTGACATATTTCCTTGAATTAAAATATTACAAATAATCCTGTCCTTCATTATAAGGTTCCCTCCCACTTGTGGAATATCATAATTTAATAAATATTTGAAATTTCAAAGATGAATGCATTTTTAGAAGCTCTGTACTAGAATTTTCTAAATTTTATGGGGGCGTGCAATACTTTAGAATAGTGTATGAGCAGCTACATATACCATCAGACTGAGCCAGGATCACGCCTATCCTCGGAAAGCCAGCTACCTACAGCCTGAGCCACTAAGCCTGGCATTGTTCAACTATATTTCTGTGCTAAGAAGGAAGAGGAGTGTATCAATTTACAAGCAAACAAATTAGGAGGATTGCAAGAACCATTCAGGTATAGTCCAGATCAGTGTTTCAGATAACATGTTCATATGCATTAGGAGAAAGAGGTGATTGATCACTGGTGAGAATAAGATGAACAGCACAGTTTAAAATCACACAGGCAGTCAGGACCAGATTTTCAGTATAAAGCTAAGTACCATACCTTGTTATGCGAGGGATAAATACTATATTGTGCATATAAAAGTGCACCAAGTGAAAACATTACTTAAAAGTTATTACATGATATCAGTTAATTTTAACAGCTAACATGCAGCAAGCAATACCGCATCGTACAATTCTAGTTTTCAAGTGGTTCAAGGTTGTATCTCACACTCTTATTATCCTGAACTTACAAGATTCACTTACTAAAAGGTACTGATCATGGTGGAAATCTAGAAAGCAGATTACATTATCTTGACAACCTATTTACACACAGAGGTGGTGAAAACCATAGTCAGTAAATAATGCAAAGGTAGCACTGGCGCTGCGCTCGCGTGCGAAGTTGAACGAGCACGCTGTTTGGCAAAAGCTGGAATGTTCGGCACTGTCACTACTGGGGTTTCTCGATAAATTGAAGTCTTGTACTTCTATTAAGGGAAATGTCAGTCTCCGGGGCAGCTTATGGCTGCACAGGGACGTTCATGAAGGGTAATGGCGTATCATTTCAGAGGTATGTTTATTTGAAATTCATTTCGGGTGCGAATAAAATAATTTGTGTGACGCTTATCGTCACGTGGATTGGCTTACTTGCGCTGACTTCGCGATTTATTTCCCTGTCCGCGTGAATGAGATTCTTTGGACTTTACCATGAGGAATGAAATTAATGTTTTAGGAAATATAAGGGAAGACATTTTTATTTAACTGAATGGCCATGTCTTTGAAAGCGAATATATAGAAAGTCCAGCGAAGGGGTATACGAATATAGGTCTATGTATACACCGAGTTGGCAGATCACACATGCATCATCCCAATGTTCGAAGTAGGTTAACAAAGACAATTTGGTCTCGTAATCAATAGGTTGATAAAATGTTACTCTTCATTATAATCAGAAAGTAATGTTGATTTCTAAACATATTTCTTACAGTGCTGATTATACTGACGGGCCATGATTAACCAGTGTTCAGAGGTTAACCTGACGTATTTCACTTCCTTTCTTGTAATGCCACTGATGTGCATGATAACGAGCGAGTGGTTGCGGGTTTTGGGTCGCGAAGCTGTGAACTTGCATTCGGGAGATAGTGGGTTCGAACTCCACTATCGGTAGCCCTGAGGATGCTTTTCCGTAGTTTTCCACTTTTACACCAAGCAAATATTGGGGCTGTGCCTTAATTAAGGCCACGGCCACTTCCCTATTATAGCCGTTTCTTATCGTCTCCATAAGACCTATCTGTCGGTGCGACGTAAAGCATATTGTAAACAAACAAAATATTACTGTAAAGATGTTTTCTCTTCAATCATATCATTTATCACTCTCACTTTCCATAAAAGGAAGTCCTTTCATAACTTAAAATCTTAACGCAAATCAAATATTTCATGAAAAGGCAAATTAAAAAAAAAACTCCTTAATAGACAAACTACAACCGAGTGTCATATTTCAATTTGTAATCACGTTTAGGAAACAGTGGTGATAATAATAATGTTATTGGCTTTACGTCCCACTAATTACTTTTACGGCTTTAGGAGACGCCGAGGTGCCGAAATTTTCTCCCACGGGAGTTCCTTTACGTACCGGAAATTTTCGACACGAGGCTGGCATATCTGAGCACCAAATATCACCGGACTGAGCTAGGATCGAACCTGCTAATCTAGGCTCGGAAGGCCAGCACCTTAACCGGCGATGAAAATATTTTGTCTACTTTGTTCCAAAATTACGCCAACGCTTTTAGGCCAAAAAACTCTCTTATTCGCTTCGCACGAGAGAATGTTTCCGGTCGTTGAGCAGAATAACGCCGAAATCCTGTCCATTTATTACATTTACACAAAAGATAGCGAAATATACGTATCCCCATTCTAAAAGTATGTTGTTAGAAGACTTAACATGAACAGTAAATTGAGTTTGTTTACTTAACTGCAATTGAACAAATATCAAGCATTTGTCCTGTATTTCTTATTTTTTGGGCTTTCTTTCTATTGCAGAGAAACGTCGCAAGTATATTGTAGTCTCTGAGAATGTTCACATGTAAGAATTTTATACCATTTCAATATCCACACAGTTTTAAAACTCACCTATTTAGATACACTGATGAGCACAACGGAGCGAGCTTTTTTGCCAAACAGCTGAGATTTCAACTTGCTCTGCTGGCTACAGTGATTCTCTCGCAGACGGTGGCGCCGCTGCTACCTCTAGTGTATTATTTACTTACTCTATGGTGAAAACTTCCAACCTAGTATCTTGAACATTAATGATAAGCAAATCAGTACATCAATGGCAATTCGAAGGCTAGAATAACACCAGAAAAGAAGAAACCTAAGACAACTGAACTTGGCAATTGAAGGTCAGGTGAGAAACATAAAATCGAAGCAGGTAGAACATTTTCAGCATTGGAACACAGACTCCTTAATGACGGCAGTATAGTGAAATATCAGAATCGAGGCATAGGACAGAAAATACAGCAAATTTGCATTGGAGATTAAATCATATTATAAGGAGAAAACAAGTTAACAAACCAAATTATGCTTATATTGGTGTCTTCAAGACTTAACAGAAACAGTGTGAATCTTTGGCAGACTTGGGGTTTCTTATTCTTAAGCTCAGCTACTTGACTGCAGGCCTTCTGAAATGGTTCTATCAAGGGATACATACCAACTAAGTTGTTCTGCTTTGCTGCTCTCTAGCAGAGCTCTTCCTGATGGTTTCTAAAGGTACATAACATTTTGTTAACAGGACATAGAGCACGTTTCCAGAGGTCCTTTAATGAGATTAATAATAATAATTGTACCGGGAGGTACATCTCTACGCCGCGCGTTCAAAATGAGCGCCTTGAAGAACTCCTCTATCTACCAAATGTGAAACCAATAATACAACAAGTTAGAACTTTACTCTGAAGATTTCACCACCAAAATCTGATATAATTTAGTTATGGTGAAGTTTCCTGTACTGTGTGAATTTCTACTTGTTTTGTTTGCCCTTCACCAAGAGGTTTGGACATTCTTCCATAGATGTCACTGCTAAAAAACTATGATCATGCACCCTGGTACGAAGTGAATGAAATTTTGATTTAAAGAAGTTTTTTTTTTTTACTAACTGATGCTCATTTATTTTTGGGTTGGCAATATTTATCTTTTCTTTTCACCAGTTTTGAATCTAGCCAATCCCAAATTTCTGTAATTAATTTTCAACCTATCACAGCCTTCTTCTTCGATTTTGAGTGTAACTTTTAAATCCACCAATAAAAACGAGAGGGTGTGGCTTGAATGGTCTCGAACTTTCCCCGAGGGTTTATAAACTGCGGATTTTCACGTCTCTTGGCCAACTGATCGTCATCTAACCTAGGGTGTATATCAAAGCAGGAGGCGGGAGGCGCCTCTTTCATCAGGCAGCAGTTCACCGACAAGGTAATGGCCACATAACATCTTTATTTCTTGCTTGCTCCGCAGTTTAACCTGAGGAAAAGGTCCGAATCATCACCTATGTAACCCACTTTTCTGAAAATGTAACTTCTGCCGGCTTAGGTAATAACTTCATAAAATTTTAAACTGTAAATCGGGGATAGAGTGTGATGAACCCTCTCGAGCTCCCCTTCACATTGGTTTGAGGTGACTACGTTTTGTAACTGGTTTTCTTCCTTTCGGTAATGTCTTAATTTATTCTTACATGGGTCACCTCAGTAGTTTGGGAATAGCCCCTTTAGGTTTTAAGTGTTCATACGTAGGAGCGCAAGCATTCGCCTCCTTTCATTTTGTGTTCGGGCCATTTATCTTACTGTTATTTCTTTTTACACGAAGGCCCTATAGGTTGGGTACAAGATACCCCTGTTTCAATTTGTACATTGGGCCATGGACGGCCAAAAGGTGTAAGATATTTTGGGTGTTGCCTTGAGTAGGCTTGAGAACTGAGAGCACATTAGCTCTTTTTCAAGTGCTGTAAAAGTGCCTCTGGGAGGCCTGATATTGTATATTGGGAGCAAGTGCTCCATGAATTTAGGGGATTTCTGCCCTTTGAACAAATTTATGCTCGTCTGTAAAATGTGAGCTGGGAGCTCAAAAATTGTAAAACTAGGGGCTTGTAGCCCGAGAGTGTTAAAGTTCTGAAGTCTTGGATTTTTCTAAGTCTTGTTCCTGAAATGTCATTGTTATCTCGCTAAGTGAAAAGTTGTAAAGTTTGTTGTTTTTCGAAAATATAACCTTCAGCTTAAGTTTTTAAATTCTTTTCTTGACATTGTAGTTATACCCATTCATCCCGGCACCTTCTTTCACCTCTCTTGCACCACGGGTAACTCCGTAACAATAATAATAATAATAATAATAATAATAATAATAATAATAATGTTACTGGCTTTACTCCCACTAACTACTTTTACGGTTTTCGGAGACGCCAAGGTGCCGGAATTTAGACCCGCAGGTGTTCTTTTAAGCGACATTAAATCTACCAATATGAGGCTGACGTATTTGATCACCTTCAACTACTACAGGACTGAGCCAGGATCGAACTAGCCAGGTGGGCTCAGAAGACAAGCGCTTCAACTGTTTAAGCCACTCAGCCTGGCAAACGAGATTTCTACCCATCGTTCAAAATAGGCTACCTAGGCTGGATTCGAATTTGCAATCATTGGGACATGACAGATACTCTCTCTGGAAAATATGCATAACACAAACAATCCTGCAGTCAGACGAAGTGTACGGAGGGGGCTCATTACCTAGACAACTAATCAACTCTGTAAAGAGAGGTAAAAGAAGTGGGCAGCCTAGAATGGTTAAAAATGTTTCATGATTCCAAGAGTTGCAGAAAAAGAGGTTGCAGTCTTCAGTGGTGGACATAAGCTTACAAGTAATGTTTCATTCATTTCCACAGGTTAGCAGTTTGAATTATGAAAATGTATGTATGTACGTATGTAATGTATTATTGTACAGAACAGAGATTGCCAAGCACAAATTAGTTTTACACATTCAAGATTACCTAAGAATAGTCCTACAATATGCATACAAGCTTTTAACAGGTATGCCGTACGAAGTCGGTTAGTTTTGCTTTGCTAGAAAAACACCACATTTGACAAAAGGAAGAAGCTAAGGTCCATTATCTGCCATTTATAACAAAGTGGCATGTACTGCCCTGCAATGGGGAAAAAAACCAAGCAGGGTAGCATGTAGGATGCCATTTTAGTTACCATGGAGCGTTGGACTGTGATGCATCACGCTTTTGTGATCGAAGCGTATTTCGAAAGTGGTGACAGTGTGGTAGCTATGCAGCGGAAGTTTCTACAGCAATTCAACATTGGGAGACATGGAAGAGTACCAGAACGGCACACAATTCGGAGGTGGGTTGAACAGTTTCGTGCTAACGCAAGTGCCACAAATAAGGAGCCACGGGGGGAAGCCAAGGACAATGCGGACGCCAGAAAACATTCAGAGAGTACGGAATGCTATTGACAGAAAGCCTAGGCGTTCAGTAAATAAACATGCTGCAGTTTTACACATGTCGGACAGAAATGTGCGCAGCATTCTCCACAATGATTAATTTATCATCCATACAAAATGCAGGTGACTCATAAGTTATTGCAGCATGACTCTGCCACCCGGAAACAACTCTGTACCGACTTTATCGACTTACTGGAAGAGAACAGGGACATTTTTCCCAACCTGATGTCGGATGAAGCACTCTTTTTGAACTGACAAGCTATGCCAACAAGCAAAAAGTGCAATACTCCATGAAAAATCACTCCATAGTACAAACGTTGTGTTTTGGTGTGGTGTTTCGGCTTCCAGGATTATTGGATAGTGAATTTGGATCGTTACAGAGGCCTACTGATGACCTTTCTGATTCCTAAATTACAAAGTCCAGGCGATTCCGCTTGAAATGCTGGTGAAAGTAATGGACAGCTTCATTCGTCTACTCCCTATGTGCATGGCAAGAGACTGTGGTTATTTAAAAAATGTGATTTTCGAAAAATGAAAATAAAACACGACATCTTATTGTCATAAAATGGCATTATCTTACCTACCAATTACCACTCTAGTCACTTACAACCCCTATTAATCACTCTTTTCCCAGCAAGATGTGGCAACTGCGCATACCGCTCAAGACACGACGGCAACGTTACGTACGGTGCTCGCGGGAAAAACATCTCAAGTTTCGGGGACATACCATGGCTGGCCAGATCCCCGATTTGAGTGCTTGTGATTTCTTTCTGTGGGGGTATCTCAAGAGCCAAGTGTTTTCATCACGCATTCCCAACTTCAGAGATTCTGAGGCGACTCATTCGTGAAGAAGTCCAGGCGATTCCGCTTGAAATGCTGGTGAAAGTAATGGACAGCTTCATTCGTCTACTCCCTATGTGCATGGCAAGAGACTGTGGTTATCTAAAAAATGTGATTTTCGAAAAATGAAAATAAAACACGACATCTTATTGTCATAAAATGGCATTATCTTACCTACCAATTACCACTCTAGTCACTTACAACCCCTATTAAGTGTTGCTACAGGAACTATACTAAAATGTTAAGATTGTTTCTGACGGACCCTGTACTGGATGTGGTAAGACAGAACCCCCTAATCTCGTACAACTTTATGCAGGTGACCAAAGCTATCAAGGTTTGATACTGTCTTTATGGATAACAGAATTATTTCTGTTCAATAATGCTGGTTTCTGCTCATTTATGGTACCATTTCTCCAACCGGTTGCAACACACAACCAAATTGACTACATGGAAGTAGAGCATGGACTTTGATATAAATGTTTTGCAGACCATTGAACCAACGATTTAATATATATAAATAAACAGTACACCCTCCATACAACAAAGTTTAGTGCATAAGCTTTAAAAGAGCTCCATTTAATTTTTCTTTAATAATTTCAGATAATGTTGAATATATTACACAGTATGCCTCTTTTAGTTCATAAATTAACCATTCATCAGATGTCAAGATAAGTACACACTCAGAATCCTAACATCTTCCAGTTCGAGACACATAACATGGTATGGTGTTAAATAAACAGAGTTTAAGAATATCTGGAGTGTTTCTTTTGTTATTTCAACTTCTCTGACAACAGCTTTGTAAATAATGTAATTGAAACTGCATAACACATTAACATACAATTGAAGAGCTATTACTATCTGTACACACTTAACAGTGTAATACTATATTTGTGGCTTAACAACAGATAACCTGTCTGAAGTATTTCTTATAAACAAAATAAACAAGGTATAAAAGCATTACTATGAGTTTTGTTTATTTATAGGCCTATTTCAATATTCTCAAGAATAAAATTTTACACTTCTTTGGGGCTATTTATTTTAAATGTTTGTTTTCCATATAAATCCCAGCTCTGGTGATTACTAATGCAAGTAACACCCAGCACTAATTTGGAAGATTCTATTTTCCCCTGCACCACCACCATCTGCAACATTAAATGCAGAAGCAAATTTGAACACATAACAGGTTATTGTCATTACCCCCAAAAAGAAATTTTTTTGTAGTTCCAAAAACAAAAATAATTGTTCACAAATGTAGAAACTAATAATAATAATAATAATAATAATAATAATAATAATAATAATAATAATGTTCAGCTACCAGGTTGCAAGACTTCTGAAGAGGTGCCAGTTAGGGAGCACTGAGTATTTATACAGATAGGAAACTATGAGCAGCAAAAATGGCACAATTGTTGTTATGAAATAAGATGTATGTTTAGGCCTAGACTGATGCTTTCAAAGTTTAAAATAATAGATAAATCTGTTGGATTTCTGTACCATTTGAAATAAGACAAACTGCAGGGAATCTGCATATTCCCCCAAGACTTAGCTCTAATGCTTCAGAAGTGATGGTGGTGATTCCTGTTTACCACAACCAACCACAACTAATCTAAAATGCTGTAAGGTTTGAATAGTTAATGTGGGAAATTACAAAAGAGCTTTTCTTCACCTTCTGATATTAAAAAATACACACACATGTTCACAAAAAAAGACTTTATATTTATGTTTTGAACTCAATAAGGTATTGAAAAGGTCACTTTTCCTGACAAGAAATTCAATTAACATCCACGCATCTAGTAGTAGTACATTTTGTGGTGACTTCTAATGTAGCATTTTGTACTGATATAATATAACTTTTGCACAGTGCAGCCTCACTACTTTGCTGATAATATGGAACAAACAAACATGAGATACATTCAAAAGGTGCACATGTGCTCCTCTAAAATCACATATGCCATCTGGTGTCCACTGCCACTGCCTTCGTAATGTCCAGGCCGTACTGTACCTCTGATGACGTCACGCTTTGGGGGGGACTTGAAGGCGATACGCATACGTTACGCTTGAATAACACATTCGTTCAAATTACTTAAAGAACTGTTAACACCTTTTAAAACCAAAACTTATCCTCAAATATTTGTTAATTCTGACATACAGTGCATATCCTTCTCCGTAACGTTCTATTTCTCGCGTATATACGTTCGTTTGCGTGAGTACAGCCTAACACTTTGAGACATATTCTTGCGATTTTATCCATTTTCCGATCAACTGGAATATTCACATCTTACGCACTGACAGAAAACATGCAGCGAATTACCATTACTATTTATTACAAATATAAATTATTTCCGTACCTCACTGCTTCCACTCCATGAACACTGTAGCTTTCCTGGACCTCTTACAGGAAGTTACACCAGTATGGAGTAGGTCTGCTCTCTTTGAAGCACTTTGTTGAATACACAAGTCGGTGTGAATTTTGGAAAAGTTATTTAAAAATATATTCACCCAAATATACTGTATATACACTGTCCGGCCAGGTCTTCCGATTTCTTCCCGCAGTCACAAATGACTAGGGAATCTGCCAACTGCATTGACTCCAAAGCCAAGGATTTTTTGACACAGGATTGTCTGAATTTAGAAATACCATCTTATATATATCTGACACTAACACACAAAATACTTTGTACACCTCAATTCCAAGTTCTATTGACATGTCTGATGGATACTTTAGGCTCCTAGATTTAGGAAATTCAGATATCTTACTTCTGGAGGTAATTCATAAATAAGATCTGAATCTGTCAGAAGATAAGATTTACATACATCACACTGTCTCCCGAATACTGGATACTGGTCGCACTTAAGCGACTGCAGCTATCGAGCTCGGTGATACTCATAAATAAGACTTGCATTTTCAAATGCACCGAATTAAAATAAGCCGTAGGTCTGATTACATAAAAAATATAGGGCCTACCTAATGTTACCCATGTTTATGACATAATAAAAAAAATTAACTCACCATCTGGACGAAACACTCTTATTTCTCTCAGGATGTGATTTTCAGGAAAGTGCTTGATACACACAACTGTGTTGTGATTAACTATTAAATTCTCCCTGGGAATAGCCTTCTTCCATAACTTAACTCGTTCTTCATCAGAAGGAAACACAAATACCGGAGTGTACTCTCCTTGTTTATAATCAGCTTTGCAGCCAGGCACACAGCAACTCTTAGGCATGGTGATTTCACTCAATGATCATCTTAATTCAAGTATATACAATTCGTGGTTAATAATAAAACACACAATGCACTAACTCAATTAATTTTACACTATAAATATAACTTTACACAAATAAACTACAAAATTAAAACACTTAAGAACGATCTTCTTAACCTATAGCTTCACATAAATACACGCTCACACTAAGTTTTCTTCACTAATTAACGACTTTCCTCTTAATAATGCAGTCGATGACGACTCATTCTCACATATATCTGAGTGAACATGCGGCCATCGTTAAAAATTTCAATAAAACTGCGAAAATATATATTTAACTCTACTAACTCATGTGCTAAACTTCCCCCCTAACGATCAGCTGATTGCTTTCCCGCGCTCGTTACAGTACGGCCTGGTCATCACGAAGGCAGTGCCACTGCTCTATTCCTCTATCTACTATCCTGACAGGTGCCTTGGGTAGTGGTGGTGGTGATTGTTTTAAGAGGAAGTACAACAAGGCAACCATCCTCTACAGAACACTAATCAGAGAGAAAAATGGAAGGGACCCGACACTTCAAAAAATGAAGGTATTGCCTAAAGAAAACAAGGGCCACAAAGGGCATGAAAATGAAAAGCTCCCTAGGCCTCGATACATAATACAATTGGGGTCGGAAAAGAACAAGAGTTGACAAGGGAGGTCGGATAGGGTAGATGAAAGTGAGTGGCCTGGCACAAACAGGTGGAAGCAATGCCACGACTCTGCTAAAGGCCCCGTGGTCGCCAACCCACGCTCCCAAGTTCAGATCCCCTGGGGCCCCATTTAGTCACCTCTTACAACAGGCAGGGGATACTGTGGGTATTATTCTACTGCCCTCACCCACAGGGGGTGCTTTGGGTATGTTCTGGTCTTAATGTGTGTGCTTGCACCAAAGGACATCAGCTGCTATGCTTGATTTAGAAAATCAGTGAGGTAACTCTTAGGGCCTGTACTACGACAGCCAGATAAAAGTGCGGTATAAATTTATTTGGCAGTTTGGACATTTATCTGGAAGTTCGGTTGAAACCGCGTACTACGACTTTCGTTTATGTGCAATCTGGGAAAATATTCTCGAGTATAGCTATGCCGAAGTTGGAGAGGCTGTTAACGCTCTTATCTGGGACTTAGCTCTTATCGGGGACGCTGCTGTAAAGAATCAAGATGGCTACTCATGAAGATGAATCTACATCTGCATGATGCTGTGCGAAATTAAGTTGTTACAATGTAATTTATGTATATATTTATGAAGTATGTCATGCTTCCTGTCCAGCTATCACAGAATTCTTAAAAAAATTCCAAGCTAGTAAGTTGTTGCTACTGAGTATATCAGTAATACACAAGCATTCAACCGCATACTTCATAAGTAGCCGTGGTCGTTAGGGCATCAGAGTTTGTTGTTAAGCAGTTTTTCGCGCGTTCGAGTCCCAATAGTCTAACTTTTTTTTACTTTGTAAATGGTCGTCGGTAGGGTACTAGAGGTGACAGTACACATTTCCTAATCATTAAAATGCGTGTCAAAAGCGTGGGTTCTATTCCAAATCTATCCGCGACGCACATATGGAGTAAAGGTATACGACTTTGTTCATGGCGATTCGTCCGTCGAATGAGGATGTTAAGGAGGTTATATTTCTTTTACTTCATAACAACTTGCTACAAAAGTATTTACGCTAAAGTGAGTTAAATGCTTGCCAGTTACTATTCTCACATTGTATTGAAAAGAAAGAAACTAACTACTTATTCAATGAGCAAACAATAAATTGAATTAATAATAAAATTAATGATCCCACGCTGCATCAGTAGCATTAATTACGAATATAAACTTTACTTTCGTCGTAACGCGCAACCTCGTAAATAGTACTAGACAAGAAAAGATACATAACCTGAAACTTTACTTTTGCGTCCAGGTTACATTCTCAGTCTTTTTATTTTCTATAACAGTTTCAATTTCGTTATACAGTTAATTAATTTTAACATTCCTTCGTATGTGTATATTTCAGTCCTAATTCTGTTTTTGACCTGGACTTCCACATTATAGCTTAATAAGAGTCTGATATTGGATTCTAGTAATACAATTTCAAAAGGAATAGAGCTAAACAAACGAAAACACCAGGGAACACGTATACCACCGCGCTAAATTTCACTATATTTTCAGTAACCTTATTACCAACCCAATAAAAATGTTACTACATCTTCCGCATTACAATCCCGCCATTAAAATCCGTTGGTAGTACGCAAGAAAATATTTAACTTCTAGTTTGCAAAACTGCAGCCTACGTATCTAGCTGTTTATCTGACAGTCGTAGTACAGGCCCTTAGTCTTCAGATCATTTCTGAACTAAAATAATGTATATCTATCCCTTAGTCCCATTTCTGGATACGAGGCCAAGGATGAGGTGAGTAATTTATACAGAATTTTTTACGGCCTGATACCCTTTCTGACACCAACCTCAGTTGATGAAGAGCATTTACATGGAAGTGAATATAGGAATCCACAGAAAACCATTCTCAGAACATTCAACAGCGGGGTTTGAACCCATGCGCCTCCAAAACGCAGAGCTTGGCTCCATAGCCACAGAGCGTTAACATGCACAGCAACTCTGCTCGGTTTCTAAACTACAATAATATTTACATAAAATACTAGGCATTTGGAAAGGTAATAACAAGAAAAGTATGTTCATGTGACTTGTATGGACGCGATACAAACTTTATAGAGTTATTTACAACAAAATTTAAAACAGGCAAGTTCCTTGTCAATTTGATGATCCTTCTAAATATAATAATGTAGCAACAGCTTATGGCACCATGATTACCCAGATCCAGCTACCAGCCAAGCCTTACAATTAGTTATAACACTAACTGTAGGATGGTAACAGCTCAACATGCAGTCACTCAAAAAAAAGTATGTTCCTCGCACTTGGACTTAAAATCATTATCAAACTATAATTCACCTCTCATGTAGATACAAACCTTGTGGATAAGTTTACCCACAATAGGTTCAACTGGTTCCAAGGAAAATGTACCAGCGAGGAACTTTTATATAATATTATGCGCTCGTTCTTTTCTTGAATGACTACACAATCTTTCTCAATTTATTTAAATGTGCAATGAACGCAGTTAGATAATTATACATTTAACACACAAAGACGCAGTAAAAGACTAAGTAATGTGCTCTTGTCCAGCACTACTTTAAAAGATCCTCACATATGCTTATTGCGAACTTTGTCATGCATAGTGATGCCCGCCGAACATCGCAGCATTCGCACCTCTGTGACATCCATTCAATGATCATGCCCAACATCCGGAGCCATACACAAGGGCACGCCAGATAGTGGTTTTCTACACTTTGCCCTTCAGCTTGACTGGCATCCGCTTATCATGAAGAACGCTAGCAAGAGACCACCATTTCGTCCAACTAACACAGATGCGGTGCTTGACATCTGTGTCGATATTACCATCAGCTGCGGTGACTGATCCAAGATATCTGAACATGTTAGTCATCATCAGCGGTTCTCCAGCAAGGAAGACAGTGTTGTGTGGGTCCGTTTGTCCGGGCTGCACAAAGTTGAAGAATCCGGTCCCTGTCCTTAATGTAACCATGTTAGAATTTTTAAAAACTTAGTATAAAAAAATTCTGATAAGTTTGGCACAACTAGCTGATGGCTAGAACAAAAAAAGGAATCTGCTTCTAAGAATCTTTACTTTTTACACCAATTTTTCTATTTGTATCCTTAGTCCCTTGCTTTTGGAGCATGTCTGGCTTTACTTTATGTAGTCAATGTCAGATCTTCCATTTCTTTACGCTGCCTCCCCTGCTGTGATCTAGCATTATGTGGTAAACTTATCATAAGAAATATCATGAAATGAACATGCAAGTGTTACAGGATCTAAATAGTTACTCTCACTGCACTCTCTTATCACTGTTCAAACAGGATACTGTAGCACAGTTAAAATGTAATACGCCTACATTAAAATTCCAATTTTGAATATTCTGCCTGCTACCACTTCTTGAAGGATGCAGTAATTTTGGATCTGTATCTTGGCACAGGCCAGAGCAAAATGTATCTTCCACTAAAGTCCCAGTCTCATTGATGGCTGTGATGGTATGGATGGTGCTGACTAATGACATTTGGAGCTTAACTAGTGTGTCTGAGTGTTATGAAAGGTGCTACTCATTGGGCTGGCTGTGCTGCAATAGCAATTTTGGCCCAGTGAGGAAAGCAAAGGCAAAATACCTCACCCCGCATCCAACCTAATACGCCTTATTTTGGCACTGCTATTGGTTTTTGCAGTTTCCCTATAACAGCGTAACCTTTGGAGGTGCTATTTGAGGGATCCTAGCAGCCATCAGGCTGATGAACTAACATACAACACACTAATACCAGGTGGTCACTAGCACCTTGTGATTTATTTTTATGCATCCCACCGTGTTTACTATAATTTTGAAATACATCGGTCCCTCTCTCTAAACTGTGGTATTATGACTAGATGCGTGGTTAAGGGCTGAAAATCAGCAGAAATCGCGCATGCCACTTAATTCATTGCGAGTACCCCAAATTAACATGTAAAATGAGCACATATTAACAATACATAACTTACAACAACAGGTGCACACACAGACCAGGAACAGGTACTATACTATATAGGCTGGAAACTGTGCAATGAATATCAAGCCTTGCAATAGTTCACTTGGCAGGGGCGTGGTGGGATTTGTGATAGTGGCTAGTGCTCAAAGGTTAGAATCCCAAAGTTCTGTTGGTGTTTTTTAATTATTTTTTAACATTTTATTTTACAGACAGCTGACTGGGATAAGGCAAGTTTGCAAACTGGTGTATGCACAGGTGCCAAGCAATCCTGTACACCTTGGACAGCTCATCACCGAGGCATACCGATCCATTACGCCGGAGATGTTTCAACGTGCCAGATGGTACTCACAACATTTCACGCAGCTCTGTATCGACCATGGAGGGAGTCCGTTCGAGCAGGAGCTGTGTTAAAAGATGTAGGTAACCAAAATCCTGTTATATGTTTCCTAGCCTTTTCCAGCTTAGCTCCATACCATATGCCATCATACCAATGTCCCTACCGGGCAAGTTTGCTGTACGGTTAGGGGCACGCAGCTGTGAGCTTGCTTGCAGGAGATAGTGGGTTCGAACCCCACTGTCAGCAGCCCTGAAGATGGTTTTCCATGGTTTCTCATTTTCACACCAGGCAAATGGTGGGGCTGTACCTTAATTAAAGCCACGGCCACTTCCTTCCCACCACTAGGCCTTTCCTGTCCCATCGTCGCCACATGACCTATCTGTGTCAGTGTGACGTATTAAAAAAAAAAAGGACCCTCAGGTCCAAATAAACAAATCTCTATCGAAACTGTTACATATGGAACCTTACCACATCCAAGGTAATTGGTGGCAAAATAAAAAATTTAAAAAATACTTGTGTGGGATTCAAACTTTCGAGCACCATCCACTATGACAACTCCCACCACAAGCCTGCCAAGTGAGCAATTGCAAGACTTGACATGCAGCATGGTGTTTCCAGCCTACACAATACCTGCTACTGGTTTGTGTGTGCACCTCCTGTTGTAAAGTACATGTTCTTCGTATCTGTGCTCGTATTACTGTTCATTCGAGGTACCCATGAGTTAATAGTGACGCTCACAATTCCTGCCATCCTCTAGCCTGTAAACGCACATCTCGTTATATTACCCCGGTTTAGGGAGAGGGACTGATGTATTTCAGAATTGCATACCTGCCAACTTTTGAAAAGGGCTATCAGTAAAACTCACACGCGACAAAAAATCTAACGATCTTCGACGTACCCGGGCTTGACGAAAATAATAATACTTCTGGGCTACAAAATACAAGAATTCATGCTTTAAACAGGATACTTAAAAGAAATCATATCTATTTACATCATATGCCAATGATTTGTAGATTAATATAACAATCACGAAGAAATCCATGTTAAACAGCAGCAGGCATGGTGAATGTTAGTTTGGAGCATACATAACAGGACTTCCTTGATAAATTAAGCACATATGCGATAATTGAAAAAGGCTTT
Source organism: Anabrus simplex (assembly GCF_040414725.1). Lineage (NCBI taxonomy): Eukaryota > Metazoa > Arthropoda > Insecta > Orthoptera > Tettigoniidae > Anabrus > Anabrus simplex. The sequence continues at coordinate 206,181,147 of NC_090270.1, read as the reverse complement.
GCACAATAAAACTCGTTTAACGTAACACAGGCAAGAAATAATATAATACACACTGCAAATCAAATGCTAGTTCGACTTGAAAGTCATAGTTGTGGCCTTTTTAGTTTCCTGCAAAAAGTCTTGAGAACTCCTGGTCTTTAAAATAGAAATAGACTCCACAGATTCATTGGACATGGATGATCTGAACTCTGTTCTATTTTTCTTCACAAGGCTGAAATCAAGTTCACATTCTGCATTACTGATAGGGTATGGTGAGAATAGACAGCATTACTCTACAAATTCGGTTTTACCTAAGAAGTCCATCGGCTCCACGAATTCTTGATATTTGTGTGCCCAACTGGAATCGCTTGCAGCATCGTGATTTGCAACCGAAGTGTCATCAACCTGAACTAATTCACCACTTCATCTGTAGTTTCATTCTCTTCCTTGCATAACATGATAGGAAACCTTTCCAAGAATAAAACGAATGGAAGAAAACTATGCATCTTAAATTTTGTCTAACCTAGCAACTTGAGCATGCTTTAACACATCAACCTTGAGTGGAAACCTGTTGATGACGATGTAGTCACAGGCACTACAAAAGTAGTTTCTCACTGATGAAAAGAAAAGGGATTTATCTGTATCCTGGAGATCATTCCCTATGTTGGAAGTCTGAATGCCAATAACTAACTCACCATCACCTAAATTGTTGCCTCCACCATGTGCAATATTAATATCACACTCACATACCGTGCAAATTTTTCTCCCTTTCTTCATATTAGTATGCACGTAAAATCAAGAGTATATGATTCTTTACATGTCTGGAAGTACTGTTTCTTGCTGGATTTATTCACGATAATCTACAATAGGAATATAGCAAATGAAACTGTCCAAGAACTGAAACATCAAAAGGAACCTGGACCACTGAACGTCACATAAAATTATAAACACTCAAAGCAGTAAAACACTTCATTAAAACATGTCACACACACACACACACACACGCGCGCGCGCGTGGAACGAATGTAATTATTCTTTATAACTTAATGGGCTTGGCTAACAGCAACGAATGTAATTAGTCCAACGAATACAGGAAACTGAGAAGCACGAAGTCATAACACGAAAACCCGAACACTTAAAAAAAGAAAATCATAACCTTAAAAGGCCAAAACATTCTACATTTTAGTTATGTACGGAAAATCAACAGAATATGATTCTTTAAATGCCTGGAAGTACTGTTCGTAAACAAAGAACGACACTCGCGTGGTCAAAGAATATAGGTTAAATCACAACAAGCGAACGAAGCGGAACAAAAGAATTTGCGGAGCATAGCCTGTCGACACCTAAGATTCACACGGAAGAACTGTTATCCCGGCTTTAAATTCAATTCCAATAACGACACAAACACACGGTAAAAATTAAAGGTGGGGACGGAGCGAGTAATACCGATGAGTAATCCGGTTGTAGCGGTAGAGCGCACCACCCGGCACCAACGATCCCCTCCGCTTACAATTACTGTAAGTACTCGCGGAGGACCAGAGCACAGTGTAGCGCACAAGTGTTTAACAAGGGCAGACCACGACGTTGAGATCACGGATCATCTTGAAATTTTGTAAACTTTTAGTAGTCTATTAGGACAAGATAATGTGCAAATAGTAAGGCGTACTATTAAGGCGTTTTCAAGAAAATCGCAAGAGAATTTTCGCGTCGAATGTGTACCCGTGCGTTGCGGTCACGAGCACGAGGTGGCGATGATCGAGTGGTTACCGTTCAAGCTCCGTAATCGCTGGATCGAGTCTCGCTTTTCACTTTTTGTTTTTCAACACTGGTCATATTCTTTCATAATATTGCAGGTCAGAGCGTCCAGGTGCAAAGCAGTTCCGGGTACCATACTCGATTTCACTGTCAGTTATGAGGGATTTCACAAATCACGACAGGCATACATTTTCAGGAATACTTTATGCATTGGGCCGTTTACTTGTTGATAATTATAAATGATATATTTGTTTTGTAGTCCACCTTTGTCATGGAGTGGTTCGTGTGATTGGCTGCAACCCCCAGATGCCCGGGTTTGATTCCCGGCTCTGCCACGAAATTTGAAAAGTGGTACAAGGGCAGGAACGGGGTCCACTCAGCCTCGGGAGGTCACCTGAGTAGATGGGGGTTCGATTCCCTCCTCAGCCATCCTCGAAGTGTTTTTCCGTAGATTCCCATTTATTTCTCCTCCGGGTAAATGCCGGAATGTAGGCCCCTACCTAATGTAAGGCCACGGCCACTTCCTTCCCTCTTCCTTGCCTATCCCTTCCAATCTTCCCATCTCTCCACAAGGCTACTGTTCAGCATAACAGGTGAGGTCGCCTGGGCGAGGTAATGGTCATCCTACCCAGTTGTATACCCGACCTAAACTCTCGCCCTCCAGGGCACCGCCCTTGAGGCGGTAGAGGTGGGATTCCTCGCCGAGTCCGGAGGGAAAACCGACCCTGGACGGTAAACAGATAAAGAAAGAAGATATTTTTTGTAATGATAAACATTAGTAAAGAGCCAAATAACATTGGAAAGCCAATAAAAGTTCATGCAAATATACCTTTTTTAATTATATTACCTTTGAATTGTAATGTATATGAAAGAATTTGACCAGTGTTGAAAAACAAAACGACACGTGGGACTCGATCCAGCGAGCCAGTGATTACGGAGCTTGAACGCTAACCACTCGACCATCACCGTTTCACGCAATGATCCCAACGCACCGGTACATATTCGACGCGAAAACTTCTCATAAGATTTTCTCGAGAACGCCTTAGTAGTACACCTTACTATTTGCACATTATCTTGTCCTAATGGACTACTAAATGTGTACAAAGTTTGAAGATACTCCGTGATCCGAACGTCGTGGCCACCCCTTGTAAGAGTATTATGCCTGTATTCAGACTGTGTTTCTTAATTTGCGTCTATATTTCCTCCGCTTGTTGTGTTTTGTAGATAATGCAAAGCATAGTAGATAATAATTGTGGCATTAGTTTGATATTTAATCCCATTTTGAGATGGTATTCATGTTTTAGAAAATTTAAGCAATTGCATAAATTTTTACAGAAATTTGTACCACAAATGCCACTAAAACCGTCTGATGCATGGTAGTTCTTTGAAATTACTGGTGATAAAAATAAGCAAAATGCAAATTTTGCGGCCGCATTTACTTGACGGGTGGTGGCGTATCAAATTTGTGGGATTATATCAAGAGGCATCACAAGGATGAAATGCGCAGGTCGGCTTCTCCAGCGGAAGGCAACATTGCTGTGTTTAGCGAAATGGTTATGTTGTGAGAAAAGGGCATTGAATTTACGTTGCCATACCAATAACGTACACTGACTGACAGTGACAATGCAACACCAAGGAGGAGTGGTTCGAAAGGGATGAAAGTTGGGGAATAAACAGAGACGGCACGGATGAATAATTGATGTTTATTTCAAACCGATATGCAGGTTACACAATGCGCACGGCATCGACTCAGTAGGATGTAGGACCACCGAGAGCGGCGATGCACGCAGAAACACGTCGAGGTACAGAGTCAATAATAGTGCGGATGGTGTCCTGAGGGATGGTTCTCCATTCTCTGTCAACCATTTGCCACAGTTGATCGTCCGTACGAGGCTGGGGCAGAGTTTGCAAACGGCGTCCAATGAGATCCCACACGTGTTCGATTGGTGAGAGATCCGGAGAGTACGCTGGCCACGGAAGCATCTGTACACCTCGTAGAGCCTGTTGGGAGATGCGAGCAGTGTGTGGGCGGGCATTATCCTGCTAAAACAGAGCATTGGGCAGCCCCTGAAGGTACGGGAGTGCCACCGGCCGCAGCACATGCTGCACGTAGCGGTGGGCATTTAACGTGCCTTGAATACGCACTAGAGGTGACGTGGAATCATACGCAATAGCGCCCCAAACCATGATGCCGCGTTGTCTAGCGGTAGGGCGCTCCACAGTTACTGCCGGATTTGACCTTTCTCCACGCCGACGCCACACTCGTCTGCGGTGACTATCACTGACAGAACAGAAGCGTGACTCATCGGAGAACACGACGTTCCGCCATTCCCTCATCCAAGTCGCTCTAGCCCGGCACCATGCCAGGCGTGCACATCTATGCTGTGGAGTCAATGGTAGTCTTCTGAGCGGCCGCCGGGAGTGCAGGCCTCCTTCAACCAATCGACGGGAAATTGTTCTGGTCGATATTGGAACAGCCAGGGTGTCTTGCACATGCTGAAGAATGGCGGTTGACGTGGCGTGCGGGGCTGCCACCGCTTGGCGGCGGATGCGCCGATCCTCGCGTGCTGACGTCACTCGGGCTGCGCCTGGACCCCTCGCACGTGCCACATGTCCCTGCGCCAACCATCTTCGCCACAGGCGCTGCACCGTGGACACATCCCTATGGGTATCGGCTGCGATTTGACAAAGCGACCAACCTACCCTTCTCAGCCCGATCACCATACCCCTCGTAAAGTCGTCTGTCTTCTGGAAATGCCTCCGTTGACGGCGGCCTGGCATTCTTAGCTATACACGTGTCCTGTGGCACACGACAACACGTTCTACAATGACTGTCGGCTGAGAAATCACGGTACGAAGTGGGCCATTCGCCAACGCCGTGTCACATTTATCGTTCGCTACGTGCGCAGCACAGCGGCGCATTTCACATCATGAGCATACCTCAGTGACGTCAGTCTACCCTGCAATTGGCATAAAGTTCTGACCACTCCTTCTTGGTGTTGCATTTGCTCTGTCAGTGTATTTAAACGTGCCACCACATTACATTCACTCGGTAGTTTACTCGGTACTACCGGGTGATGACGTCACAACAACTGCTCCGCTCCGTCCCCGCCACTAGTAAAAATACCAATAATATCAAAGAATGAGTTATCGACTATCGCGGACTTGCCTTCGACCAAGACCGAGCATGCTTCGACACACGCAAACAATCGATTGTACGGAAGTGGAGCGATTATCGAATGTTATTTCAAATTTTTGTCCGCGAAGTCGTAAAATGACACCGTCCATCCGTAAAATCGTTAAATGCTGCAATTTCCGTAAATTTTACGGATAAACCGTAAAAGTTGGCAGGTATGGAATTGTAATAAACATGGCAGGATGCATAAAACTAAATCGCAAAGGTCTGATGAACCGCCCAGTATATTTAAAAAATGACCTTCCTAACTATAGTCGCCTGACAAGAAGATGCGTGGATGCGGGATAAGAGGTGCGAGGGGTAAGCATGGCTTCTGCGCATGCGCCAATCTCAAATTCTGACAAACATCTGTTCTGATCGCAGAGGATTGAGGTGCTGTAGAGAAGTTTCAAAGAGGTAGGGCAATTGTGCCTTAGTTACACAATTACTGTATGTACTGCATACTGAACAGTTTGATAATGAATATGCATTGATTCATTGTCTGTTACAACGGATGTTTGTAGCCGAGAGAGTAATATTTGTTACTTGTGCCGTACCTACAAGCTGCCGCAACTTCTCGTCAGACACAGTGAAAGTCAACGTGGAGTACTCCAAAAGTGTGCCTGTCCTCAAGCCGGCTGGCTCGTCAGTTCTCCAAAGCGTTGCCCAGCTGCACGCAGTTTTGTCCAGTCTTGCTGCTCGCCAAGTAGTTAAAACAGAGAGTTGACAATGCTGTGTCTGGAGTTGGGAAATCTTTGTACCTCATGGACAAGGAATGTAAATACAGCCAGCTAGCTAGCTAGGCTTGAAAAGCTTGCTGGCCGTTAATGAGCAAACTGCAAGAACTAGTAAGTTCTGCATTTTGTTGCCACAACTGTCAAAGAGTGTGATCACCTAGGCCTGGCTGTAGAAACTATCTTCCAACCCTTCCAGGGAAATATAGGCCTGCCATTGAATAACATTCCTTTTGAGTTCTTCAATTTGAAAATGTATATTCAAATTGCTTAAATATTAAACATAATAATACTTTTGATAAGCAACACAAGTACATATATATCAATTAGTTAATCAAACATTTCAGGTAAGTACACGGATAAGAGTCAATGGTTGGAGAGGCATATTATTACCCAGATGAACGACAAATCTTTTACACGAGAGAAGAGATCTAGATATCTGATAACAAATGGACAGTGTATGAATAAATACAGACAAAAGGTTATTTTACAACTTCCCTAATTAAAGGGTTGCCACTACGACAAAACATACTTCAGTTTCCATTATCTATGTTATAAAAGTTATACAGTCCCATGCATATAAGTTCAAAACCAGAATCACAATAAACCAATTTGCAAAGTATTTCAATTCAGAAATTAGAGACACCAAGTTTTTCCATACGTTAACTTTCTGATATTCTGTTATTTCAAAATCTGTTTCTATACAGTATGAGCGGTGCTAATAAGTTTCGGTCAGAATCTTTAAAAATTGTTATTCTTGTGTCGGTCATGTCCAGAACAAGAAGAAAATACCACTTTTAAATTTCCATCATCTTTGACTATGTATGTATGTATGTATGTATGTATGTATGTATGTATGTATGGAGAAGTTGTAAAATAAAATAACCTTTGACTCTATATAAGTTCGACTATTCATACAATGTCCACGAGAAAACGGCTGAACAGAACTTTATGAAAATCAGTATTTAATGTCATCGGGAGGTGCATCACAATGAAGGCTATAAATAATTATACTAACGTTGGGTGAAATAGTTTACAGGAAAGTCTAAAAATTAATTCTCAAATATCTCCATTAATAACACTACATAACAAAAGATGCATAAAATAAGAATTTTTGACCTCATATGCTGTAGAAATTGAGTCTACGACGAATAGTAACGGAAACACTAATATTTTTTAAAAACTGTCCTACTGTAAAGAATTTTAATCTTAACAAAGAGGGGAGGAATATAAAATTCCATGCTTCATACTTTATTATCCTAGTAGAAAGGTTCCTCATACTTGAATGTACTGTCTGTACCACAGCGGGCAACAAAGAGATGTCTGCAAGAAAAATAATGTTCCTCTTTTACCTTTCAATTCCTCTAGATCTTACATAATCTGATAACGAACTAGTACTTGACTTCCTGGTCCAACATAGTCTTTCAGCTATTCTATCTGGGATGCTATAGAGGTGCTGATAGAAATGGGGAGTTTTACACACTGAACTCAGATTAGTCTTCATTGGTGTATGTGGCCAGATCATTCCAGCACTGGAACTTGGCACTGGGAGATCGCAAGCGTAGTAGTTAGTGAAGAATGAGTATCTGTGTCGTTTTTTCATTTGATTTTTCTTTTTACATGGCTAGAAAAACACGTATATATATGAATGCAAACCAAAATAAACTTTCTCAGTATGATGAATGTGTGAAATAAGATGACCACAGCATACCTGCCAACTTTCAAAAAGAGACATCCAGAAGATCCTAAAATTTGTTAACAACACGCACATGCGTCGCAAAGTCTTGAGAAAGAGTGAAAAAGGACGATAAGGGGGGAGATCATTAACAATACTGATACAAGTCAAATACATGTTATGATCACCCCTGAAATTAAATACTTACACAAAGTTGCATCTTGATGAGGGCTCATCTGTTTTCACTGAACAATGGGAACAGTACACAAACAATGTTTTTCTACACTTTAAACTTGCAGGTCACAATATGAATGTCACCATCAAAATTAAACATGTGAACTTATTTACAAACTTCTGTCAAGTTCACAATATGCAGGCTATTATCCATCACAGGTTGGAGAGGACAGATGGAGACGAGTTGGTTTCCTTGCTTTCTTCAGAAATTCTGAAGGAAAACTACTCTAGTAGCATGGACCAGTATTTCTGGTTTTCAAAACAGAAATAGAAACCAGAATTTTACTTGACATTGAGAACCTAAACTGATTGTTTCTTTTTCACCAAGTTGAACACACATTCACCCTCAGCACTGTTGTACGGTAGAGTCAGAACAGAAAGCATTAGCCTGGATATTCTATCATACTTAGGAACACCATCAGCTCCAGGATGGCGAGCACATTTGGTGTCATCTGTCACATTCTCACTCAAAACAGTAGCCACAGTCATCAATCTGAAGAGCTAAAAATTGGTTCTGAAGCACATTCATTGCATCCTCAACCAATTCACTGTCCTTCCTTGGCAGCAATGATGGAAACTCTTCTATAAAGAATTGTACAGAAGAAAACTTCTTCAATTTTTGAAACATCTGCAACCTTTGCATGTTTCAGTACTTCATCATTGAGAGGGAACTTGTTAATAATATAATCACATACTGTGCAGAAGTAAGCCCTGGCAGATGAAAATAATGTTGATTTATCCCTATCAAGTTTCTTCACGAAGTTCATTGTCTCAACGCCAACAACTAGCTCATCATTGTCTCTCGGCTTCTCAACAGAATGTATGGAACTTTTAATAAAAAGGGAACTTTTAATCACTTCTGGTTTAATAAATCTGGAAAGCAGCTGCTGTAACACGTTCGTCATTAGTTCTAGTATTAATGAATGAGGGGCAGCACTCTGAAGTGTAGAACTGAGATTCTCAAATAAAGGAATGACAGCATACAGGAAGGCACAGCATGCCTTATTTAAGCCTGATGACAGAACCATAAAACAATTTCCTTCACAATTTTGAATAATGTTCTTATTCTTTAGCACAGGGGTGTCAGATTTTGAGACGCATGCAAAATCTTTTGGGAGCGACCAATTCTGATGACTCAGTTGCTGTCCTCTTTTCATGGTTTTGGAACTAAGAGGCTCCGGTTTTGGGATCGTAAATTATGTTAAGCTAGCAGTTGATGCACACTGAGCATTAACAAGCACCTCATCTTTCAAGAAACCAAGAAGTGGATCCCACTGTTCTAACAGCCTCTGCAGACACCTTCCTAATGATAGCCATTTTTTGCAAACATGTTTCAGTATCATCTTTGTTCCGTTGTGAAGCTCTTGCAATTTCTTACAACTCTTTTCTACATAACAGAAGATGTCAACTAATAGTTCATCATCTTTTAACAGGCAAATTGCTTACACCTTTCTCAGCAGCCAGGTTAATCAAATGGCATGAGCAACCCAGTACGAAGACAGATGACTGTGCTTCCCTTAAAAAAGTAGCAACTCCATTCTTTTTTCCAATCATGACTGGAGCACTGTCTGAATAGAATGCTACACAATTCTGAATTGGCATTTCGTAATGTTTCATAGTGTTTTGAAATAAAAGGTGGAGGGCAGAGATGGGAAAACAAACGTAAACAAGACAAATAGCTCAGCGGAGTTGCGTAACTTAAAAGTATGCAGCCCCGCTGCACGAGACCCATATATGGAGGCGCGTACACACACCCCCTATCCGTCCTATGTCAAAATGTCACGGCACTATTTTTTGTTGAATATTTTTCTACTTTCTGTATGTCTACATATTATTTCCCCCCCCCCCAAAATACATACAAAAATTGCTTTTAAATCCACATTTTGGTAGGAAGTTAAAAATTTGGATTCAGCGACCCATAAAATATAATGTAAGCCAATTTCCAAAATTACCCAGAATTTTTCCGGGTGAGGTGGTCCTTGTATGGTCTCAATTGCCTGGACTAGATGTCATTATACCGAAGTTTTAATATATAAAGTGAACATAACAAATATTTCGACCTAAATACAGATTATGGACAAATGCATTCTGTATACCACAGTCAGCATTATGCTGGACCTATTCAATCAAGTGATAGATACATACTGCACTCATTAGTAATGGTTACCACTAGTAGGGCTCAAGAAGGGCATAACAAAATATACTGCGGTCGTTGTCTATATATTTTATTTTTCCTAGCACTTAAGTACTCGCATGGAAGAAATGTACATAAATACCCGCGTTGGGTCATTTTGACCCACGCTTGAATATGGAAAAGTATGCGTGTATTCATGGCATAATATAACAGAAATTATTAATTCATGTACACAATATGAAGTCCCGGTCCTTTGGTGAATGATCATCTTAGTGGCCTTCGGTTCAAAGGACCCTGGGTTCGATTCTTGGGCGGGCCAAGGACGTTAACTTCCTACAGTTGATTGTGTGGCCTTGTAAAGGTCCGCTGCAGATTTTTTGAGCTGAAACCTCTGGACTAGCTGCCCTCTCGTGAGAGTGGGGAAATACATGTGATGAAACCTAATGTTGAAGGTGGCACAAACACCCAGTCTTGAGTTGGAGGGAACAACCAATGAATGTCAAAATCCCTGACCTAGCCAAGAAGTGAACCCAGGAACCCTTGGACTAAAGGTCAGCATGCTAACCGGTTAAGTCATGGCGTCGCTCCAAAGCTTAACACTTACCACATAAAATAAATTTGTTTAGCTGCTCACTAATTTTTTAGTCATTCCTACGCATATCTTCTAGCAGAACACACACACTCGCATCGAGTTAAATCTCATAGCAGATGCAGAAGAAATTATTGTCAACAATAACCCCTATCGCACTATGACTAGAGCCAAGATTACCATATGTAATATAAAAATGAGAAATATGTACATAAATATGTAGCTAAAATTGACAAAATACATAATACATAAACAACATACATACATTATAGACTATTATGCCTTTCAGCATTCAGTCTGCAAGCCTCTGTGAATTTACTAAACGTCGCCACAATCCTCGATTTGCAACTAGTGTTGTAGCCTCATTTAATTCTATACCTCTTATCTTTAAATCATTAGAAACTGAATCTAACCATCGTCATCTTGGTCTACCTCTATTTCTCTCACCCTCCATAAGAGAGTCCATCATTCTCCTAGGTAACCTATCCTCCTCCATTCGCCTCACATGACCCCACCACCGAAGCCGGTTTATGCGTACAGCTTCATCCATCGACATTCCTAAATTAGCCTTTATCTCTTCATTCCAAGTACCCTCCTGCCATGGCACCCACCTGTTTGTACCAGCAATCATTCTTGCTACTTTTATATCTGTTACTTCTAACTTACGAATAAGACATCCTGAGTCCAACCCAGCTTTCGCTTCCGCAAAAGCAAAGTTGGTCCAAAAACAACCGATGTAAAGATAGTTTCATCTGGGAGCTGACTTCCTTCTTACAGAATACTGTTGATCGCAACTGCAAGCTCACTGCATTAGCTTTACGACACCTTGATTCAACCTCACTATATTACCATCCTGGGAGAACACACAACCTAAATACTTGAAATTATCGACCTGTTCTAGCTTTGTATCACCAATCTGACATTCCATTCTGTTGAATTTCTTACCTACTGACATAAATTTAGTCTTCGAGAGGTTAATTTTCATACCATATTCATTGCACCTATTTTCAAGTTCCAAGATATTAGACTGCAGGCTTTCGGCACAATATGCAATTAAGACGAAGTCGGCAGCATAGGCCAGACTGCTTACTACATTTCCACCTAACTGAATCCCTCCCTGCCATTTTATACCTTTCAGCAGAATATCCATATAAACTACGAACAGCAAACGTGAAAGATTACAGCCTTGTCTAACCCCTGTAAGTACCCTGAACCAAGAACTCATTCTGCCATCAATTCTCACTGAAGCCCAATTGTACCTTGTCAAATGCTTTCTCTAGATCTACGAAACATAAACACAACTGCCAATTCCTCTCGTAACATTTTTCAATTACCTGGCGCATACTAAAAATCTGATCCTGACAGCCTCTCTGTGGTCTGAAACCACAGGGGTTTTCATCCAACTTCTTCTCAACGACTGATTGCACCCTCCCTTCCAAGATGCCTGTGAATACTTTGCCTGGTATACTAATAAATGAGATACCTCGATAGTTGTTGCAATCCTTCCTGTTCCCTTGCTTATAGATAGGAGCAATTACTGCTTTTGTCCAATCTGAAGGTACCTTACCAACACTCCATGCTACTCTCACTACTCTATGAAGCCATTTCATCCCTGCCTTCCCTCTATACTTCACCATTTCAGGTCTAATTTCATCTATTCCTGCTGCTTTATGACAATGGAATTTATTTACCATCCTTTCCACTTAAGAGTAATTTCACCAACATCATTTTCCTCCTCCCCATGAGCTTGGCTGTTCACAACACCACCAGGATGATTTCCTTTTACATTGAGAAGACGTTCAAAATATTCCCTCCACCTCTCCAGTGATTCCCTCGGATCTATTATGAGTTCACCTGAATTACTCAAAACACTGTTTATTTCCTTTTTCCCTTCTTCCCTAAGATTCTTTATTACTGTCCAGAAAGGTTTCCCTCTTGCTTGGCCTAGCCTTTCCAGGTTATTACCAAAATATTCCCACGACTTCTTTCTGGATTCAACAACTATTTGTTTCGCTCTGTTTCTTTCATTTACGTACAAATCCCTGTCTGCCTCGGCCCTTGTTTGGAGCCATGTCTGATAAGCTTTCTTTCTACGTTTACAAGATGCTCTCACTTCATCATTCCACCAAGATGTTCGCCATTTCCCATCTTTACACACAGTTGTTCTTAGTCATTCCCTTGCTGTTTCTACTACAGCATCCCTGTAGGCCACCCATTCACTTTCTATATCTTGAACCTGCTTACTGTCTACTGTTCGAAACTTCTCACTAATCATATCCATGTACTTCTGTCTAATTTCCTCGTCCTGGAGATTTTCTACCCTTATTCGTTTGCAGACAGATTTCACTTTCTTATCCTAGGCCTAGAGATACTTAGTTCACTACAGATCAGATAGGGGTCTGTATCATTGAAAAATCCCTGGAAAACTCGTACATTTCTAACAGATTTCCGGAATTCAAAGTCGGTTAAGATATAGTCTATTATGGATCTGGTACCCCTAGCCTCCCATGTGTAGCAGTGAATAGCCTTACGCTTGAAGAATGTATTCGTAACCGATAAACCCATACTAGCACAAAAGTCCAGCAAACGCTTCCCATTCCCATTAGCTTCCATATCTTCCCCATATTTACCAATCACCCTTTCGTATCCTTCAGTTCTATTTCCAACTCCCGCATTGAAATTGCCCATTAGCACTATTCTATCCTTGCTGTTGACCCTGACCACGATGTCACTCAATGCTTCATAAAACCTGTCAACTTATTCCTCATCTGCACCCTCACATGGTGAATACACTGAGACAATTCTAGTCCTAATTCCTCCAACTTACAAATCTACCCACATCATTCGCTCATTTACGTGCCTAACAGAAACTATGTTGCGTACAATGGTATTCCTGATAAAGAGCCCTACCCCAGACTCTGCCCTTCCCTTTCTAACACCTGTCAAGTACACTTTATAATGTGCTATCTCTTCCTTGTTTTCTCCCCTTACCCGAATATCACTTACTCCTAGCACATTCAGATGCATTCTCTTTGCTGACTCAGCCAGTTCTACTTTCTTCCATAAGCCCCATGAATACTGATAGCTCCCCATAGAATTCAATTTTGTTCGCCAAGTTGTTTCCAAGGAGTCCCTCGCCTGTCAAATGGGAGTGGGACTCTGTTACTCCCATCGGTCCGAGGCTTGCTTAAAATGTTCTGAGCTCGGTAAATTCATGAAGCAGGATGCTACCCTACTTGCACATAGTCCAAGTGAGGATCTCTCCTCTAACGGGTTATGGACCACCGGTGAATTGTATAGTCCTAGCCGCCTGAGCACAAGGAGGGCCATGACTCAGAATATGTCCGAGATGCCCACTCCCTTTCCATAGCAAATGGTATCCCGACTCTCAGGACAACTTGCTAAGCCACTCAGCCGTTGCCCATGGTTCACGAACTAGGACGTGACTACAGTAACCCACACCATAAACAATATGTAACATAATATCTAAGCCTTATCTAGTACACAGAAAAGGAAACAAAACCGAAAAAGTTAAAAGTGCAGATGTTATTCAACCTCAAATTTTCATTTGGAGGCAAAATTAATAACTAAATATTTTTCCAAATTTTCTGTGGTCATTGAATACCTTCTGTCTGTTAGGATGTTCTTATATATAGAAAAAGACCTTTCAACTTCGCATGAAATCACTGGCGCTTATTTCAAATGAGGAATGTACTGAAAGTACACATTTACCAATCACCCTTCGTATCCTTCAGTTCTATTTCCAACTCTCGCATTGAAATTGCCCAATAGCACTATTCTATCCTTGCTGTTGACCCTGACCACTCTCAGGGAGATGCACAGACTCAAGTAACTTATTTGGCATACATTTTTTAAAAAATTGTTTCTGTCTGTCTGAACATCTGTATGCGCATCACGAGAAAACGGCTGCAGAGAATGTAATGAAAATCAGAATGTAAAGCCAGGGAATAAGTCACTGCAATCTAGGCCATAAATAATTTTATTCTCACTGAGTGAAATGGTAGTTTAGGGAACGCCTAAAATTTAATTCTCAAACATTTATGTTATTAGTGATCCTATTGATGAGGTTGGATACGATAGATGAAAGTGAGGAGCCTGGCACAAGTAAATGGAAGCAATGCAGGATTCAGCTAAAGACCCCCTTGTCGCCAACTCACCCTCCCAAGTTCAGAGACCCTGAGGCCACGTTTAGTCGCCCCTTACGACAGGCAAGGGATAACTTGGGGGTTATTCTACCGCCCCCACCCACAGGGGAATGACTATAATAAGATAAATCATGAATTTAGATGAATACACACTTTTGTTGCTTAGCCCATATCAACGCCGAGCATTGCTGACACGGAAATATCGTGTTAACTGGTGGTGTTTGTTGTCATGATTGTCTTAAGCTGTAAAAACTCATGGTCACTGGACCACATTAACGAGGAAAATTGTGACTATGAGCATAAAAATGAGAAAAACTTGTAGAGGAACGATTGCTTGAATAATAAGACAAGCGGGAGTCATGAAAGAAAGGACGACTCACTTTACATTAGATGCCTAATATCACAAAGTCGGAAGAAAACTAAACATGAAGGCCTACAGTGCTTATAAAATTGATCAACAATAACGTTACATTGACATTTGTTTTGACGTACTTTGTGTCTTCTGCTGCCGCTCATCTCCGATAGATGGGATTACTCCTGCGTACCGAGTATAACAGCCTGTCTGAATATTTTCGGGAAGTAGCTGGAGAATTAGATAACTTTCTTCTTTAGTATGGCATTTCTTTGGTTCATAAATTTTCTGATCCTTCTGGTACAAACACATGGGTTGATTATAGTATTCCAGCTAATCGATACCTACTATGAGGTGATGATTGGAATGAGCAGTGTGCACACTTAGTAAGGGCAGAGGAGGGCTCATGGCTGTCTGCAACCTGGTCATTCCAGCTCTGAAACTTTGGACTGTTAGATTGGCAGCATAGTACTGTTTCTTAAAAGTGAGAAAATGTGTGGTTTTTCATTTGATAGAGTATTTCATATGATAACAATGTTTTTACTTGCAACATTCCTACTGATGTCATTGTAATGATCTACGTTGATTTTAGTTGGGAAACCACAAACACAGTCTTTCTAAGGGTGTAGAAAAGTGGGCCTACCATCATAATGAAAACTCCCCAAATTGATCGTGACTGATCGTAGGCACGAGGACCTGCCATTACACTTAAAATTCCTTAACCCAGTCTTCACATGAGGAAGTGTACAGAGACTTCCCCGTCGCGTTTCTGGGGTGTTAAGAGCTATGCAATTTAATACAATCTTACAACGTGTACACTACTTATCCTAAAGTTCCGTAAAAAGTTTAGAATTCCATAGCAAAGCACAGGTACATAAGCTAGTTATCATATAGGCCTATCAAAGAAAATTGAAATTCACTTGGGTCTCTGTGACCCGACATGTAATTGTGTTGTCTATACATTTTACTCTTCCTAGTGAATTAACGTCGCACTTACGCATGAAAGGCTTTTGGCGACGTAACGATGTGTCTATACATTTGAGTAATAATTCTTGTACAGGTAACCACTATGTGCAAGGTGATGTGTACGTGAATCGTATTACTCTCTGGAGAAGCAAGACGCAATGTGCAAGAAGCAGGGTGTTTATACCAAAAACAATTTCCTGGATAAGATTATCGTCTTCAAATATGGATCAAAATGGGTTTAACCCATGAGGGGTCGCATCCTGTCATTTCAAACATTTCTGTTTATTTTGATCAATCCTTCCGCGAACACTGTTTATTATACTTCCTCCCCCTCAGTACCTTTCAATGGACTCATCTACACTCCTTCAGTGAGTGACAAGCTGGATATTCGGTCATTTTGTTCGCATGCAACTCCTCACGTTACCTGTCTCCAGTCTATTCAACCATACGCGACCCATGGCGTAGACTTATTTATAATGCGGAAAGTGCATTGTTATCATTCACTGTAGAGTAGAGGGAGAAGGAGCACTGTCTAGATGTGTGTTAAATGAAATTAAACATTTTAAAAGTATTTTCCATAAACAGAACTTGAATTTGTACTTTCAATTTCATCAGCAAAAGGCAATCTCATTATAATTATGTTAAAAAATGTTCGTTTAAATAGTATTACTTTATATTATTGTAACAATAAATAGCGTATTAAGCGTTGATTTCCGGTCTAAACGACCATACGCGACTCTTGACACACTCGGCAGAATGCGCCAATGACACATGATGGTAACGAAGAAGATATGCAAAAAACAACCTGGCAAATCCATGGTTACAGGTGTGACAGTTGTAACGGTATAATACGTGATAATTGTTAAGAAATTACAACTTTTAAATTTTACTAGCCTGGAAACAATACAGCCATACCTGCTCAGTAACCTAACCGATTAAATTGTTACCTACCACTGATTTAATAACAGTAAAAACTTGAACTACACATGGGCACAGAAATGACAGGAAAAGGACATCACTTTTGTGTCTGAGAAGTTTAACACATGATGTCTGCGAACCTCTCCGCTTGAAAGAGATCGTACATGTACCCAAGATTTTACCCATTTTGACATCAGTAGCAATTAGCAATGAATAAATAATCCGAAACATTAATTTTGTAATCAATGATTACGGGTGTGACTGAGTTGTGTGTGTATAATATACCTAAACTACATGTCTTTTTCTAGCCAATATAAGTTTATTTTCAATATATTCTCAAAAGCTATATTAGAAAGGGTTATTTCATTACATTTGATTTAAATGTCGTATGTTGCCTGCTGTTCAGAACTCTTGGTTGAGGAAATTGGTAACTGGGACTCCCCGTCCATGACAAGTCTACCATCATCATCATCCTGAACCATCTCCAGTTTCCCGGGTGTGGTATATGAGTCTCCTCCATCTCATCCTGTCCTTGTACCATTCTTCCTCCACCAACTTGTCCCAACCTCTCAGCAGTACATCGTTCTTAACTAAATCTATCCATTTCCTTCGTGGCCTTCCCACGGGTCGCCTTCCTTCTACTTTTCTGTCAAATTCTTCCTTGCAGTTCTGCTTACTGGCATCCTCTTCATGTGACCAAACCACTTCAGTTTTGATATCTGAATCTTATTGAGGAGAGAATCATCTATTCCTACTTCTCTAATTTTCTCATTTCTAATCTTGTCTTTCCTGGTTTTCTGGATCATAGTGCGTAGGAATTTCATTTCAGCTGCCTGAAGTTTGGAATTATCTCTAATGGTCAGTGTCATGGTTTCGAGACTGTATGTAAGAATTGGTGTATAATAGGACTTGTACAATGTCATTTTTGTTTTCATGGGTATTTGCTCATCCCACAGCAGGTGTCTTACCTGGTGGTAAAATTGTATTGCATTACTAATTCGATTCTTCACCTCATATTTTGCTAGGTTGTCATTTGATATAACGCTACCCAAGTATTTGAAAACTGGAACGCTGTCCAGCTGGGCTTCATTTAACATGTCTATTGGTTCTGCTCTTTTCCCATACACTTTCATCACCACCGTTTTGGTCTTGCTGACGTTTAAACCATATTTCTTAAACTCCTCATTCCAGCTTTGCATTCTCTCTCCCAATTCCTCTTCTGAGTCACTCCAGATCGCATCATCATCTGCAAATGTGAAGGCTTTGATATCTCCATGTTCTTTCCTTTTAATAGATTTCATTACTACATCCATTACAATAATAAATAGATGTGGTGACAATGAGCTGCCCTGCTGCACTTCTCTCTTTGTTTCAAACCAGTCCGACAAACCACATCCTACTTGAATACAGCTTCTATTCCCACTATACAACATTTTCACTTTGTCTATGAGGCTGTCTCGCACTTGAAGTTCTTTCATGCATTGCCAAATTCTTTCCCTTGGTACACTGTCATATGCTTTCTCAATGTCCAAAAATATTAGAAATAAAGGCTTGTTCTTCTCCTAGTATTTTTCCATTAGCATCCTAATTGCAAATATAAGGTCTGTAGTTGACCTTCTTGGTCTGCAACCATACTTCTCTTCTTCCAAAATTGGTTCAACCATATCTCTGATTCTGGTCTCTATTATTTTTTCCAATATTTTCAGGACATGAGACAGCAGTGAGATACCATGGTAATTAGTACATTTTCGTTGGCTTCCTTTCTGGAACAAAGGTACAATGATGCCCATCTTCCAGTCCTTAGGATTAGTATTTTCCTCCCATATCTTGCTGAGCAGTCTGTAGAGCCACTCGATTCCTGGAATTCCCGCTGCTTTCAGCATATCTGCACTTAGTTCATCTATGCCCACTGCCTTTCCTTTCTTCATGCTCTTGAGTGCATTTTCAACCTCAAGCCATGTAACTGGTGGTTCAGTTGTGGTTCCTTGACTTGGCTCTCCTCTATCCGTTATGTTTTCTGTATCTCCATTCAGCAGCTTTTTGAAATAGATCTTGAGTTCTTGTTTAATTTCTCTCTCTTCTTGTGCCAGAGTTCCATCATCACGTTCTATTGCTCTTATTGTCCCTTGATTCCTTCGCTTGTTTTTCACTACTCTGTATAGCAATTTCATATTTCCTCTACCGTCCTCTTCAAGTTTGTATGCAAACTCATTCCATTTCTTCTCTTTTTCTTCCCTCACAATGTTCTTTACAGCAAGTTTCTTGTTCCTCTATACTCCATGTTTCCAAGAAATATTTTTGGGAACAGCAGATATTTCTTCAGTGGAATAGTACTAATTCAATGGAAAATTAACCATTTCAATTAAAAGAATATTAAACTAGACACATTTATCCACAGACTGAGATACAGTAGATGCCTGAAAACCAATATTTTATTTTAACCCCTTGAAAGACCTCTGTACATCATATGGACCTCCTTTTCTTCACATGCTACCGACCTCCATGCATGGCATAGACCCTTGTAGGCCTAACTTCATTTTCTTCTACCTTGTCAAGTTCTGAAGTTGTCGAGATGGAAACAGTATATCTGCCAGCCTTGTATTTATGAATCGGCCCAAATCAGCGTTTCTTTTTTCTTTCTAACGAGTTTGAAGTAGTCTGACTTCTTCCCACTTGGGAGCATACGGACTTAAATTTCTGCTGCATTCTGGTGAATGTAAGGTAGATGCACCAGTAGCTGACACTTAATTTTTTTTTAAATAATCCAGGGAAAAAAATACTGCTATAAGAAGTCACACATTATCTTTATATACCATCAGTTAGAACTCTTCGTGTCCAATAAGATGCATAGAAAGAAAATATTAATGTAATCAATATTTATCCCTTAAATTTTTTTTTAAATGTGTGTTTTTGTACCTGTTGCTGACCCCTCATTTTTTCTCATCTCCTAAGGCTGACACTTCTTTCACCTATAGTGGACACAGATTATACTGTATGATACAAAAAGATACATTACCCTTTATAATCAACTAATCATTGTTTATAAAGTTACAGCCTAAGCATTACAGATATCCTATACATTGTAAGCAGGGATACTTTCCCCTAGCCTTGTATTGAAGAGTAGTTTTTGGTACCCCTTATTTTGAACTGCCGTATTTACTGGCATTCCTCGCTTCACCTCTTCTAACGCTGCAGCCATAGACGACTGTGGGTACTTCACAAATTTATTTTGCTGAGGGTCCATTTTATATCACCACCTGAAAGATAGGTGTGACAAAAATTTTAAAATATACACACACCATGTACCAGCTTTGGGTTACGGTTTATATCAGCTGCCTACACCTGACACATGGGGTCATCTTCATGTTCCCTTATTGGAGAATTACATAAAAAGAAAAATTATAGCTAGCTAGCATGTATGCATGTTCAAACTTTGTCCCATTTCTCTACGGGGTCAGTTAGGAAAAAAGAGGTAAATCTTTGTAGCTAGTTTTTATGACCGAATGCCCTTTCTGACGTCAACCTAATCAGAGGAGTTATTGAGATGAAATGAAGTGTGATGTGGTATACGATAGTAGGAAAGGAAAAGGTGATATCCGGTCCAGTACATAGCCTACTCCTGTTGAACAGCACCAAGGCAGAGGTGCCAACCTCTGAAGTGGGTTATCAGTAATCCCATTTTCAACTCTAGCACCGCCCCGGTCAAAACGTTTACGAGTCAAATCCAAAGCAGCCTGTCAGCCCTTTCTAACAGCAAACTATTCTAAAGTATATCATATTACACAATAAAATTTGCTTATTAAGCCTACCTGTTAGTTCTGTGATAAAAAAATTCTTTGGAACTTTTTTTGCACCCAGCAGCTGCTTTTCAGTGTAGGTTTTCTTGAAACATACTTCCCCCTGAGATGACATTTTCGTCTTCAGAACCATAAGAGATTCACATGTATTTGTACTTAATGTAGGCCTGAATTATGTCAGATTTTTCTTAACACTGGAAACTCTTTCTGTGGAAGAGATACTGTCAAGTACACTTAATACTGCAAATACAACATTATTTAAGGTTTTATACCTAATTTGTACACTTTCATTTTTAAGCTCTTCAATGTTGCCACAGTTCACATAAATGTTTGGTCCATGTACAATATGTTCAGGGAAAGTATCACACTGGTAAACTGCATATTCCTCTTCAAGTTTGTCATGTTCGCTTTCCTTGACCAAACTTGGGACTCTTCAAACAAAAAATTTGAGAGAAGAATAAGAAACCTTCATTCTGAGAGAGATGTCTACAACTTCGGCATGAAGAAATTCATCACCAAGGAGAAATTTCCTGATAATGTAACTGCAAGCCGAGTATTCCTGTAATTTTTTCAATGCCTTGAAACTTCTTATGACTCGTAATTACTTAGCTCGTTGTCACTTTGAAACACGATATTAGGTAGCGCAGAAGCATGGCACGGCGCAGTCTGAATGAAAGAGAAGTAATTAAGGTTAAATAAATCAAACAATAACAGCACTAAACCAGGCTGAACTGAGCGAAGCGACAGTGGACGCATAACATCAGGAATGGGAGCGTGTGGTGCGTGAAGAATTAATGGACGACAAAATACGCCAAAGTACCTGCTCTCTTTCGCATGAACTAATCATTTCATTAACCTGGAATTTGTGCTAAATAAATCTTTGAACGATTGTTCCCGGATCTTCCTGCTGAAATTTTCCAAGACAACGATTACCCTAGTTTTCATTGCATTGTTAAACAACCCTTGCACATAAAAGAACATCACTTTCATTCCAAGGATTTAAAATGTTGGAGGTCTCTTCTCCATTATTACACTATAAGATAAATATAAAGTCAATGAATGTAAACTACATTCCTTTGAAAATAATCTGAGCTAAACTGTTGTAACAGTGGATTTTCTTTAAAGAATTTGCTTTAGGCCTACAACGCTCCGACACTGTCACCGGACGAGTTGGCCGTACGGTTAGGAGCGCGCAGCTGTGTGCTCGCATCCGGGAGATAGTGGGTTCGAACCCCACTGTCAGCAGCCCTGAAGATAGTGTTCCGTGGTTTCGCATTTTCACACCAGTCAAATTATGGGGCTGTACCTTAATTAAGGCCACGGCCGCTTCCTTCTCATTCCCAGGCCTTTCCTGTCACATCGTCGCCATAAGATGGGATAGGAAAGGCCTAGGAGTAGGAAGGAAGCTGCCGTGGCCTTAATTAAGGTGAGTTTGCACCCAAGAGATAGTAGGTTTGAATCCCACTGTCGACAGCCCTGACGATGGTTTTCCGTTATTTCCCACTTCCATACCAGGCAAATGCTGGGGCTGTACCTTAATTAAGGCCATGGCCGCTTCCTTCCAACTCCTAGCCCTTTCCTATCCCACCGTCGCCATAAGACCTATCTGTGTCGGTGCGACGTAAAGCCACTAGCAAAAAAATAAAAAAATAGAAGTAAAAAATAGAGAGAGATTATTAGAATCACAATGGCTTTTGTTGCAGGGTCCTAGTGCAAGTAATTCATGAAATATGGCGATTTCCACATGGGAGTACTATCCATTCCACTTTGCCAACTATACTAGTGTGTACAATAAGTGTTTGTAATGAGGATTATATTATGACTTGCTAGTCAATAACTTTGTGGTATTGCATAGAAGAAAGTGATATGTGATAGGGTAGGGACGACGGTATTTACAAAAGGAAAAATGCAACATTAACCTTGTGTACCATGCTGTGCATTTATGCAATCTGTACGCTGACAAATATCATGATGAATGTCACATTTCGATGATGCGTATTTGCAAATCTCATTAATCAACTCCATGACATTGGAAGTGTAACCCCTGAAAAATGTTTTCTGAAATAAATGAGTGACTGGAGAAGAAGATGAAATTTATGCTCTAGCTGCTGTTATTGTACATCCCCACATTAGATCTGGGGCTATTATGAGGGGAAGTGGCATTAGTTAAGACAGAGTAACTTAGTACATATTCTGCTCATAGGTTCCCATCTGTACCATGTCTCTCAATTGAGAGCTATAAGGAAATATTTTCAAAATCATGTCAATTTTTGTAAATGGGTATGAAGACATGATACTCTGGAGTTGTCATGTATCTTGTTTACAGAAAAGTAAGTCAACCTTAGAAACATGCACGGCTGGTCAGTAAACAACCCACACACACCGGGCGAGTTGGCCATGCGGTTAGGGACACGCAGCTGTGAGCTAGCATCCAGGAGATAGTGGGTTCGAACCACACTGTCTGCAACCCAGAAGATGGTTTTCCGTGGTTTCCCATTTCCACACCAGACAAATTTTGGGACTGTACCTTAGTTAATGCCACGGACACTTCCTTCCCACTCCTAGGCCTTTCCTATCCTGCTATATAAGTTAGGAAACTTGTTTAGAAGGGTTATAAGCAGGTATATTCAGGAAAACGGGGTGGCCTAGGGAGCGGTGGTAAGCGAACAGGGAACTGGAAATCAAGTAGGGATGACATAAAAATGTAAACAAAGGAGTCGAATTAATTTAATAGATATATACTTACCAGATATTGTAATAGGAGTTGAATAATGGCTGAGAAATGATATAATGGATGCAGAGATATTCTCACGGAACTGGAGTGTGTATCGTAGAGATAGGATAGGAACGGTAGGAGGGGAAGTATTCATTCTGGTGAAAGAATTTGTAAGCTACGAAAAAGTTAAGGATGAAAAACATGAAATTCTGGGGGTAAGGCTCTTCTCTAAAGATAATAGGCAACTTGATGTCTTTGGAGTGTACAGACCGGGAAAGGGCAGCGCTGACGCAGATTCAGAATTATTTGATAAGATAATCAGCTATGTTGGTAACGATATGGAAAGGAATGTGATAGTAGCAGGTGATCTCAATTTACCAAATGTCAATTGGGAAGGTAATGCGAACGATAGGAAGCATGACCAACAAATGGTAAGTTAATATGGAAAGGGCACCAGATTCAGAAAGTGATGGAGCCAACTAGAGGGAAGAATATTTTGGATGTTTGCTGATAAAACCAGATGAGCTCTATAGAGAAACCGAAGTAATAGATGGTATTAGTAATCACGAAGCTGTTTTTGTCATAGTTAAAAATAAATGTGAAAGAAAGGAAGGTATTAAAATTAGGACTATTAGGCAGTACCATATGGTTGATAAAACAGGCATGAGGGAGAGTTTTTAAAAAGTAACTATGATCTCTAGAAAATGGTAAATAAAAATTTAAACAGTCTCTGGGATGTGTTTAAAGCAACTGTTGAGGAATGTGAAAATATGTTTGTTCCTGTAAAGGTGGTAGGGAATGGTAAGGATGCTCTATATTATAACAGAGAAGTAAAGAGACTAAGAAAGAGGTGCAGACTGGAAAGAAATAGAGTTAGAAATGGTTATGGAAGGAAGGAGAAATTGAAGGAACTTACTAGGAAATTGAATCTAGCCAAGAAGTCAGCTAAGGATAACATGATGGCAAGCATAATTGGTGGTCATACAAATTTTAGTGAAAAATGAAAGAGTATGTATAGGTACTTTAAGGCAGAAACAGGTTCAAAGAAGGACATTCCAGTAATCATTAATGAACAAGGGGAGTGTGTATATGAGGATTTTCAAAAGGCAGAAGTATTCAGTCAGCAATATGTAAAGACTGTTGGTTACTAGTATAATGTCCAGACAGGGGATGTGAGTAACACTAAAGAAGTATTAAAATTTACCTATGATAACAATGACATTTACAGTAAAATACAAAAGTTGAAAACTAGAAAAGCAGCTGGAATTGATAAGATTTCTGGGGATATACCAAAGACAATGGGTTGGGATATAGTACCATAACTGAAATACTTATTTGATTATTGTTTGGTTGAAGGAGCTATACCAAATGAATGGAGAGTTGCTATAGTAGCCCCTGTGTATAAAGGAAAGGGTGATAGACATAAAGCTGAAAATTACAGGCCAGTCAGTTTGACATGCATTGTATGTAATCTTTGGGAAAGCATTCTTTCTGATTATATTAGACGTGTTTGTGAAATTAATAACTGGTTTGACAGAAAGCAGTTTGGGTTTAGGAAAGGTTATTCAACTGAAGCTCAGCTTGTAGGATTTCAGCAAGATATAGCAGATATCCTGGATTCAGGAGGTAAAATGGACTGTATTGCGACTGACCTATCTAAGGCATTTGATACGGTAGATCATGGAAGACTACTGGCAAAAATGAGTGCAATTGGACTAGAAAAAAGAGTAACTGAATGGGTGGCTACATTTCTAGAAAACAGAACTCAGAGAATTAGAGTAGGCGAAGCTTTATCTGACCCTGTAATAATTAAGAGTGGAATTCCTCAAGGCAGTATTATTGGACCTTTATGTTTTCTTATATATATCAGTGATATGTGTAAAGAAGTGGAATAAGAGATAAGGCTGTTTGCAGATGATGTTATTCTGTACAGAGTAATAAATAAGTTACAAGATTGTGAACGGCTGCAGGGTGACCTTGATAGTGTTGTAAGATGGACGGTGGACAATGGTATGATGATAAACAGGGTTAAAAGTCAGGTTGTGAGTTTCACAAATAGGAAAAGTCCTCTCAGTTTTAATTACTGCGTTGATGGGGTGAAAGTTCCTTTTGGGGATCATTGTAAGTACCTAGGTGTTAATATAAGAAAAGACCTTCATTGGGGTAATCACATAAATATGATTGTTTATAAAGGGTACAGATTTCTGCACATGGTTATGAGGGTAGAGTATGGTTCCAGTGTATGGGACCTCACCAGGATTACTTGATTCAAGAACTGGAAAAAATTCAAAGAAAAGCAGCTCGATTTGTTCTGGGTGATTTCCAACAAAAGAGCGTTACAAAAATGTTGCAAATTTTGGGCTGGGAAGATTTGGGAGAAAGGAGACGAGCTGCTCGATTAAATGGTATGTTCCGAGCTGTCAGAGGAGAGATGGCGTGGGAGGACTTCAGTAGACGAATAAGTTTGAGTGGTGTCTTTAAAAGTAGGAAAGATCACAATATGAAAATAAAGTTGGAATTCAAGAGGACAAATTGGGGCAAATATTTGTTTATAGGAAGGGGAGTTAGGGATTGGAATAACTTACCAAGGGAAATGTTCAATAATTTTCCAATTTCTTTGCGCTCATTTAAGAAAAGGCTAGGAGAACAACAGATACGAGATCTGCCACCTGGGCGACTGCCCTAAATGCAGATCAGTAGTGACTGATTGATATCGCCATAAGATCTGTCTGTGTTGGTGCGATGTAAAAAAAAAAAAAAATCCACATTGGTTACATAAATAAATGGTTACGAGAGATTATTATGAAGGATACTGGCCTATGGTCCTAAGGGTCTCAAGTTTGATTCCCAGTCAGAACGGGGATTTTAACCATCAATGGTTAATTCCAATGGCTCGGGTGCAGAGTGTGTGTGTGTGTGTGCAGTCTTTTTTAGCATCAGAATTCATCACATATAGGACTGAATTCACACAGACGTGCAAGTCGCATATTAGGCGTCTTAAGACCTGCAACAGGCCTCTCCGGATGCTACATGCCATTATAACTGGCTTCGCTAAGTGAAACAATAACTTTCACAAGGTGTAAACGTGTGGTGAGGAATATTGGACTATCATCTCAGAGGAACATTTTCGTTGACAGATCACTGAATGCCAATGGGTATATCACCTACCTAACACAGCAACTTCCACCAATGTCAAAGAACATTCCATAGCAGATGAGGAGGAACATGTATTACCACGATGGGTGACCAGCTCATAGCATAAGACAGCTCCATGGCTAAATGGTTAGCGTGCTGGCCTTTGGTCACAGGGGTCCCGGTTTTGATTTCTGGCAGGGTCGTGAATTTAAACCATAATCAGTTAATTTCGCTGGACATGGGCTGGGTGTATATGTCGTCTTCATCATCATTTCATCCTCATTACGATGGCAGGTCGCCTACGGGTGTCAAATCAAAAGACCTGCATCTGGCGAGCTGAATGTGTCCTCAGACGGTCCCGGCTCTAAATGCCATACGCCATTTCATTTCAGCGTAAGACAGAGTACAGCTTGTCTTGAACAAGTGTTCCCCGAATGCTGTATTGAGTAAAAAAGACCTGTAAGCTGGTAGGCCCATTCCCCTGATTTGACATACTGTACATCTAGAATTGTTCAGTGTAGTGATGGGACATTTGATTCACTTTACTGAATCAATTCATTTGATTCCATTCACGTTACTGAATCAATACAGTGATCCGATTCACGGCACATTAGTCACCGCTCCTACCGCATCTGTGTAGTATGTGCTGGTAAGACAGCAGCAACAGCATTCAGTGCTCACAGCTGACATCTGGTCTTCATACTATGAAATCCTTTCTTAGAAAAAAAAAAAAAAAAAAAAAAAAAAATGCTAGTCACTCTAATACATCGAAGGTTTCCGGTGTTGCAGGGCGTGAAAGGTTAGGATTAGGAAGGTAGCAGCCATGGCCTGAATTAAGGTACAGTCCCCGCATTTCCTGGTGTGAAAATGGGGAAACTACGGAAAACCATCTTAACGGCTGCCGATGGTGGGATTCAAACCCACCATCCACCGAATGCAAGCGCACAGCTACGTGATACTAACCGTATGACAACTTGCTCAGTCATTTTTGAAAATATGTATTTTTCTATCAGCTGAGGATTTTTTTAAATTGTTATATTTTGTATAGGCTACCCGAGATGTACAGTAGCCCGCTGGTTTTCTGATTCAACATACTGTTGGTTAAGTTATTGCGTCTGTCCACATATGATTGTGCAACGATGTGACATATGAACTGAGAGAATACTGAGCCGTTCTTACCAATATAAAATAGGTACTTTTGAGTGGTCATGAGCATGACTCATAGTCATAGGGCAGGCTAGAGTCGAGTTTAACTGTTAAATGTCAATTAAGTTATAATACTTTCATTAAACTAATAAATAGTATAACCCAATAGCCTACCTACTTACTAGCTACTTCAGAATTATGTTTTGACTACCTTTTTAACACTGCAAATAAATCCATCTATTATTTAAACCTCCCTGGAAGAAGAGGACAGTGAATGCAAAGGGGGATTATTTTCAAATGAGCTGAGTTCGAGAGTACATTATAGCATACGATTCTTCCAGTGTACTACCATGGCTCACTGTATGTCTCGCTGCAGCGGAAGCTCGGCTCTCCGCCAGTGTCCAGTGAGCCGACAAGGAGCCGTGTGTATCTTGTGTCTCACCGAGTTGCGCTCGTTCACGATTCTTTCGATATGCCATGATTCACTGTCTCGCTGCAGCGGAAGCTCGGCTCCCCGTCAACGTCCAGTGAGTGCGCCACTCAGCACTGTCCGCTGGGAGTAAGCTGAATCATGTGCCGTGAGCTCACAGTTGACAGCGATGTCAAGCATTAGGATTTTTGTTCTGCAAGGGAGTTGGCTATATTAAAAGAGTTACTTTTTAACACACAAGGAAAACAATATTAATTTCATTGTAATTTGCCTCCCAGAACCAGTAGTTGATGAGGGCGAGGCCAACCACTGGTGTCCAAGGTGTCAGGCATTGGCTCGATTCGTTTTACAATTTTTTTAAATCCCTAGATTCAAAATGTAAAAAATGATTTTAAATTATTCACAAGAGTACCATGACTGATGCAATTGAAGTGAGAAATGAGAGTTCTACGATGGCAACGACCAAGGGAGTTCCTAGGGTGACACTAATGTATAAAGTCACTTGATTTCATTTTGTTTGTGTTGCTTGAATTATTTTAAAACTTTGAAGAATTATTTCATTGCATTTTAACTAAGAAGACTGATCTCATAGCTTTTTTTTCTTAATTTGAAGCCTGAATCCATCACCTTTTTAAACTTTAAAGTCTCATTTCATTCATTTATTTTTATATATCTGAGACAGGCAACGCATACCCATCAGCCTTCAAACAGTTTGGCAAACGTTTGATCTCTCGGCCACAGGTTTGCCCAGTAGGGGGCGATTTATGATGGTAGTGGGTTTTAAAACAAAAAGTTCTCATTCCCGAACAGAAATCCTCACAGCTCTGTTGCCAACACACTTCAAATTAAGTAGACACCAGTCTCATTTCTCAGTTCAGAAAATTTGCACATGCTTTGTTTGCTGTTTGAAAGTCTTGTAATGTCTGTGAAGTGTATTGCTTTCCACTTAGCTTCATGTAATAATGTAGAAGCCGTGGGAATCAAACCTAGAAATTAACGCACCAGAAGATCCTGAATTAAATCTGCCAGTGCACACAAACGATCCTCAACCGAGCATCATTAGCACCAATACCTGACCAAATAGTACTGGTTCGGTGCCCACGAGTGATACTCAACCAAGTAGTAGTAGTTCTGCGAAGAAAAGAAAGGAGGCTAAACGTTTAAGTTAGCAAAGACAATGGCTGATATGTAATGCGTACAAATACAAAAGTACATTACAGAGAACGTCGGCAAGGGTTATTATTATTATTATTATTATTATTATTATTATCATTATTTCTTTCTTCATTATGCCCAACTAAGGAGCATGATGTTGTTGCCTTTTTTCTTCTCCCAAAATCTCATCTTCTCGCTGTGGCTTTTCTTGCGCTCTTCTGGCCAGGTTTTGTTGGTATTGGTGTTTGGATGATGTTTAAAGCAGTGACAGTTGACCAATTTTCTGATCTTCGATGTAACACGATAACAGCTGTGATTCCTATTTCCTGAATATATTTTCCAACTTCAAGCAGCCATTTTTTAAAAAACTTTCCTTTATAGGGCAAGGTTCAGAATTCTTTTGATCAATCTCTGATTACTCATTCTGAAAATATATTATCTTCCCAGTTCATAATTCATGATTTTACTTTTTCTTTCTTTACTGAAAGCGAGACACTGATATTAGTTGCATAAAAATATTATTTTAATAGGTTTACTTCGATGTATTTAGGAAGACCTGCTATTTGTATTTAAAATAACTCATGGCGAACATTTACGGCTATTTGAAAGTTCCTTGTCAAGTTTAGTTGCCAATTCCTTCTGTTTTCCTTTCTTTATTTATTTATTTCCTTCTTTCTTTTTCATTCTTCCTTCTGACATCTGCGACCACTGCACGGGTTATGCACGAAACAAAATATTCTGCGATTTTGGTTTGTGCTGTGGTTCATGATCAGGTTTTTATATTTATATTTGTCGTAAGGATAAATTAAATGCTAACCTGTTCAAATAATCGACGCAAAATATGACAACCCTGCACTTGACAGCACTCGCTTGCCTTTTAAATGACACGTGCCCCTTGCGTCCAAAGGAAAGAAACCGACTGACAACCTTCATTATCAACAGAACAGGCCAACTGACAACCCTCATCACTAGGGCAGGCCAAGTTTTGGGATCAGAAGCTGCCGCATGGGTATATGTTAAGCGTCAGGAGTATACTTCTGAGACTGACTTTTTATATTTTTTTAAGTACTAGCAACGGTTTTCCTTGTAACACTGATCTAGATTAAATGTTTTTGAGTGTTTTAAAATATGCCATCTATTGGGCCAAGACGTATGTCATCTATTGGGAATCTTTTTTTTTTTTGCTAGTTGCTTTACGTCGCACCGACACAGATAGGTCTTATGGCGACGATGGGACAGGGAAGGGCCAGGAGTGGGAAGGAAGCGGCCGTGGCCTTAATTAAGGTACAGCCCCAGCATTTGCCTGGTGTGAAAATGGGAAACCACGGAAAACCATTTTCAGGGCTGCCGACAGTGGAGTTCGAACCTACTATCTCCCGAATACTGGATACTGGCCGCACTTAAGCGACTACAGCTATCGAGCTCAGTATTGGGAATCTTTACTTGAGGTGTGTCACCTATAGGGACTACAGTGACTCTATATGTAGAGTGTGGAAAAGGCCAGTAGAGCCACCATGTTTTAGCCAAATACTCAATCAGCTGATAGATGAAGGAGAATGATATTACTATTCTTTCAATAAAAAATAGACTACTTCAATGTTTTAAGATGTTATTTATTTTGCTTATGCTGTGTGTGTGTATATGCATATATATCAGTATATTCAGAGTCTGACGTAAGTCTTCAAAAGTTTAGATTTATACGTGGTATAGGTCGAGTCACAATTACTGAAGAGGTTAGAAATTCTGTGTAGGTAGCTAGGCCTATAACGACATTAATATTAGAATACATGTGGCATAAAATAGTACAGTCATTGTCTTGAATAATGTATGTGATCACTATAAAGTTAGCCTATATTTAAATGAAAAAAAATAGCACAACCACATTCCAGGTCACATGGTTTTACATATAATCATCAATCAATACTGATCTGCATTTAGGGCAGTCGCCCAGGTGGCAGATTCCCTATCTGTTGCTTTCCTATACAATGCAGTATCATCAAACTACCCATAGAAATGTACTTTTTTATATATGACTTGTCGGTAGCCGATGTATATAATCTTAACACATGCAGAAGATAGAAAGTAATATTATTAGTCAACTGATGGGTAGACAAAATTGTATTACCTAGCTCCATATTTATTTTACTCGTGGCACTAATAGAAGTAATGACGAAAACCTGCTAGTCTTTAGTGGTGAAAACAAGCAACTGCCATGGTTCCCGGGTAGTTGTGTGTAGTGCTCCTTTAATGATGGCTACGGTTTGATCCCCGCAATGAGGAATTAAATATTAGTATTACTATACAATAGGCAGATAGTTTGAGAAAATACTACTTGTAGTTCGGTGTAACAAGCACTTATCCTGGTCCCGAAGTACTCGTATTCAGGACTCTCCGTGATATGCCACTAATTCTGTGCTGCGGTTTGGTTAGTACTGGTAGATATCCGCTGTATTTTTAAAACATTCTATTTGCTACCATCGGTTTTGCTAATACGTTGTTATTACTACTGCTATCGTTATCTTCTTCTTTTTCTACCGATCTTACAAAACAACTGTAGGGTTGTGGGTGGGAAATGCATCACACATGTGGATTTTGCCTTGATTAATGGCCGGGCCCTTCCTGAAGCCAATCGCAGGCCTATATGGAGAGATGTAATCACTATTGAGTGTTTCTGTGGTGATTTCTAGTGTGGTGTGTTGTCTGAATATGAAGAAGGAAGTGTTGGGACAAACACAAGCACCCAGTCCCCAAGCCCGAACTATTAAAATACCCCACCAGATCGGGAATCGAACTCGGGACACTGAACCGAAGAGCAGTACGCTGACCATTCAGCCACGGAGTCGGACTATTATTGCTATCATTGTGATGTATGGGAAAACTGAGCTTGATGCTAGGCAGCACTTATAACCATGTCTTGTAAGAGATGAATAGCCAAAAAAGTTAGAATTCGAGAATATATCAATCATAATATCCGATACGGTTAAAATGAATGAGATTTACAGTAAATAATCGAGAGTGAACTTTCCTGTAACTTTTGTTATGTACAGGTTTTAGATAAAACAGATATTTTCGGGGATAATGTCAAAATTTGTGAAAAATAATACAATAGTGAAAATCTGTTATTTTTCCTTAGCCTACATGGTAAAATTGCACGAAACGTAAACGATAGGAAATTATATTCTAAACAACTTTCGTT
Organism: Anabrus simplex; assembly: GCF_040414725.1. Lineage (NCBI taxonomy): Eukaryota > Metazoa > Arthropoda > Insecta > Orthoptera > Tettigoniidae > Anabrus > Anabrus simplex. Next base: position 206,148,895 of record NC_090270.1, on the reverse strand, counting down.
ATGTACAGGTTTTCGATACGGCGAATATTAACGAAGAAATTTAAAATTACTAACCCATTTTGTTGTTATTGTTTCCATTATAATGCAATGACAATGAGACAACTATTGTCCAATTTCATTTTAAAACTCTTTCTGGACCTGTTTCTGAATCCATAAGCATAACAGCCTGGCGTGACTTTGTTCAAAATTCAGAAATACGTAAATTCACACACATTTCAAAACTAATAATACTAAATAATCTTCCGTTTTTAATAAAAACATATTTTTGGTTGCATTAAGGTTGAAACAGGTAGTCTATACTCCTGAAATTGCACACTGAGCAATCTTACCCTGTACGGAATACATGCGTTTAAATCAACTGACAGGACATTTGGCTAAAACATGGCGGAGCCAATCAGAATGAAGCACTCGTTGGCCACACTGTACATAGTCACTGTAATAGAGACTAACATTAAACGTGAAGATAAATTTAATTATCAATAGGTGAATGAAGAAAATGGAAAAATTAACCCATATCCCAGCAGGGGATAGTGCAGAGCACTTAAGTTAGTTTCTTGTTCAACACAATAACATAATGTGTAAGCACAGTTCTCATTTTGCCACTTTTTTCTGTTAACGGTGTCATCTATAGATACCTTTACCTTATAGACTACTGTATAATGTGTGACATTCCGTATTCATTAGTATTTCAGTCCTCCCATGATATATTCATATGCACCCCTGAACAGGTTGATGGAAAGAAAAAGAATGAATGCAAAGATCTACATAAAGGTCTTATAACTGGGCGGAACGTACAAATTAAATTACAGATAATGAAGACACCTGTGTTATTGCAGACGCTGTAGTAAGAAGTTCAATAAGTATTATTCCAGCCTAAGATAAAAGTGATTTAAAGTGTAAATTAAGTACACTACTAATGATTATGTTCATGGGTTAGTGGTTAAGTAGGAAGGTTCATGTAGAGTAATAAGTGCAAATAACGTAAAGATCAAAGTTTGAAATTCTGTATTAAAAAAAAAAAAAAAAAAATCAAAACACACTTGAAAAATAAGATATCCAACATCTGAACCCGCTCGAATAATGACAGTTAAAATGACGTTTTCTAAGTGTACGTAAATAATCTCAGGAATGAAATAAGGCTAAATAATCTAGGCATATAGCCTACTCCTGAAAGTAGCTAGGCTACGTAGGAATTCGTATTCAAAACATTGTATGCTCTGCATTAATTAAAAGTTAACAAAACAAATTATTCAATACTTCGAAAAAGAAAAAAAAGCATAACTAAATTTGAATGAAGAAAGTGATTCAGACAAAATTTTAAGTCAGGCTGAGTAGCTCAGACGGTTGAGTGCTGGCCTTCTGAGACCGACTTGGCAGGTTCAATCCTAGCTCAGTCTGGTGCTCAAAATACATCAACCTCATGTCAGTAGACTTAATGGCACGTTAAAGAACTAATGTGGACAAAATTCTGGCACCTAAGTGTCTCCGAGAACTGTAAAAAGTAGTTAATATGACGTAAAATCAATAACATTATTTATTATTAAATTCTTCGATACAATAAATGGTAAATAAATGAAATCATAACTACAAGGAATTTCAACCGCTTTAAAAAAGAGATCATCAGTTTGTCACTTAAATACAGTACAGTAAATTCCTGATCAGGCCTATTTGTGCATCCTAACAGAGTTATTAAAATTAAAAACAAGCAAGTAAAATATAATGAAGTATACATTATTTTTTTCTGCTAGCCTTTCTCTAAGTTGAACTGTTATGGTGTGTAGCTTAAAACATAATTCTACGCCAGGTGTTATCAGTCTAGCAGCTCGGTGAAAATTTTAAATTTGTTTTGTTCATCAGTCTGTATGGTTTTGTCACATGATGGCAAAAAAATCCTGTTAAAATACTGTTTTAACAATAATGAAAACATTGTAGAATAAAAGATTAAAAAATTGAGAAGAGAGAGAGTTGACTGCTCTGTTGGCAGCAGATTACGGAATAGGAATGCTGTACAACCCACCCGCAATTTTAAGAGAAGCTAGAAGATTTTGAACAGAACAGTGGTAGCATTGGACCCTCAGAACATAAAAGTTGTTTAAAAACCTACATAATATGAAGAATGGGCTGTCGCAGTTCTAGGACGGTGGCCCAACAAAATAAATTAAAGTGAACTAGAGGGGTTGAGGAAGAAGTTTTCATCATATGTACAACGTGTACTGAGAAAGTCTATTTATTCCACAAAATTGGGTTATCCAAGTTTCTAGATTTTTTGTGCATGCTCTCTTCTCTATTAGCTGAATAACCGGGAGTTTACTGTACAATGATTGTAAGTAGGTAGGCCTACTGTGTTGTTTGCAAAGTACCTTATTTTCTCTAGACGAGTGAATTTCTACTTAATAATTATTTTCTATATGCCTAGTTCTATAATTAATTTCCCAACAGAAATTATTTCGTTATTGACACCGGAGATCAGTTCTATTCAATGACCGCAAGATTAGTTATGATACTTCAATAGAGCAATTAAAATATATTTTTATACTTTCAAGGGTACGGTCCATCGACTTAAGTCGTATTATACATTTGTCTAGAGTGATTTCCGTATAAACAATTGTTAAAAGGATTTAAGGTCAGGGGTTTACCAATGTAAACAAACTTCTATGTACTTAGCTGATAAGTGGTTTTAAATAGACGTTATTTACAGGATAACTCTTTTACTTAGAGTTGATATATGTAACTTTTTTAAAGCTCTCTAGTTATGCCCTATTGGAATTACAATTCACTTTGGCAAATTCAATTTGCATGATGATCTAAATTATTGTTAACCATAAACAACAGAAGTTACAATGAACAGGTATTGAAGTTAACCCTTCATTAACCACCACCATTTCATAGAATTTTGAAACTACGATCATTCTACCCCTCCCCACAAATACAATGTAATGTGCCAAGATAAGCCATTCCTTTGCTGAACATTTCAGACCAAAATAACCACAGAAAATCGTAGTAGAGCACAACAATAATACATTAATGCGAATTACATGAACTAACGTAACGTATTTCCAATCATCTCAGTTGCCAACCGGCGTCACTATAGACATTATATAAAATCTAAGTTCAAGTTTCAGCATAGAAGGGCAAGATAATAAAGGTGGTAACTTACTCTTCGCTAAAGCCATTCACGTGCAATATCCTCATCTGCTTGACAATTGTGCTTTTCCCTGATTCTCCGGCACCTTGCAAAAGATGAAAACATTGCATATCAACAGCAATCTAAACACAAAATTAATCAACAAGATCTTCTACTTGCTCAATATGGCTGACAAGACTAGACGACTGACTACACAGCCCAGCTATCCGATATTTACCTAATAATAACAATCTGTGCGTTGCTTTGTACACTTGTTTATCCTTCTGTAGTTGTGCGTTTATCTTTTTATTACGTTCACTTAGTATTTTTCGTTCTTCTTGGTCCGCTTTTGAGCCACCACTTCCAAAACAACCCATGGCATCAGGCCAGTTATCAAGAAATATGGTGGGTAGGCAGCACCGATGGGTCTCGCGCTACCTCTCGTTCAAAGAGAGATTCCCTATTTTGTAGGCGTTAACAGTACTCGCACAACACACCACACTTAACGGCACGTATTTTTAAACGCATCCCGACACTTGTCATCCATCACAAAACCGTTAAAATCACTATTTATCCAGAACTATACATCAGAAGAAACTTGCACCTCACTCGGTAAAGGGCTTGCACTTCACTGCCAAGGGTGGAAACGTGATGCATTGTGGGTTATCCACTCCTTCCGAGATTCAACTTTTCTGTGACCATCGGATACATAATATTACGATCCCTTGCATATTTATACAAAACATTGAAATATAATTCATACTGAAGTATTAAATGCACTGTCTGTTGATGCCATGAACGATTAAAAAAAAAAAAAAACTTCTGTCAAAAACAGCTCCAACAACAGCTCAACGCAGGCCGGTATCTGTACAGAATTTCTGCTTAGCCTTTTTGGGAATTTTTCATGGGCAAATTATGAAAAACTCCTTTCAAAATCCCGTTCCTTCCAGATGTCCCAAACGTTAAAGTGTACGTCACCACTGTTTAGAAACTGAAAGTACTTTCAAGGGATATGTTGGACACATCCCACATGGTAGAAAACCTCCTACTAATGCTATCTGACAGCGATTCATGTGACTACGATCAACTTAGACGTACAGTAGTGCAGCCTGTGAGTATTGTAAGCAACTACGGTAATTACTGATTAATCGTGATACTAATTCCACGGAAAGAAAATCCTCTCTCTGTCGTTTCAAATCTCAATAGCTCGAAACAACTGCGATATATTATATTAGTCTCTTCACAGCCCTGCATGTTGATATCACTAAAGATGGGTTTACACTATGTGTTATATATATGCAGTAGCGGCGATAGGGACTTTGGAGATGCATTTTCGTCGAAGTCTCCTTTTAAGTGGACTCATATATTCTCTCACATATCCTCTATTTTTGTGCGGCCGGGATGACACCTCAACTATACATCTCACCTCGCCGGGCCAAATAGCATAATTGGCTGTCCCTAAGTAGGTTGACGGCCTTCCCCAGCAATGTTATCCCACTTGCATCATCCAGGACATTGATCCCGATATCCCGGAAGAGGACATATGTGAAGCCCTTCTCTCGACCGGTGTCTACTTTGTTCACCTCCTCTACCACGGCACCGACCCAGCACCAGAGGTCCTGCTCTACTGCACATCTGCCGCTGCCTGTCTCTCAGTCCAGAAAACCGGCGCTCTCATCTATCACAGCCTCGACTCCGTGGTTTCTACACCGGCTCACATCCAAGCTGAGATTGAAGCAGACGAAGAACTGGCTGCTAGTGCTGACACTACGCCTCCCCAGTCCCCACCACCCCCCTTACTAATGTCTTCCTGCCCTTCCCCTCCTCCTACTACCACCGCCGTATCTACTCCAGCTTCCCTTACTACTCCTTGTATCGTATCCGCCACCACCACCACTACCACCAATGTCGCTCATACCTCTGCTTCTCTTACTACTCTGACTATGTCTCATCCTTTCCTCCTCTCGCAAGCTTCTCTCCCCCTCCCTCCCATCACTGCTCAAACATCTCACCCTCCTTCTAGGCAACCATCTGCCGAGGGACATACCGTCACTAATCCGGAGAACGTGGTACGCCTACCTCAGCACTCGCCACCAACTATCTACAGCTGCGTCATCCGAGGGATCGATCCCAGCATAGAGCCTGCCGTTCTTGCCCACGACCTCCGTCAGGCAGACATCCCTGTACAGCGCCCCTTTCTCATCTATAACTCAGACGGACCTACCTTCCTGGTGCGAATTCAACTACCCACTTCAGACGCCGTCCAGCGCCTCATCGCTTCCGGAATTCACATCTATGGTCGCCATCGTCGTGTGGAACCTTCGCATTCTCCTCCACAACTCCTGCACCGTCCTAACACACCTCGCAGTCGTCCCCGGCCTGACTCTCTTCCTATCCCACCTCGTCCACATCTTCGATCACCTACTGTCCCAACCCTGCCACCCTATTCCTCCCCCACTCCACCAATTCCCGATCTACTCCACCTTCTTCTTACTTCCCTCACCAACTTCTCCTCATTCTACAATACCTTCGCCTTACACTTTTTCCCGAGCCCACTCTCATAAATCATAAGGCTATATCTCTGCTCTGTGTCTTTCATATTGCATCTCTGCATTTTAATTTAATGGAAACAATAAAAACTCATCATACTACTAAAGCTCCCTTAGCCTCGAGGCCTTTCCTTCTCCATCCAGCATTCTTCACATCGCCTTTTCACAACTCCCAATTTCCGCACATCTCCTCCTCCCCGCTCAAGCTCTCGGCGTAACCCTTCAAGTGGCCCGCCCCACCCCTTCAGGGTGGGGAATGAAAACTTTTCGCACGCCCACATGGGATTTTGCAACACACAAATCCCTCCTCGCACGTCGCATGTCTACAGTTTTTTCGGCTGGGTGGCCCTCTTCTCTGCTTCAACTCTGTCGGCCCAAGAATAATTAAACAGGCAGACGCCTAGTTGTCTGTCGCCTCCCCCATCCACCATGCTCACTAGTTATCTCACCAATGTGGACGTTACGCTTGAAGAATCCTACATTCTCACGGAACTCTGCAAGACCGGCCCTTCAGTACTCGATGTCATCCGCCTCCGGGACAACTCCACATCCGAGCCTGCACGGGTGGTCCTAGTCACCTTCCGACATGCTGCCGACCAAATAGCTTGCCACGACAGAGGCGCAACTATCAACGGCCGGTTCTATGAAGTGGTCCCCACTACTGAGAACATCTTACGCGACCTGTTCCTTTACTACCTTCCTCCATCTAGTACATCCTCACTCATCACCACTACTACTACTACTACTACTACCACAACCATCACCACTTCTGTCAATTCTCCCCCGTCTACTTCTACCCTTACTACCACGAATAGCCATCCCTCTCCTATCATGTCGGCCCCCGTCACCTCCCTGTTTACCACTTTAACAAGTCCCCAGCAGCCCCCTGCCAACTTCATGGATGCCACCATCGCAGCTCAGCCACTCTCCCCAGGACAAGAAGACGCTCTACTACCGCCCAACAGCAGTCCCCATCCCGGAGTTGCGTCATCCGTGGCATTGACCCTGCGATCGCCGAACAGGACATACTGCACGAACTACAAATGGCAGGAGTTCCCGTCAGTCGGGCATACCGTATCTTCAACTCTAACGGCCCGACCTTCATGATTCGCCTACAACTCTCATCTGCAGCCGACGTAGACCGTCTCATCACAACCGGCGTCCGTTCCCGCAGGCGAATCTACCGAGTGGAGCATTCTCGCTCCCCACCCCGTACCGACCGCTCCCCTCCCCATACCCCTTCTCATAGTCCACCACCCACCCCGCCACCCACCCAACCATCACAAGCCGTCAACCTACCCGCTCCACAACCGAACTTCATCCTATCGCCCCTCCCGACATTAGACCTTCTTCGCCTACTTGCCACTTCTACCACCAATATTACCACAACCCTTTACTACCTTCTACCATAACACTACCCTACTCCTTACTCCAACTTCATACCAGCTCAATATACACTGACTGACAGAGCAAATGCAACACCAAGAAGGAGTGGTCAGAACTTTATGCCAATTGCAGGGTAGACTGACGTCACTGAGGTATGCTCATGATGCGAAATGCGCCGCTGTGCTGCGCACGTAGCGAACGATAAATGGGACACGGCGTTGGTGAATGGCCCACTTCGTACCGTGATTTCTCAGCCGACAGTCATTGTAGAACGTGTTGTCGTGTGCCACAGGACACGTGTATTGCATTTAAAAATTTGTAAAACTTGTTTCTTGTTTACTACAATTTTCTAGCACATTAAAGTATAATTTTAAAAAATTAAAAGGGGATCAGACATCAACTTATACTCCCACACAGTTTTATTCATTTTCACAACAGTTTGAAAAAGTGCACTTAAGTGGTTTCTGCAATTAGCGATCCAATTAGCTTTCCTGGACGTTCTGGTGAAGAGGAAGAATGATGGATCCCTAGGGCATCAAGTATAGCGAAATAAATGGGATTGCAAATAAAGGGATTATTGTACATATTTATTGGAAGTATTGGGCCCAGGCTAGGATTCAGTTGATTTAGACAGGAGAAGTTGTTGCTGATGAGTGGAATATGCATATGGGTGGGAAAAGGACGCAATGGAGGCATTGATAATGTCACATGATGCACTGTAAATGATTTGAGAGCTAACAGTATTTATGATATATGCACTGTGGTGGATTGTTGTGTGTTTATTTTTGAGGTATCTTGACATGTTACTAATATTACCTCCTTTCGCACGAATTTCCGCTTTGCAGCGTCGACATATGCCTTTATTTTCCGTATAGTTGAAATGAAGCCACATAGCACTTCTGCGCTTGGACATCTTCACCTATGGCAAAGAAATAATGGTCTAAGCTTTGAAACGTATGAGAATATTAGGCCCCTACTTAATTATTTTTCGCGATAAACTGCGAAAAAAATGGAAATATATTTGTAGAGTCCGCTCATTCTTAATGGTACTTTTTCGCTAAGTGGAGATTTGGTAAAGGATTTGGAAGCAATCAGCCATGGCTCGAAGAAGGTTCAAATTGTTCCCAGAGAGAAAATGAAAAACTACGGAAAACACTTTAAAGAACAGTCGATGGAGAGATTTGAACACACAGCGCCTCCCGGGTCGGTGTTACAAGCAAGCAGTGCTTACCGCCACGCTACACCGGTCGGTAATAAACTATGAGATTGTTCGGTGATTCCACAATTTATTAATATTTTGATTATGTAATTTGGGCTATGATTTCAAACCCTCTAAATATCGCATAACCTGCATTTGAGTTAGTCCTATTTCAGCTTTGAGTACTTTACATCACGAACACAAAAATGTAAAAATTTTGTGTCGAGACGTAGATAAATTTACGCCAAGTTTTATGATTTCCTTACTAGTGTTTCGTATTGCAATCAATCTACATAAGTAAATTTACATTTCAATAATCACTGGCCACTGGCCACTGGCCAACATTCTGTTCTGATTAGTCTTACTCCTACCAAATATACATGAGACAATACGTGACACTTTCGGATTTAGCCTTGTTAAAATGGGAGACAAGTCGCAAGTGGCGGTCCTAGTGGCGTGACCTGAAAATTCGCGCTACATTCAAATATCAATGGAAATGTACGTACGGAAATGGATAAATAAATTAAGTCTAGAAAGAAAGTGTTGCTAAGATATTAACTACAAAATTGCTAAAGCAATTCTGGATAAATTAATGAAGAATGATTTAACAGGTTATTATTTAAAGACTGAAATTAGACATATAATCAAGATGTGAAATGGACTGCTGCGGAAGGGCTTGATCTTTCATTTATGCATTACTTTTTTAGCTTTAGCACTCCTGCTTAAACTTTCACGGCTAGATTTGTCTTATTTCTCATTTAAACGCGTCTTATCATCACATTAAAACACTTGTCAACAAAAATAGCGGCACATTCCTTACACACATGATTCAATTAATTTACATTTAAGAGCTGGATAGTTTTCCTTTTAACTTGAAGAAATATCAATGGAAATGTATATACGGAAATGGATAAATAAATTACGTCTAGAAATAAAGTGTTGCTAATATATTAACTTCTAAGTTGCTAAAGCAATTTTGGATAAATGAATGAAGAATTATTTAACAGGTTATTATTATTATTATTATTATTATTATTATTATTATTATTATTATTATTATTATTATTATTATTATTATTATTATTATTATTATTATTATTATTATTATTATTATCATTATGAGCAGAAAGAAAATAAAAAATTTAGCCGCAAAAACATTCACATTTTCCCCATAAGCAATACTTGCCATAATGCCATTACGTCAGGGATAACAAATTTGCATCAACATAATGTTTCAAAAAAATATGTACATTTCTTAAATCACCCATATTTTCTTCAGTGCTTGACAACGCATTACGGCATTCCAAATGGGGTAACTTGGAACACAACCAACCACACACATATGCATATGTATTTTTCTTAATTAAATCAAACCCACAGATCACGCCTACAACAACACATCGGTATTGAAGGTTAACTGCTGAACTATACAATAAAATAACCTTATTATATTTTAAGCCAATTAAAATGTGGGACCCGCAGGTCAGAAGTTTAGGAATTTCTATGAAAATCTCTTTGTAACTGGAAGAATATATATATATGCAAACAAAATATATATACTTACATTTTCTTGTCACGAGGGATACGAAAGAACGACCGCGGATCCTTCTGCACTTCATACTTATTGCAGCCAGACACAGCACATATCTTTCCACTCATATTGAGAGGAAGTACAAAGGAATGCCACACGCTACTATTTACTTATGTCAACTTAATTCAAACGCATAAATAACGCCAAAAATTTCACAAACAAATGAGTCGTATAGTTCCAAAACCTGCCTTCTCCTCAATAATAAAAAAAGAGATATTGACACCAAATTATAAAATGGCGGAAGCTCTACAGATATCAACTCTTGGTTTGTTCCCAAAAAAATCTTATCTCAGGCAAAAACACTGACAAAATATTGAGTTTATTCCAAAAAGAGTCTAATCCTCAACTAATTTGTTCCAAAACACGCCATCTCCACTCCATTCCAAAAACTGCCATATGCTGCAGTGCATAAATATGGCGAAGGAAGTTGTAATTCCAAAACATGCCTATTCCATGTAATGTATTTATTAACCTTATACTGTATCAATCGTGTCTAATTTGCCACAATAACAGATTTGGCTGGCATGATTTCGTTTTTCAGGTTGTTTACACCGGTTATTATTTTGTAAACAGAGTAGCGGAGGCTGAGAACAATAGAGTGTTGTTTTGTTGCATCGTTGTTGCATGAGGTTGTGATTATAGAGCCCCGGTTCTGACAGGTACAAAGATTATAACATCTTAATCCGAAATGGATAAGAATAGTTTTGTTCGTCGTCAAGAACGAGGTCGTAAAAGAAAAATAATTGAAGAAGAGTGGACTAAATAAAAAAAACCTGCGAAGCTAAACGATGTGAATGAGCTCCTATCGAGTCATTTTGCAGAAAACTGGCGAGATAATCTAGATCTGGCTATCTGTGTTCTCATTCTGGACAGAGGGTGTGAAAATGTTGAAGACGAAGAAGTGTGCGAACATGAATATGATTCTTGGGAGAATGAATTAAGAGTTTAAAATCTTTTGACCAATGATGACATCAAACCCCTTTTTCTTATGGTTTTGTAATGTCTAACCCTTTATCAATACACAAAAGAATACATTATCATTCAAGGTTACGACGCAACCATGATTCCTTCATTCTAAAGCCTGCATGCATCATTGTTATTCCCAAAACTACCTTTTGCATATTTCAAGAGATTGTTCCATAAACTTCCTTATCCAGTGGAAATTGTTCCAAAACCTGCCTACAGCCATGTGCATTTCCAAAAGCTGCCTTATCCTTCATCAAAACTGAAATTTAAATAATACACACGTATGTGAATAACATTTCAATATACAATTAAATTCTACAATTTAAGATGTTTTAAACATATAACATATGTCAGGTATACCTCAACATATCATGTTGAAACAGTTTTTGCTCTTTCCTGTAAGAATTAAAAAAATGGATTAGGCAGGTTTTGGAACTATACGACTCAAACATACGTGGTCTCATGACAGAATCAGTAATTTTCAGGTCACTCGGCTACACAGAGCTCTAATCGCTGTCCCTCGATATCTCGCGGAGTGCCGCGTATTTTCTCCACTGTATTTGTTCCTACTTCTAGTTCCACCATGTTTCGGTCATAACGCATGCAAGCGCCTTATTGCTCGGTTGGGACTTCGAGAACTACAACACCGTAGATAGTCCTTCCTTGAAGAGTTACTCATCCCGAGGAGCAGTTTTTTGGAGCCGTTCAGTCTGGAACGACACATCTCTAAATTTGCTAAGGGATCGTATTATTTAAAGTAATTATTACCAAATAGAGTATAGAGAATGCGTGACACTTTGCGAGATATCGCAAGACATTGATTGTCAGCAAATACAGTAGAGACAATACGCGACACTGAGCGAGATATCGAGGGACAGCTATTGGAGCTCACTCTAGCGGATAGACCTGAACAGTACTGATTCTCTCTTAAGAGCACGTGTATTTTTGTGTGAAGTTTTTGGTGTTATTTATGCGTTTTCAGTGAGTTGACATAATTAAATAGTAGCGTGTGTCATTCCTTGATATCTCCTCTCAACATGAGGGGAAAGGTATGCGCTGTGTTTGGCTGCAGTAATTACGAAGTAGTGAAAAATGCGCGGTAGTTCTTCAGGTTCCCTCGTGACAAGAACACGTAAGTAATATTGTGTTTGCATATATATTCTTCCAGTGACAGAGATTTTTATAGTACTTCATAATCTTCTGACCTGCTCGATCCATATTTTTTTTGCTATGGGCTTTACGTCGCACCGACACAGATAGGTCTTATGGCGACGATGGGATGGGAAAGGCCTAGGAGTTGGAAGGATGCGACTGTGGCCTTAATTAAGGTACAGCCCCAGCATTTGCCTGGTGTGAAAATGGGAAACCACGGAAAAACATTTTCAGGGCTGCCGATAGTGGGATTCGAACCTACTATCTCCCGGATGCAAGCTCACAGCCGCGCGCCTCTACGCGCAGGCCCAACTCGCCCGGTGATCCATATTTTAACTGGCATAAAATGCAATACGCATATTTTATTGTATAGTGCAGCAGTTAACCTTCAATACCGATGTGTTGTTGTAGGTGTGATCTGTGGGTTTTGAAATGTCACAGAAGCGATTTCGATAAAGTGTACAAGAAAGAAGGGACGTTACGCTTATATAAGAATTATAAGATCTGTTCAGATCATTTCCAGGCCAGCGACTTTAAAAATCCTCGACTATACAGCCAAGGGTGTGTTACATGTTTACTCTAATTGTACGTAAATATTCCTCAAAGCATCACTATCGACAACATTTTCATACTTTTATTTCTTTAATCCCTCTTCTCAGATTAAAGCCGGAATTTTATAGATTTTCTTTCTGTTAGTAGGCTTCATGTTAAGAGGAAAATTGTCCAGCTATTAAATGATAATTCATTGCATCATGTGTGTAAGGAATGTGCCGATATTTTTATTGATAAGTGTCTTAATGTGATCATACAATGTTTTTAAATGAGAAAAACGACAAATCCAACCGTAAAAGTTCAGGCAGGAATGCTAAAGCTAAAAAAGTAATGCATAAATGAAAGATCAAGCCATTTCACAGCAGCCCATTTTATGTCTTGTTTATGTGTCTAATTTCAGTCTTTGAATAATAACCTTTTAAATAATTCTTCATTCATTTATCCAGAATCGCTTTAGCAACTTCGAAGTTAATATCTCAATACCAATTTCTTTCTATACGTAATTTACTTATCCATTTCCGTATATACATTTCCACTGATATTTGAATTTAGCGCGATTTGTTCAGGTCAAGTCACTAGGAGCGCCACCGTCGAATTGTCTCCCATTTTAGCAAGGCAAAATCCGTAAGTGTCACGTATTGTTTCTACTGTATTTGTTGTCAGCCCACCTAGCGGGACGGCCTTGACTCTGAGTGTAATAGTATTACCGATCAGCTGATGTAGTGCGAAATTTTGTTCTTAAATTTCATTAATTTTCCCGGTGACAAAAGTTTAAGACTTGCAATCATACAAGTATTAAACCATTTTTCGTAAGATTTGTGCTGTTTTTGGCTGCAATACCTTTGAACTTGTTCAGCTATCGAAACTTTTCTTCCGTTTTCCTCGAGGCAAAACAGTGTAAGTAAATTCCGATACTGTAAAATATTAGTGTACACATCACATTAGGTTTAATATTCAGTTGTCAACATGTATTCTTATTATAGACTAATTACATGAAGGAAATTAAAACAAAATACATAAAACAAAAATTCTTCTTATCCTAGTTCTACCGCTTTTCTCACATCTGTGGGCTTGCGGGTACGAGCTGTGTCACACAGGTGAATTTGGTCGTACTTTACGACCGGATGCCTTTCCTGACGCCAACTATATGTGGAGGGATGTAATCACTGGACCTTGGATTTTCGAGAATATCCTATTTTGTTCTTGGAGAGATAACTTATAATGAACTTGTATTTACACATTTCATGTGTTTATAAGGTTATAAACGGTGGTCATATAGTGCCTAAAATGCCTGAATTGACGTTAGAATCTATATTTGCCTATACTCTTTTAATTCGTATTTTTATTTCTAAACCGGTTATAATGCTATTAATATATTTCGATAAAATAAAATAACTGCTGTCTAGTTTTCAGTACCTTAAACAAAATATTACGATCGGAAAGCTGTAAAAACTACACTCCCCGGGATGCCTTAAGAACCTCTCGCAGCGAACACTCCCGTTGTCTGTCACTAGGCAGAAGACAGTACCCATCGAACTGCTAAACATACTCCATTTCATTCCGTGAGAAGAGTTCGGTATTACCGATGGTTCAGTGTGCGAAATATGCTCAAATTGTCAGGTTCCAAGACGTCCTCAATTAAAAAGTGGTTAAAGGAGTTCCCCTTTTCAAATCGGATGGTAAAATTCTCAGACGTTTGTAGCAAATAGGTGAGTGAAACACGATTTATATGTCATCCTAAAGGGTTATTATCAATTTAACAAAATACACATGGTATTTTAATTTATGCCTATTAAAAACGTAAAATTGAAACTTCCTGAAATATTTTAGTACCTACTGGAGAGTCTATTTTAGGCAGCTAAATAACATTTTAACACCAAGGAATCCGAGGTCTCGTAATCACTATTTCATGTTTCTGTGGTGTTTGTAAGTGCTTTGTGTTGTGTGAATATGAAGAGAAAAGTGATGGAACAAACACAAATACCCAGTCCCAGAGCCAGAAGTATTAATTATACGTAATTAAAATCCCCATCAGACCGGGAATCGGATGCCGGATCTTCTGAACAGAAGGCCTCAATGCTTGATATTTAGCTAAAGATTCCGACAAAACATAATCATTATTAAGTTACATTATTTTTATCAGCATAAACATTTGACTTTCGTAGTAGGAAAAAGCAGAAATAATTATTTATTTTCAACCTTTATATCAGTTTTAACATGCAACTTTTGTAGTTTCATCTTGCCGTCTGATGTTTAAAGTCGGGACGCCAGGTGCGCCGCTGTCAACCTGTCTCTCAGTTTAGTACGGGAGAATACGGGAGTGTCCAGTATTGTCTATAGTGTATTTGTTATAACCTTCCTGTGATTGACTTGTGGAAATAGCGTGTCAATTGCCTGTACGAATGTAAACACCTCGGAAGTTACAACGCCGGGTAATATCCTGCATTTGTAAATTAAAATTAAGATGTTAATATTAATATTATTTCTTCTTTGTCACATCCCGAAATCGAAGGAGAGTAATAACTAACCTACAACACGTAACCTATCGAAACCCTACGGAACTACTCGCTAAACTCACTAAACAACTATGCTGAACCAAATGAATCGCACATCCATATAATTACTACATTTTGATAACTATTAACTACTTTATCACTAGGATAATACTGAACTCTTGGAACAGCCGACCAGTCTCTAGCGCGTTAAACAATGTGCCCTATGTGAATGCCTGGTGTAAAAATGGGGAAAAACCGAAAATAATCTTCAGTGTTGTCGATGGTGTAATTTGAACCTGGGGTCTCTCGAATGAAAGCCGACAGCTATGCTACGCGAATTGCACAGCAAACTGGCTCGTTCCATTGAATATTTTATCAGACTGCGAACTGTATTGAGGGGTACATAAGAAGTGACGTCTGTCAGAGAATATTCTTGTGTGTTGTAAATAGTGCTTTCTTTAGAACGAAGAGAAGATATATTTGTAGCAAAACATCTGCCGAATGATTAAAATTTATTAGCATACAATCTTTTTCCTCTACCAACCAATTATGGGCATAGAAAATAAGATAAATATGGTATTAATAATAATAATATTATTTGCTTTACGTCTCACTAACTACTTTTTCGGTCTTCGGAGACGCCGAGGTGCCGAAAATCTACCGACACGAGGCTGTCGTATTTCAGCACCTTCAAATACCACCGGACTGAGCCAGGATCGAACCTGCCAAGTTGGGGTTAGAAGGCCAGCGCCTTAACCGTCTGAGCCACTCAGCCCGGCAAATATGTTATTAAGGCCATGGGACATGACAGGGCTGTGATAGACGAGTGGCTTTGGCACTGGATGCTCATAACGCCGGCAGCAGTTCGATTCCCGACCAATGCATGTTGGTGTTTCTGAAATGAAATATCACATCCGTGTGGTTTGGATTCCACGCTAACCTGCAGTCCCGAGGTTATGTCATTTAAAATTACAAGCCAGTATTTTGAGGGGCATCATGCACCACCAACTTAATTTTTTCCTCCTTCCTCTTAGATCCATTCATCTATACATTTCCCCGAACTCCAGGTTAGAAATAAGATTATATCACACGGAAGTATTCCTTTTATCAATTATATTTAGATAAATATGTAATTTACTACATAACTTACGGTACATAACAATACCATGGTAACCTTAGGTCGCTCATGCCAAATGATCTTTTTATAAGTATTGCATAAATATATTCGAAGTTAACAGTATAAATCTGGTAATTGCGTCTTATTGGATTATAACAAGAAATAGTAATGTACATGTGAGTTCATCATGGCGCCCAATACCAGCAATGTTATATGCAGTTCTATGAAAGTGTCGCTCATTGAAAACAAAAATTATGTACGGGAAGTGTGGTGAATCGTTCCATTTAAATTGTGCGCATATTTCAAATGCTGTTTTAAGGCAGCGATGGCAAATCCAGGGGAAATCTTGTGGCATTGTAAACAAAGCAAAAACAACCCTAATTCTGGTAAATCCACTCCATAATATTTTCATGAGAATAAAGTCAAAGCGGACAATACAAGCCTATGTGAAGATGTGAAGAACATGCAGCAAATCCTGAAAGATGCTTGCAGCTCACTAGGGTTTCAGTCCAGAAAATTTGATGAACTGCTACAGCAAAACAGTGAACTTAGAAAGTTCATAGACCATTTAACCAGTGAAGTGAACAATAGCAAGGCTGAAAATAGTGCTCTCAAAGATCAAAACAATAATTAGAAGGAGCAAGCCAATGATCCTTAACAGTATTCTAAGAATTATAATTTAGAAATCGCTGGCATTCTAAGTACGAGAATGTGTTTGATATAGTAATACAAGTTGCAAGTGCAGTTGGACTGGAAATTCAACCCGACCGTGACATCGAATATTTCCACCGACTCCCAACGGTTACAGATAAGGACAGAAGGAAGAAGAGTTCTCTCATAACTGCGAAAATCTATTCGCGTAAAACAGAAAACATGATCATGGACAAAAAAAGAAAGCATGGGAAACTTCTCCGTGCAGATAATAAAGTCAGTGGAGACACGACTGTATACTTAAATGAACATCTAACAAAACATTCCACGAACTACAAATTCGCTTGGACCAAGAACTGGAAGATCTTCATGAGTAAAATTGACGATAGCCCCATACAGCAATGTTACAAAGGATTGCAAGAGGCTTGCGGTGAAAGTGCATTACCTTACTGTGCTGTAGCACGGTGGGTCAAGGCCTTCAAATACGGACGACAAAATGTGACGGACATGCCGCGGCCTGGTCATCCTGCAGTAAGTGATGACGATGTGCAGAACCTGAACGCGTTAGTGCTGGCGGATCACCGCAATTCGCGAATTGACCAGCGATACAGGGCGGCACCTTCGACTGAGCTGCATGTCCTGAAAAGGCGGCTGGGAATGCGGAAAATCGCCTCCAAATGGGTTCCACATGATTTTACCGAACATAAAAATGGCTGCGATATGATGCCGCTCGTACGCACTTGGAGCGCTATGAACGCGAAGGTGAGACCTTCTTACGGCGGATAATCACTGTTGACGAGACCTGGGCCAGAGCTTACATGAACCGCAGCTGAAACGCCAATCAGACGTGTGGCGTCATCACGGGTCACCGCGAAAAGTAACGGTTCGGCCCACCGGAACCAATGTGAAGGCCATGCTGATCATTGCCTACGACTGGGATGCTGTTATCTTAAAAGAATATCGTCCCCTATGACGCACCGTTAATGCGGAGGTTTACTGTGCATTTTTGCGAACGAACCTAATAGCTGCTCTAAGAATAAAACGAGGGCACTTCCTGAATAACCCACCCATCACTCTGCATGTCAATGCAAGGCCGCATGCAACAGGAGCTGTGAGTGAGTTGTTCAATCGCTGGCGCTGAGAAGTGCTTTACCACCCTCCTTATTCTCCAGATCTCAGCCCCTGTGACTACGATTTCATCCCTAAAATGAAAGCACCACTTCGAGGTGTCCGCTTCCGCGCAGTGGATGACATTCTCCAGGTCACCGACCGCTCCGTCCGCAATCTCCAGAGATCAGGCGCTCTCAGTGGCATCCAACGGCTTCGCTGGAAACGAGTGCTACACAACACTGGTAATTACTTCGAAGGCCTGTAAAACACCTAACGTTGTAGGTATGCTATGTATCTAAATAAAAAATTAGTTGTCACTATTAAAAATTAACCCAAGTATATTGAAGTTCAATCTCGAAGTTTGCAGCAAGCAATTACAAATAGTAACACTAGACAATAGGTTATGGATATGAAACCAGATCATGAGTTGGGCCTTACCTCACAAGATAATACCACTAGAAATATCAATACAGGCATTGCAAACACCCTCCAAGACTTGAACAAATTGATCAACTATACTGCAGGGATGAGAATAATGCACCTGAATATATGTGGCATGATAGCAAATTTTGAAAGCCTGCTAGTTATGTTAAATCAACTGGAAAATAAACCAGACATTATAATACTACCTGAAACCCAATTCATTAGGGATATACTGTCCCCTTCAAATTTGGCTTCCAATGAACATTTTATTGTATGTGGAAATGGGATGTTATAATTCTTTCATTTAGGGAGATATATTACAAATTTATGCCAACACAGTCGTGTCTTCTTACAGGGAACCGGTTTTTACAGGCAGGGAACACAGTATTGATTTTTCAATCGACAAGCCAGCTGAGTCATGTGACCTACTGGGAAATTTTCAAGGCCGCTGAAATTGGCAGCGCCTGTGGAATATTCTGGAGACACTAATATCTAGAATTATGAGAACATATCAGGTGGAAGTACGATGTCCAATTACGAGACGACATAGAGACACACCCACCCGGTGCAAATGCTTAAATACCTGTGTTTTGGGAAAAAACGCTCTCTTATCTCTTATCTTTCATCTTCTGGTAGTCGTCGAATGAAGCAGATTTTCGAGAACGAAGTTACGTACTGTTCTTAGATATTTCCACGTGGTTGTGTGTGAGAATACAGTCCAAATTTTTTGTGTCAGTTTCAGCTCTTATCCAATCAAGAGAGAAGAGGACCTCTACGTGTTCGATAATCTTCGCCAGGATGTTTCACCTATCGTCCGAAGGAGCTATCTACAGCATTATGGATATCGGCTTTCCTGTCAACATGAAGAACTAAGATGTAGGCATTATCTAACACGGGGGAGATAGCGACTGGGAGCAGATTGCCATGTAAGCAGATCACCATGTGAGCAGATTCAGTCACCGACGGAGAGATCCACTTTCATCAGAAATTTAAGTACCATTTTTAAAGTCTTTTCTGTTCATCTTTGTAGAAATAATACTTACTTATTCATTAAAGGTAGTATTTCTATTAGATTAGAAAATTTTGACAATATTTCCATTCTTCTTTCTATGAGTAATGGTAGTGTTGTTACGTTGTGAGTGTATGATTTGTTGGACTCTATTAATGTAGTCAGACAGTGTGTGTCTTATAATATGATTCTGAATGTCCCTCCGACAGCTAAGAGTGCGACTTAAAAATCATAGACCTCACCGATAAAGATGACTGGTTTTGAGAATATTTTCAAATGTTTGAACTCGTGTGGGACAAAATTACGTCGCATTTAACATGTTGAATTTCCGAGTAAATTTCATCTTACGTTTCATTGGATTTTATGTGAGTTAGTGTCATCAGATTCAGTGTCGAATTCAGATTTTTGGTGAAATTGATATCCTGCAATAATAATAATAATAATAATAATAATAATAATAATAATAATAATAATAATAATAATAATAATAATAATAATAATAATAATAATAATAATAATAATAACAATAATAATAATAATAATAATAATAATAATAATAATAATAATAATAATAATAATAATAATAATAATAATAATAATGTTGTTTGAGACATCAGTCCATAGACTGGTTTGATGCAGCTCTCCATGCCACCCTATCCTGTGCTAACCTTTTCATTTCTACGTAACTATTGCATCCTACGTCTGCTCTAATCTGCTTGTCATATTCATACCTTGGCCTACCCCTATCGTTCTTAACCCCTACACTTCCTTCAAAAACCAACTGAACAAGTCCTGGGTATCTTAAGATGTGTCCTATCATTCTAACTCTTCTTCTCGTCAAATTTAGCCAAATTGATCTCCTCTCACCAATTCGATTCAGTATCTCTTCATTCGTGATTCGATCTATCCATCTCACCTTCAGCATTCTTCTGTAACACCACATTTCAAAAGCTTCTATTCTCTTTCTCTCTGAGCTAGTTATCGTCCATGTTTCACTTCCATACAACGCCACGCTCCACAAGAAAGTCTTAAAAAACATCATTCTAATTCCTATATCCATGTTTGAAGTGAGCAATTTTTTTTAAGAAAACTCTTCCTTACTTGTGCTAGTCTGCATTTTATGTCCTCCTTACTTCTGCCATCGTTAGTTATTTTACTACCCAAGTAACAATATTCATCTACTTCCTTTAAAACTTCATTTCCTAATCTAATATTTCCCGCATCACCTGCCTTCGTTCGACTGCGCTCCATTACATTTGTTTTGGACTTATTTATTTTCATCTTGTACTCCTTACCCAAGACTTCATCCATACCATTCAGCAACTTCTCGAGATCTTCTGCAGTCTCAGATAAAATAACAATATCATCGGCAAATCTCAAGGTTTTGATTTCTTCTCCTTGGACTGTGATTCCCTTTCCAAATTTTTCTTTTATTTCCCTTACTGCCTGTTCTATGTAAACATTGAAAAGGAGAGGGGAAAAACTGCAGCCTTGCCTCACTCCTTTCTGGATTGCTGCTTCTTTTTCAAAGCCCTCGATTCTTATCACTGCAGACTGATTTTTATACAGATTGTAGATAATTTTTCGTTCTCGGTATCTGATCCCCATCATCTGCAGAATCATAAATAGCTTGGTCCAATCAACATTATCGAATGCCTTTTCTAGATCTACGAATGCCATGTACGTGGGCTTGTCCTTCTTGATTCGATCCTCTAAGATCAGACGTAAAGTCAGGATTGCTTCACGTGTTCCTACATTTCTTCTGAAGCCAAATTGATCTTTTTCCAACTCAGCTTCAACTTCTTTTTCCATTCTTCTGTAAATAATACGTGTTAAAATTTTGCAGGCATGAGATACTAAACTAATAGTGCGGTAGTTTTCACACCTGTCAGCACCGGCTTTCTTGGGAATAGGTATAGCAACATTCTTCTGAAAATCGGATGGGACTTCTCCTGTCTCATACATCTTGCACACTAAATGAAATAACCTTGCCATGCTGGTTTCTCCTAAGGCAGTCAGTAATTCAGAGGGAATGTCATCATTTCCAGGTGCCTTGTTCCTATTTAGGTCACTCACAGCTCTGTCAAACTCTGACCTCAAAATTGGGTCTCCCATTTCATCAGCATCAACAGCCTCTTCATGTTCCAGAACCAAATTATCTACATCCTTACCTTGATACAACTGTTGGATATGCTCCTGCCATCTTTCTGCTTTGTCTTCTTTCCCTAGAAGTGGTTTTCCATCTGAGCTCTTAATATTCATACACCTAGATTTCCTTTCTCCAAAGGTTTCCTTGATTTTCATGTATGCAGCATCTACCTTTCCCAGGACCATACAGCCTTCGACATCCTTGCACTTCTCCTTCAGCCATTCTTCCTTAGCTATCTTGCACTTTCTATCCACTTGATTCTTTAATCGCCTGTATTCTTTTCTGCCCTCTTCATTTCTAGCATTCTTGTATTTTCGTCGTTCATCAATCAGGTCTATTATCTCCTGAGTTATCCACTGATTCTTAGTTGATCTTTTCTTCCTTCCTAACATTTCTTCAGCAGCCCTACTGACTTCATTTTTCATGACTCTCCACTCTTCCTCTATAGTGTTTCCTTCAGCCTTTTCATTTAGTCCTTGTGCAACATGTTCCTTGAAACAATGCCTCACACTCTTTTCTTTCAACTTGTCTAGATCCCATCTTTTTGCATTCTTTCCTTTCTTCAATTTCTTCAACTTCAGATGGCATTTCATGACCAACAAGTTGTGGTCAGAGTCCACGTCTGCTCCTGGGAAAGTTTTGCAATCCAACACCTGGTTTCTGAATCTCTGCCTAATCATAATGATGTCTATTTGATACCTTCCAGTGTCTCCAGGTCTCGTCCACGTATACAGCCGTCGTTTGTGGTGTTTGAACCAAGTATTGGCAAGGACTAAATTATGATCAGTGCAGAATTCAACCAGCCGACTTCCTCTTTCGTTCCTTTGTCTCAATCCAAATTCTCCTACTGTACTACCTTCTCTTCCTTGGCCTACCACTGCATTCCAGTCTCCCATCACAATTAGATTCTCGGCACCTTTTACTTATTATATAAAATCTTCTATCTCCTCATATATTCTTTCGATTTCTTCATCATCCGCTGAACTAGTAGGCATATAGACCTGCACTATTGTGGTGGGCATTGGTTTGGTGTCTATCTTGACGACAATAATTCTTTCACTATGCTGGTCGTAGTAGCTTACCCGCTGCCCTATTTTCTTATTCATTATTAAACCAACTCCTGCGTTTCCTCTGTTTGATTTTGTGTTGATAATTCGGTAGTCGCCTGACCAAAAATCTTGTTCTTCCTGCCAACGTACTTCACTTATGCCAACTACATCTAACTTTAGCCTATCCATCTCCCTTTTCAGATTCTCTAACCTACCACAACGATTCAAACTTCTAACATTCCACGCTCCGACTCGCAGAATGTCAGTATCCATCTTCCTGATGATCGCCCCCTCTCGTGTAGTCCCCACCCGGAGACCCGAATGGGGGACTAGTTTACCTCCGGAATATTTTACCCGGGAGGAATCCATCGTCAGTACATCATTCATACAGAGAGAGCTGCATGTCCTCGGGAGTTAGTTACGGCTGTAGTTTCCCGTTGCTTTCAGCCGTGTAGCAGTACCAACACAGCTAAGCCATGTTGAGTATTATTACAAGGCCGTATCAGTCAATCATCTAGACTGCCGCCCTTGCAACTACCGAAAGGCTGCTACCCCCCTTTCGATGAACCATTCGTTAGTCTGGTCTCTCAACAGATACCCATCCGATATGGTTGCACCTGCGGCTCGGCTTTCTGCATCATTGGGTCACGCAAGCCTCCCAACCACGGCAAGGTCACATGGTTCGCAGAATTTCATAGTCAAATTCCAGAATCCGATTTTAATATATGTAAATAATAATCGTGTATCATTTAATAATAATAATAATAATAATAATAATAATAATAATAATAATAATAATAATAATAATAATAATAATAATAATAATAATAATAATAATAATAATAAACAATACAATTTGTAGATCGGGTTAAACTAAAAGTGAATGATCATGAGTTATAAATGTTACTTTTTATTATTGTGTAATGTTTAATGTGTGCTCTATTAAATGGAATATGAGCCTGGAATACGGCAGAATCCTGAGGGATTAATTATATAAGTAGTTTACTTGAGAAGTATGTGTCTGGTGAACCATGTTTCCTGCAAATTTTGGAGCACGAGTTAAATGATGTGAGTAAGATTTAAAAGTAATAATAATTTTTTCGTGACTCATGAACCACAGGTTCTATGGTGCTAATGTTTAACCCATACTTATGTGCGTGTTGTAGTCGACAATTCTTCTGAATATAGAACCGCTGATATTCTTTATGTTCAACGTTGTGAAAACTCTGTTATTTCTGAATAAGTGATTACCCATACTTAATCACATTTCTGTGAGGGTCGTGAGTGATATTTACCCGATACCGTCATCTTAGAATTCCAATGAGTAAGATAATAAAAATCAGAATTTCATAGTCAAATTCCAGAATCCGATTTTAATATACACTGACTGACAGAGCAAATGCAACACCAAGAAGGAGTGGTCAGAACTTTATGCCAATTGCAGGGTAGACTGACGTCACTGAGGTATGCTCATGATGTGAAATGCGCCGCTGTGCTGCGCACGTAGCGAACGATAAATGGGACACGGCGTTGGCGAATGGCCCACTTCGTACCGTGATTTCTCAGCCGACAGTCATTGTAGAACGTGTTGTCGTGTGCCACAGGACACGTGTATAGCTAAGAATGCCAGGCCGCCGTCAACGGAGGCATTTCCAGCAGACAGACGACTTTACGAGGGGTATGGTGATCGGGCTGAGAAGGGTAGGTTGGTCGCTTTGTCAAATCGCAGCCGATACCCATAGGGATGTGTCCACGGTGCAGCGCCTGTGGCGAAGATGGTTGGCGCAGGGACATGTGGCACGTGCGAGGGGTCCAGGCGCAGCCCGAGTGACGTCAGCACGCGAGGATCGGCGCATCCGCCGCCAAGCGGTGGCAGCCCCGCACGCCACGTCAACCGCCATTCTTCAGCATGTGCAAGACACCCTGGCTGTTCCAATATCGACCAGAACAATTTCCCGTCGATTGGTTGAAGGAGGCCTGCACTCCCGGCGGCCGCTCAGAAGACTACCATTGACTCCACAGCATAGACGTGCGCGCCTGGCATGGTGCCGGGCTAGAGCGACTTGGATGAGGGAATGGCGGAACGTCGTGTTCTCCGATGAGTCACGCTTCTGTTCTGTCAGTGATAGTCACCGCAGACGAGTGTGGCGTCGGCGTGGAGAAAGGTCAAATCCGGCAGTAACTGTGGAGCGCCCTACCGCTAGACAACGCGGCATCATGGTTTGGGGCGCTATTGCGTATGATTCCACGTCACCTCTAGTGCGTATTCAAGGCACGTTAAATGCCCACCGCTACGTGCAGCATGTGCTGCGGCCGGTGGCACTCCCGTACCTTCAGGGGCTGCCCAATGCTCTGTTTTAGCAGGATAATGCCCGCCCACACACTGCTCGCATCTCCCAACAGGCTCTACGAGGTGTACAGATGCTTCCGTGGCCAGGGTACTCTCCGGATCTCTCACCAATCGAACAAGTGTGGGATCTCATTGGACGCCGTTTGCAAACTCTGTCCCAGCCTCGTACGGACGACCAACTGTGGCAAATGGTCGACAGAGAATGGAGAACCATCCCTCAGGACACCATCCGCGCTCTTATTGACTCTGTACCTCGTCGTGTTTCTGCGTGCATCGCCGCTCGCTGTGGTCCTACATCCTACTGAGTCGATGCCGTGCGCATTGTGTAACCTGCATATCGGTTTGAAATAAACATCAATTATTCATCCGTACCGTCTCTGTTTTTCCCCCCAACTTTCATCCCTTTCGAACCACTCATCCTTGGTGTTGCATTGTCACTGTCAGTCAGTGTATGTAAATAATAATCGTGTATCATTTGTGTGATTGTGGAGTGAGTGTAGTAGTTAATTACAATTTTTCTGTGATATAATGAAATGTGGTTCTTACGTGGCCACGTGTTCACCATGTTGGGCCCATGTTATTTTCAGCGTTGTTTGTGATGATTTATTTTGAGATGGTTGAAACATTTAGTAAGTTTTATTTAAAATTTACGTAAAAGTAACATTCAGGTACCAGCCAAAATGAATAAGTGCGTAATATTTCAACCGTATGGGCAAGATACCCAAAATTTGTATTGTTAATTTCATTTTTGAGGCGTCAGATAACGTGAATTGATTAATATCGCATATTATTCAGAGCAGTGTTGAAGGAGTTTCGTGGAAATAACAATTCTTGTGAATGTATTTTAATGGTGATAAAGTCTTGAATAGACATGCTTCAGTTAATTTACATAATAAAATATTTCAAAAGCACAGTTCAGTGGAACTCGCGTTAGATAAACGTAATAATGTTAATGGAATTTATTCACGAGATTGACGACAATGTTATAATATTTCTGATAGTATTTGTGAAAGTTAATGACGCCCCTATTAATTAATTTCTTCATAAAATGAAAACTTTCTTTCTGTGAAAGTGGGCGCTATCGTGATAGCATAAGATAGTATACAACAGCTTAGAACACTCTAGGATGGCCTAGGATAATTTACGAGGCATGGAAAGCTTATTGGTATTTAATTTTCTTGAAATTTGTTTATAATCCTACCATTATTAAGAGGAGGTTCTCCCAGCATAATTTTATTCCTTTATTCAAGCCAGATGTGGGCTAATGTATACTTACTGTATATTTCAGTTAAATTCAAGCTTCGATATGAGTGGAGAATGAAGGTGTAACAAATCAGGCAAATTGTGAAGAAGGATTTTGAACAAAATTCATCAAGATTTATTTGCTAATTTCGTTAAATTTGTTTTTCTGGGTGCTAGTTTTAATAAATGTCAAACCTGTTTTTTTAATGTTTTTGATTGTCGTCAACCTTTGTATCTTACTTGCCCTTTAAAAACAAGCAAGGCCCGACAGCGAACTGTCCACGATTAGGACTTTTGCTCTCCGGCTGAGCCGACGGGGAATAAAGGGGGTAATACCCTTCTCTATTTTAGGATATAATGAGTATTTCATACCCTCCAAAAATTCTACACATGACAGCTTAAAGATATACACACATGTAACCCTCATTCAAAATGCTGCAATATCTACTGTGAAAACCCTGAAAGCTGCATATGGTAGCCTACTCAACTTAAAATATAATAAAGAAAGTTACTGGATACTTGATATGTACAGATCACCCTCCGCAAGCCCAAATAAATTCACAGAAGAACTAGGAAATACACTTCAGCAGCTACCTGCAGTCACACATTATATAATAATAGGAGATATTAACATTGCCATTTTAAGCCCAACTGGTCCGTACGCTCAAAAAACTAAAAATGAATGGGCTACATAAACACCGTAAGTGATAATTGTTTCATTTCATACGTCAATTCTGCAACCAGAATAACACCAAAATCTAGACCATGTATGGATCACATGCATGTTAAATCCCATAGAAATAACAATTTTGACTCATATGTTCTACATGACAGTATCACAGATCACAGTGCTTTCTCATATAAAACATACCCACTAATATCATATGCCAAAAATGGAAGGAGAAACACTGAACAATGACAGAATAAATGTTGAAGCTTTAAATAAAGCCTTAGAAAAGGAAACTTGGGAATTCGTCCTGAATACACATGATATCCACAAAGTGGCCGGTAGTTTTATTGGGATTTTAACTCAATATATCTCTGAACACTCTACTAACACAAGATATGTAAGATCATAATTCAGATAGATAACACCATGGATCACAACTGAAATCCTAACGTCCATTAGAATAAGGGAGAAATTACACCAGACTAATGTGAAACAAAAGGTGAGGTCCTCAAATAATGACGAGATCTTAAACAAACACTATTAATAAACATAAAACATACCGAAACTGGATAAACAGGCTCATTAAAGGAGCAACAGATAAGTACTATTCTAACAAAATTATGTCAAGCTCAAACAATTATAAAATCTTATGGAAAAGCACAAACGATATAACATGTAAGAAAGAGAACATAAATTCAGATATAGATAGCATAAAACTTACAGACTCACAATAAACAACATAACCGACTATCACTGCAGACAAATCTGTGGTTTATTTCAGTGGTATAGGTTTAGAACTTGCTGACAAAATAATAAGTACCAACAAAGAACCTAATGAAACATACTCATATGACATTCATACAATACCACAACCACAATCTATCCTTTTACTCTTATAACAGAAACAGAAATAATGAGTTATATAGCTGCACTAGAATATAACTTAGGCAATGGCTATTACAACATCTCTAGTAAAACACTTAAAACAATTAGTTCACATATTCTACAGCCTTTGCAATACATTTTTAATCTATCACTAATTAAAGGACAATTTCCAGACCCATTCAAAATTGCTATCATAGTCCCAATCCATACATCTGGTGATTAGAGAGAGTTAAACAATTATCGCCCAATTTCTCTCACAACCCACCTTTCAAAATTACTAGAGAAATGCATTAAAACCAGATTATTTCATTACCTGAATAGGTCAAACACATTGTCGCCAAATCAATTTGGTTTTAGACCAAATAATTAGCGCTCAATATGCACTATTCTCCTTAACTGATTATTTGTATAAAATCATTGATTGCTCCAAAAGGAGTATTTCTATATTTTTGCATTTAACAGAGGTATTTGATACCGTAAACCACAATATACTCCTTAGGAAACTTGAAAAAGTAGGCATTCGTGGAATTCCTCTAAATCTAATTAAAAACTTTCTTTCTAACAGAATAAAAAAGGTAAGGATCAAGGGTACCGTAAGCAAAAGTGTTCAAGTAAAAAAATCGGAGTACCCCAAGGGACAGTGTTAGGACCAATTATTTTTCTGTTATATGTCAATGATCTGTGTGAATCAAACTGTAATGCAAAAATTAACTCATATGTTGATGACACAGTAGTCACAGTTACGGGTGAAACTTGGGAGAACACCTTCAACAGAGCTCAAGAATCCCTATTCATAGTTCAGAAATGGCTAAACAACCACCTATTTAATTAAATGAAAATAAAATAACATTTCTCTTCTTCTCGCATAATAAAACAACGCAGCCCTCAGATAACCTAACACGAAGACTCCACACACTAATTTGCAACAATAATGAAAACTGCAACTGTTGAACTTTACAGAAATCAATAAATGTTCCACACCTAGGGATTATTACAGACAGTTGTCTGAAATGGAATTTTCATGCATCAAATTAGATCATTAAAATTCAGAAGCTTATTTATATATTTACAGGATTAGAAATCTTATTTCAACAGAAGTCTTGAAATCTGTATACTTTGCCTGGTTCAATCGCAACTGCAATATGGAATTAACAGTTGGGGTGGAATACTTGATTCACACTTGGCTCAGGTAAATACATGCCAAAACTACATACTGGAAATCATGTACAAAAAGCCACTGATGTTTCCAACATATGAACTGCTCCAGCAAAACATACGGCAGCTATTTGTGCAGTCAGTGACCCTATACATGCATAAAAATTTAAAGCTGTTCTGCAAAGAATACAAGTCACTAATTTGCACTACGCTGCAAGACAGAACTGGAATAAGTATTCTACGCCGGAAAACTTTACTTGGACAAATAAATCTAAGTTGTTTAGGGCCATGGATATACAATGGAGTGGCAACTAGAATACTCTGCAAAAATACTATTCACATGGCTCATTAACAATTATTACAAAGTAAATCAACTTAAAAATATCCATTATAATATTTAAATCAACTAGCACACTATTCCTCTCTATTAAAAAAACAACACTCTCCTTAACACATGCCTCTCATTTCCAGCTCCCTGCTTATTACACCAAATGCAGGAAAACAGTTCATAAAATTAGTATAATATCACAAATATGCTAATGGAGTAAATGCTATTCACTAGATGCCATGATGTACATAATCTAGATATTGTATTCATGAACCCCACATACAAGTTTACCTGATGTGGGATTCACACTGTATCTTTTACTACCTGTGTATGTACATGCATTGTATTGTCCGTGAATACAAAGGTTCAACATGTAAAAACTTCATCTGGATACAATCAATCAATGAATACATTACTGACTGACTGAATCAATCAATCAATCAATCAATGATCTGCATTTAGCTCTGTCGCCCAAGTGGCAGATTCCCTATCAGTTGTTTAACTAGCCATTTCTTATACGTTTTCAAAGAACTTGGACATTTATAGATCATTTCCCTTGATAAAGTATTCCAATCCCTTAATCCTCGTACTTCTTCTTCTTCTTCTTCTTTTATGACCACATAGGATCACTTTAGTCAGTCCGTCGTTCAGGTCTCTTTGAAGGGATTGTTCGGGCTTTGCGGTCCTCCCAGTACTTCTTCAGACGCTCCGATCTTCGTGCCCTTTCCTCAGTTGAAAATGTGCGTGTTGTTGGTTTGTTTTGTGTAAGGGTAAAGCGGAGGTTTGTATTCTTGAGTTTTGTATTCAATTTTATCTTATTTTTGGTGTCTTCTGTTGTAAGGCCTATTTCCTTCAGATCCTCTCTTACTTCTCTGATCCATTTACATCCTGTTGTGGTATTTTTTGAGACGAGATTGTGTTGTACTAGTTGTTTCAGAAGTCTCGAGTCCTGCATCCTCATGATATGTCCAAAGAATCCCAGTCTCCTCTTACGCATAGTATCTGTAATGGGTTCTAGCTCTTTGTACACGACTTTGTTAGGTATTAACCGCCACTGTCCATCTTTCTGATATTTTTTGTTGATACAGGTTCTTCCAATCCTCCTTTCAATTTTCTGAAGTCTGTCAGTCTTTGATTGTTTATTCAGGTAAAAGAGTGTTTCTGCTGCATATGTAGCTTCCGGTTTTATAACTGTGTTGTAGTGTTTTATTTTTGTATTTATTGATAGACATTTCTTTTTGTAGATATCCCATGTTAATTTTTGTGCTTTAGCTAATCTATTTGTTCTTACTTGGATTGAGATTTTTTCATTTAAGTCATGTGTTATTACTTCTCCAAGATATTTAAACTGAGTTACTATTTTGATTTTATTACCATTTATGGTGACTTCTTTTAGCTGTGTTCCCCAATTTGTCCTCTTGAATGCCAACTTTATCTTCATACTATGATATATCCTACTTTTAAACGCTCCACTCAAGCTAGTACGTCTACTAATGCCCCTCTACGCCATCTCCCCACTGACAGCTCGGAACATACCACTTAGTCGGGTATCTCGTCTCATTACCCCCAAGTCTTCCCAGCCCAAAATTTGCAACATTTTCGTAACACCAACCCTTTGTCGAAAGTCACTCAGAACAAATCGTGCTGCTTTACTTTGGATTTTTTCCAGTTCCCGTGTCAGGTAGTCCTGTTGTGGGTCCCATACACTGGGATCGTACTCTAATTATTTGGGTCTTAGCAGAGGCTTAAACGCCCTCTCCTTTACATTCTTATGACACCCCCTAAATACCCTCATAACCATGTGAACAAGTATGTAACCTTTCTTAGTCATCTCGTTGATATGATTACCCCATAGGAGGTCATTTTTTTATGTTAACACCTAGGTGCTTACAGTGATCCCCGTAAGGTACTATCACCTCATCAACATAATAATTAAATTTGAGAGGACTCACAACCTGACTTCACCTCGTTTACCATCATATCGTCCAGTAGCGGCGACTGGGAATTAGAAGTGCGCGGTGGGGGGAGGGAGAAAAAGTTATAGACAACA
Source organism: Anabrus simplex (assembly GCF_040414725.1). Taxonomy (NCBI): domain Eukaryota; kingdom Metazoa; phylum Arthropoda; class Insecta; order Orthoptera; family Tettigoniidae; genus Anabrus; species Anabrus simplex. The sequence continues at coordinate 206,117,694 of NC_090270.1, read as the reverse complement.
AAATGTACCGGTGGTCTGGGGAATATAGTGCAGGGTAGACATCACAATTGAAAGAAAATATCTACAAAATGATAAGTTTTGGTGCTCTCCGAGCGGATTTCGACAGTGAAGTAAAGGCTAACAGTTTAGCATCTTAACTGTGATAACAATAGTTTTGTGACATTTTGATTCAACTCTATAGGCCTACAATAAAACTTTTACCGAAGGAACAATCACAAATGTGCGCATCTAAGGTTCTGTGCCATCAGATAGTGGTCACGCTTCTACACCCTGCTGTGCGAGTCTCCACTACTTGCTGTGGCGCTGAAAAATCCGTTAGCTGCGTCGAATGGCATTTTTAATTAATTAATTAATTAATGTATTCAGGATCAGCAACAGTATAAAGCCGAATTACAAATATCCGAGCTATGTAAAATATATTTTAAACCAAAAGGAAAGATTTATAAATATTTACAAAGTGCATGAATATACACAGTAAAAGCTGTACAATTCTATATACCGTAACACATTTTTACATAAACGACATAAACAAAGGAAAATACATTTAAATACAAGACCAGAAACAGGAAAGAACAAGTAGAAAATTAAGTTATATGTGAAATATCATGACAGAAAGAAGGAAACGATACGAAGATGTCTAGGTTCTGCGTAATCCTACCAATTGTTTATTTTGGGTTCGATTCCTACTTTCGCCATCCTCGAAGTGGTTTTAACTGTGATTTCAGTACTTTATTCATGCCATTTATATATTATTATTTATATTATATATATAAGAAAATGTGAAGTTCCAATAGTATACTGCTTTCTTGGAGCCTCCACCTAATCATATACTGGAATTCTCTTAGTTCTATTTTTTAGAAATTTAGCCAAACTTTCAATCACTCTTTTGGCTAGTCCAATAGCCCACATTTTCCCACTTCTCCCCCAGGCAAATGCCGGGAAGATACTTAATTTAAGACACGACTGCTTTCTTCCCTCTTCCCCTTCTATCCGTTCCAATCTTCTCATTCCCTCACAAGGTCCCTGTTCAGCACAGCAGGTGAGACTGCCCACTTGTATATCCCAACCCAAACTCTCACGCTCCAGGACACTGCCCTTGAGGCGGTAGAGGTGGGATCCCTCGCTGAGTCCGAGGGGAAAAACCAACCCTGGAGTTTAAATGGATTAATAAAGAAGAGTTTTTTTATATTTAAAGAAATAATTATGTAACAGACACCAGGGTTTACTTACCATTACTTTTTAATGATTCCTTGTTTTAGGTGGCTAAAATGGAACAAAATGTAATTTTTCTCCACAAAACGCCCCCCTTTATCACCATTTCTGATATCGTCGTCCCCCCTGTTGTTGCTCACAGTCCTGCAAGTCATTTACTACTGATCCACAAATAACCTTAACTGTGATTTCAGTACTTTATTCATGCCATTTATATATTATTATTTATATTATATATATAAGAAAATGTGAAGTTCCAATAGTATACTGCTTTCTTGGAGCCTCCACCTAATCATATACTGGAATTCTCTTAGTTCTATTTTTTAGAAATTTAGCCAAACTTTCAATCACTCTTTTGGCTAGTCCAATAGCCCACATTTTCGTCAGTAATCTCTAATCATATTAAATATTATTGCACGTTAAGGAAATAATCTTAGTCCTTCGTGTTTTCAGCACTTGAAAGAGCGTTACTTTTTCTACTGGCCTTGACGGAACGGGTTAGATAAAGCGTAGCACCATTCGAAATGATCTTGGATGCCGTGAGGCGCATGCCACCTCGGCATGAGCTGTTGCCTGTTGCCACCCGTCGTGGCAAACATCGTTTGTTGACGTGTGTTCTGTAACGTATTTCGTCCTTTGTTACTAGCTGCTCGACAATGTCTTCTGAAGAAACTGGATTAAAGGCCGGCCATCCACCGGCTGGTAAGTAGTTGTATGATCTTTAAATGTGTTTACTTATTTTTTTTGTTTTGATGAGACTGGATCAAGTACGTACAACGCACATGTAAATATTACAGTGAAAGCTGGTGGCATGCGGATTACCCAGCATAAAGGTCTACATGAGAAAGAACCCAAATCTCCGAAAGATGCCAAGGAGACTGGGGAATTAGATGCGTCGTCTACTCTTAAAGTATCTACCAGGTGAGTTACTGTCAATTCACACAATTTGTTTATAGACAACCCAGGGCCGTGCGCTTGATAAGTTATAGGGTACAGGTATTACGAACGTGGTAATTATGTTTAAATAAATGGGAAATGCTAAAGAGAAACTGTTTATACCGTTCGTAGGGGTAACGTTATTGTATTTTTCATATAGAGACGTTGGGCTTGCTTTGACAAGTAGACTGAAACGTGGAGAACAGACGTCAGCCTAGCTCACAGTACCGTACATCTCTGGAGAATCGATTAATGTTAAAGAGTTGCTATAAATGAGACATTGGTACAAAATAGCCTACTTGTTAATCATACATACCATCGTTGCTTCGGAACGACCAAGAACTGGGTGCATCCGTGAATTTCTTCGTTATCCAAGGCCAGAAAATGGATGATAGCTTCAAAATGATCAATAACTGTGTGCGTCTTTGAAATACTTTGTTATCCAAGGCAAGAAAATGGGTGATATTACCAAATTTAGCATCTTTTCTTCCTGAAGATAGTCTCCATTTGGGGTATACAACTTAATTATTTAGATTTATGATAAGATTAACAGCTCCAAAACTTCAAGAACTTGTACACTATTCTTCCGGAATGGATGTGGTAAAATCTTGTGAAAACCATTCTTAATGCAGGTTGCTGTCTGTGCCAGGACTGTAACCCCCTGAGGGTAGGTGTGGGAGGTACAATGTAACTACATTGTCCCCTAAAAACTCATATGCTGTAGACCAATGATTTGACATGAAACAGAAGGGCTCTTCACTATGAACCCCTTACACGTTAGACCAATGGATTTTGTCACTATCCAGGATGTGCACAGACCAGTAATTTACATACCTTGAAATGGGTAGTTGGTTATGTGAACGAATTGTATCCATGCAATTTCATTATAATTTTTGTCCTGAATGGGAGACAGTAATTGCTTATAAGCAAATTAAGAGTGAAATTAGCAGTAAATTAATAAATACCATTATTACTAGAGATAGACGCGTAACTACAGCGACTATTTCACTGTTGACACGTCTCTCTTCTGTGGCATTCCTCTTCATCATACTGCCTTTTATTTCCTTCCTGAGGTCCTGGGCTAGCATCGATGAATGTAAGTGCTGTCTCTGTGAATTCTGAAAGCTTTTGTCCATCATGACTAGTGTGGGCATTTCTTGAGACGGGAAGATGGAGGTGAAAACAATATCGTAAATAACAAAAAAATGAGTTTGTTGACAGAAAAATAGCATGATCCCTGGACCAATATTATATTAAATAATGAGTTATGAGTAAAAGTCAACAACTCGCCCCATCAAGCAAAGCAAAGAAGTTAGGTGAGCAAAGACTTCACACACAGAAGTATTACATGAACAAATGACATACTGAAGCAGTAATGTAGTAGAATTCATAGTCGTAATGTAGCAAAGAATGTATGGATATAATCATATTTATTAATTTTCTGCTAATTTTACTTTTAAATTTGCTTATAAGCAATTATTGTCTTCCATTTAGGACAAAAATTAGAATGAAATTGGATGGATACGATTCATTCACGTACCCTGTGTAGTCAACATTTGGTAACTGTGTGGAAGTAACCTGAGTGACTAGGAAGAAGGGTAGGCATGACTGGTCTTGATTGAAGAGAAATTATGTACCTTTGCCTGGCTTTCAACCATAGGGGGAAAAGCTTCTATTGAGCCTTAATGAAAGATACATTACAGATACAAGATGGCTTAGACGATGTCACAGTGCACTACATAAGGTTGCCAACTTAGGAACTTAAGTCTGGCTAGTGACAAGACCACCGTCTCTACAAGACCACCGTCTCTACAAGACTAGGATAGTGACAAGACCGTTGGTGTAGATTGGTTAGGTGGCTAGTGACAAGACCATTGGGCTGGTGGCAAGCAAAGTGGCCAACAGGCCTCTGACATCTCCTTGGAGTCTTACAAAAATATGACAGAAAGTGACAGTCTCAATAAGTAAGGTTACGGGTGCACGTCATGACAATTTGAAGAGAATATTCCCATTCCCTAGTTCCAGATCACTTGAAACTGGGGAGAGAGTAATAGTTCATTGTAATCCAAATTGTATTTTGATACATGCATGATTCTTATTATTTATTATCCTCAAAGTATTGAAAGATGCATTCTGACAGTTCTTAAAGGACCGAGCTCGATAGCTGCAGTCGCTTAAGTGCATCCAGTATTCGGGAGATAGTTGGTTCGAACCCCACTGTCGGCAGCCCTGAAGGTGGTTTTCCGTGGTTTCCCATTTTCACACCAGGCAAATGCTGGGGCTGTACCTTAATTAAGGCCACGGCCGCTTCCTTCCCACTCCTAGCACCTTCCTGTCCCATCGTCGCCATAAGACCTGTCTGTGTCGATGCGACGTAAAACAACTTGTAAAATAAAAAGTTCTTAAAGGGAGGTTCGTTTACTACCTGCATGGTTGGGGAGAAGGGAGTAAGGGGCACATCTGCCATGGAAACGTAGATGGTCCCTCACTGATTGCCATGGAGATAAGCCTGTTGGCTGGCTCATGTTAATTGGAGTTGCCAAACCTCACACTTCTGAGTTGTGTAGAACAGAGCACAGTGGTCTGAACAAAGGAACAAGTGAGCCACAAGCAAGGGGAAGGAGAAAGGAATGCAGGAATGTTGCAACACCATGCAATGCTCCTCCTTCCAGCCCAGTCTGTCAAAACGCTTCTTTTAATATTACGGGTATAGTTTATCTAGTACTACATTAAACATTATAATTAAGCCTAGTAACTATTTACACCCAATCTCTAAATTTGTCATTTTAAATTTTTATTTATTTATTTTTGTCATAGATGCTAACAGTGTTAGTCTAGGGCAGGGTGTATTGTACCCTTTGTAAATTGAATTAATGCTTACACTCTCCTTTTATTCCTTTTACCATGTATTTTGTACTCTACCAAAAAAACTGCTGTCTTACCTGGTGCGTTCTCTTTTTTATTTTTGCCTTGAAAATATTACCCAGGTATTTGATCCTAAGCGAGTCTGTTCTACATACTGGTCAGGGGATGTGGCAAGAACCAAACAGAGATATGCGCAGGAACTAAAGGCCACAGGGGGGCCAGGATTGTTGATGGGCATTCACATGCTTAATATGTAGCAATCATGTTAACAAGGGTCGAGCCAGGGTGTGGGTGGGGGGTAGTGCGGACAGGCGGGGAAGCAAGTACCTTACCCTCTGTGCGTGTTTGGTTCATGCTAGATCTCCTGTTCTGTGTTTTCAACACGTGTGCATCTTCCATTATTTCTCCGCCTAACAAACAATTCTCTTAATTTTTCTCTCTTAGGCTCTAATTTTTATACATACCCATTAGCCACCACACCATATCTCTTCTCTATTCATTTCTTTATTGACAATTTTTAAAAATAATTTTGCAGTACTCCCATAATTTTCTTTCAGTCCTACCTTCTGAATAATAACATGTTTCTGAATATCTTTTGTTCTAATGCCATATAATCCCAAATACCACCCGCCACTGAATAAGACCCGCACCCTAAAGCTGAGAGGGCAAAATATGGGAAAAAATCAAATAACTTGCATACCTATTTGATTTTCTTCAAATATACCACAAATATAAATTCAAACAGCTTAGATGATGAATGAATTAGAAAACATCTGTATATTTTTAGACCAATATTATAACAAAAATCTAAACCTCAGTGATATAATTGAAGTGAAAAACCCATTATATGGAATATTACCAAAATTATTGCAATCACTAAATTTAAAACAAAACAGCATTCTGAATAATCTTAAATTATCATCTTCCAGGACCCCTACTGTTTTAAGAAACACAACTCCTACCCTGTCCGCCCCATAAACCCACCGCAACCAATAACACATACTTAACGCCCTGCCTATCCCCCCCCACTCCACCACACCCACTCTCCTAATCTCTCATTGATATAACACCAGAAGTGCAAGTGTCAGTCACTTCAAAGCTACCATAGCAACTGATTAACACTACAACAGTCGAAAAGATAAATGAAATTACATACAACATTTTTCTTTGAACTCACTTTTCCTTCAATTTCATTCCTTAATTCTTTTTTTGCTAGGGGCTTTACGTCGCACCGACACAGATAGGTCTTATGACGACGATGGGATAGGAAAGGCCTAGGAGTTGGAAGGAAGCGGCCGTGGCCTTAAGGTACAGCCCCAGCATTTGCCTGGTGTGAAAATGGGAAACCACGGAAAACCATCTTCAGGGCTGCCGATAGTGGGATTCGAACCTACCATCTCCCGGATGCAAGCTCACAGCCGCGCGCCTCTACGCGCACGGCCAACTCGCCCGGTCCTTAATTCTTAACTCTCGTCTTGTTACAGACATTAAACCACATTTCCCTTTCGACTCTGTAGATCAGGGCCTCTCAGGGTGCATGCACTGTGCACGGTGCAAAGGACGACTTTGCTTGGTTGACCAGGGTGCAGACCCCACTCCTTGATTTGGAGTAATAGTGATGTCTCTCTCTTTTCCTATGCCTGTATCGCTCGCTTTCCCTGTCCCCCTCTTCCTCACTTGCTTCGTAGTGCTCCAGATCTGAGCCGAGTAGCCCAGAGACGAAGCGTTGGTCCGAGCGGAGCCGTTGCACAGTGCACGGAGCGCTTGCGCCTTGATTTGCACGCGTGAGATTTTGGGCATTCGAGAGGCCCTGCTCTATGTAATAAGCCGCAGTCGCACCTTCTAGCTAATATAAATACAGCTACTTACCATCGAGCACTCTTCCTCACTCCTTCAACGTGCTTTAAGAAGACTGCAGACTTATCACAAGAGATTAACAACAAACTAGCATTTTAAATTTTATTTTCAACCCCACTTGGAGTGCTCAAAAGTACTTTTTTTTGTCATTATTCTAAATATTAAACTGTTTAAGCTCTAAATTTATTTCTTACGCCTTTTAACAGTTCATTTCAACACAGAATTAACTGTGTTCGTATAGAACACTATAATTACGGCTACTTACTATTAAGGCTTTTTCCTCACTCCTACAATGTAATTTAAGAAGCCAGCAGACTTATCACAAAAGATTAACAACAAACTAGCAACTTTAAAAATTATTTAATCTCCATTTGGAGTAATCAATAACACTTTTCTTCATTATTATTCTAAAGATTAAGCTCCAAGCTTATTTCTTACGCCCTCAACCAGGTTCAATTCAACACAGCAGTAATTGTGTTCTTATAGAACAATTAATATGCAATTTGTTACCACATTTTTAGACAAGGACATTCATAAAAATATATAAATTAGGACTGTTTGTAAAGTTTTATAAAGACTTTATTATAAGAATATTTTAATTACTGTCGCTAATTTTTACGCAAGTATCTACATCCTCCTCCTCACATTTATAATTTGTAATTTTTCTTAAAAAAGCTACAATTAAGAGCAATCAGGATCCTGATTTATTATCTTTCAGGTTTGAGATTAAGGCTGAAGATGCCCTTAAAGAAAGGGCAAAACATGTCCCTATAATTTACTAAATAGATTTTTATTAAAATTACTCTTTATGTATTGAATAGGTGGAATTTAATAAACATTAATTTTTCTTTGACTTTAATGTACAATTCAATATGGACCAAAATACAAGAATTATAACATATAACGTGTAAGTGTTATGTTTCGAGCTGTCAGTGGAGAGATGGCGTGGAATGACATCAGTAGACGAATAAGTTTTAGTGGTGTTTTTAAAAGTAGGAAAGATCACAATATGAAGATAAAGCTGGAATTCAAGAGGACAAATTGGGGCAAATATTTGTTTATAGGAAGGGGAGTTAGGGATTCGAGTAACTTACGAAGGGAGATGTTCAATAAATTTCCAATTTCTTTGAAATTATTCAATAAAAGGTTAGGAAAACAACAGATAGGGAATCTGCCACCTGGGCAACTGCTGCGGGTCAGTATATCTCCAAAAATATTATCACATAGGACGTTTTGTCCTGGCAACAAAGATATATTTCTGTGACAATATTGAATGCTAGTGTTATTTATCACATGCTGAATCCTAGCAAGAAGAGAAGTTTCTCAAGCTTCAGGGGTGACATTGCAGAACTACTTTTGGAACAGGTTGTTCTGCCTGATTACTAGACCAGGGGTAGGTCAAGTGCTGCAAGCACACGCCTAAGATTGCAAGCTAAACATTAGGGGCATTTTCCTGTGAAGATAGAACCCGCTGCAAACAAGAAGAGCCTATCCAGAAGGTGCAAGGTTCGCTATGACAGTCATGCCAGAAAAATCTCGAGGAATAAATAGGGGTGAATCCCGCTATGAATGTGATAAGTGCAAGGTGGCGTTGCATATTGATGACTGGTTTAAGCTCTACCACGCTGTGTTGAACTATTGTCATGCGTAATTCTATACATTGTTGAGATATTTTGTTACGAGTGTAATGATAGTTTTCAATGAAAATTTAATTGCAATGCATGGCCAGTTTCTTCTCTGAAAAATTGCATCTGAATGGGTTGTCATGTTCTCATTTCCTTCATGTTCCAAAATATTGTTATAAAAAGTATGAACAATATGGGTAATTTGGACCCCAGCTTTAGCCCAATATTTGAGTATATCTCTTCCATTGCTAAGTCTTCATTTGACAATTATATAATGGGGATAATTCCACCTAATCAATACTACTTATTACAAGTACAATGTATTTACATTGAAAATTATATAATTGGGAGATTCATCAATATGGACATGAAAATAATAAACTATAAAGTCTTCTTTTAGTTTAGTCATGCATCTAACCTCTGAATGCTGTTCTTTTATGCCATTAATAAGTTTGACACCCTTATTTTAGCTATCTTTGCAATGACTGCCCTTCTGCGTACAGAATCAGAATTTTCCTGTACATCTATAGCTGTAATATACAATTTACCACCATTTCCCTTTAGTTAAAATAGTCACCCATTCGGATTTCCGGGTCGGGACTACACAAGAGGGGGCAATCATCAGAAAGATGGATACTGACATTCTGCGAGTCAGAATGTGGAATGTTTCAAGTTTGAATCATTGTGGTAGGTTAGAGAATCTGAAAAGGGAGATGGATAGACTAAAGTTAGATGTAGTTAGTATAAGTGAAGTACGTTGGCAGGATGAGCGGGATTTTTGGTCACGTGACTACAGAATTATCAACACAAAATCAGAGTAAATTATGGAATAGGTTTAATAATAAGAAAATAGGGCAGCGAGTAAAACTATGGCCATCATAGTGAAAGGACTATTGTTGTCAAGATAGACACCAAACCAATGCACACCACAATAGTGCAGGTCTATATGCATACTAGTTCAGCATATAAAGAAATCAAAAGAATATATGAAGAGATAGAGAAGATTTAATACAATATGTAAAATGTGACAAGAGTCTAATGGTGATGGGAGACTGGAATGCAGTGGTAGGCCAAGGAAAAGAAGGCAATACAGTAGGAAAATTCAGATTGGGACAAAGGAATGAAAGAGGAAGTTGGCTCGCTGAATTGTGCACCGATCATAATTTAGTCCTTGCTAATACTTAGCTCAAACCCCACAAACGATGGCTGTATATGTGGACAAAACCTGGAGACACAGGAAGTTATCAAATAGACTTCGTTATGATTAGGCAAGGATTCAAAAACCAGGTGCTGGATTGCAAAACTTTGCCAGGAGCAGATGTAGACTCTGACCACAACTGACTTGCTGGTCATGAAATGCCATCTGAAGGTGGAGGAATGGAAGGACGTGGGATCTAAACAAATTGAAAGAAAAGAGTGTGAGGAATGCTTTCAAGGAACATGTTGCACAAGGACTAAATGAAAAGGCTGAAGGAAACACAATAGAGGAAGAACGGACAGTCGTGAAGAACGAGGTCACTAGGGTTGCTGAAGAAATGTTAGTTTAGTAATGTTTTATTTTACCTGACAAGATTAAGGTCTTTAGGCCTCCTCTTCCATCTAACCAGGAACTGAAATATACATATATTACATTGTATTACTTACAATAACTAGATCTAATACAAATTAAATTAATAATAATACAAGGATGGTGAGGAAAAAAGGAAAGATCAACTAAGAATCAGCTCAGGAGATACTAGAACTGATTGATGTACAACAAAAGTACAAAAATGCAAAAAATAGAAGAGGGCAGAAAGGAATACAGGTGATTAAAGAATGAAGTGGATAGGAAGTGCAGGACAGCTAAGGAATAATGGCTGAAGAAGAAGTGCAAGGATGTTGGAGGTTGTATGGTCCTAGAAAAGGTAGATGCTGCATACAGGAAAATCAAGGAAACTTTTGGGGAAAGAAAAACCAGGTGTATGAATATTAAGAACTTGGATGGAAAACCACTTGTAGGGAAAGAAGAAAAGGCAGAAAGATGGCAGAACATATCCAACAATTGTATCAAGGTAAAGATGTAGAAGATATGGTTCTGAAACAAGAAGAGGCTGCTGATGAAATAGGGGATCCAATTTTGATGGTCAGAATTTGATAGAGCTGTGAGAGACCTAAATAGGAACAAGGCACCTGGAATTGAATTACTGACTGCCTTCAGAGAAACCAGCATGGTGAGGTTATTCCATTTAGTGCGTAAGATGTATGAACAGGAGACGTGCCATCTGATTTTTTGGCAGAATGTTGTTATGCCAATTCCCAAGAAAGGCAGTGCTGACAAGTGTGAAAACTACCGCACCATTAGTTTGGTATCTCACGCCTGCAAAATTATAACATGTATTATTTATAGAAGAATGGAAAGCCAAGTTGAAACTGAGTTGGGAGAAGATCACTTTGCCTTCAGAAGAAATGTAGGAACACGTGAAGCAATCCTGACTTTACGTCTGATCTTAGAGGATCAAATTAAGGAGGACAGGTGCACATACATGGCATTCATAGATCTTGAAAAGGCATTTGATAATGTTGATTGGACCAAGCTATTTGGGATTCTGAAGGTGATCGGGATCAAGTACCGAGAACGAAGAATATCTACAATCTGTATAAAAATCAGTCTGCAGTGATAATTTACTTTGAAAAAGAAGCAGCAATCCAGAAAGGAGTGAGGCAAGGTTGCAGTTTGTTGCCTCTCCTTTTCATTGTTTGTATAGAACAGTCGGTAAAATAAATCAAAGAGGAATTTGGGAAGGAAATCACAATCCAAGGAGAGGAAATCAAAACGCAGAGATTTGCTGATGATATTGTTATTTTATCTGAGACTGCAGACGAGCTGGAGAAATTGCTGAATGTTATGGACAGAGTCTTGGGTAAGGAGTACAAGATGAAAATAAATAAGTCCAAAACAAAAGTATTGGAGTGCAGTCGAACAAAGTCAGGTGATGCAGGAAATATTAGATTAGGAAATGCAGTATTAAAGGAAGTAGATTGGGTAGTAAAATAACTAACGATGGCAAAGTAAGGAGAAATAAAATGCAGACAAGCACAAGCAAAGAAGGCCTCTCATAAGAAATTTACTCGCTTCGAACGTTGATGCAGGAATTAGAAAGATGTTTTTGAAGACTTTCGTCTGGAGCAAGGCCTCTCAAACGCCCAAAATCTCACGTGTGCAGATTGAGGCGCAAGAGCTCTGTGCACTGTGCATTGGTGCCGCTCGGCTTGGCTCGGACCAACACTTCGTCTCTGGGCTGCTCGTCTAAGCTCGGCTCTACTCGCCTCAACTCAGCTCAGATTTCGAGCGCTACTGAACAAGCGGGGCAGAGGGAGACAGGGGGAGCGAGCGAGACAGGCTTGAGGAAAGAGAGAGTTAGCGCTATTGCTCCAAATCGAGGAGTTGGGGGTCTGCACGCTAGTCCAGCAAGCAAAGTCGTCTTTTGCACCGTGCACAGTGCGTGCACGCTGAGAGGGCCTGGTCTGGAGCATGGCATTGTATGGAAGTGAAACAAGGAATAGGACAGAAGCTTTCAAAATTTGGTGTTACAGAAGAATGCTGAATGCGAGATGGATAGATCGAATCACGAATGAAGAGATACTGAACCGAATTGGTGAGAGATCGATTTGGCTAAATTTGACCAAAAGAAGAGATAGAATGATAGGGCACATCTTAAGACATCCAGGACTTGTGCAGTTGGTTTTTGAGGGAAGTGTAGGTGGTAGAACGGTAGGGCTAGACCAAGGTATGAATATGACAGGCAGATTAGAGCAGATGTAGGATGCAGTACAATAGGGAACATGCATGATCCGGGGTTTTAATTAAAAATATGCTAATCTGATTCAAAATTGCATGCAGAATTAAAAAATGTGATCAGAATGTACAAATAATAACTCCAAACATGATAAAAATCTACGAAAATGTCACGTCACGCAAGTACGCGATCTCATTGGCCTGACGTCATCGTACAGGTTGACTGAATTAGCAGACGAAATAACAGATAGTGTGCTGTGAGAAGCAGGATACACATCGCGTATTTCTACTTTACGTTAGTGTCTAGTATGGTTAAATTCGAGGTCTATACATTGGATAATAATCTGAGTGATATATTTTAGACTTAAAATGAATCCTGCGCAGACAGTGAGGCAGAAAACTTATAAATGGTGTAGAGTTCCGATGTGCAATAGCACATCGCATACCATACCAAACAAATTGTTTATAAACGTTCCAAAGACGCTAAAACTAGGGAGAAATGGATTTTGGCGAGCCGGAGAAATGCTGGTGATATATCGGAAAAGTCTACAGTTTATTTTTTTGAAGATTTTAACGTAAGATGAATTTGTTTGAATTTTCAAATCACTTTTCCATGTCAGCTGTTCTAGTGGCAAAACTTTAAATTTTAATGTATGATGCTTTATTTAAATGCTTCAATTACATCTTGGAATATGAAAGTAATAAACAGTGCATTAAATAATGCTGATTATTAAAGTATTCTCCAAACCTAACCTATGTTTTGGGTGATCCATGTCAAGATAATAAATCAAAGGGGTTATGAACCATTTTGACAGCTCTAATTCTACCAATATATCTTGGCATGGGACAGTTATGTATGTCTTTATTGAAGAGCTTAATTGGTAAAGAAATTTAGGCTATATCTAAATACTCTATAATGTAACAAAGAATAGGCGTGTAGGCCTACATCATGAAAGGAAACAACGTGAATTTAACAAATGTATAACTCTACACAAAACCAATGCTTGTCTGTTGGGGTCTTATAAGTTAACAATGCTCAATTATAATAATTATCATAATATTAATGAAATAAATAACATAATTGCACACAGGTGAAAATAGTGATGTAGGTGTTTAAAATATTGTCCAACTTAGCGTAAGTTTTAGGTTATACAAGCCAAGTCAATAAACCGAAGGGTAAAAATACCGCGCGAATTAGCCGTGCGTTTAGGAGCGCGCAGCTGTGAGCTCGAATCCGGGAGATAGTGGGTTTTGAACCCCACTGCCGGCAGCCCTGAAGATGGTTTTCCGTGGTTTCCCATTTTCACACCAGGCAAATGCTGAGGCTGTACCTAAGGCCACGGCCACTTTGTTCCCATTCCTAGGCCTTTCCTGTCCCATCGTCGCCATAAGACATATATGTGACGGTGTGACGTAAAGCAAAAAGAAAAAAAAGAGTAAAAGTCAGAGCACCCAAAGACATTCCTGTATTGAGCGACTAAAATGTCACCAGGACACTTTTCTTTCCTGATATGTTCAGCTTGTTAAAAGCCAAATGTAATTAATGTTATTGGCTTCACGCCCCGCTAACTACTTCTACGATTTTCGGAGACGCCGATGTGCAGGAATTTAGTCCTGCAGGAGTTATTTTACGTGCCAGTAAATCTACCGACACGAGGCTGACGTATTTGAGCACCTTCAACTACCACCGGACTGAACCAGGATCGAACCTGCCAAGTTGGGGTCAGAAGGCCAGCACTTCAACAGTCTGAACCACTCAGCCCGACTTGTGAAAACTAGATGAAGTCATATTTATCTTTATCAACTTTTTCCCTCCACAAAGATATTTAATTCTCTTTCATGGGCCCCGGAAGTGGGTAGGCCAGTTGTCCCAACCATAAATATATATTTCTTTGGGAATGATAGATTATAGCCCTATAGTACTATGATATTTCTTTCTTTCCTTCTTTCTTTCTTTGTTAATCAGTTTATCCTTCAGGGTTGGTTTTCTCTCGGACTCAACGAGGGATTTCACCTCTACCACTTCAAGGGCAGTGTCCTGGAACGTGAGACTTTGAGTATGGTGATGAAACTGGTGAGGAGGGCCATTACCTCGCCCAGGCGGCCTCACCTGTTATGCTCAACAGGGGCCTTGTTGGAGGATGGGAGGATCGGAAGGGATAGACAAAGAAGAGGGAAGGAAACGGCCGTGGCCTTAGGTGCCTGGAGGAGAAGTAGGAAAATACGAAAAACCACTTCGAGGATGGCTGAGGTGAGATTCGAAACCCTTCTACTCAGTTGACCTCCCGAGGCTGAGTAGACCCCGTTCCAGCCCTCGTACTATTTGTTTTCAACTTTCATGGCAGAGCCGGGAATCGAAACCGGGCCTCCGGGAGTGGCACACATTAACCACTACACCACAGAAGCGGACTAGTACTATAATGCAACCTATATGTTTATGTTAGTGCTGAAATCCGATTTCTTACTTTACTAGTGCTGAAAGCCCGAAAATGTAATGTTATTCTTTAATAGGGGAATCAGTCTAGAAGGAAATGTTGAAAGTGATGTGATATCTATCCAGGTTCGTTGTTATCCTAATACTATGGGTTACAGTACATTGCACGTATATAAAAGACGCCACTTACAAACTTGCTTGTTATCCGCGAATTTCTGCGGCCACAAAAGTCACTATTTTTCAAGAATGATGACATTTACACATGATAGATTGTCTGACTGTGCTGTTTTGAGCCTTTCTTCTGTCATTTCGAAGTTATTCGCTATCACGAATAATAAACAATCGGCTTTTAGCAACGGCTGATGCACAACGGCTGGTAGAGCTCCATGCGGTACTGGATCGTGACGTCACCGCGCGCCGCTTACGTCAGAGGCCGTTTCACTCGCCTTGCGGAAAGGCACTATTAAATATTTTTTTAATGGTAGAAAACAAGGCAACATACCACAATGTAATACGTTTACGTACTATTTTATTGGTGTACTTTTCAAAAAAAAATATTTTTGAAAATGATGCATGTTCCCAATTATGTAGAAATGAAAAGGTTAGCTCGGGATAGGGTGGTGTGAACAGCTGCATCAAACCAGTCTATAGACTGATTACTCAAACAACAAGAACGACAACAAGGATCACCCGGAACTTAAAACTGGAGGGAGAGTAATGGTGTCAGCCTGAGTGGCTCAGACGGTTGAGGCACTGGCCTTCTGACCCCAACTTGACAGGTTCAATCCTGGCTCAGTCCGGTGGTATATGAAAGTGGGTTTGAACCCCACTGTTGGCAGTCGTGAAGCTGGTTTTCAGTTTTTCCCATTTTTCACACCAGGCAAATGCTGGGACTGCACCTCAATTAAGGCCACGGTCATTTCCTTCCCAGTCCTAGTCTTTTCCTATCCTATCTTATTGTTGCCATAAGACATCTCTGAATCTTTGTAGTGTAAAACAAATAGCAAAGAAAAAGAATAGTTATTTCACTGGGCGAGTTGACTGTGTGGCTAGGGGCGCACAGCTGTGTGCTTGCATCCGGGAGATAGTGGATTCGAATCCCCCTGTCGGCAGTCTTGAAGATGGTTTTTCCGTGGTTTCCCATTTTCGCACCAGTAAAATGCTGGAGCTGTAACCTCGTTTAAGGCTACGGTCACTTCATTCCCCAGACTTAGTCTTGTCCTATCCTATTTAATTGTTGCCATAAGACATCTCTGAATCGGTGCAGTGTAAAACAAATAGCAAAAAAAAAAAAAAGATGAAATGTAGATTAGCAGACTGCCAGCTACCCAAAGAGTGTTCCTGTTTGGACTCTTCAAACAAACCAGGAGATCCTTTAGGTTATGAAGATATCGAATGTAGTGGCATTGAGGATCCCAGTTTTTTTATATCAAGTTCATCATCTTCACCAGTGCCCTGTGGAACCAACACAAAGGTAAATGGTAGCCACAGTGAACAAGCTAAAATACAGAAAATCAGACTTCACGAGCGCACGCTCAAAACTGCAATCTTGTTGTTGCTGCACACGTGCATGGCGTCTGGAGGGATAGTTCATTTACGCTGAGGAATGGTGGGTATCTAAGCTACCTCAGGTGTACATTACATTGCTGGCTACGTTTCATGGCATTGTTACAGCATAGTTGCCACTGTTAAAAAATTTGTGGATTGCAGTCTACTAGAAATGATGGTTCAGGAAACATACAGGTATGCCATATAATTTAAACAAAATCATAATGAAGAAAGAAAGTCCAGAACAGTTTAAAATGGAAGGAAACTAATATTGAAGAAATGAAATGGTTTCTATGAATTATGTGTATTGGTTTTGTTTTTCAACCAACTATGAACTCATACTGGTCCAAGAAAGACTTAAATGATGTGTGACTTATTAGACAGGTAATGTTACGGTATTGTTTCCTTCTCTCGAGATTCTGGCACTTCTCAGACAACGAAGCTAATCATCAACCAGGGAATCATCTCTATTGAATACCACCACTCCTTGATAAATTAAACATTTTGAGAATGCCTTGACAGTGGGGAAAGAAATGGTTATAGATGAAAGCATGGTTCTTTGGAGAGGCTATTTAATTTTCAGAATGTACATTCCTAACAAAACTCACAAATATGGAGTTAAGGTGTATAAACTGTGTATAAAAGAAGGCTATACTGTTAGAACAAAGATCTATGCAGGAAAATCCAGTGTGAGTGAAAGCAAAGCGGGTCATGCTCATTCTGTTGTAATGGAGTTTCTAAGTGGGTTTCTAAATGAAGGTCGAATCCTCTATGCTGATAATTTCTATACCAGTGTACCTCTGTCAGAAGAACTTCTGAGGAGTGAAACATTTGTGTGTGGATCCTTCATAGCGATAGACGCGGACTACCATTGATAGCAAAACAGAAAATGAAGAAAGGAGAGGTGGTAGGTAACACACCATGACGTCTGTGAAAAAAAAATGCCACTACTGCAGTTTCAAAGGGAGGTCGCAAGAAACCTGATTGGACCACAGTTGGAAACTGTCGTCAGTCCTGGGTGGAGACGTGGCCACTGTCAGAAAGGGAAGGACCAGCTAGAGAAGTTCGAAGACGATGCTTAATTTGCTATAGAGCTCAGCGAGAATATGTCGTATTGAAAGACTGGCATGAAAACAAAGCAGATGACAACTTACCACAAAGAACGCCCAAACGAACTATTCATGTGCATTGGATGTTTTAATAAAGTTCATAAATGCTGAAATTGAACTTATTGTGTTCAAAATATAAATTTCCGTTGTATATATAGACAGTTGGGTCCAAATAGAGAACAGTATTATTATTTAAAAAATATTATTTTACAATTTTATATGCAGTGCCTTTGTTATAAGGCAAATAAATGTGTTCACTTATTGTTTGTCTAATTATGCATTCATACACAAATCTACCTTTACCAACATGTTAAAAGGGATGTTAATGCACTACTTTATGCTATTCACAATCGTAAGGGTTGGATGTTTCCACCTAATCAATACTACTTTGTGCTATGCTAGGCACGTGTGACTTGCTGCTAAACCGAATGCTGGTGGTTCCCCCTGCTGATGAATGTGAAAAACTTGATATGACTTTCTGGTGCCAGTCTCATTATTTCGAAGTAATACACTTTTGCCATCCACCGGCAGCCCGCAGTATGAGTCACACGTGTCTCGTGACGCACACCAGCCAGGTACAGTATGAGATATTGGTGACTTGTGACTACTCACAGTTAATGTCAACAGTGCAACAATAGCAGTGAACGTATAATATGGCAAGGACATTTGTCGATGCATTTTTACAATGTACAGGATCATTGCTTTGATATATTGTTAAATCATCTGCATGTTGTATTTTCCTTGATCTGGTATCTGGCATGTTGAGGATGTAAAGATTGAACAAAATGGGGGCAGGAACTGATCCTTGAGTTTGGCCATTATTTAGAGTTTCCACCTACTAGCTTTTCCTTTCAGGAATAAGCTTACTTCAAAGCGCCTTTCAGAGAGCATGCTGCTCAGTAAGAGTGCTAGCTTCTGACAAGGGGTAATATCAACAATCTTCAGCAAAATGTCCTCCTCTCAACACTATCGTAAGCTGCTGTGAGACCCACAAAAGCTGTTGCTGATTTAAGATCACTCATAAATCCATATTCTGCCATTGTTGTCGGTGTTTACACCAAATAGCAACTCTGTTTTTTTTTGTTTTTTTTTTTCCTTCTCTGAACCCTCCATGCTTCACTTGGGTGATTTGGTTAATGGCCTCTTGGATGCATCAAAATTAAATTAACTGCTTTCATTAAATTCTCTTGAGCCATTTTCTCATGATGTGTGTACATACATATATACATACATCCATACATAGATGATGGAAAATTAAATAGTGCATTTCTTTTTTTGCTTTACGTCGCACCGACACAGATAGGTCTTATGGCGACGATGGGATAGGAAAGGCCTAGGAATTGGAAGGAAGCGGCTGTGGCATTAACCTCTTAACATACCAATTATTTACAAAATTGTGATCTTTTTTTACCTAATTTTTTAATTGTTAAAATGGGCTATTTATTGAAAACTAATGACGGTGGTAACAATAAAAATACATTTTTTGAACTTAACAATGAAATATAAGCCACCGAAAAGTTCCTGCTTTAAAATCCCGAGTATACTCGTGATATTTTTTACGGGTTCTAAAATAAATAACACAGCACTAAACAGATGGCAAGTAATACAACATTACACTCAATACTGTTCATATGTTTGTGGCTGTGCGAAATGCCCTAAAACAAGGATCAACACACAATGCTACATCGCTGGAAAGCCGCGAAAACTGCCTGAGTTACAGACATCCACTACGATTGAGTCAGAGACATCTGTTGGCAAAAATAGGACCCTAAAGTAATAATTTCATAAACATCTGGCAGAAATATTGAGAAACAACAAGAAACGAGTATATTCAGGCTTTTAATTTAGGTACTGACCAATGAGCGACATTCCCGAGTATACTCGGGATTTTATTTTATATAAATATATAAAACCCCGAGTATACTCGGGCTTTCATGTTAAGAGGTTAATTAAGGTACAGCCCCGGCATTTGCCTGGTGTGAAAATGGGAAACCACGGAAAACCATATTCAGGGCTGCCGACAGTGGGGCTCAAACCCACTATCTCCCGATTACTGGATACTGGCCGCACTTAAGCGACTGCAGCTATCGAGCTCAGTCATTTCCTTGTTATTGTGGACACTGCCGATATAGGAATTGAGGAATGAGGCTCCACCATCTAGGCCATAACTAATTTTATTCACGCTGAGTGAAATTTTAGTTTAGGAGAAGGCCTAAAATTTAATTCCCAGATATTTGTTATTAGCGGTCCTTTCGATAAATACTACAAAACCTAAGTTATAGAGAATTAAATTTCCGATCATTTATATCTTACTCATTCTTTTTAAATTCTGAGCAGTTTACAGACACAGCTCTTACATACCATTAATGAAAATAAACCTTTATTGTCTGTATTTGTGAATCTGTTATGAGTTGTTGCATGAAATGTATTGAGCAAGGCAGTGTATACAATCTTTATCTTAATGGTTACATGACATGTTAGGGGAAAATGACTTTTGCACCCCCTCCTGTATTATGCTGAATGGTGATTGATTTATTCTGTGTTAGACATTAATTTAAATTCAGCTCCACTTTTTTAAAGTAGATGGTATATTTTTCATTGTTCTCTCTCAAATTTATTTCTGATATGCTGCTAACCTGAAACTTGAATGTAAAGGGAGGCTAGATGCTGGTTTTTTTTTTTTCCTTTCTGTTTTTGTTCTTAGGTGATACCTTTATTTTTGCAGTCCTCCGAAGACTGTGTCAATCTCAGGAGCTCCTGTTCGAGGAAATGCTGATTTTCCTACCGAAGCAGTACAGAGTTTTCATGACAAAATAATTCCAGCACATGATAATCGCAATCCTAACAGTTCCAGGCCCCACGTTATTCAGCAGCCACGTAAATAGAGGAGAGAAACGTATACTTTCCTCCAGTGAAGTTTGATGTCTTCTGTGATGATGGTATTTCATAAATGAGTATTCTGGGAATGTTCTTGCAGTGTATGTGACTGATTGCACTTACAGCAATTTTTGTGATAAAGCAACCCTGTGAATTTGTTGAATCATATATATATTAAGAAAAAAAAACAGTTTATAATGTTTGTTGATGGAGTGTTTTATACAACAACAGAGTAACTCCATTTTACAAAGTTTGTTAAAATCTTTTAATGGTAGAATATGTGAACACATCCATTTCACTGCCTTTTTCATCACTTCTTGTACAACATCTGTTGTAATGGTAAAGACTGTCTTAAATTTTTTCTTCAGAAATACTTTAGGAAGCAACATCATTTTCAAGAATTCTATATTATGTGGTAGAATATATTCTAAGCAGTTACTTGATATCATGGTTGATAATGACGCATACCAGGGAGGGAGGACATGATTAGTGTTAAAAGAAAGACTGACAAGTCATTTTCACTTTGTATACTACATGGATATTGAATCAAGAATTCTGTGAATAGCGCTGTCTTGTGCTTCGAGTTAACTTGGGTAACAATGTTTGTGAAGTATGCAGGAGCAAGAATTTGTATTACTTTTTTCTTTTGTTTTTGAGAAATAATTGTATGTTTTAGTGTAGTGTGGGAATTTCTATCGGTGGTGGCATTTAAAAAAATTAAGGGTGAATTATATAATAATAATTTTGTGATACAATTATTTGTACCATCAATTTAAACTAGGCTCTATGTAATGTTTATACATAATTCGTTAAGACTGTCATGTCTGTGAATATGGTATAATAAAAAAATGTTATTGATGTATGTGTTGCTTCAGCTAGCATTGTTCCTCTTTCCTTTGCCTATGTGTATGTTGAGAAGTCTTTAGCGAAGGATATCTCTCTGTAATAATCGTAGTCATACTCTCAACATATGGATATTTGAATTTTTTTTCTCTGTATTGTGAATGAATATTGAGAAGAATAAGAATGGAGATAGAAATTGAAAAAAAAAAATTGTTTGGAGAACTTCTTATTCTTACAGTAGTTTTGTTAGATATGGTAGGACAAACCAAAGAAAAAGTAAAATGGTTGATTAAGTATTAATTCTCTCCACAGAATGTAACTTACATCATTACCTGCTTTGAAAGTCCCCCAACGATGTTGCATTTCAAGCCTGTTATTTCTAGGTGTAACTGTAATTGAACATGAGAAATCTACTGAAAATGGGAACATATATGGAAATCAAACAAGAGATTCCACTAATGAAACACATTGAAAGCTGGTTAAGTGAGGTAGATGAGGTCTTGCAGTTGGTTAAAAATGTTCCTGAAGTATCGAACCCAGGACGTCTGGGTTTTTCTAGTAATAGTAAATAATAATAAATAAGAATTGTAAATGTAACATATCACTATTTTAAACTGACATTAGGTATAACAGCTTCTAATTTAAGTTAATTATCAAAACTTCTTTGCCTTGCTAGGTGATGTTTGATCATATAAACGTTTTGTGATATTTACAAGGAAAGCCAATTCTGAAAACCACAAAGGATTAGAAGCCTATGGAAATGCTTTTCCTTTCTTTTCCACAAACAGCTTACTGTAATATCTTCAGTCAAAATGTGAAACGTAGTGCATCGAAGAGGAAGTGCGACATCTTCAAGAGTTACCGTGGACCGCCGCACAGATAGCACTGCCATCCACAGTGATGACTGGGCGCCAGGATAAGAGAGGCATTATCGGGACTACTATTTTAAAATCTACTAAGAAACTCAAGCATGCAACTTATGTTTGAAAATGATTTCTTCTGCTGGACACTTTGGAATATTTCCTGGATGATTTCACTGCCTTCGAAGTAACCAGCTCCCTTGTTATCTCCTTCGTGCGGAAGAAGAATCAGCATTTCAAGTAGTGAAATACGAGTTTTGGTAGCAAACACAGCACATTATCTTCACAGCACCCCAACTGCGATGACTTCACTTTAATAACATCTAATTTATCCAAGGACTCGAAGAAAATATCACCTCATAAACTATCCATACATGATAGCTATTCCGCAACAACATTTTCCACCCGCAACAACATATTATAAACACTTTCCGACGCATGCGTGAGAGATGTGGTGCTTTTCATTGAGCCGTAATCTTTAATTAGTGTTAGGGAAGCAGGCATATTATCAGTCAGTTTGCCGAAAAGGAAAGGAGGCGACATAAATCACACTGAATCACTTTTGAAATATTCCGCACTATGTATCCAGCTAAATGATACACCAAGTACTCTGCTAAAATTCCGCCCATTTATCTCGGGTAAACTGTTTTCCCAGTCTGGTATTTGAATGTCATTTTCGATGTTCACAATTTTTTCCCTAATTTCATCTACAGCTTGTCTTCACTGCACGATTTTTACTTTCAATTTCTCTTGCAAGAATACGCATTTGATTAACAAGAGGCGTCAGTGGGGATTGAGCTCTCACAGTTTCCACCAGACGATAAGGCAAGTTTAGTCGGTACGTAAATAGACTGCAACGTGTGTAAATGTAGAAAGTCAATAGTGGACGGATGATCATAACAACTTAATGATTGCAGGATACCAAAATGCCGTTCTAGGAGATCTTGATTAAATTTTCCTGTCAAATCGTAGCTATAATTGTGTTCCCACAAATATTCAGACGCCTCTAAGATACTTTCCTCGGTAACTCTTTAAGACTCCAGTTTCCTTTGTGAAGCGAATGAATTTTGAGTATCTCTGAGTACATTCTGCCATTTAATTAAAGTTTCATGTGCCTGTGATCCTTTACACAGTGCTTGAATGGGAATAGCCGAATTTAATGCGTCAATCAGACAGTTTAAATTGCTTGTGAAAATTTCCGTTTGTTTACTCTCTTCTAAACCCTGTGTTTTAATGCCCCGATAGAATGCTATACCATTAGCGACTGCTCTACTGAATAGTTGAAATGCCAGTCTTACATTCATTCGCTGAAATGAATAGGCAGAGGTCAGTTTGTAGCAAACTTTCAAACCGGAAATTTCAGGAGACGAGTCACATTCGTAAACTTTCCTGTAGAATGAATAATCAACAATATTGCCATTATAATTCACCTGTCCTTTGTCATGAAAATGATTTCTTACACATTTAAATATATGTGGCGCGTCTGAAAATGCCCATAATTTTCTGTTGGAGTCAGTTGGATTGGAAATATAACACTTCAGATTCTTTGTTACCAGATATTCCTAAGCATTTCCACGATTTTTTATTCGACTGGCTACCATCCGATGTGAAACCAATGATTTGGACACCTACTTGCTCTAATTGTGTGATGACTTGAATGAGACTAATTATATCACCAGGGGTGGCGTTCTGGCTAGCATATATCGCTGTGTGTTGTATCCAGTTATATAGAAAAGGAACAAACATAAAAGCTAGATGATGATTTGCCAACTGACCCTTGCTTTTATCTTCAGTAAATTTCCCCAAATCAACAAAACCATTCACTTGCAGCGATTCCGAGTTAAAGCGAATTTCTTCTCGTAACTTTACTTCGTCAAATATAAACATCCCTAGGCGTTCATGTTCCTTCTTTCCATTTAAAAAATCTGCTGTGACAGCGGTAGCATGCTCATTTATGCCGTACAAACAGTTTAGGCCCATCGCCAAATTTCTCAAGTGGGATTCAGAAGTCAAAGGCAGCAAGTTATGATTTAAACAGTGCCGATAACCCCTGGGAGGCTATTTTAAAAAAGAAGTGCATCAAGAAGAAATTCATCACTATATCTCTTTACTTTTTGCTTGACTTTTCTTTAACATTGTATCGACTATAATTTTCTGTTTTTTTGCTGAGAGAACCAAATTGTTTAGACTGAGTGAAATTTCTCTGATTTTATATCAGAAATGTATTTTTCAAGCAAATGTATCTTAGCTTTAGCGACATTGAGTTGATTCTGCGTTCTAATGAAATTACTTTTCTGATTCTTCAATCTCCTCTTTAATAGTGCAATTATTTTCCTAGCATCTGCGACATTATAGCTATCTTCAACTGCTGAGCATACAGGTTGATCACTGTCAATGATATATACGAACTGTTAGAGAAATCTCTTTGTGTGGATTGCCTATTCATGGGGGAGTTGTGTTTCTTAACTGCCTTAGAAATATACTTGGGTAGATTAAGAAATATGTGAGGAAATGCTTCTGGTTTTATTTTCCAGCGTTGTCTTGGTATCTCTACTCTTTCACCATTCACCGTAAATGAGTCTACTTTTAGTAGAAAGTCATTGCAAAAATTGTCACACACGAAACAGTTATGAGTTAATTTTCAGTCTTTTCTATGGATAGCCTTCTTCCATTTCAGTAAAACACCACTCTCTTTAGGGGGCCTAAAGAAATGCTACCTGAAGACGATTGTTCATATCTAGATCTGCAGCTGGGTACAAAATACGAGGGCATGATGTGGTAGTTTCCTCCGAAATATCTCTGACAGTGACAATAATGAGCAATAAAAATTACTACAACTGAAGGCGAATATAACGCGAGCTAATGGCCAAGGGTCTCTGTTGACATCACAATCGCCTGTGCTGCCACCAAGCGGGTGTCCCACCAACCTCTTGAGCTCTCTTATGGGCGAATGGAGATCATGTCGCACATCCTCTTTGATACGCTATGTATGAATTATAACAAAATTATTTGTCCCAGTGTTGGGTGACAATTGTAATAGCTCCTAAATCCTAGTGCCTTCATTGGCCCCACATTCAGAAACCAATGGTAATGTTTACTACTAAACATTAATGATTATTAATTTTGAAAATAATTTACTGTGATGACCAAATGTCATCTACAGGCCTGTGGACTCCACAACTCATTTACACTTTAATAGATTATAGGATTTAACTATTGGCATCCTTGATCACACCTGCAACGTGGATCATTTACAAATGATAATCTACTTGGGTGCCAGTGCAACGAAGTTACATAATTAATATGAAACAAAATAATTCTTCAAGGGGGATCATGAACTGATGATATCCAGACTACTTGATCTTACCTGTGTACCCGCTGAAATATCACCACGAAGTCACACATCTCCCAGTAACGAAGAAACAGTGATTTTGATCAACACATATACTCAAAAGAAACGCACAATTAAATTACACAATGATAAATCTTGCATTCCATAACGTTCCGCAGGAGCTAATCCTTGCAGGTTCGCAAACTGATATGACGACCCTCTGAATAAATTGAGAAATGATGTTTCATTAGCACAACTCCCGTACCGTGAAGTGTCTTATTGCACTCTTGAACTTGTAAACTGAATGTCAACTCATAATTTGGTCTAAACTTCTAGATTTGATCTTCCCCACCAACTGAAGTGCAGTACATGTGACTATAATATATGCAAACAATGTGCAATAGACATTGTGATTCATGAGATAAGAGAACTCCCTAACATCGGAGATATATGAATAGGGATCGGAAGTTCATGCCCTAAAAACTGTATAAATATGTATGCATTCATCTCCTAAAAAGTACCTAAATATTCAACAAAATATGAATAATCAATTTGAGGTTATTTCCATAAAATAAAAATAATATTATTTGTAACTTGGAAGTGCCAGGCTCATCAGTGAATTCTTCACTATTGCTGTTAACAACTAGTGAGTGATGGATGGTTTCCATGGTCAATCTTAGTCTGTTGTCCTTCAGCAAAGCTTTATAGCATGCAAAAACCCCCTTCTATATCGCACGAAGTGGCAGGCATTCACAAATGCAGCTAACTGTTCTGTAGATATAGAAAATTATTGTTCTGTTGGTGTGTGGGTACGGGGCCTTCCAGAACATCTACAATTTCGAACAGTACATTATATCCAGGATTTTTGAGTGAATATTTGTTACTTTGTTTCACCGTTTCTCCTACAACCTCTGGAACTGTTTTTAAAGTGGACACGGTTTTGTCAAATTTTACAAATGACCGCTGTAAAGGAATCCCTACTACTTCCAGTGATGTAATAGCATTAGGAATACAATGAAAATGAGCTGTTATAAACACAAGGTTACTTTCTAATTGTTTGCTTGACAGTGTTTGCTGAGCCAGCTCAATAGATGCTGCTTCATCAGGATCTAATGCTTTTACAACTTCTGTAATTTTCGGTAAACATTCAGAATAATAGAGGCGCAGCTTCAAGCCATGATCCCCAGTATGTTAAAATAGGTTGTGGTGGTAAGGGAGTACCAGGTGCTATTGTTCTGAATATCTGAACCTATGGTGAAGCTTTTACAGATATTTTCTTAACAGACGACACTAACTTCTCCACTAATAGATAGCATGAAAAAATAGTCTGCTCTGTGATAGAGTCCATGTGCAAGACATGTTAAATGAATTAAATTAGGGCCAATACCTTTTAATGTTGTCCCCGATTTAATCATGTAACTAGCTGCGTCCGTGATCATGAGGAGTACATTGTTGTATCTAATACCTTCAGGCCACAACAATTTCATTCAATCAATGACATAGTGAGTTACTGTTGTGTTGTTAGTAAACTCTAGTTGTCCTACATTAAGAAGATATAGGGTATTTGGCTGTTCTTTAGTAAGGGCTCCAACTACTACTGTATATTCATTACAAAACTACCTTCAGAATCAGTTGATTCGTCAACACTAACCCATACGTATTATTGATTTCTTAAAGACTTCTGAATATTGGACATTACAATACCTTCTCATAACACTGGTTGACATAAGTTTTGCGTAAAGTGCTTTCATCTGAAATATGTTCATTGGTGTATTTGTGAAGGAAAAGTGTTGGATTGTTTAACTTAAACACAGGAATATCTACTGCTAGAAAGGACTGAGGGAAACTGTGTTAGCCTACTCCCGCAACACTCCACAAGCTGTTTTTTGCCTAGCAGAATTCATATTACGTTTCCTAACGACTATGTTTGGATGTGTTTATGTGCTACAATACGAGATACTGTTTTTCACTACCTACTTCCTTCTCGCATGCTTTACAATATATTATTTTAGAATCTGTAGAAATAAATTCAGAAGAAAACTCATGTTGATAACCCTTCAACCTACCTGCTCTACTTAATTTAGTTTTTGTCATGATGTACACTATGTGAATATTAAACAATAATGTACACACACACTTAACACTTGGTCACATTCCACAACTCGCACGTAATGCATTCAGCACTGTTCACGGGGCTAAACAAAATATCCAATCAGCCGCTACTGAATAGATAGATCTAATTTAACATTAATCTATTCTTAATTTTCATCAATTGCTTTTAATTTTATACAAGAGTTTTCAACAAATTATTTATAGATCTTCAAGACTGATTTATACTTACTGAAGTACACCAACAGATTATCAGAATATTTAAGTGATGTGTTACATCAACACAGTGACTTATTTCAGTGTATATTGAATATTAGATCAGAACTATTTTCAAGTATTATGCTATCTAGTTTTATTATATATGTATGGCCAATTAGTTTCTTAAGTGTTGAGCCGTGTATATTATTCCTCCCCCCCCCCCCTCCTTACAAAACTTGCTATGTGTATTTTAATGTGTTTTCCACTCATTTTTATGTACTACTGTGTTATTTCGCCCCTTTGAGTTATGCCCTCGGGCAAATTGTAATGAAGCATTCCCAAATTATGGCCCCAGGGTAAAGGAGTTCATCCGCCCTGGGAGCGATCTGACCTGCACTTGTCTCCCTTTGCTTTCCCCTCCCTTGCCCCATGCGGAAGTGCAGCCTATGTGTGTCGCCTTGCGTCATCGCTATTCTCAGCGAGGCCGTGCTGGCTCGCTGGGAGTAGGCATTTATTTCTTGCTCTGTCACCTGAGCACTTCACGGCCCTGTCTTCAAACCTAGGACCTCATGGGGAATGGGAGTTAAGCATCTAAGTCTTGATTAGACTCACGGATGATGGGAGGACATTCCTTCGCTTGTAAGCCACTTGATGGGCACTAAATGATGTTTTAAGGCATTATAAGTGCCAACCGGCTTGAAATCTAACATGTTTGAATCAAAATTTGTAAAGTTATGTATGAACCTTTTGGTCCGTTTACTGATGCTCAAAACAAGTTATTGGGAGTTTGTGCCCTTGGTAGATGTAAATATAGATGTTGATTAATGTATTCAACTTCCTTAGAAGCCTTAGGCGCCTAGAGGCGTCTTTTAATGAAAGTTGTGCGGTACTTGAAATCTCCTAGCGTATTGTATGATAAGGGTATTTTACACTCCCCCTTGAGTAATTTGAAATGGGGGATAATCGCTAAGCTGTATCTAGAATTATCTATTGTGTTTTAGTTCTCTGGTGTTAAATTCTAAACAGAGCTGGTCCCCTGTGATTTAGTATAGGGCATGTGTCAACGTAACCTTAGAGATATTGATATTTAATCTTCCTTACTCTCTTCGGTGTTCATCTATCTTGTTAAATAAACTTTGTTAAGCTGATTTGGTACGGGTATCAAGTGTTTTCACCCTCTGAGTGGTTTCCTATCCACTGTAGTCCATATCCTATGGGGCCGCACCTTCTTATAATTTTGCCAGTGATAATTTACAGTAACAAAAAACTGGTAGCAGAGCGTTTGTTGTATCTGGACTTGTTTCCGATTAACCAAAGAGTTTGAGCCCGTAACATTCTTTCAGTTCCCGGGATTTCTTTAGTCTGTCGTGTGGCTTATATTAATTGTACGATGTCCATTCGAGACATACCTTAACCGGGATCCCTGCGGAAGGACGAGCTTTTATATGAACTTGGAATGCGTAACTTGGAGTCTAAAGGCACTGCCAAGGCCGATGAAATTCTGTTACGGAATAACTTACATAGACCGATTACAGTGCCTCATTATACCGAAGGTGAGGTCGCTAGTGCGCTGGCCCTCATCCAGGCTAACATTTCCAATATTGCATCTGTGATCGGTTTTCTGGAGAATGATGTGGCTTCCCCTCATCAACTTACAAGACTACAGGGTAGATTAAATAATTATGTTCAACGAGCGGAAGATATCTTTTCATTGGCATTGAAAGAAGAGGTATCGAATCAGATTCTGGAATTAAAGGACACATCATCTAACCTTTTAGAGGAAGCTGAGGCTTGGTTAGCTGGGCTTTCCATTAAAACAAAGCCCGTTCTTACCCCACCTGCCCAGGTAGAAGGCGAGTTGAACCAACAGACTCGTAGTTGTGAGCCTGACGATGAGAGAACTTCACTTCCATCGCATTTTTTCATTTAGATGCTCCTGATTGTCGCCCGTTGAACCAACAGTCAACTTTGCCTTCTCTGAGCTCGCCCTTTTCGAATATGCCTCACCCTTTGAATATGACGTTGAAAGGTGCCCCTCGTTACTCCACAAATTCGGCAAGCGATGTGGTTTCCTTTCTTCGGTTTCTGGTTGAATTTTTGGATCATGCCTTAGTCCTTGGGTTTACACATGTTGAAATTCTACAGATTATTTATCCATAAATGGTTGGGGTTCTGTGAAACAAAATCCTTAATGCTATTTCGAGCCAATCCTCAAAAATTCATCAGTTTCGTGCTCATCTTATTCCTCCTGTGGTTCTTAATTCGCTAGTCCAGAAATTTTACTTTAGAGTGCAGCATGTGGACGAGAGCTTATCAGAGATTATTTCAGATATCAAGTTCTATGCCAGAGTTTTTGCACTGAATTCTACCGAGGAGCAGATTGTGGCTACGATTGTGGAGGGCATTTCTCCAGCATACCGTTCATGTTTATGCTTAGCGGCCCAGCCTCGCAATTTTGACGAGTTGGAAGCGATGGTTTTGTCCGCAGAGGGTTTTCGCCATGCTGATCTCGTGTTGAGAGTACTTCTTCCTTGGCCTGTGGTATTTCTGGCTCTCCGGTTGTTAGTGAACCTGCCCCATTAAAAAGGTGTTTTGGTTGCGGGGCTCCTGATCATCTTCAAAATAAGTGCCCTGTTTGTTCTCTTTGTGCACAGCTGTTGGGTGCCAGTTCGGGCACCAGGGTTCAGTCTAGGGATTCTGATGTCGTATGTTTCAGGTGTAGAGTTCCCGGTCATGTGGCGAGGCAGTGTTCGCGAAAGCCAGATGTTAGCTGACCATGAACCTACTACGCTGGCGTAGCAGGGGGAGAGGTGATACTCCCAGGTGGCAAATATGGGACCCTAACCGGCCTGCTGGCGGACTTAAGGGAAATAAAATACCTCTCGCGGACCAAACACACAACCCCCTGTGGGTGGGGATGCAGACGAAGAATACACCCAAGGCGACTAACAGGCATGATTATATTAGAACCACGAAACTCCTCGTGATTAGTACCACCACGTGGAGAACACCATGGGTCGCTTTTTCTTGTGTGTAGCACCACTATATTAGGTACCAAATAGGTTTGTGATTAGTAGCAAATGAGAGCGCGACGCCTTTTACATTACCTGTGATTAGTAGCACTATCTGAGCGACACCATAGGATGACGGAACCCATGGTTCTCGCTTGCCTATGATTAGTACCCACTATATGAGGAACACCACAGGAGAGTACGAGTCCCTGTGGTTAGTACACTTAGGTGATCAACACCATAGGTTTGCGTTGCCTGTCAATGGCGCCGCAATGTGCAAAACACCGTAGGTCTGTAATATGTGCGAATTTCAATACCTGTGAGTAGTACCATAATATGTGGAATACCGCGAGTCTACGCTACCCTTGACTAGTAACGCATCATGATAAATACCATGGTTCTACTTTTCTAGCAATAAGTACCATTATGAGGGCCCGGTGACTTGGAGTTTGGACTCCTTTCGACTACAAGTATCATTTATTCAGTATCATGCTATAAAAGCAATCCCTTGGTCAGTAATACTGTTGTTTTACGCCAGCTTCTGGGCATGTGAGCCACTATGGGTAGGTTCCACTGTTCGTTTTAACTTCATATCCATCCATTCATTCTTCGTCCTCACGTTTTGTATTGTGGGCAGTGGAGGATTTTGGGGTTCTTAATTTGTCATTTCATTTCGTAACATTAGGCGCCGACGACCTAGATGTTAGGCCCCTTTAAACAACAAGCATCAATGTTAGCTGACTAGACGGGGAAGCGGGAAGCGCTTGCCTCTCTGATTTATCGCCGGTAGATCTACATTATTCTAACATATTTTGCGGGGAACGTTCTTCTGGCTGCCCCATTCAGTGTTTAAGCATATCTACTGAGGTCAAGGGTTTAATCCCCTTTGTCAAATTAGAGATAAATAATGAACCGGTGTCAGCTCTTTTGGATTCGGGAAGCGTTGTCTCGTTTATTGGCGAGAAGTGGTTCACTCTCTATAGTTCCGTTTGTAAATTTTCCGATGTCCTGCCTGTTTCTCTTTCATTTGTTGCTGCGAATTCTTCGAGAGTTGAGGTTTCCAGTGTAGTGAAGTGCATAATTCGACTGTCTAATTTTTCCTGGAAAATTCCCCTTTATGCAGCAAAAAATTTGCCGTAACCTATAATTCTTGGCTCTAATATTTTTGCGTATACTGGATTGCTTTTGGATATGCAGGAGGGCTCTTTCTGGTTTAAATTTTGTAATACTACGAAGATTCCTTCACTTATGTCTGATTTTGTTTCTTCATCTGTGGTGTCGCCTCCTCAGGATCAAATGGTACCTGACCTTAGCCATTTGCTTGTGGATCAGGCTGAATGCATTAGGAAAATGAGCGATGCCTTCCCGGAGGTTTTTACCTAGAAACTGGGGATGACGAACGTTTTGGAGGACAAGATCGAGGTCACGGATTCGGTTCCGGTTAGGTCGCCGCCCTATCGCTTGTCTCATCCGAAAATGCAAGCGTAAAAAAAGATAATTAATAAAATGTTGGATGAGGGCAGTATTCGATCCTCTACGTCTGCCTACTCCTCCCCCATTTTCCTGGTTCCGAAGCCTCAAGGTGGTTACCGCCCTGTGCTGGACTGTAGGGTGTTGAACAAAAAAGTGGTATCGCAGTCAGTTCCCCTCCCTGATCTGCATTCTTGCTTTTCATGGTTGAAGAAGGCTAGATGTTTTACTGTTTTAGATGTAAATCCGGCGTGCTATCAGAATCCGTTTGCTGAAGAGTCCCGTCATATGACAGCCTTCGCTACGGACGGGAATCTTAAAGAATTTTGCTGTCTGCCCTTCGGTATTTCGACTGGCGCTGCTGTACTTGCTAGGCTGCTTGATCAACTGTTTTCTGATATAAAGTTTCATTACCTCTTTCATTACCTTGATGACGTGGTGATTTATTCCGAAACTTTCAAAGATCTCCACCATTTGAGGGAAGTGTTATCACGCCTTCGCAAGGCCGGCATCGCGGTCAAACATTCTAAAGTATTTTTTCCCAGCCCCAGATATTTTTGTAGCATATAGTGTCATCCAATGGCGTCTCATTTGTTCAGTCTCGCACCCAGGCCATTCGTCAATTCAAACCCCTGCAGGACGTTAAAGATGTTGCCCGTTTTGTCGTGATGGTCAATCTTCTCCGGAAATTTATTCCAAATTTCGCCAGTCGAATCGGGCCTCTTATAGCACTTCGTCGTAAAGGGGTTTTGAATGGGGTCCCTCTCAACAAGCTGCCCCTGATGTTTTAAAGTTGGCCATATCTAACGCTCCGGTGTTGGCTATGCCTGACTTCCAAGCCTTTCATCGTTCAGACAAATGCGTCTGCGGTTGCGGCCGTCCTTTTACAGGGCTCGGAATAGGGGAGACGCCCTATTGCGTATGCCTCTAGGACCTTGTCTTCTCTCGAAACCAAGTATTCTGTATACGAGCTTGAAGGATTGGCGGTTTTGTTCGCCTTGGAAAGGTTTCGTATTTACCTAGAGCATGTAAGGTTCGAACTCGAGACTGACAACCAGGCTTTGATCTGGGTCTTGGGGAAGCCTAGGAAAACCGGCCGTCTAGCCTGTTGGGCCATTAGGATCTCGGCGTTTCAGTTCAACGTACGTCATATTCGTGGTTGGGACAACGTAGTCGCCGACTCTCAGCCGGATGTCTTAGGATCAGCCTATTCAGGAGGGCGAGTCTTCAACTTCTGAGGTTCCCTTGTTATTACCCCTAGCGAGGGCAATCTTGTCTGATACTCCATTATTGTATCACGACGTTGCTAAGTTCCAAGCGGAGGACCCTAATTTGGGCCCTATTATCCAAGATCTGAAGGAAGGGAAATTTTTTTATCCTTATGTGTTAAGAAATGGCGTGCTGTGTTGTCCCGCCGGCCACGATCATAAAATAAAGGTGATTATACCTTCCGTCCTGGTGCCTATGATCTTTAAATACTTTCACGAAACTCTTCTGGGTGGTCATCTAGAAGTGTTTAAGACGAGGGAGAAGATTAGGGAAAATTCTATTTGGAAAGGGCTTGACGCTGAAGTTCGCGAATTTGTTAAGGCATGTAAAATGTGTAGGCTCAGTAAGCCGCCTCCTAACATCCGGGTCGGCTTGTCCTCTCCCATGGAGCGCCTCTAGATCGACTACGTCGCCCGTTTGCCCAAATCTAGGACAGATGATTTTACCCGTTTTTTCCTGGTTGGTTCCGATGAGGTTAGCCACTTCTGAGACTACTATTAAATGTTTGAAGACCATTTTTTCGTCCTTCGGTCCTTGGCAGTACTTAGTCTCCGATAACGCCAAGGCTTTTACATCGAACCTGTTGAAGAATTTTTGTTTCAGCTTGTCCATTTCTCATGTTACCACATCTCCCTATTACCCTCAACCTTATTACGCTGAGAGAGTTAATGGAAACTTGCGGTCTGCTCTCATTGCCTTTCACCAGGACGATGTTTTGAGGTGGGACACGTCGTTGCCTTGGCTTGCATTTGCTTTTAATTCTGCGGTACATGACGCTCATAAATTCTCTAATGTTTTCTTTCGTCCCTCATTCTCCGCTTACCAATTTGTGGAACATAAATGAGTTGTTGCCAGAAATTTTTCCCCCTTATAACAGGCTCGTTTGGAGGAAGGCTAAGCAAAACCTCAAGCTCTCGTACGAGAAGAAAGAAGAGCACTATGATAAGGGACGCCGTCCTACCGATCGTGCCGTCGGGGATATGGTATTTGTTAAGAATTTTGTCCCTTCTGGGAAGCTCGCTCCTCGGTTTCGCGGGCCCTGCAAGATTGATTTCTTAACACCAGTCACCTTGCTGGTGAAAGATCCGGAGGCGGGGAGAATGGTCCGAGTACATCTATCCCAGGTTAAAGCTGCGTAGCATTACCTGGGTTTTTGTGGCATTTCTGCTTGCTATGAGTAGCATTTTCTGTGCTATCCATTTCCTTATGTTTTTTTCCTTCGGTTCTTTGACGCGTTCTGCCTTTAGGGAGAGATATTTTCCTTAGATTCATTTATGATTTTGATGGTATGTTTAATTATCATGTGAGTCCTCCCGGAGTCCTGTTTCTTCCTCATTACTCCCATACCCCGGTCTGGTCATTCGGGCCATCTCTTGCCCGTTATCTCCCCCGTATGCTGGGCATTCTCCCCCATACGCTGGGCATCATTTGGACACCATTGCTGGCTGTTGATTTATTTTTCAGAGTGCTGGAGTGACTATCTTCGCCCGTTGCTGCATGAGAAGGGCCCCACGTGTGGGCTGTCTTGGCGTGCCTCGTCTCCAGCTGCCTAGCCTTCGGCTTTTCCTAGTGGGACTGTGTCTTGCCAGCCTACTGCTGACCGGGTGTGTGCGGTCGCTGTTTCATTTCTCTCATGTGGCATGCCTATGCTGCAAGAACTGCCCAAATGACTGGGGAGGCATTGTCCGCCGTGTTTGTTTTGGCTTGTGCGGCCGGCTTGTTCTTGGCGATCTGTTGAGACATTACTTTCTGAAACTACTACTACTACTACCTGTCGACATCCCGGGATATTTTGACAAGAACTTTTGTCACTTTGTACAGCAACATTTGTGTCTATTATCTTTATTAATTGTAAGTCAAGTTTTTGATTATATTATCAGTCAGCAATAAGTGAATGGAGTATACTGCAAGAATATCTTATTGGTGAAAATATATTTGTAACCCTGGTTGGTGCCCCCCCCCCCCCGTTTGATAAAACTTGCTATGTGTATTTTAATGGTTTTCCCACTCATTTTTATGTACTACTGTGTTATTCCACCCCTTTGAGTTATGCCCTCGGGAAAATTGTAACGAAGCATTCCCAAATTATGGCCCCAGGGTAAATGAGTTCATCCGCCCTGGGAGCGATCTGACCTGCACTTGTATCCCTTTGGTCTTCCCTCCCTTGCCCCGTGCCCCTATAGCGCAGCCTATGTGTGTCGCTTTGCGTCACGTGGCCGTGCTGGCTCGCTGGGAGTAGGCATTCGTTTCTTGCTGTCATCTGAGCACTTCACGGCCCCGTCTTCGAACCTAGGACCTCATGGGGTATGGGAAGTAAGCTTCTAAGTCTTGATTAGACTCACGGATGATGGGAGGACATTCCTTCGCTTGTAAGCCACTTGATGGCCACTAAATGATGTTTTAAGGCATTATAAGTGCCAACCTGCTTAAAATCTAACATCTAAAATCTGTTTACTGCAGCTTGAAAGAAGTTATTGGGAGTTCGTGCCCTTGGTAGATGTAAATATAGATGTTGATTAATGTATTCAACTTCCTTAGAAGCCTTAGAGGCCTAGAGGAGTCTTTTAATTCAAGTTGTACGGTACTTGAAATCTTCTGGCGCATTTCATGTTAAGGGTATATTACGCTCCCCCTTGCGTAATTTGAAATGGCGGATAGTCGCTAAGCTGCATCTAGAATTATCTATTGTGCTTTAGTCCTCTGGTGTTAAATTCTGAACAGAGCTGGTACCTACCCTGTGATTTAGTATAGGGCATGTGTCAACGTACCCTTAGGGCCATTTTCTCCAAATCGAGTTAAACCTGGTATAAATTAAACCCGTTTAACTTTAGGACCTAGTTTAAACTTGGGTCCATTTTCTCCACCCAACGAGCTAGAATAACATAGAGAGGCGGAAGCGTTGCCTGGGTGAAGCTAATAGAACGAACGTCCGCCATGTTTCCTGTTGTCACACAAGCAAGGGGACATGGCCTTTAAATGACGAAAACTGTAGAAAATACGCATTTTAGAA
Organism: Anabrus simplex; assembly: GCF_040414725.1. Lineage (NCBI taxonomy): Eukaryota > Metazoa > Arthropoda > Insecta > Orthoptera > Tettigoniidae > Anabrus > Anabrus simplex. The sequence goes on along the minus strand of NC_090270.1, from coordinate 206,081,355 downwards.
TCACTGGGGGAGAATTAAAGACCGTTGCCGAAAGTTGAAGCATTAAAGCGAATACCGCCACTTCATCATATTGCGGCACGAGGCCAACATCACGATCAGTTGATTGTAGGGTAGTTCGAAATCATCGCACAGTGACATACGAATAGGCCTCGAAATCGGAACAAGAGCGTTACCCTGCTTGGCTGTTGTGGTTAAGCGTAAATTAGAATAAAGACTATGGACATAAATATTTATGATAGGAAGCCTTAAAATCATAGGGACCTACAATAGGTTACAACCTCATTCTGTTCATATTTTTAAAATTATTGCATCCTCATGAGTACTGTGTTCCTTTCTTAATCTGTTTACCCTGTTTATCCTTGGTTTTTCCTACGGACTCAGCGACGGATCCCACCTCTACCACCTCAAGGACAGTGTTCTGGAGCGTGAGACATTGGGTCGGGGGATACAACTGTAAGGGAGTGCTGCACCTGCTATGCTGAACAGGGGCCTTGTGGGGGGGAGAAGGAAGCGGCCGTGGCCTTAAGTTAGGTACCATCCCGGCATTTGCCTGGAGGAGAAGTGAGAAACCACGGAAAATCACTTCGAGGATGGCTGAGGTGGGAGTCGAACCCACTTCTACTCAGTTGACCTATACAGGCTGATAGAATCCCGTTCCAGCCCCCGTACCCCTTTTCAAATTTCGTGGTGGAGCCGGGGATCGAACCCGGGCTTCCAGGGGTGGCAGCTGCTCACGCTAACCAGTAGGCCTACACCACAGTGGCGGCCCATGAATACTTTACCACAATAATCGTTTAGTGTAATTATTTATTATAATATAGGGGGGATATCATGTTTTTTCCATTACCATATCATACTGGGATTACTAGCTGAAAGGTAAGCTTGAAAGTTGTCCATTATGAAGTGTGGCAACAGGCATCTACAATAAAGGCTGTATACGTTTCAAAAATAGCAGTAAAATACTGTATTTACCATACTTGGTGTATGTTTGAACGAAATAAGTGCTTTTTTTTTTTTTTTTTTTTTTTGTGGTTACGTTTTCTTGGTGGTGGGCCCTCCATTTCCTTTATTTGTAAATGTGAATGTAAATTAAATAGGGCTGGAAATGTACAGAGCATAAGCAACTGAATTGAGTGGGATACCATTTATCTGTTTTCGCCCTCACAACGCATTGTTCCGTTAATTCCTTGTTCTTTAAACGAAATCTGAAACAAAATTCGATAAACAATTACCGTGGCTATCCGTATTTTCGCTAAGTAAACAATAAAAAGGATTTAATTACAAACATAAATTACAAAAAGGAATCTCGGCTATAATTCAGTAATACTTACTTAAAGTACGATATATCCTTGGTTTTATTATTCCGATTAGTACAACCATACGCTGAGTTTACGGCTGGCATTCTTGAAAGCGAGAATCTATATTTTCACTTCTTCAAACTTAGGGAATTAAGTTGGCATGCACGATCTCCCTGTCACCTCAACATATGCTCTCGCGCCAGTTCACTTTGTTTTGACAACCGTTAACATGGCTGCCCCTTATCAACTTGCTTCAAGCAGGGAGCGCTGATGACAGGCATACAGCCCCTCTATGTTATTCTAGCTTGTCTCCACCAATTTCTGACACTCGTTTAGTTTAAACCAGAGCCATCTACAGTTAAAGCCGGAAGGTACGCTTGGCAACGCTGTATCTATCTGTCAAGCGGAGGCCGAGAGAAAAGGGGGCGTGTCCGACTTTGAATTGACTTCAATGATATTCAGCGCACTTAGACCAACCTGATGGTTATGAAAAATATACACACCGTGAAAAATGACACTAAGAAACACACACATCAAGAAATGCACTCAGTAAAGTTAGAAATACACATTTTACATGCATAAAAACAAAACCCTTTAAAGAACAGTACTCACAAGCTCAATATTTATGGAGTGTTGACAGCTTCCTTCGTTTACTGATTTTATCATCACTGCTGGCATAACTCTTGTTCTTAATCTGCTTTCTATAATTATTCAACATGACGTTGCAAAATGTGGACAATAAACAGTCTATTAGACTATTATTGTCATGCCCACAGTTACCCTGTTCAAACCAGAACTGTTGATTTTCATCTCTCCCTAAAGCAGCTCTGGATAGAGAGAAGAGAACTTCTTTGTGATTTCCACAATCCAGGTAGTCTTCCTTGTAGTCTTCAGACACCAAAAAGGTAAACATTCCTGTCACTGTTACACAGACACACACAACACAATCTGATGGCACCACTAACCCACCTCTCTGAAGTTCTTCAAAATAGGGGCCATCTGTTTCATTGCACTGCAGGAGACCTAAACATGTGTCACAGCTTATCCTTTTGGATATTGCCCTTACTGCATACCCAGAAATGTATATTACACCTGACATCTCAAAATGCCCATCAGAAATGTCACATGATAAAAGTGAGTCGAACTTTTTAATCACTGCCATATTGAGCCTAATATCATCTGTCTTGGTGGAATCAGACATTTCTAACTGGCTACAGTCAAACTGCACTTTTCCATACCTAGATGAGTGCAAGCCCAGAACACTCTTAATCCTAATTTTCTTCTCACTTTCTATAACTTGAAGTGCAGTAACATTGTAGGTACAACCACTAAGCTGTCTGTACTGACCAAACCGTCTTTCCAGATTGTCACTCTGAAACTTCCCTAACAGCAAATAATTTGGTTTCACAGTTTCAAATGAAAATTGGATAATTTTTAACAGGACAGTTGTGGTATGTACCAAAGCTCTTGAAGTGTCAGTTGTTAAATGACCATGAACCAAATTTAAATCATCCCAACTGCTTACCCACTCACAGAAATGTTGAAGAAATTGAATGCGGTCATCATCTAGTTCAGTAAAAGGCATTTGATTGTGGTCCCTCTTGCAAATTCCTTTAGTTACACTTTTGACGTTTACAATACGCCACCACTTACTAATAATTTCTAAAAAAATTGCAGTGGCATTAGAATCTAGTTGACTGGTTTTTAAAGCAGCTATGGTGGTGTCATGGAACATTATCAACAAGTAACACTTCCTGCCTATCAAGATTTTTGGGATACAACGTTTTATAATTAAGTTTAAAAGCTGTAGCAATCAGGTTGGATGCATGACTGTGGTACACATAAAGGTTCCTTAAATCATTAAAGCACGCCTTACGGATAATCTGATCTACTTCAAAATCAGGGAAAATAAAAGTTTTGTCTCTGTCTTTCTGATTCAGCCAGTTATTCCTGATGTTCTTAAATATATGTACAGGATCAAACATGAGAAATATCTGTAAATTCTTGTGTTGGGGATTTGGTACACAATATGGACTTTCACTTCCTAACAATGAACACATACTGCTAAACATATTCTTATTTATCCTATTGTTGTCACATATTATGCACATAGCAATTAGTCCTGTATTCTGAACAAGTGTCAGGTTAAATAAAATATCTCTGGACTGTGTTTTCACTGGGGTGAGAGAGATGACTTCCTTAAAGGATCCAAATGCAGAATGCACCATGAAAGCTTGTATTGCTTCTTGTAAAGGGCTATTCTTGGCTTGACCAATGAGTACTCCGTTCTTGTACTCAAGAGAGGGATTCACATAAATTTCATCAAGACTTAAAACTACATATTTTTCAATGTCTGATAAATTCCTTGTCACTCGGTAAAGAAAGTTTCTGTTTTCCTTTTCCGAATTAGGTGACACTTGTAAATTTGCTGCTAATTTTTCAAGGTACTTAGGGTGTGGTATTATCAGTGTACCACTCTCACGCAAAGAACAATAAGCAGCATGAGACTGACAGTTCAACATAAAGGCAAGAATCAATGTACTTTTTGAGTAACTCTTTTTCCTTTTAGTACAAAGTTCGAATTGTTCCCTTAAGAAAACAAGGTTAGATGAGAAGTCTGTCCTTTCACTGCTAACCTCGCAAAACTCTATGAGCTTGTCAAGCATTTTAAGTACATTAATTTGTACACATTCAACACTAACACTACCAGCAGTGGCTCCTGTATAATTTAATAAATATTCATTTAGCTGAGACCACTTGGAGATTTTACCATCAGCTAAACATTTAATTTCTTTGACTGACACTTGTTAACTATTAACATATACAGTCACATGCATATCCTGGTGAATTTTTAGTAAATTACATTTGGCAAATCATCCAGATTTAATCTGTATATGCAAAGAAATTCATAACAGATACCTGATCTGCCATACTGACATGTCAATTTTGGTATGAAGAAGGGATCTTAAATGATTAAAGTCAGCTATTAAGTCATCTTGAAGCTTTGATTCCTCCAAATCTTTTTCCCCTTGTTTTCCCTACTCTTAATTTCCAGTCTCCTATCTTCAGGAACTTTTCTTTTTTCACTCTTTGATGACAAACATTTGGGCAAATTTGGGAAAATAGTTGGACATGCATTAGGAAGAAGTTCATTAGGTTTAGGTGGTTGTACATTTATATTGCCTTTACTATCACAAAACTTTCCCCTTTTGAAAAACTATCATCTGTGCAATGTTTTATACACACGACTGAATCCTTCCCAGGTTCCCAATTATCCCGCTTAACTTGACGAATCCATTTTTGTTTTAATTCCTCATCAGAAGGAAACCTAAATGAGGTAACATAACCATCCTTTTCGATGTCATAGTTGCTACGACACATAGTAACACAACATTTTCTGGGCATCTGCAAATACACGAAACGTGTTATTAATAACCCACATTCGGGCATGCCTTCACGTATTTCGATAATAGGTTCTACGTATGTCACTCAGTCACCTACTGGTACCTTGTTACATATACTCGAACATATCCATGAAAAATACAAATAAACACAATACGAAGTTCACTACACATCAACATACACAGATAGCTCCCGCGCTTTCGCCTCCGCCTCCGCTGGACGTTGCCAAACTTACATGACTCCGGCTTGTAAAATGTAGACGGCTCTGGTTAAACGGGCGAGCTGTCGTTGGCGCTAACGTTGGCTTCACTGAAGGAGGAGTCGAAGGCATGGTCGAATGGAATTGGCCAATCAGAGCCAAGTAATTACCGACATTTTTGTAATAATATCAGGTGTTTGTGGCGAATTAATGTTGTCGTACGTAGTGAATAAAGAAGAAATTCTGCAGGATATTAGCTTTACTGACAAATAAATTGTTTACATTTGTGCGAAGTGTTGTATCATATAATTTTACCCATTGCTGTCTACAATTTCTTGGAACGCACTTTTGTTTCTTATTTTTCTCTGTCATGCTTTACCATAAATAAGTACCGTGGGCCTAATACGTGTCTTTTGATGTCTGTATTGTCTTACGGAACACACGGGAACGTTGAAATATTAAAATCCTGGTCTTTCAGCAATAGGCCTACGGTATTCCTTTTCTCAGAAAATCAACATTTATGTGAATTTCAAGTAAACAAATTCCAAGCATGCTCGGGATCTATCTCCTATTAAAATCCATCGCCCTCGGCCGGGATCAATCTCACATACCTTGGATCCAGCAGACAGACCACTGAGGATATATTATTTGGAGATGTATTACTTGATTCCATATTCGTTTATAACATAACCAAGTTCGCGATATGTCGTACTGTATGCATAATACTCTTCTCCCTGTAGCATTAATATTTCTATTGCTGGTATGCTGGCAATAGTTACGACGAAACATTCTTAACTTAATTTATTCTATTGCAAGTTTACTAGCAAGCATGAAACACTGTATTTTTTTTGATCCTATAAATATATAATCTTGCGATTAGAAATTGTATACCACCGCCTCTCCTACCGTACCGGTCGACATTCTGATGGTAAAAAATATTTTCGACAAATTGGTTTCGAACCGTCTAGTCACAGAATCGGACGATGCTGACCTAATGCTTTAGCGACAACAGCCACCAGACATGGCATGGAGGGCGGACGTATTACACGACTTATGTAGGAATATTTTTATGCTTCACATTACAGTATTCATACCACCAACAGTATTTTACAGTATATAATAATATAAGGCCGCCTCTGTGGTGTAGTGGTTAGCGTGATTAGCTGCCACCCCCGGAGGTCCGGGTTCGATTCCCGGCTCTGCCACGAAATTTGAAAAGTGGTACGAGGGCTGGAACGGGGTCCTCTCAGCCTCGGGAGGTCAGCCATCCTGGAAGTGGTTTTCCGTGGTTTCCCACTTCTCCTCCAGGCGAATGCCGGGATGGTACCTAACTTAAGGCCACGGCCGCTTCCTTCCCTCTTCCTTGCCTATCCCATCCAGTCTTCCCATCCCTCCCCAAGGCCCCTGTTCAGCATAGCAGGTGAGGCCGCCTGGGCGAGGTACTGGTCATACTCCCCAGTTGTATCCCCCAACCAAGTGTCTGAAGCTCCAGGACACTGCCCTTGAGGCGGTAGAGGTGGGATCCCTCGCTAAGTCCGAGGGAAAAACCGAACCTGGAGGGTAAACAGATGATGATGATGATAATAATATAAGGAGACTGCAATTTAAGGTCTGTGGTCCCCGTTGTTAATAAGAAAAATGCCTGCTGCATCATATCTTAAAGCAACCAGAATCATTGCTTCTAGCGAAATAGAATTATTTCGTGCAGTTGACGTTTTAAATGAATCCTTCTTCGATACTAGGCAATCCTTGCTGTTCGCTTATGAATTATAAATCCATCAAAAAAACTCCGGTACATCCGATTTTCCAAGATTGTAGACTTTTGTTGGAATGCGGCTTCTTAACCTCACTTGCATATCAAAATTATTTCCTATTTAACCAAAGACTTCAATAAATTCTCCAATTTTTCTAATGCTAATACCAGGTTATAATTTTAGTACGTTTTCTATTAAAGTGCTGCAGTACTGATAGTCAAAGCTAACCCGTCTACTAGTAAAATCACAGATACGTTAATAAAATGTCAAGAAGGTTGAATATAAACAGCTGTTTAAACCTACAATATAGATGGTTTAACTTTGAACCAAGTTTAAACTTGATACAAAGTTTAAACCAATATGGGGAAAATGAATATTAGTTTAATCTCTACTTAAACCAGATTAAATAAACGTAGTTTAAACTCATTTGGGGAAAACGGCCCTAGAGTGAAACCATGAGTAAGAGGAGAGTGGCATGATGGGAGTGAGTGTAAAAATGGAGGAGCTCGAGTAGACACGCGTGTTTTGGCTTAATGTATTTGTTAGTTTTAAGTGTTCTATAGTGTACAATAAACATGTGGTTTCATTCAGTGCAATTTGAATTATTTCGTAAGCTACCAGAGAGGTGTTGTTTGGATTAAATGCAACATTTTTTGGTCCTCCGGGCCGGATTCGCAGTGTGTAAACCGTAGGCCTAATGTTCAAACTGATACGGTACCTTAGCGTAGCGTGTTTCACTTCACCGCATCGGCATCATTGTTTCATTAAATATTCCTCCTCGTGGGAGTACATTCATGTCAGTGTGACTACGATTTTCATTGTGCATTTTTAAACCGAGATATGCTGTAACAGCACGCTTTAACCAATAGGTCAGTCCATGCGTAGAACATCAAGGAAATAATTATGTTGCCGTAGTGCGCGATGCGAACAAGTAAGGAAGTTATAATGTCAGAATCATTTTCAATGTGAAATAATATGCATCAAAGCAGTTCATGACAGTGTTGAGGTGCAAGAAGAAAAACGAGTGGATTTCGGCGGGAAGCGCCATGTTGTAGAGCAAATTATAAGCCGCGCCATTATACAACAGGGCTACCACCACACTTTCAGCCAGTGGAGCCAACAGTGATAGTACACCGCCAGAACAAGGAGCAGTGCAGCCAACGGGAATTCAACTCACGAGTCAGCCACCAGGAGCAGCATCATCGCGTCCTCGAAGGGTGAGTGCAGTCTGGTTCAATTGTCATTCCTTGCTTGTCCTTCCCATAATGGAAGAAAATCTAAAGCGCACATTGACGAAGAAAAGGGCTGTTGTGAAATCTCGAGTTACTCGCTTAGGAAACTTTATCAGTAACTTTCAAGGAGAAAATTTAAATGATATCAAAGTGAGGCAGGATCTTTTACAAAGAAGTATCGAAGAATACAACGATGTTCAGAGTCAACTCGAAATAAATGACGACGACATTAGTCACGATTCTGATAGGGAAACATTTGAAGAGATTTGTTTAGACATTCAGTCAAAAATTCAAACTCTTTTGTTAACTAACACTGCCTTGCCTTCCTCTCCTATAGACAGTTCAACCACAACCAATGGCCACTTACTCAAATTACCTACTATTTCTTTGCCTGAATTTAAGGGTTCTATCGCAGAATTCATGCACTTTCATGACACCGTTGAGTCGCTAATCATCAGTAACGACTCCTTGACTGACATACAACGCTATTATTACTTGCTGTCATGTTATCAGATGAAGCTCATAAATTAATTGAAAACCTTCCAGTAACGCAAGAAAACTTCAAATTAGCATGGGACTTAATATGTAATCATTATCATAACCCAAGGCTCATCTTAGATCTTCACGTCAAAGAGCTTCTGTCACTTCCAGTTGTTAAGGGTGAATCGCCCAAAGACCTAGGAACGCTTATAAATCAGCTGTGTAGCAATCTCAATGCGATAGGAGCCTTGAAAATTAAGACCCCCTTGCATGAGGTCATCCTATCAGATTTAGTACTCCAACGGGTAAGCCTAATTCTTCGTAAACTGTGGGAGAATTCGACCTCAGGTGACAAATGCCCAAGTTTACAAGACTTAATCCTCTTTCTTGAAAGTAACTGCCAGACACTAGAAATCGTCTTCTCTCATAAGACCGGAGCAGAGAAGCAAGAAATAGGCACCGTCAGCGGATCTTCCAAGCCTTCCACCAGTTCATACACCTCCATTCCCTCATCATGTGAACTTTGTGGTGCTTCTCATTTTCTCTGTCGGTGCTCTAAATTTAAGGATATGTCTGTTAATGACCGTATCAAGTTAATTAGAGACCACAGGCTCTGTCTCAATTGTTTGAAAGGTGACCACATTGCAAGCAGTTGCACTTCAGGCAGTTGTAGAATGTGTAACCAAAGGCATCACACCCTGCTACATTATCAGCAAGACAACCAGAGGTCATCAAATCCTACAGGCTATCCCCTACAACAGCAGTCATATTGCTCTTTGAAAAGAGCATTTCAACACACAAAGTTCTCCTATCAACTGCTGTGGTTCATATTAGGGATAGTAGTGGTAGAGTTCATGAATGTTGAGCCTTACTGGACAGTGGTTCTCAGATGAATTTCATGTCGCACGGCCTTGCGAACCGACTAGGACTCAAACTAAGTCACCCTTCTATGCCAATCAGTGGCATCAGCAATATGAAAACAGTGGAATCTTCACATATTTGTCAAGTTTCCATCTCTTCCAGAGTTAGTGATTATGGGAAATCCATTGTTTGCTCTGTGTTAGGATAAATAACTGGTCAACTTCCTACTACTAGAATTAACTGTGATGACTGGAACTTGCCTGCGGACATAGTATTAGCAGACTCACGGTTTAACCAAGCACACGATATTGATCTTCTCCTGGGAGCAAGTGTGCTCTATGATATCTTACTACCCGGGCAGCGCACAAGGGAAGGCTATCCCACTCTTCGAAACACTACTCTTGGCTGGGTACTTGCTGGCTGTATACCCAACCACTCTGTACAACATGGAAGTGCTACAACTAAGGCTTTATTTATAAAGGGTGACATGCTGCACACACAGGTTGAGTGCTTCTGGGCACAGGAAGAAGTGAGGACCAATCCACTCACAAGGGAAGAAAGGGAATGTGAAGAACATTTTCAGAGGCACACCACTCAAGAAGAAACGGGACGTTTCGTGGTTAAACTGCTCCTTCATTCCAATCGGAGCAACCTTGGAGACTCGCTGGACACTGCTAAGAAACATTTCCATTACTTTGAGAGAAGACTGGAAAGACAGCTTGCAATGAAGGAGGAATATACTAACTTCATGCAAGAATATCACCAACTAGAACACATGGAGGAAATCGAAGCCCCTATTCAAAGTCAAGGAACCTACTACTTGCCTCATCATTCTGTTGTAAAGAAAGGTAGCACTACGACGAAGGTTAGGGTAGTCTTTGATGCGTCGTCTAAAACTACAACGTCAGTATCTCTTAATGACATCATGATGGTCGGAACCACACTGCAACAAGATCTGTTCTCCATTGTTCTTCGGTTTCGTACCCACAAGTACGTCATAACTGCAGATATCGAGAAAATGTATTGCCAGATCAACGTCCATCCTGAAGACCGCGATTTACAGAGAATTGTATGGCGCAGTTCACCCCATCAACCGCTGAAGACCTATAGGCTTACAACGGTGACCTATGGAACAGCAGCAGCTCCATTCTTAGCAACCAGGTGTCTGATTCAATTGGCAACGAAGATTTCCATGAGCCTGTGGAGTTGTGACACGTGATTTCTATGTTGATGACCTGCTGACTGGAACCAACTCCATCCAAGATGCCCATCAGTTACAGGCGGAACTGACTTCCCTTCTAAACACAGCAGGATTTAGACTTAGGAAATGGCGTGCTAATCACCCTGACATATTGGCATCCATTCCTTTAGAACTGCAAGAAAATCAGGTCCGTTGTAATTTAAATTTTGGAGATGTAGTGAAAACACTTGGTATTCTCTGGCACCCTGTTGAAGATAGATTCAAGTTCGGAGTTACATCAACTAAGGATGCTGCTCCACAGTGGACTAAACACACCATTCTGGCTACTGTAGCAGCAATATTTGATCCTCTGGGACTACTTGGTCCAGTTATTGTACGATGCAAACTCTTCATCCAAACACTTTGACAACAACAAGTATACTGGGATGAGTCCCTCCCCAATCAAATTGAAATTTCATGGATAAACACCCATAAACACCTATCTGCACTGAGTAACATCGTCATACCAAGGAGAGTCACATGTAACGGAGCAATGGTGCGCCTGGAGCTACATGGTTTCTCGGACGCATCGGAGAAAGCGTATGGCGCCTGTATTTTCCTGCGGTGCATTAGTATCAATGGTGGTGCTACCGTCTCCCTGTTGACTGCTAAGTCGAGAATGGCACCTCTAAAGCAAATCTCATTACCTCGGCTGGAGCTATGTGCTGCTGTACTATTGAGCCAATTGATAGATAAGGTGTTTGTAGCTATCAGCATGAGAATTGATGCTTGATATTACTGGACGGACTCTACGATAGTTCTAGCTTGGATAGCAGGTTCACCCAATTCTTGGAAGACTTTTGTGGCTAACAGGGTGTCAGAAATACAGGACTTGTCAAGAGTAGAGGACTGGAAACACATTCCCTCACAAGACAATCCCGCAGACTGTATTTCAAGAGGACTTGAACCACAGGAACTTGAGACAATGCTGCTATGGTGGGCAGGACCTAGTTGGTTTCAGAATCATCCATCAACTTGGCCAGTCTTAAAGGAAACCATCTCTAACATACCAGAAGAGCGAGCGCCAACTATGTGCCTCGTGACAGTTAACCATGACCTGGACGACTACCTTAGACGCTTTTCCAGTTGGTCTAGACTGCAACGAGTGACAGCGTATTTGCTTAGATTTCTTCAAAATCTTCAAAGTAATGTTACTGAGAGGCGTCATGGGCCATTGACCACAGCTGAGTTACGTGATTCCTTGAAGGTTATCGTTGGCATGTCGCAACGTTCCACCTTTGCGCAAGAACTACATAACCTGCAACAGGGGAAGACGATCCCATCTGAAAGCAAACTTATGGCACTCCATCCTTTTCTTGACCACGCCAATTTGATTAGGGTGGGCGGTAGACTTGAAAACTCTTCAGCCCCGTACGACCAGAAACATCTCTTCATATTGCATCCTAAACACCATATCACCAAACTCATCATCCTGCATGAACATCATAGGCTTTTACATGCAGGAAGTCAGTTGGTGTTAGCTTCTCTACGTCAGAGATTCTGGTTCACTAATGGAAAATCTATCGTTAGGTCATTCACAACTGTCTCACTTGTTTCAATTTAAAGGCAACCACGACAAACCAACTCATGGGTCGGCTACCCCCAGCAAGGGTTAACTCCAGTAAACCATTTTCCAACTGTGGAGTTGACTATGGAGGTCCCTTGTATGTCAAGGAACAGGACACGAACCAAATGTTACATTGCCCTCTTCGTGTGTATGGCCACGAAAGCAGTTCATCTCGAGCTTGTTAGCAGTCTATCTACTGAGGCATTCATTGCAGCTCTACAGAAGTTCATCTCACGATGTGGACGATGCAGCAAGATCTTCAGTGATAACGGAACCTGCTTCGTTGGATCAATGAGAAAGCTGAAGGAGCTGCAGCACCTGATGAGGTCCTGTAGTCATCAGTCTGCTGTTAAGGAGATGCGTCCAACGAAGGTATTGACTGGCACTTCATTCCACCTCATGCTCCCTATTTTGAAGGTCTTTGGGAAGCAGGAGTCAAGTCAGTGAAGAATCACCTCAAGAGGGTCGCCGGAGACACACTTCTCACCTTTGAAGAAATGTACACCCTTTTAACTCAGATTGAAGCGTGCTTAAACTCCTGACCAATAACTCCCTTACCCAACAATCCTGATGAATTTTCCTTCCTTACTCCTGGACATTTTTTGATTGGTGAATCACTCTCATCCTTCCCTGAACCAGACTGTCTTACTACTTCAGTTTCATATGTATCCAGATGGCAGCTAGTTCAGCGGTGTCGACAGCAAATATGGAAGCGATGGTCATGTTACTATCTCTCTCAATTACAGCAGCGAACCAAATGGCACAACACCAAGACCAACGTCCAGACAGGAACACTTGTCCTTATCAAGGAGGACAATCTTCCACCCCTTATGTGGCAGACTGGCATCATAGAGGAGGTTCATCCTGGAGCTGACGGTCATGTTCGTGTGGTATCTGTGCGCATTTCACCTGTCAGTCATTAATCATTGCCCCAGAGGAGTGCGACAGGCCTTGGCAGCCGGCACAATTTCTATCGTCGCCGCAAGTTGGGGGCTTTATTCATCCCATCCCTGACCTGGTTATTGACTTGAAAACAAGTAGGTTTTCAGTTCATTAAAAGTTGTGAAGGAAAAGTGCCAATAAGAGGCGAGTAGATATTCTATTGTGGAAAAAGCAAACAAGATTGAAGAAAGTGTGGATGTATGCAGCATGTCCAGCAACAAAACATACCCGAATTCAAGGTGGAAAACATGAACGCCTTGAAGACTATTTATTGCAGTGGTTCTAGCAGCACAAAACAGAAAATACTCCTATTAATGGGCCTGTGCTTAGTGAAAAAGCAAACAGACCCTGCATAGAAGATTTTCATGCACCATTGAGCTATCGCATAAATTTAGGATTAGACATGGTATTAGCAGAAACCCCGTGATGAAAATAAGTGTTCACATTAATTACCGCACATGTGTGGAAACAAAGTTCTTTGAAAGAGTTAGCCCCAAAAGATGTATTTTACGTTGAAGAGACCGGACTTCAATTTAATGCCTGATTAAACAGTGGCATAAAAAAGTGTGAATTTTCATGGCAGAAAGTGCAGTAAGGAATGTGCGATGGTGGTGTTATGTGCAAATGTGACGGAACAGAAAAACTGCTTCCTTTAACTATAAGAATATTTGTATCGCCGCAATGTTTTTATGGGATAATTCCTACAAAATACGTGAGTTACAGGAACTTGTGGATCATAGGTGTCTGAAGACTGGCTGAGAGGAACCGACACACAAATAACTGCAAAAGGTAGGAAGATCCTCCTGACACATACCTGAGTAATGTGGCAAGAATTTTTTTCCTGCAAATTGCACCAGTGAACTGCAACCACTGGATATTGGGATCGTATGCAATTTTAAGTTGCTCTATGTAGTTATAAGAAAGAAGGATACAGTGAAGATCCACATTTTACAGGTAAGACTTTTAGCTCCCCCCTCCCCCGGTAACCAATGATATGGCATACACACACCCTCTACCTTTGCCTAGTTTTTTCTTTCTTCTTAACGTTGGTAACTGTAGTCACGTCCTAGTTCGTGAACAATGGGCAACGACTGAGTGGCCTAGTAGTGGTGCTGAGAGTCGGGATACCAGTTGCTATGGAATGGGAGTGGGCATCTAGGACATATTCTGAATCATGGCCCTCTTTGTGCTCAGACGGCTAGGACTATACAATCCACCGATGGTCCCCAACCCGTTAGAGGAGAGATCCTCACTTGGACTATGTGCGAGTATGGTAGCATCCTGCTTCATAAATTTACCGAGCTCAGAACATTTTAAGTAAGCCTTGGACCTATGGGAGCAATGCAGTCCCCCTCTCATTTGACAGGTGGGGGACTCCTTGGAAACAACTTGGTGAACAAAATGGAATTCGATGGGGAGCTTTCATTATTAATGGGGCTTATGGAAGAAAGAAAGTAGAACTGGCTGAGTCAGCAAAGAGGATGCTTCTCGATGTGCTACGAGTAAGTGATATTCGGTGAAGGGGAAATAACGAGGAAGAGATTATAAAGTGTACTTGATGGGTGTTAAAAAGGGAAGGGCAGAGTATGAGGTAGGACTGTGTATCAGGAATACTATTGCACGCAATATAGTTTCTGTTAGGCACGTAAATGAGTGAATGATGTGGGCAGATTTGGCAGTTGGAGGAATTAGGACAAGATTTGTCTCTGTATTCACCATGTGAGGATGCAGATGAGGATGAAGTTGACAAGTTTTATGAAGTATTGAGTGACATTGTAGTCAGGGTGAACAGTAAAGGTAGGATAGTGCTAATGGGCGATTTCAATGCGAGAGTTGGAAATAAAACTGAAGGATACGAAAGGGTGATTGGTAAATGTGGGGAAGATATGGAAGCTAATGTAAATGGGAAGCATTTGCTGGAATTCTGTGCTAGTATGGGTTTAGCAGTTACGAATACATTCTTCAAGCATAAGGCTAATCACCGCTACACAACAGACTATATCTTAACCAACTTTGAATTCAAGAAATCTCTTAGGATTGTACGGGTTTTCCAGGGAATTTTCAATGATACAGTCCACTACTGATCTGTAGTGAACTAAGTATCTCTATGTCTAGGGGAGAGAAAGTGAAATCTTACAAATGAATAAGGGCAGAAAATCTCCAGGACGAGGAAATTAGAAGTACATGGATATGATTAGTGAGAAGTTTTGAACAGTGGACAGTAAGCATGTTCAGGATATAGAAAAAGAATGGGTGGCATACAGGGATGCTGTAGTAGAAACAGCAAGGGAATGCCTAAGAACGACTGTGTGTAAAGACGGGAAAAGCGAACATCTTGGTGGAATGACGAAGTGAGAGCAGCTTGTAAACGTAAAAAGAAAGCTTATCAGAAATGGCTCCAAACAAGGGCCGATGCAGACAGGGAGTTGTACGTAAATGAAACAGAGCGAAACAAATAGTTGTTGAATCCAAAAAGAAGTCTTGGGAAGATTTTGGTAATAACCTGGAAAGGCTAGGTCAAGCAGCAGGGAAACCATTCTGGACAGTAATAAAGAATCTTAGGAAGGGAGGGAAAAAGGAAATGAACAGTGTTTTGAGTAATTCAGGTGAACTCATAACAGATCCCAGGGAATCACTGGAGAGGTGGAGGGAATATTTTGAACATCTTCTCAATGTAAAAGGAAATCATCATGGTGGTGTTGCAAACAGTCAAGGTCATGGGGAGGAGGAAAATGATGTTGGTGAAATTATGCTTGAGGAAGTGGAAAGGATAGTAAATAAACTCCATTGTCATAAGGCAGCAGGAATAGATGAAATTAGACCTGAAATGGTGAAGTATAGTGGGGAGGCAGGGATGAAATGGCTTCATAGAGTAGTAAAATTAGCGTGGAGTGTTGGTAAGGTACCTTCAGATTGGACAAAAGCAGTAATTGCACCTATCTATAAGCAAGGGAACAGGAAGGATTGCAACAACTATCGAGGTATTTCATTGATTAGTATACCAGGCAAAGTATTCACAGGCATCTTGGAAGGGAGGGTGCGATCAGTCGTTGAGAGGAAGTTGGATGAAAACCAGTGTGGTTTCAGACCACAGAGAGGCTGTCAGGATCAGATTTTCAGTATGCGCCAGGTAATTGAAAAATGCTACGAGAGGAATAGGCAGTTGTGTTTATGTTTCGTAGATCTAGAGAAAGCATATGACAGGGTACCGAGGGAAAAGATGTTCGCTATACTGGGGGACTATTGAATTAAAGGTAGATTATTAAAATCAATCAAAGGCATTTATGTTGACAATTGGGCTTCAGTGAGAATTGATGGTAGAATGAGTTCTTGGTTCAGGGTACTTACAGGAGTTAGACAAGGCTGTAATCTTTCACCTTTGCTGTTCGTAGTTTACATGGATCATATGCTGAAAGGTATAAAATGGCAGGGAGGGATTCAGTTAGGTGGAAATGTAGTAAGCAGCCTGGCCTATGCTGACGACTTGGTCTTAATGGCAGACTGTGCCGAAAGCCTGCAGTCTAACATCTTGGAACTTGAAAATAGGTGCAAGGAGTATGGTATGAAAATTCGCCTCACGAAGCCTAAATCGATGTCAGTAGGTAAGAAATTCAACAGAAGTGAATATCAGATTGGTGATACAAAGCTGGAACAGGTAGAAAATTTTAAGTATTTAGGTTGTGTTTTCTTCCAGGATGGTAATATTGTGAGTGTAATAAAGCTAATGCAGTGAGCTCGCAGTTGTGATCAACAGTGTTCTGTAAGAAGGAAGTCAGCTCCCGGACGAAACTTATCTTTACACCGGTGTGTTTTCAGACCAACTTTGCTTTATGGGAGCGAAAGCTGGGTGGACTCAGGATATCTTATTCATAAGTTAGAAGCAACACACATGAAAGTAGCGAGAATGATTGCTGGTACAAACAGGTGGGAACAATGACAGGAGGGTACTCAGAACTAGAAGATAAATGCGAAGTTAGGAATTAACTCAATGGACGAAGCTGTATGCATAAACCGGCTTCCGTGGTGGGGTCATGCGAGACGAATGAAGGAGGATAGGTTATGTAGAAGGACTCTGTTACTGAGGGTAAGAGGAGTAAGGGGAGACGAAGACGACAATGGTTAGACTCAGTTTCTAACGATTTAAAGATAAGAGTTATAGAACTAAACAAGGCCACAGCACTAGTTGCAAATAGAGAATTGTGGTGATGTTTAGTAAATATTGTAAATTCACATAGGCTTGCAGACTGAATGCTGAAAGGCATAATGGTCTATAATGATAATGAATGAAAGTAATGCTTAATCTCTTCCGTAGGGAATGCATTAAATCACAACTTTTTGGCAATGAGCTGGGCGATGATATCAATGGCTACCAAGAATGTGGCAGTTTGGGAGAACAAGCATTGTTAAAAGAATACACAAATCGATCACTACTGATCTGCATTTAGGGCAGTCACCTAGGTGGCAGATTCTCTATCTGTTGTTTTCCTAGCCTTTTCTTAAATGATTGCAAAGAAATTGGAAATTTATTGAACATCTCTCTTGGTAAGTTATTCCAATCCCTAACTCCCCTTCCTATAAACAAATATTTGCCCCAATTTGTCCTCTTGAATTCCAACTTTATCTTCATATTGTGATCTTTCCTACTTTTAAAGACACCACTCAAACTTATTCGTCTACTGATGTCCTCCCACGCCATCTCTGCACTGACAGCTCGTAACATACCACTTATTACAAGTGATAAATATAACTTTTGATCCGTATTGATGATATTTGATTGAAATAATAACAATAAGTTAATATATTAATTTGTCCACCTAATAAATACAATGAATATTGTCTTTGTTGAATTACACTGACATGTTAATTAAAATGGTACATGTTTCCCCTTACATATAGGCATCAGCCACGGGTTTAACCTTGAAATAAAATTAGGCACCTAATTTATATACAAATAAGATAAAATTAATTTATAAAAAGCCTTGAAGAGACGTGAAAGAAAATTAACATTTAGTAAAAGACTAGTACAATGTTGGTTTTAAAGACAATGCTATGAGTGAGAAGTTTATAATTGAGGAAATTATTTACAATAGTGACATTGAAAGACTATTAATAGGAGTAAAATGAATAAACCAACAGTTTTTTATAAACAAGTGGTAAAATTGCTGTAAAATGATGTTGACCGAGTAGCGGTTGGAACAGGTAATACTGAGAATGACGATCGGAATCGTATTTTAAAGACATAATGTTGAATAAAATAAAGTTGAGAGACGGTTAAGTGACCTGTGATAATTTGTTTACGTAAGTTAAAAGTCAAAAGTCAATAGCATATGGTGATGATGTGGTTCACATTGATGCAGAAGTACGAGGTTGTCGCCGAAGGTTAATATACGATGTTTATATTGGACCTCTATGGACCATCTCATTTGATATGATGTTATAACGTTCTACATTCTACCGTCACATTGCCTTTTCGACCAGCTTGTCAACAAAATCATGTTCTCAACAATGTTATATCAGAAAAATTGCTGAAGGAATTTAGCATGAGTTGGTCAAGGAAAATGATGATGGTCAACCGTCGAACACTCCTGTGTATTTTAAGGAGGTTGTTAGTGCCCTAGAACCTTTCAAATGCTATTTGAATCATAAAAAGGTGTCTGATGAAATAATCAAAGCGTTATCGTGATTTTTGGGGGGATAGTTCATGCCGTAGCAGCAGATGAAAATAACTGATTTTTATCTATGTAGTTTAGTACAAGATTTTGTACGATGTACACAATTTATATAATCCCAAAAATATAATTTTCAATGCAATACACTCATGTGTTTTTTTTCCTCTATATACTGTAGGCACACTTTCAGTAACATATTTTTCACACTTATATTTTTTTCTTCAGGCCGCTGAAAAATGTACAAAGTGTAAAGTTACACTAGTAGGTGTACAACAGCACAGTTTGTACTGGCAGGAATAAGAAAAGAACTGTAAACACGAATATGAATTCTTAAAATATCGTTTAATACATAAAGAACATATAAAATTTTAAATAAATATACAGTAAATTCTATAAAAATTAGTTAAAGCATTCAATATTTATATATATAACATTATTCATGTTAATATATATCTTTTTTTTTCATATTACAATACAACATTTTAGGTTCCATAGCACGTTTTTAATGTTCATGTCATCTAGATATAAAAGAATGCTAATTTATTACAACCCCTTTTGGACACTTAACATATGAAATAAAATGTCATGATTGAAATATAAACAAAATACAGTCATTAGGAAATCAGGCCCATATCCAAATGTGAAGGACTCGCATCCAAAGCAGTCTTAGTTTGATTTTACATTAACAAATGAAAACTTGAGAGGTTGTAAATGGGCAGCAGCTTTCACATTATTAGAATTCTTTCACTGTTCCTTAACCTTTCAGTACTCAACCTGAGTTACATACAGCTAAAATGAAGAAACTGCAATCTATGACAAAATGTAAACATTTAGGTTAATTTTCTCAATTCTTATAAATATAACCTCAAGAATATTTTAGTATGCTCAGTGCTGAAGGAATCATACATTCAAAAGTAAACAGCTCATTAGGTGCAATTATTGAAGATCAACATGACTGTTAAACAATGTGGCAATCAAGTGAAATGATAAAGGTAGTCGATTAACAGATCAAGGGGTAGAGAACAAATATGAGCTTGTACAGTGGATTTCTGCACTTGTCATAATTGCTAACGGGCAGAATCAAGTCAGGAGCATAACTGTATTTTCCTAACGGTCTGCTTACTGTATAGCGTTATGGACAATGTGTGCAACACACAATTAAATATAATTATACATTTTCAACAAAATGATATCAATATACAGCGGGACCTTAATTCTTAGTTCTAAAAGCCACAGAAAAAAAAAACCAGAAATACTGTAACCAATTGAAACCATGAAGAATTTGGCTAAACATCACAAAAATGAGATATGTATAACTATAATCTTACAAAAACTCTTTCATAAATTACACAAGTCAAAAATCTCAAAACTTTAAATTCAGGTTTATTGCAGAAATTGCTCAATTTCACGTGAAAACTTCTTTCAAGGTCAGTAATATTCATCCAGCCAAGTTCACCTAAAAATATGCTACATAATACCTAGCCATGCAACTATCTATCACAAGTAGTTTTTAGTTCTCAAATCTAACTACAACAGTTGTCAACAAAGAGGGACCGTATAGCTCAGAATGCCTGATACAGAGTAAGAAAATGGAAACTGAGGAGTTAGAGAAAAAAAAAAAAGAGAGATCCATGGAACAGTTAAGGGGAAAGACTGGACCTGGTGAAAGAGGAAAAGTGAAGATCTATACAAGCATGAAGAGCAGATTAGACAACAATGCACAAGAGAAGATTGAAATATTACGGGTAGAAAGAATTTTCAACTAGCCTACATCACCAAAGTAAAGATGACCACAAAATGGACTCATGAGACAAGAAATACATGGATATACAAAGGCTAAGACCACCTGGTCAGAAGAAACGAGAAGGAACATACGTTTTTTGTTTACAATTTGCATTACGTCGCACCGACACATATAGTTCTTATGGCGACGATGGTAAAGGAAAGGGCTAGGAGTGGAATGGAAGCGACCGTGGTCTTACTTCAGGTACAGCCCCAGAATTTGCCTTGAAGGAAAATGGGAAACCACAGAAAACCATCTTCAGGGCTGCTGACCGTGGCCTTCGAACCCACTATCTCTCAAATGCAAGCTGATAGCTATGTGACCTAAACCACGCGGCCACTTGCTCGGTGGAACATCAGTGAAAGGATGAAGCAATTCTGGGAGGAGAAGAAACGATGAACCAGCAAACCAGTAACCCAGGGTCCAAATTACGCCAAGGTTTATTGAGAAAACCACTGCGCACTCGACAATCAAACCATTAAGTGATACTGTCAATGAGTGATCAAGCAGAGCAATGGTTCTCTGCATACTGAAAGTACAAGGACGAACTTGGAGGTCAGCTGACTGGTGTTGTACGTACTGCAAGGCGCAAGTACAGCTTGCTGAACCGTAGGTTGGTAATGTCTTTGAGGTTGAGCCAGAGGTACTCCTCAAGCCTGTGTTAATATGATGGGGAAGGCCCACGTAAAATAAACGGTGGCTGGTTCGTGAATGTTGACGGGGTGGAAGGAGTACCTTTGGTTGTAGAGCTGTTTTAACTTATGTTGTGTAAAAAAAAAAAAAACAAGGCATCACTGGGATATGTGTTTAATTTTTTTATGCCTATTTCCTGACTCTCAAGAAAAGCTAGAGAAGAAAAGAGAAGTACGTCCAAAAGTGAGAAAGACTCATTGGAATTTTATCAGAAAGTCATAAACGTCTATGGGAAGCCAGGAGAAAGAGCGAAGTAACCAGGGACTCAGGTGGCCCTTTGTGTGTGGAGGTCAGCTGACTGGTGTTGTATCGTGGAGTGCAGACTGCATTAATGATAGTAGAGAGTTCAAAATAAATCAAGCTCCATCAGATAGGACTAAGCATTAATGGTAGTAGAGAGTTCGTAATAAATCAAACTCCGTCAGAAAGGTGATCAGTAACTGACAGACCTGGCAACCTTCGAGTTTGGGAAAATCCAGATGGTGAAACTTATTTGATGATATGGTCTAAGGACAGGGCTACTGATTTAGCAAAATATGCCTAGTTCCTGACTCTCAAGAAAAGCTAGAGATGAAAAGAGAAGTCCGTCCAAAAGTGAGAAAGACTCGTTGGAATTTTACAAGAACATAAACGTCTATAGGAAGCCAGAAGAAGGAGCGAAGTAACCGGTGACTCAGGTGGCCCTATTGTGTGTGTAGGTCAGCTGGCTGGTGTTGTATCGTGGAGTGGAGATTGCATTAATGGTAGTAGAGAGTTCGAAATAAATCAAGCTCCGTCAGAAAGGACTAAGCATTAATAGTAGTAGAGAGTTCGAAGTAAATCAAGCTCCGTCAGAAAGGAGATCAGTAACTGACAGACCTGGCAACCTTCAAATTTGGGAAAATCCAGGTGGTGAAACTTATTCAATGATATGGTCTTAGGAGAGGGCTGCTGATTTACCAGAAAATGCCTATTTTCCGACTCAAGAAAAGCTAGAGAAGAAAAGAGAAGTCCGTCAAAAAGTGAGAAAGACTCGTTGGAATATTATTAGAAAATCATAAACGTCTATGGGAAGCCAGGAGAAGGAGTGAACTAACCAGTGACTCAGGTGGCCCTCTTGTGTGTGGAGGTCAGCTGACTGGTGTTGTATCGTAGAGTGGAGACTGCATTAATGTTAGCAGAGAGTTTGAAATAAATCAAGATCTGTCAGAAAGGACTGGTGTTGTATCGTGCAGTGGAGACTGCATTAATGGTAGTAGAGTGTTCAAAATAAATCAAGCTCCGTCAGAAAGGAGATAGGTAACTGGCAGACCTGGCAACCTTCGAATTTGGGAAAATCCAGATGGTGAAACTTATTCGATGATATGGTCTAAGGACAGAGCTGCTGATTCAGCAAAAATTGCCTATTTCCTGACTCTCAAAAAAAACTAGGGAAGGAAAGAGAAGTCCATCCAAAAGTGAGAAAGACTCGTTGGAATTTTATAAGAAAGTAATAAACGTCCGTGGGAAGCCAGGAGGAGGAGCGAAGTAACCGGTGATTCAGGTGGCCCTTTGTGTGTGGAGGTCAGCTGACTGGTGTTGTATCGTGGAGTGCAGACTGCATTAATGATAGTAGAGAGTTCAAAATAAATCAAGCTCCATCAGATAGGACTAAGCATTAATGGTAGTAGAGAGTTCATAATAAATCAAGCTCCGTCAGAAAGGTGATCAGTAACTGACAGACCTGGCAACCTTCGAGTTTGGGAAAATCCAGATGGTGAAACTTATTCGATGATATGGTCTAAGGACAGGGCTACTGATTTAGCAAAATATGCCTAGTTCCTGACTCTCAAGAAAAGCTAGAGATGAAAAGAGAAGTCCGTCCAAAAGTGAGAAAGACTCGTTGGAATTTTACAAGAACATAAACGTCTATAGGAAGCCAGAAGAAGGAGCGAAGTAACCGGTGACTCAGGTGGCCCTATTGTGTGTGTAGGTCAGCTGGCTGGTGTTGTATCGTGGAGTGGAGATTGCATTAATGGTAGTAGAGAGTTCGAAATAAATCAAGCTCCGTCAGAAAGGACTAAGCATTAATAGTAGTAGAGAGTTCGAAGTAAATCAAGCTCCGTCAGAAAGGAGATCAGTAACTGACAGACCTGGCAACCTTCAAATTTGGGAAAATCCAGGTGGTGAAACTTATTCAATGATATGGTCTTAGGAGAGGGCTGCTGATTTACCAGAAAATGCCTATTTCCCGACACAAGAAAAGCTAGAGAAGAAAAGAGAAGTCCGTCAAAAAGTGAGAAAGACTCGTTGGAATATTATTAGAAAATCATAAACGTCTATGGGAAGCCAGGAGAAGGAGTGAACTAACCAGTGACTCAGGTGGCCCTCTTGTGTGTGGAGGTCAGCTGACTGGTGTTGTATCGTAGAGTGGAGACTGCATTAATGTTAGCAGAGAGTTTGAAATAAATCAAGATCTGTCAGAAAGGACTGGTGTTGTATCGTGCAGTGGAGACTGCATTAATGGTAGTAGAGTGTTCAAAATAAATCATGCTCCGTCAGAAAGGAGATAGGTAACTGGCAGACCTGGCAACCTTCGAATTTGGGAAAATCCAGATGGTGAAACTTATTCGATGATATGGTCTAAGGACAGAGCTGCTGATTCAGCAAAAATTGCCTATTTCCTGACTCTCAAAAAAAACTAGGGAAGGAAAGAGAAGTCCATCCAAAAGTGAGAAAGACTCGTTGGAATTTTATAAGAAAGTAATAAACGTCCGTGGGAAGCCAGGAGGAGGAGCGAAGTAACCGGTGATTCAGGTGGCCCTCGTGTGTGGAGGTCAGCTGACTGGTGTTGTATCGTAGAGTGGAGACTGCATTAATGTTAGTAGAGACTTTGAAATAAATCAAGCTCCATCAGAAAGGACTGGTGTTGTATCGTGGAGTGGAGACTGCATTAATGGTAGCAGGGTGTTCGAAATAAATAAAGCTCCGTCAGAAAGGTGATCAGTAACTGACAGACCTGGCAACCTTCGAATTTGGGAAAATCCAGATGCGAAACTTATTCGATGATATGGTCTAAGTACAGGGTTGCTGATTTAGAAAATATGCCTATTTCCTGACACTCAAGGAAAGCTAGATAAGAATAGAGAAATCCGTCCAAAAATGAGACAGACTCGTTGGAATTTTAAAAGAAAGTAATAAACGTCTATGGGAAGCCAGGAGAAGGAGCGAAGTAACCAATGACTCAGGCGGCCCTCTTGTGTGTGGAGGTCAGCTGACTGGTGTTGTATCATTGTATCGTTGTATCGTTGTATCGTGGATTGGAGACTGCATTAATGGTAGTAGAGAGTTTGAAATAAATCAAGCTCCGCGAGAAAGGACTGGTGTTGTATCGTGGAATGAAGACTGGAATGGTAGTAGAGAGTTCGAAATAAATCAAGCTTTCAGGAAGGAGATCAGTAACTGACAGACCTGGCAACCTACGAATTTGGAAAAATCCAGATTGTGAAACTTATTCGATGGTGTGGTCTAAGGACAGGTTTGCTGATTTAGGAATAATGCCCATTTCCTGGCTCACAAGAAAATCTAGAGAAGAAAACAGAAGTCCGTCCAAAAGTGAGAAAGACTAGTAGGAATTTTATAAGAAAGTCATAAACGTCTATGAGAAGCCAGGAGAAGGAGCGAAGTAACCGGAGACTCAGGTGGCCCTCTTGTGTGTGGAGGTCAGCTGACTGGTGTTGTATCGTGGAGTGGAGACTGCATTAATGGTAGTAGAGAGTTCGAAAAAATTCAAGCTCCGTCAGAAAAGCCTGGTGTTGTATCGTGGAGTGGAGACTGCATTAATGGTAGTAGAGAGTTCACAATAAATCAAGCTTTGTCAGAAAGGAGATCAGTAACTGACAGACGTGGCAACCTTCCAATGTGTGAAAATCCAGATGGTCAAACTTATTCGATGATATGGTCTAAAGACAGGGCTACTGATTTAGAAAATATGCCTATTTCCTGACCCTCAAGAAAAGCTAGAGAAGAAAAGAGAAGTCCGTCCATAAGTGAGAGAGACTCGTTGGAATTTTAAAAGAAAGTAATAAACGTCCGTGGGAAGCCAGGAGAAGGAGCGAAGTAACCGGTGATTCAGGTGGCCCTTGTGTGTGTGGAGGTCAGCTGACTGGTGTTGTATCGTAGAGTGGAGACTGCATTAATGTTAGTAGAGACTTTGAAATAAATCAAGCTCCATCAGAAAGGACTGGTGTTGTATCGTGGAGTGGAGACTGCATTAATGGTAGCAGGGTGTTCGAAATAAATAAAGCTCCGTCAGAAAGGTGATCAGTAACTGACAGACCTGGCAACCTTCGAATTTGGGAAAATCCAGATGCGAGACTTATTCGATGATATGGTCTAAGTACATTGTTGCTGATTTAGAAAATATGCCTATTTCCTGACTCTCAAGGAAAGCTAGATAAGAATAGAGAAATCCGTCCAAAAATGAGACAGACTCGTTGGAATTTTAAAAGAAAGTAATAAACGTCTATGGGAAGCCAGGAGAAGGAGCGAAGTAACCAATGACTCAGGTGGCCCTCTTGTGTGTGGAGGTCAGCTGACTGGTGTTGTATCGTTGTATCGTGGAGTGGAGACTGCATTAATGGTAGTAGAGAGTTTGAAATAAATCAAGCTCCGCGAGAAAGGACTGGTGTTGTATCGTGGAATGAAGACTGCATTAATGGTAGTAGAGAGTTCGAAATAAATCAAGCTCCGTCAGGAAGGAGATCAGTAACTGACAGACCTGGCAACCTACGAATTTGGAAAAATCCAGATGGTGAAACTTATTCGATGATATGGTCTAAGGAGAGGGCTGCTGATGTAGCAGAATATGCCTATTTCCTGACTCAAGAAAAGCTAGAGAAGAAAAGAGAAGTCCGTCCAAAAGTGAGAAAGACTAGTTGGAATTTTATAAGAAAGTCATAAACGTCTATGAGAAGCCAGGAGAAGGAGCGAAGTAACTGGAGACTCAGGTGGCCCTCTTGTGTGTGGAGGTCAGCTGACTGGTGTTGTATCGTGGAGTGGAGGCTGCATTAATGGTAGTAGAGAGTTCGAAAAAAATCAAGCTCGTCAGAAAAGCCTGGTGTTGTATCATGGAGTGGAGACTGCATTAATGGTAGTAGAGAGTTCACAATAAATCAAGCTTTGTCAGAAAGGAGATCAGTAACTGACAGACGTGGCAACTTTCCAATGTGTGAAAAACAGATGGTCAAACATATTCGATGATATGGTCTAAAGACAGGGCTGCTGATTTAGAAAATATGCCTATTTCCTGACCCTCAAGAAAAGCTAGAGAAGAAAAGAGAAGTCCGTCCTTAAGTGAGAGAGACTCGTTGGAATTTTAAAAGAAAGTAATAAACGTCTATGGGAAGCCAGGAGAAGGAGCGAAGTAACTAGTGACTCAGGTGGCCCTCTTGTGTGTGGAGGTCAGCTGACTGGTGTTGTATCGTTGTATCGTGGAGTGGAGACTGCATTAATGGTAGTAGAGAGTTCGAAATAAATCAAGCTCCGTCAGAAAGGCCTAAGTATTAATGGTAGAAGAGAGTTCGAAATAAATCAAGCTCAGTCAGAAAGGACTGGTGTTTTTTCGTGGAGTGGAGACTGCATTAATGGTAGTAGAAAGTTCGAAATAATTCAAGCTCCGTCAGACAGGAGATCAGTAACTGACAAACGTGACAACCTTCGAATTTGAGAAAATCCAGATGGTGAAACTTATTCGATGATATGGTCTAAGAACAGGGTTGCTGATTTAGAACATATGCCTATTTCCTGACTCTCAAGAAAAGCTAGAGAAGAAAAGAGAAGTCCGTCCAAAAGTGAGAAAGACTCATTGGAATTTTAAAAGAAGGTTATATACGTCTATTCGAAGCCAGGAGAAGGAGCGAAGTAACAGGTGACTCAGGTGGCCCTATTGTGTGTGGAGGTCAGCTGACTGGTGTTGTATTGTTGTATCAAGGAGTGGAGACTGCAATAATGGTAGTAGAGGGTTCGAAATAAATCAAGCTCCGTCAGAAAGGACTACGTATTAATGGTAGAAGAGAGTTCGAAATAAATCAAGCTCGGTCAGAAAGGACTGGTGCTGTATGGTGGAGTGGAGACTGCATTAATGGTAGTAGAGAGTTCGAAATAAATCATGCTCCATCATAAAGGAGATCAGTAACTGACAGACCTGGCAACATTCGAATTTGGGAAAATCTAGATGGTGAAACTTATTCGATGGTGTGGTCTAAGGACAGGTCTGCTGATTTAGGAAATATGCCCATTTCCTGGCTCACAAGAAAATCTAGAGAAGAAAAGAGAAGTCCGTCCAGAAGTGAGAAAGACTCGTTTGAATTTTATATGAAAGTCATAAACGTCTATGGGAAGCCAGGAGAAAGAGCGAAGTAACCGGGGCTCAGGTGGCCCTCTTGTGTGTGGAGGTCAGCTGACTGGTGTTGTATCATGGAGTGGAGACTCCATTAAAGGTAGTAGAGGGTTCGAAATAATTCCAGCTTCGTCAGATAGGACTGGTGTTGTATCGTGGAATGAAGACTGCATTAATGGTAGTAGAGTGTTAGAAATACATCAAGCTCCGTCAGGAAGGAGATCCGTAACTGACAGACCTGGCAACCTACGAATTTGGGAAAATCCAGATGGTGAAACTTATTCGATGATATGGTCTAAGGAGAGGGCTGCTGATTTAGCAGAATATGCCTATTTTCTGACTCAAGAAAAGCTAGAGAAGAAAAGAGAAGTCCGTCCAAAAGTGAGAAACACTAGTTGGAATTTTATAAGATAGTCATAAACGTCTATGGGAAGCCAGGAGAAGGAGCGAAGTAACCGGAGACTCAGGTGGCCCTCTTGTGTGTGGAGGTCAGCTGACTGGTGTTGTATCGTGGAGTGGAGACTGCATTAATGGTAGTAGAGAGTTCGAAATAAATCAAGCTCCATCAGAACGGGCTAAGTATTAATGGTAGAAGAGAGTTTGAAATAAATCAAGCTCAGTCAGAAAGGACTGGTGTTTTTTCGTGGAGTGGAGACTGCATTAATGCTAGTAGAGAGTTCAAAATAAATCAAGCTCCATCAGATAGGACTAAGCATTAATGGTAGTAGAGAGTTCATAATAAATCAAGCTCCGTCAGAAAGGTGATCAGTAACTGACAGACCTGGCAACCTTCGAGTTTGGGAAAATCCAGATGGTGAAACTTATTCGATGATATGGTCTAAGGACAGGGCTACTGATTTAGCAAAATATGCCTAGTTCCTGACTCTCAAGAAAAGCTAGAGATGAAAAGAGAAGTCCGTCCAAAAGTGAGAAAGACTCGTTGGAATTTTACAAGAACATAAACGTCTATAGGAAGCCAGAAGAAGGAGCGAAGTAACCGGTGACTCAGGTGGCCCTATTGTGTGTGTAGGTCAGCTGGCTGGTGTTGTATCGTGGAGTGGAGATTGCATTAATGGTAGTAGAGAGTTCGAAATAAATCAAGCTCCGTCAGAAAGGACTAAGCATTAATAGTAGTAGAGAGTTCGAAGTAAATCAAGCTCCGTCAGAAAGGAGATCAGTAACTGACAGACCTGGCAACCTTCAAATTTGGGAAAATCCAGGTGGTGAAACTTATTCAATGATATGGTCTTAGGAGAGGGCTGCTGATTTACCAGAAAATGCCTATTTCCCGACACAAGAAAAGCTAGAGAAGAAAAGAGAAGTCCGTCAAAAAGTGAGAAAGACTCGTTGGAATATTATTAGAAAATCATAAACGTCTATGGGAAGCCAGGAGAAGGAGTGAACTAACCAGTGACTCAGGTGGCCCTCTTGTGTGTGGAGGTCAGCTGACTGGTGTTGTATCGTAGAGTGGAGACTGCATTAATGTTAGCAGAGAGTTTGAAATAAATCAAGATCTGTCAGAAAGGACTGGTGTTGTATCGTGCAGTGGAGACTGCATTAATGGTAGTAGAGTGTTCAAAATAAATCATGCTCCGTCAGAAAGGAGATAGGTAACTGGCAGACCTGGCAACCTTCGAATTTGGGAAAATCCAGATGGTGAAACTTATTCGATGATATGGTCTAAGGACAGAGCTGCTGATTCAGCAAAAATTGCCTATTTCCTGACTCTCAAAAAAAACTAGGGAAGGAAAGAGAAGTCCATCCAAAAGTGAGAAAGACTCGTTGGAATTTTATAAGAAAGTAATAAACGTCCGTGGGAAGCCAGGAGGAGGAGCGAAGTAACCGGTGATTCAGGTGGCCCTCGTGTGTGGAGGTCAGCTGACTGGTGTTGTATCGTAGAGTGGAGACTGCATTAATGTTAGTAGAGACTTTGAAATAAATCAAGCTCCATCAGAAAGGACTGGTGTTGTATCGTGGAGTGGAGACTGCATTAATGGTAGCAGGGTGTTCGAAATAAATAAAGCTCCGTCAGAAAGGTGATCAGTAACTGACAGACCTGGCAACCTTCGAATTTGGGAAAATCCAGATGCGAAACTTATTCGATGATATGGTCTAAGTACAGGGTTGCTGATTTAGAAAATATGCCTATTTCCTGACACTCAAGGAAAGCTAGATAAGAATAGAGAAATCCGTCCAAAAATGAGACAGACTCGTTGGAATTTTAAAAGAAAGTAATAAACGTCTATGGGAAGCCAGGAGAAGGAGCGAAGTAACCAATGACTCAGGCGGCCCTCTTGTGTGTGGAGGTCAGCTGACTGGTGTTGTATCATTGTATCGTTGTATCGTTGTATCGTGGATTGGAGACTGCATTAATGGTAGTAGAGAGTTTGAAATAAATCAAGCTCCGCGAGAAAGGACTGGTGTTGTATCGTGGAATGAAGACTGGAATGGTAGTAGAGAGTTCGAAATAAATCAAGCTTTCAGGAAGGAGATCAGTAACTGACAGACCTGGCAACCTACGAATTTGGAAAAATCCAGATTGTGAAACTTATTCGATGGTGTGGTCTAAGGACAGGTTTGCTGATTTAGGAATAATGCCCATTTCCTGGCTTACAAGAAAATCTAGAGAAGAAAACAGAAGTCCGTCCAAAAGTGAGAAAGACTAGTAGGAATTTTATAAGAAAGTCATAAACGTCTATGAGAAGCCAGGAGAAGGAGCGAAGTAACCGGAGACTCAGGTGGCCCTCTTGTGTGTGGAGGTCAGCTGACTGGTGTTGTATCGTGGAGTGGAGACTGCATTAATGGTAGTAGAGAGTTCGAAAAAATTCAAGCTCCGTCAGAAAAGCCTGGTGTTGTATCGTGGAGTGGAGACTGCATTAATGGTAGTAGAGAGTTCACAATAAATCAAGCTTTGTCAGAAAGGAGATCAGTAACTGACAGACGTGGCAACCTTCCAATGTGTGAAAATCCAGATGGTCAAACTTATTCGATGATATGGTCTAAAGACAGGGCTACTGATTTAGAAAATATGCCTATTTCCTGACCCTCAAGAAAAGCTAGAGAAGAAAAGAGAAGTCCGTCCATAAGTGAGAGAGACTCGTTGGAATTTTAAAAGAAAGTAATAAACGTCCGTGGGAAGCCAGGAGAAGGAGCGAAGTAACCGGTGATTCAGGTGGCCCTTGTGTGTGTGGAGGTCAGCTGACTGGTGTTGTATCGTAGAGTGGAGACTGCATTAATGTTAGTAGAGACTTTGAAATAAATCAAGCTCCATCAGAAAGGACTGGTGTTGTATCGTGGAGTGGAGACTGCATTAATGGTAGCAGGGTGTTCGAAATAAATAAAGCTCCGTCAGAAAGGTGATCAGTAACTGACAGACCTGGCAACCTTCGAATTTGGGAAAATCCAGATGCGAGACTTATTCGATGATATGGTCTAAGTACATTGTTGCTGATTTAGAAAATATGCCTATTTCCTGACTCTCAAGGAAAGCTAGATAAGAATAGAGAAATCCGTCCAAAAATGAGACAGACTCGTTGGAATTTTAAAAGAAAGTAATAAACGTCTATGGGAAGCCAGGAGAAGGAGCGAAGTAACCAATGACTCAGGTGGCCCTCTTGTGTGTGGAGGTCAGCTGACTGGTGTTGTATCGTTGTATCGTGGAGTGGAGACTGCATTAATGGTAGTAGAGAGTTTGAAATAAATCAAGCTCCGCGAGAAAGGACTGGTGTTGTATCGTGGAATGAAGACTGCATTAATGGTAGTAGAGAGTTCGAAATAAATCAAGCTCCGTCAGGAAGGAGATCAGTAACTGACAGACCTGGCAACCTACGAATTTGGAAAAATCCAGATGGTGAAACTTATTCGATGATATGGTCTAAGGAGAGGGCTGCTGATGTAGCAGAATATGCCTATTTCCTGACTCAAGAAAAGCTAGAGAAGAAAAGAGAAGTCCGTCCAAAAGTGAGAAAGACTAGTTGGAATTTTATAAGAAAGTCATAAACGTCTATGAGAAGCCAGGAGAAGGAGCGAAGTAACTGGAGACTCAGGTGGCCCTCTTGTGTGTGGAGGTCAGCTGACTGGTGTTGTATCGTGGAGTGGAGGCTGCATTAATGGTAGTAGAGAGTTCGAAAAAAATCAAGCTCGTCAGAAAAGCCTGGTGTTGTATCATGGAGTGGAGACTGCATTAATGGTAGTAGAGAGTTCACAATAAATCAAGCTTTGTCAGAAAGGAGATCAGTAACTGACAGACGTGGCAACTTTCCAATGTGTGAAAAACAGATGGTCAAACATATTCGATGATATGGTCTAAAGACAGGGCTGCTGATTTAGAAAATATGCCTATTTCCTGACCCTCAAGAAAAGCTAGAGAAGAAAAGAGAAGTCCGTCCTTAAGTGAGAGAGACTCGTTGGAATTTTAAAAGAAAGTAATAAACGTCTATGGGAAGCCAGGAGAAGGAGCGAAGTAACTAGTGACTCAGGTGGCCCTCTTGTGTGTGGAGGTCAGCTGACTGGTGTTGTATCGTTGTATCGTGGAGTGGAGACTGCATTAATGGTAGTAGAGAGTTCGAAATAAATCAAGCTCCGTCAGAAAGGCCTAAGTATTAATGGTAGAAGAGAGTTCGAAATAAATCAAGCTCAGTCAGAAAGGACTGGTGTTTTTTCGTGGAGTGGAGACTGCATTAATGGTAGTAGAGAGTTCGAAATAATTCAAGCTCCGTCAGACAGGAGATCAGTAACTGACAAACGTGACAACCTTCGAATTTGAGAAAATCCAGATGGTGAAACTTATTCGATGATATGGTCTAAGAACAGGGTTGCTGATTTAGAACATATGCCTATTTCCTGACTCTCAAGAAAAGCTAGAGAAGAAAAGAGAAGTCCGTCCAAAAGTGAGAAAGACTCATTGGAATTTTAAAAGAAGGTTATATACGTCTATTCGAAGCCAGGAGAAGGAGCGAAGTAACAGGTGACTCAGGTGGCCCTATTGTGTGTGGAGGTCAGCTGACTGGTGTTGTATTGTTGTATCAAGGAGTGGAGACTGCAATAATGGTAGTAGAGGGTTCGAAATAAATCAAGCTCCGTCAGAAAGGACTACGTATTAATGGTAGAAGAGAGTTCGAAATAAATCAAGCTCGGTCAGAAAGGACTGGTGCTGTATGGTGGAGTGGAGACTGCATTAATGGTAGTAGAGAGTTCGAAATAAATCATGCTCCATCATAAAGGAGATCAGTAACTGACAGACCTGGCAACATTCGAATTTGGGAAAATCTAGATGGTGAAACTTATTCGATGGTGTGGTCTAAGGACAGGTCTGCTGATTTAGGAAATATGCCCATTTCCTGGCTCACAAGAAAATCTAGAGAAGAAAAGAGAAGTCCGTCCAGAAGTGAGAAAGACTCGTTTGAATTTTATATGAAAGTCATAAACGTCTATGGGAAGCCAGGAGAAAGAGCGAAGTAACCGGGGCTCAGGTGGCCCTCTTGTGTGTGGAGGTCAGCTGACTGGTGTTGTATCATGGAGTGGAGACTCCATTAAAGGTAGTAGAGGGTTCGAAATAATTCCAGCTTCGTCAGATAGGACTGGTGTTGTATCGTGGAATGAAGACTGCATTAATGGTAGTAGAGTGTTAGAAATACATCAAGCTCCGTCAGGAAGGAGATCCGTAACTGACAGACCTGGCAACCTACGAATTTGGGAAAATCCAGATGGTGAAACTTATTCGATGATATG
Source organism: Anabrus simplex (assembly GCF_040414725.1). Lineage (NCBI taxonomy): Eukaryota > Metazoa > Arthropoda > Insecta > Orthoptera > Tettigoniidae > Anabrus > Anabrus simplex. The sequence continues at coordinate 206,048,147 of NC_090270.1, read as the reverse complement.
GTCTAAGGAGAGGGCTGCTGATTTAGCAGAATATGCCTATTTTCTGACTCAAGAAAAGCTAGAGAAGAAAAGAGAAGTCCGTCCAAAAGTGAGAAACACTAGTTGGAATTTTATAAGATAGTCATAAACGTCTATGGGAAGCCAGGAGAAGGAGCGAAGTAACCGGAGACTCAGGTGGCCCTCTTGTGTGTGGAGGTCAGCTGACTGGTGTTGTATCGTGGAGTGGAGACTGCATTAATTGTAGTAGAGAGTTCGAAATAAATCAAGCTCCATCAGAACGGGCTAAGTATTAATGGTAGAAGAGAGTTTGAAATAAATCAAGCTCAGTCAGAAAGGACTGGTGTTTTTTCGTGGAGTGGAGACTGCATTACTGGTAGTAGAGAGTTCGAAATAAATCAAGCTCCATCAGAAAGGAGATCAGTAACTGACAGACCTGGCGACCTTCGAATTTGGGAAAATCCAGATGGTGATACTTATTCGATGGTATGGTCTATGGACAGGGCTGCTGATTTAGGAAATATGCCTATTTCCTGGCTCAAAGAAAAGCTAGAGAAGAAAAGAGAAGTCCGTCCAAAAGTGAGAAAGACTCGGAATTTTATATGAAAGTCATAAACGTCTATGGGAAGCCAGGAGAAGGAGCGAAGTAACTGGGGCTCAATGGCCCTCTTGTGTGTGGAGGTCAGCTGACTGGTGTTGTATTATGGAGTGGAGACTGCATTAATGGTAGTAGAGAGTTTGAAATAATTCAAGCTCCGTCAGAAAGGACTGGTGTTGTATCGTGGATTGGAGACTGCATTAATGCTAGTAGAGAGTTCGAAATAAATCAAGCTCCATCAGAACAGGCTAAGTATTAATGGTAGAAGAGAGTTTGAAGTAAATCAAGCTCAGTCAGAAAGGACTGGTGTTTTTTCGTGGAGTGGAGACTGCATTACTGGTAGTAGATATTTCGAAATAAATCAAGCTCCATCAGAAAGGAGATCAGTAACTGACAGACCTGGCAACCTTCGAATTTGGCAAAATGCAGATGGTGAAACTTATTCGATGGTATGGTCTATGGACAAGGCTGCTGCTTTAGGAAATATGCCTATTTCTTGGCTCACAAGAAAAGCTAGAGAAGAAAAGAGAAGTCCGTCCAAAAGTGAGAAAGACTCGGAATTTTATATGAAAGTCATAAACGTCTATGGGGAGCCAGGAGAAGGAGCGAAGTAACTGGGGCTCAGGTGGCCCTCTTGTGTGCGGAGGTCAGCTGACTGGTGTTGTATCATGGAGTGGAGACTGCATTAATGGTAGTAGAGAGTTCAAAATAAATCAAGCTCCGTCAGAAAGGACTGGTGTTGTATCGTGGAGTGGAGACTGCATTAATGGTAGTAGAGAGTTCGAAATAAATCAAGCTCCGTCAGAAAGGAGATCAGTAACTAACAAACGTGACAACCTTCGAATTTGGGAAAATCCAGATGGTGAAACCTATTCGATGATATGGTCTAAGTACAGGGTTGCTGATTTAGAACATATGCCTATTTCCTGACTCTCAAGAAAAGGTAGAGAAGAAAAGGGAAGTCCGTCCAAAAGTAAGAAAGACCCGTTGGAATTTTAAAAGAAAGTAATATACGTCTATGGGAAGCCAGGAGAAGGACCGAAGTAACCGGTGACTCAGGTGGCCCTCTTGTGGGTGGATGTCAGCTGACTGGTATGGAATCGTGGAGTGGAGACTGCATTCATGGTGTAGAGAGTTCGAAATAAATCAAGCTCCGTCAGAAAGAAGATAACTGACAGACCTGGCAACCTTCGAATTCGGGAAAATCCAGATGGTGAAACTTATTCGATGATATGGTCAAAGGACAGGCCCGCTGATAAAAAAAAATATGCCTATTTCCGTATTCACAAGAAAATCTAGAGAAGGAAAGAGAAGTCCGTCCAAAAGTAAGAAAGACTAGTTGGAATTTCATAATAAAGTCTGAAACGTCTATGGGAAGCCAGGAGAAGGAGCGAAGTAACCGGTGACTCAGTTGGCCCTCTTGTGTGTGGAGGTCAGCTGGCTGGTGTTGTTCGGTGGAGTTGAGACTGCATTAATGGTAGTAGAGAGTTCAAAATAAATCAAGCTCCGTCAGAAAGGACTGGTGTTGTATCGTGGAGTGGAGACTGCATTAATGGTAGTAGAGAGTTCGAAATAAATCAAGCTCCGTCAGAAAGGAGATCAGTAACTAACAAACGTGACAACCTTCGAATTTGGGAAAATCCAGATGGTGAAACCTATTCGATGATATGGTCTAAGTACAGGGTTGCTGATTTAGAACATATGCCTATTTCCTGACTCTCAAGAAAAGCTAGAGATGAAAAGAGAAGTCCGTCCAAAAGTGAGAAAGACTCGTTGGAATTTTAAAAGAAAGTAATAACCTTTTATGGGAAGCCAGGAGAAGGAGCGAAGTATCCGGTGACTCAGGTGGCCCTCTTGTGTGTGGTGGTCAACTGACTGGTGTTGTATCGTTGTATCGTGGAGTGGAGACTGCACTAATGGTAGTAGAGTGTTTGAAATAAATCAAGCACCATCATAAATGACTGAGCATTAAAGGTAGTAGAGAGTTCCAAATAAATCAAACTCCGTCAGAAAGGAGTGGTGTTGCACCATGGAGTGGAGACTGCATTAATGGTAGTAGAGAGTTCGAAATAAATCAAGCTCCGTCAGAAAAGAGATCAGTAGCTGACAGACCTGGCAACCTTTGAATTAGGAAAAATCCAGATGGTGAAAATTATTCGATGATATGGTCTAAGAAGAGGGCTGCTGATTTAGCAGAATATGCCTATTTTTTGACTCAAGAAAAGCTAGAGAAGAAAAGAGAAGTCCGTCCAAAAGTGAGAAAGACTAGTTGGAATTTTATAAGAAAGTCATAAACGTCTATGAGAAGCTAGGAGAAGGAGCGAAGTAACCGGAGACTCAGGTGGACCTCTTGTGTGTGGAGGTCAGCCGACTGGTGTTGTATCGTGGAGTGGAGACTGCATTAATGGTAGTAGAGAGTTCGAAAAAAAACAAGCTCCGTCAGAAATGCCAGGTGTTGTATCGTGGAGTGGAGACTGCATTAATGGTAGTAGAGAGTTCACAATAAATCAAGCTTTGTCAGAAAAGAGATCAGTAGCTGACAGACCTGGCAACCTTTGAATTAGGAAAAATCCAGATGATGAAAGTTATTCGATGATATGTTCTAAGAAGAGGGCTGCTGATTTAGCAGAATATGCCTATTTTCTGACTCAAGAAAAGCTAGAGAAGAAAAGAGAAGTCCGTCCAAAAGTGAGAAAGACTAGTTGGAATTTTAAAAGAAAGTAATATACGTCTATGGGAAGCCAGGAGAAGGAGCAAAGTAACAGGTGACTCAGATGGCCCTCTTGTGTGTGGAGGTCAGCTGACTGGTGTTGTATCGTTGTATCGTGGAGTGGAGACTGCATTAATGGTAGTAGAGAGTTCGAAATAAATCAAGCTCCATCAGAAAGGGCTAAGTATTAATGGTAGAAGAGAGTTCGAAATAAATCAAGCTCAGTCAGAAAGGACTGGTGTTTATCCATGGAGTGGAGACTGCATTAATGGTAGTAGAGAGTTCGAAATAAATCAAGCTCCATCAGAAAGGAGATCAGTAACTGACAGACCTGGCAACCTTCGAATTTGGGAAAATCCAGATGGTGAAACTTATTCGATAGTATGGTCTATGGACAGGGGTGCTGATTTAGGAAATATGCCTATTTCCTGGCTCACAAGAAAACATAGAGAAGAAAAGAGAAGTCCGTCCAAAAGTGAGAAAGACTCGGAATTTTATATGAAAGTCATAAACGTCTGTGGGAAGCCAGGAGAAGGAGCGAAGTAACTGGGGCTCAGGTGGCCCTCTTGTGTGTGGAGGTCAGCTGACTGGTGTTTTTTCGTGGAGTGGAGACTGCATTAATGGTAGTAGAGAGTTCGAAATAATTCGAGCTCCGTCAGAAAGGAGATCAGTAACTGACAGACCTGGCAACCTTCGAATTAGGGAAAATCCAGTTGGTGAAACTTATTCGATGATATGGTCTAAGGAGAGGGCTGCTGATTTAGCAGAATATGCCTATTTTCTGACTCACAATAAAATCTAGAGCCTAAAAGAGAAGTCCGTCCAAAAGTGAGAAAGACTCGTTGGAATTTCATAAGAAAGTCTTAAACGTCTATGGGAAGCCAGGAGAATGAGCGAAGTAACCGGTGACTCAGTTGGCCCTCTTGTATGTGGTGGTCAGCTGGCTGGTGTTGTTTTGTGGAGTTGAGACTGCATTAATGGTAGTAGAGAGTTCAAAATAAATCAAGCTCCGTCAGAAAGGACTGGTGTTGTATCGTGGAGTGGAGACTGCATTAACGGTAGTAGAAAGTTCGAAATAAATCAAGCTCCGTCAGAAAGGAGATCAGTAACTGACAAACGTGGCAACCTTCGAATTTGGGAAAATCCAGATGGTGAAACTTATTCAATGATATGGTCTAAGGACAGGGTTGGTGATTTAGAACATATGCCTATTTTCTGACTCTCAATAAAAGCTAGAGAAGAAAAGAGAAGTCCGTCCAAAAGTGAGAAAGACTCGTTGGAATTTTAAAACAAAATTAATAACCATCTATGTGAAGCCAGGAGATGGAGCGAAGTAACCTGTGACTCAGGTGGCCCTCTTGTGTGTGGTGGTCAGCTGACTGGTGTTGTATCGTTGTATCGTGGAGTGGAGACTGCATTAATGGTAGTAGAGAGTTTGAAATAAATCAAGCTCCATCAGAAAGGACTGAGCATTAATGGTAGTAGAGAGTTCGAAATAAATCAAACTCCGTCAGAAAGGAGTGGTGTTTCACCGTGTTGTGGAGACTGCATTAATGGTAGTAGAGAGTTCGAAATAAATCAAGCTCCGTCTGAAAAGAGATCAGTAACTGACAGACCTGGCAACCTTCGAATTTGGGAAAATCCAGATGGTGAAAATTATTCGATGATATGGTCTAAGGACAGGGCTGTTGATTAAGCAAATTATGCCTATTTCCTGACTCTCAAGAAAGGCTAGAGCAGAAAAGGAAAGTCCTTCCAAATGTGAGAAAGACTCCTCGGAACTTTATATGAAAGTCATAAACGTCTATGTGGGAAGCCAGGAGAAGGAGCGAAGTAACTGGGGCTCAGGTGGCCCTCTTGTGTGTGGAGGTCAGCTGAATGGTGTTGTATCATAGAGTGGAGACTGCATTAATGGTAGTAGAGAGTTCGAAATAAATCAAGCTCCGTCAGAAAAGAGATCAGTAACTGACAGACCTGGCAACCTTCGAATTTGGGATAATCCAGATGGTGAAACTTATTCGATGATGTGGTCTAAGGACAGGGCTGCTGATTTAGAAAATATGCCCATTTCCTGATTCTCAAGAAAAGCTAGAGAAGAAAAGAGGAGTCCGTTCAAAAGTGAGAAAGGTTTATTGGAATTTTATAAAAAAAGTCATAAACGTCTATGGGAAGCCAGGAGAAGGAGCGGAGTAACCGTGGACTCAGGTGGGCCTCTAGTGGGTGGAGGTCAGCTGACTGGTATGGAATCGTAGAGTTGAGACTGCATTAATTGTAGTAGAGGGTACGAAATACATCAAGCTCCGTCAGAAAGGACTGGTGTTGATCATGGAGTGGAGACTGCATTAAGGGTAGTAGAGTGTTCGAAATAAATCAAGCTCCGTCAGAAAGGAGATCAGTAACTGACAGACCTGGCAACCTTTGAATTTGGGAAAATCCAGATGGTGAAGCTTATTCGATGATATGGTCTATCCCTATTTCCTGACTCTCAAGAAAAGCTAGAGAAGAAAGGAGAAGTCCGTCTAAAAATGACAAGGATTCGTTGGAATTGTTGAAGATAGTCATAAAGGTCTATGGGAAGCCACGAGACGGAGCGAAGTAACCGGTGACTCAGGTGGCCCTCTTGTGTGTGGAGGCCAACTGACTGGTGTTGTATCGTGGAGTGGAGACTGCATTAATGGTAGTAGATAGTTCGAAATAAATCAAGCACCATCAGAAAGGAGATCAGTAACTGCCAGACATGGCAACCTTGGAATTTGGGAAAATCCAGATGGTGAAACTTATTCGATGATATTGTCTAAGGACAGGGCCGCTGATTAAGCAAATTATGCGTATTTCCTGACTCTCAAGAAAAGCTAGAGCAGAAAAGGAAAGTCCGTCCAAAAGTGAGAAAGACTCGTTGGAATTTCATAAGAATGTCTTAAACGTCTATGGGAAGCCAGGAGAAGGAGCGAAGTAACCGGTTACTCAGGTGGCCCTCTTGTGTGTGGAGGTGAGCTGGCTGGTGTTGTTTTGTGGAGTCGAGACTTCATTAATGGTAGTAGAGAGTTCAAAATAAATCAAGCTCTGTCAGAAAAGACTGGTGTTGTACCGTAGAGTGGAGACTGCATTAATGGTAGTAGAGAGTTCGAAATAAATCAAGATCCGTCAGAAAGGAGATCAGTAACTGACAGACCTGGCAACCTTCGAATTTGGGAAAATCCAGATGGTGAAAATTATTCGATGATATGCTCTAAGGACAGGGCTGCTGATTGAGCAAATTATGCTTATTTCCTGACTCTCAAGAAAAGCTAGAGCAGAAAAAGAAAGTCCGTCCAAAAGTGAGAAAGACTCGTTGGAAATTTATATGAAAGTCATAAACGTCTATGGGAAGCCAGGAGAAGGAGCGAAGTAACTGGGGCTCAGGTGGCCCTCTTGTGTGTGGAGGTCAGCTGACTGGTGTTGTATCATAGAGTGGAGACTGCATTAATGGTAGTAGAGAGTTCGAAATAAATCAAGCTCCGTCAGGAAGGACTGGTGTTGTATCGTGGAGCGGAGACTGCATTACTGGTAGTAGAGTGTTCGAAATAAGTCGAGTTTCGTCAGAAAGGAGATCAGTAACTGACAGACCGGGCAACCTTCGAATTTGGGAAAATCCAGATGGTGAAACTTATTCTATGATATGGTCTACGGACAGGGCTGCTGATTTAGCAGAATATGCCTATTTCCTGACTCAAGAAAAGTTAGACAAGAAAAGAGAATTCCGTCCAAATTTGACAAAGACACGTTGGAATTTTATAAGAACTTCATAAACGTTTATGGGAAGCAGAAGAAAGAGCGAAGTAACCGCTGACTCAGGTGGCCCCCTTGTGTGTGGTGGTCAGCTGACTGGTGTTGTATGCTGGATTGGAGACTGCATTAATGGTAGTAGAGCGTTCAAAATAAATCAAGCTCCGTCAGAAAGGACTGGTGTTGTATCGTGGAGTGGAGACGGCATTAATGGTAGCAGAGAGTTCGAAATAAATCACCCTCGGTCAGAAAGGAGATCAGTAACTGACAGACCTGGCAACCTTTGAATTTGGAAAAATCCAGATGGTGAAACTTACTCGATGGTGTGGTCTAAGGACAGGGCCGCTGATTAAAAAAATATGCCTATTTCCTTACTCACAAGAAAATATAGAGAAGAAAAGAGAAGTCCGTCCAAAAGTGAGAAAGACTCGTTGGAATTTTATAAGAAAGTCATAAACATCTATGGGAAGCCAGGAGAATGAGCGAAGTAACCAGTGACTCAGTTGGCCCTCTTGTATGTGGAGGTCAGCTGGCTGGTGTTGTTTTGTGGAGTTGAGACTGCATTAATGGTAGTAGAGAGTTCAAAATAAATCAAGCTCCGTCAGAAAGGAGATCAGTAACTGAAAAACGTGACAACCTTCAAATTTGGGAAAATCTAGATGGTGAAACCTATTCGATGATATGGTCTAAGGACAGGGTTGCTGATTTAGAACATATGCCTATTTCCTGACTCTCTAAGAAAAGCTAGAGAAGAAAAAAAAGTCGGTCCAAAAGTGAGAAAGACTCGTTTTAATTTTAAAAGAAAGTAATAACCGTCTATGGAAAGTCAGGAGAAGGAGCGAAATAACCGGTGACTCAGGTAGCCCTCTTGTGCGTTGTGGTCAGCTGACTGGTGTTGTATTGTTGTATCGTGGAGTGGAGACTGCATTAATGGTAGTAGAGTGTTTGAAATAAATCAAGCTCCATCAGAAAGGACTGAGCATTAATGGTAGTAGAGAGTTCGAAATAAATCAATCTCTGTCAGAACTGGTCAAGGACTGGTGTTGTATCGTGGAGCGGAGACTGCATTACTGGTAGTAGAGAGTTCGAAATAAGTCAAGTTTCGTCAGAAAGGAGATCAGTAACTGACAGACCGGGCAACTTTCGAATTTGGAAAATTCCAGATGGTGAAACTTATTCTATGATATGGTCTACGGACAGGGCTGCTGATTTAGCAGAATATGCTTATTTCCTGACTCAAGAAAAGCTAGAGAAGAAAAGAGAATTCCGTCCAAACTTGACAAAGACTCGTTGGAATTTTATAAGAACTTCACAAACGTTTATGGGAAGCCAGGAGAAGGAGCGAAGTAACCGGTGACTCAGGTGGCCCCCTTGTGTGTGGAGGTCAGCTGACTGGTGTTGTATGCTGGATTCTGGATTGGAGACTGCATTAATGGTAGTAGAGAGTTCAAAATAAATCAAGCTCCATCAGAATGGAGTGGTGTTGCACCGTGTTGTGGAGACTGCATTAATGGTAGTAGAGAGTTCGAAATAAATCAAGCTCTGTCAGAAAAGAGATCAGTAACTGACAGAACTGGCAACCTTTGAATTTGGGAAAATCCAGATGATGAAACTTATTCGATGGTATGGTCTAAGGACAGGGCCGCTGATTAAGCAAATTATGCCTATTTCCTGACTCTCAAGAAAAGCTAGAGCAGAAAAGGAAAGTCCGTCCAAAATTGAGAAAGACTCGTTGGAATTTCATAAGAAAGTCTTAAACGTCTATGGGAAGCCAGGAGAAGGAGCGAAGTAACCGGTGACTCAGTTGGCCCTCTTGTGTGTGGAGGTCAGCTGGCTGGTGTTGTTTTGTGGAGTCGAGACTGCATTAATGGTAGTAGAGAGTTCGAAATAAATCAAGCTCTGTCAGAAAAGACTGGTGTTGTACCGTGGAGTGGAGACTGCATTAATGGTAGTAGAGAGTTCGAAATAAATCAAGATCCGTCAGAAAGGAGATCAGTAACTGACAGACCTGGCAACCTTCGAATTTGGGAAAATCCAGATGGTGAAAATTATTCGATGATATGCTCTAAGGACTGGGCTGCTGATTGAGCAAATTATGCCTATTTCCTGACTCTCAAGAAAAGCTAGAGCAGAAAAGGAAAGTCCGTCCTAAAGTGAGAAAGACTCGTTGGAACTTTATATGAAAGTCATAAACGTCTATGGGAAGCCAGGAGAAGGAGCGAAGTAACTGGGGCTCAGGTGGCCCTCTTGTGTGTGGAGGTCAGCTGACTGGTGTTGTATCATAGAGTGGAGACTGAATTAATGGTAGTAGAGAGTTCGAAATAAGTCAAGTTTCGTCAGAAAGGAGATCAGTAACTGACAGACTGGGCAACCTTCGAATTTGGGAAAATCCAGATGGTGAAACTTATTCTATGATATGGTCTACGGACAGGGCTGCTGATTTAGCAGAATATGCCTATTTCCTGACTCAAGAAAAGCTAGACAAGAAAAGAGAATTCCGTCCAAAGTTGACAAAGACTTGTTGGAATTTTATAAGAACTTCATAAAAGTTTATGGGAAGCAGAAGAAGGAGCGAAGTAACCGCTGACTCAGGTGGCCCCCTTGTGTGTGGAGGTCAGCTGACTGGTGTTGTATGCTGGATTGGAGACTGCATTAATGGTAGTAGAGAGTTCGAAATAAATCAAGCTCCGTCAGAAAGGACTGGTGTTGTATCGTGGAGTGGAGACGGCATTAATGGTAGCAGAGAGTTCGAAATAAATCAAGCTCCGTCAGAAAAGAGATCAGTAACTGACAGACCTGGCAACCTTCGAATTTGGGATAATCCAGATGGTGAAACTTATTCGTGATATGGTCTAAGGACAAGGCTGCTGATTTAGAAAATATGCCCATTTCCTGATTCTCAAAAAAAGCTAGAGAAGAAAAGAGGAGTCCGTTCAAAAGTGAGAAAGACTTATTGGAATTTTATAAAAAAGTCATAAAGGTCTATGGGAAGCCAGGAGAAGGAGCGAAGTAACCGGTGACTCAGGTGGCCCTCTTGTGTGTGGAGGTCCGCTGGCTGGTTTTGTATCGTGGATTGGAGACTGCATTAATGGTAGTAGATAGTTCGAAATAAATCAAGCTCCATCAGAAAGGACTGTTCTTGTATCGTGGAGCGGGGACTGCATTACTGGTAGCAGGGAGTTCGAAATAAATCAAGCTCCGTCAGAAAGGACTAAGCCTTAATGGTAGTAGAGAGTTCGAAATAAATCAATCTCCGTCAGAAAAGACTGGTGTTGTATCGTGGAGCGGAGACTGCATTACTGGTAGTAGAGAGTTCGAAATAAATCAAGCTCCGTCAGAAAGAAGATAACTGACAGACCTGGCAACCTTCAAATATGGGAAAATCCAGATGGTGAAACCTATACGATGATATGGTCTACTGACAGGGCTACTGATTTAGAAAATGTGCCCATTTCCTGACTCTCAAGAAAAGCTAGAGAAGAAAAGAGAAGTCCGTCCAAATGTGAGAAAGACTCATTGGAATTTTATATGAAAGTTATAAACGTCTGTGGGAAACCAGGAGAAGGAGCGAAGTAACCGGGGACTCAGGTGGCCCTCTTGTGGGTGGAGGTCAGCTGACTGGTATGGAATCGTGGAGTGGAGACTGCATTAATGGTAGTAGAGGGTATGAAATACATCAAGCTCCGTCAGAAAGGTCTGGTGTTGTAACGTGGAGTGGAGACTGCATTAAGGGTAGTAGAGTGTTCGAAATAAATCGAGCTCCGTCAGAAAGGAGATCAGTAACTGACAGAACAGGCAACCTTTGAATATGGGAAAATCCAGATGGTTAATTTATTTGATGGTATGGTCTAAGGACGGGGCTGCTGATTTAGTAAAATATGCTCATTTCCTGACTCTCAAGAAAAGCTAGAGCAGAAAAGGAAAGACCATCCAAAAGTGAGAAAGACTCGTTGGAACTTTATATGAAAGTCATAAACGTCTATGGGAAGCCAGGAGAAGGAGCGAAGTAACTGGGGCTCAGGTGGCCCTCTTGTGTGGAGGTTAACTGACTGGTGTTGTATCGTGGAGTGGAGACTGCATTAAGAGAGTTCAAAATAAATCAAGGTCCGCCAGAAAGGATCTCAGTAACTGACAGACCTGCCAACTTTGAATTTGGGAAAATCCAGATGGTTAATTTATTCGATGATATGGTCTAAGGGGAGCGCTGCTGATTTAGAAAAATATGCCTATTTCCTGACTCTAAAGAAGAGCTAGGGAAGAAAAGAGAAGTCCGTCCAAAAGTGAGAAAGTCTCGATGGAATTTTATAAGAAAGTCATAAACGTCTATGGGAAGCCAGGAGAAGGAGCGAAGCAACCGGGGACTCGTGTGGCCCTCTTGTGTGTTGAGGTCAGCTGACTGGTGTTGTATCGTAGAGTGGAGACTGCATTAATGTTAGTAGAGACTTTGAAATAAATCAAGCTCCATCAGAAAGGACTGGTGTTGTATCGTGGAGTGGATACTGCATTAATGATAGTAGAGTATTCGAAATAAATCAAGCTCCGTCAGAAAGGTGATCAGTAACTGACAGACTTGGCAACCTTCGAATTTGGGAAAATCCAGATGGTGAAACTTATTCGATGATATGGTCTAAGGACAGGGCTGCTGATTTAGCAAAATATGCCTATTTCCTGACTCTCAAGAAAAGCTAGAGAAGAAAAGGGAAGCCTGTCCAAAAGTGAGAAAGACTCGTTGGAATTTGATAAAGAAAGTCATAAACGTGTATGGGAAATCAGGAGAAGGAGCGAAGTAACCGGTGACTCAGGTGGCCCTCTTGTGTGTGGAGGTCAGCTGACTGGTGTTGTATCGTGGAGTGGAGACTGAATTAATGGTAGTAGAGAGTTCGAAATAAATGAAGCTCCGTCGGAAAGACTAAGCATTAATGGTAGTAGAGAGTTCGAAATAAATCACGCTCCGTCAGAAAGGACTGGTGTTGTATTCTGGAGTGGAGACTCCATTAATGGTAGTAGAGAGTTCGAAATAAATCAAGCTCCGTCAGAAAGGAGATCAGTAACTGTCAGACCCGGCAACCTTCGTTTTTGGAAAAGTCCAGATGGTGAAACTTATTCGATGATACGGTCTAAGGACAGGGCTGCTGATTTAGAAAATATGCCTATTTCCTGACTCTCAAGAAAAGCTAGAGAAGAAATGAGAAGTCCGTCCAAAAGTAAGAAAGACTCGTTGGAATTTTATAAGAAATTAATAAATGTCTATGTGAAGCCAGGATAAGGAGCAAAGTAACCGGTGACTCAGGTGGCCCTCTTGTGAGTGGAGGTCGGCTGACTGGTGTTGTATCGTGGAGTGGAGACTGCATTTTGGTAGTAGAGAGTTCGAAATAAATCAGGCTCCATCAGAAAGGAGTAAGCATTAATGGTAGTAGAGAGTTCGAAATAAATCACGCTCCGTCAGAAAGGACTGGTGTTGTATTCTGGAGTGGAGACTCCATTAATGGTAGTAGAGATTTTGAAATAAATCAAGCTCCGTCAGAAAGGAGATCAGTAACTGTCAGACCCGGCAACCTTCGAATTTGGAAAAGTCCAGATGGTGAAACTTATTCGATGATACGGTCTAAGGACAGGGCTGCTGATTTAGAAAATATGCCTATTTCCTGACTCTCAAGAAAAGCTAGAGAAGAAAAGAGAATTCCGTCCAAAAGTGAGAAAGACTCATTGGAATTTTATAAGAAAGTCATAAACGTCTATGGGAAGCCAGGAGAATGAGCGAAGTAACCGGTGACTCACTTGGCCCTCTTGTATGTGGAGGTCAGCTGGCTGGTGTTGTATAGTGGAGTTGAGACTGCATTAATGGTAGTAGGGAGTTCAAAATAAATCAAGCTCTTTCAGAAAGGAATGGTGTTGTATCGTGGAGTGGAGACTGCATTAACGGTAGTAGAAAGTTCGAAATAAATCAAGCTCCGTCGGAAAGGAGATCAGTAACTGACAAACGTGACAACCTTCGAATTTGGGAAAATCCAGATGGTGAAACTTATTCGATGATATGGTCTAAGGACAGGGTTGCTGATTTAGAACATATGCCTATTTTCTGACTCTCAAGAAAAGCTAGAGAAGAAAAGAGAAGTCCGTCCAAAAGTGAGAAAGACTCGTTGGAATTTTAAAACAAAATTAATAACCATCTATGTGAAGCCAGGAGATGGAGCGAAGTAACCTTTGACTCAGGTGGCCCTCTTGTGTGTGGTTGTCAGCTGACTGGTGTTGTATCGTTGTATCGTGGAGGGGGGGACTGCATTAATGGTAGTAGAGAGTTTGAAATAAATCAAGCTCCATCAGAAAAGACTGAGCATTAATGGTAGTAGAGAGTTCGAAATAAATCAAACTCCGTCAGAAAGGAGTGGTGTTGCACCGTGTTGTGGAGACTGCATTAATGGTAGTAGAGAGTTCGAAATAAATCAAGCTCCGTCTGAAAAGAGATCAATAACTGACAGACCTGGCAACCTGCGAATTTCGGAAAATCCAGATGGTGAAAATTATTCGATGATATGGTCTAAGGACAGGGCTGCTGATTAAGCTAATTATGCCTATTTCCTGACTCTCTAGAAAAGCTAGAGCAGAAAAGGAAAGTCCGTCCAAAAGTGATAAAGACTCCTCGGAACTTTATATGAAAGTCATAAACGTCTATGGGAAGCCAGGAGAAGGAGCGAAGTAACTGGGGCTCAGGTGGCCCTCTTGTGTGTGGAGGTCAGCTGACTGGTGTTGTATCATAGAGTGGAGACTGCATTAATGGTAGTAGAGAGTTCGAAATAAATCAAGCTCCGTCAGAAAAGAGATCAGTAACTGACAGACCTGGCAACCTTCGAATTTGGGATAATCCAGATGGTGAAACTTATTCGATGATATGGTCTAAGGACAGGGCTGCTGATTTAGAAAATATGCCCATTATTGATTCTCAAGAAAAGCTAGAGAAGAAAAGAGGAGTCCGTTCAAAAGTGAGAAAGATTTATTGGAATTTTATAAAAAAGTCATAAACGTCTATGGGAAGCCAGGAGAAGGAGCGGAGTAACCGTGGACTCAGGTGGGCCTCTAGTGGGTGGAGGTCAGCTGACTGGTATGGAATCGTAGAGTTGAGACTGCATTAATTGTAGTAGAGGGTACGAAATACATCAAGCTCCGTCAGAAAGAACTGGTGTTGATCATGGAGTGGAGACTGGATTAAGGGTAGTAGAGTGTTCGAAATAAATCAAGCTCCGTCAGAAAGGAGATGAGTAACTGACAGACCTGGCAACCTTTGAATTTGGGAAAATACAGATGGTGAAGCTTATTCGATGATATGGTCTAAGGACAGGCCTGCTGATTTAGCAAAATATCCCTATTTCCTGACTCTCAAGAAAAGCTAGAAAAGAAAGGAGAAGTCCGTCTAAAAATGACAAAGATTCGTTGGAATTTTTGAAGATAGTCATAAAGGTCTATGGGAAGCCACGAAAAGGAGCGAAGTAACCTGTGACTCAGGTGGCCCTGTTGTGTGTGGAGGCCAACTGACTGGTGTTGTATCGTGGAGTGGAGACTGCATTAATGGTAGTAGATAGTTCGAAATAAATCAAGCACCATCAGAAAGGAGATCAGTAACTGACAGACATGGCAACCTTCGAATTTGGGAATATCCAGATGGTGAAACTTATTCGATGATATGGTCTAAGGACAGGGCCGCTGATTAAGCAAATTATGCATATTTCCTGACTCTCAAGAAAAGCTAGAGCAGAAAAGGAAAGTCCGTCCAAAAGTGAGAAAGACTCGTTGGAATTTCATAAGAAAGTCTTAAACGTCAATGGGAAGCCAGGAGAAGGAGCGAAGTAACCGGTGACTCAGTTGGCCCTCTTGTGTGTGGAGGTCAGCTGGATGGTGTTGATTTGTGGAGTCGAGACTGCATTAATGGTAGTAGAGAGTTCAAAATAAATCAAGCTCCGTCAGAAAGGAGTGGTGTTGCACCGTGTTGTGGAGACTGCATTAATGGTAGTAGAGAGTTCGAAATAAATCAAGCTCTGTCAGAAAAGAGATCAGTAACTGACAGAACTGGCAACCTTTGAATTTGGGAAAATCCAGATGGTGAAACTTATTCGATGATATGGTCTAAGGACAGGGCCGCTGATTAAGCAAATTATGCCTATTTCCTGACTCTCAAGAAAAGCTAGAGCAGAAAAGGAAAGTCTGTCCAAAAGTGAGAAAGACTCATTGGAATTTCATAAGAAAGTCTTAAACGTCTATGGGAAGCCAGGAGAAGGAGCGAAGTAACCGGTGACTCAGTTGGCCCTCTTGTGTGTGGAGGTCAGCTGGCTGGTGTTGTTTTGTGGAGTCGAGACTGCATTAATGGTAGTAGAGAGTTCGAAATAAATCAAGCTCCGATAGAAAGGACTGGTGTTGTATCGTGGAGCGGAGACTGCATTACTGGTAGTAGAGAGTTCGAAATAAGTCAAGTTTCGTCAGAAAGGAGGTCAGTAACTGACAGACCGGGCAACCTTCGAATTTGGGAAAATCCAGATGGTGAAACTTATTCTATGATATGGTCTACGGACAGGGCTGCTGATTTAGCAGAATATGCCTATTTCCTGACTCAAGAAAAGCTAGACAAGAAAAGAGAATTCCGTCCAAAGTTGACAAAGACTCGTTGGAATTTTATAAGAACTTCATAAACGTTTATGGGAAGCCAGAAGAAGGAGCGAAGTAACCGCTGACTCAGGTGGCCCCCTTGTGTGTGGAGGTCAGCTGACTGGTGTTGTATGCTGGATTGGAGACTGCATTAATGGTAGTAGAGAGTTCGAAATAAATCAAGCTCCGTCAGAAAGGACTGGTGTTGTATCGTGGAGTGGACGGCATTAATGGTAGCAGAGAGTTCGAAATAAATCAAGCTCCGTCAGAAAAGAGATCAGTAACTGACAGACGGGGCAACCTTCGAATTTGGGAAAATCCAGATGGTGAAACTTATTCTATGATATGGTCTACGGACAGGGCTGCTGATTTAGCAGAATATGCCTATTTCCTGACTCAAGAAAAGCTAGAGAAGAAAAGAGGAGTCAGTTCGAAAGTGAGAAAGACTTATTGGAATTTTATAAAAAAGTCATAAACGTCTATGGGAAGTCAGGAGAAGGAGCGGAGTAACCGTGGACTCAGGTGGGCCTCTAGTGGGTGGAGGTCAGCTGACTGGTATGGAATCGTAGAGTTGAGACTGCATTAATTGTAGTAGAGGGTACGAAATACATCAAGCTCCGTCAGAAAGGACTGGTGTTGATCATGGAGTGGAGACTGCATTAAGGGTAGTAGAGTGTTCGAAATAAATCAAGCTCCATCAGAAAGGAGATCAGTAACTGACAGACCTGGCAACCTTTGAATTTGGGAAAATCCAGATGGTGAAGCTTATTCGATGATATGGTCTAAGGACAGGCCTGCTGATTTAGCAAAATATGCCTATTTCCTGACTCTCAAGAAAAGCTAGAGAAGAAAGGAGAAGTCCGTCTAAAAATGAGAAAGATTCGTTGGAATTGTTGAAGATAGTCATAAAGGTCTATGGGAAGCCAGGAGAAGGAGCAAAGTAACCGGTGACTCAGGTGGCCCTCTTGTGTGTGGAGGTCAGCTGGCTGGTTTTGTATCGTGTAGTGGAGACTGCATTAATGGTAGTAGATAGTTCGAAATAAATCAAGCTCCATCAGAAAGGAGATCAGTAACTGACAGACATGGCAACCTTCGAATTTGGGAAAATCCAGATGGTGAAACTTATTCGATGGTATGGTCTAAGGACAGGGCTGTCAATTTAGCAAAATATGCCCTTTTCCTGACTCACAAGAAAAGCTAGAAAAGAAAAGAGAAGTAAGTCCAAAAGTGAGAAAGACTCGTTGGAATTTTATATGAAAGTCATAAACGTCTATGGGAAGCCAGGAGAAGGAGCGAAGTAACCGTGGCTCAGGTGGCCCTCTTGTGTGTGGAGGTCAGCTGACTGGTGTTGTATCATGGAATGGAGACTGCATTAATGGTAGTAGAGCGTTCGAAATAATTCAAGCTCCGTCAGAAAGGACTGGTGTTGTATCGTGGAGCGGAGACTGCATTAATGGTAGTAGAGTGTTCGAAATAAATCAAGCTCCGTCAGAAAGGACCTTTCTTGTATCGTGGAGCGGGGACTGCATTACTGGTAGCAGAGAGTTCGAAATAAATTAAGCTCCGTCAGAAAGGACTAAACATTAATGGTAGTAGAGAGTTCGAAATAAATCAAGCTCCGTGAGAAAGGACTGGTGTTGTATCGTGGAGTGGAGACTGCATTAATGGTAATAGGGTGTTCAAAATATATCAAGCTCCGTCAGAAAGGAGATCAGTAACTGACAGACCTGGCAAATTTCAAATTTGTGGAAATCCAGATGCTGAAACTTATTCGATGATATGGTCTAAGGAGAGGGCTGCTGATTTAGAAAATATGCCTATATCCTGACTCTCAAGAAAAGCTAGAGAAGAAAAGAGAAGTCCGTCCAAAGGTCAGAAAGACTCGTTGGAAGTTTATAAGTCATAAAATCTATGGGAAGCCACGAAAAGGAGCGAAGTAACCGGTGATTCAGGTGGCCCTCTTGTGTGTGGAGGTCATGTGACTGGTGTTGTATCGTGGAGTGGAGACTGCAATAATGGAAATAGAGAGTTCAAAATAAATCAAGCTCCGTCAGAAAGGACTAAGCATTAATGGTAGTAGAGAGTTCAAAATAAATCACGCTCCGTCAGAAAGGACTGGTGTTGTATTCTGGAGTGTAGACTCCATTAATGGTAGTAGAGATTTCGAAATAAATCAAGCTCCGTCAGAAAGGAGATCAGTAACTGTCAGACCCGGCAACCTTCGAATTTGGAAAAGTCCAGATGGTGAAACTTATTCGATGATACGGTCTAAGGACAGGGCTGCTGATTTGGAAAATATGCCTATTTCCTGGCTCTCAAGAAAAGGTAGAGAAGAAATGAGAAGTCCGTCCAAAAGTGAGAAAGACTCGTTGGAATTTTATAAGAAATTAATAAATGTCTATGTGAAGCCAGGATAAGGAGCAAAGTAACCGGTGACTCAGGTGGCCCTCTTGTGAGTGGAGGTCAGCTGACTGGTGTTGTATCGTGGAGTGGAGACTGCATTAATGGTAGTAGAGAGTTCGAAATAAATCAGGCTCCATCAGAAAGGAGTAAGCATTAATGGTAGTAGAGAGTTCGAAATAAATCACGCTCCGTCAGAAAGGACTGGTGTTGTATCGTGGAGTGGAGACTGCATTAACGGTAGTAGAAAGTTCGAAATAAATCAAGCTCCGTCAGAAAGGAGATCAGTAACTGACAAACGTGACAACCTTCGAATTTGGGAAAATCCAGATGGTGAAACTTATTCGATGATATGGTCTAAGTACAGCGTTGCGGATTTAGAATATATGCCTATTTTCTGACTCTCAAGAAAAGCTAGAGAAGAAAAGAGAAGTCCGTCCAAAAGTGAGAAAGACTCGTTGGAATTTTAAAACAAAATTAATAACCATCTATGTGAAGCCAGGAGATGGAGCGAAGTAACCTGTGACTCAGGTGACCCTCTTGTGTGTGGTGGTCAGCTGACTGGTGTTGTATCGTTGTATCGTGGAGTGGAGGCTGCATTAATGGTAGTAGAGAGTTTGAAATAAATCAAGCACCATCAGAAAGGAGATCAGTAACTGACAGACATGGCAACCTTCGAATTTGGGAAAATCCAGATGGTGAAACTTATTCGATGATATGGTCTAAGGACAGGGCCGCTGATTAAGCAAATTATGCGTATTTCCTGACTCTCAAGAAAAGCTAGAGCAGAAAAGGAAAGTCCGTCCAAAAGTGAGAAAGACTCGTTGGAATTTCATAAGAAAGTCTTAAACGTCTATGGGAAGCCAGGAGAAGGAGCAAAGTAACCGGTTACTCAGGTGGCCCTCTTGTGTGTGGAGGTCAGCTGGCTGGTGTTGTTTTGTGGAGTCGAGACTGCATTAATGGTAGTAGAGAGTTCAAAATAAATCAAGCTCCGTCAGAAAGGAGTGGTGTTGCACCGTGTTGTGGAGACTGCATTAATGGTAGTAGAGAGTTCGAAATAAATCAAGCTCTGTCAGAAAAGATTAACACAGACCCTAATTCTTCCTATCCTTGACTACTGTGATGTTATCTTGGTAGACGCTACTAAAGAACAAACTAGGAAACTGCAGCGTATTATGAATTGTTGCCTTAGATTCATTTTTAACCTAAGGTATGATGTGCATATTACTCCTTATTATCAGGCACTGCACTGGTTAAAACCTGATAAGAGACGTGAATATCATATACTTGTCTTAATACACAAACTCCTGCATAGTAACTCCCCCCGGTATATTTCATCTAAACTTCACTTCCTCTCTTCCTTCCATAATCGTAACACTCGCTCGGGCTCCACTTTAGTTATTCCTCTTCACCACTCTTCTGTGTATAATAAATCTTTCATTATAACCGGATCCAGGCTTTGGAATTCCCTGCCAGTAAGTGTCAGGAGCATTGACTCCTTCCTCAAATTTAAAATATCTTGCCGAGACTTCCTGTTGAGAGATACCAATTGAAGTGTGTATTGGTGTGTATTGTGTGCGTGTGATTGGTAATTGTAAAATTAAAAATTGTTTCTGTTAGTTTTATATAATATAAACTTAAGGGTAGTTGATAAGTGTGTACATTGTAAGTGTATGTGCAAGAGTCTGTGTGAGATAGAAAAGAGGACTGAAGTAACGAGCTAATAAGCTAATAAGCTGCATATTGTGTGGATGTGTAACGTAAGTTTAATTTAGGAAATAGTATAAGTAGTGTAATTAGTATAATCAGTAATAGGTAACCTTAATATTATTTATTGTATTGTGGTTAAGTGTAAGAGAGGGCCGTGTGCCCAAACTTCACCACATGAAAGAAGCCATAATAAATAAATAAATAAATAAAAGAGATCAGTAACTGACAGAACTGGCAACCTTTGAATTTGGGAAAATCCAGATGGTGAAACTTATTCGATGATATGGTCTAAGGACAGGGCCGCTGATTAAGCAAATTATGCCTATTTCCTGACTCTCAAGAAAAGCTAGAGCAGAAAAGGAAAGTCCGTCCAAAAGTGAGAAAGACTCGTTGGAATTTCATAAGAAAGTCTTAAACGTCTATGGGAAGCCAGGAGAAGGAGCGAAGTAACCGGTGACTCAGTTGGCCCTCTTGTGTGTGGAGGTCAGCTGACTGGTGTTGTATCATAGAGTGGAGACTGCATTAATGGTAGTAGAGAGTTCGAAATAAATCAAGCTCCGTCAGAAAGGACTGGTGTTGTATCGTGGAGCGAAGACTGCATTACTGGTAGTAGAGAGTTCGAAATAAGTCAAGTTTCGTCAGAAAGGAGATCAGTAACTGACAGACCGGGCAACCTTCGAATTTGGGAAAATCCAGATGGTGAAACTTATTCTATGATATGGTCTACGGACAGGGCTGCTGATTTAGCAGAATATGCCTATTTCCTGACTCAAGAAAAGCTAGACAAGAAAAGAGAATTCCGTCCAAAGTTGACAAAGACTCGTTGGAATTTTATAAGAACTTCATAAACGTTTATGGGAAGCCAGAAGAAGGAGCGAAGTAACCGCTGACTCAGGTGGCCCCCTTGTGTGTGGAGGTCAGCTGACTGGTGTTGTATGCTGGATTGGAGACTGCATTAATGGTAGTAGAGAGTTCGAAATAAATCAAGCTCCGTCAGAAAGGACTGGTGTTATATCGTGGAGTGGAGACGGCATTAATGGTAGCAGAGAGTTCGAAATAAATCAAGCTCCATCAGAAAAGAGATCAGTAACTGACAGACCTGGCAACCTTCGAATTTGGGATAATCCAGATGGTGAAACTTATTCGATGATATGGTCTAAGGACAAGGCTGCTGATTTACAAAATATGCCCATTTCCTGATTCTCAAGAAAAGCTAGAGAAGAAAAGAGGAGTCCGTTCAAAAGTGAGAAAGACTTATTGGAATTTTATAAAAAAGTCATAAACGTCTATGGGAAGCCAGGAGAAGGAGCGGAGTAACCGTGGACTCAGGTGGGCCTCTAGTGGGTGGAGGTCAGCTGACTGGTATGGAATCGTAGAGTTGAGACTGCATTAATTGTAGTAGAGGGTACGAAATACATCAAGCTCCGTCAGAAAGGACTGGTGTTGATCATGGAGTGGAGACTGCATTAAGGGTTGTAGAGTGTTCGAAATAAATCAAGCTCCATCAGAAAGGAGATCAGTAACTGACAGACCTGGCAACCTCTGAAATTGGGAAAATCCAGATGGTGAAACTTATTCGATGGTATGGTCTAAGGACAGGACTGTTAATTTAGAAAAATATGCCTATTTCCTGACTCAGAAGAAAAGCTAGAGAAGAAAAGAGAAGTCCGTCCAAAAGTGAGAAAGACTCGTTGGAATTTTATATGAAAGTCATAAACGTGTATGGGAAGCCAGGAGAAGGAGCGAAGTAATCGTGGCTCAGGTGGCTCTCTTGTGTGTGGAGGTCAGCTGACTGGTGTTGTATCATGGAATCTAGACTGCATTAATGGTAGTAGAGTGTTCGAAATAATTCAAGCTCCGTCAGAAAGGACTGGTGTTGTATCGTGGAGCGGAGACTGCATTACTGTTAGTAGAGAGTTCGAAATAAATCAAGCTCCGTCAGAAAGAAGATAACTGACAGACCTGGCAACCTTCAAATATGGGAAAATCCAGATGGTGAAACTTATACGATGATATGGTCTACGGACAGGGCTGCTGATTTCGAAAATGTGCCCATTTCCTGACTCTCAAGAAAAGCTAGAGAAGAAAGGAGAAGTCCGTCCAAAAGTGAGAAAGACTCATTGGAATTTTATAAGACAGTTATAAACGTCTGTGGGAAACCAGGAGCAGGAGAGAAGTAACCGGGGACTCAGGTGGCCCTCTTGTGGGTGGAGGTCAGCTGACTGGTATGGAATCGTGGAGTGGAGACTGCATTAATGGTAGTAGAGGGTATGAAATACATCAAGCTCCGTCAGAAAGGACTGGTGTTGTAACGTGGAGCATTAAGGGTAGTAGAGTGTTCGAAATAAATCGAGCTCCGTCAGAAAGGAGATCAGTAACTGACAGACCTGGCAACCTTTGAATTTGGGGAAATCCAGATGGTTAATTTATTTGATGGTATGGTCTAAGGACGGGGCTGCTGATTTAGTAAAATATGTTTATTTCCTGACTCTCAAGAAAAGCTAGAGCAGAAAAGGAAAGTCCGTCCAAAAGTTAGAAAGACTCGTTGGAACTTTATATGAAAGTCATAAACGTCTATGGGAAGCCAGGAGAAGGAGCGAAGTAACTGGGGCTCAGGTGGCCCTCTTGTGTGGAGGTTAACTGACTGGTGTTGTATCGTGGGGTGGAGACTGCATTAAGAGAGTTCAAAATAAATCAAGGTCCGCCAGAAAGGAGATCAGTAACTGACAGACCTGGCAACTTTGAATTTGGGAAAATCCAGATGGTTAATTTATTCGATGATATGGTCTAAGGGGAGCGCTGCTGATTTAGAAAAAATATGCCTATTTCCTGACTCTAAAGAAGAGCTAGGGAAGAAAAGAGAAGTCCGTCCAAAAGTGAGAAAGACTCGTTCGAATTTTATAAGAAAGTCATAAACGTCTATGGGAAGCCAGGAGAAGGAGCGAAGTAACCGGGGACTCGTGTGGCCCTCTTGTGTGTTGAGGTCAGCTGACTGGTGTTGTATCGTAGAGTGGAGACTGCATTAATGTTAGTAGAGAGTTTGAAATAAATCAAGCTCCATCAGAAAGGACTGGTGTTGTATCGTGGAGTGGATACTGCATTAATGATAGTAGAGTGTTCGAAATAAATCAAGCTCCGTCAGAAAGGTGATCAGTAACCGACAGACTTGGCAACCTTCGAATTTGGGAAAATCCAGATGGTGAAACTTATTCGATGATATGGTCTAAGGACAGGGCTGCTGATTTAGCAAAATATGCCTATTTCCTGACTCTCAAGAAAAGCTAGAGAAGAAAAGGGAAGCCTGTCCAAAAGTGAGAAAGACTCGTTGGAATTTAATAAAGAAAGTCATAAACGTGTATGGGAAATCAGGAGAAGGAGCGAAGTAACCAGTGACTCAGGTGGCCCTCTTGTGTGTGGAGGTCAGCTGACTGGTGTTGTATCGTGGAGTGGAGACTGCATTAATGGTAGTAGAGAGTTCGATATAAATGAAGCTCCGTCGGAAAGACTAAGCATTAATTGTAGTAGAGAGTTCGAAATAAATCACGCTCCATCAGAAAGGACTGGTGTTGTATTCTGGAGTGGAGACTCCATTAATGGTAGTAGAGAGTTCGAAATAAATCAAGCTTCGTCAGAAAGGAGATCAGTAACTGTCAGACCCAGTAACCTTCGAATTTGGAAAAGTCCAGATGGTGAAACTTATTCGATGATACGGTCTAAGGACAGGGCTGCTGATTCAGAAAATATGCCTATTTCCTGACTCTCAAGAAAAGCTAGAGAAGAAAAGAGAAGTCCGTCCAAAAGTGAGAAAGACTCGTTGGAATTTTATAAGAAATTAATAAACATCTATGGGAAGCCAGGGAAGGAGCGAAGTAACCGGTGACTCAGGTGGCCCTCTTGTGAGTGGAGGTCAGCTGACTGGTGTTGTATCGTGGAGTGGAGACTGCATTTATGGTAGTAGAGAGTTCGAAATAAATTAAGCTCCGTCAGAAAGGACTAAACATTTATGGTAGTAGAGAGTTCGAAATAAATCAAGCTCCGTCAGAAAGGACTGGTGTTGTATCGTGGAGTGGAGACTGCATTAATGGTAATAGGGAGTTCAAAATATATCAAGCTCCGTCAGAAAGGAGATCAGTAACTGACAGACCTGGCAAATTTCAAATTTGGGGAAATCCAGATGCTAAAACTTATTCGATGATATGGCCTAAGGAGAGGGCTGCTGATTTAGAAAATATGCCTATATCCTGACTCTCAAGAAAAGCTAGAGAAGAAAAGAGAAGTCCGTCCAAAGGTCAGAAAGACTCGTTGGAAGCTTATAAGTCATAAAATCTATGGGAAGCCATGAAAAGGAGCGAAGTAACCGGTGATTCAGGTGGCCCTCTTGTGTGTGGAGGTCATGTGACTGGTGTTGTATCGTGGAGTGGAGACTGCAATAATGGAAGTAGAGAGTTCAAATTAAATCAAGCTCCGTCAGAAAGGACTAAGCATTAATGGTAGTAGAGAGTTCGAAATAAATCACGCTCCGTCAGAAAGGACTGGTGTTGTATTCTGGAGTGTAGACTCCATTAATGGTAGTAGAGATTTCGAAATAAATCAAGCTCCGTCAGAAAGGAGATCAGTAACTGTCAGACCCGGCAACCTTCGAATTTGGAAAAGTCCAGATGGTGAAACTTATTCGATGATACGGTCTAAGGACAGGGCTGCTGATTTAGAAAATATGCCTATTTCCTGACTCTCAAGAAATGCTAGAGAAGAAATGAGAAGTCCGTCCAAAAGTGAGAAAGACTCGTTGGAATTTTATAAGAAATTAATAAATGTCTATGTGAAGCCAGGATAAGGAGCGAAGTAACCGGTGACTCAGGTGGCCCTCTTGTGAGTGGAGGTCAGCTGACTGGTGTTGTATCGTGGAGTGGAGACTGCATTAATGGTAGTAGAGAGTTCGAAATAAATCAGGCTCCATCAGAAAGGAGTAAGCATTAATGGTAGTAGAGAGTTCGAAATAAATCACGCTCCATCAGAAAGGACTGGTGTTGTATTCTGGAGTGGAGACTCCATTAATGGTAGTAGAGATTTCGAAATAAATCAAGCTCCGTCAGAAAGGGGATCAGTAACTGTCAGACCCGGCAACCTTCGAATTTGGAAAAGTCCAGATGGTGAAACTTATTCGATGATACGGTCTAAGAATATGGCTGCTGATTTAGAAAATACGCCTATTTCCTGACTCTCAAGAAAAGCTAGAGAAGAAAAGAGAAGTCCGTCCAAAAGTGAGAAAGACTCGTTGGAATTTTATAAGAAATTATCAAACGTCTATGGGAAGCCAGGAGAAGGAGCGAAGTAACCGGTGACTCAGGTGGCCCTCTTGTGAGTGGAGGTCAGCTGACTGGTGTTGTATCGTGGAGTGGAGACTGCATTTATGGTAGTTGAGAGTTCGAAATAAATTAAGCTCCATCAGAAAGGACTAAACATTAATGGTAGGAGAGAGTTTGAAATAAATCAAGCTCCATCAGAAAGGACTGGTGTTGTATCGTGGAGTGGAGAGTGCATTAATGGTAATAGGGAGTTCGAAATAAATCAAGCTCCGTCAGAAAGGAGATCAGTAACTGACAGACCTGGCAAATTTCAAATTTGGGGAAATCCAGATGCTGAAACTTATTCGATGATATGGTCTAAGGAGAGGGCTGCTGATTTAGAAAATATGCCTATATCCTGACTCTCAAGAAAAGCTAGAGAAGAAAAGAGAAGTCCGTCCAAAGGCCAGAAAGACTCGTTGGAATTTTATAAGAAATTATCAAACGTCTATGGGAAGCCACGATAAGGAGCGAAGTAACTGGTGATTCAGGTAGCCGTCTTGTGTGTGGATGTCAGGTGACTGGTGTTGTATCGTGGAGTGGAGACTGCAATAAAGGAAGTAGAGAGTTCGAAATAAATCAAGCTCCGTCAGAAAGGACTGGTGTTGTATCGTGGAGTGGAGACTGCATTAATGGTAGTAGAGAGTTCGAAATAAATCAAGCTCCGTCAGAAAGGAGATCAGTAACTGACAGACCTGGCAACCTTCGAATTTGGGAAAATCCAGATGGTGAAACTTATTCGATGATATGGTCTAAGGGCAGGGCTGCTGAAGTAGTAAAATATGCCTGTTTTGTGTCTCTCAAGCAAAGCTGGAGAAGAAAAGAGAAGTCCGTCCAAAAGTGACTGGTTGGAATTTTATAAGAAAGTCATAAATGTCTCTGGGAGGCCAAGAAAAGGAGCAAAGTAACCGGTGACTCAGGTGTCCCTCTTGTGTGTGGAGGTCAGCTGACTGGTGTTGTACGTACTGCAAGGCGCAAGTACACAAGTACATATGTGATGTGGATTGGCATAGTTGAATATATATGCAATTTTTCACAATTTTACACTAAGCTTTTAACATCAAAAACCGAACATTACTACCTACTGGCCATGGGTACGTACTGCAAGGCGCAAGTACAGCTTGCAGAACCGTAGGTCGGTAATGCCTTTGAGGTTGAGCCAGACGTACTCCCGAAGCCTGTGGGAATGTGATGGGGAGGGCCCACGTAAAATAAACGGTGGTTGGTTCGCGTGGATGTTGACGGGGTGGAAGGAGTACCTTTGGTTGTAGGGCTGTTTTGTCTTATGTTATTTAAAAAAAAAAACAAGGCATCACTGGGATATATGTTTAATTTTTTTATGCCTATTTCCTGACACTCAAGAAAAGCTAGAGAAAAAAGAGAAGTCCGTCCAAAAGTGAGAAAGACTTGTTGGAATTTTATAAGATAGTCATAGACATCTATGGGAAGCCAGGAGAAGGAGCGAAGTAACCGGTGACTCAGGTGGCCCTCTTGTGTGTGGAGGTCAGCTGCCTGGTGTTGTATGTACTGCAAGGCGCAAGTACAGCTTGCAGAACCGTAGGTCGGTAATGTCTTTGAGGTTGAGCCAGAGATACTCCTGAAGCCTATGGTAATGTGATGGGGAGGGCCCATGTAAAATAAACGGTGGTTGGTTCGCGTGGATGTTCACGTGGTGGAAGGAGTACCTTTGGTTGTAGGGCTGTTTTGTCTTATGTTATGTAAAAGAAAAAAACAAGGCATCACTGGGATATGTGTTTAATTTCTTTAATTGATTGTACAGTTGAAGGTGCCGTAAAACTACCTCTGTCTACAATATTTATCCATTTATACAGGTGAAAAGTTATTTGTTGCCTAAAGGCAACAGTATGCAGTATAGGGTTGAAATGTCGTATGGCTTTTAGTACCGGGATATCCCAGGACGGGTTTGGCTCGCCAGGTGCAGGTCTTTCTATTTGACTTCCATAGGCGACCTGCGCGTCGTGATGAGAATGAAATAATGATGAAGACAACACATACACCCAACCCCTGTGTCATTGGAATTAACCAATTAAAGGTTAAAATCCCCAACCCGGCCGGGAATCGAACCCGGGACCCTCTGAACCGAAGGCCAGTACGCTGACCGTTCAGCCAACAAGTCGGACAGTATAGGGTTAAGAGAGACAGAACTGATTTACGAGTTAAAAATTCGCAAAATTAATTCAACAGGCAACATCAGATATGACACTAGCCTATTGAAACAGTCGCTTGACCTACCTATAACCATACCTGAGTTAACTACAGACGAGTTGCGTGAGTCTTTGGCCGTGATTAAAGATAGGTTAGCTGAATTTAACGCTATTATTGTGTCCTTCGGTGCTTCTAAGCCCTCGCATGGCCAATTAGCGCGGGTTAAGGGGCAATTAACACATTACCTCGACAGAATTAAGGATTTGTTGTCTCTCGAATTGCCGGAAGTTGAGCGGCACTAGAACAGTTTTCCAGAATTTTCAACAGAATCAGTGGTTTGCTTCAAGGCAGTAAGTTGGATAACAGTTTCTGATATTCAAGTGTCTATCCCATTTGAAATGTGTGGCAGTGTTAATTCTGGTGATGCATCTGTGGCTGCTCAAGTGTGCAACTTGACACCTAGTGCTGGTGTTAGGCCTATTCAGGAGTCTGAGGTGACTAATGCTGCCCTGGGATCTTCTGTTTCGTTGTCTGGAACTAGGACACCTGTAAGTCATTCTAATGATATATCTATTTTGCATGTTGGTACCTGTACAAGTTTCCCTGTGGCAACTGATAATTCTGCCGGTCTTGGTCTATGTCTGTCTGCGAGCAGCCTATCTGTTCGTCCGAAGTTTTTGACGTTGCCTCGCTAACGGGATGGCCCACCTCCGGGTAAGCACTCTTGAATTCCGTTCCGGCTAAAATTTCCGTAATGTTCGGTTGCTACTTCGTATAGCAGTCTACCCTAACCTCAACCTAGATTCGCCACTCAATTATTTCAGATGCCTTAGCTTTTCAGCTGTGCTTGCCTGTTTGTTTTCGAGGCATTCCCTTTTCCTTATTTCGATAAATATAAAATTGTAGCTAATATATTTACCTTGGGTATTGCCTCTGGTAGTTCAGTGGCACTTGATGTATGTCAGAGTTTTGAAAGGTACATTTAACTTCACTGTAGGCATAGTAGCGTGTTAAGTTTCTTTTAATCTACTAAATTGCATTTGTACACCTGGATTTGTAACTAGATGTATAGTTTGTTGAATCTTTGAAAACTGTAGGTAGCTAATTGCAAAGAGCTTCTAAGTTGTATGTATGACTGAACATTTTATTCGAAGTTGTGTATCGATACCTTCCGCGTGGCGGAATTTAATCGGAATTTGTAAAATCTTTTTTAAATAACTTTCTGAAAATTAAAGATCATGGTTGTTTATTTCTGAATCTGCGAACTAAGCCATATCCATGCCTTCAATAGGTTCAGCCTCTTCCACCTTCCTGGTTTATTGTCCAATAGTTGGCCCTACTGATATTTACTAAGTTGTTAGCGACGGAGACCCGCGTGTTTTCGCATCACCCTTTACTATGACTGCGTTAATGTGCCTTCCCAATACAGCAATATGAGCGATATTTGCCCAGTTCCCATTTTTACCACCGAGCGCTGCTTCGCTGGCATTGAAACACGATTGTTCATTACAGCACACGTTAAGTGTTTTGTATATTTCTGTTCAAATATATAGCCAATCACTCAATAAACATATTTGAATCACACCTTACACCTTAATAAAGAAATTCAGTGTAGAACGTACCCCTCTGCAGCGGAAAAACCGTACAAAATAATGTTAACTGTAGGTAGTAAATACTGTAGAAAATAAATAATTTCACACACTTTTCTGTTTAAATGTTTCGCGTTCTCGCATTAAAATCTTTCAAAGATCTATGTTATTTATGTGGCTATATTATTTAAGAATACAGGAATAGCACACTCGCAAATAACTTCACTTAATAATTATGAATGTCCGATTTCAGGACAACTGAAGTGAGGAAAATCACGCAACACTCAAACAATCAAATAGTCACTCATAGTCACAACAGGATTTTTATGCACAAATGGTTGTGCTTTCAATAAAAAATCATTAATAACTTTCAAAATCCACAGTGGCAAGTCAGATGGGTACTGCAGCCTGCTGTTTCAGCCACTTTTATAAATCAAGTCCATTAGCACTGCTGAACACCTTGGTCTTGTCAAAAGAATCAGGCATCTTGTCCAGTTGCA
This sequence comes from Anabrus simplex, assembly GCF_040414725.1. Classification (NCBI taxonomy): domain Eukaryota; kingdom Metazoa; phylum Arthropoda; class Insecta; order Orthoptera; family Tettigoniidae; genus Anabrus; species Anabrus simplex. Next base: position 206,018,733 of record NC_090270.1, on the reverse strand, counting down.
ATGTTGCTACATTTGTGCTACTGACAAGTATGTCGAATCATTCTTTTATCGATAACATGTATTTGACAGTGGTCCCTGCATTAAAAAATCGTGCATATCTGTATACCAATTTTTTAAAATATTCTAGGGCTGTTATTACTCCAGTCGCGAAAATATCTTTCGCGCGCCGCACTTTCATTTTCTTAAACGTAGACGGCTCGATATCTTTGCATGTAAGAAAAATGAACCGGTTTCACAGTTTCATTTGATTGCATTTGATGCAGTTTCTTGATAAAATTACAATTTATATCCTGGGAACCATCAAACATAGATTTTTGAGTAAGGAATTTCTTACTTTTCAGAATGTGCCATTATCGAAAGCAAGAAGAGGCATTTCACTATCAACCGGATGACAGATCTTCGGTTTAATGTGTTTTGAAGAAGAAATTGTTCTTATCTTGCTAACATTTGTTTTATGATTGTCACTTACAACGCTAAACACGAAAAACCGCAAGCTTCCTTTATTGTTTTGAGTGTTATACTATGCAGCTCTGTACCTAAAAGCCTCTTAAAGAAGAAGAATGTTGCTGTAACCTTTATTTTGTAGTCACAGCAGAAATTACCATATAAAACAGAAAAGGTTTATTGACTAGGGTAATTCGACTTCTACTTTCGCTTGCATGACAGTCATCTTGAGTAGCTTTCATTTGCTCAACATGGAATGAAGCATCTCTGTTGAAAGAGGTGTAGATAGATAGATAGATAAGAAATGGGTGAGCCCTGTTTTCGCAGAGCTCCACACGTAGGTCTATGAAGACCCTTTGTGCCCCTTGAACGGGTTTGCCTAGTCCAGCCCTAGTGCTCCTATAAAGGATACCAGTGTCCGGATTTTGGCATTCCTGATGTCCTCCAGGCTCACAAAGTGTGAGCCCAGGTATCGATGTCTAGTGCTTGCAAAAGCCTCGCACTGACATAACACATGTGCGGAGGTCTCCTCCTCCTTACCGCATCTTCTACACATCGGATCCTGGGTGATTTTCATGATGTGTAGGTGTCTCTGTAAGGTATTGTGGCCTGTTAACAGTCCAACTACCATTCTCATTCTGGTCCTATTCAAATTCATTAGGACCTTTTTATAGCTTTGACTAGGCCCTTTGATAAGTTCATGTGCCTGTCTTGCTATGGTTAACCTCTTCCAAATATCTAGGTGAGACTGGTTTATCCATTGGGATATTGCCAGTCTCACACTTCGGAGTGACACTCCTAGGAAGGGCTCTGGTCCTGTGAAGGAACCCATTGAGCCCTGTTTCGCTAGTTTGTCAGCTTCTTCATTTCCACTGATTCCTGTGTGCCCAGGAACCCATAATAAGGTAACTGAGCTAAGCTCACATAGCTGATCTAACATCCTTTGGCATTCCCATACCAGTTTTGATGTTGTTTTAACTGCACATAGTGCTTTTAACGCTGCCTGGCTATCACTACATATAGTGATGTGTCTTCTGTGTCCAGGCATTTTCCATATATTTAAAGCACAGGCTAGTATTGCGTATACTTCAGCTTGGAAAACAGTGGCATATTTACCCATAGGAAGGGAGAGCCTAGTCTTAGGCCCCCAGACCCCGGCGCCCGTGCCCGCCTCCGTCCGCGAGCCATCTGTGTACCATGTACAGCCCCCAGACTTAAGACGGGCCCCAGCGTCCGCGGCCCACTCCTCCCTTGTGGGTATCACCACTGTGAATTTATAATTCAAATTAAAGCTAGGCTTCATCAGATCCCCGATCATCATTGTCATAGGGCAAGTCTGGTGAAGCCTTGTAAGAATAGAGGCATGACCTCTATTCGGGTTTTTGAAGGACCATCCTCCGAGTGACCAAAGGCGATAGGCACTCATTCCCGCTATTACCTTAACATATAAATGTAAGGGGGGAAAACCTAGGATGGTCTCCATTGCACATAATGGTGTAGTATCCAGTGCCCCTGTTATTCCTAGACACGCAAGTCTTTGGACACTGTTTAACTTGGTGCTCACAGTTTTACTCTCTGAGCCTGGCCACCAGACTATAGATGCATAGGTGATCATGGGCCGTACAATGGAGATATAGAGCCACTGGATCACCCTAGGTCTTAGGCCCCAAGTCTTCCCGACGGCCCTGCGACAGGCCCACATAATCTTGCGAGCCTTATCCACCTTATGATCTATATGTTTCTTCCAACTCAGTCTTGCCTCAAGGATTACCCCTAGGTACTTAACCGAGGTTGTCTTAACTAATTTTTTTCCGAATAGGAAAGGCTCTGACAGTCCGTCTAGCCTCCTCCTCCTGGTAAATACCACGAGCTCCGGGATTATCCGACAAGTCTGTCTCGTGACACCATCTTTCCACCCTACGTAGAGAGCTCTGTACGAGTTCGGAAACCGTACTGGGGAAATTTCCTACCGCCATCAGGCTTATGTCGTCTGCATAGCCTTGGGCGTATATTCCTCCAACATTTAACCTAGTAAGTAGTTCGTCCACTACCAGACACCATAATGTTGGTGATAATACTCCTCCCTGTGGACACCCCCTGTCTATATTAGCTCTCAACATTACAGCGTTGAGAGTAAACAGAACTTGACGGCCCTGCAGTGAGGCCATAATCCATTTTATGAGCATACTGCTCACTCCTCTTCTCTCTAGACTACGTTCTATGGAGCCCAAAGATGTATAGTTAAAGGCCCCTTCTATATCTAGGAATACAACCATAGCAAGTTGTTGCTGATCCAAGGCACTCTCCAGCCTAGAAACCAGCTGGTGTAGTGCCGTCTCAACCGACTTCCCTGGTTGATATGCATGTTGATGAGAATGCAGGGGAAAGTTTCTTAATACTTTCTCCCTGATATGTCTATCCACCAGTCTTTCCAAGGTCTTAAGTAGAAAAGACGTTAGACTAATGGGTCTATAATCCTTAGGTCTAATATATGAAGACCTTCCGGGTTTAGGTATAAATACCACCTTCGCCTGACGCCACAAGGAGTACACGTACCCCATAGTGAGACAGGCTCTAAAGATTCTGACCGGGTATGGTATAAGGACCCCCCCCCCCCCGCCTCCTGAAGAAGCGCCGGGAAGATCCCATCCACACCTGGGCTTTTGTAAGGGGCAAAGGATTCTAATGCCCACTTAACCCTTCTTGGGGTAACAATCTCTGCGGCTTCCTTCCAGCCACTTTTATCGGATCTGAAGGATCCGCTCTATTCTACCTCACTATTCGTGATTACCGAACCTGGAAAGTGGGCATCAAGCAATAAGCTCAGGGTCTCCCCCTCTGTGGATGTGTATCCACCAGAAGGAGTCTCCAGTGAGCCCAGCCTTGCCCTTCTATCCAAGGTTAAAATTTTATGAAGCCTTGCCGCTTCATGTTGACTTTCAATGGAGTCATAAAATTGTCTCCAAGATTTCCTAGAAGCCTTTTTGACTTCTGACTTGTACCTTCTTTGTGATTCTTTGTAAGAATCTAGGCTTTCTTGATCCTGAAGTTCCCTGTATTTATTCCAGAGCCTTCGTGTATTTCTCCTCGGGTGTTCAAGATATCTATTCCACTTGAAGCTTCCTGTTACTCTTTTTGCCTTAACAATAGGGCAGTTTAATTCATAAGAGGTAACCAGTGTCCGTGTGAGAAAACTCACACTGAGCTCCAGCTCCTCTTTGTTTTTAATTATATTTGAGGGTCCTCCCTCCAGTCCCCTCCTCACGTCCTCCCTAAAAGATATCCAATCGGTTCGTCTAGGGTTTCTGTAAGACAGGATCTCGATGGAGCCCTCTATATAAAACACAATGTGTCTATGATCTGACAAGGAAGGCTCCAAAGAGACCTTCCAGTCTTTAAATTCCTGCATGATTCCCATGGAACCCAGGGTAAGATCTATGATCCCTTCGCTCCTATTATTAATGAAGGTAGGGGTATCACCAATATTCATGATCTCAAGATCAGTTGTACATAGAAATTCTATGAGGTGCTCTCCCCTTCGGTTTGTATTTTTACTTCCCCAAATGCTATGATGAGCATTGGCATCACATCCTACTACGAGGTTTAATCCTTGTTTCCTACAGTATATCACCAGTCTCTTGAACTCCTCCGGCGGGGGTGAAGATTCAGAGTCTCCTGGGAAATATACAGAACAGACAACCAAGTCTCTTGGCTGTCCGCCCTCTTCATATCTCATTAGGACTGCTACTAGGTCTCTAGTAATGAAACCCGGTATAGCCCAAGCGTTATGATCCTTAACTAGTATACATGTTCTAGGCTTCTCCTCTGCTATTCCACTGAATAGAGTGAAACCTGCACAATTTAGTCCCATGATATGTCCCTGTCTAAGCCAGGGTTCTTGTATCAGGGCGACCGAAAACCCGCCTTTCTGGATACTTCTATTAAGTACCCTAGAGGCTGCTATACAATGTTGTATATTTGCTTGTATGAAAGTAATCATTCTTTACTTTCATAGAATACTTTACCTTATGCGGTCTCCGGAACTTGCAGCTCCGTCTCCTGCGATGGATCCTGGGGCTTGGCTGGCCCCGGTTCCTGTCCGGGCTCCAGCTCTTCGCCCCTGCTGGTCTCGGTTTTATCTGTGGTGGGGTTGGTCCTCTGCTTGTCACGCTTGCCCTCCACTAATGTGAAGGTAGCCACATGCACCCCGCAGAAGATCTTCTTCCCCACCACTTTCTCCACATCCCTGGAGTCCATGCTGACCACAAGGCGGACGCCTCTCTTCTCCTCCTTGCGGTCGTAGACCCTCCAGCTGGCGGGATTTAAGCCATGGTTCTGGCGTGCCATTCTTCCCAAAAGGACGTTATTGTCCTTTGGTTGTCCTGGTATCCGGACCATGACTCTCTTGTAGGAAAGGAGTTTGTCCATGCCCACAATTGTGAGCCTGGCTCCTTCCCACGGTTGTATACCTGTAACAAGGCTAGAAAGCCATGCTACAGTTTCATTGTTCTCCGCTATGATGACGGCCGCACCCTTTCACAGATAGCAGTCCAGGAACTGAGGCTTAATGGGCCCCTGCTCCGGAAGCTCGTCTATCAGATTGGTGATAGCCTCTTCCACAGCTTCCACCTGTTTCTCGGATAGCTGCTGGTCAGGATATCCCACAGGTACTATGGCCATCCTGATCCCAGCTTTAGCTATCCTGGCGTACTCCACTTTGGGTCTCTTGCGGGTCTGCCGATCTTCTTCTGGGGTTGCCCCCGACAGAAGTCGTTTCCCCGCTGGCATCTTAGTGGGCGGGGTCCTCTGTGCCCTAGAAGCAGAGCCCTTTTCAGGGTCCCGCCTCTTGTGCCCATTGGATCCCTCCACTGTTGTCGCTGTTGTGGTAGTAGAAGTCCCCTCAGCCCCAGGAGTTAGGCCTTCTTTGGCCTGCTCCCGGGCCTTTAAGGCCTTCTTGTATCTCCTCTTTTCAGCGCCAGAGCGCTGTTTCTTCTTCTTCTTCACCTGCAGATTGCCCACCTCTTGAGTGAGCCCTCTAACTGTTGAAGTCGAACTGTCCGAGGGTATCTCCGAAGAGTCCCTTTCGGTTGTTGTTGTGCTGGTATTTCTCTCGGAGGCCCCAGAAGAGCTCTCCGGTTTATGGGTGGCTACGGAACTCATGTAGGTCCCACGAGTAGCTAGGGAAATATATGTCCGCCCAGGCAGAGCCCCGCATACCTGGGTAAGGCTACTTACTTCGAGAGGGCGCCAAGTATCTCGAAGGCTCCGTTCAAGACACATCTCCCATGTGCCATGCACCCCATCGGCACGGGTCGCGTTACACCGTAGGGTTGGGCGGTGCTTTAGCTTCCTCCTCCTTGTATGCCGAACGGTTACCCAATAGGGCTCCATTCGGCATCGCAAGAAAGGAGCTACTAGTCCCCCTCACCGCGAAGAGGATCTTCAATTGAAGAGGGTAACCAAGGTTAGCCCCCTACAATTGTAGAAGCACACACGAGGGGGGAAAGAGGTGTAGAGTTTCTTGTCATACAACATCTGCTGTTCGATGGACTACCAACAATCACAATCTCTCTGTTTCATTTAGGCACTGACTTTCCGCTCAGAGGCGTTCCTTTACTAAGAGTGTTATTCCAGTCTCGCAGTTTATACGTATCTCGTAAGTAGCGATAAAGTGTGGATTTATTCGGTGTGGCAAACATATCGTTTCAATGATCTCGAATTGAAATTCGGCGAGAAATCCTTTCTTGAAATAACATTTAGCTATTTATGACGTTGTTGCTCATTGAGAGAAAATTCATGAAATGAAATCCCACTTCCCGATCTGCTTTTCACCTTACATTAAGACACACAGCAGTATATATTACGTCCATAAACATCAGAACGGTTCACGACTAAAGAAATAAGCTAAATAAGGTAAATACAGGTTCAAATTACACCAGCACTTTAGCAATGATCACTGATCGTGTCTCGTCAAGCAGACTAATGCCAGCTTCTCAGCGCTCCAAGCGCCTGAACTGGTAACTAAGCCATGTTCGCTCGTTTGCATGTGTGACCGGGCGAATGAGAAGGCGTATTAGCGCAGTCATAGTAGAGGGCAATGGTTTTCGGGCAATGTTTCTTTGAGTGTGTGGTTTTTGGAACTGTGTGATTGCGCTTACTTCCCTCCCTTCACTGTGTTTAGTGTTTTGTTTCGTGTAACCACTCTAGTAAAGGTTACAAATAAGGTGGATCCAAATTATAATAAAAGTTGTAATCTTGGTTCAGTATGGACAAACAATGAAGTTTATTAATTTAACTAATATGGAATAGTCAGACAATACGGAATACCATAATATCTTGCCTAAATGGTACTACTTTCAAGTGAGCTCAGCAGCGGTCGCTTGGTAGGCCATGGCCCTTCCGGGCTGTTGCGCCATGGGGTTTGGTTTGGTTTTAGTCAAGTGGAAACTCGTAAAATCACTTTAAATATGCCCATGATGCTTTATATTCTGTTTGGACGTGTTCCTGAACGAGGTTAGTGCGCGGCGCAAAGCTATTGGTTTTCTTCTTTGAAAAGATTTTGCAAGTAAGTCATAAAGTCTTTATAAGGTAAGATTTCATATAAGACTATATACAGGCTTAACTCTTTCCCGTCGTTTGTGTAGTAGAGCGTGCCCGACTTTCAAACCAACCTCCTCTGCAATCTGTCTGTTAAACATATAACTTTTTGGAACCGGTGAATTCCTTACCCATCCTAGAGACAACTGACATGCACTAGAATTTTGAAATCCAATGTTACACATATCGCTCAAGAACTGCTTTTACGGCTATACCCATCAATCTTCCTTGTTGTGCAAATTTCATTGCATGACTAATTCATGAATGAAAACATGGCATGTCAGGATGTATGGAATACTAGATATTCCATATTCCCTCAATGTGTAGGGCGATGTACAGCGTTTCTCTTATAAACCCAGACCGTCCAGTGGCGTTTCTACTCTCTGAGACCTAAGCAGCGGAACGGCAGGCATGCACATAGTTCTTGACGTTGCAAGGAGTGTGCACGTGTTTGACATAGCATCAACAGCCAGTCTGAATCTCAGCTGTCAACACAGTGGGACAGTTATGATTGCAACACCATATTTCCACATGTAAACGTTATTTTAAGTACGAGTCAGCTCTACGGGTACGTGATGCATTTGTTCAGCAATTTCCTGGTGAAGTGCCACCTTCATGAGTACAGATTCACTTAATTGTAAATAAAATTGAAACTACTGACTCAGGGCTCGATAAAAAACATGTGCATGCACACATTAACGGTTTTAACAGAGGAAAAGCTAGATGACATTGGTGCGAATCTTGAACGGTCACCAAATAAATCGCTCGCAAGGTGTTTATGAAGTCCCTCATTATGAAGGATGACACTTCCACCATCTTTTATTAGGTAAGACTTCATATAAGACGATATACACGCTTAACTCTTTCCCGCGGGTTGCGTAGTAGAGTGTACTCGACTTTCAAACCCATTTCCTCTGCCATCTGAATGCTAAACATAAAACTTCTTGGAACCGGTGAATTCCCTACGCATCCTAGATACAACTGACATGCACAGAATGCTACAATAATGTTTTCTAATATGTTTTCTTAAAACAGACAGCTGAGTAATCAAAATACTGTATATTGCACAGGACAGGAAATGCTCATTCAGTTACTGTCTCCTTTTTCATCTATTAGGTCTACTTGGACAAAAAGCAATTATCAATTTTAATCCTCCAGTTAATTCTGTTTTGGACTATGGGCCTCTACATAATTAAATAATATTCCAACTAATGTCAACTTATCTTCCAATCCCATTCAGTGAAAAATAGTTTATAATTTGTATGTCCGAGAGGCAGTATGATTTGCGATCTAAATACCTTCATTCGACGGATCCCAAAAATTTTGGGTTCCACGAACTTCATGACTGCAGGATGAGAAAAAAAACTGGCTTAACTACCCTTGGGTGCAAGCGAGTATTTACTCGAGAACTAGAACTAGAATTAGTTAATTATTTGTTGGATTTTGAAGCCATGTTCTTCGTACTGACTCGAAGAGACACTTGTACCGGTATTTAGCAATCCAACTTGCAGTTCAGATTAACATTATACACCCTTTTGGAAACATCTGCCTCTCTAGTGTAATGGTTAGCACTATTAGCTGCCATCCTCAGAGGCCCAAGTTTGATTCTTGATACTGCCAGAAATTTAAGAATGGCAGGAGGGCTGGTATATGGTTGAAATGGTACATGCAGCTCATCTCCAATGGGGGTGTGCCTGAAAAGAGCTGCACCACCTCGGGATTGAGGACACGAGTTAATTTGACCCCTTTGGAAATTATGATAGGGCTGGAAACGAGTGGTTCTGCTTTTTTATGGGTAGACACAAGGCAATATTATCTTTACAAAAGCCAACAGTGACCTCTTTCTCATGACCTCTTAGAAAATCTTCATAATAAGCACAAATACCTGGTCAACTATGTATATAACGTGGATGAGACAGGATTATCAATGGTACAAAGCAAAATCTCTTGCACTGTTGATCTCTCCAAGGAAAATATGAATAACCAATTGATGAGGGGTGCACACCACGTGGATCCATTGCATCATACCATTTGACAGGCAAATCAATATTTCTACTAGATTGTTTCATCGTTTTGTAGAGATCACCAATCCAACTAAAGAATCTCCTATACTTTGATGCTGGATGTACATTCTAATCATAATCATAACGTAGACTATAGCAACGCAGCAAGAAAAAAAAACACGTCATTATCCTGTGTATACCACTTCGTAGTTTGCAGTCTTTGGGAAAGTGAGTTCTAGAATTTTACTACAGTGAAGAAGTGTACATGTTTTTGAGACAATGTTCACATAATATGAAAGTATTTGACACAATGAACTGTTTGGCCGTTCATACTTGGAACTACAAAAGGGTGACATTGCAGTTAATGGTTTGAAAGCCACTGGACATTACCCTATAAATAGGGATGTCTTCCCTGAAAGATGATTTCTTATTATCTTCACTTCCGGGCTTACACCTTGTAGGACATGGGTATTTTTCTGCTTCAAATAAATCCACCAACAAAGCTCAAATCTCAGACAAAAATTCATCAAATTCTCAGAAGAGCTCAATATACTCATCCGATCCTGTTCCTTGTTTGTTTACAACCTCTGATTCTGTGTAGTATATGTCTAAAACACCTGATCAAGGCAGTGCAAATTTAAGTATATCTGGATCTCATGAATCAAAGGTAATCTTACTTCAGCACATCTCTCCTCCATCAACCCAAAGGAAAATATCAAGAAGAGGTAAAAAAAGCCTGGAACCTCTGCAATCTCGACATCATCTCCATACAAAAATGAGCAGGAGAATGAAATTTCAACTAAGAAAAATAAGACTACAAAATTGACCTAAGGAGAAATTCAAGCAAGAAGGAGAAGGTGTAAAGAAAGGAGCCAGACAAACTCAATCTGCCCATGGAAGGAAACACACACAGAAAAAAAAAAAATTCAGTCAAGTAGTGATGTGTTTGCTGAACGATCTGGTTCAGATGTTTCAACAGAACTGGATTTAATTCCAAATACTACGCCAACTATCAATTATACTTAGTGCTTATTCTGCTGCACCAACTTTTTGGAAAACACCAGAGGAGAGTTGAGTTTGATGTGTTATGTGTCCTCTATGAGCCCTTCATGACCGAAACATATCAATAAACGTGCAATTTTTGTTGCCTGAATGGGAAAGAGACTGTAATAAGTTAATTACTGTTTTTCATTTCAATATGTCCATCTGTAAGAATGTTAACCAACACTGAAACAAGTTTTCACATATTTTAAACTATTTTTATTTAAAAAATATATTTACCCTACTGTTCCACCTTTTTAAAATTAAAAATTCAAAGTAAAAATAGCCTATATAGAGAATCATGGCCAATTATTCAAAGTTTCAACCTACATTTATTTATATTGCATTGATTTGGGCATGAAGATATACTTCCAAAAGTAAATGGTATTCCATATTATAAGTTTTCCCTCTACGTACTTACACATATACTTATAAGAACTGTAATCATACATAATTGAAAGAGAGGTACCACATGCTGCTTTCCGAGCAATAAGCAAGTGAAAACAGCTTTTTACAGCTTAAAATTTTATTTACTGTGTCTATCACTAACCAGTTATTGAATTATTGCATTGTCTGTGCTATTGGTAAAATGTGATAACTGGTGAATTGCAAACTGTCATAATACACTAGCTATTTCTGTTAAAATAAACACTAAAATGCTTAATATATATAGATGTAAAAAGGAACTTGTAACGTGGTACAATTTGGAAGTTAAAAGGAAAAGAAAGGTAATCAAATATAGACATATATAAGGTGGTTTTCATCATTCTGGCTAGCAAAATGTTATGTAGAAAATCAAACCCATATTTGAAAAAGTTACATGAGAATTATTAACACATATAAAAAATAAAGAGGTACAGTATCAAGATAAGGGTATAAAGAGAAAGGATTAGGGCATTTACTGTCCTGGAACCATAGATTTGTAATCTCTACAGGCAAAGAAAATGAATAGTACAACACTACAATGTAAAGATTTCTGTTTAACAGAACAGGATACTTACTAAACATATAATACAAAACAAAAAACAATGGAGAGTTTGATGAAGAGAGATAAAAGAGGAATGATTGGGAAAACAGATATGTTAATATTATCTTTTTTGGCACATTTACTTTTAAATAATAGAGTGTCTAGTGCAGGAAACTTTGTAAGACATTCCTATAGTTTCCAGATTGAAATTGTTTTATTACTTGGCCAATGAAGGGGGTTACCTAGCCAAAGCAGTAAAGGGGTTCTTAGTTATCTCGTAAAGATGTGGGTTTGATTCCGAGTCAGGAAGTAGAAAAATTTAGAAATGAGATGTCCACTTCTGGAGAGGTACACAGCTCTGAGGTTCACTCAGCCTACAGAGAAAATGAATTCCAAGTAAATTCCTGGTACTAAAGGTGGCTGGGCAGAGAGCTAACCAATCTATCCGAATTCATGCCATGGTTATGGTTAGTGGAAGTCGTTACTTATTTATTCCAAATTCTTCATCTTTGGTAAAGAGTTTTGGTGATATGATTATCAGATGTTAAATGTTAACCTTTGCATATATGGCAGATTGAAGTATTTTTATCACATATGAGGGCCCTGAAACAATGAATGCTTAATTAATGTCACTGCTAGAAGTAGGATTATTGATAAGCTGGACTATCGAGAGTCGGATTAGCATGAGTCAAGTATAATGACTGTTTAACCCCACTAAAAAAAAGTCCAGAACACATGTTATCACACAGTTCTCTTACATACAAGATGATGGGGATTATGACTTAGCTTTACATTTAGTAAAAAACAACATACTTCAGTAAGTATATGGAACATAAGGAGGTTGGTTTATCAGCCCTGAAGCCATGAAATGAAAGTTATTATAATCAATTCGAACACTATAATGTTAAGGCTAATCATGTTAGGTTGGGCTGGAATTTGTTGTATCTGGACGCAACATCTCACTCAGTATGGATCCTCTGCCTTGCTACCAGTCCTATCACCTATTTTGATCTCCAGAGAATATTGAACATTTTTTGGCGGAGATACTAAAATTATTAAGTTAGCATTTCTGGAAATCTACCTGTCCTTTTTAGCGTTGGATACTTAGAAAATATCATAAAATTTGTACAGTAGTTTCAAAAACTGATTTACACCCATACACCTGCAAATGTTAACTATAAGAGAAGGACTAGTAAAACACATTAACTTCCTATGTTATAAAATGGTCATGCAATAGCCTTTTCTTTACAACTACATATATATATACATGACATATACTGATAAAGGTGTTTTTTTTTAAATTATTTTTTTACGTATATACAGTCTTAAGTTTTCTCTTGTATTTCCATAACTTGCTGTTTGGATAAAATAACAGACCAAACAGATAGAAGAAAATAGGCTTGGAAACTTAATTTACATGAAAAGATAAAAATATACTTTGCATTTCCCGTTTTAAAATAACATATGTTGACAAATTCATTGTTACCATAAAATCTGATATCAAGAAATCATCATATTATGAAGGTTTACAATAGATTCATCTTTCAATTACTGTAAAAATGTACGTATTAAAATAATGTAAATTTCAGCCACAAGTGAACCTGAATTCATAATATTCTGTCACCTGGAACAATTAAAGTTTTAAGACAGATGTCATGTAATAATTATACACAAGATGGAATGATTACGTATATTCCCAATACAAAAATGAAAAAATATCACAACACATGTACTGCTATCAACTAATCATTGTCTTGGTTTGTTGCTCCACGCACGCAACATACAGAGAGCTTTATTGATTTGTGTGCACCACTGAAGTCGATCCTCCCTTGTGTCAGCAGACAGGAGATGACTAAAAACAAAAACACATACTCAGCATCAACAATGACAAATAAAATGGCCATCAAATAAACGTAACCATACACCTTGGGTAAGGGATAAGTAAAATCACTGTCAACCAAAGCCAGAAAACAGAATATAATCAAGAAATCAAGCACGATTAGGAATAAAGATACATTTTTCAAACTTGTTCCTAACACACAAGAAGAGCTCTATGGGAGGTGATGCACAGACAAGCAGGCATTCTAGAGACAGAATACTTAAGACAGAGGAAAGAGAAGTTGGCTGTGGAAGCGAAGGAGAAAGCAGTGATCAAAGTAATGGTGGTGGCGATGAGAGTTGTTTTAAAAGGATTATCAGCTCTGACAGTGAAGATGAAACTATTGAACAATCAGGACTTGTGTGGTTTTTTTGGGTGCATACACGTAGTCAGAGATTACTAGTGGATTATATACGAGATTATACACAAGATGGAATGATTACATATATTCCCAATATAAAAATGGAAAAATATCACAACACATGTACTGCTATCAACTATTCATTGTCTTAGTTTGTTGCTACATGCACACAACATACAGAGAGCTTTATTGATTTGTGTGTACCACTGAAGTCGATCCTCCCTTGTGTCAGCAGACAGCTATGCAGTCGGACAATAGGTTGTTAAATGTTGCTTTATGCAATATTTCATAGTACTATGTTCATGATGCTAATGTGCTATGGCAAACCATACTCCTAAACCATGGTTTGAAGAGAAATGAAGTCGTTAAACTTTACATTCATTCACAGAAAGACAAAAAACAAAAAAGAACACAATGGCAGGCTAGTGCAGGAAGAGGGACCAACAAAGAGAGAGGAGATAGGGACAAACATGAAAACACAAAAAGACCGAAATGGTCATATGCCTTTTCTTTGTAAATGTAATAGCCACACTCAGCAAACCAAAGACTAACAAATATGTTGGCTATGGCCTTCATGTCAATCAACTTGTCATTGCTGTGCTCATAAAACCATGGTACATAGACCATTACATGATTATTTGAGAATATATTTTCTGATCTCTATTTTGAAATAAAACAGTCATGCGACAGATTCTTCAGAGAATGTTAGTGCAAAATTAATGAAATTCTGCCCAGCAGTTAAGATGTGATGCCATTACAGAAGGCAGACAGATATCATTTAGTGTTATACACAGAGATAAACAAAAGAAGAAACCATGGCAAGAATGTAATAGAGATAGGAAAGAAGGAAGATTAAGTATCAGGAAATTAAAAGTAAGTGTAAAATGATGAAAATGATGTAAATGATGAAAAGAAACATGAGTTGGAAAAGAACGTAAATGATGGAAAAAGGATGTTGTACAGATTGATAAAAAATAAGACAAAAGAAAAGATCTACAGAAAACAAGTGAAGGAAGAGAGTGGAAATGTAATAACAGACCCAGAGGAGATAAAGAATAGGTGGCAAGATTATTTCGATAAACCCTTGAATGTGAAAAATGATGCAGAAGAGAGAGTATTGGTAAATCAGGATGATCCAGAAATGGAAAGCAGTAACAGGGATTGGGAATTAGAAGTGAGGGAGGACAAAAGAATGTACAGACAACAAAAAGTACCCGGGGTTGTGGGGCATAGGGGGCATGGGCAGGGTGTATATATATCAAAACTGAAGAAAAGCCACAAAATGGTAAGCTTTTAATGATCTTGCGGAGATCAACACAGAGGTAAATGTTGACAGTTTCCCAACTTAAGTACTGTAATAATAGTTCTTTGAGATTTTGATTCAATACTATATAGTAAAACTTCCACCAAAGGAACAATATTACACATGCATTAGAATTACGTAGAAGTACGGCGTGATTATACAATTAAAAATCACTTAATATTTGTTACACACTAAGAAACCAACAGACACTAAAGAGACTGCCAGACTAATGAATGTGCGTGGCAAGCGGGTGAATCATCCCTCAACATCCTCAAGGACAAGATCATTTTATTCACAGGCTATATGACAGGTAGTTCATCATTGCAGGAGTATATGATTATAAATTCAGACCAAATAAAACACACCTTGGCAAAAAAAATATATACCCCTGCTACCCTTCCTCACAGCACATGCAAAGTGTTCACTACTTGCTGTGACGCTATGCAAATCGGTTAGCAGCGATGAACGATATTATGTGTGTATTTTTGCTAATCATTTTGTTAATAATTAAAGATCAAAGGAAATAATTAGCTGATAAGACAACAGGGTTTGTACAAATTGCTTGTTTTAATAACCCATATAATTCCTAGTTTCAGCTGGATAAAATGGAATAAAAATGTAATGTTTTCTCTACGAAGTGGAGCTACTGATGGAGAGTGATATTGCCAAGGCAGAGGTGGAAATAGCTTGTTAAACAAATTAAAACAGAAAAAGCAGCAGGGATGGATGAAATATGTGTGGAAATAACAAAGGCAGCAGGACTTCTTTTTCTGCTATTTGCTTTACGTCGCACCGATACGGATAGGTCTTATGGCAACAATGGGATAGGAAAGGCCTAGGAATGGGAAGGAAGCGGCCATGGCCTTCACTAAGGTACAGCCCCAGCATTTGCCTGGTATGAAAATGGAAAATTACGGAAACAGACCTTCAGGGCTGGCGAGAGTGGGGTTCGAACCCACCAACACCTGGATGCAAGCGCACAGCTGCGCGCCCCTAACCGCACGGCCAACTCGCCCGGTGCAGCAGGACCTATTGTTCTACAATGATTATATAGGCTGTTGTCACAATCGTTGTACTATAAGAAGAAAACGTGCAGGAAAATCAGCCTCTAGATGTAACTCCAAGTCTCCAAAATCATGTGACTAATCTCTCATGTCGATCAATGGGAAGTTGTGCAAGTACCGTACACGTTGGTTGGAGTGGACAGTCCTGACAGCCCAGGTACAGAAGGCCAGTGATAAGCAGAGCTGCATGCGTAGGTCAGCTGTGGAGGGGTTTCACTTCATCCAGCAATAATATAATGTTTTTGATGGTTGTTTTAAAGAAAGCAGGACAGTGAAAATAAATTCCTTGGAGGATGACGTTTCCTATTAACGTAATGGAGTTTGTAATGAGTTATTTCCACGAAAATGGGTTTTAGCTTTCCGCAGACATCAGCTCAAAAGAAAAGGAAACTGGACAATATCCGATTGATTTGATGGAAAACAGTTGTACAGAAGTGTAACGTATTAAGGAAGTTTCTCTTGATGCACACAGTGAAAGTGACTCAAGTGATTCCATTTGTCAAAAACTTTTGCCAATTGCAAGTGAAGTTTCTGGTCAGAGTTCAAAACTAGAATATGATTTCCTGGAATCTAGTGATGGTACAAGTCCATTGCCATGCAAATCGTCCAGTTCGAGTTATGTTCCTAGTTCCGAAAAATGTGTGCGATAAAACATCAGTATGGAGTAAAATTCTGCCTTAACGAAGGTGGTAAAAAGCGATTTATCACTTTCACACGTCAGCAAATACTTTAATTTAGTGAAGTCGGATCGATATCTTTACTTGTGGATGAAGCAGTTGGAAAATACAGGTATGTCAGCAAGTCTGATAGAATATAAAAGAAATGATGAAAAACTCAATGCCCGCTCCCAGGAGGCAAGAAGGGGAAGGTGAAATGTAGGTGATGAAATTTACGACTGAGGGCTTTGGAAATAGCACATGAATTATCTACAGAAAAAAGTAATTTCTCCACTTGTCACGCTTGGCTCAGCAGTTTCAAGAAACTCAGAAAAGGGAGTAGGAAGGAATTAATGAAAAATTAGAGCACCAGTGGAAGGAAATTAATGAAAAATTAGATTAGGGGAAGGAAATTAATGAAAAATTAGAGCATCAGGGGAAGGAAATTAATGAAAAATTAGAGCATCAGGGGAAGGAAATTAATGAAAAATTAGAGCAGCAGGGGAAGAAAATCAATGAAAAATTAGAGCAGCAGGGGAAGGAAATTAAGGCAGACCTAGAGAAAACTAAGAAAGAGCTATGTGACGAACTTAGAGAGTACAAAGCAGAAACTGATAAAAAAATGAAGGAACATAGTAAGGAAATAAGCGAGCTGTTAAAAAAGAGTGAGAATTGCGATAAACGGTTAGAGGAACAGAATGAGAAGACTGAACAACATAAGAGAGAGGTGGATAAGAAGTTGGTAGAGCAAAAAAGCAAACTTTTAGAAGTTATTGGGAAGGAAAATAATAAAACTAGGGAGAGAGTAGAAACACAGGAAAGTGAAATTAAAGCATTAAGAAACAAACAGACAAGCATGTTAAGTGAGATAGAAGGTAGAGATATGAAAGTTGAGGAGAGAGAGTCAATAATGTACAAGCGAAGCTGAGACAGGAGATACGAGAGAAACAAGGTAGCTGTGATGGGGTGAAACACAGAGGAAATTACATAAGAGAAGAGGAATTACCGAAGTTTAACGGGAAACAAACCAACCCACTGGACTTCCTTAACCTTATTCACAAGTGGTTTGAGCGAAACATAAATGAGGGGTATATTGAATGGGAGCAGGTTTTGGAAATTATTAGCAGTGCTTGCGTGGGAGAAACGAGATCCTGGTTCGTGGTGTGCCGTAACAGTATGAAAGACCTCAACGAGTTCCAGAATAAATTTAAAGAAAAATACTGGAGCGAGACAATTCAGAGTCGTGAGAGGGAAACAGTCGTTTTTGGCAAGTTTAGGGCGAATGAGGGGATATCCATGACGGAGTACTTCTTGGCTCACGCCATGATATGCCAGAATTTAGCTGGGATAGCGACGGATACTGACGAAGTAAGGCTACTACTCAGACATTTTCCTGAACGAGTAAGAACTGCAGCGGTAATGCAGAAAACTAGCACTATTCAGGAGATGGAACAGCTGCTCACTAAATTTGATGGGTTGGGAAATATGGAGAGTAGAAACGGGAACGCGCAAGATTATGCCCTGCAGTATGAGCGCAGGGAAAACCATAGGCAGCCAAACTACGAAAATAGAAATCAAGGAAACCCTAGGAGTAACGGGAACCAACAACGAGCGGATCAGTATCCAGGTAACCGACAGGTGGATAGGAATGTGAGCACTAGCGAGACGAACGGTCAGAGTCAAGTAAGACATTTAAACTAAATACGGGCTGTAATTCAGGGTCTGTATTTCAGCCGTATCCACCGATAACCCAGAGCTGTGTTATGGAGTTATCGTATGACCTAGATGTAAGAGATGATTTAATGTTTGAGCCACAGCAGGAATATATTAATAAACAGGAGCAAGTGGTTAATCCCATTGTTAAGTTAGAAGTATGGGGGGCGAGTGTTCAGGCACTTATTGACTCAGGTAGTCAGAGATCATGCGTTAGTTATGAGTGGTATACGAGTTTTGTACAACGAGGTATTTATGTGGAGGAAATGCCAGTTAAGAGTACGTATATCATCACTGCTGTTGGCAAGAAGTCCAAACAAGTATGTAAGCAGGTGGCATTACCTATAAGTATTGCTGGTTCTATTATGGTTCAGATATGTTTAGTTATTCCGCATCTTGTATTTAATATCATCTTGGGATGTGACTGGCTGACGTCACACTCAAACCAGTTAGATTACAAAGAAGCTGTGCTTAACTTAACGTGGAACGAGGCTCATATTAAAGTCAATTTTGAGGGCGATATTCAGGGGAAACAGGGTGATTGTGCCATGGGGTGTATTGTCAGGGTTTCACAAGCTATCGAGGAAGCTAGAGAGGGCTTTAGGGAAGAAGAAGTTAGTGAGAGCTTCGTTCTGTGTCGTGTTGGTAGATAAGGGTCAAAGGGACGCATTATGGGAAGCTGTGAGCAAGAGTTGCTTGGAGGAAGGACGGCAAGACGAGTTACTGGCTGTGTTGCTTGAACACGTCAATGTATTTTCTGTGAAACCTGGCCTAACTCATGTGTATGAGCATTCTTTTTCTGTACTGGATAGTAGTCTTTTTAGTGGACCAAGGTATGGCATTCCATACAAGTTTTCCAAAGCAGTAGACGAGCAAATACAAAGTATGCTATCAGACGGCGTGATTGAGCCATTAAGTAGTCAAAACGTAGATAACGGAAAGTCAGCCTGGTTACTGTGTCGAGGTGTTGGTGTGTTTGTGTATCAACTGTGTGTATGTAAGAAGTGGATTTTCCGGGTTATGTCTGTAGACAGGTGGGGGGCATAGTGTGCTGTCTGGAGTGAGCTCACTGTACTGCTGCACGCGTGAGTCATGTCAATCGGTGCGTATGTGATGCCATGAGGTGTGTTTTTTTTTTTTTTTGTAAATGTAAAAGAATTCAGACTTGCCCAATAGGAAGACCTACGTAAAAAAGTTTGTTGTTGTAAAATAGAGTTATCGCAAGCGAATATGTGCCATGAGAGGACTTGCGGTAGCACGGTTACATGTTCCAACGGCGTGTGGGTGAACGTGTGTAACAGTGCTTGTAGGGTTATGTGTGGGGATACACTTGGTATTGGATGACACCAGGTGAAATGATGATCTCACATATGGAATAGCGTGTGGTTGCGCTATATGTTTATGTGCCATTTGAATCTGGTGAAGACAATCTTAAAACTGATGAACGCTTCAGTGTGAAGAAATCAGAGGAGATGTTGTATAGTAGTATTTTTAGGTATTGTTTTTGTAATTGTGTAATGTGTGAATTTTGATGGAAGTTGAAGGACAGTT
The DNA here is from genome assembly GCF_040414725.1 of Anabrus simplex. Taxonomy (NCBI): domain Eukaryota; kingdom Metazoa; phylum Arthropoda; class Insecta; order Orthoptera; family Tettigoniidae; genus Anabrus; species Anabrus simplex. The sequence goes on along the minus strand of NC_090270.1, from coordinate 205,999,154 downwards.
GAACACTCGAGAGCGTGGAGGCTGAGATATATGTATATATGGTTGGCATGTTAAAGTTGGGTAAATAATGTGTGTCGGTCTAATTTGAGGTGATACCACAGGATAGACTGATGCAAGATGAACTGTGTGAGACGTCGAGAGGAGTGTAAATTTGACAAGCTGTGAATGATGATTCGATGTATGACAAACTAGTATATTTGATGTGTTATATATAAATATGTTGTGAGTGATTCCGACACTGTGTTACGCATGTCAGAATCAGGAGGGCGAATGTAATGATCGTGGTCGCCACGACAATTACATAATTTGATTGCCCACCAGAATGAATTGTATATATATATATATATATATATGTATCATGTACCATGTGTAATTTTATTCATTATTAACGTCCATCATCATCATTTATGTAATTGTACGTAAGAACGAGATATCATTTTTAATTGTAACATATTAGAATATTCCGTGGTAATGGCAAGACAGGTCGTGCGCTAACAGGCTACTGGGTGTCTCGCAATAGTCCAGGAAGGTTAATTTTGGATGGTTCTTGGAAACGTACGCAACAGCAAGAGGAAGATACCTAATTTCGTTGTTGCGACGCTAAATTACCCCATATCACGTGCTCCTATCAGGAGGGCTTTTTCTGTCAAGGACAGACACTTCATCTATATATCGACAGGGTAGTGACGTATATCGGCTCTCATTGGAACGTGATGTCATGTGACACCAAGGGAGGAAGTGGGAATATGAAGAGGATTTATATAGATCTACACGGCGTGGTGAAGATCATTCACCATTCTTCTTCATTCTGTATTCTGCATTCTGCATCCAACTCTGCTATTTGAGTGCATCGCTTACGATGTACTTATACTCAACATTTCTTGTCGGCTCTGAGAGACTTACTCAGATTATTTAGAAAGACAAGTTCAAATAATTTAGAAGGACTGGATGTTTTCCATTCTCTCTATTCAATTAATTCCGATGTGGAATTTCACATTGTAAGGCTGGTACTATGTTTCTGGTACTCAGCACAATAGGGAGTGATAGATTCAGGGTGGAATCCATTCCATGAAGCAGATGCCATGGATGATGCTGGTGGAAGAGGGACGACAACGATCATCCACGGAAGCAGACGACGAAAAGATCAACCTATGGTGAGCATTAGTAATCCCTGTTAATGCAAGTCCGCACGTGTAGTAATGAATTGTAATCTCAGTCAGTAATTTTTAAACACAGTGAAAGTGACTCAAGTGATTCCATTTGTCAAAAACTTCTGCCAATTGCAAGTGAAGTTTCTGGTCAGAGTTCAAAACTAGAATATGATTTCCTGGAATCTAGTGATGGTACAAGTCCATTGCCATGCAAATCGTCCAGTTCGAGTTATGTTCCTAGTTCCGAAAAATGTGTGCGATAAAACATCAGTATGGAGTAAAATTCTGCCTTAACGAAGGTGGTAAAAAGCGATTTATCACTTTCACACGTCAGCAAATACTTTAATTTAGTGAAGTCAGATCGATATCTTTACTTGTGGATGAAGCAGTTGGAAAATACAGGTATGTCAGCAGGTCTGATAGAATATAAAAGAAATAATGAAAAACTCAATCCCCGCTCCCAGGAGGCAAGAAGGGGAAGGTGAAATGTAGGTGATGAAATTTACGACTGAGGGCTTTGGAAATAGCACATGAATTATCTATAGAAAAAAAGTAATTTCTCCACTTCTCATGCTTGGCTCAGCAGTTTCAAGAAACGCAGAAAAGGGAGTAGGAAAATTATGAAATTTGTATCCCATTCGCATATTCAAGACAAAAAAGAATGAGGCTGCAGAAGAATTTCAGGAGACTGCTCGAGAGCAATTTCTCCATTACACACTGCACACTGTCCTCTACTTACAACACTGATCAAAGTGGGCTGGAACGCGAAATGCGATTGAAAAGGACTCTACCTTTTGTAGGTCAGAAACACATGCACATGATAGCCCAATTGGTTAGTTCACTCACATATTAATACATTATAATGCCAACAATCAGTATGGACAGTTCTTTGTTCCCTAAATTATTTATTGTACTGCAGGAGCCGACTGGAACCTTTGGTCCTCTGGTTTCAAAATAAACGTTTAAAGCATATTACATCATTGTCACTGCCACAAAATCAGGAAAAATGAGGAAAACACAACTGAAAATATAGTTAATGGAAGCCTTTTCCCCCATTCTCTGAAGAAATCTGTGCCTTGCTTTTCGATTCGTGGACCACATAGTGATATAACCTATCTTATAGATATCCCTGGATGCAAAACAATCAAACTGCTTCAGATTCCTCCATGTACCACGGGCATAATTCAACCATTAGACAAATTCTTTTTCAGGCAGTGGGAAGCTCTTTACCGCCAGTTAACAGAAATTCTAACTTCTCGTAACGATGTTAAGGTTGAGGTTCACCAAAGAGACAATCCTTAAACTGCAGTCCCTCATGAGTTTTTCTCCCTAATTTTGGGATATGATAAAATATTCGTGTTTTGCAATTAATTACACAAGAAATCGACCTCCAGAGTTTGTGAGCAATACAATACAGCTTCAAAGTGTGTCGAGAGACTGCATGCGTATACGCCCAGCCATATCACAACTCTGAGCTGCCTCAGGGATGTCCAGCTGCACCACCCGTCATGTTTGTATACCAGGATTTCAGGCACGATTTTGGAGCCTTGCAGTTAAATCTGGTGGGGGGGACGATCCTCTGCACGCTATCCTCTCACATACATACATACATACATTATCATTATAGACTGTTATGCCTTTCAGCGTTCAGTCTGCAAGCCTCTGAGAATTTACTAAACGTCGCCACAATCCTCGATTTGCAACTAGTGTTGTGGCCTCATTTAGTTCTATACCTCTTATCTTTAAATCGTTAGAAACAGAGTCTAACCATCGTCGTCTTGGTCTCCCTCTACTTCTCTTACCCTCCATAACAGAGTCCATTATTCTCCTAGGTAACCTATCCTCCTCCATTCGCCTCACATGACCCCACCACCGAAGCCGGTTTATGCGTACAGCTTCATCCATCGAGTTCATTCCTAAATTAGCCTTTATCTCCTCATTCCGAGTTCCCTCCTTCCATTGTTCCCACCTGTTTGTACCAGCAATCATTCTTGCTACTTTCATGTCTGTTACTTCTAACTTATGAATAAGATATCCTGAGTCCACCCAGCTTTCGCTCCCATAAAGCAAAGTTGGTCTGAAAACAGACCGATGTAAAGATAGTTTCGTCTGGGAGCTGACTTCCTTCTTACAGAATACTGCTGATCGCAACTGCGAGCTCACTGCATTAGCTTTACTACACCTTGATTCAATCTCATTTACTATATTACCATCCTGGGAAAACACACAACCTAAATACTTGAAATTATCGACCTGTTCTAGCTTTGTATCACCAATCTGACATTCAATGCTGTTGGATTTCTTACCTACTGACATCAATTTAGTCTTCGAGAGGCTAATTTTCATACCATACTCATTGCACCTATTTTCAAGTTCCAAGATGTTAGACTGCAGGCTTTCGGCACAGTCTGCCATTAAGACCAAGTCGTCAGCATAGGCCAGGCTGCTTACTACATTTCCACCTAACTGAATCCCTCCCTGCCATTTTATACCTTTCAGCATATGATCCATGTAAACTACGAACAGCAAAGGTGAAAGATTACAGCCTTGTCTAACTCCTGTAAGTACCCTGAACCAAGAACTCATTCTACCATCAATTCTCACTGAAGCCCAATTGTCAACATAAATGCCTTTGATTGATTTTAATAATCTACCTTTAATTCCATAGTCCCCCAGTATAGCGAACATCTTTTCCCTCGGTACCCTGCCATATGCTTTCTCTAGATCTACGAAACATAAACACAACTGCCTATTCCTCTCGTAGCATTTTTCAATTACCTGGCGCATACTGAAAATCTGATCCTGACAGCCTCTCTGTGGTCTGAAACCACACTGGTTTTCATCCAACTTCCTCTCAACGACTGATCGCACCCTCCCTTCCAAGATGCCTGTGAATACTTTGCCTGGTATACTAATCAATGAAATACCTCGATAGTTGTTGCAATCCTTCCTGTTCCCTTGCTTATAGATAGGTGCAATTACTGCTTTTGTCCAATCTGAAGGTACCTTACCAACACTCCACGCTAATTTTACTACTCTATGAAGCCATTTCATCCCTGCCTCCCCACTATACTTCACCATTTCAGGTCTAATTTCATCTATTCCTGCTGCCTTATGACAATGGAGTTTATTTACTATCCTTTCCACTTCCTCAAACATAATTTCACCAACATCATTTTCCTCCTCCCCATGACCTTGACTGTTTGCAACACCACCATGATGATTTCCTTTTACATTGAGAAGATGTTCAAAATATTCCCTCCACCTCTCCAGTGATTCCCTGGGATCTGTTATGAGTTCACCTGAATTACTCAAAACACTGTTCATTTCCTTTTTCCCTCCCTTCCTAAGATTCTTTATTACTGTCCAGAATGGTTTCCCTGCTGCTTGACCTAGCCTTTCCAGGTTATTACCAAAATCTTCCCATGACTTCTTTTTGGATTCAACAACTATTTGTTTCGCTCTGTTTCTTTCATCTACGTACAAATCCCTGTCTGCCTCGGCCCTTGTTTGGAGCCATTTCTGATAAGCCTTCTTTTTACGTTTACAGGCTGCTCTCACTTCATCATTCCACCAAGATGTTCGCCTTTTCCCATCTTTACACACAGTTGTTCCTAGGCATTCCCTTGCTGTTTCTACTACAGCATCCCTGTATGCCACCCATTCACTTTCTATATCCTGAACCTGCTTACTGTCTACTGTTCGAAACTTCTCACTAATCATATCCATGTACTTCTGTCTAATTTCCTCATCCTGGAGATTTTCTACCCTTATTCGTTTGCAGACAGATTTCACTTTCTCTACCCTAGGCCTAGAGATACTTAGTTCACTACAGATCAGATAATGGTCTGTATCATCGAAAAATCCCCAAAAAACTCGTACATTCCTAAAAGATTTCCTGAATTCAAAGTCTGTTAAGATATAGTCTATTATGGATCTGGTACCCCTAGCCTCCCATGTGTAGCGGTGAATAGCCTTATGCTTGAAGAATGTATTTGTAACAGCTCAACCCATACTAGCACAGAAGTCCAGCAAACGCTTCCCATTCCCATTAGCTTCCATATCTTCCCCACATTTACCAATCACCCTTTCGTATCCTTCAGTTCTATTCCCAACTCTCGCATTGAAATCGCCCATTAGCACTATTCTATCCTTGCTGTTGACCCTGACCACGATGTCACTCAATGCTTCATAAAACTTGTCAACTTCATCCTCATCTGCACCCTCACATGGTGAATACACGGACACAATTCTTGTCCTAATTCCTCCCACTGACAAATCTACCCACATCATTCGCTCACTTACGTGCCTAACAGAAACTATGTTGCGTGCAATGGTATTCCTGATAAAGAGCCCTACCCCAGACTCTGCCCTTCCCTTTCTAACACCCGTCAAGTACACTTTATAATCTCCTATCTCTTCCTCCTTATCTCCCCTTACCCGAATATCACTTACTCCTAGCACATCCAGATGCATCCTCTTTGCTGACTCAGCAAGTTCTACCTTCTTTCTTCCATAAGCCCCATTAATATTGATAGCTCCCCATCGAATTCCATTTCGTTCGCCAAGTTGTTTCCAAGGAGTCCCTCGCCTGTCAAATGGGAGTGGGACTCCATTACTCCCATAGGTCCGAGGCTTGCTTAAAGTGTTCTGAGCTCGGTAAATTCATGAAGCAGGATGCTGCCCTAATTGCACATAGTCCAAGTGAGGATCTCTCCTCTAACGGGTTATGGACCACCGGTGAATTGTGTAGTCCTAGCCGCCTGAGCACAAGGAGGGCCACGACTCAGAATATGTCCGAGATGCCCACTCCCATTCCATAGCAACTGGTATCCCGACTCTCAGGACCACTTACTAGGCCACTCAGCCGTTGCCCATGGTTCACGAACTAGGACGTGACTACAGTAACCCACAAACCCTCTCACAGTGAAAAAAAAAAAAAATCAAGAGTGGGGATTTACCAGTTACCTCCATCGGGTGCATCCCATTGGAATTGTGGAAGCTCGCTGGCTCTGCCGTCAGCAGAGTCAGAGGGGAGGGTAGTAGGGAAATAAAATACCACCGTGAAAAAAAAAAAACTGGTCCTTTCCCAGAGTTACGGCGAAGACTGGTATATGACCAGAAGCCAGAAAACATCTTGAGGCAACCTCTAGGGCTAACAACCCTAGTTGTAAAAGGATGGGTACCCGTCCAAAACAAAGTCAAGTCAAGAAGCATGATGGCACAATGTTTCAAGAAACATATCCCAGGGGGTAAATCTTCGGATAAATCCCTCGTCATGAACGCCACGGCGCACGAGTCTCGACATCATGCAAGAGACGAGTCGGAGCGTCTCAGTGTACCCCGAAGAGTCAAAAACTTAGCCAAAATCCAAAACCTTTCTAGCAACTTTCAACATAAATTCACTTATACAAACTGGCAAGCTGAAAACCCTCACCAAAGCTCTTCACTAAAAATCAGATATCCATAATGCCCCTACAAGAAACAAGGTACCCAGATGAAGAGATTTTTTAATCCGAAGGCTACCGATTTTTCAAGAGCAAAGCGTAAAGAGGAATCCTCAATGGAGCTGTGATGCTCGGAACCGCGTTAGCTATTAGAACCAAGATCCTTAAATCGGTTGCAAATTTCGAACCTGTGAATGACAGATTGTTTATACTAACAATTAAATGCGCGAACAAAACCTACACCCTAGTTAACGCACATGCTCCTACAAACGATAAGAACAAGTCTGACCCAAACGAAGTTGATAATTTCTGGGACCTACTGGATGAAAAATTAAACAAAATCCCCAAACACCATCTCAAGCTTCTTTTGGGTGACTTCAATGCCCAACTAGGTCGTGAACAGAAGTACAAGAAAGTTATAGGAAATTACCCTGCTCACAAAAGAACCAATCCCAACAGCAAAAGACTGGTGTCCATTTGCGAAAATCACAACCTGCAGGTCATGTCGACCCACTTTTGCCACTATTAATAATCTTGACCATAGTGGCCGGTATTGGATCCGTATTGACTTAATGACAACATATTTGTTGCCACTTTCGCCATCTACCCAGAAAGCAAATGACTTGGCGTTCTCCCGTCCAAACTCTCGTAGAGTTCCAAATAGATCATGTTGCAATCTCCAGGAGAAACAGCCCTGAGATTATGAATGTCAAGGTAAAGAAAGGCAACAATGGGGCCTCAGATCACTATATGTCTCTGATCAAATTCAAACCAATTCCTGCAAACAAAAGGAAGACAACCAAACAGATCACACGCTTTGACAATGATAAACTTCGGCAAAGGTTCAAGGAGTTCCAGGAGAAGGCTAGACCAAATGACTGTGACTTTAACAACACCAAAAGTCTCCTTGTTGAGGCCGCCAAAGACATTGCAGAAATCAAGAGAAGCAAAAAGCATGCCTGGTGGAATGGTACCTGCGAATCAGTCCTCAAAGAAAGACTCAATGCGTGGAAACAGTACTACTCTACAAAATAAGAAAATGATAAAAATCATTGTTAATCCGTATTGAAGATACTGAATGTAGGATGCTAAATGGTTTATTTTGTCACCTATTCAATACATATAAATTTTACATTTAGGAATTAAATATTAATTCACTTGAGACATGTTTCGCCCTTCATTGAGGGCATCATCAGTCAAAATCACTTCAACAAAGACAAAAACCTCAACGAGATAATAGATATAAAAACCCCCTTTATGAACAAAATTCCCACCTTACTTCAAAAAATCAATTTTCAAGGCAACAACTTTTCTAAACTCTTTAATACCACATTAACTAACTCACCCAGCACATTGACAGTTACCCCTCCCCTCCCCCCATTCCCCCACACACAATAACGGCAAGCCCATACCTCCTCCCAGCCAAACACTTCCCCCTCCACTACGACCCCATCGATACAATACGAGAAACAAAAATCACTTGACCATCAAAAACACAGCAACACCCAACACAAGCAAATAGCATTCAACTGCATTAATAAAGAGACATCAACACTATCCACGTAATTTTCAATTCCATACACCCCACCCCCCCCACCCTTCCTCTTTTTCTAAAGCAACACCTACCAACCAACACTCCCAACACATTACAAGCTCACCCCTCCACTCTATCTTCCTCCATTCCGTCAGCTCACCTCTGCGTATGAACTCCGCCCATGCTCCTCCCTCCCAAAGATCCCCACTCCCCTCCCGCCGCCATTGCTATCCACATGTGCGTATTACTGACAGAGCCTCCTCATAATCAACCAACACTCACCAACTAATAGCCTCTCAGCGACACATCAGGTATGTAACACAACATTTACTCTGCATTACTAACCATATTCTTTTCTTACACACCAATTAATACTATTAACATCTCAATTACAGATAACTTCCACTTCATACAACACAACTTCCAACAACACGCTAGAATCCAGCGCACACCGGCACGAACATGGCGTGCAATCACGGCTCCTCTTCGCTGACAGATTGAGAAGATACCTCGTCCCAGCTACAACGCTTGACTCTGTGGTTATTCATTCTAATCTCTCCACTGCACTTCATAACATACTTCACCAGACCAGCAGCACAAAACAGTAACTTCGTCCCGAGGTCCTTCATACTTTCTTTACGGAATATTATCTATTTAAGTCTCACTAGCATCTCACTCTGATGTTTTCACATAACTTTCCAAGCTACAAGAAGTAACTAACCTAAAAGATTCAACCCTCAACATATTCCCAATATACTTTTACCTACAAATAACTGCCATCATTGTTACCATTCAAATGCTCCGTGTACTCAGTGACGCCCAATGAGTCTCCGTCCACGCTGACCAGTTCACCGTACTGATCCCAGGACTTCAACCAAACAACTTTCAGCTGAACCACGACTATAGAACCTCATTTAGCTATAGAACATTTTCCCTGCCCCTTGTGATATAAACTAAGATCAAACCACTCTGCTTTTTACTGATATGTTAATGAAAACAACGGGACACACTTGGTGCTAGATATTTTTATATCCTCGCTCACCAAGTTGCTCTCTTGTAAATATGTATATAAACTGTAAATTCTCAACTATTCAATTGGTTATGTAAATTTACCATATAGTTAGCAACCACTGACAGTAATTTTTGTCACGATCATTGACGCCGAGCACTATACCCTTTCTCCCCTAACTGTTTAATGTAAAATTTGTACAAACTTTATTATTTCCTAAGAGTAACTAACACCATTGAACATATGTTTTCTCGTATGTAATTTCCCATTGTAATGTATATTATTGTGTACATTTTAAGTACTAATCAGGTACCTGATTTTTGCCTTGAGGAGGTGATTTTGACTAATGATGCCCTCAATGAAGGGCAAAACATGTCTCAAGTGAATTAATATTTAATTCCTAAATGTAAAATTTATATGTATTGAATAGGTGACAAAATAAACCATTTAGCATCCTACAATCAGAAAATGATTCGGAAACCTACAAAACCCAACGTGCCCAAGCAGCTAGAGTGTTTAGAACTGAGAAACGTAAATACAAAAAGTCTCTCATTGAAAAGATAGAACAAAACTTTAGGTAGAATGAAAGCAGAGAGTACTACAGAGCCTTCAAACGCAAACTCACTGGCTATAAACCACCATCTCTAAGCTTTGAGTGAAAGGACGGTACACTGGCGACGTCAAATGAAGAAAATTGCAGCATTCTGGCAGACTACTTCAAGAATTTACTTAATTGCTCTAAACCACAAAGCCCCATTGAGACCAAGGAACCCTTACTCAGGTACCCAGATTCCAGACCACCCGACAGAGATGAAATCAAGTGCCACATTGCCCGTCGCAAAAATAACAAAGCGCCGGGGGAAGACTCGATAGTAGCAGAGCTATGGAAATATGCCCCAGAGGAATCACTTGATATCTTGCAAAAGCAAACAGAAGAAATTTGGAACAAGGAGACCCTATCCGAAGATTGGAAAATAGCTTTGATTCATCTATTACACAAAAAAGGCAGCATGAAGAACATCAACAACTACAGAGGAATATCTTTGCTACCCGTGACTTACAGAATTCTATCACTTGCCATCCAGGAGCATTTGGAAGCATAAGTCGAACATCAAATAGGTGAATACCAAGGAGGGTTCAGAAAAGGTCGCTTAACAGCCGAACAGATCCACAATCCCAAAACAATCATCAGATATTGTACACTAAGGTCCAAGCAGTATGTGTCTGTCTTTGTGGACTTCAAGAAAGCGTACAACTCCATTGACCGGTAAGTCCTGCTAAACATCTTAAATGAATTTGGAGTTGATTTGAAACTGTTGGCATTAATTAGAGCCACTCTGACCGATACAAAATCCAAGGTGAAGTTCCACGGATGTCTCTCGCATTCCTTTGACATCAAAACAGGAGTCCGACAAGGTGATGGGCTATCCCCGGTACTCTTCATCTGCGTTCTTGAAAAGATCATCAGAACCTGGCAGGTGAGAATACAGGAAACCAACTACAGTTCATTAAGAATAGGAACCAAATCCAAGGGGATCACAACAGACTGCTTAGCATTTAAGTATTTGTACTTTTACTTGTAGCTTAACATTTGCCGATGATATTGCTGTTCTCTCAAACGACATAGAAACCACTAGAGCTCAAGTTGAAATGTTAAAGGAAATTGCCAAACAAACTGGTCTGCAGATATCGTTTGAGAAAACAGAAGTAATGACTAACATCAAAGAGGCCCCACCAAAACTCCATACAAAACACGGGGACATCACTCGAGTAGACAAATTCAAATACCTCGGTGAGATGATCATGAAAAATGGACTGGACAAAGAAGCACTAAAAATGCCTTTCCCAAAACACCAAGATATGTCATATAAAACAGTTCTGAAGCCAGTAGTTCTATATACAGCCAAAAACCTGTCTCTAAATGCCAACAAAGGACTCCTTGAAGAACTGGAGAAAAAAAGAACGCAAAATTGTGAGAGGAATCTTGGGATCAAAGTACAGAAATGGAATCAATCAAAAGAGATCCAACGAGGAAGTCTACAGCAAAACAGAGAACATTACCAACACAATCAGAAAAAGACGGGCATGATTTTACGGTCATCTAAAAAGAATGGACAGAAGAAAGTTAACCACAATTCCCTGGTTTAGAAATACCAAAGAAGACCTGCAACTGCTACATATCTCAGCTGAAGACGCCCCTAACAGAGATCGCTTCCGCAGGAAAATATTGACGAACGGGCTAAACCGAGACGAGCAACCGAAGAGAAGAGCAGCGTAAGCAGGCCCACTCACAAAGAATGAGGGAAATTTGGGCTCTAAAGAAGGCCAAGTTCAGTGTAAAATGCAACAAGACTTAATGTGGCCCTTGATGGCCCCAGTGAATTATATATATATATATATATATATATATATATATATATATATATATATATATATATATATATATATATATCAAGATATGTTTTGAGCTGTCTTACCTGTTACTCCCAGGCTGTAAAAAAAAAAAAAAAAAAAAAAAAAAAAAAAAATCATTGCTATCTCAAGACCTTTGCAACCCTTCAAAGTGCTGGAGATGGGGGTGAGGAGGAGCTTTTAAATTTTGATCATGTCACACTGAAGTACATTATTTACACATTCAAACTATACATTATGTAAGCAAGATGACTGGAATCACCAAAGATCATAAGGGAAGGGTTCTATACAAAAGAAATTATAGTGATACAGTGAAACCTTGTTAGTGAGTACCTCATAAATATGTCATCCCGCTTAGCACTTCATAAATTCGAAGTCCTGATTCTCATCATAAAAGACCTCACTTATCATGTCATGAATTTTTGCCATTACTGATTAGTACAACCATATTTTTACTAGCCCTGAAAATATTATTCATCATCCTTTATGAAAGTAATGTGATTTCCAACTCGGGTAAGAAAGAGCCCTCGCCACATTTGCATGATAACAGGAAAAGGCTTTGCATTCCTGAACTTCGCAGGATAAGTTGCACCTTCAGAGAACAAGCTGATAGCCTCAGGAATGTTCAGATTTGCTTGCCAGTTAGCAGCGAGATTGTTGAAAAACACAGCGAGCCTGTTTGTGCTTGTATGAGGGTTGATCAACAAAGACAGATTTTTTTTCCTGCCGCTTCCGTGATAGTTTCCTATCTGTAACAAATATTTGAAAAGAGCGGGTTTTTATGTATAATATCCATAGGCAGCAGCTGTATACAGTCGAAACTGGTACTGATGTAAGTCTGCTTTATAATAAATAGTATTGATAGGTGGAATATCTTTCTTGTCCATATAAGCACTCTCGTATCGGTAGGTTGGTAATAATGCTCTATTTTGTAGACGCTACATGCATTTCGCATACCAGACAATGTAGGTGACGCGAGAGGAGCAGTACAGCGCAATCAAATTCTGTTTTCGTTGAAACCATACAGCCACTGAAACTTACGAAAAGCTGAATCATCATTATGATCCCTGAAGGGAAGCAAGCCAGCACAGTGTGGAAATCAAAAAAAGACTGTAATGGAATGATTTACCAGCATGCAGTTCCTACTCACACTACTGCTACTACACAACCATATTGGCTACACTGAGGAAGCATATTGCAAAGAAACGATCAGAGCTTTCTCGGACTGGGGGGTGACTACATCATGACAATGCATGGCCTCGCGTCGCAAATCATGCCATGCTGTTTCTGGCTCGATTCAACATTACCTGTGTATCGCATCTACCTTATAGTCCTGATCTTGCACCGTGTGATTTTTTTTAAATTCCCATCACTAAAGGCAAAGCTTTGGGGCATTCAATTTTAGAACTCTGAACCAGTGCTCAAGAAAAGTGAGGCAATTCTCAAGGACCTGACAAGGAATGGTTTGCAGCATGTGTTCAAGGACTGGCAGAGATGCTATAAAAAGTGCATTGAGGTAGGAGAGGACTACTTTGAAAAAGATGATGTAAACATTGAAATGGAGTAATAAACATCTGTGAAAAAAAAAAAATCAGTCTCAGTCTCTGTTGATCAGCCTTTGTATTTCACATTCCATTCAGAAATTAGAAGTTTATTTTGTGTACAGGGTAGGGAATATTTGTTGCCTGATACCCTACATCTGGATTAGGAAAATAATTATGTGATTTTGACTAGTGAGGGACATATTTGTCTTGTGACAGCCTTGTTATAGATTCAGAAGAAATCGTGAAATTCCTTATGAATGAAGATAAAATTAAAATCCATCAGATAGTGGACTGGTATCAGCATCTTTAAGTGCGCAAAGGAAGCGCGAATGCTGAAACTCGCATCTTCGAGTTTTGACCCAGTCATTCAAATTGGTCAAATCGAAGTGAGCTTGGATTCAAAATGTTGGCCAAAGTCGCAGTCGTACGTGGTCAAGTGTAACCTCCAATTCACTGTGTAAGAGCATTACCAGAAAATAATTTTCAATAACATACTGGTCCAAAATAAAAGGCTTCTGCTTCCATTTGGTTTAGGAAGTGTGTTATCTGCAATAATACTTTATATTTTCATGTCCCCCCTGTGCAAATATTTTTATATTTGTTGTCAAATGTTTTTCACACCTTTCAGTGCGGTGTTATTTTATAATCCACAGCGGTTCCATATTTGTTATCTCATGTTCTTCACAGCTTTTAGTATTCTACTCTCATCTTTAGAAATAGTAAGTAATTATTATTGAACATTGCAGGCATTTAGCCCAGATACATGTTCACAATTCCTTTACATAAAACAAAGAACCCTTAAACCCAGTGAAACTGAAACAATTGCTAGTGGCTTTACGTCGCATCGACACAGATAGGTCTTATGGCGACGAAAAACTAAACAATTATAGACAGAACTAAAATACACCAATTAAATTACTAAGCGGCTACTTATTCAGGCGGATGACCAGTTTGCATGTAATGGCCAACCTTACAACCCTCGAATATTACAACTAACTTGGTGGGCCCCCTTCATGGGCGGGATACCAGACACCATGCAAGGCACTACCCCTAACTAAATCTACTAAACTGCCTCTAACATGGGCAGATGACCAGATTACATGCTAGGGCACCCCCTACATCTAAATTAAGCCTATAACTAACTACTTAACTACATTAAATCTACACTAATTCTATCCTAAATCTGTCTGGTCGCGACACACCCCTGGTGAGGTATTGCAACCACCCTTTCCTGAGATGTCACGAACAGACATGTCTCATAACGCTCGGAAAACGATACCTCACAGACCCCTTAGGTTGTCAATGTTATTCCTCTCCACTCCTTCATGTAACAGCCCACATGTGTGTGGATGTCAGCTCTACATGTAGGCCGTCACGTCTGTATTCTTCTGCCGAGACAGTGGTATGACTCGGCTCATCTTTCGCTGAGGCTTACAATAATTGAAAGTTATCCACCTTTTTGATACTTTTTATTTGCTTTTTAGCAAATTAATTATAAACAGTACATGTTTCGTTATTATTTGAGAATATCTTCAGCTGTTGTTTAGCTTAGGTGAATTACTGAGTTTTTAAGTACATTATTTTCAGGTACCTTGTTCCTCTTAAAAACTATTTGAATATAAATTGAATTAAAATGAAATTAAAACAATGCAGTGGTTAAATGGGTGAAATGAAATGGGATGGATACATAGTTAGCCTACTTAAAAACTATATCTATTCATTTGAATAGTTGTTGTTAAAAAGTTTCAAACTCTGTTCCACTAAAATTATTCCGCTTGTCTTCCAGTTAAAAAGTTTTTGTTAAAATGTATGACTCCTTGTCACTGTTCTACATATTGTTGAATGTTCACTTCTTTCTCTCCTTCCAAGTTGGTTGTGTTTGTTTTGAGCTTACTTAATATATCTTAAATTGAGTTTTACTGGGCGAGTTGGCCGTGCGCGTAGAGGCGTGCGGCTGTGAGCTTGCATCCGGGAGATAGTAGGTTCGAATCCCACTATCGGCAGCCCTGAAGATGGTTTTCCGTGGTTTCCCATTTTCACACCAGGCAAATGCTGGGGCTGTACCTTAATTAAGGCCACGGCCGATTCCTTCCAACTCCTAGGCCTTTCCTATCCCATCGTCGCCATAAGACCTATCTGTGTCGGTGCGACGTAAAAAACCCCTAGCAAAAAAAAAAAAATTAATTTGAGTTTCATGCGGAAACTTGAAGCTGATTGTCGTTCGTTAATTATAAAGGGAGCTTCCTCACAATTTCTGAAATGAAATAAGAAAAATGAGCTCCTGCTTCGGGCATTTGATTATCTCGAACATACCAAAATAATAGGACAAATAAAGGGTCTCAATTTATGGATATGCTTTGTAGACGACACTTTTGTAGTAACAGATCGTAGAGTGAACAACAGTGAAGATATCCTCAATAAATCAAAAACATTTGATTCTAGAGTAAAGTTTACAGTAGAAGAAGAAAAAGAAGGTTCCATAAATTTTTTAGACATAAATATAACATGGGATAAAGAAGAGTTGACTTTAAGATACACAGAAAACCCACTTTTACTCTTAATACAATAAAGAACTACTCATTGCATCCGGAATCACAAAAAAGGTCAGCTTACTACAGTTACATACGAGGACAGTTTGAAAAGTTCTCGGAATCACCGCTAGATGTCAGTGCTAGAGCAACGAGGTTCCTGCGCAATAATCACACATCCTTTGTGAGTGAACACGTGGCGCGTCAGTGCTCTAGCTGCAGGAGTGTGGTAGTGACGACTCTTTGTTGTTCCCGCGTAGTGATTTGTAACAATGGAAAAAAACTGAGATTCGAGCAGTGATTAAATACTTTGTAAAGAAAGGTATGAAAGCAAGGGAAATTCATGCCGACTTTCAGAACACACTGGGGGACTCATGCTCCTTCATTTTCAACTGTTGTCAAGTCGACCAGCGAGTTTAAATTTGGTCGGGAAAGCTTGGATGATGATCCGTGTAGTGGATGGCCAAAAAGTGTTACGACCCCAGAATTTATCGCAAAAGTGCATAAAATGGTCATGGAGGATCGTCGACTGAAAGTGCGGGAGATGGCTGAAGCTGTAGGGATGTCTTCTGAATGGGTATATTATATTTTAACCGAAGAATTGGGTATGAAAAAATTATCCGCAAGATGGGTGCCGCGGCTCTTGACATTGGACAATAAACACACCAGACTGGAAATGTCCGAACAAAGTCTGGCCCGTTTTCAGTGCAACCAACAAGATTTTTTGCGCCGGTTTGTGACTAAAGATGAAACTTGGGTCCACTACTATACCCCAGAGACAAAACAGTAGTCAAAGCAGTGGAAACATGCTGATTCACCACCACCACCAACGGCAGTGCGTTCGGCCGGAAAGGTCATGGCCTCAGTTTTCTGGGATGCAAAAGGCATTCTGCTGATAGATTATCTTCCTACTGGCCAAACAATTACGGGGCAATACTATGCAAACCTCCTAGACCAACTACAGGAAAAGATACGCGAAACAAGGCCTGGTTTGGCAAGGAAAAGGGTCATCTTTCATCAGGACAACGCTCCGCCGCATACAAGTGTTATTGCCAGGGCAAAACTTCATGAACTGAGGTACGAATTGTTGCCACATCCACCTTATTCACCTGATTTGGCACCATTAGATTTTCATCTATTCCCCAAGCTGAAAATTTTCCTCGGTGGACGGAGATTTTCTACAGAGGAAGAACTGACAGCCGAATTGGAGAGGTATTTTGCAGGCCTGGAGGAATCTCATTTTCGAGATGGGATCAAGGCATTGGAACATTGCTGGACCAAATGCATAAGTCTACAGGGAGACTATGTTGAAAAATAAAAGCAGTTCCACCGAGGTAAGATACTTAATTCTAGTACATTCCGAGAACTTTTCAAACCACCTACGTATATAGAGCGTTTAATATACCCCTTACACACACGGAATGAGAAAAAGAACTGCTCTTTATTCGTAAACAAGCCCAATACAATGGCTTTGGACTAAATATGGTAAACAAAATAATCAGAAAATTCAAACAGAAGTTTCATACTAATCTAACAACCGAAATAAAAAAGAAAGACAAACATGCCAAGTTCACTTTCAACAACCCTAACTTATATACAGTAACGAATTTGTTCAGAAAATATAACTATAAGATCGCGTATTCAACAGTAATAATACAAAGCAAAAATTCTTTAATTACAATAGTGTTAATTCCCTAGGAAAAAACAAACATTCAGTATCAGGAGTTTACAAATTGAAATGTCATCAATGTTAAAAAAGTTAATGTTGGGCAAACAGGGTGCAGTTTTATGGTAAGATACTTAGAACATGTCAATGCTGAAAGGCACAAAAAAATTTCCGCGATGGGCCAACACGTGAGTACAACCAGACATCAGTTCACAACTATAGAGCAGGATTTAACTATATTGCGTAAATTAAACAAAGGAGCTCTTCTAAATACATTAGAAAATTTATATATTTATTTAGAACAAAAAAGTAATCAGGACAATAACATGAATGATATAACTGACAATAGGAACCCTTTATTCGAAGGGATATTATCAAATCCTGAAACTTTAGGCAAAACAAACAACACAGACAATAAAAGGATGAACAAGAACGAGCCTCCGCCATTTCGCACATCTACTCCCCCCACCCCTTCCAAAGACGAAGCCGTGACAGTAAACGACACACCTCCTCCCCTCTCCACAGCCTTGCCCTCCCAGAAGGTGGAGCAAACATCAGAACACACACATCATTATTATACAAGACGCAAAGCAGCTTCAAATGTAGCTCCTCCAAGGTCACGGTAGGATTGGATTTTAAAAACAGTAAGGTATGGAACCAATTTATACACTAAGTTACCTTGTAAAGACACACATTTTCAACATAAAAGCAAATCCCTATTTTTCTTATTTCATTTCAGAAATTGTGACGAAGCTCCCTTTATAATTAACAAACGGCAATCAGCTTCAAGGTTCCACATTAAACTCAATTTAAGGTATCTTAAGTAAGCTCAAAACAAACACGGCCAACTTGGAAGGAGAGAAAGAAGTGAACATTCAACAATATTTAGAACAGTGACAAGGAGTCATACATTTTAACAAAAACTTTTTAACGGGAAGACAAGCGGAATAATTTTAGTGGAACAGAGTTTGAAACTTTTTAACAACAACTATTCAAATGAATAGATATAGTTTTTAAGTAGGCTAACTATGTATCCATCCCATCTCATTTCACCCATTTAACCACCACATTGTTTTAATTTCATTTTAATTCAATTTATATTCAAATAGTTTTTAAGAGGAACAAGGTACCTGAAAATAATGTACTTAAAAACTCAGTAATTCACCTAAGCTAAGCAACAGCTGTAGATGTTCTCAAATAAGAACGAAACATGTATTGTTTATAATTAATTTGCTAAAAAGCAGATAAAAAGTATCAAAAAGGTGGAAGATTTTCAATTATTGTAAGCCTCTGTGATTAGAATTTGATACGGCAAATGAAGCTGATTTCATGCAATCATCTTTCGCTGTCTCATTAACAACCTTCTTCCTCTAACCTAATACTACTCACTACCTTACTCTAATCTACACGTGCAGACGTACTGAATCAGCACTTTGCTTGAGATGGGTCAGGCCTATCTCCCCCTCTTCCATCTCTACGTCACCAGCCAAACGCTATCTAACAAAAAAAAAAACAACAGGCAGACAAACAATTTAACAACAACAACAAACAACCTAATTAGAAGCAATACAATATGACTTACTTATCAATAAACCACAATACTACGAATTATAAAATATAAAATACGTAAGGAGCAAAGGAACAAAACTGAACATACATATAAACGGGACATAATACTAAAATTGTAATTATTGTCACCCTTACTATTACTGAATTGAACTCTATAATGTTCCATATCTGTGTATCCCTCTTTCATCAGCATTTGCCCTTCCTTCATTCGCCACTTTTATTTTTCTCTCCCACAAGCTTTTTATAATTGTCAATAATTTTGATAGTTTCCCTGGCCTTCTCCATTCCCTATTCATTAATTTGACAAGAGTATAATATTCAGATTCTCTTTCTATCTTATATATGTCTCTGCTTCCAAGTATTTAACCTGTAATCCTCCTATACTTTCACACTGTCTCAAGAAATGTGCATTTCCCAACTCCTTCTCACACAATAAACATGTATTTTCCACTTCTGTAAAAGTCTTATTTTTATAAACTCCCATCAGCCACCATATCAATCCCCTGTATTTTCTTTTGGTTAAGTTATCATATATTATTTTCATACCAGGATATATATTCATGAATTCCTGCAGAGTTTTTCTATTATTACCCTCAGCTCTTAGCATTTGTGCCACTTTCCTACAGACTTTTCTTTCTTCTAAATCTTTGTCTCAATAGTTCCCCATCCCAATTTCTTCTAGTACTTTCTGTAAGTTGCCTGTACCGAGTTAGATAGCTGCAGTCGCTTAAGTGCGGCCAGTATCCAGTATTTGGGAGATAGTGGTTTCGAACCCCATTGTCAGCAGCCCTGAAGATGGTTTTCCGTGTTTTCCCATGTTCACACCAGGCAAATGCTGGGGCTGTACCTTAATTAAAGCCACGGCCGCTTCCTTCCCAGTCCTAGCCTTTTCCTGTCCCATCGTCGCCATAAGACCTATCTGTGTCGGAGCGACGTAAAGCCAATAGCAAAAAAAAATAAGTTGCCTGCCCAGTACCCATTCCGGTACCTCATTTTGTGCAGGTAAGCAAAATCTAGAATTTCTCCCCGTCTTCCCCTTTATATTAATGTCTGTACACAGTAATCTAGCTCCACTATTCGCTGTACATATTGGTACACCTGTAATTATTTTAATAAATTTACTAGTAACTGAATCAAGCATTGCGATTTCCTTTTCTGTGCCCTATACTTCTGCACCGTATAACATTTCAGATTTAATCACAGCATTGAATACATTTCTCTGTACCCTAAAATGAATATTAGGCATCCTTATCTAATATTCGAATACTAGCTAGGGCTGCTGCATCAATCATTTTTGCTCTCTTGATGTGTTCAGACCAATTTCTATTTCCTGATATTATAATTCCTAAATATTGTAACTTGTTAACTACTTCCAGTTTAACTCCTTCCAAATACCATTTGGAGTAGTGTGCGTCCGGACAACAATTTGTTAAGATAACCCATAATAATAATGCTTGCCTGATCATACGTACTTCTCATTCGTCTAATTTCTGTCGCTAAATTCCAAAAAAACTCATTCTGTGAAAATGGGGAGCTCAAAGGTGGATTATTATTATATATATAAAAGCTACACATATTTCATTCCTCCTATTGACCCTATCTAATATTCTTATCCGGATTAATTCCTTAAACTCAGATTCTAAGAGCTGTATCCTATCTTTTAAGTTGTTTTTGATTACCACCGAAATTCCGATATCCTTCCTCTATTGGATCTCCTTGATCCATACTGACTCCATACAATACATCCTTCTATCTTTAAGTCTTTCTTTAATCAGCCCTAGTTTCTACAAGTCCAAGAATATCCCTTTCTTCCAAGTAGCACTTTAAAGTATTTGTTACCTATTTTGTTCCATATTCCTTCGATATTAACACATGATACCTTTAACTCTAGTTATTTTTTACTTTTATAGTATAAATTCCCTGACTTACTTCTGGTCATTCTAGATATTTCCATTTGTTCTATATCTACCGTATCCTCTTCTGGGGTTTTAGGCGTTCTGCCATTCTCTTTCCCCCTTATCGGTCTGTAACTTATTTCTCTTTGCCCATGAATCTTTTAGACTTAGGTTTTTACCCGTTACCATTGTCCCACATGTTTTTTCTTCAATCCCCTTGCTGACCCCTGGGCGTTGCTCGATATGGCCGTCTTCCAGTGTATTGCCCTCTGCTCCCTTTTGCGCCGCTGACTGCTGGGCTCCTGTATCCGCTTCTCTTCCTTCTGCCGTATTGCTCCTACCTACGTCATCACTGACTTCCGTCAGTGTTACCTTGCTCACTTCTGCTCCTTCCTCACATGCTACACTCTGCTGATGTTGGTGTTTTTTGTCTATTTCCTGTAGCTGAGTTGGTGTCCACGTGCGCCACCAGCGACCGTCTCCAACGATCAAACGCTGCCCTTTAATGTAGACCTTTAGGCCTTGAAATCTTACTTTGCCTAGGTGCCTGAGTAAAATGTTTTGTTCCTTGATGACACCATTGTCCACGTCCCTTCTCACCCATATTTTCTCACCTCTTAAGTTGCTGGTATTCCTCAGCACTACTTCCACCATCAGGGTTGATATTAACTTAACCTTGATCGGTCTTCTACCCTTCACTTTCCCCACTCTATATACATCGCCTGTGTCCACCTCACTCAAGTTTATCTTCATTTTACTTTGTATTACTTCTACCACTTTAAATACTATTTCCACCTTGCTTTCGTTGTCTCCTTCCGGCACATCATAAATAAAAAGGTTTTTCCTCCTGAGCTCTTGGTTAGTCCTGTTTTCAGACCACTTTATTTGACTCAGTTCCTCCTCTAAATCCCTGACTTTGGTCTTCAGTCGTTCTACTTCCTCAGCGTTATGAGCCACTCTCTCTTTTATAACATTCATCTCTTCTTTAACACACTCTTTTAACTCTTGTATTTCCTTATTTATTTCCTTGGCTTGTTCTCTAATTAGGTCTCTTGTTTGCTCATCCTGACATGCTTCTTTGATCAGTTCCTTAATCATTTCGAATTCATCCCATCCGATTGCACCAACTAGTCCAGGCCCCGGGTTTAGCTCAACTCCACCAATTTCCAATAAGATTGCTATCACTGTGGCTACCAACAAGGTTACCAATATACCCAATTTGCTGCCCATTTTTCATCTCTCCTCTCACTTTTTCACATTTCACTTCTCCATTCCACCTTCCTATAGCTGCCCTGTACTGCACTAGTGAATCGCCAATATTCAGCACAATCGCTGCCTCCACTGTCTCACTTACTACTGTGTAGAAATGGTAGATATAGTTTTCACTGTACCCCCGGATACACAAAGTAAAATGCTGTCATCAGTAGTTTTAACTTTATTTTGGATATATCCCCTAATTAGCACTTGTAAATTGTATTGTAGAATTTTATTCTGCCCCATTCTACAATACAATTCACAATCAAGTTAAAGCTACTGAAACTAGGAAATCAATATGGAAATGATGAAAATAATAAATTATGAAATACAGTCATGGTGGAAAAAAATATTTCTAGTGTATGCATATCCCTGTTGGATGTTTTAATTTGTGTATTCAGTAGTAAGTTTTCTCACTTAACATGTTCTTTTTCCCTGTCCCCTGCAGAAACGTCTTAACAAGGTTTTACTGTATTGTGTCTTGGTTACAAGATATTAGCTTCATTCCATATTGACGGTTTACACAGAGCTTTTATTATTTTGTCCCATTCAATACATATAGGCATCTTTGGATGGAAAGATTTTTAACCAAACATGTTTCAGGTCATTTTGAGCCATCTCCAGTGAAATATATTAAAAAGTTACATGAATTCATGCTGAATAAGTAACACTAAAAACATTGTCAAGGAGCATGTAAAATCCAAATAGATCAGGAATAATATATCTAGAACAAGCAGGGTTATAGAGAGGATGGAAACCTATATGTCTAAAAAATGTTTATATCTCTCTAAAACACAGATAAAATCTCCATTATAAAGTTGGAACTGTCCATCTATATATATATAGAAAACATGTCCTAACTGACTGACACATTCATCATTGCCGAGCCAAAACTACTGGACATAAAGAAATGAAATTTTGAGGATACATTTATATTACAACCAGCAAATGTACCCGTGCTTCGCTACGGTATTCTATAATGTATACGGATATCG
Organism: Anabrus simplex; assembly: GCF_040414725.1. NCBI lineage: Eukaryota > Metazoa > Arthropoda > Insecta > Orthoptera > Tettigoniidae > Anabrus > Anabrus simplex. Next base: position 205,976,150 of record NC_090270.1, on the reverse strand, counting down.
AAGTAAATTGCTGTACATGAAGTGAATAAATTTTTTTAATTGCATGTCTCTTGGCGTTATCCAAGAAAAAGCATAGGGAGGTCCGCAGATGTTGTTTCCAATGTGAAGTGCGAGTTGCAGAGTTGTGATGATAACGACAGGTCCACTTGTCTGCCGCAATTCACTACGCGTAACGTCAGTCACATTTTGATGGGTAAATTTGTTTATAATCGGGGCACCTATATCTAATGATAAAGAGAATCAGGTAAAAGAGTTTTTAAAAAATGCACGCTCCCTTGCATTCTGCTAGTCAAATCAAGAAGGGAATTATGCATTACAATGGTACACAGGCGTTGGAGAACTACCCCATTCCTATTGCTAGTTAAAGTCGATGTGGGAAGTACTAATTACAACAGCAGACGCCCTCCTGCTGAGAGTCACTATTGATTTATAAAGTATTAATTACAATATAAGACACACCCCTTTCTAGATCGCTACAAATCTACTTAAATTAATAAATGTAGATCGACATACGGAAGTATATGCATGTTCACCTTCATTTACAGAATAACTGCTGCTAAACGGTTCATTCATATTGAAAAACGGATTGTATAAAAAGACGACTCTGGCCTCATTTAGCTATTTAAATGGCTGGCCCTATGATATTTCCTCGTATCTCATCTATTTAAAGGCAAGATAATTTAGAAACGTTGAATAGGGTGTAATTTGTGTAAGGTTTTCACACAGTGAATTAATTTTCAGATACTTATGCGACAGCTTCAAACATAGAATTTGGCTGGGTGGGCTAATATTCGAGTATAATTTGATGATCCCATCTTTCCTATAAGTGACTCAAACCATTAGTTATACGTGTACAAAGTGCAAAATTTAGGTAAATCCAGAAATAGAGCCAAATTTATCATAAGGGATAGAGATACGACAAAAAGTCATAGGACCAAAGTTGTAGATCACTCCAAATTGAACAGAGATTGTGCCATCCATTTTGTGATACGACTTACCGTTTAGCTACCAAATACCTCGAAAGGAAGGTCTGCACCGTCATTAAAATTGCCTCAATATTTCGATATTTTTGGGGGGTAGAAAATAAATTTTTTGAACATCTCGAAAATTTTCCATCGGTTACAGGCAAAAAGCTAAAATATTGCCAAATTTCTATTTTCTAACTTGTCTGGGAGATTGTGCTGCCATCTTGATATGGAGGAGGGGGTTAAAAATTAAGACTTTCAGGAAACTTTTAAGCCCATGAAACCTATAGGTTATCGTTCTGGATAAATATCACCGACTGTGTTCTTATGCAGATTTGAAACTCCCAACGTGTCCCTCTCAGAGAATTTTGAGAATTTTAGATTTTTCTAGGGATCCTCAAGTCATCAAGTTGTCTGGTACCAAGTTTTAAGTTTCTAGGATGCCTAGAATGGTCTCATTAATTCACGTCTGTTTTCATTTTTAAGCCTTAATTTATATATGTATAGTACAGTATATATATATATCGCGCCAAACTGACTTCTATTTATTAATATGGATTATATATTTCACCCGCTTCCGAAATGATTCTAGGGGCGTCTTACTCCCACAGTATGTTTTCCAGGCAGTAAGTCTTACTTGAAAGTCATACTGGAACATACACACGTCTATTACCTTGGGCATTCTTGACAATTTATATTTTCACCCTTTCTCACCCTCTATGCCAAAGGGGGGCATTTTTGACAATTTATTTTTTCACCCTTTCTCAACCTCTATGCCAAAGGGGGCTGAAGCTGGACTTTAAAAATCCGGAATGTTACTATTCATCTCAGCGACCCGGAAAACTATGGATTGGGCAGTATATTCGATTATTATTATAATATCTCACTCCCCCTCCCCCTAAAGGGGGTTAAACTTTGAGTTAAAAAAAAACAGGAGTGTTACTATTCATCTCAGCGACCCTGAAAGCTATGGCTTCGACACTATTTTGGATTATTTTTAAATCTGAATCCCCTCACCCCCCACCAGAAAGGGGAATGAACTTGGACTTGTAAAATATTCGGGGTCTCACCATTCATCTCAGCGACCCCGACAACTATGGATTCAACATTATTTTTGATTATTTTTATATATCACGCTCCAATTGCCACCCACCACGAAGGGGGCTGAACTTTTAAAAATTCCGGAGTGCCATTATTCATCTCAGCGACCCTGAAAAGTATGGATTCGACACTACATTCGATGATTTGTATATCTCAGCACCTCGCCCCCCGCCACTAATGTTTCCTGGGGTGTATTACCCCCCCTGATATTAAATTCCGTAATGTCACTATTCATCTCAGCGACCCCGAAAACTACGTATTCGACAGTATTTTCTATTATTTCTATATATCACTCCCCCATCCCCCCCCCAACAAAGAGGGCTGAACTTGGACATTAAAAAATTCCGCAGTGTTACTATTCATTTCAGCGAGCCTGAAAAGTATTAATTCGACACTACTTTCGATGCCATATATGTCTAACCCCCTGCCCCCCTCCCCCCCAAGCGGTCCTGGGGTGTCCTAACCCCACGTGGTTTGTCTCTTGATACTAAAAATCCTAAGCGTACAATTCACCTCGGCGACCCCGACAACTATAGATTCGACACTCTTTTCGATTATTTTCAAATATCACTCTTCCATCGCCCCCTACCACGAAGGGGGCTGAACTTGGACTTTAAAAATTTCCGGAGTGTGACTATCTCAGCGACCACGAGAAGTATGGATTCGACACTACTTTTGATGATTTTTGTATCAAAGCCCCCTTGCCCCCTGCCCCTAAGGTTTCATGGGGAGTATTACCCCCACGTGGTTTTTCTCCTTATACTAAAAATCCTGAGTGTCACTATTCATCCCTAAGACCCCGAAAAGTATGGATTCGACACTATTTTCTTTAATTTGTATATCTGACCCCTCACCCCCTGCCCCTAAGGGTTCCTGTGCTGTTTTACCCCCACGTGGTTTATCTCCTGATACTAAAAATCCGAAGTGTACAATTCACCTCGGCGACCCCGAAAACTATGTATTCGACAGTATTTTCGATTATTTTTTCCTGACCCCCCTAACCCCCCACCCCTAAGGGGGCTAGAAGTAGCTTACCCCCACAGTGCACGTCTCCAGATAGCAAAGAATAAGTTTCAAAATTTGATTGAAATTGCTCCAGTGGTTTAGGAGGAGATGTGTCATTTACTTACATACATCCATCATCAGTCCCCCCCTCGCCCCCCACCCAAATGGGAGCAGAAATTTGACTTTTAAAAAATCCGAAGTGCCACTATTCACATCAGCGACCGCAAAAATTATGGATTCGACACTATTTTCTATTATGTTTTTACATGAACCCCCTAACACCCATCCCTAAGGGGGCTAGTGGTGGCTTACCCCCACAGTGCTCGTTTTCAGATAGCAAATAATAAGTGTTCAAAATTTGATTGAAATTGCTTCAGTGGTTTAGAAGGAGATGTGTCATTTACACACATACATACATACATACTTACATACATACATACATACATGCATACATACATTTTTATATATAGTAAGATAGTAAGAAGAAGAAGAATATGCTTGCTTTATTATTACATTATTTATTTTATTTTGAACACTGCAGACATCTAAACTTAAACTGTATATCCGAAGAAATTATTCGAATCCGAGGAATGAATATTACTTCGCTTGCGGCATGCCCAATCATGAGAATGGCTTCAATAATATTAGTCATCAGTTTCAGAGTCGTGTTCATTGCAGAGGGCAGGTCTTATACTTAAGAAGGATAATTGGTGCCACAATTGTCCCCTCTAAGATGTTGAGGGTACTCCAGGTCACTCCAGATCTTTTGAAGCTCTGCCGTGTAGTCGATAGACTTGTAACTGTGTAGAACATCGGGTAATTCTTGTAAAAGTTGCTTGTTGAAAGAAATCAATGACATGATATATGATAGCAAGAATGAAGAGGATGAAATCCGGCGCCGGCACATAGCCCACTCCTCTTGAATAGCTCAAGACTTAACGTCTCGATCCGATGGACGAATCATATGCCCTCCCACCATATAAGACCAAAAACAGCTTCCTACGTCCTGGATGTAAAATGGCTCCTTGAATATTGTGTTCTCTACCTATGTTATGTACGTTGCCTAGCGACAGAGACTCTATGCATTTAATCTTGGTGACAGCACGTTGGATTGTCATATCCCAATGCACGTTTTCCGATGGTTTTTCGTTCATAACTCACCAACGAAAGCGAAAATGAAAATTCCGGCTTCGAGGTGCATTCGGACCCCTTTCCATCTACCTATGTTCAAAATTTCAGATCTCTACGTGCTGTAGATTTTGCTGGGCATCGCGCACAGACACACCCACACACAGACACACAGACAGACAAACACTTCCTTTTATAATATTAAAGATGTAGGTGCTTGCTAAGGGAGGATTCTTGGATATTCCATCGCTAAGGGGGCGAGAAGGGGGGTTAATTTTTAAAATTAGTATCTATTTCTCAGAACTTTAAAAGTTTACAAATGTAAAAATAAAAATAAAGAAACACATATTTCTTTGTATTCAGCAAAATCCCACTAGGAGGGGTGAAAAAGGGTGAAAAGGGGGTTGAATGCGTTTAATGAGAATACTTACATCTTGGAAACTGAAGATATTACAGACCTGAAAATTGGTATTTGGAATCTTCTTTAAAAATAAAGAAACACACTTTTTTTTTGTTTTTGGAAAATCCAATTAATGGGGGTTAAACAGGAGTGACAAATGGGGTAAATTTTTAGAAGGACTACATCTACAGTATATCTCGGAAAGGTAAAATGTTACAGACGTAAAAACTGGTATTTGGAACCTCCTGTAAAATAAAGAAACATAGGTGATTTGTATTTGAAACTCCATGTAAGGGGAACTAAAAAGGGGGTGAAATTTTAAAATGAGCATGTCTACAGTATATCTCAAAAACTTAACATGTTACAGAAGTGAAAAATTGTATTTTTAATTTCTATTAAAAGTAAAGAAACATGTATTTTTTCTTTTCAGAAAATCCACTTGGGTGGGGGGTAAAAATGACTGAAAATGGGGTTGAATTCTTCTTATTAGGATACTGATATCTCAAAAACTGAAGATGTTACAAACGTGAATATTGGTATTTGGAATCTCCTTTAAAAATAATGAAATACATATTTTTTGTTTTCGGAAATCCACTAGGGGGGGGGGGGGAGGGAGGAGAGAGAATTGAAAAAATAGTTGAATTATTTGTATGAAGATACTATTATCTCAAAAACGAAAGATGTTGCAGACATAAAAATTGGTATTTGGCATTTGCTTTAAGAGTAAAGAAACATATTCCTTTAGGAAAATTCAATGAAGGGGGGTTATAGAATTGAAAAATTAATGGAATTGTATGAGGATACTTAACATACATCTGATAAAAACTAAAGTTGTTACAGACGTGAAAATTCGTATTTGGATCTTCTTTAAAAACAAAGAAAAATGCATTTTTAGTGGAAAGTCATCTTGGGAGGCAGGGGTGAAAAGGAGTTGAATTGGTATTTAGAAGATCCTTTACTAATAAAGAAACAAGTATATCCCCCTGGAAAATTCACTTAATGGGGGAGGGGGAGAGGAGCATGAAAGGAAGTGAAGTAAAAAGTGAATTCCTTTTACGAGGACACTTATATCTCAAAACTGAAGGTAACAGACGTGAACATTGGTATTTGGAATCTCCTTTAAACATAAAGGAACACGCCATTTTCCGGGGGAGAGGGTAATTAAAATTTTCCCATCATTTATCACGTACATTTCACCTGGCACATTGTCTCCTCTCAAACTTGGTTTCTCAAGTTTTTTCGCTCCCCTCCTAGCCATTCGTGGGGTGGTGTTTCTACAAAGACAGACAGTTAGCCTGAATTTTCAACACAGTGATTTCGTCCAGTTTTTGAAGTGTTATCTAATTAAAACTTTTCAGTCTAAGAGGTTTGCAACCTCACTATTAGCACTTATTGTTTCATTTCCGTCTGTCATCTTTTATTTGATTTTCTTAGGATTAGCCCATTTTTTTTGTTTCAATTTTGTTTTATATTAACGCTTTGTGCACTGAATTTGTCTCAGCAAGTTATTTATTGCTGTCCTTTTTGTTTTGTTTTACATTTTTTTCCTTCATTATGTTTTTAGCACATCTTTAGCTTATATTATGTAGATTACTTTACCCCCCCCCCCCCCCCTTCTTATTTCACTGAAGATGGCTCAAACGAGCCAAAACAAGTTTGAATTTTATTGCTCCATCTAATAATGGAATATGTTTTGTATTGAATTAGGATACATTTAATTCTTTGCTTTGTAAAGTGGAGCATTTAGAACATTCTCACATTGGCATGATCAATGGTACTAAAACACTGGACACATTACGTTGACACTTTTGCTATTCTAGACCCTCATATCACTAATAGACACACACCTCGAACATCTTAACTCCATTGACTCTCACATAAAAATCACCATAGAGTCAGAAAACAGCAATGCCCTTAATTACCTTGATTTAACCTATGCACAACCACAACAATACTCTGTCCTTTAATATATATATTGAGGAAACCCACCCACACTATCAATACCATCCAACAAATTTCTCTGCACCCAGGCATACACAAAAAAGCAGCCTACAATAGTATGGTACTGAGAGCATTAACTATTACAAGAGAGAAATAAACACAATTCACAATATAGCAGAATGTGACGGCTTCAGCAAAGCCTTTGTCAACATATATCAGAGCAGATCCAAGACCATCCTAATGAAAGATTCTTCCCCTAAAGAGAAATTCACTTTATTCACCTTGAACACCATTATTTAAAAAATTTCCAATGTTTTAAAAAGAATATAGGATTAAAATACCCATTTAGAACCACCCACTCCAATTCCAGACTAATTTTCAAATCTGTTCTTAAATATAATTGCTTTTCGGCTGAGAGTGAACATCATAAAGAATCTAATTGCAAATACACAACGATTAATCAAGGTTTGAAGATCCTACATTACGAACAAAGAGGCCCCTTGCTTAGTATTCTCGAGAGCATCCATATCAACACTGACCAATTCAGGAACTCTTCTCACAACTGAAATGAGATTTTTTAAAAAGACTAAAAAAATACATACTTGAAACATTCATTTCATTTATTTGACAACAATTTTACAATAAGAACAAATCCTGCTTCCAGCTCACCAACATAACACCACCCCTCCCTCTCTCCACCCACTAAGCACCTCCCTCCCTCACTCTTTCCTCTATCCATACCAATATAACTGAGCCAGCCACATACAAGTCTAGTGGATACAAGACCTCCACGCCAACAATGTCAGGCCATTCGAGAGGGCAACTACTCAATAAGTAAGGATCACTATTGTTTCCTGTCTTAGCTTCAGCTTTATATACACATTCATTCACCTTCCTTCCATTAAAGATCATATATTGACAGATCAATATATTCATAGTTCCAACTAACTGAGTTACACAGCACTGCACCAGGCCTTTTTTCACATATTCTACATTCCCTGGCTTCTGCTGCCCTCCAGATCATATGCATACATGATATACTGAAGATGGACAGTTCCAAATTTATAATGGAGATTTTACCCTCATTTTAGAGTGATATAAATATTTTTAGACATAGAGGTTTCCAACCTTGCTATAACCCTGCTTGTTTTAGATAAATTAATCATGTTCTATTCGGATTTTACATGCTCCTTCACATTGTTCTTAGTGTTATTCATCAATTCATGTAACTTTTTAAAATATTTCACTGAAGATGGCTCAAAGATGAGCTGAAATGTGTTTGGCTAAATATCATTCCATCCAAAGATGGATATATGTATTGAATAGCAGGAATTAATAAAAGCTTTTCTATTGTAAAAATTGCATCTTGGGAAACATGTTGAGTCACCAACACTGACATAAAGGAAGCTATATACCAGATGCTTGAGTTTATGGATGAGAGAAAATTTTTTTTAAAAAAAATCCTATCATTCTAAATAATTAGTGGTGATGATAGTGAACAAGGACTTAGATCCATTGGATACTCACTAGTGGACTTCAATCTTTTCCAATTTTTCAATATACGATGGAAAATGTGTAATTATTTTTGGAAAGTTTCTTATATTTCTCTAGTGGGTTCTGTTTTCTTTAATAACATTTTGTTTTAGGAGTGATTCATATATATTTTTCACTCTCCTGCAAAATATTTTTGGCACTTAGATCACATTCCCCCCCCCCTCCTACATTATGATTATTATTATTATTATTATTATTATTATTATTATTATTATTATTATTATTATTATTATTATTATTATTATTATTATTATTATTATTCACCCTCTCAGAATAATCTTGCTCATATAAAGCGCAAGTGTGACAGGATGTAAAACTAGCTTCAAGGACCATTAAATATAAAAAAAGTATCTACAGCACTTACCGTATCATAGTTCGGTCACTCATTCTTACGAGAACTAAGGACTCTTCATCTTCAGGCTGTGCAGGTCGAGTAGTTTCCAGCAAGCAAGTATTAGGACGAGCACATATATCTCTAGAGACAAGACCTACTATCTCTGTTGTATACAAACTGAGGTCAATTTGTCCCATGGATGCCTCAAAATATGAAGAATATTTAACTTTCACTAGATCAGAGAATCAGTACTCTGCTGAAATTGGGTATACAAGGACTCTCAAATGTTTCACTCTCTTTCTATAAATATAAAACATTTAGTGAACAAGTTGAAAACTAGAAAAGCAGCTGGAATTGATAAGGTTTCGGGGGATATACTAAGGACAATGGGTTGGGATATAGTACCATATCTGAAGTACTTGTTTGATTATTGTTTGCATTGCATGAAGGAACTTTACCAAATGAATGGAGAGTTGCTATAGTAGCCCCTGTATATAAAGGAAAGGGTGATAGACATAAAGCTGAAAATTACAGGCCAGTCAGTTTGACATGCATTGTATGTAAACTTTGGGAAAGCATTCTTTCTGATTATATAAGCAGAGATGCCAACTTTCAAGAAAGGCAATTAGTAATGCAGCCGAGATGGCACCGGGGGGGGGGTGCGCAACCAAAGATTTTTTTTTCGAGATCTCACTAACTTATACATCACTGAAAAATCAGTGAACAACATACAGTTCAACCAAAAATAACATAAGTTACTCAAAGATTGGCAATATAAACACTGAATGATTCTTACCTGCTAGAGGAACACGTGATCTGCAGTACCGATCTGAGTGAAGGTTGAAGGATCATTTCTTTTGTTCAGTACTGTAGTTGCCTCCTTAGCAGCTTGTAGTTCCTGTTTCGTAAAGGTACACTGGTGACAGGCTTCTTCTTTTGATATCATATGCATCTTCTGCACTAATAGAGCACTTAACAGTTTGGTGTTCATATTAGCACAGAATTCATTCTTATTCTTCCCCACCAAACTAAAAACTGTTGGAGGAATACATTTAACCCTTTGTTACCATACCTACCATATGGCAACAATTACTTTTACCCTTTACAGAAACGATGTTATACAGAACACCATGCTATTTTAGCCCATATTAGCCACCTGGATATCTTTTCTTCAAAATGTGTTTCTGAAGTTGGTAACACTGTTAGAGCTCCATGTTTCTCGTTTAAGTCTCAACAGCTGTTTCAAACATGGAATGTAAATGGTGGGCTTCATTTTCAACTATGAGTAAAATGTTTGTTTGAAGCATGAGTCATTAAATAATATTAGATACATGTCAGTAAAAGAATCTAAATTATATTTTTACTATGAATGAAGTTATATCTCTAATGTATTTTACTGAGCTCGATAGCTGCAGTCGCTTAAGTGCGGCCAGTATCCAGTATTCGGGAGATAGTAGGTTCGAACCCCACTGTCGGCAGCCCTGAAAATGGTTTTCCGTGGTATCCCATTTTCACACCAGGCAAATGCTGGGGCTGTACCTTAATTAAGGCCACGGCCGCTTCCTTCCCACTCCTAGCCCTTTCCTGTCCCATCGTCGCCATAAGACCTATCTGTGTTGGTGCGACGTAAAGCAATTAGCTAATGTATTTTACTGTAATTTGTTCCTAAAATAATTATTGACATATGGCAACTACAGTCATTACCCTTATCTCATATGATTCAAGTTTCTTGATGAATGTACTTTGTACTGTAGTGTATTATTATTTCTTTATTAGTATATATAGGTCATTCATATTAAAACTAAGGTTACTTGTTATTTTTGACGTAGTCACATAACCTAACAAGAAATGTTTTCTTGTCACATGAAGATTTGGACCACCCTGAATGAGGCAGTAATTCCTGATGGGGATTTATCAGATGTTGATATTGATGACGATGGCCCTGAAACAGTAGAACAGAATATTGTTCGCAGGAGCGTTACAACTGATGAACCACCAAATTCAGTAGATATGACTACACTGACTCATAGGCCCAATCTTCCTGCAGTAGATAATTCTGCTGTAATAGACATTTCTGGTACCAACGGTTCACCTACACAACTGCAGCAAACATCCAGAGATAGAGCATCAACATCAGTTGACAAAATTAAAGTTTATCCAAAGTGGAGAAAAGTCGATTTTGATTCTCCTTGCACTTTCATTGTTGAAATTTCAGACTGTGATTGCAAATTCACTCACAGCTGCAGGAAAGTCACAAATGAGGAAAAGATGTTGACCGAGCTCAGAGTTGCAGCCTACTGTGAAAAGAAGACCAAAAGTAGCCATGCCAGTTTCTGATATGAGGTTTGATGAGTTATGCCACTGGCCAGTTTGTATTCCAAAAAAAAACAGAAATGTAGGAACTGTAAAGTGGGTTTCACCAGGGTGATGTGTAAGAAGTGCAAGGTTTGCTTATGCTTGAATGGGAATAATGACTGTTTCTTGCCATTTCACCATTGTTAGTTAAAATACAGAACAACTAGGCCCACATCATATTTAGTATTCAACTGTAATTGTAATTTTAATTTTTCACTATTTTAGTATATTAATTGATGTGCTTATTGTGGTGTGTTCAACTATAATTATAATTTTAACTTGTTTCACTGTTTTACTATATTAATTGATGTGTTTATTCTGATGTATACCAACTGTGCAATAAGAATATGAAATTTAGTGAGTTCCTATTACTTTGACACCATGCCCCAAAGTTGCCATATGGCTATAATAATTACTTCAATAATTACAATGGGAATTTCTTTAAAAATGGTCATAATATCTTATTTGAAAGCCAAATAACACAGTAAGAACAGTGAAATATTTTTTTGTTAAGAAAAATAATTCAGGATAGAAAGGGTTAAGGAGTTGAAAAGTGGAAGAACAGAGCTGAGAAACAAAAGGTAAAGCTTAGTAGATGGATTTTCAAATTGTTCCTTAACTTTCAGAAATTTTGAGTTGTCCTTGTCAGAATCTGATTCATAGAAGAGCATTTTTAAAGGGTCCCACTGTTCTAAGACCCTTGTTACACACTGATACACACAAAATTTTGTGTGGCTTTTCACCAAAGACTTCCTGGCATACCTTTAAAGCATTTTGCCTCTTTGAACTCTTTAGCAAATAGTAATAAACATCAATTAAAAACTGCTCAATATTAACATTTACAAGAGCACTGCACCCCTTTTGAGAAGCTAAGTGTACAAGATGGCAAGCACAGCCTTGCACACGAATAATAGGATTTTCTTTACAAATAATGCTCACACCTTTGGAAACACCAGTCATAGTACTTGCAATATCACATGCAAAACCTACGCAGTTATCCCACGGAATCCCCCTCTTCTTCAGTTCATCACCCAAAATATTGAATATTCCTTTGCCTGTATTGTCGCTGGATTCCCGAATTGTAAGAATTATCGTTGAAATTTGCGTAGACTCCTCATCGAAAAGCGTCACAACTAATGGGTTCATATCGTTACTGCCGTCTGTTGCCAGGGCAAAGGGCTGGGACTTCATTAACTCTGTTACCTTTCCCTAAACTGTAGAAGCCAAAGTTTTAACAAGCGCTCCCGTTTTTGTTCTCGCACAACCGTACTCCGAAGCTACTTTCGAATCGGGAAACATTTTCTTGAACAAACGTCCCGCATGGTCACTGCAGGCTAAAGGCAAGTTGTGTTCAACAAGAAAAGTCGTAAACAACAACTCCGCGTTTGTTACTAAGCTTTCATCTCCCGAGGATTTAGCAAAAAAAGGTTAAATTTTTGTTTGTGTCCCTCAGCTTAACTGTATCCGTATGAATTTTGCTAGCCACGTGTTTACGACAGTCGTCTCGCCCACCATGCGCAACTGAAAAATCGCGGCTACACACACTACAAAACACGTGTGAAGGAGATTTTGAGGAATGAAGTAAATAGTAGGGATGGGCGCGACTGAAGCCTGGAATCGAGAGCGTCGACTCCATCGACTCCGAACACCGGTCTCGGTTCGCATGAAGCCTCTCGACTCCAAGTTAACCAGATGCGCATTGCGGGGCCGCACGGTCGCTTCGCATGAAGCATGGGTATGTCACCCGCATAGGTCCTACCCTTCCGAGGGCCCAGCTCAGACTGAATACTTTAGCCCTGCACTCGCGGGGGCGCGCTGTTGTACTTCACGTCACTCACCGTAAGCCCACGTGACGAATACGGCAGCTCCTATTGGTAGAAATATCTCCCGATTGCTATTGGTCAATTTGAGTTTGACAACTTGGACCACGTGGGACGACCACGTTTGTGACACTTTGCTTCACTTTGATTTGTATGCATTTATCTGTTATCTTCGTTTTCGTGTTTGAAGAAAAAGTACAAGATATTTGAGGTAAGCATCCTTATGGTTCTTGTTTTACTAATCTCCTGAGGCCAGAACATGAAAATATACCACACCAAGGCAAATGACTTTCGGATAAATTGAATCATATTCGCCTAGTCCTAAATTTGCTATTTATTTTATTTAACGTTTGAATATTGTTTGCGGGATATTCCATTCTATTTTTAAAACAAAATCCTATTAAAAGGATAGTAGGCCGCAGGAGGTTAAGTAGTTATTAAGTTGATGATTGATAGCTGCTCATGTTCCCAAAAATTTCTTTTTGGCTGTCGCTGTTTTATTACCTTTTTGCATGGTGGTTACATAAGTCTACTTGAAACAGACACCTTAAAATTCTGTTGATGTAATGTTATATTATTTATGATAATCCACTATCATTTTGAGGGTATTGAAATTAGCAGTAAAAATATAAACTGATACAGTGTCCTTTATTACTTTCTTCTATTTCCTTTCATGTCTCAGACCATGCACGAAACGTGTCAGATCTGTGGCATTTACACAGATAGCAAAGAAGGCCAGCAACAGGGAATCTTATTTCATCATTTCCCTGTTGGTAGACCGGATATTTGCAGAGAGTGGTTGGACGTTGTGGGGGGTCGAATGCTTGCGGCAGCTTCCTCCGAAGCAGCTGAAGAACCGCACTGTGTGTTCTAGGCACTTTCGCCACTCGAGCTATCCAGGACCGCTATCAAGGTTGCTGTATAAAGATACTGTCCCGGAAAGAGGTAAGTAGTAGTAGTAGTCGTTGTTATTAATTTCACAGTACTGTGACCTATCAAATTTTCCTGGGTTTCATTTCAAATTGCTCTCCAGAGGTAATGATGATAAATTCATCAGTGCCAGATGAGGGGGAACCTCGCTTCTCATAATGAAATTTACTATAATGCCTGTCACACCTGGTCTTGCCGTACCTGTAAGTTGAAATTGGTACATCTCTTACAGGCCTAACATTTATTATTAACAGAATAGTGCAGAAATGTGCAAATTTTATAATTTTTATAATCCATCAGTGGCTTTACGTTAGCTGAATTGTGATGGTGAGGTATTTAATTGAGCTCGCTATATTAACTCCCTCTTTATCTGAAAACCATTTGCACCGTTTTGTCCAGGTTCATTTTATGGGAACCTGGTACACATTTTTTTATTTTCCACAATTTTTGAGCAATCACAATGAAACTGTTGTGGAATATGTAGGACTATGATAGAAATAACATATCTTATTTTCAGCTAAATATCCTTATTAGTTTATGAGATATGATGTACTTTGTGTTTATGATGCTCGCAAAACAGGCAACTTTCAAAAAGTTCCCTGTGGGATGGATTTTTACCTGAGAGTTTGAAAACTTCTTCCTTATAACATAAAAAAACTCAAGGATGGAATTTTCAATTCACCCTATGTCGCTTAATTAACTCCTGTTTCAAGTTTGTAATTGTATTTTATATGTAATTTTCCACTAATTTTCTGTTCATTTTGCCTCATAAAATGAGTATATTGTAGAAGAATGAAAAATCTATCCTACAATTTTCTTGGTAGGTCACATAGAAGCTACATACCAACTTTGGCAAATATAGGTTTAGATTTGATCTGCATGGAACAGTGCAGGTTACAAAAAATGGTATTTTGAGTTAAATGAATTTTAGTTCTAAAACCATTAAAAGTTTTCATAATGGCCTTTCCAAATCTCTTAAAATTCACCAGCACTATAACTCCTACCCTCCTGCTTCTTCTTGGCTTCATCCCTGTGTACCTTTAGGAGTTTCAGTTTTTCCTGGCTGTTTTCTTTTGTTGGGTGACTGACTGCTGACTGTGAAATTTTCTTCTTTCATCTCTTTGTGTGGCAAGTTTGGTGGATGCTGGTGAAAGTTTATAATTCCTTACAGCCATTTTCATTTCTTGTGTTGCACTACATCTCATGTTGTATTCTGCAACTGCATTAGAAACAGCTATTCCAAGTCGTTTTGAGGACACAAAGGTCTCTTCTCATGGGCGCCCGGAGGATCTTTTCCAAGGGGGGGCACATCAACAATTTTCTTGAATATAAAAACCAATATAACGTCAGCAACATTAAATTGTTTACAGAAATTTCCGGTTATAACAGATGCTAGATGACTGTCAGTAATTTCAGTTTATGAAATAATCTGGTATGATATTAAACAATTGAACATCAACATTTTTAGAATTCCAGGGGAGGCAAATACCCCCCCCCCCTTGCCCCCCCCCCCCCCCTCCCTTGCGGGCGCCAATGGGCACTTTTTCCACATACATGCATGAAGACTTTCATTGGCAATTTGAGTATCCCCTTTACAACATCTAGACAGAAGTTCAGTTGATGCCAGCCTTTGGTATACAGAGAAAATTTTCAGCAGCATTGCAATTGTGAACTGAACTGACAATTTTTGTGACTTTGAGGGGTTTGTCCAGTTGCGATACTCTTATTGTAGAAGCACCATGATTCAGGTCTTTGGGGGCATTTCTTATGCTTAGGATCTTCTTCTGTGGAGGAGTAATAGTATAGTGTGGCACATATTGCAGATTTCATATTATCTACAGAGGGAATATTTGCACATATTGCCTGCCTATAATCATTTGTGAGCTTCGCAGTAGTTGCTTCCTTCAAACTTCCAGGTCCCCTTCCCCCAAGTGTAGTTCCTTCATGGTTGACTAAATTGTAGGATGAAGTAGTTCATAACATAGCTAACAGTTGGCAGTATATATTGCAATATTAAAAAATAGTATAATCTCAATGCTACTGTAAAGAGGGAATTAATGGTAACAGAAGGAACACGGATAGCCGAGCATACAGAGGAGAGGAGGCGTGGTTGATAATTAAATGACCGTGCAGAACCATTTAAAAACGACCGTAACTACGTCAAAAACAGTCACAGCGGCACAAAACCACATTTGTTATTTAGAGGATGGTTAATATAATTTATTTATGCCAGAATTCAAATTTCAACAATTTCATCCATTTAAAAAAATGTGTCCCAGGTTCCGCTAACTTTGTTGTCTTCAGAATATTTTTCAAGCCTGACCACAGTTGCTTAAAGATCATCTTTGTTCTGAGAACCTTTATGTAGGTCATCAGCATATACCGTTATACCGTTCTTAGTGTGTGTGTGTTTTTTTTCATATAGGTGTGCCTCGACACAAGGCTGGTCCACGGCCAAGTCCTTCCGCTGCTATGACTGCTGCTGCTCACACCACCTGCACCACCGGCACTCCTACTGCTTCTGCTACTACCACCATCTCCATGCCTGCCGCTGCTACTACTGCTACTGCTATGGGTAATGGTGCTGCTGCTATTACTACCATGACCTCCACTCCTGCTGCTCCTGCTTTCACATATAAATACTATAAAACTGTGAATTTAAATGATAAATCATTAGCAAAATTTCATCAATTACATCGGAGATCAAATGTTTAGCTTGACCACTACGTAGTCACGAGCTGGGGTCTGGATTAGCGTGGAATCACATGCGAGCCCTCTGTTCCGCATAACATCACAAACCTGTATGGCACTCCACGTGCCCACAGCAACTGAGTGGGAGGCCTAACTCCACTGTTACATGATTTGGAAGGAGCTATAGAACACTAGAAGATCAAAGTAGGCCTACTCTGTTATATCTTGTTTGTGATGATAACATTCAAATATCAAAAAAGGCTTTCACGGCCGCAGATCTTATAATCACAGCAATAGAACCAGCTTTTGGGTGATTGTGCAGTTAATGTTTACCTGTCTGATATTTTTGTTAACACCCTGAGGGGAACGAATTGAAATTTATTTTCATATTGAAGTTTTACATAGTATTCCCCACCTGCCTACTCATTCTTGCCACCCGGCTGACAAACATTACTGGGGAGAACACTGGTGCTAATGTTATTAATGTTCATTTTACATTCAGATTAAACAATTTCACTTTGTGAATGCTAATGATTGTTTATCAATATATTTAATTTTGTTTTACAAAACACCCAGCAAGGAGGCTGTGCAGTGGGGTCATGCATCTATGAAATTGCGCTTGTGCAGTGGTGGGTTCGAACCCCACTGTCGGCAGCCCTGAAAATAGTTTTCTGTGGTTTCCCATTTTCACACCAGGCAAATGTTGGGGCTGTACCTTAATTAAGGCCATGGCTGCTTCCTTCCCGTTCCTAGGCCTTTCCTGTCCCATTGTCGCCATAAGACCTATCTGAGTTGGTGCAACCTAAAGCAACTAGCCTTATAATAGTTGTCCCCCTGTGGGTAGGGGCAGTAGACTAACAGCCACGACATCCTCTGCCTGCTGTAAGAGATGACTAAAAGGGATCCCATGTGCGCTCTGCACTTGGGATCTGGGGTAGGCGACCACGGAGCCCTTAATTGAATTTTGACATTGCTTCCGCTTACTTGTGCCAGGCACCGCACTTTCATCTATCCTATCTGATCTACCTTGATCACCACCTGTTCTTTTCTGCTCCCGATTGTATTATGTATGGCGGCTTAGGGAGATTTATTTTCAAACCCTCCATGGCCCTGGTCTTCCTTAGCCGATACCATCATTATTCCTAGTGTCGGCCCCCTTCTATTTCTTCTCTCCGATTACTAATATATATTGGGGGTGGTTGCCTAGTTGTACTTTCTCTTAAAACAATGGCCTAGATGTTAGGCCCTTTTAATCAACAAGCATCATCATCTTAAGCAAGGAGATTTGTGGTGAGGGCAAGATGTTTGGTGGCCATGGCATATACTAGGAACTGTCCCATCATTCGCCTTACTGCAGGTGAAAGGAAAACCATTCTCAGGACAGCCAGTGGTAGGGGAACAGCCCGTTTCTGTGTCCCAAATGCAGAGGTGTAGAAACATGGTGGAACCGTGGCCACCCCTCCTCTGCTTGGTTGGCCGGTTGGAGTGCATGTTATCATACCACAGATCAGCCTATCTGCAACCACCGACATAGATTTCTGCCTTCATTGTACAGTAGATACAAATGGCACTGTCTGAAGTGAGTTTCCACTGTCTTCAACTGGCATTTTGTGTAGGTCACAGCACAGTCCCTTGCACACCGTAATGTTGTGGAAGGTAGCAGCATATTGTTCATAATACTGTACTAAATTATCAAACAATTCCTTGGATGTAGCTCTTAATAGGTGGAGCTATGCTGTGACTTGGCATGGGTATGTTTTGTGCTGGATCAGCTGCCATATTATTGTACGTAGATCCTGATGCTACATATTTCTGTCAAAGCAGGCTTAATAAGATTTGACAACTAGGAATTAGTTATATTTTCATCTACATTAATAATAAGAGCCGCACTGTGATATCAGGATTTCTTCATTTCGATAATTACTTATAAAATGTATAATTTTTAATTTATAAATTGATCTTTTTTCATGGATTATTAAGAAAAGAATATTTATTAGGACAATTTCTCTATGGAATATTGTACAAGTGTTTCCTTGACGACTGCTTTCTATTGTAGAAATAATTTATATATTTTCTCTTGAGTTATTTGTTTGTTTTAATCTTGTCAATCTTATGTTAATTTCAAGGACACTTCCTCTAAAGCATTACTTTGTCAATTTTATATTTTTCATCTAAACTGTGTTATGTGGCTGAAGATGTTGATAATATACGAAACATGTACCACTTTTGACCAATAAAAATTGCCTTAGGCAATCATTGTATCGACTAGGTGGAAAATAAATAAATACTTCATTGTGAATCTATTGAAGTGCGATACGGACCATGAAGCTGATTTTATGTAATATTTCTGTCAATTTATTGGAACTCCTCTCCTGCGGATGGACTGAAAGGAAGCATTATTTGTACCTCCTGCATGTTGTATGAGGGAACAATCACAGAATCTGTAAGCGCTCTCTTGTCTTTTAAACTCACAAATGTATTCATGATTCCATCCTTTTCCATGTACCAGAAAAATTTAGATATATCCTACTGTCACACAAAATAGAACATTTCTAACTATTGTAAATAGTGCAGATCAATGAATACAAGGGATGCACACAATTTTGTAGCTTGACATTGGTTGTCATCTAAATGCAGATGACTGATTGAATGATATGTTGTGTTTTGATGCAATATGTAGGAACAGGGTATGTGCTATCATGTCTTGGTTTCTTCAAACACTACTCTGCCAGAGATTTGCCATCCTCTAGTAGATGCAAAAGAAGTAAAAATCTCAATATTTCTCAGTGTGTGGCCCTAGGTGCCTCATTTGACAGACTGAAAGATGTATCATATAGTAAGTTCCTTGGGAAAATAGGCTACAAATGGTGTTGCTGAAAACTTTTGACATGTCAATGCAACGTTAGACTGCAATAAGAGAGAAAAGTATTATGTTGTAACTTGTCAGTTCCAGTCGTTCTTTCATAAATGAATGATTTTGTATTTGTGTTGTATTGAATAGTTTTCTGGCTGATGAATATTAATTGATGATTAACACTGCTGCATGTAATGTCAAGAGATTATGATATACTATGATCACTAAAACTTTTGTGCAAATTTCTACACCATTTTATACCTGTAACACTGTGGATAGTAGGTAGAATATAGCTCCATAAATCAAAAGATCATGTTTCATTTCAATTTACATTTGAATCCTACAAACTCCCTCCTTATCATATGAGTTTGCTTTAATCATTTTGGTTCCTGTGTATGGTTTTCTTTCTTACATTGTATTTATATTTTATTTTCTGCATAAGTAGCATATCTTGATACTATTGATTGTTACGGTTGGCTTAAGTAGTGTTAAAGAGGACTGATGTACGAGGGGATGTTAGTGTCTATTTCTGTTGTAGGTCTTAATCTGAGATAAGGATTGCCAATCCCACTCACCTTCTGGACACTTCCTTCCTCCCTTTGTGAGTTAGCTTCCTTTTCCCTCAGCAGAAACAAAAAAAAAAGCAGCATAGGCAAGGCCAGTCACTCCCATCCTTCGTGGCTTTGTGAATTAGTAAAAATAAAATATAGCTCCATAAATCAAATAATTATAATAAGCAGCACAATCTGGTAAGCTTCTTTTCTCCAGCAAAAAAATTCTTATTAATAACAATAAAGCACAGGCCAACCTCCAGGTGTATCACTGTTCAGAATGCAGAATTTCAGAAAAAGGTAACAGAACGAAGGAAAGAAAGAAAAGGAAATGAAAGAAAAACATAAAAGAAATAAAAAACGAAAACATCGATTTAATATAATATTTAAGAGGGGGGGAGGGGGGCGAGAACCTGGGTACCCTCCGCGCGCTAAACGATTTAAATCGCCCGCCCGGTAATTTTAGTTCAGCCCTGCTCTCGTCAGGGGCGCTAGCGTGCGATTCCTGGCGATCTTTGCGCAGCCGTTGCGTACAGAAGTGAAAAATAACGTTGAGAGTCATCTCTTGGCATGAAGTCTCACGACTTTCTGACTTGACACGTGTAATTTTATTTCAACTACACCATTATGCTCGTCGTCTTCGTTAACAATACCATACTTCACTCTACAGTACTCTTAAAAAAACCCAATGGGCAAATGAGCAGCAACATGCATGATTTTTCATGTTATTTTCCGCGCCTCGACACGCAAGCGGCCCCGCAGTGAGAGTCAAGTTCGCTTAGGCTTGTTTCACACCTACCCGGCTGCCTCTCGACCGTCATTCTTGGCTTTCTAGACCCGGTCCCTACCTCACCGTTATCACGAAACCTGAGATACAGGTAAAAATCCCTGACCTGGCCGGAATCGATCCCGGGGCCTCCCTAGACTGCGGAGGCGGCTATTATGACGCACAATGTATGGTAAAATATTTGTTGTAAAATCATACTGTAAGCACTCGCTTCTTTTTTGCTGTTTTATGCCCTAGGCCAGGGGTATTAATCATTTACAATTAAAAATCTCACCCGGCTGTGAATCGAACCTGAGACTGCCGCATGACAGGCGGACTCGTTGCCCCCTACATCTATCTATCAAATGCTTTCATTCCCCACCCTGGAGGGGTGGGGCGGGCCACCTAGAGGGTGTCGCCCTCTCTCTGGCCAAGAGATGCGGGCGGGTTGGGGAGATGGGAGAGGATGTGCGTCTTGCCTAAGTGCTTTGTATATAAGACTTTATTGAGATTTTAGTGAGTTTTACAATTCAGAGTGATGGATGCGGTGATACAATTCTTAATGATGAGTATGATGTGCCTAAGTCAGTCGGAAGTAGGGTCCGGGGTAACTATGGGAGGTTAGGAACTGGAGAGTGGTGGTGACGTTATGGAGAGATAGAATGAAGAGGCGAAGAAGGTCGTACGTTTGGAGAGGTAGGGGGATGGGTCCAGTTGGGAGAGGGAACGGAGTTTGTTGTGGATATGGGGGAACACCGGGGAGGGTTGGCTGGGGGCGGCGGTGTGAATTGTTTTTTAGTCGGCGGTTGGGTGGGGGTAGGGGTGGGGAGTGGGAGGGCTCTACTCGATGGCGGTGACCATAGACTTGTACGCCGGTATTGATGAGGTGCTGGGCGTCTTCTTTGCTGGGCATCTGGAGGCGCATCATGAATGTAGGTCCATGGCTGTTATGAATTCTTATGGCTCTAAGTACATTGACTCCAGTTTTCCGTAGTTCTTGGATTATGTCTTGCTCGGTGACTTCTGGAGATATCCCACGTAGTACGCAGCTGAAGACGGCTGGTGGGGTCGTCTGTTGTTGGTTTGCTAGTGGTGAGACTGCGGCGTCCGACGGAAATAGCGGTGGTGGGAGTGATGATATCAGGCAGGATGATGGCATTACTGGGGATGGGTGGTAAGTTGTGACGGTGGTGACTATGTCTGGGGAGGGGGTACATGTTGACGGAGTTATGGTTGTGAGGGTAGTTGTAGTTGTTGTTGTTGCGAAGGTGGGTAAGGTTGGTAGAGGCGATGGGGGCACCTGGATGATGGGGATGTGATAAGGGTCGGCTTTTATTTGGTTCAGAATGCACGGGGGGGGGGTGTGGCACCACTGCGTAGGTTTTATTATGGATGTTTGCTCCGGTGGTGAGCTGCTTCTCCTTCTAGGTGGACTAAAACGTGAGTAGATGGTGCTGCGGTCTGGCCGTCCAGTAGTCTGAAGGCGTTAAGAACTGGAACGTTGGCTGCTTGGAGGTCTTCATATATGTGGTCTTCGGGAATGTTGAGTTCCACGCCAGGGATGAGGCAGTAGGTCATGATGAGGGTAGGCGACTGCCAACTAGGCATCTGCCTGTTTGTGTTTATATTGGGCCGACTGAGTGGGCGATTAAAGGTGATGGCCACCCAGCCGAAAAATTTCGGGCGTGTGTTATGCGTTTCCCCCTCTCCAACAGAGCAGCTGTGGTCCCTGTGCCATGGAGGCTATCTATCTATCAAATGCTTTCATTCCCCACCCTGAAGGGGTGCCCCCTACACCTCGGAGCTGAACTCGTTGACGTCAACATTGGCGATTATGTAAACGTATACTGTCAGATTATTATTACCACTACTATTATCGTCATCATTATCATCGTCGCCAAAATAGACCTACAACATTAATACTAACGATGATAAAATCGCGAAACAATATTTAATGTTTGCTGGCTAATAATCATCTTGTATTCATCGTATCACAAGTTACCATGGGAGGAACGGGGAACTATAATTCGAAGCAGTTCCGAAAATAGTTGTTAGATGGCGTTAGTGCATCAATGGAGTCGAGAGTGTTGTTCCAGAGGTAGCAGTCTCGACTCTTCGCGACTCCGTTCGCAGCCCATCCCTAGTAAATAGGGCCATTCTTTCGAGTATTCCTCCCTGAATTTTTGAACGATTTTTGGTTTCTTACTAGCGTCACTGGTCACGAAAACTTCACCACACGTATTTTCCTGCACAAGAAATCGCTTCATTGTTTATTTCAAACTGTTCGCATTTCGTCACACGCGATTAGTACCGGTATATAAATAGTAGAAGAGCAATATTTGTAAATTTGGCAACCTAAATTGCAATAAATACTTATTCAACAGTCACGCACACAGTATTCACAATGAAACGGGGTTTACCACCACCGCCGCCACATTGCCGCCAAAACAAAGATAAGAGAACTCAGTGGTGATGTGCGCGAGTGATGCCTGGAATCGCGGTACTCGACTCTTTCGAGTCCAGGCTCGGGCTCGTTTCGCTTGCGAAGACTCGATGACAGCAAGCCGTCACACGTACGCTCTCTCGGCCGCTCTTGGATGGATGGAGCATATGTATAAGTGGTCACTGAGGTTTTATGGGATTGCGATGGACCGGTACGATATAAATAGCCTATTGTTAACGAGTGAGTAAACTAAATAATCTGAATTTGATGATGACATGCGAAAGATAATACTACAACTATATACGCATAATAAAGTATGAAAATATCCGTTCACTGCGTCTCTCACCCACTCCACTGAATATGCCCAATATTCTAATAATGATAGCATAGCCCAACTTGGCAGGTTCGATACTGGTTTAGTCCGGTGATATTTGAAGGTGCTCAGATACGTCAGCCTCGTGTCAGTAGAATTGCTGGCACATGCAAGAATTCCTGGGTGACTAAATTCCGGCACCTCGGCATCTCCGAAAACCATAAAAATGTACGTAGTTGGACGTAAAAGTGGTGGTGGTGGTGATTAATGTTTAAGGAGGAAGTACAGCTAGGCAACCATCCTCTATATAACACTAATCAGAGAGAAAAAAAGAAGGGATCAACTCATAACATTGTTATTATTTAAAATCACTGTCGCCGGGCTGAGTGGCTCAGACGGTTAAGGCGCTGGCCTTCTAACCCCAACTTGGCAGGTTCGATCCTGGCTCAGTCCGGTGGTATTTGAAGGTGCTCAAATACGACAGCCTCGTGTCGGTAGATTTACTGGCACGTAAAAGAACTCCTGCGGGACTAAATTCCGGCACCTCGGCGTCTCCGAAGACCGTAAAAGTAGTTAGTGGGACGTAAAGCAAATAACATTATTATTATTAAAATCACTGTCACGGTGCCCGGCTCCATGGCTAAATGGTTAGAGTGTTGGATATGGTCACAGGGGTCCCGGGTTCGATTCCCGGCAGGGTCGGGAATTTTAACCATCATTGGTTAATTTCCCTAGCACGGGGGCTGGGTATATGTGTTGCTTCATCATAATTTCATCCTCATCACGACGCGCAGGTCGCCTATGAGTGTCAAATCAAAAGATCTGCACCTGGCATGCCGAACCCGTCTAGGGATCTCCCGGCACAAAAAGCCATACGCCATTTCGGTTTTTTTTTTTTACTGTCACGGTATGCCTACAATCGTCCGAGGGGACAGGTGAATAGTTTATACTTAGGCCTACATCATACTTTCGGCAGTTATAATGTAGGGTATTAAGATTAGGCGTCCGGAATGTGATGTATGTACACGAAGCAAATTATCAGACAGAACGTCATTCTGTTCTAGCTAAACAATGAACGCAATGAACAAAACCGAGTGTAGTCTTTAGAAGTTGAGCGAAGGTCGAAGAATAGCGGCGGGATGTAAGCAGTACTTTTTTTTTTTTTTGCTATTTGCTTTACGTCGCACCGACACAGATAGGTCTTACGGTGACGATGGGATAGGAAAGGCGTAGGAAGTGGAAGGAAGCGGCTGTGGCCTTTATTGAGGTATAGCCCCGGCATTTGCCTGGTGTGAAAATGGGAACTCACGGAAAGCCATCTTCAGGGCTGCCGAAAGTGGGATTCGAATCCACTACCTCCCGGATGCAAGCTAACAGCCGCGCGCCCCTAACCGAACTGCGTGTTTCTATGGTGATTTGTAGTGTAGTGTGTTGTGTGAATATGAAGAGGAGATTGTTGGGACGGACACAAACACCCAGTCCCCGAGCCAGGAAAATTAATCAGAAACGATTAAAATCCCCGAACCGGCCGGGAATCGAACCCGGGACCCTCTGATCCGAAGGCTAGTACTCTGACCATTCAGCCAACGAGTTGGACAATAACAATAAGTGATACTACAGCACATGTATGTTTCTGAATGCCCTACACAATCATTTATCTTTGCAATAAATTCTCTGGCAGTAATATTGTCATTATTTCACACAATATCAACACACGTTTTCCTACAAGGACATCGCGGGAATAATATTTCATAGCTATCAACAAATCCCTGGTGGCTACTTCCAGGCTGCACAGTAATGAAAGTAGTAATAATAATAATAATAATAATAATAATAATAATAATAATAATAATAATAATAATAGAACGCTGCCGTTATCGACATTAGAAAAGGTCCCCACCACAGTGTGGAAATTATCCCCATTCCACGCTCATCTTCGGTCCTACGTGTCTATCTTTCAAGTTGACGGTTTGTTAGTAAGTCATAAATATTTTGCCTATGATGATAATAATTATCTAACAATCAAATTATTGACGACCGATGACTCAATAAAACCAATCATCAGCAGCAAACATATTGCAGTCCACATCACAAAAATATTCTGTGAATGACCTTGAATGCTGTGCAATCCAGTACAATAGATTATAGTTCTAAGACATGTCTACAGATAGCGACACTAGTATGCTTGGACTCGAGTCTGGAGTCGAGTATACCGATTCTAAGAGCACATTACTCGATTCTACTTGATTCCGTCGTTAGCCCATCACTAGAACTCAGATACTAGCATGGAAGTCCGATCACGTGACGAACAAAGACAACAACTCAGCAAGATGTACCACTTCACAGGTGGCTGCTTTTTCCGATACTGGAAGGACACACTGCGTTCGGCGCGTGAAACTCTAAATATTCTTAAACGAGGTTTACTGAGAAATCCGAAAAGAATATTCTGAGACTTCAAGCTGAAATGTCATTCCTTGTGTATCGTTTTGAACACTTCATACACTTACATTTAAAAAACAAAAAATCGTAATTTGTGGTGTGTCATTTGTAAAGGCGTAATAATGATGGGTAATTCATAATTATTACGATTGATATCCTGGATTCAGGACAGTGTCATGCGAGCATTCAACTGAAGCAGATCGTTGAAAGTGTTCGCTGTTCTTGACTGGTGCTGACCTGTTAGGAGTGTGTGAAGTGACTATGTCCTGTCACTGGCTACCTATAGATAAGTAATAGAGTGCATAGTTTTAAGGGATGTCTCTAGATAGTGGAGGTGGAGTTTTGGGTAGACCTCCAGATTCGATTCCGGTATCGAAGGAAAACCTAATCCTGTAACAAGTTTCTTTAGAAGGGATGATTATAGATAAAGATATACCTAATCAAGACGGTATGGATAGAAACAGAGTTACAAATAATAATAATAATCATGCAGTGTCTCACAATGATAAACTCAACACCTATACAGACATGCATATAGGGCCGTATATTGTCTATGTGGAATCGGATGATCCGGGAAAAAAAATAGGATACCTACACCCGATGGGTTTAGGCAGACTTTTTTATGAACGGCAGATTCCCAACATCAAAGCCATTCATAAAAAGGGCCGCAATCAAATTCAAATTACTTTTAGCACTCGAAAGGATACTAACAATTTTCTTTCCAACCCGATTCTTCAAGAGAAACGCTTGAAAGCATTTGTACCTTCCTCAAATATCCATAGAGTTGGTTTGGTGCGGGGGGTTGACACAACTATATCAGAGACTGAACTATTACAGTACATAGATTCACTATACCCAGTGATCAAGGTTCAAACAATGAATCGAAGATCGTCCAAGGAGGGTAAGACCGAATACATACCTAGCGGTACGGTAAAGGTAATTTTTCAATCTCAACACCTACCAAAGACCATTTCTATCTTTAATGTCATTCTGGAAGTCCAAGCTTTCATTTTTGCACCTCTCATTTGTCGTAAATGCCAGAGATATGGCCATCCATCGACAAATTGCAGAGCTAGGGAACCTCGCTGCGGGAAATGTGCATTAACTCATAACACCCAGGAGTGTACACAGACATTGGTGAAATGCATCCATTGTGACGGAAATCATCCAGCAGGGGATGAAAGGTGTACCGAACATCAGAGACAGAAGGAAATTAAACGGATCGTGAGTGTTGAGAATAAGTCCTTCTTGGAGGTAAAAAATTATTTTGCTCCTTTGGAACAGGATTTTAATCCTTTAACACTACCACAACATTTCCCCCTTTAGTACCTTCTTCTAGTACATCTGAACCATTAACCTCTCGTAAAAGGAAATTTTCTGCTATTGTATCTAGCCCACCCCGAAAACCGTGTAGACCAGGTTTCGAAGTAACTACCTGAATTTGATAAGGGATCCTCCACGAGACCAACAATCTATTCCGGAAATCAGATCTCAGTTACTTTGTAAGTCTGGGAATGTATCCCAAATTCATAATTCTACTAGTACAGACCAAGTCCGCTCTGGGAATTGTGTTTCTGAGGCTTCTGTCTCTAAGACGGGTGAATCTTCTAATGTACACGTTCAGTCTGAGGGGAAATTTCGAGAATTATTGAAAAAATTTGACTTCATAATGAATCAAATGAGACAAGATGTTCAGTGGCGTCATTTACTTAAAGTTTTACATGATGAAGTTATCACTTTATTAACAAATAACTAAACATGAGAATTTTGCAGTGGAACTGTCGAGGTATTTTAAACAAGAAACACGAATTAATTCAGATTATACAAGTTTTTGATCCACAAATCGTTATCCTTAGTGAAACATGGCTCATACGAAACTATCACTTCCGAGTCACTGGTTTCAATGTCGTACGTTTAGATGGTTATGTTGCGAATGGTGTGTGTATCCTTATTAAAAATACTGTCGATTTCCAAGTCAGAGAGATCAAATATGAAATTCCCAATGTTCAAACAATCGCAATTGCCATAAATAATTTAACCGACGTTTCCTTATATTGTCCTCCAAAAATTAGACCGACATATGGCCAATGGAAGAATTTCTTCGCACAATTCCACACGTCCACTATTATTGGGGCGATTACAATGCCCATAATCCGGTTTGGGGAAGTGTTTCTTGCTGCCAAAAAGGCCGGGATATCGAGAACATCATAAATAAGTCTCCTCTTACAATTTTGAATGATGGATCACCAACACAGATCACTGTGCCCAATACAAATCCCAGTGCTGTCGATCTGACTATTGCAACTATTGATTTGGCTCATAAGCTGTTGTGGCAAACAGGGAATGATACCCACCAAAGTGATCATTTTCCTATTTTTATTACTATCACATCAAACGAGCTCCGAAAGCCAAAAAAATTTCCGAGGAGTGTATGACAAATGAAACATATGGATACTTCTTTATTTCAGAGGTATATTCAGGATAACATGTCCATTGTCGATAACGACGGGAATAATGATCAATACCAGACATTACTAAATATTATCACGCTGTATTTAGACACGTACCATCCACCTGAAATTAAATACCCGTCGCAATATTCCCCACACGTTCATTGGTGGGATGAAGAATGTTCGGCATGGGTACAGCGTCGAAAGAATGCTTTAAGGAAATTCCGACATGAAGGGACAATGGTGTCTTATCTTCACTACAAGACAATCGCCGCCCAGATCCAAAAATTATTCAATGAGAAACGAAGATTGGCTTGGAAATTGTTCACAACTTCATTAAATAGGCAAACTCCCCTTCAAGACGTCTGGTCTGCAATTCAAAATTTATGCAACTCCAACCGCAATAATCCACCCAATAACGACTGGGATCGTACAACTCTCCTTCAATTTTATCAAACTCTAACTCCTGATTATGTAATACCTCAGCTCCAATATCCGATAACTGGTATTACGCATAAATTTCAAACCTTGCTGCGACCAATAATCCCATCTGAATTCGATGTTGCTTTATATCATACGAAAACCACTTCCCCAGGAATGGATTATATATCCTATCATATGCTTACAAGCTTACCACCACAAGCTAAGAATATCCTCCTTCACAAATTTGACCTGATCTTGGAATCTGGTACTATACCTATGGAGTGGAACTATTTCGTATTAGTACCTATCAAGAAACCTGGTAAACCGAAACATGATCCAACTAGTTACAGAGGAATTTGTCTAAGTTCTTGTATTCGGAAACTGTTTCAAAAGATCTTACTAAACAGAATAATGTGGGCTCTAGAATATTATGACCTTCTACCAAAGTACCAATTTGCATTCCTCAAAGGCTGCAGCATGACAGATGCTTTGAATATTTTATTCGTCGATATATTGTTAGCAAAATCCAGAAAACAACATATTATGGCTGCCTTTTTAGACATTAAAGGTGCTTATGACAATGTTAATATTCCCATCCTACTCCAGAAACTAAGTACTATGGATTTTCCTTCCACGTTGATTAATATCATAGGACAATTATATACGCATCGACACGTATGTCTCCCTCAACTCGCCCATAAAAGCAATTGCCGTTCTGTATCTGTTGGGCTTCCACAAGGGGACATTTTAAGTCCGATTATGTATATGTTGTATACTGCGGATCTTGAAAGAGAAATTGTAAAAACAGCTCGGATACTGCAATATGCCGATGATATACGAATGAATGAATACTGATCTGCATTTAGGGCAGTCGCCCAGGTGGCAGATTTCCTATCTGTTGCTTTCCTAGCCTTTTCCTAAATGATTTCAAAGAAATTGGAAATTTATTGAACGTCTCCCTTGGTAAGTTATTCCAATCCCTAACCCCCCTTCCCTTAAATGAATATTTGAATCAGTTTGTCCTCTTGAATTCCAACTTTATCTTCATATTGTGATCTTTCCTACTTTTATAAACGCCACTCAAACTTATTCGTCTACTAATGTCATTCCACGCCATCTCTCCGCTGACAGCTCGGAACATACCACTTAGTCTAGCAGCTCTTCTTCTTTCTCTCAATTCTTCCCAACCCAAACTTTGCAACATTTTTGTAATGCTACTCTTTTGTCGGAAATCACCCAGAACAAATCGAGCTGCTTTTCTTTGGATTTTTTCCAGTTCTTGAATCAGGTAATCCTGGTGAGGGTCCCATACACTGGAACCATACTCTAGTTGGGGTCTTACCAGAGACTTATATGCCCTCTCCTTTACATCCTTACTACAACCCCTAAACACCCTCATAACCATGTGCAGAGATCTGTACCCTTTATTTACAATCCCATTTATGTGATTACCCCAATGAAGATCTTTCTGTATACACCCAGATACCTACAATGATCCCCAAAAGGAACTTTCACCCCGTCAACGCAGTAATTAAAACTGAGAGGACTTTTCCTATTTGTGAAACTCACAACCTGACTTTTAACCACGTTTATCAACATAGCATTTCCTGCTGCCCATCTCACAACATTTTCGAGGTCACGTTGCAGTTGCTCACAATCTTGTAACTTATTTATCACTCTATAGAGAATAACATCATCCGCAAAAAGCCTTACCACCGATTCCACTCCTTTACATAAGAAAACATAAAGATTCGATAATACTGCCTTGATGAATTCCCCCCTTAATTATTATTAATTATAAAGCTTCACCTACTCTAATTCACTGAGATCTATTTTCTAGAAATATAGCAACCCATTCGGTCACTCTTTTGTCTAGTCCAATTGCACTCATTTTTGCCAGTAGTCTCCCAGGATCCACCCTATCAAATGCTTTAGACAGGTCAATCGCGATACTGTCCATTTGACCTCCAGAATCCAAGATATCTGCTATATCTTGCTGGAATCCTACAAGTTGAGCTTCAGTGGAATAACCTTTCCTAAAACCGAACTGCCTTCTATCGAACCAGTTATTAATTTCACAAACATGTCTAATATAATCAGAAAGAATGCCTTCCCAAAGCTTACATACAATGCATGTCAAACTTACTGGCCTGTAATTTTCAGCTTTATGTTTATCACCCTTTCCTTTACAATAGCAACTCTCCATTCATCTGGTATAGCTCCTCCGACCAAACAACAATCAAATAAGTACTTCAGATATGGTACTATATCCCAACCCATTGTCTTTAGTATATCTCCAGAAATCTGATCAATTCCAGCCGCTTTTCTAGTTTTCAACTTTTGTATCTTACTACAAATGTCATTGTTATCATATGTAAATTTTATTACTTCTTTGGCCTTAGTCTCCTCCTCTACTATCTCGACATTATCCTTGTAACCAACAATCTTTACATACTGCTGACTGAATACATCTGCCTTTTGAAGATCCTCACATACACACTCCCCCTGTTCATTAATTATTCCTGGAATGTCCTTCTTGGAACCTGTTTCTGCCTTAAAATACCTATACATACCCTTCCATTTTTCACTAAAATTTGTATGACTGCCAATTATGCTTGCCATCATGTTATCCTTAGCTGCCTTCTTTGCTATATTCAATTTTCTAGTAAGTTCCTTCAATTTCTCCTTACTTCCACAGCCATTTCTAACTCTATTTCTTTCCAGTCTGCACCTCCTTCTTAGTCTCTTTATTTCTCTATTATAATAAGGTGGGTCTATACCATTCCCTACCACCCTTAAAGGTACAAACCTGCTTTCGCATTCCTCAACAATTTCTTTAAACCCATCCCAGAGTCTGTTTACATTTTTATTTACCGTTTTCCACCGATCATAGTTACATTTTAGAAACTGCCTCATGCCTGCTTTATCAGCCATATGGTACTGCCTAATAGTCCTACTTTTAAGACCTTCCTTTCTATAGCATTTATTTTTAACTACGACAAAAACATCTTCATGATCATTAATATCATATATTACTTCAGTTTTCCTATAGAGGTCATCTGGTTTTATCAGCACCACATCCAGGATATTTTTCCCTCCGGTTGTTTCCATCACTTTCTGAATCAGCTGTCCTTCCCATATTAACTTATTTGCCATTTTTTGTTCATGCTTCCTGTCATTCGCATTTCCTTCCTAATTGACATCTGGCAAATTCAGATCTCCCGCTACAATTACATTTCTTTCCAAATAATTCTGAATCCGCGTCAGTGCTATCCTTTCCCGATCTGTACACTCCAAATATATCAAGTTGCCCATTATCTTTAGAAATGAGCCTTACACCTAGAATTTCATGTGTCTCGTCTTTAACTTTTTCGTAGCTTACAAATTCTTCTTTCACCAGAATGAACACTCCCCCTCCCACCATTCCTATCCTATCTCTACGATACACACTCCAGTGCGGTGAGAAAATTTCTGCATCCATTATATCATTTCTCAGCCATGATTCAACTCCTATTACAATATCTGGTAAATATATATCTATTAAATTAATTCTATTCCTTTCTTTACAATACTTCTACAGTTCAACACTAACAATTTTATGTCATCCCTACTTGATTTCCAGTTCCCTGTTCCCTTATCACCGCTCCCTAGGCCATCCCGTTTCCCTAAATGTACCTCCCTATTACCCTTCCAAACAAACTTCCTAACCTATATGTACCACTGCGGTTTAAATGAAGGCCATCTGAGCGCAGATCCCTATCTCTTACCCACCCATTAGGATCTAGAAATTTCACTCCCAGTTTCCCACATACCCACTCCATAGTCTCATTTAAATCCCCAATCACCCTCCAGTCAGTATCCCTCCTACACAGTATTCCACTAATAACAATCTCCGCTTTCTTAAACTTCAACCGTGCTGCATTTACCAGATCCCACACATCTCCAACTATGTTGGTACTTATATCAGCTTGCCTTACATTGTTGGTACCAACGTGAAACACTACCACCTTCTCCTTCCCTCCTCCCTCTCTTCTACTTTCCTCAACATCTGCCTCAACCTAATTCCTGGATAACATTCTACCCTGGTTCCCTTTCCTCCACACACTTTCCCCACGTGTCTAACGATGGAATCCCCCATGACCAGAGCCTCAACCCTACCCACCTCATTTGATCCCCTCCCCTCCTGGTCAGCCCTGTCTTTCCTGATAGCTGCAGAAGCTACTTCCTCCTCCCTTTTCTCCTTCCCATGACCTTGTTCCACCTGTCTTTTCCTATCCTCTACTCTACATTTCCCTTTCCTACCTTTTCCCTTCCTCCTACTTCCACACATCTCACCAACAGCCCCAGGGGCTCTGAACTTTGGAGCGTGGGTTGGCGACCACGGGGCCCTCAGCTGAGTCCTGGCATTGCTTCCACTTACTTGTGCCAGGCTCCTCACTTTCATCTATCCTATCCGACCCCCCTTGGTCAACTCTTGTTCTTTTCCGACCCCGACGCTATTAGGTTTGCGAGGGCTAGGGAGTCTTTAATTTTCACGCCCTTCGTGGCCCTTGTCTTCCTTTGGCCGATATCTTCATTTTTCGAAGGGTCGGTCCCTTCCATTATTTTTCTCTGATTAGTGTTATATAGAGGATGGTTGCCTAGTTGTACTTCCTCTTAAAACAATAATCACCACCACCACCACCATCTCACCAACAGTTCCCTGTCCCTCATCTTCCCTCTGTTGTTCTCCCTGGAGTGACTCGTACCGATTTCGCACAGACACCTGTCCTGAATTCTGATCCTGAATAGAGCCCTTAGCCTGCAATCTCCTTCCCCTTAGAACATTAGACCACCTGTCTTCTACAACTCCCCCCTTTCCTTCCCCTCCCTCTTGTACACCTACTGTAACCTGTACATTGTTTGAGGGAGTCCTATCTTCCTTCCTGTCCTCTGTGAGAATCCTAATTATCTCCCTCAAACTTTCCAACTCCTCCCTCATACCCCTCAATGCCTCGCCACACCCACAGTTCATACACTCGCGCTCCTTAGCCATTCTTTACGGAAAAAAAATGAAATTAAAAATAAAATAACTTATTTGCAAAAAATAAATGAACGGAGGGATATATTGTCTGGGATAGTACTCAAAGATCACACAATAAGGTAATTTATATACGACTACACTACAATACTACTTAGTCGTGCTCTATTTTTTATCCTACAACCCCTAATAGGATAAAAACTGCCGTTAATTACTGAAAATCGAAAGTAATACACAAGAACTACACAATTCCAAACTGCAATTAAGCCTATCCTAAGTACAACAACAGTATTTTAGTATGAGTTTCTACGGATACCTCTACTACACCAAACCAAACCAAACCAAACCCCATGGCACTACAGCCCTTGGAGGGCCTTGGCCTACCAAGCGACCGCTGCTCAGCCCGAAGGCCTGCAGATTACGAGGTGTCGTGTGGTCAGCACGACGCTTCCTCTCGGCCGTTATTCTTGGCTTTCTAGACCGGGGCCGCCATCTCACCGTCAGATAGCTCCTCAATTCTAATCACGTAGGCTGAGTGGACCTCGAACCAGCCCTCAGGTCCAGGTAAAAATCCCTGACCTGGCCGGGAATTGAACCCGGGGCCTCCGGGTGAGAGGCAGGCACGCTACCCCTACACCGCGGGGCCGGCTCTACTACACCAGTACTACACAAATATTTTATAATAATAAAATAAGCACACTAAATTCTAATAGGATATTACTCATATACTACTGTACAGTACACTACAGTAATTTTTAAACTACTTTCAGATGTATCCTAATTACAATACCGGTACCATATGTCACTACTAAGCACAAAACAGAAATGAAATTTGCAAGAACTACTGTACTCAAAGATTACCAACGAAGCTAAATGCTTAGACAAATTATTATTAGTATTACGGTCTAATACACACGAAAGATAACACACGAATATAGCAGGCAAGATACGGCACTATCTAAGTGTACTGTATCTATACTACAATGTATCTACACTACCGGTACACTACACTGAGTTTATTTAAATGCTTAAGTAGCGAAAGGATTGCCGTACACGAAGAAAAACACAAATATAACTGGCTAGATACTATCTAATATATTATATCTTATCTTCACTACAATTCTACTGAAATGTGGTTATGTGATTATTACAGCTGGTGGGTTACTATTCTTTTCCCTACTCCATGGGACAGAGAATAAAAGTGTCCTTAATTAGGCCTACTGAAAAATACTAGGTTGTCTACAATAATTTCTCAAATATTTCTATCAAAACTACTCCTTCTGCTTCATGGACTTGAACTGCAATTACTGGGATATATGAAGTTTATTATTATTAGCTAACCGCTCATAAATACTGAAAGATCGAGGGAGCGAAATATAAATTACAGATACTTTAACTACCTACTGAGAAGTACAATAAAAATCTACTGCACTCAAAATACCATAGAAGAATGTCGTCTTACTCTAGAGAAGACTTTAGAAGTCCTGCAGACGTGGATGGTACAAAATGGTTTAGAGATAGCACCGGCAAAAAGTTCAATTCTTAATTTTTTAAAATATTTTATTTTATAGCATAGAGACTCTTCTGTGATCCATTTTAAGTGAGGTTTATAATATTATGTGAAGAAATAAAATTGTAGTCCTCCAGAAGTCCAAGAGAAGAAGAGTGCTTGATGGTAAGTGGCTTGTCAAATGGTAGTTGGAAGGAGTAACTTGTGTAGAATTGAAAGAGAAATTAGGATTGAAGTCTGAAACAAAAGGAGAATTGTGTGTTATAGAAAGGATTTTAAAGAAAGGAGAGTTTAAAGAGAAAATGAAGTGTGTAAATCGCTTACCTTTTTAGTAAATATCAGTCATTTCATCGTTACCATAGCAACTATTTAATACTATTATAATTGAAAATAAATGAAATTACAAACAACATTTTCTCTTCAACTCTTCTTTAAGCCAACCTATTTCAACATTACTAAAAAGGTAAGCAATTTACACACTTCATTTTCTCTTTAAACTCTCCTTTCTTTAAAATCCTTTCTTTAACACACAATTCTCCTTTTGTTTCAGACTTCAATCCTAATTTCTCTTTCAATTCTACACAAGTTACTCCTTCCAACTCCCATTTGACAAGCCACTTACCATCAAGCACCCTTCTTCTCTTGGACTTCTAGAGGACTACAATTTTATTTCTTCACATAATATTATAAACCTCACTTAAAATGGACCACAGAAGAGTCTCTATGCTATAAAAAAGAAAAAAAAATAATAATTAAGAATTGGATCTGAACTCCACTCTGATTTATTCCCGACGTTCGAAATATTTAACACTGATAAATTTTCTCTACTACTCTTCTTGTTTCAACATAGCAGTTTACTGTAGACCTCACTTGAAGTGAGCAATGTATTAATGCACCATTTGGAATTGTCAGCTACATCTTTTTCATTAAGGTGTTAATCAATATGTTTAGGATCTATTAGTTTTCTATTACGCCCTCAACCTCCACAGGACACCTAATTGCTATATTTAAACAAGGACTTTCAGGAGAGTGTATAAATTTTACGACTATCCATATTTTAATCTTTAAACTATTGTCAACCATTTTGCTCACCATTTGTAACATTATCGTCACATTTATATTTAATTTAATTACAATCAGGTACCTGATTATTTACCTTTCAGTTTAAGATATAGGCTGATGATGCTCTTGATTGAAGAGCGAAACATGTCCCTACAGTTTTAATTCTTTTTTAAAATTCTTTTTATGTATTAAAAAGGTAGAACAAATAAACTTTCATATTTATTTGACTTGAAGTCGTATGTTCCAAGCTGTCAATGGAGAGATGGCATGGGAGGACATCAGTAGACGAATAAGTTTGGATGGTGTCTTTAAAAGTAGGAAAGATAACAATATGAAGATAAAGTAGGAATTCAAGAGGACGAATTGGGGCAAATATTCATTTATAGGGAGGGGAGTTAGGGATTGGAATAACTTACCAAGGGAGATGTTCAATAAATTTCCAATTTCTTTGCAATCATTTAAGAAACGGCTAGGAAAACAACAGTAGGGAATCTGCCACCTGGGTGACTGCCCTAAATGCAGATCAGTAGTGATTGATTAGAAGCATTCTTACATCAGTATAGCTTTACAGTCAGATGTTATCATAATCACGATAGTCTGATAGTATAGATTCTTTCTCACTCTGAGCACAAGAAATGGTTGCCCACTATGCCATGCAGCCAGTCATAGAAGGATATTAACAATACTCAATTAATTTGTGCTGATGATAGCAAATAATTACAATAAAAATTCTGACACTTACAAATCTTGGACTTCGCTTTACAGCAATACTTAAGTAGACAGTAAGATCCTACATGAAGTCAGCTCAATGGCTTTGTCACTGCTGCTCACCAAGGTGGCAACTGTATGAATGCTCTCTAATGTCAAGATGGGCCTAAAGAGAAATGGATGGCAATGTAAGTCAGAAAACTGTTTAAGAAACCAGCAGGTAAAAAATGTTACAGGATTTCTGATGAAATAGGGAGTTTAGCCTATATTTTATAAATGATGTTTGGTTATGACACAAGGAATCAAAGGAAGGTGTATGTTGTTGAGCAATACGAGACATATTGCACCAAAAAGATAATACTCGCGGCAATTCAAGACAATGTAGAACACTTTTGTGCACCTACTTCTTCTTGAGATGCCTTCTCCTAGCGGAGGTTGGCGGCCCACACAGCCAGTTCCGAACGTTATGTTGCAGCATGGAAAGCATCATCTGGAGGTGCAGTTGTGCCATCTTGTGATGTCCTTCTGCCATGAATTACTCCTCCTGCCTACAGACCTTTTCCCCTGTATCTTACCTTCAATGATGAGTTGTAATAGCGGGTACTTCTCGCCTCTCATAATGTGCCCTAGATATTGGGTTACCCCCCCCCCCCTTTTTTTTTTACAGTAAGTAATAGTTCTTTTTGTTTCTTCAAGCGATGAAGGACGTCGTCATTTGAAATTCTCAGCACCCAAGGTATTCGGAGTAGGCGGCGATATAGATACATTTAAAAAGCATCAATTCTTTTTTCTCGATTTTGGTCAAGGGTCCAGCTTTCACATCCAAAGAAAAAAATGGAGAACACATAGCACCGAATCATTCGCATTCTCAATTGCAGACTTAGATCCAATCTTGTAAATAGGTGTTTCATGCTAAAAAATTGTCTCCTGGCCTGTTCAATTCTAGATTTAATCTCTCTCTTGGAATCACATTCCTCATCTAGCACAGTACCCAAGTATTTGAAGGAGGATACTTGTTCAAACTTATTGCCTTTTATTGACAGGGTTGCTTGGATTTTACATTTTGAGAAGACTACAACTTTGGTCTTGGAAGCATTGACAAACAGGCCAAACTCTTCACTGTGCTGGACTAATTTGTCTATCATACGTTGGAGCGCAGGTAATTCATTCTTACACCAGCACAGCTTTACAGTCAGATGTTATCATAATCACAATAATGCACCTACAAAATTGATAATGTATTCAAAACGCAAGGATTTAAAATAGCATTCAGAATGAACATCACATTACAAAAAAAAAACACATAATTTTCAGCAGCTGCTATGACATTAAGGTAAGAAAAGGAAATATATCACAGCCTGCTTTTCGTTCCTTTCCTGTTTTTGTTTTGATATTGAGGCTGTTTTCTAACTCCTCCTTGTTGAAGAGAACAGCAGCTTTCTCCAGCGGAAAGGAACGGTAGGGTTCTTAGGGAATACAGCCTGTACTTCCCGTCAGCTCGCTATGTGTGCCTCACTTGAATTTGCCATAAAATCGAGTCTGGTGGTCACTGTATAGTCAAGTCATCTTGATGATCTTGCCGGCTGTAAGCATAAGTTCAAATTTAACAGCAAATACAAGGTTTTATAAAAGAAAACTTCATACATTTTCATAGTGGGTAATTATGATGCTGATGCTTGTTGTTTAAAGGGGCCTAACATCAAGGTCATCGGCTCCTAATGGTACGAAATGAGATGAAATGTAATGACACATTAAAAGTACAAAATCCTCCACTGACCAGAATTAAAAACGTGAGGATGAAAAATGAATGGATGGAAATGAATTTAAAACAATCAGTAGATCAGACCCACAATGCCTCACATTCACAGAAACTGACGTAAAACAATAGTATTACTGACCAAGGGACTGCTTCTATAGCATAATGCTGAATCAATGATGCTTGTAGTCTAAAGGAGTCCAAAATCCAAGTCTTCGGCCCCTCATAATGGTACTTATCGCTAGGAAAGTAGAACCATGGTATTTGTCATATTGTGGTACATATCAAAAGTAGCGTAGACACACCATATTTCACACATTATGGTACTACTCACACGTAATGAAATTCGCACATGTAATACAGACCTAGGGTGTTTCGCATATTGTGGCGCCATTTACAGACAACGCAAACCTATGGTGTTCATCACATACGTGTACTAACCACAGGGACTTGCACTATCCCGTGGTGTTATTCATATAGTGGGTGCTAATCATAGGCAAGCCAGAACCATGGTGTCGCTCCTGAAGTGGTATTAAGCACATGTACTGTAAAAGCCGGCAACGCACTCTGTTGCTACTAATCACAAACCTATTTTGTACCTAACATAGTGGTACTAGGCGCAAGTAAAAGCGACCCATGTTGTTCCCCGCGTGGTGGTACTAATTACAAGTGGTTTCATGGTTCTAATACAATCATCCCTTAGTCGCCTCTTACGGCAGGCAGGGTCTACCATGGGTGTAATCTTCGTCTGCGTTCCCCACCCACAGGGGTTGTGTGTTTGGTCCACGAGAGGTATTTTATTTCCCTCAAGTCCGCCGCCAAGCCAGTTAGGACCCCCCTATCTGCCACCTGGGACACGCCATGTGGGAGTATCACCTCTCCCCGTGCTACGCCAGCGTAGTAGGTTCGTGGCATAGTGGATAATAGGGAACATGCATGATCCGGGGTTTTAATTAAAAATATGCTAATCTGATTCAAAATTTCATGCAGAATTCAAAAATGTGATCAGAATGTACAAATAATAACTCCAAACATGATAAAAATCTACGAAAATGTCACGTCACGCAAGTACGCGATCTCATTGGTCTGACGTCATCGTACAGGTTGACTGAATTAGCAGACGAAATAACACATAGTGAGCTGTGAGAAGCAGGATACACTTCGCGTATTTCTACTTTACGTTAGTGTCTAGTATGGTTAAATTCGAGGTCTATACATTGGATAATAATCTGAGTGGTATATTTTATACTTAAAATGAATCCTGCGCAGACAGTGAGGCAGAAAACGTATAAATGGTGTAGAGTTCCGATGTGCAATAGCACATCGCATACCATACCAAACAAATTGTTTATAAATGTTCCAAAGACGCTAAAACTAGGGAGAAATGGATTTTGGCGAGCTGGAGAAATGCTGGTGATATATCGGAAAAGTCTACAGTTTATTTTTTCGAAGATTTTAACGTAAGATGAATTTGAATTTTCAAATCACTTTTCCATGTCAGCTGTTCTAGTGGTAAAACTTTAAATTTTAATGTATGATGCTTTATTTAAATGCTTCAATTACATCCTATGTTTTGGGTGATCCATGTCAAGATAATAAATCAAAGGGGTTATGAACCATTTTGACAGCTCTAATTCTACCAATATATCTTGGCATGGGACAGTTATGTATGTCTTTATTGAAGAGCTTAATTGGTAAAGAAATTTAGGCTATATCTAAATACTCTATAATATAACAAAGAATAGGCATGTACATCATGAAAGGAAACAACGTGAATTTAACAAATGTATAACTCTACGCAAAACCAATGCTTGTCTGTTGGGGTCTTATAAGTTAACAATGCTCAATTATAATAATTATCATAATATTAATGAAATAAATAACATAATTGCACACAGGTGAAAATACTGATGTAGGTGTTTAAAATATTATCCAACTTATCCTAAGTTTTAGGTTATACAAGCCAAGTCAATAAACCGAAGGGTAAAAATACCGCGCGAGTTGGCCGTGCGGTTAGGAGCGCGCAGCTGTGAGCTCGCATCCGGGAGATAGTGAGTTTTGAACCCCACTGCCGGCAGCCCTGAAGATGGTTTTCCGTGGTTTCCCATTTTCACACCAGGCAAATGCTGAGGCTGTACCTAAGGCCACGGCCGCTTTGTTCCCATTCCTAGGCCTTCCCTGTCCCATCGTCGCCATAAGACCTATATGTGACGGTGTGACGTAAAGCAAACAGAAAAAAAAAAAGTAAAAGTCACAGCATCCAAAGACATTCCTGTATTGAGTGACTAAAATGTCACCAGGACACTTATCTTTCCTGATATGCTCAGCTTGTTAAAAGCCAAATGTAATTAATGTTATTGGCTTCACGCCCCGCTAACTACTTCTACGATTTTCGGAGACGCCGATGTGCAGGAATTTAGTCCTGCAGGAGTTATTTTACGTGCCAGTAAATCTACCGACACGAGGCTGACGTATTTGAGCACCTTCAACTACCACCGGACTGAACCAGGATCGAACCTGCCAAGTTGGGGTCAGAAGGCCAGCACCTCAACAGTCTGAACCACTCAGCCCGACTTGTGAAAACTAGATGAAGTCATATTTATCTTTATCATGTTTAACTTTTTCCCTCCACAAAGATATTTAATTCTCTTTCATGGGCCCCGGAAGTGGGTAGGCCAGTTGTCCCAACCATAAATATATATATTTTTTGGGGAATGATAAATTATAGCCCTATAGTACTATGATATTTCTTTCTTTCCTGCTTTCTTTCTTTCTTTCTTAATCAGTTTATCCTTCAGGGTTGGTTTTCTCTCGGACTCAGCGAGGGATTTCACCTCTACCACTTCAAGGGCAGTGTCCTGGAACGTGAGACTTTGAGTATGGTGATGAAACTGGTGAGGAGGGCCATTATCTCGCCTAGGCGGCCTCACCTGTTATGCTCAACAGGGGCGTTGTTGGAGGATGGGAGGATCGGAAGGGATAGACAAGGAAGAGGGAAGGAAACGGCCGTGGCCTTAGGTGCCTGGAGGAGAAGTAGGAAAATACGAAAAACCTCTTCGAGGATGGCTGAGGTGGGATTCGAAACCCTTCTACTCAGTTGACCTCCCGAGGCTTAGTTTACCCCGTTCCAGCCCTCGTACTATTTGTATTCAACTTTCATGGCAGAGCCGGGAATCGAAACCGGGCCTCCGGGAGTGGCAGCTAATCACATTAACCACTACACCACAGAGGCGGACTAGTACTATAATACTACCTATATGTTTATGTTAGTGCTAAAATCCGATTTCTTACTTTACTAATGCTGAAAGCCCGAAAATGTAATGTTATTCTTTAATAGGGGAATCAGTCTAGAAGGAAATGTTGAAAGTGATGTGATATCTATCCAGGTTCGTTGTTATCCTAATACTATGGGTTACAGTACATTGCACGTATATAAAAGACGCCACTTACAAACTTGCTTGTTATCCGCGAATTTCTGCGGCCACAAAAGTCACATTTTTCAAGAATGATGACATCTACACATGGTAGATTGTCTGACTGTGCTGTTTTGAACCTTTCTTCTGTCATTTCGAAGTTATTCGCGATCATGAATAATAAACAATCGGCTTTTAGCAACGGCTGATGCACAACGGCTGGTAGAGCTGCGTGCGGTACTGGATCGTGACGTCACAGCGCGCCGCTTACGTCAGAGGCCGTTTCACTCGCCTTGCGGAAAGGCACTATTAAATATTTTTTTAATGGTAGAAAACAAGGCAACATACCACAATGTAATACGTTTACGTACTATTTCATTCGTGTACTTTTCAAAAAAAATATTTTTGAAAATGATGCATGTTCCCAATTAAACACTAGAACGGTTGAGAAGCATACATTATTAGAACAGCGCTAAGGGGTTATTCTGACCTACCCAAAGAAATGCTTGGAAACATTCAATTAAGAACTCAATAAGAGATGTGTTCTAGCGTGTTTCCAGAAACTTATTTTACACAGAAAGACCTGACATTAAGTATAATGATCTTTTAGATTACTGATGGACACACGAATAATTGCAAACAACTGCATCATGTTTATGTTTTTCTAAGAAGCTTTCCGAAAATTGTTAGTCAATCGTCTACAATGTAACATTTATAAATTTTCAGAAATATTTTAAGAAAATTAAAAACAACCTAAACACATTTTGCACACACGACTTATACTTTTTTGTGCATTTTCTGCACACTGCTTTGAGGCATTTGTTGCAGGCATCGCTAGACTTATTGCCTCTACATAGATCAATTTGGCACTTCTTCCACTTTTTAAATGGACACAGTCCTACAATGTTCCTCTTGTTGTTTCTGTTGCCTTTACTCATCCCATCTTGTTCATTCACTTGTCGTTGGAGGATGAACTTCTGCTTTATCTTCCTACCCATTACTTGCTTGTAAATGACCCAAGCACTGATAGCTGTTAGGTCTAGGATATCGTAAAAGACATGTATTGGCCACCTCCTGCATGCAGCCTTGGTGGTATATTTGAGACATTTGGTCGACCACATCTACCCTCTTTCATGCTGTTGTAGGAAGTTACAGTTTCTGACTTCTTCCTTCGTTCTGTCGTCATTGTTACTTGAGTGTGCAATGTGCTAAGAAGAAGGACGTTCTTGTTCTTCTTCCGTTGGTACACAGTCAAGGTTTCCAGTCTGTTTCAAAATGGTTGCATAGTATACAGTAATTCAGACTTGGACTTTTTCACCTCGTTAGGAATTTCACTATGAGCGGGGTTGACTGATGTTTCATTAGAAGAAGCATCGATTCACTGAAGAGGTGACGAAAGGCACTCATGACAAAGTCGTAAACTTGGTGGTAACCATATGTAGTGGGACCTTCACACTGTTATTTACTTGGGTGGTAACAGTGAAGGATATTTTCCACAAATTTGTCCCAGATTTCAAAGACAAGAGCGAACCTATTAGCTGGCAAGTGCTCAGCTCGGGCAGATTTCTAGTCAAAATGGAGGAATCTGAGAAGCTCTTGAAATCCTATCTCTTGACACTGTGTCCTTCATGAATTGCTGTGCACAAAACGCGACTGTACATCATCCAGAGATACATCTTGCAAACACAGAACACCCTGGATATACATGATGGCAATCATAGCCTCCAACTCCTCATGCAATACGGTCTAGTTTGTGCTCTTGAGTTCTTTCCGAGCATGTGATTTTGTGTGGTGTTTCAATAGATGAAGCATCGATTCATTGAAGAGGAGACGAAAGGCACTAATGACAAAGTCGTAAACTTAGTGGTAACCATGTGTAGTGGGACCTTCCCACTCTTTCAGTATGTTAACTGCAGTCCACCTTCCAGATGAGTTTGAATCCAAGACCCCCTACTCGGTTCAGTCTCGAGTAACCATCTTCACTGATGAAGCACCTC
This sequence comes from Anabrus simplex, assembly GCF_040414725.1. Taxonomy (NCBI): domain Eukaryota; kingdom Metazoa; phylum Arthropoda; class Insecta; order Orthoptera; family Tettigoniidae; genus Anabrus; species Anabrus simplex. Next base: position 205,932,221 of record NC_090270.1, on the reverse strand, counting down.
ACTGACATTTAGACATTTCACGCGAGGCAGATTAGCACTTTCGACTTTTCCTGCTGATAATTCATCCTCACTAGTCTTGCTTGTGTCAAGCAAAAAATCACCTGAATTGGATAGTTCACTTTCAGATTCAACATCTGAATTTTCTAGCATACGAGACACCTCACCAGTAAAAAGACTATTGTAACACGACATGTCCGTAAGAAGAACACTTTCTAAATGATGAGACGAATACAATAATCCTGCTAACTGTAACATTCATCTGACAGTAAGAGCTCAACAATACTAAAAATCCAGGCCGGGTATACATTGTTGTCTGACAATGCAAACTGTTGTGTCGTAATAAGGAATTGTACAGTGTTCGAATGACCCCTTCCACTGTCCAGGGTAAGTCATATAAAAAATATGAAAATGTAAATATTTTGCTGGGTGCGATACATCAACGTAAACAACACAAAATCTATGAAAAGCCAAGATGTTTGAAGACAAACAATTTAAGTGTGTGTACATTAAGAAATATTGAAGGTGGGTGTCATTTTGACCCCTTCTGCTGTTCTAGTGATAAACATTCATCACATTATATCCATAATGACATATGGATATGCAGAAAAAGTACTTCTTGCCAAGTAGTATTGAATGCCTACAACTATACTTGTACAAGCTTAACCCTCCGTCGGTCGCACTCTAATTTCGACACGATAAGTCGTGCGGCATCTAGGAGGCGCCATGGTTTATTACTGAAATGAAACGGACTCCTCTGGCTGTTTCCCTGGGTAAATTTCCAAATTATGACAATAGAAAGATTTTGCATCCACTAGGGCATATATTTTTATCCCTATTTGGCAGGTTTTGATGCAATATACTGCTTAAACCGGCATCTTCCACGAAAGGCTTCAAGCTTTTCATCTATTGCTACGAACGCCCTAAGGGAATAGTTCTTACAGTTGTCAACAAAGGATTGAAATACTTCCCAGATAGCTGCCAAGTTGTCCAAATTCTTACGCTTCTCCCTTGTAACCCTGGCATGTAAAATACAGGCAAATATAGAAGTCCTAAGAATGCCTTTATTTCAGTATCAGTTACTTTCGCATCTCTTTCCCTTTGAAAACGTCCTTTTACGTCCTTTTACGTGTTCTATATATATTGATTTGTATATCGAATGACATTATGTAACATTTCGTCAGTTATAAACAATTTCCACACTCACTATCTTTTACGTGACTTGCAGTTTGGTGAGCAAATTATGTTGGGGTGTTTTCTTCCTATAATTTGATTCAGGGTGCTTACCCCTTTTTGTGTTTCCATCCTTCCCTGCATAAAACAGGATGTCCCCGAGAAGAGATTCATCTCCCGCTCCACTTTCCTCAGTATCGGAGTTGTTTTCTCTGCGCTCAGCCGAAATATCTTCAGCATCAGTATCACTGTCCTCTTCGTCAAGATTATCATCAGCAAGTAAATTGTGCATTAATTTCAAATCACTAGGATTATTTAAGTTGAAGAACTGATGGTTACCGGCCATACTAAACACACGGAAGGTTTAGGTCGCGTGGCGTCTGGTAGGCGCCAACGTTCAGTATCCCAATACTGATGTTATCTGTGACGTGAAAATGGGAACTAATATTTATTTGGCATAATGGAATTCTAACATGAAAGCGTCTACGAGTATTTATTTATTTGTCTGGCATGTCTACTTGTGAAACGAGACGTTATCTATCTTTCATTGTTTGAAACTGTCATCTAGTTGTGGAATTTTCCATGCACACTTAATTCAAACGATATCTCCCATTGTTACGTATTTGCTGGATTAATCTGATTCGCGCGATTGACGTTCAATGGCTGTGCGGCCATGCGCAGTGTGCGACTTTGAATGCTGGGAGCTGTGAACTAACACCTTCTCTGTCGGAGAGCGGGACAGGCTGGCTGTTGCAATGGAACTTTCAACATGGCTGCGTTAAGTGGTGCTCTTAAAGAGACATCTTTGCATTATGGGAGAGACTTAGTAATGGGGCCTGACTCTGGTGGATAATTCCGTGCACCCTAGGGCTATACCCTTTACCTTTTAAATACTTCTCAGTGTGCTCCAGCCTTAATTTTTTTTATTGGTGTAAGAAGAAAACCTTGTGTGTATATTAACCGTTAAACAACATGGCAGGTATTGGTATTGGATAACTCTACTCAAGTAAGTACTGGAAAGTCTATATTATGCAAATGATCTCGTACAGCCAAGGACCACATCCTTCGAAACTTTCGTTGCTTAATTAAGTACGTTGGCAGGATGAGCGGGATTTTTGTTCGGGTGACTACAGAATTGTCAACACAAAATCAAACAGAGGAAATGATGGAATAGGTTTATTAATAAGAAAATAGGGCAGCGAGTAAAGCTATGACCATCATAGTGAAAGGATTATTGTTGTCAAGATTGACACCAAACCAATGCACACCACAATAGTGCAGATCTATATGCATACTAGTTCAGCATATGAAGAAATCAAAAGAATATATGAAGAGATAGAGAAGATTTAATACAATATGTAAAATGTGATGAGAGTCTAATGGTGATGGGAGACTGGAATGCAGTGGTAGGCCAAGGAAAAGAAGGCAATACAGTAGGAGAATTCAGATGGGGACAAAGGAATGAAAGAGGAAGTTGGCTCGCTGAATTCTGCACTGATCATGATTTAGTCCTTGCTAATACTTAGTTCAAACCCCACAAACGACGGCTGTATATGTGGACGAGGCCTGGAGACATAGGAAGGTATCAAATAGACTTCGTTATTATTAGGCAGAGATTCAAAAACCAGGTGCTGGATTGCAAAACTTTGCCAGAAGCAGATGTAGACTCTGACCACAACTGACTTGCTGGTCATGAAATGTCATCTGATGTTGAAGAAATTGGGGAAAGGAAGGAATGGAAGGAGGTGGGATCTAAACAAACTGAAAGAAAAGAGTGTGAGGAATGCATTCAAGGAACATTTTGCACAAGGACTAAATGAAAAGGCTGAAGGAAACACAATAGAGGAAGAACGGACAGTCATGAAGAACGAGGTCACACGTGTCTCGTGACGCACACCAGCCAGGTACGGTACGAGATATTGGTGACTTGTGACATACTCACGGTTAATGTCAACAGTGCAACAATAGCAGTGGACGTATAATATGGCAAGGACATTTGCCGGTGCATATTTACAATGTACAGGATCATTGCTTTGATATGTTGATGTTAAATCATCTACATGTTGTATTTTCTTTGATCTGGTATCTGGCATGTTGAGGATGTAAAGATTGAACAAAATGGGGGCAGGAACTGATCCGTGAGTTTGGCCATTATTTAGAGTTTCCACCTACTAGCTTTTCCTTTCAGGATAAGCTTACTTCAAAGCACCTTTCAGAGAGCATGCTGCTCAGTAAGAGTGCTAGCTTCTGACAAGGGGTAATATCAACAACCTTCAGCAAAATGTCCTCCTCTCAACACTGTCGTAAGCTGCTGTGAGATCCACGAAAGCTGTTGCTGATTTAAGATCATTCATAAATCCATATTCTGCCATTGTTGTCGGTGTTTACATCAGGTAGCAGGTCTGTTTTTCTTCTTATTATTATTTTCTTATTCTTCTTCTTCTGAACCCTCCATGCTTCACTTGGATGATTTGGTTAATGGCCTCTCAGAGAGCATGCTGCTCAGTAAGAGTGCTAGCTTCTGACAAGGGGTAATATCAACAACCTTCAGCAAAATGTCCTCCTCTCAACACTGTCGTAAGCTGCTGTGAGATCCACGAAAGCTGTTGCTGATTTAAGATCATTCATAAATCCATATTCTGCCATTGTTGTCGGTGTTTACATCAGGTAGCAGGTCTGTTTTTCTTATTATTATTATTTTCTTATTCTTCTTCTTCTGAACCCTCCATGCTTCATTTGGATGATTTGGTTAATGGCCTCTTGGATGCATCAAAATTAAATTAACCGCTTTCATTAAATTCTCTTGAGCCATATTCTCGTGATGTGTGTACGTACATACATACATACAGAGATGATGGAAAATTAAATAGTGCATTTCCTTGTTCTCTGCTATTTGCTTTACGTCGCACCAACACAGATAGGTCTTATGGCGACGATGGGATAGGAATGGGAAGGAAGCGGCCGTGTCCTTAATTAAGGTACAGCCCCAGCATTTGCCTCGTGAAAATAAGAAACCACGGAAAACCATCTTCAGGGCTGCTGAAGGTGGGGTTCGAACCCACTATCTTCCGATTACTGGATACTGGCCACACTTAAGCGACTGCAGTTGCCGATATAGGAATTGAGGAATGAGGCTCCACAATCTAGGCTATAACTAATTTTATTCACACTCAGTGAAATGTTAGTTTAGGAGAAGGCGTAAAAATCAATTCTCAGATATTTATGTTATTAGTGGTCCTATCGATAAATACTACAAAAGATATAGAGAATTAAATTTCCGATCTTGTATATCTTACACATTCTTTTTAAATTCTGAGCAGTTTACAGACACAACTCATACATACCATTAATGAAAATAAACCTTCATTGTCTGTATTTGTGAATCAGTTATGAGTTGTTGCATGAAATGTATTGAGCACGGCAGTGTATACAATCTTTGTATTAATGGTTGCATAACATGTTAGGGGAACTGACTTTTGCACCCCCTCCTCTATTATGCTGAATGGTGATTGATTAATTCTGTGTTAGACATTAATTTAAATTCAACTCCATTTTTTTAAAGTAGATGGTATATTTTTCATTGTTCTCTCACAAATTTATTCCTGATATGTTGCTAACCTGAAACTTGGATGTAAAGGGAGGCTAGGTGGTGGTTTTTTTCATTCTCTGTTTGTTCCTGGGTGATATGTTTATTTTTGCAGTCCTCCGAAGACTGTGTCAACACCGCAAAATGATAAATACCATGGTTCTACTTTTCTAGCAATAAGTACCATTATGAGGGCCTGGTGACTTGGATTTTGGAATCCTTTTGACTACAAGTATCATTGATTCAGTATCGTGCTATAAAAGCAGTCCCTTGGTCAGTAATACTATTGTTTTACGCCAGCTTCTGGGCATGTGAGGCACTGTGGGTAGGTTCCAACTGTTCGTTTTAACTTCATATCCATCCATTCATTCTTCGTCCTCACGTTTTGTATTGTGGTCAGTGGAGGATTTTGGGGGTTTTAATTTGTCATTTCATTTCGTTCCATTAGGAGCCGATGACCTAGATGTTAGGCCCCTTAAACAACAAGCATCAATGTTAGCTGACTAAACGGGGAGGCGGGAAGCGCGTGCCTCTCTGATTTATCGCCGGTAGATCTACATTATTCTAGCATATCTTCCGGAGAACGTTCTTCTGGCTGCCCCATTCAGTGTTTAAGCATATCTACTGAGGTCAAGGGTTTAGCCCCCTTTGTCAAATTAGAGATAAATAATGAACCGGTGTCAGCTATTTTGGATTCGGGAAGCATAGTTTCGTTTATTGGCGAGAAGTGGTTCACTCTCTATAGTTCCGTTTGTAAATTTTCCGATGTCCTGCCTGTTTCTCTTTCATTTGTTGCTGCGAATTCTTCGAGAGTTGAGGTTTCCGGTGTAGTGAAGTGCATAACTCGACTGTTTAATTTTTCCTGGAAAATTCCCCTTTATGCAGCAAAAAATTGCCGTATCCTATAATTCTTGGCTCTGATTTTTTGCGTATACTGGATTGCTTTTGGATATGCAGGAGGGCTCTTTCTGGTTTACATTTTGTAATACTACGAAGATTCCTTTACTTATGTCTGATTCGGTTTCTTCATCTGTGGTGTCGCCTCCTCAGGATCAAATGGTACATGACCTTAGCCATTTGCCTGTGGATCAGGCTGAATGCATTAGGGAAATGTGCGAAGCCTTCCCGGAAGTTTTTACCTAGATACTGGGGATGGCGAACGTCTTGGAGTACAAGATCGAGGTCACGGATTGGGTTAGGTCGCCGCCCTATCATTTGTCTCATCCGAAAATGCAGGCGTTAAAAGAGATAATTAATAAAATGTTGGATGAGGGCATTATTCGACCCTCTACGTCTGCCTACCCCTCCCCCATTTTCCTGGTTCCGAAGCCTCAAGGTGGTTACCGCCCTGTGCTGGACTATAGGGCGTTGAACAAAAAAGTTCTTCTCCCTGATCTGCATTCTTGCTTCTCATGGTTCAAGAAGGCTAGATGTGTTACTGTTTTAGATTCCGTTAGCTGAAGAGTCCCATCATTTGACAGCCTTCGCTACGGACGGGAATCTTAAAGAATTTTGCTGCCTGCCCTTTGGTATTTCCACTGGCGCTGCTGTACTTACTAGGCTGCTTGATCAACTGTTTTCTGATATCAAGTTTAATTACCTTTATCATTACCTTGATGACGTGGTGATTTACTCCGAAACTTTCAAGGATCTCCACCATTTGAGGGAAGTGTTATCACGCCTTCGCAGGGCCGGCATCACGGTCAAACTTTCTAAAGTATCTTTTGACCAGCCCCAGACATTTTGGGGCATATAGTGTCATCCAATGGCGTCTCAGTTGATCAGTCTCGCACCCAGGCCATTCGTCAATTCAAACCCCTGCAGGACGTTAAAGGTGTTGCCCGCTTTGTCGGGATGGTCAACCTTCTCCGGAAATTTATTCCAAATTTCGCCAATCGAGCCGGGCCTCTTAACGCACTTCGTCGTAAAGGGGTTAAGTTTGCATGGGGTCCCTCTCAACTAGCTGCCTCTGATGATTTAAAGTTGGCCATATCTAACGCTCCGGTGTTCGCTATGCCTGACTTTTCCAAGCCTTCCATCATTCAGACCGATGCGTCTGCGATTCCGGCCGTCCTTTCACAGGGCTCGGAATTGGGGAGACGCCCCATTGCGTATGCCTCTAGGACCTTGTCTTCTCTCGAAACCAAGTATTCTGTATATGAGCTTGAAGGATTGGCGGTTTTGTTCGCCTTGGAAAGGTTTCGTATTTACCTAGAGCATGTAATGTTCGAACTCGAGACTGACAACCAGGCGTTGATCTGGGTCTTGGGGAAGAAGTTCCAAGCGGAGGACCCTACATTGCGCCCTATTATCCATGATCTGAAGGAAGGGAAAATTATTGATCCTTATGTGTTAATGAATGGCGTGCTGTGTTGTCCCGCCCGCCACGATCATAAAATGAAGGTGGTTATTATACCTTCCGTCCTGGTACCTATGATCTTTAAATACCGTCGCGAAACTCTTCTGGGTGGTCATCTAGAAGTGTTTAAGACGAGGGAGAAAATTAGGGAAAATTTTATTTGGAAAGGGCTTGACGCTGAAGTTCGTGAATTTCTTAAAGCATGTAAAACTTGTAGGCTCAGTAAGCCGCCTCCTAACATCCGCGTCGGCTTGTCCTCTAGTCAAGCTACCCGCCCCATGGAGCGCCTCTATATCGACTACGTCGGGCCTTTGCCCAAATCTAGGACAGATGGTAATAGGTTCGTTTTCGTCTACGTCGATGGTTTTACCCGTTTTTCGTGGTTGGTTGCGACGAGGTTAGCCACTTCTGAGACTACTATTAGATGTTTGAAGACCATTTTTTCGTTGTTCGGTCCTTGGCAGTACTTAGTCTCCGATAACGCCAAGGCCTTTACATCGAACCTATTTAAGAACTTTTGTTTCAGCTTGTCCATTTCTCATGTTACCACATCTCCCTATTACCCTCAACCTTATTACGCTGAGAGAGTTAATCGAAACTTGCGGTCTGCTCTCATTGCCTTTCACCACGACGATGTTTTGAGGTGGGACACGTCGTTACCTTGGCTTGCATTTGCTTTTAATTCTGCGGTACATGACGCTCATAAATTCTCTAATGTTTTCTTTCGTCCCTCATTCTCCGCTTACTAATTTGTGGAACATAAATGAGTTGTTGCCAGAAATTTTTTCCCCCTTACATCAGGCTCATTTGAAGGAAGGCTAAGCAAAACCTCAAGCTCTCGTACGAGAAGAAACGAGAGCACTATGATAAGGGGCGCCGTCCTACCGACCTTGCCGTCGGGGATATGGTATTTGTTAAGAATTTCGTCCCTTCTGGGAAGCTCGCTCCTCGGTTTCGCGGTCCCTGCAAGATTATTGATTTCTTAGCACCAGTCACCTTGCTGGTGAAAGATCCGGAGACGGAGAGAATGGTCCGAGTGCATCTAACCCAGGTTAAAGCTGCCTAGCATTACATGGGCTTGTGTGGCATTTCTGCTTGCTATGAGTAGTCTTTTCAGTGCTATCCATTTCATTATGTTTTCCTTCGATTCCTTTGACGCGTTCTGCCTTTAGGGGGAGATATTTTCCTTAGATTCATTTAAAATTTTGATGGTATGTTTAATTATCATGCGAGTCCTCCCGGAGTCCTGTTTCTTCCTCATTACTCCCATAACCCCGGTCTGGTCATTCGGGCCATCTCTTGTCCGTTATCTCCCCGTATGCTGGGCATCATTTGTACACCATTGCTGGCTGATTATTTATTTTGCAGAGGGCTGGAGTGACTATCTTCGCCCGTTGCTGCATGGGAAGGGCCCCACGTGTGAGCTGTCTTGGCGTGCCTCGTCTCCAGCTGCCGAGCCTTCGGCTTTTACTCTCGTGGGACTATGTCTTGCCAGCCTACTACTGACCTGGTGTGTGCGGTCGCTGCTTCATTTCTCTCACGTGGCATGCCTATGCTGCAAGAACTGCGCAAATGCCTGGGGAGGCATTTTCCGCCGTGTTTGTGTTGGCTTGTGCGGCCGGCTTGTTCTTGGCGATCTGTTGAGACATTACTTTCTGGAACTACTACTACTTGTCGACATCCCGAGATATTTTGACAAGAACTTTCGTCACTTTGTACAGCAAGATTTGTATCTATTATCTTTATTAATTGTAAGGCAAGATTTTGATTATATTATTAGTCAGCAATAAGTGAATGGACTATACTGCAAGAATATCTTATTGGTGAAAATATATTTGTCACCCTGGTTGGTGCTTAATGGGGGGGGGTCTGAGCCGTGTATATTATCTCCCCCCTTTGATAAAACTTGCTGTGTGTATTTTAATGGATTTTCCACTCATTTTTATGTACTACTGTGTTATTTCACCCCTTTGAGTTATGCCCTCGGGCCAATTGTAATAAAGCATTCCCAAATTATGACCCCAGGGTAAAGGAGTTCATCCGCCCTGGGAGCGATCTGACCTGCACTTGTATCCCTTTGGTTTTCCCTCCCTTGCCCCGTGCCCCTCTAGCGCAGCCTATGTGTGTCACTTTGCGTCACGTGGCCGTGCTGGCTCGCTGAGAATAGGCATTCGTTTCTTGCTCTGTCATCTGAGCACTTCTTGGCCCCGTCTTCGAGCCTAAGACTTCATGGGGTATGGGAGGTAAGCATCTAAGTCTTGAGTAGACTCACGATTGATGGGAGGACATTCCTTCACTTGTAAGCCACTTGATGGGCCCTAAATGATGTTTTAAGGCATTATAAGTGCCAACCTGCTTGAAATCTAACATGCTTGAATAAGAATTTCTGAAGTTGTGTGTGAACTTTTTTGGTCTGTTTACTGCAGCTTAAAAGACGTTATTGGGAGTTTGTGCCCTTGGTAGATGTAAATATAGATGTTGGTTAATGTATTCAACATCCTTAGAAGCCTTAGGCGCCTAGAGGAGTCTTTTAATTCAAGTTGTACGGTACTTGAAATCTTTTAGCACATTGCATGTTAAGGGTATATTACGCTCCCCCTTGCGTAATTTGAAATGGCGGATAATCGCTAAGCTGTATCTAGAATTATCTATTGTGTTTTAGTTCTCTGGTATTAAATTCCGAACAGAGCTGGTCCCCTGTGATTTAGTATAGGGCATGTGTCAACGTACCCTTAGAGATGTTGATATTTAATCTTCCTTACTCTTTCCGGTGTTCATCTATCTTGTTAACTAAACTTTGTTAAGCTGATTTGGTACGGGTATCAAGTGTTTTCGCCCTCTGTGTGGTTTCCTATCCACGTGTAGTCCATATCCTATGGGGCCGCACCTTCTTATAGTTTCGCTAGTGATAATTTACGGTACCAAAAAACTGGTAGCAGAGCATTCGTTGTATCTGGACTTGTTTCCGATTAACCAAGGATTTTGAGCCCGTAACATACCTTCCGTTTCCGGGATTTCTTTAGTCTGTCGTGTGGCCTATATTAATTGTACGATGTCCATTCCAGACATACCTTAACCGGGATCCCTGCGGAAGGAGGAGCTTTTATATGAACTCTGGATGCGTAACTTGGAGTCTAAAGGCACCGCCAACGCCGATGAAATTCTGTTACGGAATAACTTACATATACCGATTACAGTGCCTCATTATACTGAAGGTGAGGTTGCTATTTCGCTGGCCCTCATCAAGGCTAACCTTTCCAATATTGCATCTGTGATGGATTTTCTGGAGTTTTTGTACCGCAAATTATCACTGGCAAAACCATAAGAAGGTGCGGCCCCATAGGATCTGGACTACACGAGGATAGGAAACCACCCAGAGGGTGAAAACACTAGATACCCGTATAAAATCAGCTTAACAAAGTTTATTTAACAAGATAGATGAAAACCGAAAAGAGTAAGGAATATTAAATATCAACATCACTAAGGTTACGTTGACACATGCCCTATACCTAATCACAGGGGTGAAACCATTTGCAATCTATAGAAAATATCATGAAATGAATTAACGGTGAGTGAAATAAGTATAAATACCAAGACAATGGGCGCCACCTGTAAAACAATTACAGGAATGTATAACTATGTAGAGCAATGAGTAACTCCCTCTCCCAAGGCGACGGTCACCAGGCTGACGAAGCTCCAGACTTACTTTATAACCTTACCAATTTACCCCTGAAATTAGATTTGGGTAGCAAGAATGTTCCGTAATAATAAATTTGGAGCTTAATCTATAAGTAAAATAATTTATTGTACAGGAATATTTCCTAACACCATCATTGACAAAAGCACTTCCACTGGAACATAAAAACACACGCCTTACGCACTTCACGACTGTCATCTGTTTTGAAACAAAACTTAAGGGAGGGCTGTCATGATACCAACCACTACAAACACATAACAGGATAGAAATCAAAATTCTCTTAACATCCTCCCCACCTTGCAATTTTGTTTACACTAATCCACAGAAAAAATTGCAACACAATGAAAATAGACAGCAGCATTCTACAATAAAACATTACAACCTTTCATTTGACACCGATTCTCATACAATGCTTGTCTCTTCTGGAGTATTTATAAGTCCAAACGTTTTGGTGTCTTCACTATTTTACCACTTCTTGTAGACTTCACTTGTGGATTTGCCACTGCATCCGATGATCCGTGCGAAGCCTTCTCTGGATGTATCTCCAGGATAGAATCTGGCCGATTGCTCTGCACTACTGCAGATTCATCTGATGAGGCGACTTCTAAGGGATAAAGCCTTTGTACTGGCTGCACCCTCTCGCCCGCAGCCGTTCTCAGTTTGACAACCCTGACGACGCCATCCTTACTAGGGTACACCTCCTGGACGACACCCAGTGGCCAATCGGCTCGTTTGATGTCATCAGCTCCGATCAGCACAACGTCTCCAACGTTCACTTTGTTGGATGTCCTACCTCCCTGTTGAATAAGAAGAGCCAGGTATTCTTTGCGGAACCTCTGCCGAAGATCGTCCCGCAGTTTCTGTAGATAACGCCATCTTAATTCTATTCCTTTTCTGTCGATGGCATCCAAATCTGGCACATCAGTGCTGGGTATCTCATGAAGAAAATCAGCTGGTTTCAGTGGTTTCAGATCGTGTAACTCATCGGATACATATGTCAATGGCCGTGAATTTATAATAGCTTCACAGTCACACAGTATCGTGCTTAACTCTTCGCAAGTAACCGAAGCCTTGCCCAAATTACGACGAAGTAGCTCTTTCACTATACCAATAAGCCTTTCCCACCACCCTCCCCACCATGCAGCAGTGGAGGGTTGAATTTCCAAGTTATTCTTTCTACAACACAACTGGAAACTATTTCTTCCCAGTTTAACCGTTGCAAAGCGTGGTTAGCCCCTGTGAAGTTTGTGCCATTGCCGGAGTAGATAACAGACACCCTGCCCCTGCGAGCAATGAATCTTCGTAGGGCTTGTAGGAATGCGTTTGTTGACAGAGACCTGACAAGCTCAATATGAATTGCTCGATAGACGGCGCAGGTGAATAACACGAGCCACGCCTTTTCTCCAGTCTTCAGATACAATAGTCCAGCAAGATCTACCCCGGTGACTAGAAATACTGCGGTGCAGTTAACTCGCTCCTTGGGAAGTGGGGCAGATTTGTGTCTCCATTGACTTGGACCGATACCTCTTACATCTGACACAGCTCATTATGACTCGCCTAACCAACTTTCTTCCTCCTATGATCCAGAAGTCTTCTCTAAGCATTGTTAATAAAGTTTGAAGTCCAACGTGCTTAGACAGGCAATGTTTTTCCATCAACATTCTCTCAACGACGATGTTATCTGAAGGCAGCACAATGGGGCACTTGAAGTTTTCTGTATAATCACCGTAGGCTAACTTTGTTCGCAGCCTTAGAATTCCCTGACTGTCTTCAAAAATCTGAGTTTTCTTTTTCATCCTTTGCTCTATGATCTCTCTGTTCTCTGTTTGAACACATCTTATCAGACACTTTTCTGCCTCGACTACTTCTTCTACAGATAGTTCTCCATTCCTTTTTGCATCTCGGTTTCGTAGGTTGTAGACAAATCTCAGTGCCCAGCCAATCATACATAACGTTCTATGGTAACTAGAAAAATAGCAGAGTCTCGATGTAAACTCTTCCTTATCAAATACTGCATTCGTTACGAGAATCTTTCTCTTCTTGTTGACTTCATCCTCAGGAGCCGCAATGTCCAATTTAGGCCATCGTTCAGTGTCATCCTTGAGCCATGTGGGACCTTCCCACCATTTACTTTCTACCAGAAACTTTGCGCTCATGCCTCTGGATAGTAGGTCAGCAGGGTTTAAAAACCCTGGAACATGATGCCAATCCTTCGGGTTACTGAACTTGCGTATTCCTCACAACGATTTCCTACAAATACACTCGTTTCCTTTCGTCTTGATCCAGGTGAGCACCACTGTAGAGTCACTCCAAAAGTATGTTTTACAGTCTTGGAGGTTTAATGCCCCTTTCACTTGTGAACATAACCGAGTGGCTATGACCGCAGCTAACAATTCTAGGCGGGGTATAGTTATTGGTCCTAAAGGTGCAACCCTAGCTTTAGCTTGGACCAACTGTAATGACACAATAGAGTCCTTTTCTGCCCTTAGGAATATACACGTAGCATATGACAACTTGCTGGCATCAGCAAACACATGAATAGTTAATCCCCTGCTATCAAATTCCCATGGTACAAGTCTTCTTGGAATCCTGCATTGTTGCAACAAAGGTAAGTGTTTCACCCAAGAATGGAATTGGTTTGTTATTTGTTCTGGCAATTCCTCGTCCCATCCACATTTTTCTCTCCAGGCTTCCTGCATCAATAATTTAGGGATTAATGTTACTGGACACAGGAAACCAAGTGGATCAAAAATACGTTGTACAATTGACAGTAAGCTTCTCTTAGAAGTTGAAAGTGTGGTTAGCTCAACCGTATTAATGATACAGAACATCTCATCTGACCGAGCATCCCACATAAGACCAAGTATTGAAACAATGTTCTCTGACTCTGATTTTTCTGGTGAATTGCTTATCCACCCTCTTAATTCAAAATGTGCTGAACTCATCATTTTAGTAGATTTTTCAATGAACTCGCTCATCTCTTCTTTGGTTTCACAGCTAGTGACACAATTGTCCACGTAGAAAGAATTCTGCAGCTTCTTGGCCGTTTTCAGATCTTCAGCTGAAACTTTACTCAGGTGATGCGCTATCGTTGCTCCTAATAGGAATGGGCTGCACGTAACCCCAAACACTACTCTGCAATGCCGCAATGTGATGACCTCGCCTTTGGAATAATCTTTCCACCAGAGAAATCTTAGAAAATCCCTGTCATCCTCATAGAGGCTTATCTGCAGAAATGCCTTTTTAATATCAGCCGTGACCCCTATGGCATGCTTTCGAAACTGCAACAAAAGTTTGGGAATAATCTCGATTAGATTTGGTCCCTTCTCCAAGCATTTATTCAGCGAATTGCCATGTCTGTCCTTTGCCGAGGCATCAAACACGGGTCTAATTTTGGTAGTTAAACTTGATTCCTTAATTACTGCTCTGTGCGGTAAATAGTGGCCTGACGCCTCGTCATTCTCATTTACAGTCTCCACGATTCCACATTCTATCCACTCCTGAATCACATCATCATAATCTTTAAGTTTACCAATCTTCTAGTGACTGCTTCCAACCTCTTCTCAGCCAACTTCCTGTTATCCAACAATTCTGAATGGCCATCCTTCCAGGGGAGACGAACCTCGTATCTCCCTTCTTCATTCATCCTTACAGTTTCATTGAAGTGTTTCACGACTTCCTCTTCCATCTCTTTCTTTGACTGAGACTCTGCAGGGTCCTTTATGCCAATAGTTTCTAACTTCCACAAGTCTGATATATCCATTGCTTTACCACAAGTGAGACTGACTAGTGACTGATTGCCCTGAGCCAGATCTCGCTGACCCATCACTGTCCAACCTAACCTGGTTTCCAGTGAATACATATTTTCATCCAGCTTAATCAGAACTCCTGTAAGCAGCTTCCCCAAAACATCTGCTCCAAGCAACAAATGCACCTCTGGAACATTGACCCCAACATCTGTTAACTGAATGTTTCTAGTTGCAAGAACAGGGTAAACATGTTGAGTTTCTAACCTTGGAACATAACCACATATTTTCTTCTTATCAAGCACCGAGACTGTGCATTTGAAATCCCCTTTTAGCGCTTGTAGTGTTACATCATAAACATTATGGGTCTCTTTGCTAGTTTCTACACCCCCAAACAAACAATGAGACATCACTTCCTTTCCCAGTTTTTGTAGTCCTAACTTCCTAGCGCTTTCTTTGGTTATGTAAGATATTTGTGACCCAGAATCTAATAAAACTCGTGCAAGCTTGACCGGTCCTTCACTACCAGAAACCTTCACAACAAGAGTCTGTAATAGCGTCTCTGCATTTTGATAGGCAGTTAAAGTCTCAGTGTTTTGATTATATTGATTATCCTTTCCCTTTGAACTTTCCCTCTCCTCTTCCTTAGTAACTAAATCAGGACATAATATAGCACAATGATCCCTTTTTAAGCAAATCATACACTTCACAAATGCTTTACATTTGCTTCCTCAAACAACGAAAGCAAGCACCCCTTTTCTTCAAAATATCCTTCTTCTCTCCATTCTGGAGATTCCTCACTTTAAAACAATCAGCAGATCTACGGGAACTCTTGTCACACCAGATACAACCTGTTTCAGTTTTCTGACCCTCACCTGAGTACAAAGCAGCAGCAGTAGGAAGTCTCTCTTGTTTACCTGGCTTGCATAACATGTCATCCCTCTTCACAAAAAAACTATAGCGAGCAAGTGACAAACGTTCTTCGCTCTCCACTTCTTGTTTTATAAACAGTAACAACTTGCTTAGGTGATGATCGTGATCATTTTTTGATATATGAGATACACGAACTCTCTCCCATGCCTTCATAACCTCTTCTGGTAATGCAGACTCCACCAAAGGATACAGCATTGCTGCATACTTATCACTAGTGACTCCTAAAGATTCCAAAGCTCTCAGTTGTGTTTCTAATTTATCATAGAGGCTTCCAATACTAAGGCTAATACCTTCGGTAGCTTGAAGCAGAACAAGATTTAGAAGTTCTCGGACATATACTTCTATAAGTAATTCTTCCCTGGCATACCTGGATTTTAGGTGATCTATTGCTTTTTGATAGTTCGCTCCGGACGGAGGGAAACTCTCAACTAGCTCCCTGGCCACGGAACCTGGAACAGTAGCCTGTAGAAGATACTGAAATTTATCTTCCGGGTCGATATCACTATCGTCGTTTATTTTCTTAAACTGTCCCCAAAACCAATCCAGTTTTTTATATCTCCATCGAACTGTTTCAGCTGTAGCTTGGGTAAACTGAAATTCCTTGGCGTCGTCTTCTTCTGTCGTTTCTTCAACACCCCTAAGTGCTTGTACCTTTTCATCCAAAGATAACATCCGCATTGCCTTATCTTCTAAAATACGGAAGTATGTCAACATTTCTTCCGCATCTACGACTGCTTCAGATATTTTTGTTTGAAACTCGCCATGTGCTCTCGTAAACAGTCTACGTATTTGTGATCTTTCCTTATTATACTGTTTAAGCTCCTCCATCTTAACTAAATCCTGTCACGGTCGCCAGAAAATGTTCCGTAATAATAAATTTGGAGCTTAATCTATAAGTAAAATAATTTATTGTACAGGAATATTTCCTAACACCATCATTGACAAAAGCACTTCCACTGGAACATAAAAACACACGCCTTACGCACTTCACGACTGTCATCTGTTTTGAAACAAAACTTAAGGGAGGGCTGTCATGATACCAACCACTACAAACACATAACAGGATAGAAATCAAAATTCTCTTAACACCATCCGGTACTCTACTGATGAAAGATTCACTGCAAGTTTCCTTCCATGACTTTACTCCCAAAATAAATCAAAATATATAAATTACCTCAATAATCATCACTTGATGAGACCAACACTTGTTCGCCGTTTACAAAGGGGAACTTTACAGACCACTAAAAACCACATACAAAAATAAATCATATGACGAGACCAACTCGTGTTTGCCGCTTACAAGGTCTAATTACATCTACAAACAACCAACATGAAGAAAGAAACATCACTTTACGAGACCAACTCGTGTTTGCCGTTTACAAGGCAAATTACAAACCACTAAAAAACACCAATTTAAAAAATCACTTAACGAGACCAACTCGTGTTTGCCGCTTATGAAGGCAAATTACAAACGTCTACAAACCACATGAACATGAAGAAAGAAACATCACTTTATGAGACCAACTCGTGTTTGCCGTTTACAAGGCAAATTACAAACCACTAAAAAAAACACCAATTTAAAAAATCACTTAACGAGACCAACTCGTGTTTGCCGCTTATAAAGGCAAATTACAAACATCTTCAAACCACCATAAAATTATTTTCACTATTTACATTTATCATACCTTCAGGTAAGAGTTTCACTGCACTCTACTGTTGCAGATCAAAATTGTATTCTAGTAAAGAAAAGTACGGTACGACGACTTTCTCTACGTACGGATGCAACCTTCTTTGCGAAGAGCATCCCTAACCTTATTTACACACTTCATCGACGTCTTGAGTCCTTCCCGACTGCCGCACAGGTTGGTGTAAAGCCTCAGGTTTCTGGAACTGAAACTGGATACTCGGCCGACGATTTCCTCGACCAAGAATCAGCTCTGTGCACAACCACACATCCACTACCGAATCTCGATTCTGTACGCATCACCACATCCACTGTATATTAGCTCGTAGAAGAATTGTAGTCCAACTATTATACAGAGTTGGAGTTACAAATAAACACTTAAGTAGCGTCTTTGGCCTAACAGCCACCAGAAACTCATTAGCATCAGCGACATATAGCGTGCGCCGTGCTCACTCCGAAAACGATACTCAAGAACAATACAACATTGCCTAGGACTATGCGCAAAGTAGCTCCCGCGCGCCGGTCCGAGTGAGAAACACACATAATCAGAGACAGAAACAGAATCAGAGTCAGAAACAGCATTAGAATGACTTGCCGTTTTTTTTTTTTTTTTTTTTTTTATACGGGGGGCCCCCGTAGCCCGCTCCCCCGCCGTGACCATCGACTCAATCTACATGGCCTCCGACATGCTATTAATTTCTAAGTAGAAAAGAGATAGCTGGGTAGAGTGGGAAGTGATACAAGGAGTATCTGCCGGTTTCCGAGTCAGACTCGCTACCACGGCAAAGTTTGTATTGGTTGGATAGTGTTAAGGTATGGTATTGAAGGGTCAGGGAAAAACCACATAGGCAGAAAGAAGAAAGAGCCTACATGTAAAACCTGACATCTTTTGATAGCACATGCAAGGATGTGGGCTGGAAAAAGACCAGAGGTTATGTTAGTTAGGAACAGGTAACATGCACAAAACATAAACCAATTCCTTGCAATTTTTGTTATTATGGGGATCAGTCCTTCTTGTCACTGCCGGGTCGGCTCGGGTCTGCTAGCGTCTGGGCTTTGGGCCACAGGTTCGTCCCATTGTCCAGCAGCCAGCAGTCCCTGGTGCCAAGTCTCCTTTTGGAGAGGGGGGAATTAGAGCCAAGCCTTGCATGCAAGGGGCTATCTTCTTCCTCCTGTCGATGTCCCTCTATGCGGTGTTGTTTGAACACACTTGTCACTGCAGATCTAAAACTAAGATTATTAATAACATATGTATATACAATTTCTCATTGGAGTGCCGGCTGTTTGCCTGCTCTCATGTCCAGCTTACAACCTAGATAGGAAAGAGATAACAGATAGATATTAGTGCTGTTTATAGGGCGCGGGCTGGTGTTCCGCTCCCATGTCTCTGTAGGGGGGCGGGGGTGGATTGACACGTCCTTGGCCGTCTGGCTGCGTTGCCGTCGTCTTCTTAAGTTGTACTTTTTGTCAATCTTCCTCGCCTGGTCCCTGGGTCTAGGACAGCTGAAACATATTTACATATTTACATAGGAGTCTGCAGTGTGTGGGTGTATGTGTTATATAGGTGTCAGCTTGGCGGGAGTGGGTTGGCTATCGGCTCCTCGCCCACCCAACCCTGTGGCTGAACAGAATGTGCTTCGGTGTAGGATACTTTTTGTACAGATCAACGTCGTAGCGTCCGATCCCGCTTATTAACGGGTTGATCTTATTACTCCATGACTTTCTGTACATGTTTAGTGTCTGTTTACGTATTTGGTGCCTTATTGAGCTGACTTTCGCAATACTGCGTAGTTGGCGTATTGGCGTGTCGAAAGGGAGTCTGGTCGCTGCTCGTAGGCATTTATTTTGTATTAATTCCAGCTTATCCAGGTTCGTCATTGCAGTGTACCCCCACGCTGGGGCCGCGTACATGATTATTGGTCTGATTAAGGCCTTATACATGTTTATGGCTACTTCCGTTTTAATACTGGACTTTTTGTTCAGTATAGGATATAGCTGGTTAAGTCGTATGTGTGCTTTTCTTTGAATATCATTGATGTGGTGTAGCATGGTGAGCTTTCTGTCTAGGATTACTCCTAGGTATTTGACTTTGTCATGCCACACTATATCTTCGTTGAAAAGCTTTAGCGCTTTTATGTTGACTGGTTTGCGTGTGAGTCTGTTCTTCTTAGTGAACAGCACTGCTTGGCACTTGTCAACATTGACCTTGATGCGCCATTTCGTTAGCCAAGGCTCGAGAGTTCTTAGTGCTACTTGGAGCCTCTTTCGAGCGCACGCTAGCTGTGGATGTTGAACTGAGATAGCGGTGTCATCAGCGTAGAGGTGTGTGGTAGTGAGTTCTGTCGTAGGCATGTCGTTTGTATACAGGACGAAGAGGATTGGGCCGATAAGGGACCCTTGGGCTACGCCCGCTCTAATCCTGCGAGTACTTGACAGCGTGTTATGTACGTCTACTTTGAACTCTCGGCCCTCCAGATAAGATTTAATAAGTCTTATATAGCCTGGGTGGAATTCGTGGTCTATTAGTTTCGCTAGTAGGCCTTCGTGCCAGACTTTGTCAAATGCTTTCTGGATATCAAGGAAAACCGTTCCTGTGTCTCTTCGTTTGTTGAGACCTATGGTGGCTTGTTCTATGAATCGAGTGAGCAGTTGTGGGGCAGAATGTGCGTTCCTAAAGCCAAACTGCTCGTTGCGAATTATGCCTTTTTCCTTGATATGCCCTATTAACCTTTTCAGTAGTATTTTCTCGAATACTTTACTGAGGGCGTCCAGAAGGCTGATGGGTCTGTAGTTGTTGGGGTCTGACTTGTCTTTGCCTGGTTTTCCAAATACGAGGATCCTAGCCCTTTTCCATTGTTCAGGGTAGTATTGTAGTCTGAACATTGCATTGAAGATGCTGGTAAGTAGTGTTAGGGCTTTGTGAGTTAATTTCTTAATTATTATGTTCTGGATCTCGTCTGGGCCTGGCGCCTTCTTGGAGTTAAGATGACCTATAATCCACTTAATTTCGTGTATATTTGTCCTCTTAACCTCCGGCTTAGGTGCGTTTTCAAGGAATTCTGCTACCTTTGCCTCAGTTTGCCTGATGAAGGCTGGGTCAGATGGTATTTCGTTTGGGGTGAAAGCCGCCTCTATGGAGTCCGCTATGATTTCGGCTTTGTCACGGTTCTCGTATACCGGGCCGTTAGGTCCCTTGATGGTAGGGATGTTGTGTGGTTCTCGCGTGAAGTGTCTCGCTAAGTTCCACACTGGCCTGGTGTTGGTGTCGAAAAGTTTGAGGTGGTTGTTCCACTTTTCCGACCTGTATTCGAGTAGTTGCTTTTGTATTTCCGTGTTTAATTCGTTTTTCATCTCGCGGTCTTCGTCTCTGTGATGTCGAGCCCAGTTACGCCTGTGACTGTTGCGCCTGCGTATTAACTCTTTAATGTGCGCTGGAATCTCGAAAAGAGGTGTTTCTCTGTGTTTGCTTAGCGGTATGCTCGCAGTTGTGGCTGTTTGAATTGCTTCTACGAGGGTTTTGACTGCTTCGTCAATTTGGGCTGTGCTGTCTATTAGCATGCCTTCGCTTCCCTGTAGGAGTGTGTCTAGCTTGCGTTCGAATTTGCCCCAGTTGGCTGCTTTATAGTTGAGCCGGCGTCTGGGGTTTTTCTCATATTCCTCTGGGTTCGCATCTAGTGTAAATATCACTGGTTGGTGCCTCGACCCCAGGTCGTTCACTACCTTAATGCTATGCCTTTGAGGAATATGTCGCAATAGGGCTATGTCAAGTATGTCGGATACGTGATCGTTCGGTGCTAGGAACGTGGGCTCACTGGGGGCTGTTACCACATAGTCCTGGGATAGCATGTGGTCATACAGCCTTGTGCCTGCTGGGTTTGGTTTCAGGCATCCCCAGGTGGCGTGTTTCGAGTTTAAGTCGCCTCCTAGCACTGTGTTTCGATTTAGCCCTAGTACTGTTTCTATGTCTTGAGTGTTGAGGCTTGTCGGTCTGGAGTATGCTGCTATTACATTTATGAGTGTTCCTTGCACTGGTAGGGCTATTCCACATGCCTCTAGCGTGACCAGCTCTGGTATGTCTACCTCCATGTGCTTGATGTCCTTCCTTACCAGGACTGCCACTCCTCCAACTTTGTTAGCCTTATCGCTTCTGTGCATTTTGTAGCCTCTTATAGTGAACTTCCTCCCCGGAGGGAGGAAGGTCTCTGTTAGGAGAGCTACGTGTATTGAGTTCGCGGCTAGGAAGGCTTCGAGTTCATATTTCCTAGATCTGACGCCCTGGCAGTTCCATATTAGAACTCGAAGCTCCTGCGTGTTATTGTTATTATTATTATTATTATTATCTTCGTGGGGTTGTTCAGCCATCCGGGGTTAGGAGTTCGGAGATTGCATTAGCCAGGTCCCTTAGCCAGGGGTAGGGGAGCATGTTGGCCATCATAACCCCAGTGGTTATGGCTACCGACAGGTTCAGGTTCGGAAAGAAGGTTTTCAGGATTTCTTCTATCCTTTCCCTGAACGCCTTTACTGCCATGTTCCCCGCTGGCTGTTGTGCCTGTATCTGTGTTGGTGAGATTGGTGTGGTGAGAGGTGAGGGCGAGGGGGGTGGTGGTGCGGATGCCGGCTGACTATCGGCAGGTTCTCTGCGGGGGGTGGAGCTGGCCTGGGGTGGGCCTTCTAGTAGCTCGGGAAGAGCTGGCGTGGACTTAACCTGCCTTTGTTTGGTTTCCTGGGGCTGGGCCTTCTTGTTGATCTTACTTGAGGTCTTAGCTCGGACGGTGGTGGGGGCTGGTTGGGCTGAGGGCCCGTGGTTTTGCTTGCCTACCGTCCGTACGGGCTTGAAATTTAAAATGCCTCCGCCTGATGGGCGCTGGTTGTCTGAAGGACCTTGCTTTTGGCCCTTTGTGCCTGACGGGCCTGCGAGACCTGAAGGGTCCTTTGTACCTGATGGGCCTGGGTTCTTCTTGCGTGAAGCGCCTGTGCCTGAGGGGCCTGCTTGGGCCTTAGGGTTGCCACGCTTATTACCCTTTGGCCCTTTGCCTTGATGGGCGGCTTCGTAGTCCTTGCGGCTAGGACAGTCTTTAAAGTTGGCCGCGTGTTTTCCCCCGCAGTTAGCGCACTTAGAGTACGCGGGGTCGTTGCCGTGGGGGCAGTCGCGGGACAAGTGGGAGGCGGCGCATCTGCGGCATCTGGGCTCCAGTCGGCACGCCGCCCCTGGATGGCCATGCCTCTGACACACTCCACATTGGGGGCCAGTGGCTGGGGGGCGGTATGGCTCGACCGACACCAGCATGTTCGCGAGCATCCGCATTTTCCGCAGATTGTCCGCGTCTGGGGTGTCCGCCACTGCAACTAGGAATAGGTTGCCCTTGGCTGGCCTATTCCCTGCCCGCATCCGCACAACGGAGAATGCGGGGATATCCTGAGCTTTCAATGCAAGCTGGATTTCGTCCGCATTACTTCCGTTAACGGGGGTCCTCACTACGAACCGCTTCATAGTGCTATTGGGCAATATTCTTACAAATGTAATATTCAGCCTTTTTAGCACCTCGATAGCGGTTTCGTAGCTCTCAAAGCTCGTCATGTGCAGCCGAATCGCTATATGTGCGTCTACTCTCGGCCTAGAGAAATAATATTTTCTCTCTTCATGCGGCAGCTTTTTGAGGAGCTCCGTTTCGAGTGTCTTGGTGTTGGTGGTGTATACCGTAAGGGGCGGGGGGGTTGACCCCTTACGGGTGATCTGTTTCTTTTGTTGTGGTGGTGGAGGTGGGCTCTGACGAGTCTGCCTCTTGTGTGTGGAGTGCTGGGGTTGGGTTGAGCCGATAGATGTTTCGGTGCTACTATCGACTCGGGTACTTGGCTTATTTCTCCCGCCTGCCTGGGCCTTGCGGCTCAGGGGCTGGGTTACTTTTCCTTTCCCCTTTCCCTTCCCCCTCTTCCTCCCTTTTGCCTCCCTGAAGCCGTCACCCTGGTTTCCCGGCTGGGTGGCTGGGACCTCGGGTTCGGTCACCCCGTGCTGGCTGGGTCTCTCTCCCTCGGAGCTCTCAGATTCGGCCTCCCGGGATGCGCCTGAAAGGTCGATCACCAGTGGGGCCTCGTCCGACTCCGAGTCCGAGTTTCCCGCTCGCCCGGGTGGGGGTTGGACTGTAGTTGGCGCCATCTGCCGAGTCCGTTTCCCCCTCTTATTCCTTCCCTTGTGCGCTGTTGTCTTCGCGCTCGGGTTTGCGGAACTGGGTCCCGCTTTCCCGGCGTCCGACTGGCTGACCACTGGGTTGGGTTCGAGGGTTCGGTTCGTGTTGGGGGGAGGAGTAGCCTCCATTTTGTTTTCGTGTTCCTCCTCAGCCGCTAGCTCAGTGGAGCCATACGACTGTTCCTTCCCGTGTTCGGGTTCCGGCACATCAGGGGCTAGCCCCGGTTCCCGGTCGCCCGAGCACAGCGTCACGCACTCCAGCTCCGCTTCCAGGCTTCGCCTGCTCTTATTTCGGGGGTCAGCCCTGTGGCTGGCCGGCCGATTGGGGAGCGGCTGCACTGGTATGTGCGAGCTGGCTTGTACTGACGGGGTGGTAATCGGAGATGTCGTGGTGTATGTAGTAGTGGTGGTGGTGGCGCACGCATAGTTACGCACAGCTTGCCCCGTCAGGTAAACGTTTCCCGTCAGGTTTATTTGCTGGGAGTCAGGGGTAAAGTCTGCTCCCAGCTCCTGCACATTTCGTTTCCTGCTCTCGGAGCACGCTAGGCGCTGAGTCACCTCCAGCTCCCGCTCGGCCGGGTCATTGACCCGAGCGAGGACTGGTAGCGACAAGCTATGCGCGCTTGTAGCATTCCACCCTGCAGACAAGTGCAATATATTATTATTAAACAATATATTGCCAGTTGGGGTATTTGGCGGGGGGCGGCGCTGTGATAACTGCGCTATGCCCTCCGCTGATGTACTGACGGCCGTAGAGTGGTCAGAGTGCCGTAATAACGACAGCTCCTCATTCTCCGTCATTTCTAGAAGTTCTCGGAGTTTTGTCTGTGTGGTTCCAGGCTTGCCGACAAATTGCTCTTTCCGAAGCGTGACATTGCTCTTTTCTGAAGTACAAGCCTGGTTCCGTGTGTGTAGCTGTTGGGACATACGAATTCGAGCTAGTAGACGCGGGATGATCCGTTGTTAAGCGGGTCCCTGGCCTACAGATTCCCTATCTAACCCTAGGTACCGAGAGGCGGTAACCGGCTGGGACAGGTAGTGTATTCTCTCGAAGTTCTCGGTGAAAGGAGAGAGAGAGCGCAGCGAGAGGCACGTACGTGCTTCCCCTACGACAGTCAGCTCGTCCTTCATGACTTGCCGCACACGCGTACCTGCTTATATAGGCTTGCTGCACGTGGTTATAGCGTCCTGAAAAGTTTACTGGTAGCAACGCTCTCACAGGCACATCTTCACGCGTCACTCAGTCAACCCAACCTCGCTTAAAACAAAGCCCTCGTATTGGCTATCGTGCGTCTGATGTGACATCGAACGTCCACTCACGTACATCCACATTGATCCACTCCAATTCTTCAGCCTATACTACCTGCCGTACCCCGTGTTTCCAAGCCATTTTGTTGTAACATATTCAACTGACCTCATCCGTCCTTCCCGATATAGTCGCAGTTTTCCCGGTTGCACAATCCTTACGGCTAGGCCATATTTACGGACTCTTACCCAAACGGAAATTTATACAAAATATAATGATGCACATATGCAATATTCCCTAACTACACATTCTTCTTATAATATTACGTTTTTACATTCTCAATAAACAAAATTACATGATCTTAACATTACAAACTATATACGAAAATTTCCTAACCTAAAAATTCGGGGATCGTACATACGTACGGTTACAGGGGACCAGCACTGTTCAGAATTTAACACCAGAAAACACAATGTATAATTCTAGATACAGCTTACCTATTACCCGCCATTTCAAATCACTCAAAGGGGAGCTTAAAATACCCTTAACATACAATACGTTAGGGGGTTTCAAGTACCGTACAACTTTCATTGAAAGACGCCTCTAGGCGCCTAAGGCTTCTAAGGAAGTTGAATATATTACTCAACATCTATATGTACATCTACCAAGGGCACGTACTCCCAATAACTTGTTGTAAGCTGCAGTAAACAGACCAAAAGGTTCACACATAACTTTACAAATTCTGATTCGAACATGTTAAGATTTCAAGCAGGTTGGCACTCATAATGCCTTAAAACAACATTTAGAGCCCATCAGGTGGCTTACAAGCGAAGGAATGTCCTCCCATCATCCGTGAGTCTAATCAAGACTTAGATGCTTACCTCCCATACCCCACGAGGTCCTAGGTCGAAGACGGAGCCGTGAAGTGCTCAGGTGACAGAGCACCTGAGATGTTATGGCTGAAGATAGCCTAATATCAATAGGCCGAAATTACATTTTTGTGCAAAACTTAAGGACGAGATGGATAAAGCAATATATTAACTACTTGATGGAAGTAAATGGAAGTGCGGTAACATGTTGCCAGAGGTCTCCCACATGTGCACAGAAACCTGGCGTGAGGTCAGTGCGACTATAGCGACAAATGGGTCTGGCCCCACAAAATGAGGCAGTTGAACGAACGGGACAGGACTGTGTGAGTCAGTCAGCGAGCTGTTATGGTGCAGTGTAGTGGTGTTATTCATTACAACATGGCCCGGAGACAACATTTGGATGCAGTGGCATGTGGTGTGAACATATTCGTTAAACCAGCTGCAATTTTCTTTTCTATTTTTTACTATTTTCTGCACGCCGCACCGACACAGATAGGTCTTATGACAATGATGGTATTGCAAAGTGCTAGGAGTAGGAAGGAAGTGGCTGTGGCGTTAATTAAGATACAGCCCCAGCATTTGCTTGGTGTGAACATAGGAAACCTTCTTCAGGGCTGCCAAAAGTGGGGTTCGAAGCCACTATCTCCCAAATGCAAGCTCACAGCTGTGCGACCTTAACCACACGGCCACTAGCTCGATGATTTTTTTTCTTTCTATAAGCAATTGCAGCTCCACCACTCTCTCTAAAGCCAATATTACTATTTTATAAACTCACTCAATAACTAAGTGAAAATATAACAAGCAAACAGATCAGGCAATAAATGAATAAACAAATAAACTAATTAATAAGACAATTTAGGTATTAAAAACGTATGAAATTATAACTCACTCGAATAAGAATGTTTTCAATCACATACTCGCGTGTATTGCAAAACTGGTATTCACGGCAGTGACGGTGCCATCATAACTTAAGGTACAGCAGATTTTAAACAATGCATTTACAGTTTCATCTGCTGGCGCTTCATAATAGTACAGTCATTGTTTTTACAGAAATATACTGGGACTAACCTTTTGTTTTTAACTTGAAAAACCTAATCTAAACAGAATGAACAAAATTTAGCGGGCATTTTCCCATCGTCAAAGTTTTACGGTTTCGCTCGCTTACTGAACGTAGGTACAGCAACGACAAACGAGGGAAAATATTCCTCACGGCGTATGCCACTGATATATTCATGAAGAATGCCACATAACTTGCAAAACCTTTACCTATAATCCATGAGTAACGCTACAAAAAATCTAAATATACCACCATTACAGGCAGACCCACTCGTATACATCAAACAAATACAAAATTCTTGTATTTCGCGCTTGGCTCTATGTTCATGTTGGTCAACCTTAATATTTTTCCACGAGCGTTGAAAAAGTTACTCTACACATGCCATCAATGAATCGCTCCCAAAAGCTTCATACATACTGAAAATCAAAAATAAAGTAAATACTTGTATTACAATTGATTTCATAAAATTGGTATGTTTATTAGCAAGATTATGTGCAAGTGGCTATACAGGTTTTTTTCTTCTTACTTCGGGTGTCTAGTGCTGCACACTTAAGAGTCTTAACTAACATGTACCCAAGCCAGCTGCTTCGCTGCCGTAAGACTCTGGGAATCTCAGGCGAGGCCAACAGCTATCACCCCGCCTCTTCAAGAGGAGACTTACAGCTAATGCTTCAACTAAGCAACTTAATTTTCACTGGAGAGACCTGGACTGCAGTAGAGCGAACGGGTTATCGAGACAGCTGTACTTGCCTTGACTTAGCTATTTCCAGTTTGCTTAACCTGACAAAGAAACGTTCAAAGGAATAACAAGAAAATGTAAATATAAAATTATTTGCCCCAGCAGTGCTGGGGTAGCTCGGGTTCAGTGCACGCCACTGTTTGGACGACTTCACACAAGGAAGAATCATCGGGAAACTGGAAGGACAAAAGGTGACGAGTGTAGGCCAGGAGTTTGGTGTTGCTCACAGCATTGTTTCACGTGCATGGAGAGCGTTCCGAACCACAGGCACTGCTGTCCGAGGGAGAGGAGGGGTCGACCATGGTCAACTACAGCAGTAGATGACCGCTGCATCGTGCAACAGGCAAGAAGAGATCCACGTCAAACAGCGGGTGCAATTGCAACCACATTTAACAAGACTGCAAGGCACCCAATCTCACGCTCCACACTGGCACGGGATTGCAGTGGTGGGACGTGGTCTGTTTGCCCGACGATCGTTCCGTTGATACCCGCAAATCGACAGCATTGTTTGCGATGGTGCCAAGAGCACTGGACCGACAAGGAGTGGGGTCGCATGCTCTTCTCAGATAAGAGCAGATTTGGCCTGAATAGCGATTCTAGATGTACCTTCATCCGGTGAGAGGCGGGAACATGTAATGCACCCAGGAACATTATCAAACATGATCATTTTGGCGGTCCAAGTGTTATGGTGTGGGGAGGCATAATGTTCCATGGGCGTATCGACCTCCAAATCTTTGAACGGGGTACACTCACAACTCAACGTTATTGTGACAGTGTACTCCTTCCCTATGTGTGTCTTTTCAGGGGTACATTTGGCCCGACTTGATTTTATGGTTGACAATGCACGACTGCATCGAATGGCGCAGGAACAAGAGGATATTCAGCAAATGGACTGGCCTGCTTGTTCGCCCCGACTTAAATCACATTGAGCATGTGTGGGACATGTTGGGCAGACATATTGCAGCAAGTCCACATGCACCAACAACCATCCAGAAGTTGTCAACTGCACTGGTAGAGGAATGGAATGCCCTACCACAAGAACTCCTTACCAATCTTGAGGCCAGCTTAGGAACATGTTGCAGAGCATACATCGCTGTCCGTGGTGATCACACACCCTTTTTAGAACCATGGCTCTTCTTCTGTGATGTCCAGAGGACCATCATGAGTCGCAGTGACTTAACGTGTAATTTATTGTCTCTGTATAAAAGCGTCATTTCTGTTCATCTTCTCATCGCATATTCCTTCCAGTTGTCTACTGCACCATACTGTAGCAGTTCTTCCTATGAATGGTTCGAGTTTCATCAAGCTATGTTACTTGGCATGACACAACATGCGAAAGTTACTTTCGTCCTCAAGTTTTGTGATACCATGATTAAAATAAATTGAAGTACGAATTTTATATAGTATTGATTAGGTGGATTACCTCATTTATCTACAATAATTATATTGTCATCAATACGGAACATGAAAATGATAAACTTTGAATTAGCTGTACGCTGCACTGACACAGATAGGTCTTACAGCGAAGAGACAGGAAAGGACTAGGAGTGAGAAGGAAATGGTTGTGGCTTTAATTAAGGTACAGACCCAGCATTTGCCTGGTGTGAAAATGGGAAGCTATGGAAAACCATCTTCAGGGCTGCTAACAGTGGGGTTTGATCGAAAGCACTATCTCCCAAATGCCAGCTCTCAGCTACACACCCACAACTGTATGGCCAACTCGCTCGGTAAAAGAACTTTCAGAGTTAGGATAAATATGGACTTTGTAACATATTTGTAATATAATAGACAGTTCAGAATTATTCTATAAAAATACAAGATCTTTTAAAAGAAATATCACATTTTCTCTTAAATCAACACTAGGGATCAGAGCCCTATCTTCCAGAGAGTAGCTGTGTATTGGCCCTCAGTGTTTGGAAATGGTGGACAATATAATGCAGTAGGTGCTGTGCATGGCATTTCTTCAGCAAGCGTTTGTCGAGTTGTACATAGTGTTGCAGAAGCAATAAATGAGGTCAAGTTTGATTGTAGACTGGCCAGAAGATTTTATAATTTATCCAGAATACCAAATATCATAGGTTGTGTTGATATTCTAACCAATATCGATGCCCACATTGAACATGAATGCTTATGTTGATCGTCATGAAAAAAACGTTATTAATCGTATGGTTGTTTGAGGACCTAATTGAATGTTTTATTATGTCAGTGCTAACTGGCCAAGGAGTCATGATGCTACGGTTCTAAGAAACAGCACACTTTGTGATTGTTTGGAGGGCGGATGGAGTTCCCAATCTTATAATTCTACTTGATTCTGTTTACTTGCTTAAAGAATGGGTTATTCCTCCAGCTTTCCACAATTTAAATGATTCTGCTGTTAATTTTAACAGTTCACATAAATCAACAAGAGGGGAAGTAGAGAATGTTCCCCGAAGTGTCTTAAAAGAGAAGTTTCCTCGCTTAAACCATCTTAGAGTGAAACCATAATTTGCTGCTAACATTTGTAAATGTTGTACAACACACTGCAATATATCAAGAAACACAGAGAGAGAGAGAGATGGTGGTGGTGCTTATTGTATTATAATGTATTGAATAGGAGGATTTGATTAGATACTTTTGTACAATAAGCGAGACTCAATATGGAATGAAGTTAATATCATGCAATAAGCTGTTACCAGCTGTATCATTCACACATCATTAATTACAGTGCATTGTGACAATATGAATGGAATAAAAATAAACTGCATTACAATTGCTGAAAATATTAAAAGTTGTGAGAGCCTCTATGGCTCAGGCAGACTCTCACTGCTGGATACCGTGGTTCAAATCCTGGTCACTCCACGTGAGATTTGTGCTGGACAAAGTGGAGGCAGAACAGGTTTTTCTCTGGGTAGTGCGGATTTCCCTGTTGTCTTTCATTCCAGCGACAAACTCCACTATGATTTCATTTCACCTGTCAGTCATTAATCATTGCCCCAGGAGTGCGACAGGCCTTGGCAGCCGGCACAATTTCTATCGTCGCCGCAAGATGGGGGCTTTATTCATCCCATCCCTGACCTGGTTATTGACTGGAAAACACGTAGGTTTTCAGTTCATTAAAAGTTGTGAAGGAAAAGTGCCAATAAGAGGCGAGTAGATATTCTATTGCGGAAAAAGCAAACAAGATTGAAGAAAGTGTGGATGTATGCAGCATGTCCAACAACAAAACATACACGAATTCAAGGTGGAAAACATGAACGCCTTGAAGACTATTTATTGCAGTGGTTCTAGCAGCACAAAACAGAAAATACTCCTATTAATGGGCCTGTGCTTAGTGAAAAAGCAAACAGACCCTGCATAGAAGATTTTCATGCAACATTGAGCTATCGCATAAATTTAGAATTAGACATGGAATTAGCAGAAACCCCGTGACGAAAATAAGTGTTCACATTAATTACCGCACATGTGTGGAAACAAAGTTCTTTGAAAGAATTAGCCCCAAAAGATGTATTTTACGTTGAAGAGACTGGACTTCAATTTAATGCCTGACTAAACAGTGGCATAAAAAAGTGTGAATTTTCATGGCAGAAAGTGCAGTAAGGAATGTGCGATGGTGGTGTTATGTGCAAATGTGACGGAATAGAAAAACTGCTTCCTTTAACTATAAGAATATTTGTATAGCCGCAATGTTTTTATGGGATAATTCCTACAAAATACGTGAGTTACAGGAACTTGTGGATCATAGGTGTCTGAAGACTGGCTGAGAGGAACCGACACACAAATAAGTGCAAAAGGTAGGAAGATCTTCCTGACATACCTGAGAAATGTGACAAGAATTTTTTTCCTGCAAATTGCACCAGTGAACTGCAACCTCTGGATATTGGGATCATATGCAATTTTAAGTTGCTCTATGTAGTTATAAGAAAGAAGGATACAGTGAAAATCCACATTTTACAGGTAAGATTCTTAGCTCCCCTCTCCCCCGGTAACCAATGATATGACATACACACACCCTCTATCTTTGCCTAGTTTTTTCTTTCTTCTTAACGTTCGTAACTGTAGTCACGTCCTAGTTCGTGAACAATGGGCAACGAGACTGAGTGGCCTAGTAGTGGTGCTGAGAGTCGGGATACCAGTTGCTATGGAATGGGAGTGGGCATATTCTGAATCATGGCCCTCTTTGTGCTCAGACGGCTAGGACTATACAATCCACCAATGGTCCCCAACCCGTTAGAGGAGGGATCCTCACTTGGACTATGTGCAAGTATGGTAGCATCCTGCTTCATAAATTTACCGAGCTCAGAACATTTTAAGTAAGCCTTGGACCTATGGGAGCAACGCAGTCCCACTCTCATTTGACAGGTGGGGAACTCCTTGGAAACAACTTGGCGAACAAAATGGAATTCGATGGGGAGCTTTCAATATTAATGGGGCTTATGGAAGAAAGAAAGTAGAACTGGCTGAGTCAGCAAAGAGGATGCATCTCGATGTGCTACGAGTAAGTGATATTCGGTGAAGGGGAGATAACGAGGAAGAGATTATAAAGTGTACTTGATGGGTGTTAAAAAGGGAAGGGCAGAGTATGAGGTAGGACTGTGTATCAGGAATACTATTGCACGCAATATAGTTTCCGTTAGGCACGTAAATGAGTGAATGATGTGGGCAGATTTGGCAGTTGGAGGAATTAGGACAAGATTTGTCTCTGTATTCACCATGTGAGGATGCAGATGCAGATGAAGTTGACAAGTTTTATGGAGTATTGAGTGACATCGTAGTCAGGGTGAACAGTAAAGGTAGGATAGTGCTAATGGGCGATTTCAATGCGAGAGTTGGAAATAAAATTCAAGGATACAAAAGGGTGATTGGTAAATGTGGGGAAGATATGGAAGCTAATGTAAATGGGAAGCGTTTGCTGGAATTCTGTGCTAGTATGGGTTTAGCAGTTACGAATACATTCTTCAAGCATAAGGCTAATCACCGCTACACAACAGACTATATCTTAACCAACTTTGAATTCAAGAAATCTCTTAGGATTGTACAGGTTTTCCGGGGATTTTTCAATGATACAGACCACTACTGATCTGTAGTGAACTGAGTATCTCTATGCCTAGGGGAGAGAAAGTGAAACCTGTCTGCAAACGAAAAAGGGCAGAAAATCTCCAGGACGAGGAAATTAGAAGTACATGGATATGATTAGTGAGAAGTTTTGAAGAGTGGACAGTAAGCATGTTCAGATATAGAAAAAGAATGGGTGGCATACAGGGATGCTGTAGTAGAAACAGCAAGGGAAT
Organism: Anabrus simplex; assembly: GCF_040414725.1. NCBI lineage: Eukaryota > Metazoa > Arthropoda > Insecta > Orthoptera > Tettigoniidae > Anabrus > Anabrus simplex. The sequence continues at coordinate 205,899,684 of NC_090270.1, read as the reverse complement.
GCCTAGGAACGACTGTGTGTAAAGACGGGAAAAGTGAACATCTTGGTGGAATGACGAAGTGAGAGCAGCTTGTAAACGTAAAAAGAAGGCTTATCAGAAATGGCTCCAAACAAGGGCCGATGCAGACAGGGAGTTGTACGTAAATGAAACAGAGCAAAACAAATAGTTGTTGAATCCAAAAAGAAGTCTTGGAGAGGCTAGGTCAAGCAGCAGGGAAACCTTTCTGGACAGTAATAAAGAATCTTAGGGAGGGAGGGAAAAAGGAAATGAACAGTGTTTTGAGTAATTCAGTGAATTCATAATAGATCCCAGGGAATCACTGGACAGGTGGAGGAAATATTTTGAACATCTTCTAAATGTAAAAGGAAATCTTCCTAGTGGTGTCACGAACAACCAAGTTCATGCAGAGGGAGAAAATGTCGTTGAAATTACACTTGAGGAAGTGGAAAGGATGGTAAATAAAGTCCATTGTCATAAAACAGCAGGAATAGATGAAATAAGATCTGAAATGGTGAAGTATAGTGGGAAGGCAGGGACGAAATGGCTTCATAGTGTAATAAGATTAGCATGGAGTGTTGGTAAGGTACCTTCAGATTGGACAAAAGCAGTAATATTGCACCTATGTATAAGCAAGGGAACAGGAAGGATTGCAACAATTATTATCCAGGTATCTCACTGATTAGTATACCAGGCAAAGTATTCATTGGCATCTTGGAAGGGAGGGTGCGATCAGTGGTTGGGAGGAAGTTGGGTGAAAACCAGTGTGGTTTCAGACCTCTAAGGGGCTGTCAGGATCAGATTTTCAGTATGGGCCAGGTAAATGAAAAATATTACGGGAGGAATAGACAGTTGTGTTTATGTTTCGTAGATCTAGAGAAAGCATATGAGAGGGTACCGAGGGAAAAGATGTTCGCCATACTGGTGGACTAAGGAATTAAGGGTAGATTATTAAAATCAATCAAAGGCATTTATGTTGACAATTGTGCTGCCGTGAGAATTGATGGTAGAACGAGTTCTTGGTTCAGGGTACTTACAGCGGTTAGAGAAGGCTGTAATTTTTCACCTTCGCTGTTCGTAGTTTACATGGATCATCTGCTGAAAGGTATAAAATGGCAGGGAGGGATTCAGTTAGGTGGACATGTAGTAAGCAGTCTGGCCTATACCACTTATTACAAGTCGTCAGACTTGGTCTTAATGGCAGATTGTGCCGAACGCCTGCTGCCTAATATCTTGGAACTTGAAAATAGGTGCAATGAGTATGGTATGAAAATTAGCCTCACGAAGCCTAAATCGATGTCAGTAGGTAAGAAATTCAACAGAATTGAATATCAGATTGGTGATACAAAGCTGGAACAGGTAGAAAATTTTAAGTATTTAGGTTGATTTTTCTTCCAGGATGGTAATATTGTAAGTGAGTGTAATAAAGCTAATGCAGTGAGCTCGCAGTTGCGATCAACAGTGTTCTGTAAGAAGGAAGTCTGCTCCTGGACGAAACTTATCTTTACACCGGTGTGTTTTCAGACCAACTTTGCTTTACGGGAGCGAAAGCTGGGTGGACTTAGGATATCTTATTCATAAGTTAGAAGCAACACACATGAAAGTAGCGAGAATGATTGCTGGTACAAACAGGTGCGAACAATGGCAGGAGGATACTCAGAACGAGAAGATAAATGCAAAGTTAGGAATTAACTCAATGGATGAAGCTGTATGCATAAACCGTCTTCGGTGGTGGGGTCATGTGAGACGAATGGAGGAGGATAGGTTATGTAGAAGGACTCTGTTACTGAGGGTAAGAGGAGTAGGGGGAGACGAAGACGACAAGGGTTAGACTCAGTTTCTAACGATTTAAAGATAAGAGGTATACAACAAAACAAGGCCACAGCACTAGTTGCAAATAGAGGATTGTGGTGACGTTTAGTAAATATTGTAAATTCACACAGGCTTGCAGACTGAACGCTGAAAGGCATAATGGTCTATAATGATAATGAATGAAAGTAATGCTTAATCTCTTCCATAGTGAATGCATTAAATTACAACTTTTTGGCAATGACCTGGGCGATGATATCAATGGTTACCAAGAATGTGGCAGTTTGGGAGAACAAGCATTGTTAAAAGAATACACAAATCAATCACTACTGATCTGCATTTAGGGCAGTCATCCAGGTGGCAGATTCCCTATCTGTTGTTTTCCTAGCCTTTTCTTAAATGATTGCAATGAAATTGGAAATTTATTGAACATCTCCCTTGGGAAATTATTCCAATCCCTAACTCCCCTTCCTATAAACAAATATTTGCCCCAATTTGTCCTCTTGAATTCCAACTTTATCTTCATATTGTGATCTTTCCTACTTTTAAAGACACCACTCAAACTTATTCGTCTACTGATGTCCTCCCACGCCATCTCTGCACTGACAGCTCGTAACATACCACTTATTACAAGTGATAAATATAACTTTTGATCCATATTGATGATATTTGATTGAAATAATAACAATAAGTTAATTTATTAATTTGTCCACCTAATCAATACAATAAATCTTGTCTTTGTTGAATTACACTGACATGTTAATTAAAATGATACATGTTTCCCCTTACATAGAGGCATCAGCTACGGGTTTAACCTTGAAATAAAATTAAGCACCTGATTTATATACAAATAAGATAAAATTAATTTATAAAAAGCCTTGAAGAGACCTGAAAGAAAATTAACATTTAGTAAAAGACTAGTACAATGTTGGTTTTAAAGACAATGCTATGAGTGAGAAGTTTATAATTGAGGAAATTATTTACAATAGTGACATTGAAAGACTATTAATAGGAGTAAAATGAATAAATGAACAGTTTTTTATAAACAGGTGGTAAAATTGCTGTAAAATGATGTTGACCTAGTAGCGGTTGGAACAGGTAATACTGAGAATGACGATCGGAATCGTATTTTAAAGACATAATGTTGAATAAAATAAAGTTGAGAGACGGTTAAGTGACCTGTGATAATTTGTTTACGTAAGTTAAAAGTCAATAGCATAGGGTGATGATGTGGTTCACATTGATGCAGAAGTACGAGGTTGTCGTCGAAGGTTAATATACAATGTTTATATTGGACCTCTATGGACCATCTCATTTGATATGATGTTATAACGTTCTACATTCTACCGTCACATTGCCTTTTCGACCAGCTTGTCAACAAAATCATGTTCTCAACAATGTTATATCAGAAAAATTGCTGAAGGTATTTAGCATGAGTTGGTCAAGGAAAATGATGATGGTCAACCGTCGAACACTCCTGTGTATTTTAAGGAGGTTGTTAGTGCCCTAGAACCTTTCAAATGCTATGTGAAGCATAAAAAGGTGTCTGATGAAATAATCAAAGCGTTATCGTGATTTTTGGGGGGATAGTTCATGCTGTAGCAGCAGGTGAAAATAACTGATTTTTATCTGTGTAGTTTAGTACAGCATTTTGTACGATGTACACAATTTATATAATCCCAAAAATATAATTTTCAATGCAATATACCCATGTGTTTTTTTTCCCTCTATATACTGTAGGCACACTTTCAGTAACATATTTTTTACACTTACACTTTTTTCTTCAGGCCGCTGAAAAATGTACAAAGTGTAAACTTACACTAGTATGTGTACAACAGCACAGTTTGTACTGGCAGGAATAAGAAAAGAACTGTAAACACGAATATGAATTCTTAAAATATCGTTTAATACATAAAGAACATATAAAATTTTAAATAAATATACAGTAAATTCTATAAAAATTAGTTTAAGCATTCAATATTTATATATATAATATTATTCATGTTAATATATATCTTATTTTTTTCATATTACAATACAACATTTTAGGTTCCCTAGCACATTTTTAATGTTCATGTCATCTAGATATAAAAGAATGTTAATTTATTACAACCCCTTTTGGACACTTAACATATGAAATAAAATGTCATGATTGAAATATAAACAAAATGCAGTCATTAGGAAATCAGGCCCATATCCAAATGTGAAGGACTCACATCCAAAGCAGTCTTAGTTTGATTTTACATTAACAAATGAAAACTTGAGAGGTTGAAAATGGGCAGCAGCTTTCAGATTATTAGAATTCTTTCACTGTTCCTTAACCTTTCAGTACTCAACCTGAGTTACATACAGCTAAAATGAAGAAACTGCAATCTATGACAAAATGTAAACATTTAGGTTAATTTTCTCACTTCTTATAAATATAACCTCAAGAAACTTTCAGTATGCTCAGTACTGAAGGAATCATACTTTCAAAAGTAAACAGCTCATTAGGTGCAATTATTGAAGATCAACATGACTGTTAAACAATGTGGCAATCAAGTGAAATGATAGAGGTAGTCGATTAACAGATCAAGGGGTAAAGAACAAATATGAGCTTGTACAGTGGATTTCTGCAATTGTCATAATTGCTAACGGGCAGAATCAAGTCAGGAGCATAACTGTATTTTCCTTAAGGTCTGGTTACTGTATAGAGTTATGGACAATGTGTGCAACACACAAATATAATTATACATTTTCAACAAAATAATATCAATATACAGTGGGACCTCAATTCTTAGTTTCTGGAAGGACCACAGAAAAAAAACGTGCAATAAAAAAAACCTGAAATACTGTAACCAATTGAAACCATGAAGAATTTGGCTAAACATCATAAAAATGACATATGTATAACTATAATCTTACAAAAACTCTTTCATAAATTACACAAGTCAAAAATCTCAAAACTTTAAATTCAGTTTTATTGCAGAAATTGCTCAATTTCACGTGAAAACTTCTTTCAAGGTCAGTAATATTCATCCAGCCAAGTTCATCTAAAAATATGCGACATAATACCTAGTCATGCAACTATCTATCACGAGTAGTTTTTAGTTCTCAAATCTAATGAACTACAACAGTTGTCAACAAAGAGGGACCATATAGCTCAGAATGCCTGATAGAGTAAGAAAATGGAAACTGAGGAGTTAGAGAGAGAGAGAGAGAAAAAAAAGAGAGATCCATGGACCAGTTAAGGGGAAACACTGGACCTGGTGAAAGAGGAAAAGTGAAGATCTATACAGGCATGAAGAGCAGATTAGACACAATGCACAAGAGAAGATTGAAATGTTACGGGTAGAAAGAATTTTCAACTAGCCTACATCACCAAAGTAAAGATGACCACAAAATGGACTCAGGAGACAAGAAATACATGGATATACAAAGGCTAAGACCACTTGGTCAGAAGAAAGGAGAAGGAACATACGTTTTTTGTTTACAATTTGCTTTACGTCGCACCGACACATATGGTTCTTATGGCGACAATGGGAAAGTAAAGGGCTAGGAGTGAAATGGAAGCGACCGTGGTCTTACTTCAGGTACAGCCCCAGCATTTGCCTTGTGTGAAAATGGGAAACCACAGAAAACCATCTTCAGGGCTGCTGACCGTGGCCTTCGAACCTTACTATCTCTCGAATGCAAGCTGATAGCTATGTGACCTAAACCACGCGGCCACTTGCTCGGTGGAATATCAGTGAAAGGATGAAGCAATTCTGGGAGGAGAAGGAACGATGAACCAGCAAACCAGTTTCCCAGGGTCCAAAAGTACGCCAAGAGATATTGAGAAAACCACTGCGCACTCGACAGTCAAGCCATTCAGTGATACTGTCAATGTGTGATCAAGCAGAGCAATGGTTCTCTGCATACTGAAAGTGCAAGGTTTGTGAAACCACCAAATAGGTAAAAATTTTATCTCCACAATTTCATAAAATTTACTGCTGGGCATGGATTAAGTACAAAGATCACACCTGTAATAGAGCAGAAATGTATAATATGGAACACAACTTTTATTATAATTTGGATCCAGCTTATTCAATACATAAAAACTGTTGTTTAGATGAAATTACAACATATATTTCAATCAGAACTGGTTTCAATGCCCCTCTGCGTCATCAGCTGATATAAGTTCTTGGAAAAATTGGCAATCACATAAGTTTATCTACGTCAAATTGAACACAACTTAAAATGATATTTAGAACACAGTTTTAAGTTGTTAATATGGTTTTAAGTTGTGTTCAATCTGATGTAGATAAACTTATGTGATTGCCAATTTTTCCAAGAACCTATATCAGCTGATGATGACGCAGAGGGGCATCGAAACTAGTTCCGATTGAAATATATGTTGTAATTTCATCTAAACAACAGTTTTCATGTATTGAATAATGCAGCTGCCCAAAGCGAGACAAGGAGAAAGAAGAGGCAGATTCCCGTAGCAGTGTAGAAAAGCATCTACCAAGTAGTAGAGAGTTTGAAATAAATCAGGCTCCGTCAGAGAGAAGATCAATAACTGACAGACCTGGCAACCTTCGAATTTGGGAAAATCCAGATGGTGAAACTTATTCGATGATATGGTCTAAGGACAGGGCTGCTGATTTAGCAAAATATGCCTATTTCCTGACTTTCAAGAAAAGCTAGAAAAGAAAAGAGAAGTCCAAACAAAAGTGAGAAAGACTCGTTGGAATTTTATAAGAAAGTCATGAACGTCTATGGGAAGCCAGGAGAAGGAGCGAAGTAACCGGTGACTCAGGTGGCCCTCTTGTGTGTGGAGGTCAGCTGACTGGTGTTGTATCGTGGAGTGGAGACTGCATTAATGGTACCTAACCAGCAGTGTACACAGACGTAGCGTACTACAGTGAGTGGATTCAAAAAACTCTCGCGAAGAGCATCGAGGATGGTGGTCTCTGAACTTCCACGTGCTACTGCGTCAGTGTTACAAAAAAATTTCTTATCTGTATCTGCTATGTTCAATGAATAGCAAGGTTCATTCTCATTTGGTAGCAGAGGCAAGCGCTAGGTTGTGGACGAAGAAAGTGAACCGTGATCATACCTAACCTAAAACTCCGTAAAAGTTGTGGTTCGTATATCGCTTGAAATCTTGTTTCTATCTGTCAGGATGGCTCGCGCTGTTCCTAATCCTTTCCATTTAAGAAAGACAGAACTGATTTACGAGTTAAAAATTCGCAAAATTAATTCAACAGGGAATGTCAGAGATGACACTAGCCTATTGAAACAGTCGCTTGACCTACCTATAACCATACCTGAGTTAACTACAGACGAGTTGCGTGAGCCTTTGGCTGTGATTAAAGATAGGTTAGCTAAATTTAACGCTATTATTGTGTCCTTCGGTGCTTCTAAGCCCTCGCATGGCCAATTAGCGCGGGTTAAGGGGCAATTACTACATTACCTCGACAGAATTAAGGATATGTTGTCTCTCGAATTGCCGGAAGATGAGCGGCGCTAGAACGGTTTTCCAGAATTTTCGACAGAATCAGTGGTTTGCTTCAAGGCAGTAAGTTGGATAACACAGTTTCTAATATTCAAGTGTCTATCCCATCTGAAATGTGTGACAGTGTTAATTCTGGTGATGCATCTGTGGCTGCTCAAGTGTGCAACCTGACACCTAGTGCTGGTGTTAGGCCTACTCAGGAGTCTGCCCTGGGATCTTCTGTTTCGTTGTCTGGAACTAGGACACATGTAAGTCATTCTAATGATATATCTCTTTTGCATGTTGGTACCCGTACAAGTTTCCCTGTGGCAACCGATAATTCTGCCGGTCTTGGTCTATCAGTCTGTGTGTGAGCAGCCTATCTGGTTGTCCGAAGTTTTTGACGTCGCCTCACTAACAGGATGGCCCACCTCCGGGTGAGCACTCTTGCATTCCGTTGCGGCTAAAATTTCCGTAATGTTCGGTTGCTATTTCGTATAGGAGTCTGCCCTAACCTCAACCTAGATCCGCCACTCAGTTATTTCAGATGCCTTAGCTTTTCAGCTGGGCTTGCCTGTTAGTTTTCGAGGAATTCCCCGTGCCTTATTTCGACAAATATGTAAATTGTAGCTAATATATTTTCCTTGGGTTTTGCCTCTGGTAGTTCAGTGTCACTTGATGTATGTCAGAGTTTTGAAAGGTACATTTAACTTCACTGTAGGCATAGTAGCGTATTAGGTTTCTTTTAATCTACTACATTGCATTTGTACACCTGAATTTGTAACTAGATGTATAGTTTGTTGAATCTTTGAAAACTGTAGGTAGCTAATTGCCAAGAGCTTCTAAGTTGTGTGTATGACTGAACATTTTATTCAAAGTTGTGTATCGATACCTACCGCGTGGCGGAATTTAATCGAAACGTATTTGTAACATCTTTTGTAAATAACATTCTGAAAATTAAGGATCATGGTTGTTTATTTCTGAATCTACGAACTAAGCCATATACATGCCTTCGGTAGGTTCAGCCTCTTCCACCTTCCTGGTTTATTGTCCAATAGTTGGCCCTACTGATATTTACTAAGTTGTTAGCGACGGAGACCCGCGTGTTTTCGGGTGATGTTTCTTTGAGTGTGTGGTTTTTGGAACTGTGTGATTGCGCTTACTTCGCTTACTTCCCTTCCTTCACTGTGTTTAGTGTTTTGTTTCGTGTAACCACTCTAGTAAAGGTTACAAATAAGGTGGATCCAAATTATAATAAAAGTTGTAATCTTGGTTCAATATGGACAAACAATGAAGTTTATTAATTTAACTAATATGGAATAGTCAGACAATACGGAATACCATAATATCTTGCCTAAATGGTACTACTGTCCAAGTGAGCTGAGCAGCGGTCGCTTGGTAGGCCATGGCCCTTCGAGGCTGTTGCACCATGGGGTTTGGTTTGGTTTTAATCACACGGAAACTCGTCAAATCACTTTAAATATGCCCATTATGCTTTATATTCTGTTTGGACATGTTCCTGAACGAGGTTAGTGCGCGGCGCAAAGCTATTGGTTTTCTTGTTTGAAAAGATTTTGCAGGCAAGTCATAAAAGTCTTTATAAGGTAAGATTTCATATAAGACTATATACATGCTTAACTCTTTCCCGTCGGTTGTGTAGTAGAGCGTGCCCGACTTTCAAACCACCTCCTCTGCAATTTGTCTGTTAAACATATAACTTTTTGGAACCGGTGAATTCCTTACGCATCCTAGAGACAACTGACATGCACTAGAATTTTGAAATACAATGTTACACATACTGCTCAAGAACTGCTTTTACGGCTATACCAATCAATCTTCCTTGTTGTGCAAATTTCATTGCATGACTAATGAAAACATGGCATGTCAGGATGTATGGAATACTAGATATTCCATATTCCCTCAATGTGTAGGGTGATGTACAGCGTTTCTCTTATAAACCCAGACCGTCCAGTGGCGTTTCTACTCTCTGAGACCTAAGCAGCGGAACGGCAGGCATGCACATAGTTCTTGACGTTGCAAGGAGTGTGCATGTGTTTGACATAGCATCAACAGCCAGTCTGAATCTCAGCTGTCAACACGGTGGGACAGTTATGATTGCAACACCATATTTCCATATGTAAACGTTATTTTAAGTACGAGTCAGCTCTACGAGTACGTGATGCATTTGTTCAGCAATTGCCTGGTGAAGTGCCACCTTCATGAGCACAGATTCACTTAATTGTAAATAAATTTGAAACTACTGACTCAGGGCTCAATAAAAAACATGTGCATGCACACATTAACGGTTTTAACAGAGGAAAAGCTAGATGACATTGGTGCGAATCTTGAACGGTCACCAAATAAATCGCTCGCAAGGTGTTTATGAAGTCCCTCATTACGAAGGATGACACTTCCACCATCTTTTATTAGGTAAGACTTCATATAAGACTATATACACGCTTAACTCTTTCCCGCGGGTTGCGTAGTAGAGTGTACTCGACTTTCAAACCCATCTCCTCTGCCATCTGAATGCTAAACATAAAACTTCTTGGAACCGGTGAATTCCCTACGCATCCTAGATACAACTGACATGCACAGAATGCTACAATAATGTTTTCTAATATGTTTTCTTAAAACAGACAGCTGAGTGAAGAGGACACTTGTTACAAATTAGATTAACATGTTGACAAATGCAATGGTAGTGAGTTTGAAGTTGTAGGTATGATAATAAAAATGGTGTGAGAAGCAGTTGTGACAGAAGATAAACCTGATGGAAATCAAAATACTGTATATTGCACAGGACAGGAAATGCTCATTCAGGTACTGTCTCCTTTTTCAACTATTAGGCCTACTTGGACAAAAAATTATTATCAATTTTAATCCTACAGTTAATTCTGTTTTGGACTATGGGCCTCTACATAATTAAATAATATTCCAACTAATGTCAACTTATCTTCCAATCCCATTCAGTGAAAAATAGTTTATAATGTATCGGAGAGGCAGTATGATTCGCGATCTAAATATCTTCATCCGACGGATCCCAAAAATGAAATAAATTGGGGGATTCAGGGTGAAGTCTTGCGTTCTCTGCATTATCAGGAAAATAAGAGCCTCATCAGGTCGAGCAAGTCAGGCTGACTTTAGGAACAAGCAATTTAATATTAACTCACATCATGCTTCATGATGTATTGTTCCGAACTGGGGGTGTCGGGTAAGGGTGTGTGTGTGTGTGTGTGTTCTTGTGTGTAATAGGGTGATCTCATTGTATCATTTTAGAATAAGTACAGTGTATTCTTCCTGGTTACAAAATTTGAAACAGATATCTTACGTGGTTTTTACAGAATAGTGAAGATACTCCACAATTATACCTGGCAAGCAAATTATTACTTTAGGTTTCGCCAGACAGTGAGTGAAAGATAGGCCGTGCGAAAGGGTTAAATCAGGGCGGCCGCGCACAACGTAGGTTGGGCTGAGGTAGGTGCTGTAGTGCAGAGTAAAAACACCATGCGCTCTGTCTGAGTTTTTAAGGGAGACCCTGTACTCCATAACGTTGGACTTGTAAGTAAAATTCAAACTAGAATTTTTAGTAGGTTTTATATAAATTAGAAATTGGTAAGCATTTTTTATTTCAGTGGCAAGTGTTTCGTGATTGACTTTATTTCTATATAAAATAAAATATTGTTAAATTTTTAAACTAAATTTAAAATTAATTGCACTAAGTCTACAACGTTTAGTTACACATTTCAGTTTCTGCAACCATGCATGCACATACACACTAGTTTGAATACTCTTTAATCTCAACACTAATTGGGTCTCTTGCTTTCAAGATTGCTTATGCCTAAGAGAAGGGACGTTATTGAGGGGGGAAAAAAAAAAAAAAAAAAAAGAGGAAGAGATGGAGCTAGGAACGGGCGGAAAAAACCATAAAAGCAGTTCAAGGAGAGAAAATGGGCTTCCCGAAAGCTTCAGAGAATTTGGGGTTCCATGAACTTCATGACTGCGGGATGAGAAATAAAACTGCCTTAACTACCCTTGGGTGCAAGCGAGTATTTACTCGGGAACTAGAACGAGAATTAGTTAATTATTTGTTGGATTTTGAAGCCATGTTCTTCGTACTGACTCGAAGAGACACTTGTACCGGTATTTAGCAATCCAACTTGCAGTTCAGATTAACATTATACACCCTTTTGGAAACACCGCCTCTCTAGTGTAATGGTTAGCACTATTAGCTGCCATCCTCAGAGGCCCAAGTTTGATTCTTGATACTGCCAGAAATTTAAGAATGGCAGGAGGGCTGGTATATGGTTGAAATGGTACATGCAGCTCATTTCCAATGGGGGTGTGCCTGAAAAGAGCTGCACCACCTCGGGATTCAGAACACGAGTTTATTTGACCCCTTTGGAAATTATGATAGGGCTGGAAACGAGTGGTTCTGCTTTTTTATGGGTAGACACAAGGCAATATTATTTTTACAAAAGCCAACAGTGACCTCTTTCTCATGACCTCTTAGAAAATCTTTATAATAAGTACAAATACCTGGTCAACTGTGTATATAACGTGGATGAGACAGGATTATCAGTGGTACAAAACAAAAGCTCATGCACTGTTGGTCTCTCCAAGGAAAATATGAATAACCAATTGATGAGGGGTGCACACCATGTGGATCCATTGCATCATACCATTTGACAGGCAAATCAATATTTCTACTAGATTGTTTCATCGTTTTGTAGAGATCACCAATCCAACTAAAGAATCTCCTATACTTTGATGCTAGATGTACATTCTAATCATAATCATAACGTAGACATTAGCAACGCAGCAAGAAAAAAAACCACCTCATTATCCTGAGTATACCACTTCGTAGTTTGCAGTCTTTGGGAAAGCGAGTTCTAGAATTTTACTACAGTGAAGAAGTATACATGTTTTTGAGACAATGTTCACTTAATATGAGAGTATTTGACACAAGGAACTGTTTGGCCATTCATACTTGGAAGTACAAAAAGGGTGACATTGCAGTTAATGGTTTGAAAGCCACTGGACATTACCCTATAAATAGGGATGTCTTCCCTGAAAGATGATTTCTTATTATCTTCACTTCCGGGCTTACACCTTGTAGGACATGGGTATTTTTCTGCTTTAAATAAATCCACCAACAAAGCTCAAATCTGAGATAAAAATTCATCAAATCTTCAGAAGAGCTCAATATACTCATTCGATCCTGTTCCTTGTTTGTTTACAACCTCTGATTCTGTGTAGTATATGTATAAAATACCTGATCAAGGCAGTGCAAATTTAAGTATATCTGGATCTCATGAATCAAAGGTAATCTTACTTCAGCACATCTCTCCTCCATCAACCTGAAGGAAAATATCAAGAAGAGGTAGAAAGCCTGGAACCTCTGCAATCTTGATATCATCTCCATACAAAAATGAGCTGGAGAATGAAATTTCAACTAAGAAAAATTAGACTAGTAAATCGACCTAAGGAGAAATTCAAGCAAGAAGGAGAAGGTGTAAAGAAAGGAGCTAGACAAAGTCAATCTGGCCATGAAAAAAAAAAAAAAAAATCAGACAAGTAGTGATGTGTTTGCTGAACGATTTGGTTCAGATGTTTCAACAGAACTGGATTTAATTCCAAATACTACACCAACTATCAATTATACTTAGTGCTTATTCTGCTGCACCAACTTTTTGGGAAACACCAGAGGAGAGTTGAGTTTGATGTGTTATGTGTCCTCTATGAGCCCTTCATGACCGAAATATATCATTAAATGTGCAATTTTCATTGCCTGAATGGGAAAGAGACTGTAATAAGTTAATTACTGTTTTTCATTTCAATATGTCCATCTGTAAGAATGTTAACCAACACTGAAACAAGTTTTCACATATTTTAAACTATTTTTATTTAAAAAATATATTTACCCTACTGTTCCACCTTTTTAAAATTAAAAAATCAAAGTAAAAATAGCCTATATAGAGAATCATGACCAATTATTCAAAGTTTCAACCTACATTTATTTACATTGCATTGATTTGGGCATGAAGTTATACTACCAAAAGTAAATGGTATTCCATATTATAAGTTTTCCGTCTACGTACTTATACGTATACTTATAAGAACTGTAATCATACATAATTGAAAGAGAGGTACCACATGCTGCTTTCCGAGCAATAAGCAAGTGAAGACAGCTTTTTACAGCTTAAAATTTTATTTACTGTGTCTATCACTAACCAGTTATTGAATTATTGCATTGTCTGTGCTATTGGTAAAATGTGATAACTGGTGAATTGCAAACTGTCATAATACACTAGCTATTTCTGTTAAAATAAACACTAAAATGCTTAATATATATAGATGTAAAAAGGAACTTGTAACGTGGTACAATTTGGAAGTTAAGAGGAAAAGAAAGGTAATCAAATATAGACATATATAAGGTGGTTTTCATCATTCTGGCTAGCAAAATGTTATGTAGATAATCAAACCCATATTTGAAAAAGTTACATGAGAATTATTAACACATATAAAAGATAAAGAGGTACAGTATCAAGATAAGGGTATAAAGAGAAAGGATTAGGGCATATACTGTCCTGGAACCATAGATTTGTAATCTCTACAGGCAAAGAAAATGAATAGTACAACACTACAATGTAAAGATTTCTGTTTAACAGAACAGGATACTTACTAAACATATAATACAAAACAAAAAACAATGGAGAGTTTGAAGAAGAGAGATAAAAGAGGAATGATTGGGAAAACAGATATGTTAATATTATCTTTTTTGGCACATTTACTTTTAAATAATAGAGTGTCTAGTGCAGGAAACTTTGTAAGACATTCGTATAGTTTCCAGATTGAAATTGTTTTATTACTTGGCCAATGAAGGGGGTTACCTAGCCAAAGCAGTAGAGGGGTTCTTAGTTATTTCGTAAAGATGTGGGCTTGATTCCGAGTCAGGAAGTAGAAAAATTTAGAAATGAGATGTCCACTTCTGGAGAAGTACATAGCTCTGAGGTTCACTTAGCCTACAGAGAAAATGAATTCCAAGTAAATTCCTGGGACTAAAGGTGGCTGGGCAGAGAGCTAACCAATCTATCCCAATTCATGCCAAGGTTATGGTTAGTGGAAGTCGTTACTTATTTATTCCAAATTCTTCATCTTTGGTAAAGAGTTTTGGTGATATGATTATCAGATGTTAAATGTTAACCTTTGCATGTATGGCAGATTTAAGTATTTTTATCACATATGAGGGCCCTGAAACAATGAATGCTTAATTAATGTCACTGCTAGAGGTAGGATTATTGATAAGCTGGACTACCGAGAGCCGGATTAGCATGAGTCAAGTATAATGACCGTTTAACCCCACTAAAAAAAAGTCCAGAACACACGTTATCACACAGCTCTCTTACATACAAGATGACGGAGATTATGACCAAGCTTTACATTTAGTAAAAAACAACATACTTCAGTAAGTATATGGAACATAAGGAGGTTGGTTTATCAGCCCTGAAGCCATGAAATGAAAGTTATTATAATCAATTCGAACACTGTAATGTTATGGCTAATCATGTTAGGTTGGGCTGGAATTTGTTGTATCTGGACGCAACATCTCACTCAGTATGGATCCTCTGCCTTGCTACCAGTCCTATCACCTATTTTGATCTCCAGAGAATATTGAACATTTTATGGCAGATACTAAAATTATTAAGTTAGCATTTCTGGAAATCTACCTGTCCTTTTTAGAGCTGGATACTTAGAAAATATCATAAAATTTGTACAGTAGTTTCAAAAACTGATTTACACCCATACACCTGCAAATGTTAATTATAAGAGAAGGACTAGTAAAACACATTAACTTCCTATGTTATAAAATGGTCATGCAATAGCCTTTTCTTTACAACTACATATATATAAACCTGACATATACTGATCAAGTATTTTTTTTTTTTTACGTATATACAGTCTTAAGTTTTCTCTTGTATTTCCATAACTTGCTGTTTGGATAAAATAACAGACCAAACAGATAGAAGAAAATAGGCTTGGAAACTTAATTTACATGAAAAGATAAAATTATACTTTGCATTTCCCGTTTTAAAATAACATATATGTTGACAAATTCATTGTATCCATAAAATCTGATCAAGAAATCATCGTATTATGAAGATTTACAATAGATTCATCTTTCAATTACTGTAAAAATGTACGTATTAAAATAATGTAAATTTCAGCCACAAGTGAACCTGAATTCATAATATTCTGTCACCTGGAACAATTGAAGTTTTAAGACAGATGTCATGTAATAATTATACACAAGATGGAATGATTACGTATATTCCCAATACAAAACTGGAAAAATATCACAACACATGTACTGCTATCAACTAATCATTGTCTTGGTTTGTTGCTCCACGCACGCAACATACAGAGAGCTTTATTGATTTGTGTGCACCACTGAAGTCGATCCTCCCTTGTGTCAGCAGACAGGAGATGACTAAAAACAAAAACACATACTTAGCATCAACAATGACAAATAAAATGGCCATCAAATAAACGTAACCATACATCTTGCGTAAGAAATAAGTAAAATCACTGTCAACCAAAGCCAGAAAACAGAATATAAACAAGAAATCAAGCACGATTAGGAATAAACAAGATACCTTTTTCAAACTTGTTCCTAACACACAAGAAGAGCTCTGTGGGAGGTGATGCACAGACAAGCAGGCATTCTAGAGACAGAATACTTAAGACAGAGGAAAGAGAAATTGGCTGTGGAAGCAAAGGAGAAAGCAGTGATCAAAGTAGTGGTGGTGACGATGCGAGTTGTTTTAAAAGGATTATCAGCTCTGACAGTGAAGATGAAACTATTGAACAATCAGGACTTGTGTGGTTTTTTTGGGTGCATACACGTAGTCAGAGATTACTAGTGGATTATATACGAGATTATACACAAGATGGAATGATTACATATATTCCCAATATAAAAATGGAAAAATATCACAACACATGTACTGCTAACAACTATTCGTTGTCTTGGTTTGTTGCTACACGCACACAACATACAGAGAGCTTTATTGATTTGTGTGTACCACTGAAGTCGATCCTCCCTTGTGTCAGCAGACAGCTATGCAACCGGACAATAGGTTGTTAAATGTTGCTTTATGCAATATTTCATAGAACTAAAATGAGTGCAATGTTCATTATACTAATGTGCTATGGCAAACCATACTCCTAAACCATGGTTTGAAGAAAAATGAAGTCGTCAAACTTTACATTCATTCACAGAAAGAAAAAAAACAAAAAAGAACACAATGGCAGGCTAGTGCAGGAAGAGGGACCAACAAAGAGAGAGATAGGGACAAACATGAAAACACAAAAGGACCAAAATGGTCATATGCATTTTCTTTGTAAATGTAATAGCCACACTCAGCAAACCAAAGACTAACAAATATGTTGGCTATGGCCTTCATGTCAATCAACTTGTCATTGCTGTGCTCATAAAACCATGGTACATAGACCATTACATGATTATTTGAGAATATATTTTCTGATCTCTATTTTGAAATAAAACAGTCATGCGACAGATTCTTCAGAGAATGTTATTACAAAATTAATGAAATTCTGCCCAGCAGTTAAGATGTGATGCCATTACGGAAGGCAGACAGATATCATTTAGTGTTATACACAGAGATAAACAAAAGAAGAAACCATGGCAAGAATGTAATAGAGATAGGAAAGAAGGAAGATTAAGTATCAGGAAATTAAAAGTAAGTGTAAAATGATGTAAATGATGAAAAGAAACATGAGTTGGAAAAGGACGTAAATGATGGAAAAAGGATGTTGTATACGGATTGATAAATAAGACAAAAGAAAAGATGTACACAAAACAAGTGAAGGAAGAGAGTGGAAATGTAATAACAGACCCAGAGGAGATAAAGAATAGGTGGCAAGATTATTTCGATAAACTCTTGAATGTGAAAAATGATGCAGAAGAGAGAGTATTGGTAAATCAGGATGATCCAGAAATGGAAAGCAGTAACAGGGATTGGGAATTAGAAGTGAGGGAGGGCAAAATAATGTACAGACAACAAACAGTACCCGGGGTTGTGGGACATAGAGGGCACGGGCGGGGTGTATATATATCAAAACTGAAGAAAAGCCACAAAATGGTAAGCTTTTAATGATCTTGCAGGAATCAACACAGAGGTAAAGGTTGACAGTTTCCCAACTTAAATGCTGTAATAATAGTTCTTTGAGATTTTGGTTCAATACTATAATAGTAAAACTTCCACCAAAGGAACAATATTACTCATGCATTAGAATTACGTAGAAGTACGGCGTGATTATACAATTAAAAATCACTTAGTATTTGTTACACACTAAGAAACCAACAGACACTTTTTTTTGCTAGGGGCTTTACGTCGCACCGACACAGATAGGTCTTATGGCGACGATGGGATAGGAAAGGCCTAGGAGTTGGAAGGAAGCGGCCGTGGCCTTAATTAAGGTACAGCCCCAGCATTTGCCTGGTGTGAAAATGGGAAACCACGGAAAACCATTTTCAGGGCTGCCGATAGTGGGATTCGAACCTACTATCTCCCGGATGCAAGCTCACAGCCGCGCCTCTACGCGCACGGCCAACTCGCCCGGTCCAACAGACACTAAAGACACTGCCAGACTAATGAATGTGCGTGGCAAGCAGGTGAATCATCCCTCAACATCCTCAAGGACAAGGTCATTTTATTCACAAGCTATATGACAGGTAGTTCATCATCATTGCAGGAGTATATGATTATAAATTCAGACCAAATAAAACACACCTTGGCAAAAAGAAATATACCCCTGCTACCCTTCCTCACAGCACATGCAAAGTGTTCACTACTTGCTGTGACACTATGCAAATCGGTTAGCAGCGATGAACGATATTATGTGTGTATTTTTGCTAATCATTTTGTTAATAATGCATATCCCTTTGATAACTTGCAAACTATCCCTACAGCCTACAACTAGGTCAATTGTACTGCCCCCATTTTCTACAATATAGGTTAGTTATCCCCTCTCATCACCGAACCACCATCCATTCAATATATAAAGCTCCTCTACTGCGCATAATTCTAGTAGTTTTTCTCCATTTGTGTTACATTCTTTATCTTGGCTATTTCTATTAACTACTAATACCTTGTCCTCATGTTGACTATAAACTGGCTTCTTGTCCCCTATCCTCATGTTAACACATTAATGACGGGCTACGTTAATTAACATAGTTTCGTATTGGTGCGCGGACGACCGGCTACGTAAATTAACGTTTTCTCACATTGCTTCAGTCTTGTGTGATTTTTCCCTCTGCACTGTTTATTAATTGAATTATTTAGTGTTGTTTACAAACTGAAGTCTTTGTTGATCGGAATTTACACAGATATATTCTTTCCTTGGCAATACTTTCGGCACAGGAAGTGTAGTTTCATAACACTCAGTACCGCGTGACTGAGTGTTTTATCAGGTGTCAGCATTGCGCGCCGTGGCAAAGACAGCTTGAACGATGATGAAATATTTCTAGAATTGAATGCTGATATGTTATCTGATGTCCCCAGCAATTGTGAAAGTGTAAATATTAGTGATTTTGAAGATGTGAGTCCATCAACATCAAAACATATGCGCGGAAGTGAAAGTGCGACATTCAGATCAGACGAGTCTCTTGCCGGCGACAATAATACGAGTAAAGATACCAGTGATAGTAGTAACAGTGAGGCTGATGGATGGACAAATAAGGATGAAAACAGAGTCCTAGAACCATTTATATATTTTACAGGCCTCACTTACACGGCCAGTAATTCCGCAAGTATCCCGCAGGTAGTAGATCGTTCCCTAGGCGATGACTTCCTTCAGCTTCTTGTGGAACAATCAAATCTCTACTATGTATAAAACCTCCCCAAAATCCCAGAAATGGAAAAATATAAATGTGATGGAAGGAAAAAGTACCCTCAGAAACCCTGCAGAGTATGCGCTGCACACAAGACACGCAAGGTACATCTGTTCAGCTTGTCAAGTTCCCTTGTACAAGGGCAGCCGCTTCAGGCAATACCGCACTAAAATCAAGTACTATAATCACTGGTAAGTGCTCTCACCAGGTTTCAATAATTTATTCCATGTCATTTAAAAGTTACATGTATTTATATTTCATCCTACTTCTCAAGCTATGTGAGCTTCTGTTGCCGTTCCACAGGAAAGAATGGAGTAGTGTGCGTCCGGACAACAATTTGTTAAGATCACCCATAATAATAATGCTTGCCTGATCATACGTACTTCTCATTCGTCTAATTTCTGTCGCTAAATTCCAAAGAAAACTCATTCTGTGAAAATGGGGAGCTCAAAGGTGGATTATTATATATATATATAAAAGCTACACATATTTCATTCCTCCTATTGACACTATCTAATATTCTTATCCAGATTAATTCCTTAAACTCAGATTTTAAGAGCTGTATCCTATCTTTTAAGTTGTTTTTGATTACCACCGAAATTCCGATATCCTTCCTCTATTGGATCTCCTTGATCCATACTGACTCCATACAATACATCCTTCTATCTTTAAGTCTTTCTTTAATCAGCCCTAGTTTCTACAAGTCCAAGAATATCCCTTTCTTCCAAGTAGCACTTTAAAGTATTTGTTACCTATTTTGTTCCATATTCCTTCGATATTAACACAGGATACCTTTAACTCTAGTTATTTTTTACTTTTATAGTATAAATTCCCTGACTTACTTCTGGTCATTCTAGATATTTCCATTTGTTCTATATCTACCGTATCCTCTTCTGGGGTTTTAGGCGTTCTGCCATTCTCTTTCCCCCTTATCGGTCTGTAACTTATTTCTCTTTGCCCATGAATCTTTTAGACTTAGGTTTTTACCCGTTACCATTGTCCCACATGTTTTTTCTTCAATCCCCTTGCTGACCCCTGGGCGTTGCTCGATATGGCCGTCTTCCAGTGTATTGCCCTCTGCTCCCTTTTGCGCCGCTGACTGCTGGGCTCCTGTATCCGCTTCTCTTCCTTCTGCCGTATTGCTCCTACCTACGTCATCACTGACTTCCGTCAGTGTTACCTTGCTCACTTCTGCTCCTTCCTCACATGCTACACTCTGCTGATGTTGGTGTTTTTTGTCTATTTCCTGTAGCTGAGTTGGTGTCCACGTGCGCCACCAGCGACCGTCTCCAACGATCAAACGCTGCCCTTTAATGTAGACCTTTAGGCCTTGAAATCTTACTTTGCCTAGGTGCCTGAGTAAAATGTTTTGTTCCTTGATGACACCAATGTCCACGTCTCTTCTCACCCATATTTTCTCACCTCTTAAGTTGCTGGTATTCCTCAGCACTACTTCCACCATCAGGGTTGATATTAACTTAACCTTGATCGGTCTTCTACCCTTCACTTTCCCCACTCTATATACATCGCCTGTGTCCACCTCACTCAAGTTTATCTTCATTTTACTTTGTATTACTTCTACCACTTTAAATACTATTTCCACCTTGCTTTCGTTGTCTCCTTCCGGCACATCATAAATAAAAAGGTTTTTCCTCCTGAGCTCTTGGTTAGTCCTGTTTTCAGACCACTTTATTTGACTCAGTTCCTCCTCTAAATCCCTGACTTTGGTCTTCAGTCGTTCTACTTCCTCAGCGTTATGAGCCACTCTCTCTTTTATAACATTCATCTCTTCTTTAACACACTCTTTTAACTCTTGTATTTCCTTATTTATTTCCTTGGCTTGTTCTCTAATTAGGTCTCTTGTTTGCTCATCCTGACATGCTTCTTTGATCAGTTCCTTAATCATTTCGAATTCATCCCATCCGATTGCACCAACTAGTCCAGGCCCCGGGTTTAGCTCAACTCCACCAATTTCCAATAAGATTGCTATCACTGTGGCTACCAACAAGGTTACCAATATACCCAATTTGCTGCCCATTTTTCATCTCTCCTCTCACTTTTTCACATTTCACTTCTCCATTCCACCTTCCTATAGCTGCCCTGTACTGCACTAGTGAATCGCCAATATTCAGCACAATCGCTGCCTCCACTGTCTCACTTACTACTGTGTAGAAATGGTAGATATAGTTTTCACTGTACCCCCGGATACACAAAGTAAAATGCTGTCATCAGTAGTTTTAACTTTATTTTGGATATATTCCCTAATTAGCACTTGTAAATTGTATTGTAGAATTTTATTCTGCCCCATTCTACAATACAATTCACAATCAAGTTAAAGCTACTGAAACTAGGAAATCAATATGGAAATGATGAAAATAATAAATTATGAAATACAGTCATGGTGGAAAAAAATATTTCTAGTGTATGCATATCCCTGTTGGATGTTTTAATTTGTGTATTCAGTAGTAAGTTTTCTCACTTAACATGTTCTTTTTCCCTGTCCCCTGCAGAAACGTCTTAACAAGGTTTTACTGTATTGTGTCTTGGTTACAAGATATTAGCTTCATTCCATATTGACGGTTTACACAGAGCTTTTATTATTTTGTCCCATTCAATACATATAGGCACCTTTGGATGGAAAGATTTTTAACCAAACATGTTTCAGGTCATTTTGAGCCATCTCCAGTGAAATATATTAAAAAGTTACATGAATTCATGCTGAATAAGTAACACTAAAAACATTGTCAAGGAGCATGTAAAATCCAAATAGATCAGGAATAATATATCTAGAACAAGCGGGGTTATAGCGAGGATGGAAACCTATATGTCAAAAAAATGTTTATATCTAAACAGACTTTCAAAGTATTAGGTCGTGTTACGTACATGTAGTACGTGTTGAAGATCCTTTAAAACAGAACAAAGATGGCCGAGGTCACCATAGCTCAACTGGTAGAGCAACCGACGCGAAATAGGGAGGTTGTGGGTTCGGATCCCACTGGTGTCCGGCTGGCCATTTTTGTTCTGGACTTAACATCTCTTCAACACGCACTACATGTACGTAACACGACCTAATACGTTGAAAGTCTGTTTCGATTACAATGCGGTCATGACAATTCAATGTTTATATCTCTCTAAAATGCAGATCAAATCTCCATTATAAAGTTGGAACTGTCCATCTATATATATATAAAACATGTCCTGACTGACTGACACATTCATCATCGCCGAGCCAAAACTACTGGACGTAAAGAAATGAAATTTTGAGGATACATTTATATTACAATGTAGGTGCTCGCTAAGGGAGGATTCTTGGATATTCCATCGCTAAGGGGGCGAAAAGAGGGGTGAATTTTTAAAATGAGTGTATCCATTTCTCAGAATTTTAAAAGTTTACAGATGTAAAATTAAAAATAAAGAAACACACATTTCTTTGTATTCAGCAAAATCCCACTAGGAGGGGTGAAAAAGGGTGAAAAGGGGGTTGAATGCGTTTAATGACGATACTTACATCTTGGAAACTGAAGATATTACAGACCTGAAAATTGGTATTTGGAATCTCTTTTAAAAATAAAGAAACACACATTTTTTTGTTTTTGGAAAATCCAATTAATGGGGGTTAAACAGGAGTGACAAATGGGGTAAATTTTTAGAAGGACTACATCTACAGTATATCTCGGAAAGGTAAAATGTTACAGACGTAAAAACTGGTATTTGGAACCTCCTGTAAAATAAAGAAACATAGGTGATTTGTATTTGGAAACTCCATGTAAGGGGAACTAAAAAGGGGGTGAAATTTTAAAATGAGCATGTCTACAGTATATCTCAAAAACTTAACATGTTACAGAAGTGAAAAATGGTATTTTTAATTTCTATTAAAAGTAAAGAAACATGCATTTTTTCTTTTCAGAAAATCCACTTGGGTGGGGGGTAAAAATGACTGAAAATGGGGTTGAATTCTTCTTATTAGGATACTGATATCTCAAAAACTGAAGATATTACAAACGTGAATATTGGTATTTGGAATTTCCTTTAAAAATAATGAAATACGTATTTTTTGTTTTCGGAAATCCATTGGGGGGGGGGGGGGGAGGGGGGAGGAGAGAAAACTTAACATGTTACAGAAGTGAAAAATGGTATTTTTAATTTCTATTAAAAGTAAAGAAACATGCATTTTTTCTTTTCAGAAAATCCACTTGGGTGGGGGGTAAAAATGACTGAAAATGGGGTTGAATTCTTCTTATTAGGATACTGATATCTCAAAAACTGAAGATATTACAAACGTGAATATTGGTATTTGGAATTTCCTTTAAAAATAATGAAATACGTATTTTTTGTTTTCGGAAATCCATTGGGGGGGGGGGGGGGAGGGGGGAGGAGAGAGAATTGAAAAAAATAGTTGAATTATTTGTATGAAGATACTATTATCTCAAAAACGAAAGATGTTGCAGATATAAAAATTGGTATTTGGCATTTGGGGTGAAAAGGAGTTGAATTCCTTTTGTGAGGACACGTCTCAAAAACTGAAGATGTTACAGTCGTGATATTTGGTATTTAGAAGATCCTTTACTAATAAAGAAACAACTATTTCCCCCCGGAATACTCACATAATGGGGGTAGGGGGAGAGGAGCATGAAAGGAAGTGAAGTAAAAAGTGAATTCCTTTTACGAGAACACTTATATCTCAAAACTGAAGGTAACAGACGTGAACATTGGTATTTGGAATCTCCTTTAACCCGCGGTTACTCGCATGGTGAGCGCGGCGCTCACCTTCGTGGTACGTTGCTTCTTGTTGGAATGTTACAAGACTTCCACCTTTGAAAGTCCCTGTACCTTTGTACCAGATTATTGTGAAGGGGATGTGTCAGTCATTTTCATTATCTTTGAAAACAAACACCCGCAATTCATTATTAGGCACGGCAGTGTATGTTTCGTGAGCGGTGCGCTCAGTAGCGAGGAACTGTGCTACTTATATTTCGCTCATTGTAATAAGTCAGGGTTTGTTTTATGCTTGTGTTTAAAGCGAAATGTTTATACTGTGGCTGTTTTTAGACAATATTTACAAGTTATTGTGGCATCCAGTGATCAGATACTTTCGTGGTTGGGTGAAACGAAGGAGGAAAGTTCTTGAACATCGAGGCTGATGGTAATTAAACAGATGAGGTTTACGGAAGTGATCATAACTCTGTTTCAGAGTGTCTTCAAGTTCTGGGGAATGAGAGGAACTTTGGTTTATAGCTAACTGTGATATCAATGTACATAGCTCGTTTCACGGCTGGATGCCCTTCCCGACGCCAACCTCAGTTGAAGAGCTAATAAAGATGAAATAAATGATGGTGAACGAAGTTGGCTAAATAGGTGGAAGGAATTGGCTGTAGCCTATGAATAGAAACTGTCCCGGTGTTTGCCTGGAAGCTTAAACAGAAAACCATTCTTAGGACAGTTAACGGTGGCGATCGAACTCTCACGTCTTCTGAATGCAGGGCTTGCATCCATAGCCACTCCACTCGGATGTGTTCCTAAATAAATAACTATCTCAAGTGGACATATTAAAATACCTCCATCTTTATATAGACATATTATAGCCTTTAAACATAAAGGTGAGCGCTGCTCTCACCAGCGAGTAACGGCGCACGTAAAGACCTAGCGAGTAATGCCGGGTTAAACATAAAGAAACACACCATTTTCCGGGGAAATGTCACTCAACCTTAACCCCCCCCCCCCCCCCCCTCTTATTTCACTGAAGATGGCTCAAACGAGCCAAAACATGTTTGAATTTTATTGCTCCATCTAATAATGGAATATGTTTTGTATTGAATTAGGATACATTTAATTCTTTGCTTTGTAAAGTGGAGCATTTAGAACTTTCTCACAATGGTATGATCAATGGTCCTAAAACACTGGAAACATTACATTGACACTTTTGCTATTCTAGACCCTCATATTACCAATAGACACACACCTCGAACATCTGAACTCCATTGATTCTCACATAAAATTCACCATAGAGTCAGAAAACAGCAATGCCCTTAATTACCTTGATTTAACCTATGCACAACCACAACAATACTCTGTCCTTTAATATATATATTGAGGAAACCCACCCACACTATCAATACCATCCAACAAACTTCTCTGCACCCAGGCATACACAAAAAAGCAGCCTACAATAGTATGGTACTGAGAGCATTAACTATTACAAGAGAGAAATAAACACAATTCACAATATAGCAGAATGTGACGGCTTCAGCAAAGCCTTTGTCAACATATATAAGAGCAGATCCAAGACCATCCTAATGAAAGATTCTTCCCCTAAAGAGAAATTCACTTTATTCACCTTGAACACCATTATTTAAAAAATTACCAATGTTTTAAAAAGAATATAGGATTAAAATAGCCATTTAGAACCACCCACTCCAATTCCAGACTAATTTTCAAATCTGTTCTTAAATATAATTGCTTTTCGGCTGAGAGTGAACATCATAAAGAATCTAATCGCAAATACACAACGATTAATCAAGGTTTGAAGATCCTACATTACGAACAAAGAGGCTCCTTGCTTAGTATTCTCGAGAGCATCCATATCAACACTGACCAATTCAGGAACTCTTCTCACAACTAAAATGAGATTTTTTTAAAAAGACTAAAAAAAAAAAATACATACTTGAAACATTCATTCCATTTATTTGACAACAATTTTACAATAAGAACAAATCCTGCTTCCAGCTCACCAACATACCACCACCCCTCCCCCTCCCCACCCACTAAGCACCACCCTCCCTCACTCTTTCCTCTATCCATACCAATATAACTGAGCCAGCCACATACACGTCTAGTGGATACAAGACCTCCACGCCAACAATGTCAGGCCATTCGAGAGGGCAACTACTCAATAAGTAAGGATCACTATTGTTTCCTGTCTTAGCTTCAGATTTATATACACATTCATTCACCTTCCTTCCATTAAAGATCATATATTGACAGATCAATATATTCATAGTTCCAACTAACTGAGTTACACAGCACTGCACCAGGCCTTTTTTCACATATTCTACATTCCCTGGCTTCTGCTGCCCTCCAGATCATATGCATACATGATATACTGAAGATGGACAGTTCCAAATTTATAATGGAGATTTTACCCTCATTTTAGAGTGATATAAATATTTTTAGACATAGAGGTTTCCAACCTTGCTATAACCCTGCTTGAATTAGATAAATTAATCATGTTCTATTCGGATTTTACATGCTCCTTCACATTGTTCTTAGTGTTATTCATCAATTCATGTAACTTTTTAAAATATTTCACTGAAGATGGCTCAAAGATGAGCTGAAATATGTTTGGCTAAATATCATTCCATCCAAAGATGGATATATGTATTGAATAGCAGGAATTAATAAAAGCTTTTCTATTGTAAAAATTGCATCTTGGGAAACATGTTGAGTCACCAACACTGACACAAAGGAAGCTATACACCAGATGCTTGAGTTTATGGATGAAAAAAAAAAAATATCCTATCATTTTAAATACCTATTGGTGGTGATGATAGTGAACAAGGACTTAGATCCATTGGATACTCACTAGTGGACTTCAATCTTTTCCAATTTTTCAATATACGATGGAAAATGTGTAATTATTTTTGGAAAGTTTCTTATATTTCTCTAGTGGGTTCTGTTTTCTTTAATAACATTTTGTTTTAGGAGTGATTCACATATATTCTTCACTCTCCTGCAAAAAATTTTTGGCACTTAGATCACATCCTCCCCCCCATCCTACCTTATTATTATTATTATTATACACCCTTTCAGAATAATCTTGATCATATAAAGCGCAAGTGTGACAGGATTTAAAACTAGCTTCAAGGAACATTAAATATTAAAAAGTATCTACAGCACTTACCGTATCATAGTTCGGTCATTCATTCTTACGAGAACTAAGGACTCTTCATCTTCAGGCTGTGCAGGTCGAGTAGTTTCCAGCAAGAAAGTATTAGGACGAGCACATATATCTCTAGAGACAAGACCTACTATCTCAGTTGTACACAAATTGAGGTCAATTTGTCCCATGGATGCCTGAAAATATGAAGAATATTTAACTTCCAATAGATCAGAGAATCAGTACTCTGCTGAAATTGGGTATACAAGGACTCTCAAATGTTTCACTCTCTTTCTATAAATATAAAACATTTAGTGAACAAGTTGAAAACTAGAAAAGCAGCTGGAATTGATAAGGTTTTGGGGGATATACTACAGACAATGGGTTGGGATATAGTACCATATCAGAAGTACTTGTTTGATTATTGTTTGCATGAAGGAACTTTACCAAATGAATGGAGAGTTGCTATAGTAGCCCCTGTATATAAAGGAAAGGGTGATGACATAAAGCTGAAAATTACAGGCCAGTTTGACATGCATTGTATGTAAACTTTGGGAAAGCATTCTTTCTGATTATATAAGCAGAGATGCCAACTTTCAAGAAAGGCAATTAGTAATGCAGCTGAGAGGGCACGGCGGGGGGCGCAACCAAAAATTTCTTTTCGAGATCTCGCTAACTTACACATCGTTGAAAAATCAGTGAACAACATACAATTCAACCAAAATTAACATACTCAAGGATTGGCAATATAAACACTGAATGATTCTTACCTGCTAGAGGAACACGTGATCTGCAGTACCTATCTGAGTGAAGGTTGAAGGATCATTTCTTTTGGTCAGTACTGTAGTTGCCTCCTTAGCAGCTTGTAGTTCCTGTTTCGTAAAGGTACACTGGTGACAGGCTTTTTCTCTTGATATCATATGCATCTTCTGCACTAACAGAGCACTTAACAGTTTGGTGTTCATATTAGCACGGAATTCAGTCTTATTCTTCTTCACCAAACTAAAAACTCTTTCCACTGGAGCATTGCTATGGGGTACTAGAAGAATAGCCATCATTAGTTTACTCAGTGAAGGGTACTTCCTCATACCTGAAACATCAGTGATCTTCGATATTCCGAACCAAAGTCTGTCAGGCTTTCATCTTTGTCAAAAGGGAATCCATCAAATTGGAAACGACTAAACTCAATTTCCAAAGAATCAATTTCTTCTGATGACAGCATTTTAGGAAACCGGTCAATCATAAATTCTACTGATAAGAAACTCTTCGATTTCCTCTGGAGAACATCAGCAATTTCAGCATGCTCGAGAAACTTATCCCTAATTGGCCATTTGTTAACAATGCACTCACATGTTTTTGTATAGAACAGTCTCACATCGGAACAAAAGTTTTTCAATGTAGTTTCGTCCAGAGAAACTGCCCTTATGTAAGCCCTTGTGTTTGCCCCAATGACCAACTCGCTGTCACTTTTCTGCAACTTAGCAGAACTAAATTTCACATCAAGCAAATTAGTTGGAACAGAGGATGCTCTCACAAAACGAACAATAAGGTCACTGAAAAATTCATTTAACTTTGAGTGAAGTTTATGAATAAGTGGTGTCTCTTGATGGAGGAATACATTTAAGGAGTTGAAAAGTGGAAGAACAGAGCTGAGATACAAAAGGTAAAGCTTAGTAGATGGATTTTCGAATTGTTGCTTAACTTTCAGAAATTATGAGTTGGCCTTGTCAGAATCTGATTCACAGAAGAGCATTTTTAAAGTGTCCAACTGTTCTAAGACCCTTGATACACACTGATAGACACAAAATTTTGTGTAGCTTTTCACCAAAGACTTCCTGGCATACCTTTAAAGCATTTTGCCTCTTTGAACTCTTCAGCAAATAGTAATAAACATTAATTAAAAACTGTTCAATATTAACATTTACAAGAGCACTGCACCCCTTTTGAGAAGCTAAGTGTACAAGATGGCAAGCTCAGCCTTGCACACGAATATTAGGATTTTCTTTACAAATGAAGGAGCTCACACCTTTTGAAACACCAGTCATAGTACTTGCATTATCACATGCAAAACCTACGCAGTTATTCCACGGAATCCCCCTCTTCTTCAGTTCATCACCCAAAATATTGAATATTCCTTTGCCTGTATTGTCGCTGGATTCCCGAATCGTAAGAATTATAGTTGAAATTTGTGTAGATTCCTCATCGAAAAGCGTCACAACTAATGGGTTCATATCGTTACTGCCGTCTGTTGCCAGGGCAAAGGGCTGGGACTTCATTAACTCTGTTACCTTTCCCTCAACTGTAGAAGCCAAAGTTTTAACAAGCGCTCCCGTTTTTGCTCTCGCACAACCGTACTCCGAAGCTACTTTTGAATTGGGAAACATTTTCTTGAATAAACGTCCCGCATGGTCACTGCATGCTAAAGGCAAGTTGTGTTCAACAAGAAAAGTCGTAAACAACAACTCCGCGTTTGTTACTAAGCTTTCATCTCCCGAGGATTTAGCAAAAAAGGTTAAACTTTTGTTTGTGTCCCTCAGCTTAACTATATCCGTATGAATTTTGCTAGCCACGTGTTTACGACAGTCGTCTCGCCCACCATGCGCAACTGAAAAATCGCGGCTACACACACTACAAAACACGTGTGAAGGAGATTTTGATTAATGAAGTAAATAGGGCCATTCTTGCGAGTATTCCTCCCTGAATTTTTGAACGATTTTTGGTTTCTTACTAGCGTCACTTGTCACGGAAACTTCACCACATGTATTTTCCTGCACAAGAAATCGCTTCATTGTTTATTTCAAACTGTTCGCATTTTGTCACACGCGATTAGTATATAAATACTAGAAGAGCAATATTTGTAAATTTGGCAACCTAAATTGCAACAAATACTTATTCAACAGTTAGGCACACAGTATTAACAATGAAACGGGGTTTGCTACCACCGCCGCCACTTTGCCGCCAAAACAAAGACAAGAGAACTCAGATACTATCATGGAAGTCCGATCAGGTGACTAACAAAGACAACAACTCAACAAGATGTACCACTTCACAGGTGGCTGCTTTTTCCGATACCGGAAGGACACACTGCGTTCGGCGCGTGAAACTCTAAATATTCTTAAACAAGGATTACTGAGAAATCTGAAAACAATATTCTGAGACTTCAAGCTGAAATGGCATTCCTTGTATATCTTTTTGAACACTTCATACACTTACATTTAAAAAACAATCATAATTTGTGGTGTGTCATTCGTAAAGGCGTAATAATGATGGGTAATTCGTACATATTACGATTGAATCGTAATAGTTGGCATCTCTGTATAAGGCATGTTTGCAAAATTAATAACTGGTTTGATAGAAGGCAGTTAGGGTTTAGGAAAGGTTATTCCACTGAAGCCCAAATTGTAGGATTCCAGCACGATATAGCAGATATCCTGGATTCAGGAGGTCAATTGGACTGTATTGCGATTGATCTGTCTAAGGCATTTGATAGGATAGATCATGGGAGACTACTGGCAAAAATGAGTGCAATTGGACTAGACAAAAGAGTGACTGAATGGGTGGCTCTGTTTCTAGAAAACAGAACTCAGAGAATTAGAGTAGGTGAAGCTTTATCTGTCCCTGTAAAAAATTAAGAGGGGAATTCCTAAAGGCAGTATTATTGGACCTTTATGTTTTCTTATATATATCAAAAATATGTGTAAAGAAGTGGAATCAGAGATAAGGTTTTTCGTAGATGATGTTATTCTGTACAGAGTAATAAATAAGTTACAAGATTGTCAGCAACTGCAAAATGACCTCGATAATGTTGTGAGGTGGACGGTAGACAGTGGTATGATGATAAACGGGGATAAATGTCAGGCTGTGAGTTTCACAAATAGGAAAAGTTCTTTCATTTTTCATTACTGCGTTGATGGGGTGAAAGTTCCCTTTGGGGATCATTGTAAATACCTAGATATTAATATAAGGAAAGATCTTCATTGGGGTAATCACATAAATATGATTGTAAATAAAGGGTACATGGCACATGGTTATGAGAGTATGTAGGGGTTGTAGTAAGGATGTAAAGGAGAGAGCTTATTTGTCTCTGGTGAGACCCCAACTAGAGTATGGTTCCAGTGTATGGGACCCTTACCAGGATTACTTGAGTCAGGAACTGGAAAAAATCCAAAGAAAAGCAGCTTGATTTGTTCTGGGCGATTTTCGACAAAAGAGTAGCGTTACAAAAATGTTGCAAAGTTTGGGCTGGGAAGACTTGGGAGAAAGGAGACGAGCTGGTCGACTAAGTGGTATGTTACATGTTATGATTCTCATATTTTGGTCCGTATTAAAATGCACAAAAAAGTCAAATAAATATGAAAGTTTATTTGTTCCACCTTTTCAATATATAAAAAGAATTTTAAAAAAGAATTAAAACTGGAGGAACATGTTTCGCCCGGATTTCCATGCAAATGCATGTTTTTAAATAAGCTAGTTACACATCTCAAACTTTGCAAATATTCGTTTTACGGTTTAACTATTACAAATAACGGTTCTTTTTCCCTGCATGTTCACATTTTTGTCCTTTTTAGGAAAAAATTCATGCACAATGCATATTCTGAAGATTTTGGATTTAACAGCGAATATTTGGACGTTTAATATTGCATAATGTGACTTTTCCTTTGACTTTGGCGCATATATAATGTTAACTTGCATGATAGTGCCTTTTACGAATGTTGGTTTGCAGAATTTGGGACCATTTTTCCATGTTATACAGTATGTTTATTATTGAGAGACTGCGAGAATGCATTCATGGCATCCCATGTGACAACCAAAGTTAGTACATATGGTAGAGGTTCTATAATCCAATTAACCAAGCACTTTCTTATCTGTTGATTGAGTAAATGTTGACGTAAGCTGGATGGCCCGACGTCGATCTCTGTATTTCTTAGGAATAACGTGTCCCAGTTATAAATTGACATAAATTGAACACTAAATTCTGCATTAGTCATTGACGGCTAATTTTTTCATCTATGTTAGACGAGCAAAACAAGATTTTTATCGCACTTCTGTGTCGCCGCGTTACTGAGATAGTGGCTTACAAACCTTGGTTTTGCACTGAACCCACTTCCGTTGTTATCCTGGAATTACTTACCTGGAACCCTCACTCATCACACGTCTTTGTTATCGCAGCAGGCAATCGTTACCTGTTATTGAGGACATCTACAGTCATGGGAAAAAATATACGTACACCTCAAACGTTAAGCAATGTTGTCATTTGTAGTTGACGCATTGTCCATTCGCTGCTAGAAATTTCACTACTTTTCTATATTTCGGTATTTCGCAAAATATGAAGATGATTACGTGCCGGAAATAACAATATTACTTTAGAAATGTTTGTTTTAATAAACGTGTCATTCAATAAGTTCAAAATATAGATGCATAAAAAGTGTTCGTACAGATGGTTTATCTCACATCAAAGTCCTTGATAACATCCCTTGCGACGCAGGTAAGCAGTAAAGGTCACGTCTTGCACCAAGTCAGTTGTGCTTCAGTCGTTCTAAACAACAAGTGATACGGTCAATCAGTAAGATGGGCCGCAAAATGAAAGAAACAACAGAAGAAGAGAGAAGAATTGTAATCCGGGCTCATAATTCCTGTGAATCGCTCTCGGAAATATCGAAACTTGTGAAGAGACCGAGATCTAGAATTCAGGGAATTATTGACAGGTATGGCGATAGAAAATCTACCAAAAATGCACGTAGATGTGGACGTCCATGCAATCTAGACGATCAAACTAAAAGACTAATCCTCAGGAAAGTTAAGAAAAATCCTAGAATCAGTGTCGCAACACTGAGGTATGTACAGTGAAGCATGGTGAATGTGTTTTAATGGTTTGGGGGTGTATGAGCTCAATTGAAGTAGGTTCCTTAGAATTCATAGATGGAAAGATGGACCGTAAATACTACATTGAAGTTTTGAAGAAACATCTAGCATTTAGTACCGAAAAGATGGGACTTCTGGGTAGTTATGTATTCATGCAGAATAATGATTCAAAGCACACGGCCCTTGATACACGATTGTGGATTTTATACAACACACCGAAATATATGGTGACACCCCCTAATCCCCGCATCTGAATCCGATTGAACATGTGTGGGCTTATCTTAAAAAGAGACAGAGCAGAAGAAATATTTCATCAAAGCCAGTTTTGAAAATGGCTCTTATGGAAGAATGGGATAAGATTGAGGCCACCTTCACCTCCAAGCTATTTCATTCAGTGCCTAGGTGGCTTGCGGCCGTTGTAAAATCAAAAGGATTGCCAACAAAATACTAAATGTGCACAAAAATCAGTGGGGAATGAAAGTAAAACCGGACTGTATGAATACTTTTTACGAGTATGAAATCATGGTATTTTCATTTATTTATGTATTAATGACAGAGATGTCTATCAATATTGTATATTTTATGATGTATATATATTTACATAGTGTACAGAAAGCTAACCTATTGATGTTATACCACGTACATAACAATAAGTGTACTAATAAAGTATTTTTGTTTGAGTATTAAGTATACGAATACTTTTTACTATGACTGTAAATGTCTCTGCAATCATCGCACGGAGACGTAGCTGTGGCAGCTAGACATAAGCTAAGCAAAGTAATCCGTTCAAATCCTTATTTCGAATTCGTCAGGCTTATAAAAGACGCATTGCGGTGAAGATGCAAAAGACTTACATTTTGACTTCACTTTGTACCAAATGTCTTGATTTAAGTAAGCACTAGTCACTTCTTGTGACAGAGAAAGGTCATTTTCTGTGGGTAAGAATGTGCTGACAGATAAACGGATGCATTTAAATCAAGAAAATTTGGAGAAATCAGTTGTTGTTCAATGTTTCAAAAGAAACTGAATTTTGATCGTGCATATTTTCCAGTTTATAGTGCATGTTTTGCCATATGATAGTGCATGAATGCATGCATATTTTCAGATTTAATAGTGCATGAAAATCCGGGCTCTATTCATCAGCCTATATCTCAAACTGAAAGGTAAATAATTAGGTACCTGATTGTAATTAAATTAAATATAAATGTGAAAATGATGTTACAAATGGTGAGCGAAATGATTGACAATAGTTTAAAGATTAAAATATGGATAGTCGTAAAATTTATACACTCTCCTGAAAGTCCTTGTTTAAATATAGCAATTAGGTGTCCTGTGGAGGTTGAGGGCGTAATAGGAAACTAATAGATCCTAAACATATTGATTAACACATTAATGAATAAAATGTAGCTGACATTTCCAAACGGTGCATTAATACATTGCTCACTTCAAGTGAGGTCTACAGTAAATTGCTATGTTGAAACACGAAGAGTAGTAGAGAAAATTTATCAGTGTTAAATATTTCGAACGTCGGGAATAAATCAGAGTGGAGTTCAGATCCAATCCTTAATTATTATTTTTTTTCTTTTTTATAGCATAGAGACTCTTCTGTGGTCCATTTTAAGTGAGGTTTGTAATATTATGTGAAGAAATAAAATTGTAGTCCTCTAGAAGTCCAAGAGAAGAAGGGTGCTTGATGGTAAGTGGCTTGTCAAATGGTAGTTAGAAGGAGTAACTTGTGTAGAATTGGAAGAGAAATTAGGATTGAAGTCTGAAACAAAAGGAGAATTGTGTGTTAAAGAAAGGATTTTAAAGAAAGGAGGCAGGGTATACCGTGGATGTATTCTTCGTCTGCGTTCCCCACCCACAGGGGTTGTGTGTTCGGTCCACGAGAGGTATTTTATTTCCCTCAAGTCCGCAGCAAAGCTAGTTAGGACCCCCCTATCTGCCACCTGGGACACGCCATGTGGGAGTATCACCTCTCCCCGTGCTACGCCAGCGTAGTAGGTTCGTGGCATAGTGGATAATTAAACACTAGAATGGTTGAGAAGCTTACATTATTAGAACAGCGCTAAGGGGTTATTCTGACCCACCCAAAGAAATGCTTGGAAACATTCAATTTAGAACTCAATAAGAGATGTGTTCTAGCGTGTTTCCAGAAACTTATTTTACACAGAAAGACCTGACATTAAGTGTAATGATCTTTTAGATTACTGATGGACACACGAATAATTGCAAACAACTGCATCATGTTTATGTTTTTTTAAGAAGCTTTCCGAAAATTGTTAGTCAATCGTCTACAATGTAACATTTATAAATTTTCAGAAATATTTTAAG
This sequence comes from Anabrus simplex, assembly GCF_040414725.1. Lineage (NCBI taxonomy): Eukaryota > Metazoa > Arthropoda > Insecta > Orthoptera > Tettigoniidae > Anabrus > Anabrus simplex. Next base: position 205,864,437 of record NC_090270.1, on the reverse strand, counting down.
AAAATTACAAAGAACCTAAACACATTTTGCACACACGACTTATACTTTTTTGCGCATTTTCTGCACACTGCTTTGGGGCATTTGTTGCAGACATCGCTAGACTTATTGCCTCTAGACAGATCAATTTGGAACTTCTTCCACTTTTGAAATGGACACGGTCCTACAATGTTCCTCTTGTTGTTTCTGTTGCCTTTACTCATCCCATCTTGTTCATTCACTTGTCGTTGGAGGATGAACTGCTTTATCTTCCTACCCATTACTTGCTTGTAAATGACCCAAGCACTGATAGCTGTTAGGTCTAGGATATCGTAAAAGACATGCATTGGCCACCTCCTGCATGCAGCCTTGGTGGTATATTTGAGACATTTGGTCGACCACATCTACCCTCTTTCATGCTGTTGTAGGAAGTTACAGTTTCTGACTTCTTCCCTTCGTTCTGTCCTCATTGTTACTTGAGTGTGCCATGTGCTAAGAAGAAGGACGTTCTTGTTCTTCTTCCATTGGTACACAGTCAAGGTTCCCAGTCTGTTTCAAAATGGTTGCATAGTATACAGTAATTCAGACTTGGACTTTTTCACCTCGTTAGGAATTTCACGATGAGCGGAGTTGACTGATGTTTCATTAGATCAAGCATCGATTCACTGAAGAGGTGACGAAAGGCACTCATGACAAAGTCGTAAACTTGGTGGTAACCATATGTAGTGGGACCTTCACACTGTTATTTACTTGGGTGGTAACAGTGAAGGATATTTTCCACAAATTTGTTCCAGATTTCAAAGACAAGAGCGAACCTATTAGCTGGCAAGTGCTCAGCTCGGGCAGATTTCTAGTCAAAATGGAGGAATCTGAGAAGCTCTTGAAATCTATCTCTTGACACTGTGTCCTTCATGAATTGCTGTGCACAAAACACGACTGTACATTATCCAGAGACACACCTTGCAAACACAGAACACCCTGGATATACATGATGGCAATCATAGCCTTCAACTCCTCATGCAATACGGTCTAGTTTGTGCTCTTGAGTTCTTTCCGAGCGTGTGATTTTGTGTGATGTTTCAATAGATGAAGCATCGATTCATTGAAGAGGAGACGAAAGGCACTAATGACAAAGTCATAAACTTGGTGGTAACCATATGTAGTGGGAACTTCCGACTCTTTCAGTACGTTAACTGCAGCCCGCCTTCCAGATGAGTTTGAATCCAAGACCCTCTACTCGGTTCAGTCTCGAGTAACCATCTTCACTGATGAAGCACCTGACTGACATTGAGACATTTCACACGAATTCGGAGGCAGATTAGCACTTTCGACTTTTCCTGCTGATAATTCATCCTCACTATTCTTGTTTGTGTCAAACAAAAAATCATCTGAATTGGATAGTTCACTTTCAGATTCAACATCTGAATTTTCTAGCATACGAGACACCTCACCAGTTAAAAGACTATTGTAACACGACATGTCCGTAAGAAGAACACTTTCTAAATGATGAGACGAATACAATAATCCTGCTAACTGTAACACTCATCTGACAGTAAGAGCTCAACAATACTAAAAATCCAGGCCGGGTATACATTGTTGTCTGACAATGCAAACTGTTCAGTTGTAATAAGGAATTGTAGTGTCAGAATGACCCCTTCCACTGTCCAGGGTAAGTCATATAAAAAATATGAAAATGTAAATATTTTGCTGGGTGCGATACATCAATGTAAACAACACAAAATCTATGAAAAGTCAAGATATTTGAAGACAAACAATTTAAGTGTGTGCACAATAAGAAATATTGAAGGTGGGTGTCATTTTGACCCCTTCTGCTGTTCTAGTGATAAACATTCATCACAATATATCCATAATGACATCTGGATATGCAGAAAAAGTACTTTTTGCCAAATAGTATTGAATGCCTACAACTATACTTGTACAAGCTTAACCCTCCGTCGGTCGCACTCTAATTTCGACACGATAAGTCGTGCGGCATCTAGGAGGCGCCATGGTTTATTACTGAAATGAAATGGACTCCTCCGGCTGTTTCCCTGGGTAAATTTCCAAATTATGACAATAGAAAGATTTTGCATCCACTAGGGCATATATTTTTATGCCTATTTGGCTGGTTTGATGCAATATACTGCTTAAACCGGCATCTTCCACGAAAGGCTTCAAGCTTTTCATCTATTGTTACGAACGCCCTAAGGGAATAGTTCTTACAGTTGTCAACAAAGGATTGAAGTACTTTCCGGATAGCTGCCAAGTTGTCCAAATTCTTACGCTTCTCCCTTGTAACCCTGTTGTCAAAACGAAAGCAACGAAGCAAAGATTTAAAACACCTCAAATTCATAACATGACGGAATTTTTCCACTGAATTGCCGCCCGTGCCCAACATGTTCTCCAGCATTATTTTGTTGGCATGTAAAATACAGGAAAATATAGAAGTCCTAAGAATGCCTTTATTTCAGCATCAGTTACTTTCGCATCTCTTTTCCTTTAAAAATGTCCTTTTACGTGTTCTATATACATTGATTTGTACATCGAACGACATTATGTAACATTTCGTCAGTTATAAACAATTTCCACACTATCTTTTACGTGACTTGCAGTTTGGTGAGCAAATTATGTGGGGGTGTTTTCTTCCCACGATTTGATTCAGGGTGCTTATCCCATTTTGTGTTTTCATCCTTTCCTGCATAAAACAGGATGTCGCCGAGAAGAGATTCATCTTCCGCTCCACTTTCCTCAGTATCGGAGTTATTTTCTCTGCGCTCAGCCGAAATATCTTCAGCATCAGTATCACTGTCCTCTTCCTCAAGATTATCATCAGCAAGTAAATTGTGCATTAATTTCAAATCACTATGATTGTTCACATTGAAAAACTGACGGTTACCGGCCATACTAAAAACAGGGAAGGTTCAGGTCGCATGGCATCGGCGCCAACGTTCAGTATCCCAATACTGATGTTATCTGTGACGTGAAAATGGGAACTAATATTTATTTGGCATAATGGAATTCTAACATGAAAGCGTCTATGATTATTTATTTATTTGTCTGGCATGTCTACTTGTGAAACGAGACGTTATCAATCTTTCATTGTTTGAAACTGTCATCTAGTTGTGGAATTTTCCATGCACACTTAATTCAAACGATATCTCCCACTGTTACGTATTTGCTGGATTAATCTGATTCGCACGATTGTCGTTTGATGGCCGTGCACATGCGCAGTGTGTGACTTTGAATGCTGGGAGCTGTGAACTTCCGCCTTCTCTGTAGGAGAGCGGGACAGGCTGGATGTTGCGTTGGAGCTTTCAACATGGCTGCGTTAAGTGGTGTTCTTAAAGAGACATCTTTGCGTTATGGGGGAGACTTAGTAATGGAGCCCGACTCTGGTGGATAATTCTGTGCACCTTAGGGCTATGCCCTTTACCTTTTGAATACTTCTCAGTGTGCCCCAGCCTTCATTTTTTTATTGGTGTAAGAAAAAATCCTTGTGAGTGTATTAACCGTTAAACAACATGGCATGTATTGGTATTGGATAACTCTACTCAAGTAAGTACTGGAAAGTCTATATTATGCAAATGATCTCGTACAGCCAAGGACCACATCCTTCGAAACTTTCGTTGCTTAATTAAAAACTGTCAACGCCTGCAAGCAAAATTCATTGTATTGGTTAAGGATTAAATCTGTAATGTAACTAAATTATGTGGGAATTTGGAATCTCTAGTTATGCGTCCATGAGGTTGTATTCTGTGAGAGTTGTTTAATCTTATGTGTTGTAGTTTGTACCTTGTTTGCCTACCTTTTCTTTGTGATGTTTTTTATTATTATCGTCATCGTGATTAATATTATTATTACTATTATTTTTCTGTTCTCTAATTTCTGTGTGGATTTTCCTCCCTAATTTTCCTTAGTCATTTGCATTTTCCTTCTAACCGTTGCTGTTGCCTTTGCCGGTTAATTATTTGGATGCGATTGTTATTTGTATTGTTCAGTCTGTAATTAATGACACCTCATGTACGTATTCTAGCGTAATCCAAAGTCCCCCTTCTTCCTGAATTATCTAAGCCGTAGGCTAACTGCTTAAGAAAAGAAAATGTAATTTCTAACCTCTTGCATATATAATAATAATAATTATTATTATTAATTTTAATAACGTGAAATCTGGGAAAAATTGAAATTTGCTCGTTGATATTGAACTTAAATTATGCCATTCTCTTTAATTTTCCTGTCACATTTTACTAATTGGTTGAGTTTGTTGCCTTTGTTATTATTACGTAATGGTCACCCCTTTCTTATCTTATCTGATGGACACGTTATTCATTTTGGTGGCTTTGATGATTATGGGATGATGGCTTGGCGTCGGTAATGTCACTCCTGTGGTGTGCTTCCGTGTTCTGTTATTACGTTGGGAACGTATATAGTACCTCTTCCATTGATATTTTTTTTTTATTTAGTTGGGATAGTTTTCCTCCTTTGTTTATTATAATTTAGTCTGGTTTTGTTTATTTATGTAAATTTTAATTCAAGGTTGGAGCCACTGATTTATTATTGTACGTGTGTTATTGTGTGTGCCTTTGCGTGTGTCCTTTTATTCGCTAGTAGTGTAGCAAATTTCAATTTTAAACAGTATTTATAGTCGCGGGCCTGCATACTGATTATACTCTGACTCTTTTATATTTTAAATGAATTTCCAAGAAATAATTTCCTAGAGTTATCGTTCCAAAGTTACTGGTTGCAACCAATTTTTAAAACAAAATTTTTTTTTCAATCTTTCTGTACATTAAGGTAATGTAATTGATTATTTTTTTAGGATGGTATTAGTAATGAGTTTTCCAACTTTAATTTTTTTTGTGGAAGCCTATGTTAATGTCAGCTTCATTTCATCTTAATTTAAATTTCATTTTAAAATACTGTTTCTCCCTTTTATTTTAACTGCGTTTTAATTTTTTAAGAAAAAGGAATATATATATTTAGCTGTTATTTATTTATTTATTTACATTTTATGGCCTTCATTGGACAACTCTAGCCAACTTTATACAAAGAATTTTTCAGTTTCCTGTTAGTCCAGTACTTCTTCATTCTCTCTGATCTTATCCTTCTTTCTTCATCAGAAATCACCCTTCCTATTGTCTGTCTGTTGATTCTGATTTGCAGCCTGGTTTGCTTGTCTGCGAGTTTCTTGATTTTGTCGGTTTTGTTTCTTAGGTCTTCCACTGTAATTTGTAGTTCATCCATATCTTCCTTGATTTCTGTAATCCACATAATGTTGCACTTACTATTCCATAATTTTTCTACTATTCTCCTGATGATCCTGTTCTCCGGTGTCCTGATTAGATGTCCAAAAAATTAAAATGCGTTTCTTCCTGATTGAGCTCATAACTGGTTCTATTTCCTTGTACACTGTTTCATTAGAAGCTACTCTCCAGTGTCCATCTTTTTGGTATGATTTGTTGATGCATGTTCTAATGATTCTTCTCTCTATCTTGAGTATTTTGCCTATTTGTGCAGTGTTAGTTGTTTTGAAGATGGTTTGTCTTGCGTATGTTATTTCTGGTAGAGTGACTGTTTTGTAATGTTTCAATTTTGTTGCTATTGACAGGCCCTTTTTGTTATAGGTATTCTTGGTGACATATAGTGCTCTGGTCAATTTATTTATTCTGTTATGCCATGCTGGCTTTTCATTGAGGTTATATGTTATGATTTCTTATATTATACAGATTTTCAAATTTTGTTTACTAAGTAAATATTCCTTATTTTAATCTCGTGTGTTATTTAGTAGTTCGTAATATTGACCTGGCAACCTGTCAACGTTTACGTAAGATCCTGGCCCTTTTCCTTCATGTTTTTGCCCTCCACGCTTCGTGTTTTGTGCTACTGCCCTTACGGTAAGTGTTGTGTTTGTTTTCATTTTGATGTTTGCGCATTTGGCATTGTGTTGTTTTGTGTACTCCTTGGTAAATTTAAAACACCTCAAATTCATAACATGACGGAATTTTTCCACTCAATTGCCGCCCGTGCCCCACATGTTCTCCAGCATAATTTTGTTGGCATGTAAAATACAGGAAAATATAGAAGTCCTAAGAATGCCTTTATTTCAGTATCAGTTACTTTCGCATCTCTTTCCCTTTGAAAATGTCCTTTTATGTGTTCTATATATATTGATTTGTATATCGAACGACATTATGTAACATTTCGTCAGTTATAAACAATTTCCACACTCACTATCTTTTACGTGACTTGAAGTTTGGTGAGCAAATTATGTGGGGGTGTTTTCTTCCTACGATTTGATTCAGGGTGCTTACCCCATTTTGTGTTTTCATCCTTCCCTGCATAAAACAGGATGTCGCCGAGAAGAGATTCATCTTCCGTTCCACTTTCCTCAGTATCAAAGTTGTTTTCTCTGCGCTCAGCCGAAATATCTTCAGCATCAGTATCACTGTCCTCTTCATCATGATTATCATCAGCAAGTAAATTGTGCATTAATTTCAAATCACTAGGATTGTTTACATTGAAGAACTGATGGTTACCGGCCATACTAAAAACACGGAAGATTTAGATCGCGTGGCATCCGGTAGACGCTAACGTTCAGCACCCCAATGCTGATGTTATCAATAATAACAACTTCTCAACTGTACTGTAAGACAGTGGCAGCTATGAAGATACCGTGAGTGCAGGTTCACCAGATGCATGAGCTGTGAAGTAGGGCGCAAAAAACTAGCGCTGGCGCCTTCTGCATACGGCGCGACCGACGGAGGGTCAATACAGTTGGGGAACAAATGGGTCTCGCAACCAACACAAGGAAAACAAACAAAACTAATGGTCTTCAGATGAGGAAGAGATAAAACTATTCTGAAACTGGAAGATCAAAAAATTCAACAAGTTGACAAATTTAAATACAGTACCTTGTTTGTTAGGATATCAGATGATTTAAACCCAGATCTTGAAATTAATACTCATACAGAAATGACAAGATTAGCGTTCAAGAAAATGGAGGCTTTACTGCGTGATAACACCTTCAGTTTAAAACTGAGACAGTGCATGGTTAAATATAATGTTTCGTCAGTTTTGCTTTATGGAGCTGAAGATTGAACTTTGAAATCAACTACCATAAAAAGGATCACCTCCTGCTTGCCTATACCTCTTCTGAATTCAAATTGGTCATCAGTGAGCATTGCCTCTATCCTTCTGACAATCAATCCTACTTAGCATTATGGACGCGAGCATCTTGGAGGCATGTACTACCAAGCAGATGGTCCTGTCGTGCTCACCTTTCTCGTTGACGTTTTCTCTGGAAACAGCACTAGAGCACTTACCGAAATCTGTTGCAAGCTCCACAATTTGATAATCATCCTGGACCAGGAGGGAAAGCTTGTCGAGCAACTCTTGTCCTGCAGCCTTAATTAGTTCAACAAGAAGCTCTGGAAATGTGGTTTCATAGGAGAAGGGCAAGGACAGGTTGGTGGTGTTCAGCCTGAACAGAGAAGAAATTGTGGTGGTGAGGTGTGGAGAATACCAAGAAGCAGCTACCATCACGCAAGTTGTATGACAGGGCGGCTCACTATAATCTGTCCTGTTTAACGGGTACATTCAGAGGGCTCAGGATGAAGTCAGAGATAAGCTTGGAACATCAGGAGGAATTAAGATCCATGGAGAAAGATTGGATACGTTGCAATTTGCCAACAATATTGCAACGTAACTGAAGATAAAATCTAGAAGCAACTCTGATGCAGATGGAAGACACTCCGCATTGCCTACAACATGAAAATAAACACAAAAGTATAGTTATGGTGGTCAGCAGAAATGGCCCAGTTTTCGTTAAGTGGTAAGAGGTTAGAGACAGTAGTGTCCTTTGCATAACGGTAGGTCAAGCATAGAAGTTGTATGCCACATCTGTCAGGCTAAGAAAACAAGAAACTGAACCTCTTTACAACTGACAGCATAGACGTGCACATCAAAATATCAACAGGACTTTTGTATGTTATCACAGGATGCTCAAGATTCCCTATGTGGACAAGGTATCCAATGATGAAGTAGTGTGGAGAATGGGGGAAGAATAACCGTGCCTTTGGAAACTTATCCAAACGAGAAGAATCATTTAGGTAGGACATCTTTTAAAACACAATGGTCTCATTAAAAGAATAATCAAGAGAGAAGTTGAGGGTAAAAACACACGAGGCAGGCCGAGATTAGAGTGCATCAGCCAGACAATGGAAGACAATGCTGCCTGATCTATTAAATTGAAAACAAGAAATAATGTGGTCCAACCTATTCAATACAAAGAAAATAAGAAATGCAATGTTACATTCTTATTTGATTAAAAGCGGTACCGGTTTCAACCACTATTCTGGGTCATCATCAGCCGAAAAATATAAAACAATGCATAGGAAAACAATATGCATTGTTTTATTTATTTATTTATTTTTTTATTTTATATTTTTACCACACAAATGTATCCCATTGGCTTCACCTGATTTAAGATAAGAAATACTGAAGTACTTCAGTCTGAATCTGTTTTAGTGACCCAGTAGCATATAATGAGAACTATTTCTATATGCTGAGCCCAGTGACCAATATGGCCAGTACCTATTCTATCTTCAGCAACATGGTAAAGTTGTTTGACAGTTTTTATATCAGTAAAATGCTGAATGTTCTTGAGATATGACTTTCTTTTTCTGGCTACTTCTCACCTTTAGGGGAATATGGTGATAGGGTGCCCTAAACCTTCACCTGCTCGTTCTCCATATGAAGATACTGTTGAACCTCAGTGGAGGCGGACCACTCATTCCAGTCCGAGACTGCAGTTTAACGTCGTAACTAAACTTAGTTGACTGTACTTTTGAAAAGGTTATCAAAGAAACACAAAACTCAAACATCTTAATAATAATAATAATAATAATAATAATAATGTTTTCTGCTTCACGTCAGACTAACTACTATTTTTTTTATGGTTTTCGAAGGCGCCGAGATGCCGGAATTTTGTCCTGCAGGAGTTCTTTTATGTGGCAGTAAATCTACTGACATGAGGCTGACGTATTTGAGCACCTTCAAATACCACCGGACTGAGCCAGGATCGAACCTGCCAAGTTGGGGTCAGAAGGCCAGCGCCGTAACTGTCTGAGCCACTCAGCTCGGCCTCAAAAATCTAAATCAAAATCAAAATTTTAGCAGTGCTGCTATGGAATTATGGATTGCAAAATCTAGGAGTTTGTCAATTTTATGTTTGATTTTATCACATGCTTTATAATGATCACCACACAAATTTATCCCATTGGCTTCACCTCATTAACATAAGAAATACTGAAGCACTTCAGTCTGAATCTGTTTTAGTGACCCAGTAGCACATAATGAGAACTATTTCTATATGCTGAGCCCAGTGATCAATATACGTACTATCAAAAACCACCAAAAAATATTATTAAAAAAGCACAAATAAGTTAAGCCTACGTTAAATTAGCGGTCGTGTTGTCAGATGTAAAGCATTATATGTAACGGGGGAACAGAAAATGAGTAATTTATCCCTTGCTGAATCATTATCCATGTTATTGGATGTAAAGCACTATACATACCTTATCTACATTTCTTAAACAGAACAACAGCTCTAATAGGAGAGAGAGACACACACACACACACACACACACACACACACACACACACACACACACACACACACACACACACACACACACACACACACACACACACACACACACACACACACACACACACACACACACACACACACACACACACACACACACACACACACACACACACACACACACACACACACACACACACACACACACACACACACACACACACACACACACACACACACACACACACACACACACACACACGTACGTTTGCATCCACTCTCTCTCACCTCAATTGTAGAAGAGAAGAAAATTTAGGTGTGGTAATCTATATACCATAAGTAAAATACGAGTTTTGTCTCTACATTGCTTAGAATTTGAAAAGAATGGTAATTCTGTATCGGTCATGTCCGTAGTAACAAGGAAATGAACTTTTTAGTTTTCCATAATTTCTGTCCGTATGTATGTACACGCATCACGAGAATATAGCTGAAGAGAATTTAATGAAAATCGGTATGTGAAGTCGGCGGATGAGCCACAACAATTTAGGCTATAAATCATTTTACTCATGCTGAGTGATATGGTAGTTTTGGGGAAAGCCTAAAATTTAATTCTCAAATATGTATATTATTAGTGGTCCTATCGATAAATACTACATAATGAAAGTTATATAGAATTACATTTCCGATCATTTATGTCATACGTTATTGCCGTACCGGCTTTGATAACACAGATATTCATGAATTTGTATTTTTGTTGCCAAGTCCATATCAATGCCGAACCACGAGAAAATAGGTTAACAGAATTTAATGAAAGTCGGTATATAGAGGCGGGGAAGAAGAAACTACAGTCTAAGTTATAAACAATTGTATTCCCCCGGTATGAAATTGTAGTTTAGGGGAAGGCACCTAAAATTTAATTTTTAAATACCTATGTTATTGGCCCTATCGAAAAGTACTACATAACAACAGTTTTTCCCGTACCGACTATGATTGACAGTGGTATTTCAGATTCAGAAAAAAACTAAATGTATGTGAAGGCCTACAATATTGAAAGCGCATAACATTGATCAATAATATTACATTGACCATTGTTTGTGGTGATGTTCTTCGTCTCTTATGCTGCCGCTCAACTCCGATAGATGGGATTACTGATGCGTACCAAGTATAACAGCCTGACTGAATATTTGCGGGATATAAATGGGGAGTTAGAAAACTTTCTTCTTTAGCATGTCACTCCTCTTGTCCATAGACTTCCTGATACCATACTGCTGGTACCTAACTCACTGGTTCATCATAGTACTCCAGGTATTCGATCCCTACTCTGACATGCTGTTTTGAATGAGCAGTGTGCACTCTTAAGGCAAAGGCTCACGTAGTAGTAGTAGTAGTAGTAGTAGTAGTAGTAGTAGTAGTATGACCTGGTCTAGAATTACAATTTGGGCATATTCCAAATTATAGCACCGCAGTTCACTAAATAACAAAATTGAACCCTGAAAAGAGCCGTTTCTTAAAAAGAGCTTCTTCCTCTTCACTTTTGTTAAATTCCACATTCATTTTTTTCAAAATTAGCAGTGAAGAGGGGGTTTCTCCTCTGGCTTTGAGGAAAAAATTGCCTCCAAGTCAGATAGATTATTCCGCCGCCAGTGTAGTGAATTGAGATTTTCCGACTCATCGGGTATTCCTAGGAAACAGATTAGTAACAGGGCATAGTTTTTGCCCCGAGACTTTCCACTATTCGACCCTCCCAACAAAAAGAGGCTAAGAGTGTTCACGGATCATAGCTGTCTGGGGCCTGGTCATTCCAGCTCTGGAACTTTGGACTGTTAGATCGGTAGCGTAATACTGTTTGTTAAAAGTGAGAAAATATGTGGTTTTTCATTTGATCAAGTATTTCATGTGAAATCACTGCTTTTACTCGTGCCATTCCTACTGATGTCATTGTAATGACCTATGTTCATTTCAGTTGGAAAAACCACTAAGGCAGTCTTTCTGAGGATGTAATAAGGCAGGTGGAAAGCGAGTGTCTGCTATTATAATGCAATTCCCCAACCTGATTGTGACTGATGGTAGGCAAGCGGGCCTACCATTACAATGAAAATTCCCTAACACAGTCTTCATAGGAGAAAAGATGTTTGGTGATTTCTCCGTCGTTTTTTTAGGGTAATGTTAAGAGTTATGCAATTTAATACAGTCTTGCTCACAATGTGTACTCTACCTAACCTACAATTCTGTATACAGTGTAGAATTCCATAGCGAAGCACGGGTACATCAACTAGTACAACCTATAGTTGTCATACAAATATAAACAAACATTGTTGATACAGAAAGCACATAAATAGCATTCTCCATCATTAAAAAATCTTCACAGAACAACAAATTATATTACTACAAAATCACTAAACCATCTGCACTGCAGGAAAAAATAAATAAATTAGAACACCAGAAAAGACGATGTTGATTTTAATCCGATGATGGCATATTGCACCTGCGGGATAGCAGATTTACTGATAAAATGTTTTCAGCATCATCAGCCAGCATATAGCATAGTGGCATAGCTACCCTTTAAAAGGAAATGCCCGCAGCCATAAGGCTCAGTGTTGCGGTATAAAACTAGCAAGCACCATGCCACAGAGACAGACTCATGCTTCCTATAGCCAACTTAGCAAGTTTGAAAAGGGGTCAAATTGTGGCCTTCCAAGTGGCAGGACGATCCCTTCGAAGAATTGCTATACAAGTTGGACATGCCGTGTCAGTTGTGCAACAATGCTGGCAACAGTGGACACGTGAACATTCTCATACTTGCAGATGAGGTTCTGGACATCCATGCAGTACAAACTGCCCGCCAAGGTAGTTTTATTGTAAGGGTAGCAGTGGCAGATCGTACAGCTACCACAGCACAGATAAGAGCGAATGTGAGCTTAGAAGTGTCAACACAAACAGTTGCGAACCAGTTACTAGCAGAGGGACCACATGTAAGCACACCTCAAGCCCGTCTTCCACTCGTGCAATACTATCGACGTGCACAGAGCGACTGGTGTTGTCAGAGGATCACTAGGAGGATGGAATGACGTGTTGTGGTCTTCAGCAACGAAAGCAGGTTCTGCCTGCATGCAAGTGATGGTCTTAAGTGCGTGTGATGTAGGCCTGGCAAGCGCTGTCTCATAAAGTGCATTAGTCCAAGACATAATGGCCCCACCCTAAGCCTTATGGTCTGGAGTTCAATAAGATACAGCTCTCGTTCACCTTTGGTGTTTGTGGGGCAACGCTTACTCTTCACCATATACAGTATGTTTGCAGTATAACCCTGTTCTACCCTTATATAGATATTTCTTGTGTCAAAATTCTTCTTGGTCTTTTTTCATTTTACGCAGCGTGTAACTTCTGCCTACAGTAAAACTTCTTTTATACATTTCTGTACCCCTTGACTCCAAGAGGGTGAGCACCAACCTTGAAGATATTGGTGGAATATGTTCACTGCTCAATAACCATCAGTACAGTATAATCTTCGGCCCTGGCATCAGTAAGATGATGCAACTGGTATCGCTCACACATCATGAATTACAGTATGTCACCACTAAGCGAGTGGCACGAAAAGAAAAATGCATTACGATTGATCAGAAGCTGGATATATTAAAAAATTTGAAGAAAAGTGTCAATAAGAAGACAGTAGATATTGCCAAGGAATTACGTATTGCATCGTCCGCTTGTGTGTATTTGGTATGTCTAGAACAAACGTACATGGATTAAAGGTGGAAAACACAAATGCCTTTAAGACGATTCATTGCATAAGTTCCAGTAGCACAGAGCAGAAAATATTCCTATTATCAGCCCTGTGCTTAGTGAAAAAGCAACTGAAGTAGCAACCAGACTAAGTATAGAAGATTTTTATGCCACGTCGGGCATTAGGCCTGGAATTAGCAAGAAGCGCATGTGTGGTGCAAAATAAGAGTGTTGATAATATTGTATGTGAGTGGAAAGGAAGGGCTTCTTTTTTTTTTTTTTTTTTGCAAGTTGCTTTAAGTCGCACCAACACAGATAGGTCTTATGGCGACGATGGTACAGGAAGGGGCTAGGAGTGGGAAGAAAGTGGCCGTAATTAAGGTACAGCCCCAGCATTTGCCTGGTGTGATAATGGGAAACCACGGAAAACCATCTTCAGGGCTGCCGACAGTAGGGTTCGAACCCACTATCTCCCGAATACTGGATACTGGCCGCACTTAAGCGACTGCAGCTATCGAGCTTGATTGGGAAGGCCTTTAAAGGAACAGATATCCCACTAAGCCCCCAAGACACATTTAACGTTGAAGTGACAGGACTTTAATATAATGTCTGGCCAAACAGTAGCATTCACAGGTGACAACTGCCGTAAGGAACATGTGATGGTGGTTTCACGCAAACAGCAAGGGAACAAGAAAATTCACAAAACCGAAATGTTTTCATGCAATGCTTCGTATGAAATACGTGAATAACAGGAATATTTGGATCATGACAGAAAGTCTGAAGATTGGGGTTGAGAGGAATTGATGTAAAAAATGGTGCGAACTGTAGGAAGATCCTACCCCTTGTAGACAGATGGACAGATGTACAGCACATCCTCTCTACACACCATGCCTGAGAAATGTGACTAGAAATTTTCCCTGCAAATTGCACCAGTCAACAACAGCCACTGGACCTTGGGATCATACACAGTTTTAAGCTTCACTATCATAAGATGTGGTGCAACACACCATCAGCTGCATAGATACAGGAAAGAAGGATTTTTGGGACATACTTCATGCCATAGCGACAGACAATAACAGTCTAAAAGAACTGGCCTTTCCTCTGCAGTTTTTTTAAAAACATAGTTGGAGCACTTTAAACAGTCATACACATTAAAGTCTAATAGTATCAAATAGAGTCAGCTTTTCAGCTTCTTCCGCTCCCAAAACTCCATCCTGTCGGACCTGGCTGCCCTTTGGTTGTCAGTAATGGTGTACTTCCTTCATTCAAATGTTACGAGTTTGAATTGTACATGTTTATTCCTTGGAATCCTCTTCTCTTCCTTCAATTTGGGCATTGATTAATTTAATTCTCCTAAATCATTCATGATATCTGAGAACTAAGTGTTCTTTGTTTTCTTTTTCCAGAAGTACACTGTGATCAAAGTATTCGGACACCCCCAAAAACATACGTTTTTCATCTTAGGTGCATTGTGCTGCCACCTACTGCCAGGTACTCTGTAGCAGTGACCTTAGTAGTCATTCGACATCGTGACAGAACAGAATGGGGTGCTGCGCGTAACTCACGGACTTCGAACGTGGTCAGGTGATTGGGTGTCACTTGTGTCAGAAGTCTGTACGCGAAATTTCCACACTCCTAAACATCCCTAGGTCCACTGTTTCTGATGTGATAGTAAAGTGGAAACGTCTCCCATAAGTCCAATCCCTCGTCCACGGGCAACGTCATAAAGTACGGGACTGTCTGGTGGGGTGATGTACAGTGGGGACTGCGTGTGCCCCGTGACCGCTTCGGTAGCTGTGAAGGCCCAGCAGGAACCCTGAAAAGTGGCGGCTAACGGGGCTATGGTGAAGGTGCTGCTGCCTTGTAGTATGTGGGGTTGGTTCTCCAAAGGCTAAGGGAAGAAAACCCTGATTAATAATTACCCGTCCTCCGGAAGAGGTTGGACGTAGGGCTGACACACCGCTCTGTAAAAAAGGTCAAGTTGTGAAACTTCAGCGAAAGAAAGCCGGACTGATCAATGGAGACAAACTTGGCGTGGAAAAGGACAATGATAATCGACCATCAGTGCATGAAAGAAAGAAAAGAAATATAAAGCGTAAGTCAGATTTATATATCGGAACCTGGAATGTGAGATCCTTGTATCACCCAGGAGCCCTGAAGGTGCTGCTGAACCAAACAATGAAGCTGAAAAAAATATCATAGCTCTACAAGAAGTAAGGTGGACCGGAAGTGGAATTCTAGAAAAGCGAGAAGCTAGTATATTCTATAGCTGTAGCGAAGAGGAGCACAAGTTCGGCACAGGATTTGTGGTACACCACCAGCTAAAGCACACTGTAATTGGGTTTACACCTATAAGTCCAAGAATATCAGTACTCAGGATAAATTCTTTAATTACTCTATAATTAATGCCCATGCACCAACAGAAGAATCTGACGAAGAAGAGAAAGAATTGTTCTATGAACTTTTGGAAAGAACATATGATGGTTGCCCAGGCCATGACATTAAAATAGTTGCTGGTGACCTAAACGCTCAGATGGGAAGGGAACAGATATATAAGCTAACATTTGGTCCCCACAGCAAACATACTGTAAGTAATGATAATGGAACGAGACTTATATTATTTGCAGCATCTAGAAATATGGTTGTGGGCTCCTCACTGTTCCCACACAAAGATACACATAAAGCAGGGCCTCTCAAACGCCCAAAATGTCACGTGTGCAGAGTGAGGCGCAAGAGCTCCGTGCACTGTGCAGCTCGGTATGGCTCGGATCAACGCTTCGTCTCTGGGCTACTCGGCTATGCTCGGCTCTACTCGGCTCAACTCAGCCCGGATTTGGAGCGCTACGGCGCAAGTGGGGGAGAGGGAGACAGGGGGAGCGAGCGAGACAGGCGTGAGGAAAGAGAGAGTTAGCGCTATTGCTCCAAATCGAGGAGTGGGGGTCTGCACTCTGATCAACCAAGCCAAGTCGTCTTTTGCACCGTGCACAGTGCATACACCACGCGCATGCACCCTGAGAGGCCCTGACATAAAGGAACGCGGACATCGCCGGATGGAAACATAGTTAACCAGATTTATCACGTGTTGATAGATGCAAGGCACAAGTCAGATCTCTTGGATGTGAGGAGTCTCAGATACCCAAATATAGACTCCGACCACTTCCTGGTACGTGCGCGAATTAGGGCTAGGATCTCCAGTGCATTCAAAGGAACCCGAATCAACATACCAAAATACAATAAAACAGCTCTAGAATCATCTGAAGTTAAAATGCAATGGAGATGTCAGCAAATGAAACACTGGGAATTGAAACAAGATATAAAAGATCTCCTTGGTTTGACACCAAGTGTGAAATAGCAATAGAAGAGAAGAACATGGCATACAGAAGGACATTACAATCAAACTGTACAAGAAGAATGAAGGAAGTCTATAAAGAAAAACGGAGGATTGAAAAGAAGATCCATCAGAGGAAAAAGAGAGAGTGGATGAAGGCAAATATCGAAGAAATGGAACTTCTGAGAAATCAAAATGAGGCGAGGAAATTTTACAGAGAGGTAAATGCTGCACGGAAACCCTTCTGTGGTAAAACAGGAAAAATTGTTAACGAGGGGAAAGAGATATGTGAAAGATGGCGGCGACATTTTGATAGACTCCTGAACTTCAGAATGATAACAAGACACTCAATTGATGCGCAAGGAGAAAATGACCCTGACGAAAATATAGGTCCACCAACTTCAGAAGAGGTGATAACTGCCATGAAGAAATTGAAGAATAACAAGGCAACAGGAACAGATTATATTCCAGCGGAACTGCTCAAGCAAGGTGGCAATGAACTGGAACGGACTTTCCTAAAAATAGCTACTTCAGTATGGGATGAGGAGAAAATGCCTCAGCAATGAGAAGAAGGAATTACAGTATATGTCCTATATATAAGAAAGGGGATCAGCTTGAGTGTGACAGTTATAGAGTAATTACACTACTTAACTTGGGATATAAAGTATTCTTCAACATTCTATTTGACCGTCTTCTCCCAACTGTTCAGAGAGAGACTGGGATTTATCAGTGTGGATTTATCCCAGGAAAGTCCACTATAGATCAGATTTTCACTTTAAGGCAAATTTTAGAGAAGACAATCGAATTTGGGATTGGCACGCATTACCTCTTCATTGACTAGAAAGGAGCGTATGACAGTATAGACAATAGAGCAATTGTGCCATGCTATGATTGAACTGGGAATTCCTGGAAAATTGGTAAGGCTGGTGAGAATGACAATGAGTGGGACACGAAGTAGTATAAGAACGGGAGGAATGATGTCTTAGACATTAAATATTCAAAATGGGGTACGGCAGGGAGACGCGCTGGCATGTCTCCTTTTTAATGCTGCCTTGGAGAAGGTGATGAGAGATGCAAACCTCCTGAATAGGGGAACAATTTTCTATAGATCAGTGCAGATACTTGCTTATGCCGATGATATAGATATAGTGGCCAGAACTCAAAAGGCAACGGAAGAGACATTCATCGCCCTTGAACAGGCCAGTAGGAAAATGGGACTGAACATCAACCAGCAGAAAACTAAATATATGGCTGCTGGGAAAGCACATAAGGAGAACATGCCACCCTCAATAACTGTGGGCAACTACACCTTTGAGAGAGTTGAGCAGTTTAAATATCTGGGATCGAGAGTCACCTACTCAAATGATACCTTTCATGAAATTAAACAGAGATTAATAACAGCCAACAGAGCCTATTTTGCTCTAACAAGGCTTCTCTCCTCAAGGCTCTTGACCCGTACCATATGCCTCGGAAACTTGGTCATTAACAGCAAAAGATACTGGAATGCTGATGCCTTCGAAAGAAAGATACTTCGAAGAATCACTGGCCCAGTCTGTGAAAGAGGAACATGGAGGAGGGGGTACAATCATGAATTGTACAACATTAATACAGACCCACCTATCAGAAGAATAGTGAAATCAGCCAGATTGAGGTGAGCTGGACATGTAGCACGGATGAGTGATACAGAAGTACCTAAAAAGATATTAAATGGAAATCCAGAGGGACAGAGAGGACGAGGTCGACGGAGAACCAGATGGATGGATGGAGTTACTGAAGATCTTCGGGAAATGGGCTATAGGAATTGGAAAGTTTTAGCAATGGATCAAGATAAATGGCGGAAGATTGTTGAAGAGGCCAAGGTTCACAATGAACTGTAGAGCCATAGAAGAAGAAGAAGAAGAATAAATGGAAACATGAAGGGACATCGTACAGTATGAAAGCGTACAGGCCGACCTCGCCTGCTGACTGACAGAGACCGCTGACAGCAGAAGAGGGTCGTCAACTGTAATAGGCTGGCATCTATCCACACCATCACACATGAATTCCAAACTGCATCAGGATCCACTCCAAGTACTATGACAGTTCGGCGGGAGGTGAGAAAACTTGGATTTCATGATCGAGCGGCTGCCCATAAGCCACACATCATGCAGGTCACTGCCAAACGACGCCTCGCTTGGCATAAGGAGTGTAAACATTGGACGATTGAACAGGGGAAAAAACGTGTGGAGTGACGAATCGCGGTACACAATGTGACGATCCGATGGCAGGGTGTGGGTATGGCGAGTGCCCGGTGAACGTCATCTGCCAGCATGTGTAGTGCCAACAGTAAAATTCGGAGGCGGTGGTGTTATGGTGTGGTCGGGCTTTTTATGGAGGGGGCTAGCACCCCTTGTTGTTTTGCGTGGCACTATCACAGCACAGGCCTACATTGATGTTTTAAGCACCTTCTCGCTTCCCACTGTTGAAGAGCACTTCGGGAATGGCAATTGCATCTTTCAACACAATTGAGCACCTGTTCATAATGCACGGCCTGTGGCGGAGTGGTTACACGACAATAACATCTCTGTAATGGACTGGCTTGCAGAGAGTCCCGACCTGAATCCTATGTTTTGGAATGCCGACTTCGTGCCAGGCCTCACCGACCGACATCGCTACCTCTCCTCAGTGGAGCACTCCGTGAAGAATGGGCTGCCATTCCCCAAGCAACCTTCCAGCACTTGATTGAACGTATACCTGCGAGAGTGGAAGCTGTCATCAAGGCCAAGGGTGGGCGAACACCATATTGAATTCCAGCATTACCAATGGAGGGCGCCACGAACTTGCACGTCATGTTCAGCCAGGTGTCCAGATACTTTTGATCACATAGTGTAACTAAATAACTGCTTCACAAGTCAGGTTTCTGGCAGTCTAAATACACGACAAAAAAAGGCAATTCTCCTTTTTTGCATTGTATCTATTATTGATTTGCTTTCATGATATACCACTTCATTAGGTAATATTCTCCATTGGCCTTCAACTTGGTGTTTCTTATTTATGATTGTCCTGAAGATTCTTCTATCTACTTTTTGCAATTTATCGGTTGTTGATTTAGTGTTCAACTTGAAGAGTGTTTCACTAGCATAAGTTGCTTCGGGTTTTACAACTGTTAATGTCGAAATTTAGCATTCATGGAGAGAGATTTTTTTAATAACTTGGCCAAGTGATTCGCTGTGCTGTTTTCAGTTTAGATGTTCTGCTGTCGATTGAGGTTTTCTCTTTTGTGTTACAGGTTATAATTTCTCCAAGATATTTGAACTTATTCACAATCTTAAATTGTTTGCCACTGTCGAGGTGAACGGCTGGTGTTTCAATTCTGAAGATCGGCATCATTTCAGTCTTTTCAAACAACATTTGCCGTTCAATTTTTGCAGCAATTTTCTTGAGTTCTTCAATTTTAAATTTAGCTTCTTCCACACTACATGCTAGTAATGCAAGATCGTCTGTGAATGCTAGGCAATTAAGTTCAATATTTTTCCCTATCTTGATGTTTGAATGACATTTCATTATCCATTCTCGCATGACTTTCTCCAGGGCACAGTTAAACAATAATGGTGAGAATCCATCTCCCTGTTGAAGTCAAGTGTGGATTTCAAGTGGCTCAGAAAATTCACCTATAAAGTTGACTTTCGACTTAGTATTCTTAAGAGTGATTTCAATACAACTGATGAGTTTTTGGTGTAAACTAAATTCTTTAAGGACTTGCAGTAGTGACTCACGATGAATACTGTCGTCAGCTTTTTGAAATCAACATAAGTGATGATTAATCTCTTTTTACGAACTGTATGGTGTTTCGTGATTCACGTATGACCGATGATTTGATCGGGGCAGCTTCGTCCTGGTCGAAATCCTCCCTGATAATCTCCCAATTCCTGGTCAAGTTGTTCCTGAATTCTTGTATATATAATTTTTAGATAAAATCTTGAAGTAACATCAAACAGAGATATATCCTGATAATTACTGGGATCCGATCTATCACCGTTTTTGTGCAGTGACTGGATTATTGCTGTAGTTCACGGACTCTCAAACGCCCAAAATCTCATGCGTACAAACACCGGTGCAGAGTTTCTGTGCACAGTGCATCGGTCCTGCTCGGCTCAGACCAACGCTTCGTCTCAGCGCTACTCGGCTCAACTCAGCTCAGATTTGGAACGCTACGGAGCAAGTGAGGAAGAGGAAGACAGGGGGAACGAGCGAGACAGGCGTGGGGAAAGAGAGAGACAGCGTATTGCTCCAAATCGAGGAGTAGGGGTCTGCACTCTGGTCAACCAAGCGAAGTCATCTTTTGCACTGTGCACAGTGCATGCACCCTGAGAGGCCCTGCTGTAGTACATTCCTCAGGCATTTCTTCAGTATTCCAGATGTCTATGATATGTTTATGTAAATTTTAAAGGCTTTGTTTATTTGTACTCTTCCATAGTTCTGCTACCATTTGATTCTCTTCTGCTGCTTTGTAGTTCTTGAGGGAATATATTGCTTTGATCACTTCTTAATAAGTTGGTGGTATAACCTTTTCCAGTGGAGTTTTTTTTTTCTTTGGGAAGGACCAAATCGATTTGTTCTTTAGGATCTTCACAGTTAAGTAATTCTTTAAAATAGTCTGCCATAATTTTATCATTATCCCTATTATTGTGTGCCAGTTCCCCATTTTTATTTTTCATCATAAGTGTAGGTGGAGTGTACTTTGATATTTTTGGAATGTTTTGTAATAGTCTCTTGTTTTATGTTGACTAAAGGCTTCTTCTACGGTATGCAGTGTTTCTTTTTGATAACTTATTTTTAATTCTTCTAATTTATTTGGCTGTGTCTCTTCTGACATTCAAGAGTTCTTCGCGGGATTTTAAATTTTTCCATTGTTGGTCAGATGCCTTTCTTGAATTTTGTAATTTTGTACGATGTATGCTGCAAATTACACTAAAAATATAATTTTCAATACAGTGCACTCCTGTCTTTTCTTTATATATTGTAAATACACCTTCAGATACATGTTTTTTATATACGTTTTCTTTGGTTGTTTGTTCAGGCTCCTAAAAACTTCTAAATGATGCTTTAGGGGATCTGTATCTAATTCTCTACAATACTACATTTTTTCCCGTTGTACATGCTTACTTATTTTGAAATAATCTCCCAAATAAGATGTAACTCATCTGTTCTTGCATTCCCCCCAGTCTGAGCTTATGCTCCGAGGATCAATGCCACAATAAAAGATGAAAAATCTAGAAAATAATCTAACTGATGACTTGTCAGTAACACGGGAAGCAACAATGTAAACAAGAGAGGAGAAGTATGAGGAAAGGAAACTCAGTGTAGGAGATAGGAAGAGAGGGGTGGAACGAGGTCAAGAGAGTGAAAGAAGGGAGGAGGAAGTATGTTCTGCAGCCGTCAGGGAAGATAAGGAAGACCAAGGACAAGGGGATCCAATGAGGTGTGTACGGTCAAGTCTTTGGTTATGAGGGACTCTACTGTCAGGCACACAGTGAAACTCAGTGGGGCAAAAAAGGGAACCAGGGAAGAATCATATCAAGGAATTAGTTTAAGACAGATACTGAAGAAAATGGAAGGGAAGGAGGGTAAGGAGAACGTGGTAGTTTTTCACACAGGTATCAAGAATGTAAAATAAGGAGGAATAAGTAGCAACATAGTAGGTGATATGTGGATCTGGTTATGAGAGTGTGGCAGAAATTTAAGATAATGGAGATGTTATCAGTGGGATAATGTGGAGGAGGGATACTGACTGGAAGGTGATCGGTGATTGAAATGAGGCTACAGAGATCTGCACTCTGATGACTTTCATATATTAGTTAGGGGATTTGTTCAGGAAAGAAAAATTAGGGTATGATATTGTATGTTTCTTGTATTTAATATTTTACCACAGTTAAGTATGAGTAAACACCACAACATCACTGCTACAACAATGTGATTTTAATTATTATCAAAGTATGATTCACCTTCCATATACAAACATGTATGTAGACACAAACCCAATGGATACCCAGAACAAACATTATATCAATAGGTTAACTTTTTTCTGAGAAAAGTATACCTTCAAGGAGCTTATATAGGCTGACGAGATGTCCTGGGGACACAACAATCCTTCCAAAATTTGCGAGTACAGCAAAACGCAAAATGCAGTCCTTTGCAGATTGTAAACTTCAAATATCCTGCTTTTTCATAACACGGCAAAAGAGAGAGGGAGACCTGCTTCGTACATTTACTACTAATCTGTTTACTGTATGCGATCTTTATCATAGTGATTAAGAATTTTCACAAAAAATATGGTTGGCAACACTTCCGCACATCTGAAATACTTTGGGTTTGTTTCTAACTTTGGTTAATATCAGTCTGGTCAGTTACCTACCATGGTAGGTTGAATGCATGTAATCTGTAACTGCTTCTTCCAAGCTGAAGAAGAAAGAACTATACCTAAACAAAAAATTACTTCCAACTGCGACTTGCAGGAAAAATATAATTTATCAGAAAGTATCTGGACAGTGATGTGTATTGTGAAACATGTAGGAGAACTTTTAGTGTCGCACATGGTGGTGCTAGCTGCATAATGCCATAAATCTGCTGAAATAAGTGTCAGTTCCATGAAAGTGATGACCTAGCACTTTAAAAATACTGCCCCAACTTCCCGAGATCCTGAAATTGCTGTATATGAAGGAGTTTGGCCCTATCACTCAATTTAATATTTTATACATTTGAAGCATGAGATTACTTTTGTTTTAATAATTTGTTTTACGTCGTGCCAACACAGATAGGTCTTATGGCGACGATGGGATAGGAAAGGCCAAGGAGGGGAAAGGAAGTGGCCGTGGCCTCAATTAAAGTACAGCCCTCCCAGCATTTGCATGGTGTGAAAATGGGAAACTACGGAAAACCATTTTCAGGGCTGCCGACAGTGGGGCTCAAACCCATTATCTTCCCGGATGCAAGCTCACAGCTGCACGCCTTTAACCTCACGGCGAACTCGCCCGGTGAGATTACTTAACCATCTGAACATGAATATATATTAAAATTAACTAGAAAATAAAATATCTGAAGCAGAAAGACTGGGGTAGACACAATAACAATGTGCAATTAAATGTGTTGTGAAGCCCAGAATTCAGCACTCCAGATAGCTTTGTCAGTTCTTATTAATAGGTCATCCAATGTGCAGGCCTCATCTGATCAAGGAAAATTACAGTTTCCATAGAAATAACAGTTGCTCAAAATTAATTCAAACACGTTTGACCCATCATTTTCCTGCACCCTTATTGAACGTGGGGCCATTGTTATGAAGTGTTTACACCTTTTCCTATGCTAGAAGTAAAGCAGCAGTTAGGAGAGGTACATTACTTTTCTGTGCTAACAGATGCTCCAAATCATGGATATATGAAATTATTTTCCATTCTTGTTCAATTTTATCGACCATACAGTGGTGTGAAAATGAAACTGTTTAATATACATTGACAGTCAGAAGAAACCTCAGACATTTTGCTTAAGTACTTAAGTGAAGTGCTGGTTGCAAAGTATCTTACAAGTTTATTTGAAGGGTCAGGGAAAAACAAACAAACAAACAAACAAACAAACAAACAAACAAACAAACAAACAAACAAACAAACAAACAAACGGGTAAATCAACTTAGTGAAGTTAATTAACAGTGTTTAGGATAGTGATTTGGACGATAGTGTAAGCCAAGACCTTCAGGAGTTATTAAGAGATAAGAATTTCATATTGTTACGTATTGAGGTGAGTTCAATATTAAGTTAAAAGAAGGTACATAATGGTTCCACCTTTCAATACTATTAGTATAAGAAATGTAAGTTTACATTTCTATTTAATTAAAAGTGGTACCGGTTTCGACCAGTACTCATGGTCATCATCAGCCAATTTTAAAGTTTAAAACAACGCATAGAAAAATAAATTGCGAAGTTTAAATAATTCTGTCCCATTGTCGCTATAAGACCTGTCGGCACGACGTAAAACAAATTATTTAAACTTCGCAATTTATTCTTCTATGCATTGTTTTAAACTTATAACTGGCTGATGATGACCATGAATACTGGTGGAAACCGGTACCAATTTTAATTAAATAGGAATAAAACTTACATTTCTTATATTAATAGTACTGAAAGGTGGAAGCACTATATACCTTCTTTTAACTTCAGGATTTAGATGAGACCTACAGAGAAACTGAAGTGACAGATGGTATAAGAGATCATGAAGCTGTTTTCGTCGTAGTTAAACAGATGATGCGATAGAAAGGAAGGTTGTGAAACTACGACTAATAGGCAATACCATATGGTTGATAAGAGTGGAATAAGAACATTTTTAGAAAGCAGTTATGATCAGTGGAAAATAAAGAAAAATTTAAAAAGCAATTGTTGATGAGTGTGAAAACAGGTATATACCTTTAAAGGTGGTAAGGAAATAAAGAGATTAAGGAGGAGGTGCAGGTTAGAAAGAAATATAATTAGGAATGGTTGCGCGAGTAAGGAGAAACTGAAGGAACATGTAAGAAATTGAATTTAGCAAAGAAGTCAGCTAGGATAACATGATTGCAAACTGGCAGCCGTATGAATTTTAAGCAACAATGGAAGGAGGACATGTATAGATATTTTAAGGCAGAAACAGATTCTAGGAAGGACATTCCAGGGGTCATGAATGAAGAAGGGAAATGCATATGCGAGAACAAAAGGCAGAAATATTCAGTCAGCAACTCATATTCGCAAATTACTGAAATTTACCCACAATAATAGGAATAATAGGAACAGACGGCAGGAGGATGAAGGAGTACCGGCGCCAAAGAAAACTTAAATCATGAGGAGTTATTTACGTGGTCCACAGCTGGCCAAAATCAATAAAAGAAGAATAAAGACATTTACAAAAAAACAACAACTGAAAGCTAGAAGAGCAGCTGGGATTGATAAGATGTCATGAAATATTCTAAATACAATAGGTTGGGGGACCTCTGAAATACTTATTTTATAACTTCATAATTTATTAACTTGCATTCCACCTTACAAAAAACACATACAACAAGAAAGCGATCTCTATTAGGACAAAACTACGCCACTATCATGCAGTAACTCAACCAGAGTGCTTGTATGCTTCAGAATACCTGGGATTAACAACCAGGAAAGACACTGAAAAAATTGAGAAGAAGGAAAGAAAGATTTTAAGAAAAATCCTCGGTCCAAAGAAATGTACTGGCACATATCGATTACGGAGTAACAAAGAAATATATAAAACATGCAGTAGGACTTCAGATAACATTTGAAAGCGAAGAGTTAAATTTTTTGAACATATTTCAAGAATGCCTGATGATAGACTTGATAAGAAAATCTTCAACCACTCCAATAAGCCCAATAGGAAAGGCAGCTCTTACGAAAAATGGTTTGTTAACGAAGGATTTGCAAGAAATGAACATCACACATCAAAACATCCACAACAGAACCACCTTCAGAAAAATGTTACACACATTTAAGGCTTTCCTAGAGGCAGAAACAGCAACCAAGAAGAAACAGCAATGGGCGGCTGAAAGGAAAGAAGCAGAAAGCAGGAGGATGAAGGAGTACTGGCGTCAATGAAAACTTAAATCATGAGGAGTTATTTACGTGGTCCACAGCTGACAAAAATCGATAAAAGAAGAATAAAGTCATTTACAAAAAGATACGAAAACTGAAAGCTAGAAAAGCAGCTGGGGTCATGGGCTATTCTAAATACAATAGGTTGGGGGGGCGCCTCTGAAATACTTATCTGTTTTTTTTTTGCTTAACGTCGCACCGACACAGATATGTCTTATGGCGACGATGGGATAGGTGGTGTCTAGGAATTGGAAGGAAGCGGCTGTGGCCTTAATTAAGGTACAACCCCGGCATTTGCCTGGTGTGAAAATGGGAAACCACGGAAAACCATGTCCAGGGCTGCCGACAGTGGGGCTCGAACCCACTATCTCCCGATTACTGGATACTGGCCGCACTTAAGCGACTGCAACTATCAAGCTCGGTGAAATACTTATTTTATAAATTCATAATTTATTAGCTTCATGTCCCGTATCGATGATTATCATGATCATAATTATATTATGATTTATATTAAAGTACTTAAAACATTTTTCAGTACCGGCTTTGGTCTTTATAACAGGCCGTCTTCAGCAGCTGAAGAACCTTAATCTTAGTTAAAATAACAAACAATGTTAAACACTGCTTATTCTAAGTGTAGGAATACTTATTTCTAAGCTTAAATGGTACACTGTTGTGATAAAACGTGTCAATGAGAATTGTGAGTCTAAAATTATGTAGTAGTTCATTGTGAAGTGTCACTGGTCTTGATGTTCCTTTAACACACTCTTGATTTCTTTATTACGATGTTAGACACTACTTATTCTAAGGTTAAGACTGCTTATTTCTAAATTTAAATAAATACTATTTTCTGATTAAACTTGCGCCAATAGTTTGTCTATAATTTTCTGAAAGTTCGTTTATGAAGTATCACTGGTCTTGATGTTTTATGACACACTTTTATGATTTCTATATTAAAGCAGGTACATATTGTATGGTTTAAGTGCCAATTTTGGTGGAATGAATAAACTGAGTTGAAATCTTCGTATAGTTTGAGCACTACCCGCGGTCAGGTTGTCTTATGTTTAACGCACTATGTTCTCGAGTAATATGGTGAGAGTGTTCCTTCGTTCATAATTTGTGACCTGTTAGAAATTTGTGATAGCTGTCAGAATATCTAAATGGAAGAAAGAAAGAAAAAGGTTTTCTATTAGAGAATGTCTTGTGAAATATACTGCAAGTGTATTTTACTTACTTTCCTGTTGTCTTTAGTTGATCGCTTACGTGTTTGTCAGCAGCGTGGTGCTGTGTACTGCCTCTTATACGATGGGGGCTGGCTTTTGTGGCAACGGGATGGCAAGGGGGTGGAGTAGAGGTGAGGGGTTGGGATAGGAAGTGGGGGGGGGGTTGTCCTGTGGAGTCTTAGTTGTGTGTTCCTGTTTCTTTCCTTTCTTTAAATAAATATTCTTTAAGAGGGGAATGGCTGCAATGAAAAGGATATTGTTTTTTTCTGTTACTTCGTTGAGATTAAAATTTGGGTTGGCAAATCGGTTCATGCTGATATACAGGGTGTACCGAAACTAGACGGCAAAAATTTAGGAATGGATTCCTCACATAGAGAGAAAGAAAAATAAATGTTATGACAACATGGGTCCGGAAACATATACTTACAGACTTATTCACACATTTGTACATTTACACCTTACGTCAGTAACGGCAGCTGAAACACTTTGAGCATGTATCAGAGGAAATGTTCAAAATGACGATCTTCAGCTTGAATACAAGCCTCCGCTCGTGGTTGCATGGAGTTACGCACGCGATCAAAATTGCTTCGTGTAGTGCATACAGCCTGAGAGGTTGTCACAATGCGTTCATATAAAGTTGCTTTATCAGGAACTGGAGTCGCATACATGAGAGGCTTAATGTGTCCTCACAGGTAAAAGTTTAGGGGCTTCAAGTCAGGAGAGCGTGGTGGTGGCCAAGCAATTGGTCCTCCTCTGCCCATCATGTCCCACACATTCTCAATAGGACTGAGGTCCAGGGATCTGGCGGGCTGCTCTAAGGTTGTGATGTCGTGGAGAGCTTCTCTGGAGATGCGTGCAGTGCGAACCCGGGCATTGTCCTGCTGAAACATCCCATTAGCAATGTTCGCCATCATAGGGACAACCACTGGATTGAGTACCCTATCAACGTACTGTCGAGCAGTCATAGTGCCCTCAACAAGCACTAATTGTGATTTCACATTAATGCCAATAGCTCCCCAGACCATAATGCTAGGTGGTGGCCCTGTGTGCCTCTTGACAATAAGATCTGGACGGCCCCTCTCCCCGATACGTCGGCGCACACGATTCCGGCGATCACTGCAGGCAAGACAGAAGCGCGATTCATCACTAAAGACGACCCAACACGTCGATCTTTCTCGACACCAGGCCAGCCTTATACGTCGCTGTGGTGCGGTCAATGGAACACCTTCTGCAGGGGCACGGGCTCGTAAGCCAGCTGCACGCAGGTGATTACCAACTGTTTGCTGTGTAACGTGGGGTGCCACAGCTGCTCGAATTTGCGCTGCTGTTGCATGGGGTTCCACCCGGGCCATCCGAATGATGCGGCGATCCTCTCTCACAGTTGTCTGTCGCGCTGGGCCTGTGCCAGGCTACGAGTGTGGGTACCTTCATTTGACCACTGCTAACATACACGTTGTACCGTAGATGCCTGTCGGCCAATACGTGCAGTGATAGTCCTTAGCGATAATCCAGCCACACACAGCCCAATTATCCAAGCCCTCTCAAACGGCGACAGTTGTTGATAGTGTGCTCTTCTGTCGTCGAGGCATGTTTGATGGGGAACACTACACTGCACAGACTGCAAGTCAACTACGCTACACCAGAGTACGTATACTGGAGTTGATTCCTCCGCGACCAATCACGTGGGGAGACCTGTAGCAACAATCCAATGGGTCTGAAACTTTGATCGTTTCCATACCTACATGGCATCGTTCCATATTTTGAAAATCAACATAAACGACCAATGCCTTCATGGTGTTGCAATTTCCATTTTCTTAAGTGTATTTCATGGATTATTTTTTTGGTCTTTGTGGAATAGGGGTATATTAAAGGCTCCGTATATCATACTATGGTAGGCTGCCTTTTTGTGGGCGTTGGGATGGGTGGAAAATACAGCCATCATGTGTGCATAACACACAGTAAACAACGAAAAAAAGGCACAACAAAATCAACATGTGTTGTTTCAAAGGTGTATGAATTGCAACCTTCATTAGTTTCAAAGATATCACACATAAATGGATGTATTTAACACTGAAACATTCCACATTACAAGGAGAAAACACGCCTGTTGAATGCTGCTATCTAACTGAAATATTCACAATTTCTTCTAGCTGTATTTACTGGTAAAGTAGACGTGAAGATCTAGTATCAGCAGCGGCTAAGATAGGCGTACACCTGCTGATCTATCGTCAGCTACCGGTTCGACGGTTAAAAAATACTTATACAGCATTCACCTTACAATTTATAAGCATTCATGAAAAACCCTCTCGTGAAAATAAGCAGCCCTAACCATAAGATTCAAAAAGACTTACTTTGCTTAGTATTCTGGAGATTTAACCAGCATTTTTAGTTTGAACTACAAATTCCCATTGTCACATTGTCATTTTAGTGAGAACAGGGAGAGGTTGTAAAAGAAATCTGAGAGAAACTCTTGAGGAAAATGCACAGATCGCGTTCCCTTCAAATCAATTAACACAAAACTAAATGTATAACTGAAAATAACTAACCTTTCTCTTTTCATCATCAGGATATTTCCAAAATGCTAGAAAACTGCCTTTCAAAACACACCATCGGCGATGCCATGCACCAAACCCTGACACATCTTCAAACATAGTCAGGAATCCTTTTTGAGTTACATCCACTGAGAGTTCTGAACTCATTCTGAGCTGAATACTGCCTTCTAAGGGTGAGGTGTAAGCTACCTGTTGATTAGAAGAACAAATTAATTAAACAATCTTACACATACATTATTACAGGCTAACATTTTTTTTATGTTATGGAAAATGGAACTAAATGTGTGTTCAACACAGACAGGAACCTGGGAGGATAATACATATACCCCAAAGACAAAAAGATTTGGAGTTATCCAACAAGGTATTTACATCTAATCCAACTTGTCCTTTCTATTACTTTCTCAATCATATTCTTTATCTCTGTATTATCATCTACAGCTTTCTGTTTTTTGATGGATTTCAAACATGTCATTTTTATTCTTTTCAGATAATGGAATTCTCTCCCAATTAATGCAGCATCTCAATACATAAGTACATTTTGATCTCAGTTTCATCAACAGAAAAATTATGATGTAAGCAAGAAAGGAGGGAACAATATACAGCCAAACAATAATAGGCCTACTTACAATTCACTTTTCACATTTTTGGTGTAAATAATAATAATGAATTTGATTTTTTTCTTGAATTCTGGAAATATATATACTGTCGAGGGTACTCCACCACTGTCTGGTCCAAGTCCAGGATGAGAAAGTAGGAGGGCTGCCGAAAGGCAACCAGCCATAGAAAGTGCTAACACCTTGTGTTGGGTAGCAGGAAATAATCCAACTTCCTACAGTGGCCAAGGGCTTTGGAAGGATGAGCTTCTAAGGGAGGGAAATGGCTCCCAGTAGAGAAAATGCTACTTGAATCTCATTAAATGTAACGTCCATACTCCAGTGGAATACTTAAGAAAGTAATATGTTCTCCAGGTGAGAAGCAGCTAATTTCTTGCTGGCAATAGCTCTGAAATGCCTGGTGGTCAGGCTGAGTCGACAGGCTGGTCTCCTCCTATGTTGCAACTCATGAATCAAAAACGAAATTCAGTATTACTGAACAACAGAATGGGTGTTCACAAAACTGGGCTAACCAACAAATTTTTAAAAAAGAGTTATGTGCTGATAGCTATTGCATAAAGTTCAAACTATCTTCTGTAAGTTGGGCTAACATGAGGGAATTCTGTGTAATGAGATACAAAGTCAATTTTATGCCATTTTATTTAGACTATTGTTGTTTTGCAAAATTGGCTCTTTATGCAGGACGACGTAAAGATGACATTGCTGTATATGTAGGTTAGTAAATCTTATTTCTATGTATGCTAGTGGTTGTGGGTGAGAAGTGTTGTTTTACAGTATATGCTAAAATTATCCATTCAGTCCTGTATTTTAATATCACTCCAGTATTTTAATAAAACTCTAATTTCACTTAACCCTTTGTCGTTCCCCATTTAAAGGCGGATGCCCGACCGTAATAACTGTGTTTTCTGACAGAGTCCTTTAAATCCCAATAGGCACAGCAGCATAAATACCACCCTTTAAAAGAAAATAACACCGAGCTCGATAGCTGCAGTCGCTTAAGTGCGGCCAGTATACAGCAATCGGGAGATAGTGGGTTCGGACCCAACTGTCGGCAGCCCTGAATATGGTTTTCCGTGGTTTCCCATTTTCACACCAGGCAAATGCTGGTCTGTACCTTAATTAAGGCCATGGTCGTTTCTTTCCCATTCCTAGGACTTTCCTATCCCATTGTCCCCGTAAGACCTATCTGTGTCAGTGCGACGTAAAGCAAAAGGAAGAAAGAAGAAAAAAAAAGAAAATAACTAGAAGACAAACGAAAAAAAAGATGTAAATGTAATTTCTTTCGCATTTCGCTCTTAAATGATTACTGCATATAAATGTGTACTCGCCCTAATTTTGAATATACACATTTCGCTAGTGATGGTATTCTAAAAAGCACCCCGTCCTGCACAGTGGTGGATTGCACTGCTTACATTTGAATGTTGTTTGTTTGCCTCTCCCAGAAGCTGCCCTATTTTTAATTTATAAACACAAAGCACATACTTTGGCACGACCAGGTATCTTTGATGGGTAAAACTCTTTTCTGTGAAATTCCCGATCAGCTGTTGCACCATGTTGCGCCGGAAGTTCAGCTGTCGGTTACTCGTGTCATAAAGAATGAAACTGTTCACAATGCACACATTGATCACAAAATGAAAAATAAATTTCCACCATTTATTAGGCGATCTCGTCCAACCCCGTAGTATTCTCTTTTCTGATCACTGATGTCCACGCCACCCATAGGTTTTGTGTAATTTATGACAGCACGGGGACACGCAATTTCTATTTCTTAACTGCCTTTACAGGTTTTTCGTTTCACTGTACCATCATTCACAGAATCTGAATTTGCTGACAGCATAAGAACAGTATATTCATCTTGCCAGACTGTTGCTGTTACACCCTCATTTTGTATTTTCCTGCATTCTCGACATTTGAATATCAACTGTATAGGTTTCCTAAACTGATAGGGCCAACTCTTTCTATTTACCCTCATTGTCACACAATTATAGGTGTTATGGGGTAGCAATAATTTCATCAGTGTTGCAGAACTGAAAAAGTTATCAAAGTAAACGTGATGCCACTTTCCCCAGTATGACTGTCAAGTGTAAAACCACCTGCTCTCTTAATAATAAATTCTGGTCCTGTGTTTCTTTCTTCCCCTTAAATCTCACATTTCAGAAGGTAGCCATTTCCACTGTCAGCAATACTCCATGCTCTGATACCCCATTTGGTGGGTTTCCCTGGGAGGTACTGTTTCAAGATAAATTTTCCCTTGAAACCTACCATAGCTTCATCTACTGCGAGTTTCTGGCCACGTGTGTACAAACTTCCAAATTTTTCGGTAAATTGCAGAGCTGGTCTTGCTTTGTACAGAATATTGTGAAGTTCATCTTGAGGTGTTGGTCTGTTTACATGGCTACTTAGATGTAAATATTGCCCAAGTTTCCTAAACCAATCTAGTGTCATTGCCTGCCTTACTAACAGGCATACGCAAAAGTCTCCTAGGAAGTAATCATCTATTTCAGGTAAAACAACCAATCCCGTATACATTTTTTTTTTTTTTTTTGCTATTTGCTTTACGTCTCACCAACATAGATAGGTCTTACGGCGACGATGGGATAGGAAAGGCCTAGGAAGTGGAAGGAAGTGGCCGTGGCCTTAATTAAGGTACAGACCCAGCATTTGCCTGGTGTGAAAATGGGAAACCACGCCCATATAAATTAAAACTCCTACATATGCTCTTATTCCATCGGCGTTAGTGTCTTGCCAGGTAGTATCAACCATGCCAGCTTTTCTTCGTAAATATTCGCCATGAATATTCGTCTGCTCTATTACTAGTTCATAAAATTCTGGTCCCACAAACAATAATAAAAAATAAAATAAAATAAAAATAAAAAATAAAAATCTTGTTCTGAACTCCAGGAAGGTAAATCGTGATTTGGACCAGCATTGTTTTCCCATATTTTCAGTTCATCAAAACGAATATTGTGACTCTAGATATCACTAATAACATTTCTTTGTAGGCCTGTCCCTCTTATCTTCACACAATATTTGTTCACGCTCATGATTCTCGAAAGTACCAACACAGGTAGGTCTTATGGCAACGATGAGGTAAGAAAGGGCTAAAAGTGGGAAGAAAGCAGCCGTTGCCTTAATTAAGATACAGCCCCAGCATTTGCCTGGTGTGAAAATGGGAAACTACGGAAAACCATATTCAGGGCTGCCGACAGTGGGACTCGAACCCACTATCTCCCGGATGCAAGCTCACAGCTGCGCGTCCCTAACAGCACGGTCAACTCGCCCGCTGAACGAAGAAACTAAACTCTAATCTCATAGCAAATGATGAAAATGTCATCTTGCAGCTAAACAGGTACTGTACCGGGTAAACATATTTCGAATGACACGATTTTGCTTGGCCAATGTAATGTTTCCTATCCCTTTCAGACCGTGTACGCACAATTGTGCGGGTTCGTATTTTATTTATGTCTGAGCTTATTTGACGTTTTCTTGGCGCTAGACCGGACTGCAGTGCTTGTGCGGGACACGTAGCATGTACTTCAGCTGTTTTTATTTAGTACTTGAACACCAGGGGGCAGGAAGAAGAGTTAAAAAGTACAGTTCATTAGCAATATGGCAGGAAGCAGTAATGCCTAAAGTAAGTATTTATTTATTGCATTCATATTAATCTAGAAGCTTTACTGAATATCAGAATATAATCAATGAAGTGTGTAGATTGTGTAGCAAACGTAAATTGTGAACTTACAAAATCGTACGTAATACCATGAGGTTTTGAATGTTGATACGCACATATGTGCGGGCTAGGTTTCCTTACAGGCAATGCATGCAGGAGTGCAGGGCGCAGTCACAAAAAGGACTGTGAAAGAAAAACTCGTACTCTACATGAGAAATGTAATGTAAAAGATTATAATTGTTTAAAATCATTCCACATGGTAAAATAGAACATTTGATCATGTACATGTGCATATTCACATGTACTGAGTTGTTTTAATTTTTTTATTTTTTGCAAGTAGTGAATGAAGTCCTGACACACACAATTGTGTGGGTTCTGTTTTTCAGCCGATAGTTCTTATTTTGTAAAATAAACTGTAAAGACATGTATTTGAGAGCATTTTAGTAAGTTTTTGACGTTTAGACACCTCCAGACTACCTTCAGGTCTGACGACAAGCTGCTGCTGCCGCCAAAAGGGCAGTAATAGCAAAACTCCTCCTCAATGAAGAAAATGTAACGTTCACTTGTGTTTGAACGAAGATTTAATTGTTTTAAATTATTCCCCACTGTAAAATAGAACATTTGATCATATACATATGTATATTCACATGCATTGAGGTAATTTTCCTTTTTTGTAAGCAGTGAAGTAAGTCCTGACACGCACAATTATGCGGGTGCTTTTTCTCAGACGTTAATTTTTATTTTGTAGAGTAAACTAAAAATATATGTATTTAAGAGCATTTTAGTCAGTTTTTGACATACAAACAAAAATTCACACTGCCAGTTTTCTTTCATGTCTGAAAGGGGTATGTTTTGCTCTGTAAATATCTTCATCTGACGAAGCCCAAAGATGAAAAGAAACTGGGAGATTTCGAGTAGGATTGTCTTCAGCAAGTAAGGCTTATTCTAGACAGGATATCTAGATTTAGTGAAAAATTAAGACCAGGATGTGAACTTTCTGTTGATGAAGCTATGATTGGCTTCAAGGGAATTAGTAAAGCAATATCTTTCTAGAAAGCCCACTAAATGTGGTTTCAAAGAGTGGGTTTTAGCCACACCTCGGGGCTATGTTTAGGAGGCTACTGTTTACTTGGAAAAGAAGGAAAATTGTTACAAGGACTTTTTACTTGGGGAACAAGGTGTGCTAAATCTGATGATAAACTCTACATCCTAGGCACTTATGCACGTGGTACTGTAAGTACCAACAGAGAGGACTGGCCAGTGGAATTCAAATACACCCCCCAACAAACCTACAGCAAGGGAAGGGGAGAACAGAAGTTTGCAGTGTGGAAATGTGTTTTCAACTGTTTGGAAAGACAAGCGAGACATTACCATGTTGTCAACAACAAATACTGACACCATGGTATAGTCTGAAGTAGAGAGGAAAGCGGAAAAATCTAAGGAAAGGATACAAGTGCAGTGTCCTCTATCTACACAGAAATATACAAAGTATATGGGAGGGGTTGATCGAGCAGACCAGAAGACGAGCTACTACACAGTTGGTAGGCCTTGTAAGAAGTGGTGGACGTATGTACAGTAGAAGCACGCTATAGCGAGTATAGCATATAACGAGAACTCCGTTATAGAGACGAATTTCTTATGTCCCTTCAAAATTCCTATATTAAACCGTGTATCGTCCTTCGGTCACAGCGAGAACCCTATCACTAATGCATCCATTATTACGAGCGATTAAGCGCGCGCGATTTTTTCCGTTACCGATATTTATGCACCCCAGCAATGATACTGCATGCGATCGATTACCTTCGGCATCGTTTCCTCGCTATGTGCATTAGTGATTTCTCACGTCGACATTTGAAGGAGATGTCGGAGTCAATTAGTAATACCCGTCGACAGTTGTTCCGTAAAGAAAATTCGAAATGAAAGAGAACATATTTTTTATAATAAATGCGTAAAAAACGTGTCCGATAATGGTTGTTAACTCGTTAAAAATTAAGGCCGACTAAACGACCGCTTAATTTTGAGGCTAAATACTGCAATTGGGAACATGCATCATTTTCAAAAATATTCTTTTTGAAAAGTACACCAATGAAATAGTACGTAAACGTATTACATTGTGGTATGTTGCCTTGTTTTATACCATTAAAAAAATATTTAATAGTGCCTTTCCGCAAGGCGAGTGAAACGGCCTCTGACGTAAGCGGCGCGCTGTGACGTCACGATCCAGTACCGCATGGAGCTCTACCAGCCGTTGTGCATCAGCCGTTGCTAAAAGCCGATTGTTTATTATTCATGATCGCGAATAACTTCAAAATGACAGACGAAATGTTCAAAACAGCACAGTCAGACAATCTACCATGTGTAGATGTCATCATTCTTTAAAAATGTGACTTTTGTGGCCGCAGAAATTAGCGGATAACAAGCAAGTTTGTAAGTGGCGTCTTTTATATACGTGCAATATACTGTAACCCATAGTATTAGGATAACAACGAACCTGGATAGATATCACATCACTTTCAACATTTCCTTCTAGACTGATTCCCCTATTAAAGAATAACATTACATTTTCGGGCTTTCAGCATTAGTAAAGTAAGAAATCGGATTTCAGCACTAACATAAACATATAGGTAGCATTATAGTACTAGTCCGCTTCTGTGATGTAGTGGTTAATGTGTGCCACTCCCGGAGGCCCGGTTTCGATTCCCGGCTCTACCATGAAAGTTGAAAACAAATAGTACGAGGGTTGGAACGGGGTCTACTCGGCCTCGGGAGGTCAACTTAGTAGAAGGGTTTCGAATCGCACCTCAGCCATCCTCGAAGTGGTTTTTCGTATTTTCCTACTTCTCCTCCAGGCACCTAAGGCCACGGCCGTTTCCTTCCCTCTTCCTTGTCTATCCCTTCCAATCCTCCCATCCTCCAACAACGCCCCTGTTGAGCATAATAGGTGAGGCCGCCTGGGCGAGGTAATGGCCCTCCTCACCAGTTTCATCACCATACTCAAAGTCTCACGTTCCAGGACACTGCCCTTGAAGTGGTAGAGGTGAAATCCCTCGCTGAGTCCGAGAGAAAACCAACCCTGAAGGATAAACTGATTAAGAAAGAAAGAAAGAAGGAAAGAAAGAAAGAAAGATCATAGTACTGTAGGTCTATAACCTATCATTTCTGAAAAAATATATATTTATGGTTGGGGCAACTGGCCTACCCACTTCCGGGGCCCATGAAAGAGAATTAAATATCTTTGTGGAGGGAAAAAGTTAAACATGATAAAGATAAATATGACTTCATCTAGTTTTCACAAGTTGGGCTGAGTGGTTCAGACGGTTGAGGTGCTGGCCTTCTGACCCCAACTTGGCAGGTTCGATCCTGGTTCAGTCCGGTGGTAGTTGAAGGTGCTCAAATACGTCAGCCTCGTGTCGGTAGATTTACTGGCACGTAAAAGAACTCCTTCAGGACTACATTCCTGCACATCGGCGTCTCCGAAAATCGTAGAAGTAGTTAGCGGGGCGTGAAGCCAATAACATTAATTACATTTGGCTTTTAACAAGCTGAGCATATCAGGAAAGAAAAGTGTCCTGGTGACATTTTAGTCGCTCAATACAGGAATGTCTTTGGGTGCTGTGACTTTTATTTTTTTGTTTTTTTTTTGTTTTTGCTGTTTGCTTTACGTCACACCGTCACATATAGGTCTTATGGCGACGATGGGACAGGAAAGGCCTAGGAATGGGAACAAAGCGGCCGTGGCCTTAGGTACAGCCTCAGCATTTGCCTGGTGTGAAAATGGGAAACCACGGAAAACCATCTTCAGGGCTGCCAGCAGTGGGGTTCAAAACCTTCTATCTCCCTGATGCGAGCTCACAGCTGCGCGCTCCTAACCGCACGGCCAACTCGCGCGGGATTTTTACCCTTCGGTTTATTGACTTGGCTTGTATAACCTAAAACTTAGGCTAAGTTGGATAATATTTTAAACACCTACATCACTATTTTCACCTGTGTGCAATTATGGTATTTATTTCATTAATATTATGATAATAATTATTATAATTGAGCATTGTTAACTTATAAGACCCCAACAAACAAGCATTGGTTTTGTGTAGAGTTATACATTTGTTAAATTCACGTTGTTTCCCTTCATGATGTACACGCCTATTCTTTGTTACATTATAGATTATTTAGATATAGCCTAAATTTCTTTACCAATTAAGCTCATTAATAAAGACATACATAACTGTCCCATGCCAAGATATATTGGTAGAATTAGAGCTGTCAAAATGGTTCATAACCCCTTTGATTTATTATCTTGACATGGATCACCCAAAACATAGGTTAGGTTTGGAGAATACTTTAATAATCAGCATTATTTAATGCACTGTTTATTACTTTCATATTCCAAGATGTAATTGAAGCATTTAAATAAAGCATCATACATTAAAATTTAAAGTTTTACCACTAGAACAGCGGACATGGAAAAGTGATTTGAAAATTCAAACAAATTCATCTTACGTTAAAATCTTCAAAAAAATAAACTGTAGACTTTCCCGATATATCACCAGCATTTCTCCGGCTCGCCAAAATCCATTTCTCCCTAGTTTTAGCGTCTTTGGAACATGTATAAACAATTTGTTTGGCATGGTATGCGATGTGCTATTGCACATCGGAACTCTACACCAGTTATAAGTTTTCTGCCTCACTGTCTGCGCAGGATTCATTTTAAGTCTAAAATATACCACTCAGATTATTATCCGATGTATAGACCTCGAATTTAATCATACTAGACACTAACGTAAAGTAGAAATACGCGAAGTGTATCCTGCTTCTCACAGCGCACTATGTGTTATTTCGTCTGCTAATTCAGTCAACCTGTACGATGACGTCAGACCAATGAGATCGCGTACTTGCGTGACGTGACATTTTCGTAGATTTTTATCATGTTTGGAGTTATTATTTGTACATTCTGATCACATTTTTGAATTCTGCATGAAATTTTGAATCAGATTAGCATATTTTTAATTAAAACCCCGAATCATGCATGTTCCCTATTAAGTAAGAATGGGATACACCTCGAGATATGGCAGAGTGCTTAATTGATTTCAGAGGTTAGTTTATATTTTGTCGCGCCTGGTTAAATTACGGAAAGGCTATTATGAAAATTTTTAGCGAGAAAGTTATAATTTCTCTCTACTGGCGCTTGAAGTACGTATAGTACGGTTAAGTTAGGATACGTGACGCTGTTTGAATAAGAAAACTGAAACGTTTGCAACAAAATGCGATCGATCGTCTTCGGTACAGTATAGTTTTGTCACTTTGTGCATTTGCGAGCTCTCTCGTTGACATTCAAAGGCGATGTTGGAGTTGATTAGTAATATCCGTCGACTGCTGCTCTCTAAAGAAAATTCAAAATGAAAGAGGATAACACGTTTTCGTAATAAATGCGAAAATAACGTGGCCAACAGCAGTTGTTAACTCGCTAAAAGTAAAGACTGAAGTAAACGATATCTTAATTTTAATGTTATATAGGAGAAATTAAGTAAGAATGTGATACACCTCAAGATATGGCAGAGTACACCACTGTTTTCAGAGGATATTTCATATATTCTCACGTCTAGTTACGGCTGTTTACATGTAAATTTTTCACGAGGAGGTTATTTCTCTACATGCGTTTCAAATATGTTTTCATGATAGGCTACATGTACGGTTAGGTTAGGTGACACTGTTTGAAGAGGAAAGCTGAGGTGTTTGCCACAGAAATCTCTAGAGTGATACCGTATTTCTCCGAATCCAAGACTTTTTTTCTTCTCAGAATCTCATGCGAAAACTCAAGGGTTGTTGCATTCGCGGCCTAACAGTAAGTTAATGGATACCACTGGCAACTACCGTGGTAACTACGCTGCTTCTTTTCACACGCGCACAGAACTCAGTGACAATAAACGACCGCCTCTTTACTACACATCACTAGCCGGGAAAACCGGTTGTACAGTGCCTGTGTGTTTCTTAAATCTGCAGAATGGCATCAAAACATGCGACCCTTCGAATTCTTAGAAAAGCCATGGCTACTCAGTGACAGAGCCATAACGCGTCTATTGTACGGATTGGCCATACCGTGGTGCAATAAACTCGTTCGTTGACTTTCAACATTCGCGATTAGGCCTATACATCCCTAGCCGCTGAATTTGGCTGAACCCGACAAGCGAGACGTGCGTGTAGTGGTAGCCGGTTATATCTGACGCTGCGTAAAAGTAACAGTTTTATGGACAGCAAGAATAATTTCCTGATGGATCGTTGTATTGTAGAGACGCATGGAATAGGTATTGCTGGAAAATTTTCTAAGAGTTCTTTTCGGTATTATGATGCCAATGTTAAGTTAATGGTCCTTAAACCCGCAAAAATAAAGAATAATTGTGCAGCCGCAAAAAAAAATACGGTGTGACGAAAGTCAATTTTCGGCATCTAAAAATAGTCTAAAAATGAGTAGGCCTACTATACAACAAGGCATTCATATGATTTTACAGACTTCTTTTTGAGCCTGATATAAATTTTTTGAAGGAAAAAGTGGGGTTCATCTTGGATTCGGAGAAATACAGTACTATATTTTTTCAGAATGAAATTAAACATTTACTTTCGCGTAGTATCGGATTACAAAAAATAACAAACAAGTAAGCCGTAGTGTGGATATCATCTGCGGAAACGCAAGTTTTGAACAAACTGATTGCCGTTTCATACCGATTTTAATGTGCATGAAGGGTTTTCCGACTTTTATTTTAAAATCGGATATAACAACAATCCGCTATAGCGAGTAAATTTTTCGCTATTATGAATTCTCGCTATAACGGACTTCTACTGTATTTGGTTTTGTAATCAATGTGCAATATAGTTCTATATTATTTGATGCAACTAACTCTCCATCTAGGACAAAGCACGGGCACACACAGCTGGAATTCAGGAAGCGTCTCGTACAGGAAATGATTGGAAATTTTTACTTCACCGAAACAACGAGGTAGGAAACAGTCCCTTCCCTTATCATGCCCTTTATCAGCAAATAATCACACCCGTATCAACATTGGTGGTAGATGTTCTCTGTATGAACAAAAAAAAGAGGAAGAGCCCCATCAGGTAGAGCAATTCAGCCTGCTTTCAAGTGCAAGCAATGTGACATTACCTTGTGCCATGTTGAATACTTCTTGAA
This sequence comes from Anabrus simplex, assembly GCF_040414725.1. Lineage (NCBI taxonomy): Eukaryota > Metazoa > Arthropoda > Insecta > Orthoptera > Tettigoniidae > Anabrus > Anabrus simplex. Next base: position 205,822,970 of record NC_090270.1, on the reverse strand, counting down.
GTAGTGATGGGTCGAACTAGCTCTTTTGAGGGAGCTAGCTCATTCGCTCCCGCTCCTAACTGAGAGTCGTTCAAAAGAGTCGACTCTTGGGAGCGGGAAGGTAGGAGCGAGCCAGGAAGTCAGAGGCCGCTCATCGCTCCAGGTTCGTTCGTTCATTCGTTCATCCGGTTTAGGGCAGACGGCTCTTTATTACTTCCGGTCGCTCTGTATGACTTCCGGGAACGAATGATATAGCGTAAATAGTTTATATTTTCCACAACAGAAGGCAGCACAACGTCCAGTTTAGAAAGCTACTCTTGAAATAAAACAACTAATATATGCACTCCTGGCAACATTGGCAAATAATCTAATGATAAAGCTTTATATACAGTAACGAAGAAATGTTTAACAAATATACAGTATTAATGGATAACATCTAATATTACTACTTTGCCCATGTTCCTTTCTTCTTAAAATGATGCTTTTCAAGACTGAATGCACCGTGACGAGACGTATGTTCATGATATTGGCAATACTTACACGTTAATAAATAATTGTTTAAGAATGTAATGGGATGTAATTTACTATAGTATACACTAAGCCATGAGTTATTTATTCATAAACGCCCAAAATAGCGTGATTTTACATTTTCTAGATTAATCATGACTCCCGATTTTATTTGAAGGAGCGAGATAGTTCACCTTTCCCACAACAGATGGCAACACAATATACAGTTTGGTACGCTACTCTTGGAATAAAACAATGTACAATGCTGGCAACATTCGCAATTAATCCAATGATAAAGTTTTATACACAGTAACGAAGAAACGTGTCACAAATATACAGTGTTGATTGATAACATCTAATATAACTTTGCCTAAGTTCCATTCTCCTTAAAATGATGTCTTTCAAGATTGAATGCACCGTACGGGACATATGTTCGAGATGTTGGCAAAACTTCCGTTCGACCCCGACAATCCAGATAAGCATAAGAAGAATCTCTATCCTGTGCACGTAGTTTACATTTCACTCAAAAGATGTCATCAGAAAATCCTCTTTCGACTGGAGCTACAGAAAGTTTCTCACTTGACATTCCGCGTTGAACCAACAGATTCTTTCATTCATTAATGGAGCGTAGAAACATAGCTGATTAAATGCGATCTTTAGCGAAAATAATGGAAACTATTATCAGCACAAATGTACATATAACCAAGTATACTACAGTACGCATAGCATTTTGCCTATTTTTCGTGTACAGTATGGTCACACTTTCTTCTACTATTTTTTTCAAGAACGATCAAACCGTATGAGTCGTATATGTTCGATATATTGGCATTCCTTACACTATCTAAACTTACTTCTTCTTCTACTTCCGCTTCGACCACTTTTCCCACACTTGTGGGTTCGCGGGTGCGAACTGTTCCGCAAATGTGGATTTGCCCCTGTTTTATAATAAGTAATAATGTTACTGGCTTTACGTCCCACCAACTACATTTATGGTTTTCGGAGACGCCGAGGTGCCAGAATTTAGCCCCGCAGGGGTTCTTTTACGTGACAGTAAATCTACCGACACGAGACTGACGTATTTGAGCACCTTCAAATACCACCGGACTGAGCCAGGATCGAACCTGCCAAGTTGGTGTCAGTAGGCCAGCGCCTCAACCGTTTGATTCACTCAGCCCGGCTGGCCCTGTTTTATGACCGGATGTCCTTCCTGACGCTAATCTGATGCGGAGGGATGTAATCAATATTGCGTGTTTCTATGGTGGTTGGTATTGAGGTGTGTTGTCTGAATATGAAGAGGAAAGTGTTGGGACAAACACAAACACCCAGTTCCCCAGCCAGAAGAATTAAATTCCCGACTTGGCCGAGAATCGAATCCGGGACCCTCTGCAGTGAAGGCCTCAATGCTGACCATCCAGCTAAGGAGTCGGACTTCTTACACGTCAATAAATAATTATTTGAAAATGTACTGTGGTATACACTTTGGTATGAGTTATTTAGCCTATATTTTAAAGCCAAAACTAGTGTTATTTTCTATTTGCCTTAATTCGATTTAAAACAACGGTATATTATTGTATCCACTGTACCATAAAACCGAAAGATTTTGGCAATATGTTAATTCATAACTACGAACGCATTTAAGAAACAGGTGAGGATTTGTCAGAGTATTTCTTAATTATTTCAGACAGAATAAAACTACGCCGTTTCTACTTGCCGAGTGGTAGATTCAGTATTCTGGATAGTGACTGTTTGTTCGTGCTTAGTTGAGGTTAGTTAACCCGAACTTCGTGTTGTTTATTTGCTCCTAACCTACTGGATCTATACTAGGCCCTACATCCTTCAAATATTATGAGTGCATACAGGAAGTGAACAGGTAAGTATTGCTCAATAACATGTTGTTTATTTCATTTCATTGTTTCGTTACGTTGCAAGTTGCCAGAACTATGGCACAAAAACGTACCTAACAAACAGACCGCAACCATCGCGATCAGAGCACCGACTGAATGCGGGAAGAGGCTAGACTGGGCAGCCTATAAAAAAGAAAGCGGCTTCTGTACGTCACGTGATTATCTGAGGCATGGTATTGGCTAGAAATGAACGAGAGTCGATGTGACGAGCTAGCTCTTTCTTGGAGTCGCTGTTGATAAAAGAGTCGGCTCGTGTTAGCTCTCAGGGAGCAAGGAGGGAGCTAGCTCATACAAGAGTCGACTCGTAAATGAACGACTAGCTCTCAAGGAGCAAGGAGGGAGCTAGCTCTTACAAGAGTCGACTCTCATTGAGAGAGCTAGCTCTGAGCTAGCTCTCTCCAATGAGTCGTTCAAAAGAGTCAGTTCGTTCATGAACGACCCATCACTATCTTGAAGTTCCATACTGAACTGGGGGTTCCTGTGTGTAATTTGGTAAGATCTCTGTATCATTCTAGAATTAGTATAGTACATTTATTTCTCTTGCAAAAATTCAAGGAGATAACTTATACAGCTTTTACACAATAAATGATTTACTGAAGGTACTAAAAGCAAATTACTCCTCCTGGTTTTGCCAGATATTGAGACAGAGAATATCTATGGGAAAGGGTCAACTTCACATACTTTACAAAAAAAGTTTTTGTCAGTACTGAAGATCTCATCACCAAACCGTTCCACATAATTTCTTAATTTTACACCATCATTGCAGTACAAATGTGACAAATCTGTTGAAATTCATTGGTGATGAAAGAAGGAGGCTGTAACTGGACTCATCAAGGATGAGCTGGACAAGAGATATTATGGAATTTCCTCATTTGTTAATTGCTTCTGAACTAAATATATCTGCTGGAGTGACATCCTGCTTAACCCTTTCGCACTCAGCGCGAGAGGTTATGGCGAAAGCCGATACATCGGCTCTGTCTTATTTACGTATTTTGGTCATTTGCGTAGCTGTTAAATCGTAACAGTTGATCGTGACAGTACATTAAAGTGCTGAATTTGCGTTTAACTCAACAGATATATCCACCAGCCCTACAAAATATTTTTATTTTCGACAAATGAAATCTGTTGACCGTGAATGTTTATGTTTTGGTTATTTGAAGTTGTTATTGCGTGGATCTGTTTTGATTGGCTTATGAATACAAAAAGTTGATCTTGCTATGAGTTTAGTTTATAGTTTATTTCGTTTCTTTGGTATATCGTGTGTTCAATGTACATTTAAACCTAAGAATTTCATTTTTTGTCCGTATTGAACTGAGAAGGATGATAGGAAAAACTTAAAACGGTCCACCTTTTCAATACAAAAAGTTATATTTTATTTATAACATGTATTTGTACTTGGAACTAGTTTCGACGCTGTGTTTGCGTCATCATCAGCCAAAATGGGAAACAGGCAAGCATGTAGGCATTTATGTTACACAAGGCATTACATTAAACAATACACATCTTACAAGGAGATAAAAACAGGGACGAATATAGGAAACAAATGAATCGTTGAGAAAACAAAAGTTATACAAATTAAAAATAACCTTAACCACACATCTTGCAGTGCAAAAGTGTTCTTCTTGAATGATTCCTGAATGTAAAACACACGCGCACACATTTCTGAGGAGCCAGCAGGCAGGACAAAGTAAAGTGAAACCTTAAGAGTTCTTCTGAGAAGAGTTCATCATTTTTCTATGTTCCGACTAACTAATGAAGTCTCCCTTGAGTTCCTGATAAACATACACAACAGGAAATTCACCTTCACTCTCAACAATAGCTATAAAGAACAACGGTAAAATTTTAAATATTGCGCAGACACGTGAAAGCATGATTTTGAATATGATATAACTCCTTCAGATAACCCAGTTTTTACACAAGGTGTTACATTAATTAATACACATCTTACGCTCACCTTAAAGGCATCTAATAAAATCTATACTATAATAAATGCCCATGCTCCCACGAATGATAAAAACAACTCCTCAAAAGACCAGGAGGAAACAGGAGAATTTTGGGACCTATTGGACCAGACCATAGATAACATCCCCAAACACCATATAAAATTATTAATAGGCGACTTCAACGCTCAACTAGGCAGAGAAAGAAAATACCGTGACATCATCGGAAAATGGCCAGCACACAAGAAAACAAATAAAAATGGAGAGAGACTAGTTGACCTGTGTAGAAACCATAATTTAATCTCAAAATCTACATGTTTTAAGAGGAAACCTCAAAAACTCAAAACATGGAAACACCCTGACTACACTAAAGGAGAATGGCAACTGGACCACGTCTGCATGGACAAATACCACCACAAAGAGATCTATAACGTCAAAGTCCTCCGAGGAATAGACACAGGTTCAGATCACTACGTAGTTAAAATTAAAATTAAACTCACTCCCCAGAGGAGACAACAAAAGCAAGCCCTTAAAACTAAAAGAAAAATAGATCCTACCCAGCTAATCAACAACAAAAATTACCAGAAAGCAACTGAAAAAATAAAAATCACAGACAAACTTGAAGACTTAGTACACAACCTTAAACAAATTGCAGAAGACCTAGCTCCAATTAAACCACGTAAAAAACACCAATGGTGGAACAGTGAATGTGATGAAACAGTGGAGAAAAGACATCAGGCATGGCTATTACATCAGTCCCAAAAGACAGAAATATCCTATCAAAAGCTAGTAAAACAGAGAAAAGAAACTACCCAAGTCTTAAGAAGAATAAAAAGACAACATCATAAGGACACCCTGCAGTTAATTGAAGAACAGTTCAGTAAAACTAAATCAAGGGACTACTACAAAACCTTCAGAAAGCAGCTCCAAAAATATGAACCCCCGACCCTACTGATGAAGGATGAAGATGGTAAGCTGGCCCATAACAATAAAGACAATGCAGAAATTCTGGCTAAACATTTCAACAAGCTTTTAAATTGTGAGGAACCTACAGAACTCCTTCATTTAGACACCAACACCCCGATAAAAACATCACCAGAAAACATCAATCCCCCCCACAATAAAGGAAGTCTACCAAACTCTGAATAAATTAAAAAACTACAAAGCGCCAGGAGAAGATCAGACCTTTGCAGAAATCTGGAAATATGCAGGAACCTCAGCAAAAGTTGCCCTCCATCAACAACTTGTCTCTATCTGGATTAAAGAAGAACTACCAGAACACTGGACAACAGCCCTCATTCATCCTCTGCACAAAAAAGGGGACAAAACCGACCCTAATAACTACAGGGGAATCTCTCTCCTAGACATAACATACAAAATATTTTCAATAATCATCCTTAATAGGATAAGTTTACAACTTGAGAAAGAACTAGGAGAATATCAAGGAGGTTTCAGACCCTGGAGGAGCTGTCCTGATCAGATCATGAGTCTTAAGTTGATAATGGACTATAACAGGAGAAGAAACAGAGATATGGTGATAACATTTGTAGATTTCAAGAAAGCTTATGATTGCATCCATAGAGAATCTCTGTTTAAAATTTTAAGACACCTTGGACTACACCCCAAATTAATAAACATGATAAAATTGACTCTCACCAATACCAAGTCAAAAGTGAAGTTTAGGGGGGAAACATCAGAGACATTTGAAATTAAAACTGGACTACGGCAGGGAGATGGGCTCTCACCACTATTATTTAACTGTGCTCTAGAAATGGTAATGAGGGAATGGTTTAGAAAATCTCCCCCCAAAATAAAGATTGGCCGAAAAATCAAAACAAATTGCCTGGGTTTTGCTGACGATTTAGCATTACTAGCAGTGGATATAAAAGAAGCAAAAACCCAGATATCAGAACTTCAAAACATTGCAAATAAAATTGGCCTCAAAATATCATTTGAAAAAACAGAAATTATGCCCCAAAAACCAACACAGCTAAAAGAAGTCACCATAAATGGTAATAAAATCAAAATAGTAACTCAGTTTAAATATCTTGGAGAAGTAATAACACATAACTTAAATGAAAAAATCTCAATCCAAGTAAGAACAAATAGATTAGCTAAAGCACAAAAATTAACATGGGATATCTACAAAAAGAAATGTCTATCAATAAATACAAAAATAAAACACTACAACACAGTTATAAAACCGGAAGCTACATATGCAGCAGAAACACTCTTTTACCTGAATAAACAATCAAAGACTGACAGACTTCAGAAAATTGAAAGGAGGATTGGAAGAACCTGTATCAACAAAAAATATCAGAAAGATGGACAGTGGCGGTTAATACCTAACAAAGTCGTGTACAAAGAGCTAGAACCCATTACAGATACTATGCGTAAGAGGAGACTGGGATTCTTTGGACATATCATGAGGATGCAGGACTCGAGACTTCTGAAACAACTAGTACAACACAATCTCGTCTCAAAAAATACCACAACAGGATGTAAATGGATCAGAGAAGTAAGAGAGGATCTGAAGGAAATAGGCCTTACAACAGAAGACACCAAAAATAAGATAAAATTGAATACAAAACTCAAGAATACAAACCTCCGCTTTACCCTTACACAAAACAAACCAACAACACGCACATTTTCAACTGAGGAAAGGGCACGAAGATCGGAGCGTCTGAAGAAGTACTGGGAGGACCGCAAAGCCCGAACAATCCCTTCAAAGAGACCTGAACGACGGACTGACTAAAGTGATCCTATGTGGTCATAAAAGAAGAAGAAGAAGAAGAAGAAGAAGAAGAAGAAGAAGAAGAAGAAGAAATGCCTACATGCTTGCCTGTTTCCCATTTTGGCTGATGATGACGCAAACACAGCGTCGAAACTAGTTCCAAGTACAAATACATGTTATAAATAAAATATAACTTTTTGTATTGAAAAGGTGGACCGTTTTAAGTTTTTCCTATCATCCTTGTTCAATGTACTTCGTAAACTACAATTTTACTCCTTTTCATAACTCCGTTGTTGCACGTGCTTGCGTCATCTTTTTATAGTAATGGCTAGGCCATATTCAAGGCCGAATGAGGCCGATATCCTTGAATTTTCAGATGATTTAGACAGTAATAATGACCTTCTTTTGCCGAAAGTGATTCCCGTTATGTGGGAAGTGACACGGTCGTAACTGCTCACCGTGCATCGGACCGCAAGGCCCTGAGATCGATGACCGTTACATGTACACTGAATAACTTTGTGGAATGCTTCATGAGTGAATTGCAGCACACACATCATACTGGTATCAAATTATTCAGAATTAAATGTTCTTTCATTCAAGTCTAAGAGTAAAGAAGGGAGGCACAACAATGTCTAATTTTTCTCTCACTGAAAACAATAATTCATTTTTTAAAATTTATTTTCGAAATTTAATAATTTTTTTTTTGGGCTTAACCAACATCAATACGTCCAAGGTATATTCATTTCTGAAATGCTCATAGTTTCCTGTATTAGTGTGATTAATTTTATTTTAATGTGTGTTAAACTCTTTACGTGTTGAATTTTTGTAATTTGCTTTGGAAAATCACAAAAATTAGTCTGAGTGTCTTCGAGCAAACACCTGCATATAGGCTGAGTGCCAAAGGGTTAATGAGATGTCCGCCAAAGCAGTTCTTTCTCAGAATAAGGTTTTCTAAACCAGCTACCTGTCTGTTCCAGGAAAAAAACGCAATGATATTGAATTTATGTCCCACTAACTACTTTTATAGTTTTCGGAGATGCTGAGGTGCAGGAATTTTGTTCCACAGTTCTTTTACATGCCAGTAAATCTACCAACATGGAGCTGATGTATTTGAAGCACTTCAAATACCACCGGAGTGAGACAGGAATGAACCTGCAAACTTGGGCTCAGAAAACCAGTGCCTTAACCGTTGCAGCTACTCAGCCTGGCTTTGGGAAAAGAGAAAAACATTATCTACTACAGTAGTTGGAAATCCTATGTTTGAAACTCAACACAGATAACAAGTACCTTTTCAAAACATTGCCTCAATTTAAACAAAAATGCTACAAACATGACCCAAACAATAAAAATGGTCAAAATAGGCATTTAATGCAAAATAAAAATGCTTTAAAGGGGGTCAGGGACCCATTATTCATACGTATTTTTCAGATTTAAGGTAAATTGAGCTCAGCAGAGAAAAATATGACTTTTCCTTAACATCTGAACCTTAGACATCGTCCTTCTGCTCAACCATTGCCTCTGAGGTTACCAGGTATTCCTTTTGATGTCAATGATTCTCTGTGAAGCAATGAAATCGCTCAACTTCTGGTGCGGTGACTTTAATACGAGTGATGATACTACTCTTGAAACCTGCCACGGCTAGAGCTCTATCAGAGGCAAGATCCTCACACATTTTCCAGTCTCATTAGTTGTGATACAATCAACGAGTGCATCATAAACAGACTCAGCTGTATAGTGCATAAGTCTCTCTTTTAAGTAGCCAGTAAAACCTATTCCTCCTTACTTTTACCAATAAGAACAAATGACACTTCACTTGAAGCAAAGAATATGTTCCCGTTACCACTTCATGATGCATTTAAAAAAAAGGACATTCTTATTTTTCTAATGTAACTGACTCATTCCTATTACAAAGATCGAATGACTTATAACTGTTACCATTACTTTCACCATAAACAAGTCTACTTTTATTAAGAAGTTATTGCAAAAATGAATATCACTCACTGAAAATTTATGAGTCAGTTTTCTATCTTTCCTTCGGACAGGCTTCTCCCATTTCAAGCAAAAACACTACTGTCCTTATGTGGCCTAAAGAAATGCCTACCCGAAGACAATCAGTCATATGTAGATCTACAGTAAGGTACGAAACACGTGAATATGTAGTATCAATACTTCCCGCACTAAAACGCGCTGTCTCCAAGTACAATAATGATGTAAACTACTGTTAATAATACATACATTACATAATACATACAGAGATATCAGGCATACAATGGGACAGTATTTTGACAAGCTCCTAAATGGCCCTAATGAGATCGCTGTTGACAATGTAGGACAGAAAACAATAGAGGAAGATTTCTCAATTACATGGACAGAAGTACAACAAGCTCTACGTAGATGAGAAGTGTTAAATCAGCAGGAGCTGATGAAGTTACAGCTGACATGATTAAAGCTGCTGGTCCACCAGGAATACAGTGGCTGTATAGATTCCTCAGAACAATATGGAAGGATATTGAAATACCTGAAGATTGGACAAAACGGATGATAGTTCCTATCTTTAAGAAAGGGAGTAGAAGGAAAAGTGAAAATTACAGAGGCATTACCCTCCTATCACATGGCCTTAAAATCATGGAGAAGATCACTGAAGCCAGTGTAAGGGATATACTAGAGCCTATTTAAGAAGAGGAACAACATGGCTTTAGGGCATGAAAAAGCACAACAGATCTGATATTTGCTTTGAGGATGTTAGCAGAGAAACACTGGGAAAGAGGAAAAGACCTAATTATTGTGTTTATGGATCTTGAAAACGCATATGATTATGTTCCTAGATCAACTATTTGGAAAAGTCCTAGAAAACTTGGTGTACCAGAGTACCTTATTAGGAAGATCCAAATGCTATATACTAACTGCAAAAGCTGTGTCAGTATTGGAGATGGTCACTCTGAATGGTTTAATACATCCAAAGGACTACAACAGGGAAGTGCCTTATCACCTCTTCTATTCATAACAGTTATGGATACCACTTTAAAGGAACTAAAAGGAAAAGTTAATAAAGATCTTCAGGCTCTGGTGTTTGCAGACGATGTGGCAATATGGGATGAAACAGAGTAGGGAGTGCAAAATAATCTGAATGCATGGTGTAAGAAGTTTGATGATTATGGAGTGAAATTGAACCCATCAAAAACAGTAGATTTGAAAATCAGCAGACATAATACAGAATGCAACATAAAAATACAGGGCCACCAAGTTGAAGTAGTATACCAATTTAGATATTCAGAAGTGTAATGGCTATTAATAATAGAGCTGAGATAGAAAGAACAGAGTAACCAAAGGCTCTAACTTCTACAGTATTCTTAGACACCTACTACGGGATAACAAGGTCCCACAAAGAACAAAAATGATCCTGTACAAGTCATATTTCATTCCCATCCTTACATATTCTCTGGAAACCTGCACACTAACATCAAACGACTGTAGCAGGATTCAAGCCTGTGAAATGAAATGTCTTAGAACTGCCCTCCAAAAGACATGACTTGATCATGTGAAAAATAATGAGGTCCGATTTAACCTAGGTCTAAATGCATCGATGGAGGAAAGACTTAGGTCATCTAGACTTAAATGGTTTGGGCATATTATACGAATGAATAGCACAAGGTTACCATGTGCTTATTTGGAAAAGAGAATAGCAGGTAGAAGACCAGCTGGAAGACCAAGAAGAAGATGGATGGACCAACTGAAGGAAGACGTGAAGAGAAGAGGATGTAATTGGGAATATGTCATGGACAACAAAATCATTTTGAATAGGCAACTTTGGAAGACGCTCGTTTTCAAACACCCTACCCGGCTTGCTGGAAGGGTAACTGATCATGATGACAACTTGCACTATTCACTAATGAATACACAAATAATGCAAACTGCCTAAACCACTCAACGGTGATAACAGAGAGCAATATAAATTCCAATTACTTGGTACAAATGTAATGCGCAATAATGACAAGTCTTATCTGCTGCCAGCAAACAGCGATTGTGCTGCTGCTGGTGTAAGGATCACCACCCTCTTTAGTACGCTTACGGGTGAAAGGAGAAGAGCGCACACTTTTCGTTCTATAAACTGTGACATTGTACTACCACATCGAAGACTTATGATGATGCAAAGATGGGAAAGCACTAGGATTGGGAAGGTAGCGGCCGTGGCCTTAATTAAAGTACAGCATCTGCATTTGCCTGGTGAGAAAATGGGAAACCACGGAAAAACTTGTTCAGGGCTGCTGATAGTGGGGTTCGAACACAAGAAAATTAGAATTAACCACAAACATGAAATGTTTTGGTTGAGTTGAAACTATACTGAGCTGCATACACCCAGCGTCAGTGGGTAGGGTCTGACACATCCCACTCTGACGAGTCTAGTGTCAGACCTAAGACGAAACGCTGGTTAATAGAGCAAACGCCTGGAAAGCCTTACATCTGATATACTGACCTTGTTAAGGGTGAAGTGAGTCCGAGAAATCTCCCGGAGAGAGAACACAACATAGCCAGCAAGATGAAAACTGGGTGACCGCACAGCTGAAGGCCCTGCAGGAGACTGTACTGTAGGCATCATCAGACGGGAATCTTGTTTCAACAATTTCTTAGGCGTGAGTCGTAGTTTATTTCCATCCTGCTGCAAAATTTATGAAAGAAACATCAATGGATTTTCATGAACATAAATAAAAATTGAATTATTAGGAGACCAAAGAAAAAACATGAAGGTAGAGAAAGCAATCACAATTTTCACACTATTCCTCTTTAAACATAGTAACTGATGTAGAAACAAAGTGGTGTCAAAGTGTACAATTCTCAGCAAGCATATACCAGGTCTGAACGTTAATTCCATCTCTCTTCATAGTATGCTTTAGGTGATCATGGCTCTAGCTTTTTGATATCCTGACAATACAGGGTCCAAGTCTTAGCAGCCAGCAAAGACCTTTACCCAAATTACTTCAATAGGATTTTATTGATAATTTTACACCGGCTGTCTAATAACTTTATGGCCCATTTCATTAGCTATTCATTCTAATTGGTACGGTTTCTCCTGATTTTTGAAATGGTGCAGTCAACTAAAGTAACTCTGGGATGGTATCTGCTATTTGTAATGAATGCTATTTTCTAACCATTTGATTATTTCCAACTTTCTGGTGTTCGTATTTGGGGAACTGGCGTTATACATCATTATATGCAACCTTCTTCTAAGCAGCACAGCAACTTACATGTGAACTGCTCATTGAATGTTTCTACATTCATTTCTGAATAATAATCCATATTGACATTGTGATGAATAGCAAAAATCCATTTGCAGTTTGGTATGAAACCAGTACTCTTTGAACCTACATGACATAAGCAACCTTCCCTTTTCCCAAGTGGACCTTCATACCACCATTGCCTTCAGAATCTTATAAAATGTACTCTATACATGATTTTTGAATTACCCAAGTATAATTTAAGTATAATATTAGAGGACAGCTGTCTCCTGAAGATCTTACGTGATGTAGCTTCTTCAGAAATTTAATGCGAGTTGCATCTTCTTATTCCATTAGAAATTTCCTTACCATCATTTAGTTGCCTCTACCTGAAACCAATACTCTTCATTAAGCCGTACATAGAATGCACAGGGCTTTTGTAATTAATGTCTTCTCTCATATCTAATGTAACTTTTTTCTTTATAAGGCATTCACCTACATAATAATAACCAAGTACTGTCCTGTATGCAAAACATTTTGTCCAAAATCATCAACCCATTAATTCGCTTTCGAGGATTGAGAGTTTTTTCTGAAGACTGAAAATCAGATATGATCGCCTGCTGTTTAATAGAAGCACCATCACCGCAAACTCTGGACTGTGTGTGTATGCTACCTGTACTGTAAACCTCAACTGTTAGGCCATTAAGTTTCAGTGAAGTCTGCACTTGCTCTATACTCCAGAGAGGAAAGCCTTTTTAAGAACGTATGTGCACTATCTTCCTACTTTGACTTTGAATCACTCCACGTTGACGAATTGAGAAACCACTTGTGCTATCTTCAAGTGACATTTTTCTATATTCACACAGGTAATTAACATGTTCATCCTGACATGCGCCACTGATGGTAAGTGATTTTTTTAAAAAATTACCTTTCAAAAAAACGTTCCTACGGGGCGAGTTGGCCATGCGGTTAGAGGCACGCGGCTGTGAGCTTGCATTCGGGAGATAGTGGGTTTGAATCCCACTGTCGGCAGCCCTGAAGATGGTTTCCCATTTTCACACCAGGCAAATGCTGGGGCTGTACCTTAATTAAGGCCACGGCCGCTTCCTTCCAATTCCTAGGCCTCTCTTATCCCATCGTTGCCATAAGACTTATCTGTGTCGGCGTGACGTAAAGCCACTAGAAAGAACGTTCCTTAAAAGACGACATAAGATTTTTATACAAACAACATTGTTTCTCACATGAACCCCCTTGTTCAATGGTCAGTTTGCGCATTATAACAGTTTGAGACATTTTACGCACTTTACACGACTGCATTTGGTAATCACATGGCGATCTCATGCCGTCGTGTGCCACGTTTGGTACATGCAATTTCATGGTCGTTGAAGTAATTTTGAAGCTTTGTAATCAGATATTGAAACTGATAGTGACCTAATAATTGTGGTAGTAGAATATGAGGAAGAACGAAGTGATCAAGAAAGGAGTGACGGCGATCCAGTACAAACAGGAGTAAGTGCTATTCATAATGATAATGTAAACAATATTTTGGAGTGGACGGACCTGAAAGCCTCGTGTGGGGAATTTCCTTTTTCCAGACAGCCAGGGCTGCAGTATAATTTGGATGTAACAGACCCTTTGACAGTATACAGGCAATTTTTAGATCATGAAACCTTAGACATAATTGTTTTAGAAACTGACAGATATGCACAGCAATACGCTGCCTCCAGAAGAGCAAAAAAGATGCTCACCAATAGTTAAATGGAAGGACTGCACGAAAGAAGAAATGAAGAAGCTGCGCCTTGAGTTTTTATGATCACGGACATTTGTCCTCTTCTCCAAAGAAAAATGTACTGGTCTAACAATCCTATGTATGGAAATGGATTATATGACACCGATTTGACACCCTGCTGAAATGCTTGCATTGCCATAACGAGGAACCAACCATTGTTGAACCAGGCCTAGCAAAAATCAGAACCTATGTTGTTACACTATGAAAGTCAATTTGCATTGGAATTTCATAAATCAACTTCATTATAACTACACGAAATTTTGTAATCTTGTTGCTATTAATATAGCAGGTGAGAGCATTAACAAAGTGATCTTTAAAATCTCATAACTCAGGCCAATATAGTTTTTCTTGGGAGAGAAATAAGTTTAAAAGGTGATAAAAACAATCCAATCATAACGATTGTTTTACTCGCCAAACTAACTCAGGAATAATAATAATAATAATAATAATAATAATAATAATAATAACAACAACAACAACAACAACTTTAGTCCCCACGTAACGATTTTCAGAGACGCTACACAAAACATACTATGAGTTATCGTACGAAATTAAACATTATGATAATAAAACGCATTACTGCCACACCTGTAGATATCCATTTGCAAAAAGCTTCCCTGTTATTTATTTTTAATCTTCCCGTTGTGCAATTTCTGGCACTATGCGGCCACTTGATAGCAAACCTAACCTACACAATGTGGTCTCTCTTATCTCATTTACAGCTGTTCATGTAAATCCTGATGTGATAACACCAAATGGGAATATCAGGGACCATCTCCAGAAACCACTTGGGAATTGATTCTCGCTGTTCAAACTCTATAGTCTGGAATGAACCCACAGTATAACCCCAATTTTGCCATTAATGCTTTCACGGCCCGTACTTATAGACATGATGCTGTATAGACTTTGGGGCTTATGCTGTGTCAAGAAAATAAGGTGAAATTCTTAACGTTTTGCAGAAAACTGTGCTCTGTGTACTCAGAAGAAATCTCGACTGACCATGAGAAAGGCTTCTTAAACAATGACCCTTTGAAATTTTGAACGTTATATTAGAAGTGGAAATGGTACGTTCATTCACCACCAGATGGCCCCCAGGACATGGCACAACGCTAGCGTTCGAAGCAGAAGCTCACCGAACCCTCACAATCGGACTAAGTGGTTTGCATAACGTGTTCTGCGTAACATATGACATAGACAGGTGTAAGATATAGACACAAGCCTGGAATGAAACATCTGGCGAAGGGGAACGTACGAATTTGGAAAAAACACCGAGACGAAATAACAATAGTGAAGGGTGCAGGGAAAGGAACTACCTATGTATATTTTTAATGGCTGCAACCAGGTATTACTTAATTGATAGCCGGTGTCCCTGTTGAAATTGTTAGGATTTCTACGTATTTCCACAGCTTCCCGTATAATCCTGGACCTGTAGTGTCAAGTGTTGGTAAGAGCTCGAGCATCTTGGAACATGACATCATGACCCGATGATAGAGCGTGCTAAGCTATTGCCGATTTGTCTGATTGGTTGAGACGAATATTACGTTCATGTTCTCTGATACGGGTAGAAACGGACCGGCATGTCTGTCCGATGTATACCTTACCGCACGTACAGGAAATTTTGTATACCCCAGGATGTAAAAGGGGGGACAATTTGTCCTTGGTTTTACTCAGACTGTGAGCAATTTTAGTGGCGGTGCCAAACACGGTTTTATATTGTGTTTGCGGAGGACCTTGGCAATTCGATCTGTGGTGTTGTGAATGTAAAGCCTATGATGCGTTTCGAACCTACTGTATGATCTCCAGAAGCCAACCTACATCTATATGGCCCATACAACTAATTCGGTTACACAGTACTATAGTTTCATCTTCCCTTCGCCGAAGCTATTTAGATTACACTCACTATAACATTATAATCAAAACTAAACTTCCTCGCACAGTGGCGAGTTGCTTTAGTGTTTTTAATATTCATCATCATCATCATCATCATCATCATCAATGTCCCACTCCAGTCGCCCGGGTGTGGTTAGCAAGCCTCCTTCACTCCTTTCTGTCCTTCCACTTTTCCTGCTCCATTAATTCTGCCACATCCAATCCAGCTTCTCCAATGTCCTTCCAAATCTGATACATCCACCTTCTTCTCGGTCTTCTAACTCTCTTTCCCTTAACTTCTCTTTCCAATTCCCGTCTTGCTACCTGTTCCTTTCCCATTCTTTTTACATGTCTGAAGCATCTCAGTCTTGCTTTCTGTATGTTCCGTACTAATGGTTCTATATTTAGCTCTTCTCTGATTTTAATATTTTGAATTCTCTCTCTTCTTGTCTTTTTGACTGATGTTCTTAAAAGTTTCATTTCTACTGCTTGGATCTTACTATCTTGTCTCTTATTAGTTGCCAGTGTTTCTGGTCTGTATGTTACAATTGGTACGAAATACTTTTTATATAATGTTAATTTTATTCTCTTGAGTACTTTTGTCATCCCATAAAAAGCTCTCCGACTTGATAAAACGTTGTACCTTTACCTAGTCTGTTATTAATTTCAGGGTTGATTTCGTTACTTCCATTAATAATGCTACCCAGATATGTAAACTGTTCTACATTTTCTAACCGTTCTCCGTTTATGTTCACTTGGCTCCTCTTTTTCTCTTTTCCACTGTACATGACTACAGTTTCCTTTTTCCTAATTACCATTTCAAACTCCTTCAGATTTTCATTCCAAATGTCCAGTCTCTTTTGTACTTTCTTTTCTCCCTTTCCCCAAATCACCATATCATCAGCAAATACCAAAGCATTCACTTCATCACTACTGATGCTCTGTATAAAACACGTTTTATGATTTCATCAATCAATATAATAAACAAAAATCTGGATAACAGAAAAGTTCCCCGAACATTGGACCACAGCCATAATCCACCCACTCCACAAGAAAGGAGATAAAAGCAATCCAGATAATTACAGAAGTATCTCTCTTTTAGACTGCACATACAAGATTTTCTCCAGAATCTTATACAGGAGGATCAAAGAGAAACTAGCTTACGACTGCATCCATAGACCTTCAATGTTGAAAATTGAAAGAAATTTTGGGCTCCATCCAAAATTAATCAAATTGATAGAACTCACCTTAACCAAAACTAAATCAAAAGTCAAGGAGATTGCTTGTCACCATTGCTGTTCAAATATGCCTTGGAATATATAATGAGGGAATGGTACAAGAGTAACCCAAAGAACATCCAAATTGGAAGACCCAAAGACAACATAAGTTTAAATTGCCTAGGATTTGCCAATGATCTTGCTCTCTTGTCCAACAATATTCAGGAAACCAGACAAGTTATTATATCACTACAGGAAATAGCACAGAAAATTGGTCTTGGAAAATCTTTTGAAAAGACAGTAATCATGTTCACTGAACCACCACTCATAAACAAAATTGCCATAGGAAACCAAGAAATCAAAATTGTAGATAAATTTAAATATCTGGGAGAAATCATAACATGTAACCTCAATAAAAAGCCAACATGGCATAACAGAATAAATAAATTGACCAGAGCACAATGTCCCCAAGAATACCTACAACAAAAAGGGCCTGTCAATAGCAACAAAATTAAAACATTACAAAACAGTCACTCAACCAGAAATAACCGCAAGCGAAACCATCTTCAAAACAACTAACGCTGCACAAATAGACAAAATACTCAAGATAGAGAGAAGAATCATTAAAACATGCATCAACAAATCATACCAAAAAGATGGACACTGGAGAGTAGCTTCTAATGAAACAGTCTTCAAGGTAATAGAACCAGTAATGAGCACAATCAGGAAGAAAGGCATTTAATTTTTTGGACATCTAATCAGGACACCAGAGAACAGCATCATCAAGAGAATAGAAAAATTATGGAATAGTAAGTACAACATTACGTGGATTACAGAAATCAAGGAAGATCTGGATGAACTACAAATTACAGTGGACGACCTAAGAAACAAAACCTACAAAATCAGAAAACTGACAGACAAGCAAACCAGACTGCAAACCAGCTTTTTTTTTGCTAGGGGCTTTACGTCGCACCGACACAGATAGGTCTTATGGCGACGATGGGATAGGAAAGGCCTGGAGTTGGAAGGAAGCGGCCGTGGCCTTATTTAAGGTACAGCCCCAGCATTTGCCTGGTGTGAAAATGGGAAACCACGGAAAACCATCTTCAGGGCTGCCGATAGTGGGATTCGAACCTACTATCTCCCGGATGCAAGCTCACAGCCGCGCGCCTCTACGCGCACGGCCAACTCGCCCGGTCAAACCAGAATCAACAAACAGACAACAGGAAGGGTGATTTCCGATGAAGAAAGAAGGATAAGATCAGAGAGAATGAAAAAGTACTGGGCTGACAGGAAACTGAAAAATTCTTTGTATAAAGTAGGCTAGAGTGGTCCAATTAAGGAAATAAATAAATAAATAAATAAATAAATAAATAAATAAATAAATAAATAATGGCGACGGTGCACTTCCTTGCTTGAGACCTTTTACTCTCATGATACATTTTTATCTTGTTAATGACTTTGGTACATTCCTTTTCAGTAGGCATTCCCATACATGTTTTCTCTTAACTGTACCATAAGCATTTTCCAAATTCAAAAATACGAATATGATTTCCTTGTTCCTTTCCAGATGTTATTCCATTATCGTTCACACTGTAAATATCAAGTCTATTGCTGATCTGTTTGATCTAAAGCCATATTGTTCTTCCTCTAACTGTGTTTCTATTATATCCCTCAGTCTTTTGTTATGACTTTCTCCATTATTTTTAGCCCATGTGATAAGAGGGTTATACCTCTATAATTTTCACATTTCTTCCTATTTCCTTTTTTGAACAGTGTACAATGCTTCCTTGTTGCCAATCTTCACGTACCCTTTCATCCTTCCATATGGCATTGAGGACTCAGTATAGCCATTGTAGCCCAATGCTTCCTGCTGCCTTAATCATATCGGCATTGAATTCGTCTTTTCCACTACTTGCTTTACCTTTGGTCATTGCTTCAACTGACCTTTCAAGTTCCAACCATGTTATCAGGTTCTCTTCTTTTTCTCCATCTATTATTTCCATTTTCTTATTTCCATCTTCCTCCGATCAGTCATCCTCATCATAAAGTTTTTCAAAATACTTTGCCATCACCTTCTGAAGATCCTTTTCGTCATGTACTATGGATCCATCTTCCCTCTCTAATGCCTTGATTTTTTCGTGATTTATTCTTTCAATTTTATTACTGTGTAAAACAGTTTGATTTCCTTGACTATCTTGCTCAATTTTGTTGGTAAACTCTCCCCAAATTTCTCCTTTTCTTCTTTGATACTCCTCTTTACTTGTAGTTTCAATCTTTTGTATTCTACATGTAACCTTTCTTATCTTATTCTCATCCCTCTGATAGTTTTTTTTTTGCTTTTCCTTATCCATTTCTTTCTTCATCTTGTTCCTTTCTTTTATTTCCTGTTTTTATTTTGTCTGTCGACCACCATGTCTCCTTTCCCTTTGCTTTTGTTTTCCTGCATACCTCAATTGCTGTTTCCACAAATGTCTGTCTTAAATTGTCCCCCTCTTCTTCACCACTTCGTATTTCCATGTTAGGCAACTTCCTTTTTATACCATCTTGGAATGCTATTCTTTAACCTCCTCCAATTCCAAATCCTGATCTTTGATTTCTTAAATACACTTTTAGGGATTTTTACTTGTTTTAATTCCACAATCAATAATCTATGATCACCTTCCATACTTTTACTGGAGATTATCTTCGTATTCATGACGCAAACTTGCCAGCTTTCCCGATTTAGGTGGGAGACTCCTGATTCGACAGATTTTCCCGTCTCTTGATTATTCTATTTTTTCTCCTGATTTTAACTTATTCTTTGGTGAACTTCAAACATTTGTTTTCAAATCCTGCCATTTCAGCTTTTTTATGCTAGTAGCCGGAAGTCCTCTGCTCATTGGCCTCTTTCAAAACAAAATATCGACGTTTATTAATGCGAGAAATGTGCGCGAATGTGCAATGTTTATTGAAACCTGTATATCGCAACGCGTACATCGATTGTAAATCTCTCGTTCTCGTGTGCTATGTTCGAGTTCGTTCACATCAGTTAAAACTGAAATAATAGATAAAGAGGTTCAACCTATTCAATACAAAAGAATAAGAAATGCAGTGATTACATTCTTATCAGTCTAGTCGCTTCCATCCTCTTTGGTCAATTCTAGAGACTAGTCGCTTTCTTAGTAATTTAGTGACACAATTTCAATAATGACTAGTGACTTTTCGAGAGATTTTAGGAGCCATTTGGAGACAATTCTGACTAATTTTAATTTATCCCAATATACATAAAATAATAGTTTTGTCTGTACATTGCTCAGAATTTAAAAAGAATGATATTTCTGTACCGGTCGTGACAATAGTAACAGGGGGAAATGCACGTTTTAATTTTCCGTAATTTCTGTCTGTATGTACGTACGACGCAGACTCATCACGAGAAAATGGCCGAAGAGAATTTAATGAAAATTGGTATATAATGTCGGAGAATAAGTCACTACAATCTAGGCCATAAATAATTTTATTCACGCTGAGTGAAATGGTAGTTTAGGGGAAGGCCTAAAATTTTAATTCTCATATTTATTTTATTATTGGCCCTAGCGATAAATACTACATAACTAAAGTTGTATACTATTAAATTTTCTATCAGTTGTGTCTTATACATTCTTACCGTACTGGCTATGATAACAGAGATATTCATGAATTTGGATTTTTTTGCTAAGTCCATATCAGCGCCGAGGTACGAGAAAATGGGTGAACAGAATTTTATGTAAAGTCAGGGAATAACGAACTACAGTCTACGCTATAAATAATTTTATTCACTCCGTTTGAAATGGTAGTTTAGGGGAAGGTGCCAAAAATTTAATTTTTAGTTACCTATATTACTGGGGCCTATTCCACGAACGAACTTTGCAACTTTTCACTTTGCACTTTTCAGTTCAGATTTTGTTCCACCATATCTTTTCAGATTTAGCTTGCAAAGTGAAAAGTGAAAAGTAAGGAATCTTTTCACTTTTCAAGCCTGTTATGTTCCTCCATTGGTACAGAAATGCAAAGAAATGAAGTGAAAAGTTTTCATAAATCTTGCAAAGAGATGATTCCCTTTTCATCTGTTAATTAACAAGTATGTACACTAGTTTCTCAGCGTAGAATTTGGTTTAGTGATATAAACGCATTATGACGAGAGCTTTTATTAGCATCAAGTGAGGACAGCGATGAAAAATCCAATAAGAGAATGTACAAAGACGGAATTCATTTCCATAACCTCACTTCGACGGACTTTCGCGAGTGATATCGTATTACCCCAAAACAAGCTGACTATATTCTTGAAATGACCGGTCATTTATTGAAACATGCAACAAAAAGAAGTAAATTCCTTTCCGAAAAAGAACAAATTCTTATATGCTTACATTGGTAAGTAAACGGTGCCCAGCTGCACGGTGTAGCACCAATGCATGGGACATCAAAATCAATTATTTGCAGAACTGTTACCAAAGTCGTAGATATTATAGTAATTGTAATAATTCCTAACAGTACATTTGCCTGATAATCCACATAATATAGCGACGGGATTTCTAATGAAGGGTGCATTTCCTTCTGCGTGCGGATGGGTTGACGGTACTCTCGTTAACATTGATGTGTCATCATTTGAGAGGTTATTTTAAAAGTTGCCGAAAAGGATGTCACGTTTCTCCTTGACAACTTCCATCACAGCCAGCTTCTTGTAATAAACTTTCTTTCCCATGATAAAAATACTTTAACGGTACCACAATTATACTGTCAAGTTCGCCGCGAAAGTAAAGCATTAAAAATCGTAGAGTATTAGGCCTACAGTTTGTTCATGGAATGAACTCGATCTGATCACTCATTCGCAAAGACTTATCACTTTGCGAAAAAATTGAAAAGTACAACCTACATCATGGTGGAACAGAAAGACTTTGCACTTTGCAAGAACTGAAAAGTGCAAAGTTGCAAAGTTTGTTCGTGGAACAGGTCCCTGGTCATATTGAAAAAGTACTACAGAAGAAAAGTTATAGAGAATGCAATTTCTGATTAATTTATGTCTTATTCAGTTTTGCAAGGGACAATTCTCATGATTGATTCGTATTGAAACTGACTTAAGCAAATTATCACAAAAATAATTCATTCTATTATCACCACCTATTCAAAACAAGCCATGTGCTACGTGGATGCAATTTACATAATACAATTCTCAGGGACATGTTTTGCCCCTTGTTAAGGGCATCATCAGCCTGTAGGTAACCTTAAGGTCAAATGTCTGAAACATTATCTATTCATACATGGATTACTAATCCATCACATCTATCACAGCCAGCTTCTTGTAATAAACTTTCTTTCCCACGATAAAATACTTTAATGGTACCACAATTATACCGTCAAGTTTGCCGCGAAAAGTAAAGCATTAAAAATCATAGAGTATTAGGCCTATACAGTTTGCTCATGGAATAAACTCTATCGGATCACTCATTCGCGAAGACTTTTCACTTTGTGAAAAAATTACTGATCCATGTATGAATAGATAATGTTCCAGACATTTGACCTTAAGGTTCCTACAGGCTGATGATGCCTTTAACAAGGGGCGAAACATGTCCCTGAAAAGTGTATATAGTATTATGTAGATTTCATCCACGTAGCACGTGGCTTGTATTGAATAGGCGGTGATAATAGAATAAATTATTTTCGTGATAATTTGCTTATTCAATTTTACTGTTCGGACTATAATAATATTGGTGGTGATGCTGATTAAATTTTGAAGATGATTATAAGAATGAGAAAGAAATCATGAAGGAATAATCGCTTGAATAACAACAGAAGAGGGAGTCATGAGAGAAAGGACGACTCACTTTACATTAGATGCTCTAATATCACAGATTCGGAAGAAAACTAAATGCGAAGGCCTCCAATATAGAAAGCTCATAAAATTGAACAACAATAACATTACATTGGCCATTGTTTGTTGTGATGTGCTTTGTGTATTCTGCTGCCATTTATCTACAATACAATAGATGGGATTACTGCTACGTTTCGAGTATAACAGCCTGCCCGAATATTGGCGGGAAGAAGCTGGGGAGTGGGGAGTGAGATCTCTCTCTTCTTTAGCATGCCATTCCTCTGCTTCATAAATTTTCTGATACTACTGGTACGTAATATACTGGATCATCATAGTATTCCAGCTATTCAATCCCTACTCTGAGGTAGTGATTTAAATGAGCAGTGTGCACACTTAAACGGAATAATTACACAGGAGTGTTCGCGGCTGTCTGTAGCCGGGTCATTCTAGCTCTGAAACTTTGAACTGTTAAATCGACACCGTAGTACTTTAATATGCTTACAATATTGTGATTTTTTATTCCACATTTTCCACATTTTCAATACAATTGGTTTCATGTTTCGCTTGAATTTCAAGCATCCTCAGCCTATGTAATCATCTCAAGGTTAAGACCTGCCATATTTGATTTGCTTTGACAAATTTGTGCTTAATTATAATTCGAAAATTAAGTAATAAAATATATAAATATAGGAATATGTGACCACATTAATAGTTTAACAATATGAATGACTACACTAAAATTGGAATATCAGTTACTTCTAAAAACATTGACATCCAAAACGGAGTATCTTTAAATGTTAAAAATTTGGCTAAAATTTTCTCAAAGTTCTAGTTTATTAAAAACAATTGTAATTTGACTTCTATGTTAAAATTTAATTATTGTTAAAACTTATTGGTGTCTGAATATTTAAAATCTTTGATACATTGGAATTCAGCTTCAGGTTTTAAATTGTGAGGCTTGCTACTGTAATTTAATAATTTTGAACAGTAAAATGTTGAATTAGGTAGTTTTGTCGAACTAGTCTTGTTCTGACAGTCAGATTTTCCTTTGGTAGTAGTTTGTATTTATGAGAGTTAATCCAAAATCTTGAGGTGTTTGTTTCTTTCATAATATTTGAATGATGGTGCATCCCTTTGACTGCTACTACAAAACCTTGTGGAATTTGTTACATTACGGTGAAATTAGTTACATGTAACCATAGTACTTTTCGCTAAAAGTGAGAAAATGTGCTGTTTTAATTTTATCGAATATTTCATATGAGAGCATTGCTTTTAATCGCGACATTCATACTGGAGTCATTGTAATGACATGTTGACTTCAGTTGGGAAAACTATAAGGACAGTCTTTCTGAGAATTACATAGCAAAGCACAGGTACATCAGCTAGTTATTTGATCCAAATAGCATTGCTCTTCGCATAATCGTGCGGGCGCTTGATGCAATATATTAATCTACGCATTTGCTAAGTAATGGTATCTAGGTGTATGACTGATTCAGACATGTGGAGCATGAGTTCATACTATTTTTGGTACACTTATCAAAGACCAATCATCTCACTCACATACTACAGACCTTATATTTGCAATTAGAATGGTAATGGAAAAATACTGGGAGAAGAACAAGCCTTTATTTCTAATATTTTTGGACATTGAGAAAGCATACGACAGTGTACCAAGGGAAAGAATTTGGCAATGCATGAAAGAACTTCAAGTGCGAGACAGCCTCATAGACAAAGTGAAAATGTTGTATAGTGGGAACAGAAGCTGTATTCAAGTAGGATGTGGTTTGTCGGACTGGTTTGAAACAAAGAGAGGAGTGCAGCAGGGCAGCTCATTGTCACCACTTCTATTTATTATTGTAATGGATGTAGTAATGAAATCTATTAAAAGGAAAGAACATGGAGATATCAAAGCCTTCACATTTGCAGATGATGTTGCGATTTGGAGTGACTCAGAAGAGGAATTGGGAAAGAGAATACAAAGCTGGAATGAGGAGTTTCAGAAATATGGTTTAAACATCAGCAAGACCAAGACGGTGGTGATGAAAGTGTATGGGGAAGGAGCAGAACCAATAGTCATGTTAAATGAAGCTGAATTGGACAGCGTTCCAGTTTTCAAATACTTGGGTAGCGTTACATCAAATGACAACATAGCAAAACATGAGGTGAACAATCGAATCAATAAGGCAGCACAATTTTACCACCAGGTAAGACACCTGCTGTGGGATGAGCAAATACCCATGAAAACAAAAATGACATTGTACAAGTCCTATTATACACCAATTCTTACATACAGTCTCGAAACCACAACACTGACCAATAGAGTTAATTCCAAACTTCAGGCAGCTGAAATGAAATCCCTACGCACTATGACCCAGAAAACCAGGAAAGACAAGATTAGGAATGAGAAAATTAGAGAAGAAGTAGGAATAGATGATTCTCTCCTCAATAAGATTCAGATATCAAGACTGAAGTGGTTTGGCCACATGAAGAGGATGACAGTAAACAGAACTGCAAGGAAGGAATTTGACAGAAAGGTAGAAGGAAGACGACCCGTGGGAAGGCCACGAAGGAAAAGGATAGATTTAGTTAAGAGCGATGTACTGCTGAGAGGTCATGATTGGGACAAGTTGGTGGAGGAAGAATGGTACAAGGACAGGATGAGATGGAGGAGGCTCATATACCACACCCGGGAAACTGGAGATGGTTTAGGATGATGATGATGATGATGATGTAGCCACATATAGCAACTGTCAGGCTTTGAGACAATAAGTGTTATAAATATATCGTAGTATTGTATCGCACAAGACATGTAGAATAAGCAATTTTGACCAATTGTATCACCTGATTTTTCCTGATTTTCAAATCAAAATCTCCTGATTTTTGGTTTTTGTAAAGATGACAGGTATGATGACGTACCTTCCCAATTCTCGATCTGTTATTATAAAAACGATGAGTGTTCCATACTGTCCATCCCAACTATATCGGCTGATCTTATGGCTATTCCTCTTCATAAACCATGTATTATTTATTATCAGGTTATTTCTGATGCAAAAGTCCAACAGTTTCTCTCCATCTTCATTTCTATCGCCATAGCCATGTGGGCCCAGAACATTTTCATATCCCATTCTATCAGTTACCACATGAGCATTCAGATCTCCCATTATCACGATCACATCTCCAACAATATGTGTTTCCAGTTCATTGAGGAACCCTTCTTTTTCTTCCACGCTACATCCTGTCTGTGGAGCATACGCCTTATTATCTTCAGTAGTTCCTTATTTACATGTATGTGCATTATTATAATTCTTTCATTTACATACTCAACTTCAGCTATTAGTTCGACATTCTGATTCACTACAAATTCCACTACATTTCTTTTCTCTTTACTGTTACCCATCCAGTACAAGGTGTACCCCTTTCTTAGTTTCTTCAATCCTTTCTCTTTTACTTCACTTAATCCCAGGATGTCGAGTTTGCGTCTCTCCATTAGGTCAATCAATTTATTTTCCTTCCCATTCACTGTTAAAGTATTTATTGTTCCAAGTCGGGTTTTGTTCTCTGATCTAACACTTGCACGAATATCAGGATTACCATCAACTATGCAACTGTAATCAGATACTTTTCAATTCCATTTCCATTTTTAAACTTCCATCCGAGGCTTGTATTGTAGTTGAAAGCAAGTACAAATGTACTAATCTGCTGACCTGCTAAGCCTAACGCATCTGAGGATTTTCTTTCGGGGTTTACTCCCTTTGCCTTTGAAGAGAATTTCCATTGAAAGAAATATTCTTATCTGTGGGCAAGTGATGCTCATGCTTAGCCATACGAAGGTTATGCCGAAAGTCTTTAGCAGTGCGTAAACCGTAATTCTGAGGACAATGGGATTATTTACATTTGAAAGAGCAATGTTTTTCGACATTGGAACGTGCGCGCGCAACCCCTCCTAGTGGTAGTTCCTCCACAGCGAGGGAAGAAAGCACAGGCAGTGCCGAGTCCGAAACGGTGCGAGATAGATCTGCCACGCTGCGATTTTCGAGCAATGATTTTTTATGATTATAAAAAGAAATTAAGTGCCGAAGAATGCCATTCTTCTTTGCTCTGCGTTTTTGGTGAGGCTGCACCTTCTAGAGCCACAGCTGGAAATTGGTTTCGCGAGTTTTCAAGGGGTTGGCAGTCAACTGAAGATGAACCTCGTCCCGGTTGCCCAGCAACAGCTGTGACTCAAGAAAACATTGATGTTATGAGGGAAATGATCAAAGCAGATCCACATCTTCCATTTTGTGACATTGAAGGGACCTTAAATATTGGGTCAAGAGCAGCGCAGAGCATCGTTCACGATTATTTAGGCCTTATCAAGAGATGTGCCCGTCGGGTGCCACATTCCCTGACAGAAAGCCAAAAGGAGGATAGAGTGGACTGGTGTCATTTCATGCTAGAAAAATTCAATGGAGGGCAGTCCGAAGACACCTACAATATCGTCACAGGTGATGAAACATGTGTCTACCATTATGACCCTGAAACGAAGAGACAATCTTCAGTGTGGTGCTTACCAGGAGAGGAACCACCCACAAAAGTTCCGACGAAGTCGGAGCTCCGGAAAGAAGAGGGTGGCAACGAAAATGGGGCATCTCACCTCTGTGACCTTGGACACACATTGTACAGTCAATGCTGAATGCTATGTGAATGACTGTGTTCCCAAAGTCCTCGCCACTTGGAGGTCACAGCACCCAAAGTCCAAGGGCGGGCACCTTCTGCTACATCACGACAATGCATCTGCACACAGGGCTGCCAGAACAATGGACTTTTTGGAAAGGGAAAAGTGCGAGTGTTACCTCATCCCCCCTATTCACCTGACCTGGCCCCATGTGACTTCTTTGTGTTCCCTAAGACCAAGGAAAAAATACGTGGGCAGCGGTTTTCGTCAGATGAAGAGGCCATTGCAGCGTACGAGAGTGCACTAAGTGACATCCCAAAAGAAGCTTGGACTGAAACATTTTCTAAGTGGTTTCAGAGAATGGAAAAATGTATACGTGTTAATGGAGAGTATTTTGAAAAGTTGTAATTGTTGTTTCGCAAATAAAATATTTTTCTCACACTCTGCTAAAAACTTTCGGCATAGCCCTCGTATTTGAGATGTGTAGGAACAAAAAAGTTGAATAGCGCTCGGGTTGCGACAATCAAGGAATTGGATGAAAGATACTTCTACCTCCTGTCCCCTTCAAATTTGGCATAAAAGTAATATTTTAATATCTACGTGTGTAAGAATATTATTTCATCAGCAAGGGCGGAAATTTTCCCCAATTGCGTGTCACCGAGAGATGAGCTCGCTCGAAACCGGAATTTCCAAGCAAGGCGAGAACAGTGGATTTTTTTGTGTGTCAGACTGCCAGCTGCTTGCCACATGACCTACAGGGAGGAACCAAGGCCGGCCGATCGATATGATCAAGGTCGTTCTACACCTTACAGTATTCCAATAGAAATGTATCAGCTTATCAGGTGCAAGTCGTTGACCAATCACAGACGATTACGGCAACACACCCTCATCTTAAGACAATTATATAGCGGTGTTTACCGAAGGAACTGCTTCTTTGTGATTTGAGGTTTTCTTGGGTCTGCACCTATATCTTTGATTTGAGCTATTTTTGACTGTCTTGGAATTCAACGCCGACGTACACATTGCAGACATTCTTGGGTTCGATCATTCGGCAGTACAGACTCATTACATATTCTAGATCTACAAATTTAGCAGATTTACGGAAGAAGATACGTATTATTCATCGTGTGTGTGTGTACTGGGCACATCTTAAAACTTATTTGTCAGTTTCAGCTCCTTCTACTTGGGAAGAAAGAAGAGGAAGACTACGTGCGGATCGAGACAAATTCAAGATGCCAATACATCAACAAGAGGAAGTCTACTACTATTCCATGTTCGTCTCGCAGCTACAATGGTATTCTAAAATGTGAGGCAATTTCTGACATGGAGGAGACGGTGATTGACGGTGGGTGACCTACCTCATGTCCAGGGTCATTGGCCGAAATCCAGTTCCATCAATCACTTAAGTATGATATTATAATTTATATCTGTTCACCTTTGTAAACACAATGTAGACATAATGCTTCCTTATTCATTTGGCATAATTTTCTTCTAGTCTTACAGTAGTTTGCTATTTCATTTCTTCTTTCCATGGTGCAAGGTAGTTAGCTATTGTGTGTGAATGAGTATTGGTTTCTATTAGTTAGTGTTGAATGAGTGTCTTCGATATTTATTCTGACTGTCCCAATTCCACAGTATAGGAGTGATTTAAAATAATTGACCTCTCTGATAATAATAATAATTTAATTTTGAAATAATTTGTAAATTAATTTTGAAGCCATGTGGGGCAGATTATCGGTACGTTTCATTACGTCGAATTTCCCTAGACGTTATTACGATCTTTACGTGGATTTCAAGCGTGTTAGTGTCATCTGGTAACTTTATCAAACTTTAGCTTACACGGATTTGTGATCTCGCACATTTAATAATAATAATAATTAAACTTCATCACGGGTTAAATATGGAAATAAGGATCATGAGTGTAAATATTGTTTGTTCTTGTGTGAAATATTAATATGTGCTCTAACAGAGTAAATATGAGCCTGGAAGACGGCCGAATCTTGACGGATCATTTATTATATTTGTTATATTTATGGACGTGGGAATGGATCAGTTATGATGTGTTTGACTTGTGAATCCATTTACTGAGTCTCATGTGAAGAGAATATGTTGTTGAACATAATTTCTTCGAGTGGAGCACGTGTTAGAGCCATGATGATAATAATAATAATAATAATAATAGTGTTGTAACTCATGAACCATAAACGCGTATTTTATATTTGACCTGCGTTATGTGCGTTTCTATATGATAATCTTCCGATGATATCTATCACCGATATTTTCATGAACATCGTTGTTGAACCTAGTTTCTTTAATTGAGTGATAATCCTAACATCATAACGTTCCTAATTGTTGTAATGGTATATCTTTAGCCGATACCGTCATCAGAAATTTTCCATGACTTAGATTAAAAATTAAATATAATAATCAAGGACTAGAAATCGTCATAAATATTATAAAGTGTTACCATGTACCCTACTGTGAATGTTGTATGTGTGATTAGTCATTATCTCTATGAATTGTGATATTTCTCATGACTACAATTTGACTCGATCTCTTGTTCGCTGCGTGTGTTCTGATTAATATATCGTTATTTGTGTTGCTCACATTTTGTTGAGAAGTAAATCTTTAGTAGATTTTATTCCAAAATGAGATAGAGTAGGGTTTAATGTCTTAGAAAAAAAATGAATAAGCAAGGGTCATGTCCGAGGACAGGAGTCACGAACGATTTATTGTAAAACCTACAAAGCTAAAAATTCTCAATGAGTGTAACATTGAAGAAGGTCACTGCATTAATTTATGGAATTATTATGGAAATTTTTGAGATGATAATTACGGAGAAAATTTTCATTTTATGAATTTAAAGTCTAAGGAAGACATGTTGAATGGAATTTTGACAGGAAAATTTTATTTTAAATTTTTTCTCATTAAACAGAAAAGGGATAATTTAACCGCTGATGATTAATGAATCAAAGAATTATTTATTAAAAATTTTAATTTGAAATTAATCCTGTTATCATTAGAGAAAGGACTTCTCATAAATTACGTTTATTATTTTATTTTATTAGATGTAGGCTAACATTCGTATGTATATTTACAGAAAACTATATCAGCAGAATTCTGGGAAGAATAATTCCGTTGTAATGAAAATACCAGCAGAGAAGATAATTTAAAATCCAAGATTTTGTTCAATTTTTAAAGTTTGTTGTTAAGAGTGCTTAGTTGTAATAAATGTTAAAACCTTATATTTAGTGTTAATTTTATTGTCGCTAGTCCTTATATCTATCCCTGCCCTTAAAATTTTTGCAAAGCCAGAAAACGAACAGTCTGCGACTGAGACTCTCGTTCTCCGGCTGAGTAGCCAGGTAAGAAGGGGGCAGTCCATTTCCAAACCAATATTGAAACTTTAAACGATGTATAGTTAAACACTGGCTGAAAATTGTTTATGCAATGGAAGACCGTGCACAATTTAGACGTTGTTGTCTAAGGCTTAAAATTAGTCATCGTTTCTGCAATTGGCCCAATCTGTCTTAGTTCGTTATTTTCTTGCTTGCCAATTCTATGGATTCTGTCTATGTGTGACAGACTCAAATTTACATTAATCTGGGGATTCCTTAATGCCAAATACTCTCACACTACATCGATGTTGGTATTGTACCGTTTAGTTTAATTTCATGTTGAGCTCATTTTCGAGTTTATTTACCTTTGATGTAATATCTTTCTTTATTTCACCAAAGGGAAACTACCTCGCTACCAATTTTCTCAGTATGCCTAGGCCATCTATAGCAACAGCTGATGGCAGAGCTGTTGAGGATTATACAAGTCTTTACTGGGTAAGTTGGCTGTGAGGTAATGCATAGCTATGAGCTTGCAACTGGGAGATAATGGGTTCGAACCCCAATGTCGACAGCCCTGACAATGGTTTTCCGTGGTTTCTAATTTTCACACGAGGCAAATGCCGGGACTGTACTTTCCGTCACCATAGGACCTATTTGTGACGGTGCAACACAAAACAAAATGTACAAAAGAAATCTTCGGGCTGAATACTCAACAATGTACATACATACATACATACATACATAGGAAACCTACATCCTTTTCAACAACTACATGTCTAATCTATTCAAAGCTAGAATAATGCAACCAGCATACAAAAAAAACTTAAACTATATAAAATTCTCACCTTCTTATTACCGATGTGATATTTGATGTCATGGGGCAAAATTTCCTTATCAGTTTGAATACTATACACTTCCAGAGTGACCTTGAAGTCATTATACAGATTGAAGAGCTGCAAAGGAGCATTCCATACAATGCTCTGACCATGTCGAAGGTTCCCTGTAGTAGCAGCAAGCACTGGCGTTATCAACACCTGTTCTTGAGAGCGCACCAAGCACACGAAATGGTAGCATGTATCATCTGTAACAAATATACAAGAAAATAAAATTTATGAAATACATTACACTACAAAAGAAGTATCAAACTAGGCTATAATGGTTGATATGGACTCCAATTCAGCTAAATAAAGACTTTGGATTTAAAAAATTGTCCACTTCTTGTAGTCCTAAATTATTTGATATTTTGTTTCTGAATTGTGAGCAGCAATGCAAGACACAAAGGAAATGAAGTATGCTATAGGGTTTATATAATACATATAACTTGTAAGCTTGTGAGTCTATCAAACATACAATACTTACAACACGATAAAATACCTGTAAAAATGAACAATTATTCAACAAATGAATGATGATGAACAGGTATTTTATAGTGTTCTATTCATGTTTGAGAGACTGAAAAGCTTATAGGTAAGTTATATTTAGTGAGTTGACACTGAAAAAGAATGACTTCATTCTTAAGAAATGTATAAAATACAGAACCAGTTCACTGCAGGTGTAAGAATGAAAGAAGATACCAAAACCATCAGAAGTCCGGTTGGGATAATCCTGCTCTTTCAGGTATAGTCTAATATTTCTCAACACAATATCTGATAATCATTTATGGAATACAGACTACAGAACACTCGCCATGAACGGACTGATTACCAGGCGCTGCTCAGTTAGATGCCCGTTGTAAGTCACAGTTGTATTAAACAGTGCCGAACGTCAAAGGGACATTTGACGGAACTTGTTTGAAGAAACAGAGGGATAGGGGAACTTCTCTATTCAAAATACAATAACTGCAATACCACTTTCGAATGATAATCAACACAGCCAGCGTTCCACATTGACATTTTTGCTAGAAGCATTCTATGTACTTTTAGAGTCCAGACACTACAATGGACAAGAGAAGTTTCCCTGAACTAACACGAGATACTTTTAAATCAACATAGGAGTTGTTTCTAATAACCACATTGTCAATTTGAACCAAACTGAAGCAAGAAGATTACATGATGTACCAGGAAGGCCTAGGTCCTGGCACATATAAATTAACAACTTTATTTCCAGCATATAATTCCATTCCAATACGTGAACAGCTGTGTGAAAGAATGTTCTAGTACACACCACACTTCACGAGCAAGTCAAGCAAGGTCGAGTGACGTCACCGCCGCTGCAGCTTACGTCCCCTACCGACGTTTTTGACTGTTTTCATTAACTTTTTAACGCCTGGACCGATTAAAATAAGACCAATGCTAAACTGTAGCTAACATTATGGAAGTAAAACCCTGCAAATTTCAAGTCAATCCGTCCAGTAGTTCTCGAAATATAATAATTTAATGTTTGGGAAGAATGAACACCCCTTCGTCACCTGATTCATAGCGCCGCCCACCTGGCGTGTATATATAGGCCACTGGGCCAAGGCCATGGAGAGAGCAGTCTGACCTGTGCAGCGAGTACAGTCTGTCAGTGCCGAAAGTATGCTCCGTCGCGACTCGCGAGGACGTAGTTATGACCATGATCGAACGCCGTTGAACTAGTACCATACGTGAAGTTCCAACACGCCGCGACGATGGTAAAATTCTAGACTTTTGCGTAATATAACATTTGTGAAATTATTAACTGAATAAGACCATAATTTGGAGTGAGAATTCAAGTATCCGATATTTTACGGACTGGTACACTGGTACACTTTACTAATTTCGTGTAATTGTGAACTATGACGATATCTTAAATTATCGTGTGTGGCAAACGGAAATCATAATTTACGACAACTTTAATCGTTCTAGGACACATTCTTTTAAGACAGCATAACAGTGAACTGAGTGTAACCTTATTTTCTCAACATTTGTTCCATAACAGGACAAGAATTTGCTATTTTTCCCAGTGAACTTTCTCGATCTTCTTTCGATCAACACTATAATAAACTCAGAGAACATTAAGAACTTTTCATAGTTATATTAAACAATTCAGTGTTATATAAACACGACCATAAAATCACCTTAATCTGCCAACAACAATTGTTGAAAGACTGTTATGAAGACTATTGCAAATTACATTTTCAAGTGTTTGAACAGTGCTTAATACTTCACAATCATATTTTCAGA
This sequence comes from Anabrus simplex, assembly GCF_040414725.1. Taxonomy (NCBI): domain Eukaryota; kingdom Metazoa; phylum Arthropoda; class Insecta; order Orthoptera; family Tettigoniidae; genus Anabrus; species Anabrus simplex. Next base: position 205,788,856 of record NC_090270.1, on the reverse strand, counting down.
CGTAATCAGTGATGATTATGAACTGTGTTTTGTGCAGCAAGGACTGTAAATATTAATTTAATATCGTAAAATTAGAGTTAGAACAGAACTGTGTATCATGACAGTGAGTGGTAATAATATCCGTGATTACTGAATTTAATAGTGCCAATTGAACTTCCCGTGTGCTAATATCACCTCCAAGAGCGACGGAAATCTTGGCGAAATACTACATCCTGCTACATCGAACATCATTTCTTCATCTATGGTACCCATCGAGGGATGTCGACGGGGTCTCTTCACGGAACATCGCCGAGTTCGAGTCTTCACCCGCACTCCGAGGAATGTTCCAGACACCAAGTCTCCAACTTCAACATTCGTAAGCAGATATTTCTATTCTGAGTGAGTAATTACAAACTGATTGACTTTTACCAAACAGTTAATCCAGTACAGTGATATTACCAGTGCTTCGTGTGAATAGTATTCCATAATTTTCTCGTCATATCAAAGAAGTTCACATTTTGTGATAAATTTATTTTCAAAGTTAATAATTAATTCAAATTCACGTTACCTAGATAAACTTTAGGGTTTTCAAGTGCTTTATTATCATTCCTTTCAATTCAAACAAACTGAGAGACACTCAACAAGAGTTTATATATTTTATTCAACTTTTTCATGATAAGTGTGTGTGTTCATTTTTGTGTGATTTAAGACTTAGAAAGACTGTAGGTGCAAAATTGATATTTTTTTCCCACAAGATTTAGAAAGACTGTAGGATATTAATATCCCATGGAGGAGTGATATTTGTTCTTGGTATTTTCAAACTGACTTCAAGAAGATCACAGTATAAATCTTTAATTTTGACAAATATTGACGATAGGTTTGAATTCTCCAGTAAGATTGAAGGGTGATATATCTTTGGGTATTTTAAATAAATTTTATAGAAAAAAGTATAACCATCTATTATTCGCCCTGCGATTCTATCCTTCTCCGTATCAGCTCCAAAAACACCGAACACTACCTGAGATCCTTCCCATGCTCTAAACCCACAATCATTTCCTGGTACAATACTCTATGATAGACATAGCACAATGTGCTTTTTTTTAACATTTCATGTATCCATTTCTTCTTTAACAAGTTGCTTTACATCACACTGACACAGATAGATCTTACAGTGACGATGGGATAGGAAAGGGCTAGGAGTGGGAAGGAAGCAGCTGTGACGTTAATTAAGGTACAGTCCCAGCATTTTCCTGGTGAAAATGGGAAACCATGGAAAACCATATTCAGTGCTGCCGACAATGCGGTTTGAATCCACTATATCCTGAATGCAAACTCACAACTGTGTGCCCCTAACCTCAAGAGTAACTTGCTAGGTCACATGTTTTTTTATCATTTTACTACTTCATTTCTTGAACACATTTCATAGCTTTTAAAATGTCATTTCAGTGTTTTGTAATTGGTTGAAAACGGCCTAATAAGATTAAAATATGTACCAGAAATTTTTATATGACTAAGTTTAACACTTAAATTGAGTGTTAGTCCTTTTATGTACTGAAATGTGGACCGTAAACAAGAATTCTTTAACCCTACAACAATTGGGCTGAGCCTCTGAGTCCCAGCAGTATGAAATTTTGCAATTACCCCAAGGCCTCAGCATTCATGGCTGGTTGTCTCTGTACCTTCCGATAATGGTCATAGGAATGCATTTGCAGTTCTTATCCAGGAACTTCAACAGTTAATCTATTTCTGTCACATGTGCATAGCAGCAGAATCAGCCCCCGACCGCTGTTGTACCTAATTCAGTCCAACAGGCTGACAAGGCTATTTTCTGTGGTTTAAATGTCAAAGATTTTACCATCTTCATATATTCAACAAACAGTAGCATTAGTGTTTTCATGAAGTTTGGAATATGGCAACATCAAGTGGAAGGATGTCAACATGTGAAATAGAAGAAATGTTAAATGATGATGAATCTGCGATTCAGACGCTGACCCGGATTTTGTGATGACCAATGATCATTAATGATCATTAATTAATGTTTCCGTATTGAACGGAGATCAACGATAAGATATCTATTAGGTTAAACCTTTTCAATACTAATTAGGTACGTGTTTATGTTACAAATATGTTACAAATACCTTTTATTCAACTTTGGAACCAAATTCGACATATATGTCATCATCAGCCATAAAATGAATCACAATATATAAGCAAAGATATAATCTGTAACTGACTATTCACACCATGTGTCATAACAGAAGAGTAACTGCTTAACACGTTGGGTGCCACATGACGCCATATGGCGGCACACAGGTCTTGAAATCAGAGTTGGCATGACGCCATATGGCAGCACAGCAGAGTTTTGGGCGATGCGCTGTAGAAAATCAGCTGTGACATCTTAGCACGTAAAATTGGTACTACATGAAGTGCGAACTACAGGGTCTATTCCAGCAATGTATTGCTACTATGTGCCACCAAATGGCGCCACACTATTCTTCCATAACCACTGACTGGACCGTGATCATTCTTACAAATGAAAGCGCCCCAGGCATTGGTTTTTTCCCTCGTTTACGTGCAGATTATCATTTGGTTTGTATAGCTGTGCAAAAATATAAAGAAATGGAAGATATTGGTAATATTCTTGATAGAAATGGTGACTTACCAAGAAGAGAATTAGTGAATTGAATATTTATGAATTACTTATGGATACTGATGGAGAAAAAGATGTAAGTGTTGATGACAGTGAATATAACGCTGGTGACGACGAGTGACCTGACAGCATGATGAATGTATCGAGCGATGTGGAAGACAGTGGCCATACTGATAGTGACATTTATAGGTGGGGACGATGCTGGTGCAAATGGTGTACACAATCATGTGAACAGTGATGACTGAGGTCCTTGTGTACGGACACAAAAAGATATTCCATTTACAAGCCAGGAGCATCTAAATCTTCAAACTGATACTTCTTCAGCCACAGGAGCACGCACATCAAGAATCTTGAATCGGTCTACAACTAACCCTCAAAAAGAATAAAGAGCAGACCGATGGCCACATGACCCTTTTAGTCGCCTTCTACGACAGGCAGGAATTACCTGTGGATTTATTCAACTCTTGCCATCCACAGGTGGTCCAACATACGGTAAGAAACCACTATCTGTGACCGCATCTAGGTCGCCCCTTTTCAGTTGTCTTTTACGACAGACAGGGTATACCAGGTGTGTATTCTTCATCTGTGTCCTCCACCCAGAGGGGGTAACAATATGTAATGTATTATAAGGACTTGTTTTGCATTTCAGCAGGTTTTTGTAAATATTGTGTTAGTTTGAATTATCACATAAATTTGACATATTTGAAATTTGTGTTGTACATTCTATATAAAACATCAAAAAATTCTTCATGCTTAGTAAAAATTGATGCGACACCATATGGTGTCACACATGACCTTGGTATGATGAGATGAAGTTTACTTAGTACATCATATTAATATATCCCAAGATTATATAAACAGCCTACAAGACGTATAATTGCTGTCGCACCAGCGGAATACTATTGAAATTCATGCCTGGCACCAGTGCAATAATGTGCTACAATCGGCTTGGCACTGAACATGTTAATAATTAAATCTGGCGCAGTGACACATTGGAGTAAACAAAGTATCTCATTATTCAAAGAATAAAAGAAGGTTCTTCAATATGGAGTCTTTGTTCATCCGTTCAATAGAAGGCTCCGAAAGGCTTCCAAAGTATAGAGTTATTTAAAACATTCACACGTGATATGCGTCAACCAGAGCGTCGAGAACTTATTTGAGTCACTTGTAATTTATACCTGATAAAATTTTAATACTGATGAATATGAAACCAGTCAGTGGTAAAAGACGTTAGTCCTGTGAGAAGGGGAGATAAAATGTGGTAGGTCTGGTGGGGAGGAAGATAGGGGGGGAAGAAAAAATCTTGTTAGGGGATTAGTAGGTATAAGGTGGGTCTTTTGAACAATGTACTGGGGTTTTGTAACGTGATAGGGTACTGTGTATCGCGGTAAATATTGACCCCTAACAAGATCTTTTTCTTTCCCCCCCATCTTCCTTCCCTCCCGACCTACCACAAAAATCAGGTGTCTACAGATTCCAATGTCAAAACTGTCAATTCACGTGCATTGCTCAAACAGGGAGGAACTCCAAAATCAGATACATGAAACATGTTAATCTTACAAAATATAATAGATACTCAGCACTCCAATTTGAATCTGAATGAAATCTCAGAAAAAACTAACATTCTATTTGAGTTTTTAATTAAAGTATTTAAGTATTTTAATCTTTCGAATAAGAGGTCAATATTTACCGCGATACACAGTACCCTATCACGTTACAAACCCCCACCACATTGTTCACAAGACCACCTTAAAATTACCAATCCCCTAACAAGATCTTTTTCTTTCCCCCCCCCATCTTCCTCCCCTCCAGACCTACCACATTCTATCTCCCCTTCAAACAAGACTAACGTCTTTTACCACTGACTGATTTCATATTCATCAGTATTAAAATTTTATCAGGTATAAGTTACAAGTGACTCAAATAAGTTCTCGATGCTCTGGTTAATGCATATCACGTGTGAGTGTTTTAAATAACTCTTTACTTAGGAAGCCTATTGGAGCCTTCTATTGAACGGATACACAAAGACTACATATTGAAGAACCTTCTTTTATTCTTTGAATAATGAGAGACTTTATGTGTCTCTGCACCAGATTTAATTATTAAGCAGTTACTATTCTGTTATGACACATGGTGTGAATAGTCAGTTACAGATTATGTCTTTGCTTATATATTGTGATTCATTTTAAGGCTGATGATGACATATATGTCGAAACCAGTCCCAAAGTTGAATAAAAGGTATTTGTAACATAAGCACGTACCTAATTAGTATTGAAAAGGTTGAACCTAATAGATATCTTATCGTTGAGTTTCACCAAGACGTGCCATTTGTGCTCGTCGGTTGGATTAGCACCTCCAAGACTCTGTGTAGCAGTGGCATACCAACTGCATGGTCCTGGCATGGTTAGCAAATAGTGATTTGGAGATAGAATTTCAAAAATGATAGAAAAATTAATGAATAGAGAGAGAGAGAGAGAGAGAGAGAGAGAGAGAGAGAGAGAGAGAGAGAGAGAGAGAGAGAGAGAGAGAGAGAGAGAGCGTGTTAGTCAAATGGCATAGGTAGGGACCTGAAGAAAAAAATCACATTTGCGATAAATGCAAATTTTTGAATCTTGTACTGAATCCCAGCCTACGGTAATTCTAATGTGAAATAAATTAATTTTTACGCATAAATAGAAGTGCAACAAAATGCGAATTGTGACCCAAAATGCGAAATTAGTACAAATATGCAATTTTGGTGCAAATTCTGTGAAAATGTGCTATTTTGCCGGCGAAAACAACATATTTCGGCAAAATCATCAGAAATACTCAAAATATGATGCATAAATCTTTCGACCGTTCCGATCGATGAAGAAAAGTAGCCAACCGATTGTTGCTTGCTGACTTTAATTGATATTTACCATGGCAATAGCAGGGGGGAATAAGATCTGTATCAATTATTATCGAAATGTAAATCGAGTGTCACAGAAATAACGAGATAGACGGAACGTTATTTTCCTGTTGATCAAAACTGAAACTAGTGAAGAGTAGAAAGTCAAGCGATCGTTTAGGTTATGGGGTGCACGACAAAAACTGCGCACGAAAAGGCTCAGCAATATGCCACAGATTCAGCGATAGTGTTTTGCAAGTATTTTAATTGCCGAGTTGGATGGGAAAAATTGATAGCATTGTGAAAAATGTTAAATCTGAAAAACACATGGGTAAGCGATGCGATAACGAAAGTTCAACCCCTGCTGCTAGTACGTCTCAAAGAAAGCAATCTTCTGTGCTTACAAAGTTAGATAGTTGTAAATGATGAAAAAATTTCCGGAGATAACTTCTCGAAACGCACAGTTGAAGTATTTGCCAAAGCAAATATACCTCTGGAAAAGCTGGAAAGCAAAGAGCTAAGAGCCTGGATTACTGACTTTTCAAATGAAGAGCTGCCATGTGTGAGAACTCTATGTGAATTATACTTAAAGAGTAAGTTTCAATTTCATTGATCGGGTATGGTTTAGGTATTACGACATCGAAACCACGTGCAAAATTGAAGGATACCAAATGTGAGTGCGATTTCCATATGAAACTATCTTACCCGTACCCAACTTGATCCAGTAATTTTAAATTATTTTCTTATAATTTGAAGTCTTTCTTTCTTTCTTTCTTTCTTTCTTTCTTTCTAGAAGTTGCATATGACCAGCAGAAAAGAACAGCAGAAGCTTTAGTGGGGAAGAACATCAACATACTCTGTGATGAAACTAGAGATTGAATGGACCGTTGTGTTTTTATCATCATATTCCAAGTCCCAGCCAGAACAAAAAGAGAGCTGCACGTTGTTTCTGTGAATTATCTTGATACAGGAAATGCTACAAACTGCTCTCGTGCTGTTTTAGAAGCTCTGCGCAGTTATAGTGTACCATATGATGCAGTTAAAGTGTCTGTTAGTGACAGTGCCCTGTACATGACCCGGTGTTATGAAACATTAAGTGTAGTCATAGAGGATCATTTAATGCATGTACATTGCGGGACACATAAGATCAGCTTGGTTGGCAATAGTTGGATTGCAGTGATGACAGATTTAAATCATGTTGTTGTGATGGTAAAGTCTGCATTTCTTTTAACACAAGAAAGCAAAAATATAATTATTTACAATTCTTAACATCAAAGTATGGTGCTTCAAAGGAAGCAAAGCTTTTTCCTGCTCCTGTCATAACCCGATGGAATAGCTGGTTTCAGATTGTCTTCTATCTGAGTGCTTACTTTACTGATGTTACATTTTTCAAGATGTCCGACATGAAAGACATCAACAACCGTAGTATTAAGTACCTGACTGATCTGAGTGGCCGAGAAGTGAAAAGGCTTCACTCCCACATGGTTTTTGTCACAGATCATACAGCTGGATTGGTTGATCTCCATACTGAACTTGAAGGGTCTCTGTATCCTACCTCTCATCGTCTTTACCCCAAACTACATAACCTTGATGCCATTTTTACCTTCATCTGTGAGGGGAATTTTTCTGCGGCAACTAATGATGCCTTGATTAAGCTCATTCCTCTAGAGCAGCCTGCATGTAGAGACTCATTTGTCAAAGGTGCTCATTCTTCACAGTCCAAGCTAGCCACATTGAAAGCTACCCAACCATAAGCATTTTGTGTCAATTTCTCAAGCTTTGTATCAAAAAAATATAATTTTGAATAACACTGATAAATTAGATGAGCTTGAGAAATTGTTTGGAGTAACAGATCTCTCACGAAACAATATCCGGTCAGGTTACTGTTCTCTGAAACATGCAATTCAAACGCAGATGAAAGAAAGTGAAAGTGAACCTGAACGAACGATGTAGATAGCGAGCGTGTGTTGTCTCATTACAACACAGTGGTTACAGACAGACGTTGCAATTTGAAGAGAGAGAGAAAAAAAAAACTATGCCGAAGTACTGATAATACTTTTGTTTGAACAATGAATTCGTATTGTGTGTGCACTTCATAAACTTGAAATCGTTAAAATTAATAATTCCATGCGATTATTTTAACTTTGTAAATAGATGCTAATTTTGGAAAAAATTGATGGTAATTTTGAAACAAATAGATGCTAATTTTTCAGGTCCCTAGGCATAGGTTATATGAGACTTACCTCTTGCTGCGGCATGTGGTGCAGGGTGTATTGTTGCATGCCTCAAACTAACGGTTGTGAGATTCAAAGGAAAACGAAGGGGTGGGGCAAGGAGAGAGGCAGAGCAGGTTAACTTCATGGACGCCACAATGAATTGCGAATTTATACCAGCCACAAATTAAGAATGTGTCAGTTTTAACCATATCTTCATGCGCCGTCCTGACAGTGTCCAACAGCATTTCAGCACGTTTTTAACAACCACTACTACCGGAACATTTCATTTTATTTACGTTGGTCGATGTGGAAACACCATCTAGCAGTTCCGCGTCAGCTGGTGGTTATTTCCAGTTGTAATTCTTCTTACGTCGGACAGGCCGGGAGGAATTTTAATATAAGGTACTCGGAACATGTCAATGCCCTGAAGTATAATTTATTTTCAGCTGTAGGACAGCATATGCATGGCAATTATCACAAATTCATAGACATAAAACAAGATATGGAAGTTCTCAAAATCATCAAAGGACCCCTCCTTAATATTACTGAAAGCTGCTTCATACATATCGATCAATATTTTCTTTTTTTTTGCTATTTTCTTTACGTCGCACTGACACAGACAGGTCTTATGGCGACGATGGGACAGGAAAGGCCTAGGAGTGGGAAGGAAGCGGCCGTGGCCTTAATTAAGGTACATCCCCAGCATTTGCCTGGTGTGAAAATGGGAAACCACGGAAAACCATCTTCAGGGCTGACGACAGCGGGGCTCGAACCCACTATCTCCCGATTACTGGATACTGGCCGCACTTAAGCGACTGCAGCTATCGAGCTCGGTGATCAATATTTTAACCCGAATCATAATCTTAATGACATTTCAGAAAAGACAAATATCTTATTTGACCTTCTAATTCCCATTTTTAGAAATGTCAAACAAACAAGCCATAATTCAGTTTTTCATAATATTCACAGCACCTTTCCTCAGCAGCCATCCCTTTTCCCACATTATTCTGTCCCGCCTTAACCCCCCCGCCATTCTCCTTTCTATGACTTCGCTCCTTGCCCCCCCCCCCCTCCCTTTGAATCTCACAACCGTTAGTACAAGGCACACAACACTACACCACGCACCACATGCCGCAACGAGAGGCAAGTCTCATAACGTATGCCATTTGACTAAACTCTCTCTCTCTCTCTCTCTCTTCATTAATTTTATCTACCATTTTTTCAGGTTAACTTCATGGACACCGCAATGAATTGCGAATTTATACCAGCCACAAATTAAGAACGTGTCAGTTTTAACCATATCTTCATGTACCGTCCTGACAATGTCCAACAGCATTTCAGCATGTTTTTAACAAGCACTAGAGGAACATTTTGTTTATTTACATTGGTCGATGTGGAAACACTATCTAGCAGTTCTGCGTCAGCTGGTGGTTATTTACAGTGGCATCCAGTGGCTTGCATATGGCTAACACCACTCAAGTAGATTTGGTGACTGATGATCTGACTACAGAATCAACATTTACCAGTTCCCGTTTTGCAGTTGAAATTGTAATAACTAGCAGTGATGGAACTAACAATTCTATGAATATCAGTACAAGAAAGAGCCTGGATGATGAGCATACACAAGATGCTAAGAATTTAGAGCCTAATCTATTTTTCAGATTTACACTTAAATCATCCCAGATTTTAATGTTAATTGTGTGTTTGTGCATTAGTTTTCATGTCAATTGTGTGTGTTTTACGTTTGTTTAGTTATTAGATGTATTACATTAAGGCTGAAGATGGCCAGCCAAGGTTGAAACTAGTCCCTAGTTAAGTAATGTAATTCAATAATATTGTATAATATAGTATTGAAAAAGATGGACCATACGACATTAATTTAATAATGATTAATTATATTGCACACCATGTATAACCTGGCATGCCTACCGTATTTCCTGGCATAATAGTCGCCACCGCGTAATCGTCGCACCCTTTATTTTCAATTAAAAAAATCGGACTTTAAACATTTAATCGCATAATCGTCGCGCGTCCAAATTTTGTTCACCAATCTGGTTAAAAGGTAAATGGAACTGCAATGTAAGTTGCACATGAATGTGCAATTTAAATATATGGTTTATGGGCAATTTGGCAACACAGTCACATTTGCAAGATATTGCACAACGTATAAATAAATAATACCGGTATATGTACGACGCATGGCTTACCGGTAGGCTATCGGCAGTTTGACAATGTGGCCGCGAGACAGTGTACAATTTATTCACCACCTACATATTATAACTTCTCATTTGAAATACGTAAGGCTGTAAGTTATCGCTTATCGGCAACGTCGCCAGGAAATACCGGTACCAACACACACTTGTCTTCTAGTAGACAGGTTTTTAGGTTGGAAAAACGTTCGCCGAAGTGTTACGAAATCACGTCACGATGTCACAGAGGTTAGAAATTCAACATGGTGCGCGTCGGACGATGTCACAGCTAGCTAAGCGATGTTGCCAAGTTAGGAGTTAGTTTCAAGACCAGGCTAGTGAAAAGATTATTGGTCTGGCTTGGTTAGGGGCAGGGGGCGACAAAGGCCTCTAGCATCCCACACACATCACAAGGTACGACATGATTAATAACCCTGTGACTAACTAAAATGTACCCGACGCACGCCGTAACTATTTTAAACCGTGCAATTTTCTCATTTTCAACGAAACTGGCATGCTCATACTATACATAACTGTATAAAAATATTGCGATCATGATATATGCGATGAAAATAAAAAGCGCGACTTATAGGCCGTTTCGTTTCACTCTTCCTTACATCTCGTAGTAATTGGAAAACCTTCAAGGTCAGTTCTTTTATTACAAATGAATGATATACGTGAATATTACGGCAATAACCTTTATTTTTGTAAAGATTCCGTAGACCCTCCGTGAATGATAGGTTAGAGATCCCACATGGCGTGGCTCGGCGAATAATTATGAATTTTGTTTTAAACTATTTTAATTATTTTGATGTATAAACGCGAGTATTACGTGCATCTTAAATTTGTATCAAATACAATTTGAGTAATACAAATACTGGTATTAAAAAATTCTTTGTATAATGGTCGCACCCTACTATTTTTTTCGAAAATTTTGGTATAAAAAGTGCAACGATTATGTCGGGAAATACGGTAATTTCTAATATGATTGTAGTTAATTAAAAAAACCACGGAATTATTTTTTAAAAGCTATATATTTTCAAAATGGTTACAAAACCACCTTATCCCCATCAAAATACTCTGCATTACAACTAATATACTTGGACCACAGGTCCTTCCACTGTTTGAAACATTTTTTTGTAGGAATCTTTAGAAATGGCTGAATCTCCTTCCTCATTTTTTCCTTGACCTTTTCAAAGTTGTCAAATCAGTGTCTTTTTACATGCGTGGAAATAAGAGAAACTCGCATGAAACAAGGTCAGGCGTGGGCCAGCGGAACCATGCCATTTTTAGCTAAAAACTAACAGAGATGGCTGTGTGTGCAAGTGTGTTGTCGTGGTGGGCGAACCAGTCTCCTGTCTGCCACAAATTGGGTCTTTTCTGATGAACACTGTTGTGCAATCTTCTCAAAATTTCCTAATAAAAGGTTTACACGTTGTTCACTTGAACTTGCCATCATAAAATATGAAACAAAAAAAACCCAGTGCTAGCAAAAACAATCACTGCAGATGAACACAACAAAGCAAGTCAGCAACAAAGGCGGCACTGAACTAGCAATGAGTTGAGCTATACACGCCTAGCGGCAGAAATGCATACTACACAAGCTTCGCCCACGGCAATGTTATTCCGGTTCTTTTAAGGTACCCCCTCGTATGATGCCGTCTCTGCAGCTTGGTTGTGGCTTTTGCCGACATCTTGGGGCATGAGAGCTTATTCTTCCTCCCCTGTTACGTTGGCTTAATTGCTTTGGCACTGACGTCTTTGTCGTGCAAGTTGGATTAGACCACACCTTTGGGCTTTTACTCTTTGCGGCGTTACTCACTGTGATCTTAATAGATGTAGCTGGAACAAACTTGACAGATTCGGTGCTATAACATTATAATCTATCTGGTTTGCCGGAGCATTCATTGAAGTGAACTAACAGTGCACTTCCTGGTATGAAAGACCAGCTAGGGAATTTTCTGGATCTTCTTCTCTCTTAGACTGGAGAGTTCCAACTTCTAGGAGAATGAAGACTGGGGCAGTTAGTGCACGGTTCCACGCCATTAGCTTCCTATCAATTAGAGGCACAGATAGATTTGTCTGAACAACAAAATTCCATGTGTTGGAGCCTCTGGAAATTACAGCACTAGACTGGAAATGGAATGAACATGTGGCAATGATAAGTTACCTTGATCGTGCCGCTGGTCATCATATCATCCTTCAGTTCTGTCAGTGTTCATGATCAGGTCGCGGTGAAAATCATTCCGAGGTGCAATGATAAACGATGTTGTATAGGCATATAGCGTATACAGAGGGACTCCTTCAAAGGCATTTGCCTGTGCAGGGACCTGTGTTCTCAGGTAGATACTACAGCAGGCTACACGAGGCTCCCACCCGATGGGTTGTGGATACCGTCTGGGCTTCTGGGTGTAGTTGCAGACATAAGAGCCCTTTCCCCACACATTAAGTACAATAAATTTTGAATCAGGTGACAACTAACCCTTGAGATGGGACTGATGGCTATACGACCCTTTTAGTCGTCCTCTATGACAGGCAGCAATTACCTGAAGATGCATTCAAAAACCCTCCCACCGATAGGGAGTCCAACTAACTAAATGTCCCATAGCAATAATCCAGCGCAATGTCTAGGTCGTGCCTTTGAGTTGCCTCGTACCACAGGAAGGGGATACCATGGGTGTATACTAAGCCCCAGCTAAACTATCCAAAGTAACAACAGCAAAAAACATCAAAATACATGATTACAAATATTATAAATGTGTTGCCCTTTACTGGCTTAAAACTGGTAAAAATTGTCTAGCCGCTCACCAAACAATCTTAAAATCTACACATTTCAGAGGAGTGTAAAATTTGTTATGAGCACTCCCCCCCAAACCTCATCCACTATCAAAATGGTGTGATCGTTATTAAGACTCAAATAACAAGTTAACTATACTGAAATGCCTGAAAGCTCATCGATTGTACTACAAGCTACCCATAAGCATCACCAAGGGTGGCGCGCACCAACCAAGAGTAAGTTCTACTTCCGTAGTAAAGTACTCTTGAAGTCAGCATTCGGCGACTTCCATACGAGAGTAAATTACTTCCGAGGTATTTTAGTCCTTTGAGATACTCCTGGACTAAATTACTACAAGAGTAAAATGTTGAAGAGCACCATCTTGTAGTATATTACTAAAGAAGTAAATAACGTACGAATATAGGTTAGAATTTACTCTCACGTCGTGTATGGAGTAAGCTAAGTTTAGACTTGTTGACTAATGACAATATCGTGCCATATATGAGAGGAAAGACGTTTCAAATGTGTTTATGGATTACTTAGATTATATTGACGATCTCGACGCAGTAAACGATGGAAAAGGTAATAGTGCGTAGGCCTACAGTGCGTGAAAGGCGAGAGCCGTGTAATGTGAACACGGAGAGTTTCAGGAACGTTTTTGGTCTTGGGAAGGAATCCTTTACTTTCCTTCTAAATCTACTTGCTGATCACTTACAGCTGAATTCATGTCTTAATTTTGTTGTATCTCTCAAATTACAGTTGCTGTCTGCCCTACGAGTGTTTCGTACCGGAACATTTCAGTACAGTTGCCGGTGATCTAATTAACGTTTACCGCAGAACTGCTAGCCGTATCTTTCATCGCGTGGTTAAAGCACTAGTTGAGGCAAAGAGGGAGGTACGCCTGCAAATGATGATGATCGTTCGGAAAATAAAAGGATATTCTTCACATTGGCAGGCTTCCACACATCATGGGTGCAATTGACTGTGACTGCGCGCATATTCCCATTTATTGCCCTCTCAGTGACAACGGTGAACTTTTCAGATATCAGAAGAGGTATATATATATATATATTTATTTCCCCCCCCCCCCAATTTGCTTAACGTCACACTGGCACAGATAGGTCTTATGGCAACGATAGGACAGGAAAGGTCTAGGGATTGGGAAGCAGCCATGGCCTTAAGGTAGGGCCTACAGACCCAGCGTTTGCCTGGCGTGAAAATGGGAAAATTTCGCTGTGGATGTAGGCCAACTGTATGAAGAAACCGCCATCAGTTTTAATTTTTCCCGCGTGTCCATGACTTTCTGCTTTGCTTCCGTCTTCGCTTTGAAGTCTTTCTACAGAATCTTATCTTGCTTTTCACTGTGTTTTCCATCACTCGGAGCATTGCATTCTTTTGCCACGACTTTCCATGAATTTCTTTTCTTATCCAACATCTTTATGTTGTGTTTCTTACACCTTATATCCTTTGCCTAGATCGTCATTATCTCTATTAACAAGCATTTATCTTTTTCGCTTACGTTTTTTCCCTGTTTCCTATTGCACATAACCCTATCTATTTAGATTTCTTTAAAGAAGATACACGAACACAGCACTACTCTGCGAGTAACGAACGCTACTTCTGTAGTAGTAACTAAAAGAGTAAATTGTACCTCAACTCTCCGACGTTACTTCCGGAGTAAATAACTCCCGTAGTAATTTACTTCTGTAGTATGGACTTCTTTAGTAAACGCTACTTCCGTAGTAATTTACTCCAAGATGGTGCACGCCACCCCAATTGTAGCAGTACTACCAACTTTCAAGATTGTAAAGGAAAGCTTTGAATATTTCCTACACCATGTTCTCTCTTCAGCAAAGTACAAATCACCTTATCTTGGCAAAAAGTTTTGAATATACCTGCAGCCATATGGCGGACGAATTCCTTCTTCAGGGGCAGCGTGATGTCACAGAGAGTAAGAGTGCCTCTTTCTGCTACATCAACTGCGTCTCCTACCTCAGTAATAGGTTTCAGAGTGCCTTCTACTTTCAACCTCTGAATTTCATGCAGTGCTGCTTGTCGTTTATGAGCTAGAAACAAAATATAAACAAAAAAAATGGAAATCTACATATTATAGAAATTATTGTTTACAATGTCAGCTGGTACGAAATTGAACAAAAATAAAACCTTGGAAGCTGAGAAATAACAAGGTTGAATACATTTGTACAGGAGATTGAAAATTAACCCTTTTAGTTCTAAGAAGCCGGGGGCGATTTTCCTTTTACTAAAACATTAATGGCAAAGTAACTACTAACTACTGCATTCAATGATACCTAGATATAATATTAAATCTTTTTAGAAAAGTAAGCTAAGTAAGAGGATAATGAGGTCATACCTCATTTATTAGACTGACCTCCTTTTTAAATCATATCAATCCTTGTAAGCACTTTGGTACATGGTATTGTCACAAAGTTCAGTGTGAATTCATTATCTTAGTGATAATACTGTAACCATTATTGCGAGCTAAGGTATCGATAATGATGATTTCTTTCTTCCAATATGGACACAACTTTTGCAAGTGGTATACAATACTTGAATTTTGCCGATGAGGTAAAAACGAAATGAAATGGCGTTTGGCTTTTAGTGTCGGAAGATCCCAGGATGGATTCAGCTCGCCAGGTGCAGGTCTTTTGATCTGACGCCCTTTGGCGACCTGCGCGTCGTGATGAGGATGAAATGATGATGAAGAAAACCTAGACACCCAACCCCCGTGCCAGGTAAATTAACCAATGATGGTTAAAATTCCCGACCCTGCTGATGAGGTACTCAGGTATACCAAGTTTTCTGAGACTAAGACTGATTTAAGGACATTACCTTATGCCTTTTGAAGGTCCATACACACAACAAACAGGTCTTTTTCCTCTTTCCCATTATATTTCTGCCAGCATCCTCCAGGCAAATACCACATTTGTTGTGCTTCTGCCAGCTCTAAGCCATGTTGTTCTTCTTCTAAGATGGGCATCTGGAAGATGGGGGGAAAAGAAGGCCACAGGAAATGAGTTCTACAGAGATGTTCTTCTATCTATGCACTGGATTGTTGCTAGCCCGGTCACTAGCACTTGCCAACTTGTCTCCTGTCAAGCACTTTGCCATAATGCACTTCTCGGCCCCACAAGTTCCCTTCCTTTGCAGCCTGTTTACAGCTTTATCAACCTAAGGTTCAGTTTAATTAAGTGTTCACATGTTTAGTGCTCAGTGTGTTGTTTCAATGCCATTTTCATTACATGAGTGGTTATACACATAATACAGAACCTTCATAGTATAATGGAAATCTTGCGCAACAAAAATCTATAAGAAAATTCCAAACAGACCTGTGCCTAGCATCAATACAATAAGAAATTTAGCTAAAAGGGTTCAGGAAATGAACGTTCAAGATGTAGGAGGAGACATATTCTTGGAGAAGAGAAATTTGATTAGATTGGAGAGACTAGAGCACAACCCGCGAAAAAGTCTCAGACGTATGGTGCAAGAAACTGGAATACATAGGAGTTCTGCCAATAAAGAAATACAATTTCTTTAATGAAAGTCATATAGGATTCCGATGGTACAAGAGTTAAGCGAATATGACCCGAATAAGAGGTTAGATTTTTGTAATTGTAATTGGCATTTATAGAGTTAATTCTGGGTAAATCCATTCGAACTTAATCTTTTTTTACTGATGTAGCATGGGCACATATGTTCCCAAAACAATAGGCATTACAGTCAGGAGAAACCATATTTTTTACATGAAACACCTTTGTACAGTGAAAATATTGGGGTCTGGTGTGCATTTAATGGACAATTATCGCGTCTATTTTTCATGAGGGCACAATTAACAGCGAGAGTTACGTGAATGAGATCCTAGACCAATTTCTTGATGAACTGACTTATGGAGAGTGCTTGTCAGCGTATTTTCAACAAGATTCCGCTACAGCTCAGAATACCCAAGCATCCATGACAGAATTGCGTTGAATTTTCGGTACAAGGATTAAAAGTAGGAATGTGTGGCCACCATGAAGCCCAGATTTATCACCATGCGACTTTTATCTATGGGGGACACTTAAAACCAGGGTGTTAAGCGAGAAACCCTCACACTACAAATGAGCTTAAAACACTACATAAGAGCATCAATCAGTGCTGAGAAATTTCTCAAAGAGAATAATTTCATAAGGAAGTGCCAGCAATGTGTAGCAATGAACGGCAAACATTTTCAGCAGCAACTGTAAACTGGGTATGTAAAAATTTTATACTCAATGATTCAGTACCAGGCTAATGTTGGACGCATTACGACAAAGTGCTTGGCGGGACACACACTCGCAGCACAGGCAACAGACAATCCTGTGCATAGATAAAACAATGTCCCTATATGAGAAATTAGGCAATGTTCAAAGTGTCATTGCAGTAGGATGAGCGACTCCTGCATGGCATGGGTCGTAGTTCTGTACTGCTGCATCCATTGTTATTATTATTCTTTTGCCATTTGTTTAACGTCTCACTAACACATCAAAGGTTTTCAGCAACGGAAGGGTGGGAGATTGGACAGGTAGCGAGCGTGGCCTTCATTAAGGTACAGCCCCAGCATTTGCCTGGTGTGAAAATGGGAAAACACGGAAAACCATCTTCAGGGCTGCCGACAGTAGGGTTCGAACCCACTATCTCCCGAATGCAAGCCCACAGCATATCCAATGTTATAGGAGGGGAAAGTTTCTAACATGCCAGAAACTGAGCAAACCCTGTGAGAATGGGGTAATCTATAGGTCTCTGTAGACTACCTAAACCACTGGAGTTTTGGATTCTGTGTAGCATCCTAAATGAAATAAGGGTCCATATTACAAGAATGGACAAAGCGCACCAAATTGTAACCCACACAGTGCATAGTAGTTTCTGTATGAAGACATCAGGCATTTCAAGCCCGAAAAAGTCATTTTTCGGTTGATGTAGCCATCATTATCATCATCTGGAGCAGTTTCCAACCAGGGGCTGGGTCTACTTGGAATATAAGCCTCTCCATCACTTTCTGTCCATCCGCCACTTCTCTTCTGTCACTGTTGTCCAGTTCCCTCCTTTACACCTTTCCGCCATCTGTCCCTCAGTCTTCCTCTAGGTCTCCTTCCCTTCAACTCCATTTCTAACATCCTTCTTGATATATTCTCTTCTCAAATTCTTTTACCATGCCTATACCACTGCAATCTTGATTTTTCTGCCTTGTTCTGAAGGGATCCTTCATTTACAATTTCCCGAACTATCTCATTTCTAACTCTGGCCAGTTCCGTTAAACCTACTCACCAACTTTGAAACTTTATTTCCACTGCTTATATTCTACTTTTATCCCTCTCCTTCAGCACGAAATAAGGCTTGTGGCCAGGAAGGTGCATATGGCTTTCCTCTTTAAACATACACTGAACAGACCTATAAGCTCAATCCAACTTTCAGCAATGTTTGTTGTACGCTAAGCTTACGGGACTGTAACATCGGTTCAAGAAGTTGTCTACGATTGGTTATGGTGACTGTTCTTAGGTGCCCTGTTGTTCCCAATCAATGACAGAAGACCGATCCTGTATGATGAACTTGTCAACATCAGTTAATATTCTTTTGCTATTTGGTGCCTACTTACGAAATTGTTCTTTGACGTGAAGCAAACTCAGCCCATTCCGATGCTCTACTCCATATGACCAGATATAATGCTCCACGATAAGTACCTTCTCCTCCATTGTGAAAATAATTATTGCAGAAATCAACAACACTGAATTCACAACATGTCAAAATCATTGTAAACTAAAACTCAACAATTCATTGTTAGGGAAATGCTGACAGCAAATGGGTAATAATTTCAGTATCATTTGTTTTGCTGCATACTATGCATAAACACAGCAAAATAAAAAGTGCACTAAACCAGAATATACAAAACTTGTTTTTATCACTGTGTAAAGGAAGGAGAATTTTTGAGATTACAGAATAAAAATCTGATTGGGAGTGTATAAAAAGGGAAGAATTCCTGGAATATATTTAAAAAAGAAAAATTATACCTATTTTCAAGAAAGTATAAAATAATTCCTGTAGAATCAAAATGATACCCCAAGTTGCAAAATGGTAGGAATGATGTACTCTTATCAGTTTGGCTTCATAACTGGAAAAATCAGTATCAACAGTTGAGCCTATTACAATTTGTGATAAAATATGGAAAAGTTCTCACAGCAATTTAATAGATTTACTGAATATTCATTTGATTAAGAAAAAGACGTATGATTTCTCCACAGCAAAACTTTGAAATAAGTCAGGCAAAAGAAAGTGAAAATGATTAAAGTAACGTTCAGCTGCAGTAAGACGGAAGTGGGCAAAGCAGGATGGTTTAATTGTTAAAATTGAACTAAGTCACGGATATGTTCTGTCAATATTACTGTTATGGTTGCAAAAGCAGCTGATGGAGGTTCATGAATAAACACAATGCTGAGGCAGGAGTACAACAGTGATTTGTTGTTGTAAATGAGAAGATTGAAGAATGGGGATAGGGATCAGTGTGGAGGAAGAGCAAGGCAATAGTGATAACAACAAGAAGAAACAGACATGGAATTGCACATGACAAGAATAATTTTAGGAATATCTGATTGTTATGGATGGATCTAATTAACAAAAAAAAGAGACCTGTAATTAATGCACAGATAGGCATGAAAGATGGGAACAAATAAAAGCAAAATGAAGAGAAATTATATCTATTATATCGAAGATGCATTTGGATAAACAGTATTTATAGTAACAGCAATTGAACACTTACTTGCAAGCAGGAGAAGACGCTCTCCTTCAACTTCTTCTGCTGAACCTGAGAATTCAACTGTGGCAGAACAAAGATTAAGGGCTTGACTGACTTGTGAAATTACGTTCTGCTGTTTTGAAACCTGAAAATAAAGAGGTTAATTAATTTATAATAAGTAGGGAGCGGATTTTTATGTGCTAAAACTGTGAAGAATATTTATTTTTTATGTGCTGAAAAACTTTAAAATATGTGATAAAAAATTGAAATTATTTTCCTTTAAATATCACATAACTACTCGCGTTCAAGAAGTAAATAAGTATAATGTTTTCTATTAGAATATGGTGCTACCAAACGTGCTCCTTAAGGCAAAATGATGTCTGTGTATGGAAACGTGCTGTATGGTACATTAATTTTTGATATTCCAGAGTAGATATTATGAATGGTTATTTTTTAAAGGTAATGATTTGCTTAAATAGTACCAGTTCGTACTCACCCATCACATGCTGGAATATTAGTTGCTAGAAGTAGTCTCAGAATTGCAGTGAACAACAAAGGTCATCTCCAAATTGTCCATCACAAATGCATGCCGATCATCTCTAAAGAACGCCTTATACTGCAAAAACGATCGCTCCACATAACAGGAAGTCAGACGAGCATAGTTAAAGAGAGGAATGTCACAAACAATAACGCCATCAATTTCGCCAACATGAGTACCCTCTAATACATTAGAAATTTGGCACATTGTTTGAAATCCTCTGTTTTTCCTGAACAAATTTTGATATTTGACCTTTAACAGTCCCTGTACCTGCGAAGCCAGGAGTGAATCTAATTTATTTTCAACAGCGCGCACAAGTTACGTGTATCATTTTTGGCAAGCTCACAGATAGGCCTTCGGCTGCCTTTTTCATGTAAGCTGCACTGTCAGTAAGGAAAAGCAATACATGGTCGTATTTTATACCTTTTGGCCAAAGTAAGTGCATGGCTTCATTGAATAACCTAGCCACAGTGACGTGGTTTGCAGCAAGCATTTCTTTACAAGCTAGCAAATAAGAATGTTCGCAAACAGTTTTGTCATTCTTCAACGCACCAACTACAACATTTCCTACTTTTCTGCCACTTGAATCAGTGGTTTCGTCAATGTTCACCCACAGTTTTTCGCTATCACATACTACCCGAATTCTCTGTCAAGTTTCTTCGTAACATGTTGGGAGATAGTTTTTCTTTAATGTGGATTCGTCTGGAGGCTCAAAATTAATGCACTTTGTTAGGAAATTTCTCAGTCTCGGACTATTTATTTTACCAAGAGGAATGTCGGCGCAAACAAATGCTCTGCACACATCTAAATAATACTGGGAATATTTAGATGGGCCTGCATTTGAAGTAGCTGGTTCAGCTATTAGTAATTGTCGCGAACGCACACGCGAAGCAGCCGCAGTATGCTTATTTCCAGACAAATGCTGGATTACTTGAGAACGTTGATCTGCACGTACTGTTTTACCACACGGTTGGCAAAATAATACTTTTCCATCGGTAGTGAAAATGCTTTTAAATTCCACTACATATTGTTGAAGACGCGACCTTGTACTCTACTTCTCTTTTGGCATTATTTTGCAGGTTACAACACACGCATTTACGGTGAATCACTGTTTCAATAAAAAGAATAGCAGCGGACACTGAAGGAAATATTTCTTATAAATCCATACAAAATCACACGACCACGGGAATGATATATGGACCCGAACAGCTAACCTTACTCTTAGGAGTGATGAAATTCCACTACCTAATGGTGGGGCAATATTCTTCCGAGTCTCCCATGTCGTAACGGAATTACGTCACCTTATCTCTCCGTGATTGCCTTTCGCTGATATTCTATAAACAAAACCTGAGAGGGCTGACTCATAAAGAGTTGGAATGACATCATGCAAGGAAACATCTTGTGCAGCAAATCAAATCGCTGTCTAAATGTAACGACGTAGCCAGTGACCAGCAAGTTTTAGAACTTATGGAGGGAAGTCCATAAATAGCCGAAACATTCAGATACATTATGTTAAATACACTGTTAAAAACTATACCGTAATCGTAAAATGAAAATATGAGCATTGTTTTATAACACAAAAGCATTTTATTGATCAACAAATGTTAGCCGGCAGGGTAAGGGAGGTGGTAGTATACAATTTCTAATCACTAGATTGCGTGCCAAAAGCCTGGATTAAATTCCAAACCTCTCCGCAGTGCTCATATGGAGTGAGGGCATATGACGCTGTTGATGGTGATTCGTCCGTCGGATGGGGACGTTAAGCCTAGGGCAGACCCCTTGGTGCTATTCGACAGGAGTAGGCTATGTGCCGGCACCGGGTTTCACCCTCTCCCTACTATCATATATCACGTCATTCATTTCATCTCTCATTAACTCCTCTGATGAGGTTGACGTCAGGAAGGGCATCCGGTCATAAAAAACCGCCACGACAAATTCATCTCACCTCATACCCGACCCCGTAGGGAAACGGGACAAGGGCTGGACAAACAACAACAAATATATGCGATTTATGTGCTTATTATAGATTTTCTTAAAATATGTATTTACATAAAAAAAATTGTGAAAATATGTGTTTTTATGTGAAATAAGATTCAGTTTTTACACTTCGGGATGCACAATAGGAATAATGAACTTCGTAACTTGCGTTAAAACTTACGCAAAAAAAATATGTAATTACATAAAAATCCGCTTCCTAATAATAAGTAACTAGCAACGGATGACAAAACTGATGAATGTTCCTTAGAGTTAAATATAATACTACCACCAATACTAAGTTATCAGCTCCCTCTGTGGATGAGTAGGGTAGAATATTGGCCTCCAGAACCCAAGATCACAGTTTCACACCCAACAGAGATAGATGGATTTTTGTAGGGCAAAGAATTCCATTCGAGAAAAGGTCTCCGGAGACATTTGATGTTTACCAGACAAAATTAATAAAAAACAAATAAAAAATAAAAAACAACCTAGTTTACTCAACAAAGTAACTGCCATTTAGTAGGAATAAAACAAAATATGAAAACTGACAAGCAGGCAGCAGACGGCCTGATCAAAATGACTGCATACAGTAGTGGAGACCATACTACTACTACTACTACTACTACTACTACTACTACTACCGAGCTCGATAGCTGCAGCCGCTTAAGTTCGGCCAGTATCCAGTATTCGGGAGATAGGGGGTTCGAACCCCGCTGTCGGCAGCCCTGAAGATAGTTTTCCGTAGTTTCCCATTTTCACACCAGGCAAATGCTGGTGCTGTACCTTAATTAAGGCCACAGCTGCTTATTTCCCAGTCCTAGCCCTTTCCTGTCTCATCATTGCCATAAGATCGATCTGTGTTGGTGCAACATAAAGCCAATAGCAAGAAACCTACTACTAGCAAGTTGAGGTGTCTCCCTCACCTGTAAATGTCAATCAACTGTGCCAAGGAAAAAGAATTTAAAAATAAAATGTAACAGCTCCTTACAGCTGCTATCAAGATGACTGCTGCCTGTTACCCTGCAACTATCAATAGAACCTGCGCAAAGCTCACTTCCTGTGCATTCTCACCGAGTGCATATACGTCGTCATAGAGCGGTGGAGGGGATCATATGCTGTCTGTCACCGTACTGTGCACATCGTGAAGAAGCAGTGCCACAAAAATTTCGTTGCCAATTCCGTACCTGTTTCCGTGCACTTGTTTTGTTGGTTTTATACACATTTTCTTTTTTTAGTTGTAGATCTACAGTATAATCCCTTCTCGTGTACCATGTACTGCAGTAGTAAAGTTGTGTAGCATGTTATTCTAGTGATACTGTTATTTGAGTGTAGTTAAGGCTGATACATCAAAGTGTGGTAGCAAATCTAGACGGCCATGAAGGGGTCAAGCCGGAGAAATAGTCTATAACGCTGCTCACCTACGAGAATAGAAAACCTTCATAAACTTAATTATACTGTTGAGGCTTCAACAAGCTATGCAACGGCAGTTTCAAAGTCACTGGTGAAACGTATAACAGCAGAAGGGAAGAAGCCTATGGACAAGGGTTTCTGCAGTTTTTTACACATGATGGTAAGAAAACAGTCCGTTAGGAAAGGATTGAAACAGACGACTTCATAAAAGGTGTAATACCTCGGAAAATACGAGAATTGTATGTGATGGAAAAAACTGTACCTAGAGGTGAAGATATTGAAAAGAGTGTTAAAAATCCGAAAATGCACTCGACTGTAGCAGAGAGTATCTTCGAAGGTTATTAAAGGAGATAGGGTTCCGGTGAACTAGGAACCGTAGTTCTTGAAAGCTGCTGATAGAAAAACCTGATATCATGGCATGGAGGGAAGGTACCTCAGACAAATTCGTCAGTACAGAGAGAATGGTTGGAAAATGGTGTACTTAGATGAGACATTCGTTCATTCTACTCACTTTGTCCCATCATGCTGGCAATCTGATACAGAGCATGGAAAATTACAAGCTATAGGGAAAAGTCCTTGCACTATTGTTGTGCAAGACCGACTCCAATCTTCAGTTTTATTATTTATAAATTTCATTTTCCGTATTGACAGATTCAAAGTATAGATAAGAAAAGTGTTTTTCCACCAATCAATACACAATTTATTTTAAATAGATTAAACTAGTACCAGTTTCGGCTCTTTAACGGCCATCATCAGCTAGTACATGATTTGTTTCCAGCCATTAGACAATTCACAATTCACTTCCCCAACGGCCACTCCTTCTTCCCCTCCACAGCTAATATGAGCCCCAGACGCACTCGCAGTAGAACACAACAAGCCTTCAAACACATCGGCACAAGACTTCCACAACAACTAAAGTAAGTACTCTTTCCATGCACACACCAGGCTTTCCTTCATACACACACTACCGGTATACTTATTTTACCTTATCTTTACAGACTACAACCACAAACGTAGACGAGAGAGGTGTTGCCACCAACTACTTCTAATTCAAACTCAAGACCTGCTGTTTACTATATTAAAACTTACCGGAGTACATCACAAGTTGGAATATATAACACAATATAAAAAATTTCTTCATGACAAAGGTCCATATCAATATGACGCATACCAGCTTCAGAACTTTCTCGAAGATTACCATACACAGCTAAAATCAACATAACATAAAAGCAAAGGAACTACACAGAAGATAGAAGAATGGAACCTATGTAACATGAACTAAATTTTTTTTAACAAGTGTCTACCTATACTTACCAAATTTTAATGTGTCAAAACTTTTTAAGTGTTTTATATTATGACCCATATGTTTTAATATGTCCTACATACTCATGTTCTAACTTATTGTAACTTTTTACCTTGACTACTGATATTTTAATTAAATGCTACTGTATACATTTCCATCCCCCATTAGACATCCGGATGTCTAATACAATAACTTGTGAATTGTCTAATGGCTGGAAACAAATCATGTACTAGCTGATGATGGCCGTTAAAGAGCCGAAACCGGTACTAGTTTAAACTATTTAAAATAAATTGTGTATTGATTGGTGGAAAAACACTTTTCTTATCTATACTTCCAATCCTCAGACCGTAATATAAGAAAAACATGCGTAGCCGGATTGCTGATATTGGCCAACATGAAAATATCACGTACATATTATATAAATGGCGGTAATTTAACATGATAAATGAAACATCACACGGAAAAAAACTTTTTTCAAGTACAAAAACGCTTTGTCAACAAGTACGCACCACATATAATCAACTAGAATCGCATATATTCTACTAGAAAAGAGAAAAACAAGTTTATTATTTATAAATTTCAATTAGTCAAATAATGGTTTCTCTCAGATTTCCCTTCCTGGATAGAAGAATATACATGATAAAATTGTTAAAATGATATTTATCACGTCATTTTTAATGTTTCAATATAAAATAAGGGGCGAAATTCCTCAATTTCACAATTAAAATTAAAAATCTTTAAGGTTCCAACTTGTTCAATACAAATACACTGTTGTTAGATGACTTTTTACAACATATATTTTATCGCGGTACCAGTTTCGGCGCTCTATTAAGGCACCATCATCAGCTGCGCAATAGGTAGAGAAACTTGAAGATATTACAATACAAAACAACATGCTGATATACTTAACTCCTTAGGGCCGATTGCAGAAACGATGACTAACTTTAAGCCTTAGACATCGTCTACCTAAACAACGTCTAAATCGTTCACGATCTTCCATTGCATAAACAATGTTCAGTCGATGTTTAACTAGACATCCCTTTAAGTTTCAATTTTGGTTCGAGAATGGAGACAGAAGTATCTTTCATGCAACTCTTTGCTTGTTGCAACCAATGAAATTCGTCGGTGCGTGCGCCGAACGCCAGTCAGCTGTTTGTCTTCCTACACATTACTCATATATGGCTGAGCATGACTTGCCCACAGAGTATCGCTTTCGGTGGAAATTAAATCTCATAATATTATCGACATTAAAGTGACACGCCACCGTACGGGGAAGTGTAGCTTTCATTATTACAGATTACAGTGAGTGTAATCTACTCATAAATACGGTAGCTTCGACGAAGGGAAGATGAAGCAATAGTTGTGTAACCAAGTGTGTTGTTCAGGCCATACAGATGTAGCTTGCATTCTGGAGATCGTAGGTTTGAAACACATCATCGGCAGCCGTGAAGATTGTTTTGCGTAGTTTCCTTATTTTTACACCAGGCAAATACTACGGCTGTTATTATGGCCACGGCTCTTTTCCCCAGTCCTCTTTAAACGATAATCACCACCACTTGCCTTTCCCTATCTGATAGTTGCCAAAAACTTATACGATTATATAAAAATCCCATATAACCTACTTTTTAGTTTTCACTATTATGTGTGTTTACTTGGCAGTAAATATAAGTGAATCCATCCCGGTTGATGTATGTGACAGCCCTCAGACGATCGGGACACGTAATTCTGATATGTATGTAGTTGAAGTGACCTGTAATTCCATGGAAATTACCCCATGTACATAATAAAATATATCGGTTGCCAAGAATTGTATTCAAGTTGACAGTTACCGGACTGTCACTTTGTTAGTCTCAAGAAACAAGTCTCTCATAAAGCGAAACCTTATTTTATGATTATCTCCCCGTACATGTCAAACGAATTGCTGCGAATTAGCAGCGGGCGGCCCACAGAGAGGCCGTCGGACTAACCTTTCTTCCCGGAATCGTACCAACATGATAAAACAAATTACATATTTCATGGTACATAACTTCTGATTGTGATTCATTCCTCTCAATTGATGTTAAACAGTGCTCTCGGCAGTGTTTAAACATGACCGGTTGAAAATCGGTTTTAGACAGTGTCTAAGTAATAAACATCGTCTCTGCAATGCGGCAGCCATGCTTAGGCATTATTTAACCATAGACATCGTCTAAATACAATTTCTGCAATCGGCCCTTAATGTCTATCTAATGGTAAGTTTAAAACTCTAAGTTACAAGCAAGATAACCCTTGTGATTCAAAATTGTAAAATCTCGTGAGTTGTCCTCAAGATTCTGTGATGGCTATAATTTTTTACATTCGTAAAAATCAAGTAAAAAACATTCCTAAAATCGTGAAATTAAAGCTGAATCAAGTCCTAAAATGTTAAAATGTTAATTTCACAGATGCATTAGTTGCCATGTGTTGGATAAAAACTCGTCGTATTCATTAAATTGCCAGACTGTGCCGTCTTCCGATGTTTGTTGATATGTGGAAGCTTAGTTCTTATGTTGTGTTTCTAGTGGTTGGAACTGATTATTTGCCCTGATGTTATTAAGCGGGTATAGCCCCTCAGTTCAATAACCCTGTATGATGAAAGTCCTCTGTTAATAGAAAAGCTAGATAAAGATATTAGGAACCTGATTGAATCAAAATGTTATTGAAGTTGACTCACCTCAACGGCTATGTACTTTGCGCGGCGTCTGCAGCACGACGAGTGAGTCTGCTCGTGTCGAGTGCGATGTGATGAAGCGCTAAGGAAGGGGAAGTAGGGGCGGCAAGGGGAATGTTTCTGGAACGTTGGCAATGTAGGAGAGGGTCCGGGGGGCGTTGCGGACGAAGACAGTAGTATGAGTAACTGTTACGTAGAGTTCGAAAGACGGACGAATTTTCCGGAATTCTTAGCTTGTCAAGCAATCGTATAACACTTTGGGTTTCTCGGAAATTTCATTCAAATTTAGGTTAGTGTTATAATACTGGTCTAGATGTATTAGACACGCTTCTGTAATGTCAAGCCTCGGTCCCTTAGATAATGTTTCCATTATTTCAAGATCGTGATCTATGTCTGTGAATTTATGTTTATATTCATGGACGTGTTGGCCTACAGCTGAAAATCTATTGTATTTCACAGCATTGAGGTGTTCTTGATATCTAACATTAAAGCTGCGCCCAGTTTGCCCTATATATCCGCTCCCACAGTCTTTGCATTCGAACCTGTATACACCTGATTTAGAGTATTGGTTGACCTTATTAACAGCTGATGCATTGTGCAAAATTTCAGTACTTCTGTTATCTGTTTTGAACGAAATCCTAATGTTACGTTTCTTAAAAATGTTCGTAAATATCTAACCATGTACATAATGCACACGCTTTGCAAGTACGAACATTTGACGAAACTCGTTCCGTCTTCAAGCAGAGCTGTCGAAATGCGCTCTGTCTCCTTCCAATTGTTGTGGACACTCTCTGCTTTATGATTTCGATTCTCTAAACAATACCACTCAAATGCGATGCTAAGAAGGTCCCTTATGCAAGTTCACCGTCGATCACTTTTCCTCTTCCTCAAATTACCGCAATGACTGGACGTTAACACCAAGATCCGCAAGTATGCCGTAGCCGTCCTTTCGTGAGATACAGTTTCTTGGAAAACGAGTGATCGAGGATTTAGCGTTGATGGGGCTGAAATTTCTGAGCGGTTGATGCGAGAAATCGTTTCTTCGAGGAACGGATGATGCGGGATTTTTACAACATAATTTAATTAGGATGCTCGCAGGACCACGTAATTTGAACGGATAATATGGGAAAATGTAGTTTCGGGGAACGTATAATCGAGGTTCTACTGTAATGTGTATTGTCAAATTTCGTGAAATGACACCAACTACATACGATAACAACAAACCAAAACCAACCCACACTTCCAACATTTCCGCCTACTCGATTTGCCACCTTTGAACGATCGAGAGTAGCATTTAGGTCTGAGGACTTTTCCTTATCTTTTCATTTCTAATTCTATCCTTTCTGGTCTTGCCCTCAATACCTCTTGGGAATTTCATCTCTGCTGCCTGTGTTCTACTTTCCTCTCGTTTTGTTGTAGTCCACGTTCCAGCTGCATAAGTTAGTATGGGTTTATAATAGGTTGAATATAATACTTTCTTACATTTCTTTGGGACATCTTGGTTGCACAAAATACCCCCTACACTCTGGTAGAAGCTGTTTGCTCACTGTAGTCTTTTCCCAATTTTCTCGGTTATCTTTCCATCTTCTGTGATCACACCTCCCAAGTACTTGAAACTTTTAACCACTTCCACCTTTAACGATCATGGGTTTCGCTGATGACTTGGTTATCACAGGCAATAGTCGAAGAGCAGCACTTGAGCTCTCGAAAACAGTCACAAGGAGATTTCATGAAATAGGGCTTTATATCAACCCAATGAAATCTACGGCAATCTGCATCGAACGCGGAAAGTTAATCGAAGACCCAGATGAATTTAAGAGCTATGATATATTAAGTTTGCAACATGGAGAAACAATCCGCTATCTGGGAGTTGACTTTTCGAATGAAATAATTTTTCAATTTACAATGGCGAAAAACGAGAGTATCCTCCTATTCAATACATCATATATTCCGTCATTAGACGGAGCAAACAAATTCAGACATGTTTCGGCTCGCCTGAGCCATCTTCAGTGAAAGAAATTAGGGGGGTTGGAATAATTTACATAATACAAGTTGAAAAAATGCTAAAAAACATAATGAAAGAACAAATGAAAAAACAAACAAAAGAGCACCTAGACGGAAACAAAATTAGCACAAATATACAATATTTACATCAATATGCAGAGCAAAAAACAACTTATTGCGACAAAATTCAGTGAAACAGGTGTTAATTTAAAATAATAATTGATACTAAAAACTGCGTTAACCTAAGAAACAAGGGAATGAGAAAACAAATGATGCGGATGGAAATGAATAATAGTAGCACATGGTGAGGTTGTGGACCTCATAGTTTACAAATTATTGGTTTAGTAAAAATGACAAAACAGTTTGAAATTGCTGTCAAAATCATCCTAGTGGAAACCCATCACATCAAATTGGTCAGGAGGAGAGCGGGAGCAAACATTTTTGAGAGAAACCAAGCCTGATATAACCTGCAGGCGAAAAGCCTGTGACAAGGAGAAAAAAACACCATGAAATTTAAGGCTTTAGAAATAGCAGCATTTTCAATATCTTCTCAATCTAGCAGTCCCTTTCTTCATTATTGTTTCATAATGTTGGCTGGTGTTTTGCCCTATTATAGAGGGGTCGGAAGGGCCGAGTATAAAAATTGAGAAGCTGTGTTAGGTAGAAGACAGATGCATAGTAAATTGTAGTAATCTAGTGGAAACCGTCAATGAAGTTCTAATGGTGTGCAGTAGGTGGTTGTCCTCTCTAATGGCCTGGCTTTTTTTCAACCTACACAGAAGCTTAAAAAATTACAAAATAAAATAGAGAAATTTATTTCTTCTCCACTATTACATGCTGATCAGAAATTTAAAATAATGAACACAGTTATGTGCCAATCTCTCATATAACCATTCCAAACTATCAGGCCAGAGAAAATTCCAAAGTAGTACCTTGCTGATACAGACATACTAATACGAAGTGCTCTTAAGGAAATTCTTCAAATACCTGCAGACATTCCTACTACAATGAGAAAAAATATAAGGGGTTGGGACTCTTCTGCACCACTTGGGAAGCACATCTTCAGCACATTAACATCTGTAAGGTACTATTAAGCTCAGGTGACGAATACCTCTATGTTACAAAAAAAATGAAACAAGAAATAACTCTCTCACTACAATTCCTCAATGTCCCTCCATTTGACAATTTGCTACATCCTCACCTAGAAATAACTGATGACAAAAAAGTGAGAAGAGTACTGAGAGAAAGGGCATTCAGTGAGGGGTGTAACTTAGGGATGTGATGCGTCGAATATCTCAACTCGTTCAACTCGAGTCAAACATGTATTCGAGTCAATTTGAGTCAAACATGTATTCGAGTCAACTTGAGTGACTATATGTTGTAACTCGAGTAAAGAAGTCGACAGAGTCCAGATGAATCATGGCCGACTGCGATAAGACCTCACTTACTGACGCGCTCCCGAGTTAGAGACACAAACTCTCCCGAATCGTCCCGATTGAGAGAGTGTTCTCTGTTCATTGACTGATCGATTTTTAATAAATACTAGGAAGAGAACTCAAATTCAACTATCGAGTATTCATTCAATTATAAGATTAATAGTTGTTTATATACTTTTTCATCCCACCTCATTCACAAGACATAGCAATGATCGCTAACTCGAGTTGGCAGAGTTACCGAATACGAGTTACTTAAGTTGATGAAGTATTAGACTCATCACATCGCTAGTGTAACTTGCAACATAAAGGAAGAGGTGTATGTTCATACAATGAATATACTCCTGCCAACTCCTGGATTCGAGACCATCACGGCTTGTCATGTAGTGAATGGCGTGAGGCAACTAAGATGACAGCAAACATTACAGCAGTTAGATCAGTACCAGGAAGATCTCAGAATGATTTCCTTTGCAGGGGCTGCCTTCATCATCATCATCATCATCATCATCATCATCATCGACCAACTCCAGTTTCCCAGGTGTGGTATACGAGCCCCTTCCATTTTGTACTGTCCATGAACCATTCTTCGTTCACAATCCGCTCCCAATCCTGACCTCTCTCCTCTACATCCTTCTTCACTAAATCTGTCCATTTTTCTCTAGGTCTGCCCACTGGTCTCTTGCTCATGTTCAGGGATCTTGTCTTCATGGTGAACTTTTAAGGAATATGCGTCATCATAACACCCGTTCGTTAATTGCAACAACGCTGAAAGACTATGTTTTCCAGGTACTTGAAGAGGTTCGCGGCTTTGCGGACAACGGAAGCCACAGAAGGATCGATATCATTGCTTTCAAGAATAAGAAGAGAGGTTACACATCGATCCCACAGTTCGCTTTGAAAGCAATAAGTCGCAGCCCTCAGATGTTAACCCCGAGAAGAGGAATATTTGGCTACCAACAATTCCTTACTACAGGGAGAAATACCAGCTAGAGGAAATCGACATAGTGGGTCTGATAATTGGAGCGGTTTCCAATTTTGCCGCCAATTTCTGGAAACTGATGTCTGTACCAGTTACAACAGTATGCGAGATTGCCATCATAGCCTTAAGGGGTTCACTGATAATTCTAAGAAATCATTGTTACAATTAGGTTACCATCAAAATTTCTCAAATATATCTATTTCTCTTCTAAAAATAAATGCAAAAGTATACTTATATTTTATGACAAACTGTAGAACTTAAGAGTATTTTTAAACATTGCGTTCAATTGTGAAAAGATGAAATACTTTCTGAGTACTGCATCAGGACTTGTGCTTAGACTCGTGTCAACATAGTAGACTGTGACAACTCAGAGTACACATGCCATGTTCCGAGGGAACATAGAACTTTCCAGTGTTATAAGTGAACTCACAATTTATGGAGTTAGACTTTTCCCAAGTACCATTTTTCTTTAATGATTATTTACTTCGTTTATCGACGGAATAAGACATTTTCCGAGTACTATTTCATTTACTAAGCTTATTGCAAAAATGCCAATGTGTTCTGAACCTTCATAAACTGTGCATTAAGAACTGTGGTGACTGTAACTGGTAACCCTATAGAACATTCTAGTTTACCATGCCTGTGTTAGTAAGCTCACGTCATGAACTTGACATTTTACACATTAATTAATACAAGGTCAAATATTTAGTTCAATCATCCTGTTTTTCAAGTGACGATTTAGGAACATAGTTCCAACTGGACTTTCATCTACACATAATTGTTGAAGTGGTACATAATAATGCAGAAAAGGTGTTTTGGCATGTTCAACAAGGGGAGAAAACTTTACACAGAGACCATAATCAGGTAGGCCCTGAAGTAGGAAATTTGGAATTGTCTGCCATAAGGAAAAATTTTAGTAGGAGCTGATATCTGTTTCTTGGAAACATATTATGGAATCAGGGCAAGTATTGGGATGGAATCAATACAGTTGAACCTGACTTGTACGTATATCAATGGGAAAAGAAAAAAGCTACTTGTAACTCAGAATTACTTAGAAGTCAGACTTACGCAATACATCACAAATTTACTGAAAAACCAATGGAATAGACCTACATATGTAAATCCTTGCAAATAATAAATACGTTAAGAAAGAAAATATTATTTTGAACTTGGCCCAGTCTTAAAGAAATTAGATGGTTCGACTTGTTTCACTTTTCATGCATTAAGAGTATAAACCTGTTTTATCAAACTTTGCAATGAATTCAAAGCATTTTCACTACAACTTTTCACACTGATGTAACGCCTACGCACTTCGATTGCACTTAACACTTCACTCAGTTCAGGTGTCAAGATTCAAGTCGTTATCTCCATCTCCATTGTCACTATCGCTTGTAGCTGGTCCATCCGCGTTGTTGGCATACATCAGCATTAATCTCTTCATCCGGCAGTTCTCCACATACAGCCAGATTGTCATCGAAATGCACAAAAGTATCGAATACTACACCCTCCGGTAGCGTTAGCTCATTGCCAGGCAAGACTTTGTCCCCATAATCATCACTGGAGGCAGCCTCTTCTAGTAAGACACCAGCTTTGCGGAAACAGTTGCTGATTGTGGAAGATGACACCTGCTTCCAGGCAGCCGAAATAAAGTCCATGGCTTGTAGCAAATTAATGGAGAGAGGTTCATTTCCTGCATCACTCAGTGTTATTAAATGTTGAACCAGCATTTTTCTATAATGCACTTTGAAATTTGGAATGATGCCCAAATCAAGCGGTTGTAGAACACTGGTACAGATAGAAGGGAAAAATTCATTCGGACATTCTCCAGAACGATTTGAGGTGGATGTGCTGCACAATGATCCATAAGAAGAAGGATCTTTTCTGTTTCTTTTTCATTTTAATGTCCAGTTTTTTGAACCACTGTCCCATTGGATTCATATTCCTTAGGTTTTGTTTTCGCACCCTTAAAATACCTCGGATCCTTCGATTTTCTTATCACAGGTGGAGGAAATTTGTCAGATCCATTTGCATTGGTGGCGACAAGTACTGTTACATGAATTTTGCTTCTCTTCCCTCCATGGCATGAGTCACCTTTTTCAGCTAATGTTTTATTAGGAAGGAGATTGTAGAATAGGCCGGTCTCATCACAGTTGTAGATGTTTGGAGGCTGATAATCGCTTACGATATCCGGCAGAACCTCTTCTTTCCATCTCTTCTTTAAATCCTTGCAACCATCCTGATGAAGCCTTCAAAGCAGCAGTGATACTCATCATTTTAGCTAAATCTATCGCCTTTGCCTTCAGCATATCTCCACTAATTGGTAGAGCTGCGGCCTGCTTTTGCTGGATCAATGTGAAAAGTACTTTCTCCAAATCTACGTACCATCCTTGCTGACGGCTGCGCTTTGCTGATTTTGAACCCAGTTTTAATAACTCATCCAAAATAGCGGGTTTTTTTACTGATGACTGTACATAGCGTGGTATAAGGAATCCCTAAGTCTGAAGCGATTTCAGTTTTTTGTTTTGTGTGGATTATCGTACACTTCTCGTATAACGTTTCCTTTTTCAGTTCTCTGTGGCTAATCAAAAGCAACTGAATGACAAAACGACTGTTCAACAGTAAACACCAGATACCGGCACCGTGGACATTTTAATTCTCCGTTGTTCTAACAAAAGACATTCTCGTATTCAAACAAATTTACTGCATTTTCTTTTGTTTCCGCACCGAAACCGCTTGCTTTGCTTGTAATGTATCTTAATCTTTGGCAGCGTGTCAAAAACGACGAAGGTAGAGGAGGAGAGAAGGGGACTCGCCTTTGTTAAGCCGCTAGTAAATAAGGGTCAACAATGTCACTCGGCGAAACTCTGTGTTCTGTTTCAGCACAGAAACCCGATTGCTCTACAAAGAGGGAACTTCGTAAATACAGTAGTTTCTTTTTAAAAAGCACATTCTCATTACAATCACGCAAAACTCGGTTTTATTTCACTGATACTTAATACGTATAACAGCGAATTACGTATAAACGGCTTACGTATAAATAAGGTTTAATTAACACGCTTTTAAATTGTATTTTGCCGGGACCTAAAGGAAATTACGTACAAATACGAACTACGTAGAACAGAGTTACGTATAAAACAGGTTCAACTGTAGTTGGTTTTCTAATTATTCCTATATTTAGAATACATGCAATAAAACCTTTCAGCTCTGCAACAGTACCAACCTTTTTATAGCTCGTCACCCTGGATGATGGAGAGAGATTAGTGTTATTTTCAATAAATTGTTTGGCATATCTATTTGTTTCAGTAACAAAAAGACTTAGAAGTGAAGCTGTGAAAATTAGGAAGGCATATTGTATCGGCAGGGCACCTGAAGGGAGGCTGTGTTTTGGACCAGTGTTTTCTTGAAATTCAAAATTGTGGTTAGGTTCATCGTCATGTTGACTTGCATGTCGCCAGTTCAAACTAATATCGTCATTTTCACTTTCGTCAGCAGTAGTAGTAGTATTAGCAGTAGGTTGAGGATTGATAACACCATTAGGACTAATATCTGTGTATTGTGAACTGTCACTGTCTGCCTCACTGTTTTCACATTACTGTCACTTCTTCACAATGTAACCTGAATGTCACCATCACATAAGTGTTTCAAATAATATTTTGCCATCTTATCCTGCAGAAATTCACAGTATAATAACAAAAAACATTTACCGCCAAACATAAGCAGACCATGTGCTACAGGATCAGGCGCGCAATGTTCGTGACGCACGACACTGCCAACGTGTACCAATGTCAGAAAGAAGGTAAGAATGTGAATGTCATAATCGCTTTTACAGGGAGAAAATGGAATATACTTGTAGCTAAAGAAACCATGGGTCAGCCAACATGCATACGTGAGAAATTATTTTGTTGCATTAAATATGAACAAACTGTATTTGAAAACTGGCCTTTACAGCATCAGAGCGTGGCAGTTTTACAATTCATAGAGCATCAGCTCACATTGGATCTTGGCAGCCATTGGATTAATAGCCATCCCCATGAATATTTAAAAAAAAACTGAAGTAAACTTTTGTCCCCATCCCAAAGAGAATCAACTAAACTATATTTTCAAGCATGCCCCAATAGAGGTGACCTGAATGCACCATTTTACTGCATACCAACCTCCCAGCCATTCTAGAATCTCTGGCAGTTCTGAGAATTGAACTCGGGAGAATGGCAGCATATTGTGCTAAACGTTATGCTGGTGGACATTCTTAACCACGAAACACATACTTATCGCATGACTAATACATCCTTGCAATGCATAGGTTGGATATACGAAACTGTTTAACTATTTGTATGAAATGAAATGTCATATGGCTTTTAGTGCCGGGATATCCCAGGACGGGTTCGGCTCGCCAGGTGCAGATCTATTTGACTCCCATAGGCGACCTGCGCGTCGTGATGAGGATGAAATGATGAAGACAACACATACACCCATACACGCCATTGGAATTAACAAATTAAGGTTAAAATCCCCGACCCGGCCAGGAATCGAACCCGGGACCCTCAGAACCGAAGGCCAGTGCGCTGACCGTTCAGCCAACGAGTCGGACAACTATTTGTATGACGTCATTCGAGCTGTAGTACGCTATGTAGGCAGACATTTCGTAACTTCAAAACAGAGACGTAATGCATGATTTTGACGTGCGCTTGCACTGCGCGGGTAGGACGGATGAAACTATTCACCTATTTATATATCATCGAAGCTACAGTACAGCCTGTACCTGCTATGAAGCAAAATTATTATTCCGTAACAAATTGCATTGGGAGGGGGAAGGGATCTAAGTCTCTAAAAGTCGGGGAGGGGGGCAGTAATACGCGAGATGGTCTAGTACACACAAAAATATGATATATACTAAAGATTTCAGGAAACGTGAAGCCAATATTGAATCATCCCTGAAGTGAAACAACAGAGACAAAATTATTGTGGACAAGAAAAACAATATGAGTGGGAATAAGAAAATACTCACCTCATCAAGTAAAGAAGAGATCTTGTGTCGAACAGCAATTTCTGTATTAGCTGAGGACTCATCAGGTGGCTGAGAGTTTACTTCTGGATTTCTTGTAACTTGCCTTACAGGAGTGCCCTTAGTCGACTAAAACAAGTACAAGCTACCATGAGCAACAAGGTTAAGTACACATTTTCAAAATTTAACATTAGTACATGTTGTCTTAATTATTAGAAGTTTATCCAAGAGGTGTGTTCAGAGAGTAATGTAACAGACTGTGTAAGTGGACAGGTAACATTTTAAAGTGTACATTAGCTATAGCTTCGATGATGATGCTTGTTGTTTAAAGGGGCCTAACATCGAGGTCATCGGCCCCTAGTGGTACAAAATGAAATGATATCAAAAAGTTCAAAATCATCCACTGACCCAAATAAAAAATGTCATGAAGAATGAACGGATGGACATGAATAAAAGAAAACAAAACAAAAAAAACCAGTGGATCCGACTCAAAAAGGTCATAAATAATAGTATTACTGACCAAGGGACCACTTATAAAGACAATACTGAATCGAGGATGCTTGATGTCTAAAGGGGTCCAAAATCCAGGTCAAGACCCCTCAGAATGGTACTTGTCGCTAGTAAAGTAGAACCATGGTATTTGTCATGTTGGGGTACTAATCAAAAGTAGCGAAGACTCACGGTGTTCCACACATGATGGTACTACTCACAAGAACTGTACGTCATACAGGTAACGCAGACCTATGGTGTTTCTCACACAATGGTGCCACTCATAGCCAACGCAAACCGATGAGGTTCCTCACCTAGGTGTACTAACCACAGGGACTCGTACTATCCCGTGGTGTTCCTCACATAGTGGGTACTAATCACAGGCAACGCAGACCCATGATGTCACTCATAGAGTGGTACAACTCACAGGCAACGCCCAGACCCGCGGTGTTGCTCACATGGGTACGACTCACGGGTACTGGAAACCCACCGGAGATCCAATTCACTGCTTAAACTAATCACAAACCTATTTCGCACCTAATATAGTGGTACTACTCGCAAGTAAAGGCGACCTATGGTGTTCCCAGCGTGATGGTACTAATCAAAAGTAGTTTCATGGTTCTAAGACAATCATCCCTTGGTTGCCGCTTTTAGTCACCTGTCACGACAGGCAGGGGATACTGCGGGTGTATTCTACATGTGAGTCCCCCACCCGCAGGGGGTAGTGTGTTTGGTCCGCGAGAGGTAATTTATTTCCCTGAAGTCCGCCGGCAAGCCGGTTAGGACCCCCCTATCCGCCACCTGGGAGTATTACCTCTCCCCCTGCTACGCCAGCGTAGTAGATTCGTGGCCTTTAAACTTCAATTTTCCTTCTGCGGCCATTCTTCATTACTACATGGAGACTATATAACATCAAAAATTTAATTTTTTATGGTCCGTATTGAATCAAGATTCACAAAGTAAAGAAACAAGATATTAGGATCCACCTATTCAATACTAAAGGTGGATCCTAATATCTTGTTTCATTACTTTGTGACACGGAGACTAGTTCAACTTACGAGTGTTAACAATGATGGCACCGATTCAGAAACCTGCAAAAATGTGAAGATATATGTTTACTCCTTGCTAAAGGTGAGGGCTAGCTGATGTTCAAAGAGTCAACGTGTAGCAAAGAGGTGCCATGAATTCTCCGTAGGAAGGACAATGCTCATGAGGAAACAATTCATTCGAACTTGCAGATCAACACTTCCACAACGATGAAGAGATGAACAATCAAGGGGAAACGTGTTTTTGGTAGCAGTGGGTAGAAGTTCATGTCCGTCGGATGCAGAAGCTAGTACCCAGAGTTAAAAGATGTTTGGACAATAGCGACAATTACGTCAAAACATAAAGCAAGTAGAAGTAAATCAATTATGGTTGACGACTCATCAAATCTATTTTTTTTTTTTTTTGAATGAAAACTGCCACTGTAACCTTACTTCTCAGACAGGCCTTGTACATTAAGCAGCCACATATTTGGTGAGATACAATGATTAGGCACATACTAATTAGGGCACATAATGGCATGGGAAGGACCAAATTATACTTTCACCATGACGAATATAAGAACCAAGTGTGATGACTCAACGAGTTCAAGCGCGCCCTGCTAGGCAGCGCTAGAGTGTGGTAGCTCCACATAACCGATCAGCTGGTCTTAGGAATGGTGACACAGGAAACGTATTACCCCGGAACTGATAAGTATATACACTGTATTTTATTTAAAAATTGAGAGATTACAATTAAAATACCACGGCAGAGAACAATGCAAAAATATCATACACGGAAAAAAAGATCTACGACCTTCATCACATGTTGCGAAAAGCACAAGTTACTCGAGTGTACATATACAATAATAACACACAACTCCCAGCATATTAAAACAAACACCAACTCAGTTTTTCGGTTAATGGACTTTCGAAAGCTTGCGTGAATATTTGGCGGATGTTCGAGATTGTAAATATCACCGGATTTCTTTCATACTGAAGAAAAATCGGCACTTCAGATAATGATAAACAAGTGGGGATTATATCCATAACGTGTTGAAGACAACAGCGAACTCCTGAAGGATCAACTGAAATTTTGTCTATACAATCGATGCAATCAAAAAATATTTCGCCCCACATCGATTTTGAGTTCAGTTTTTCACGAATTAATTTCTCGGCTTGGAAAAGAATGTCGCATATATTTTTCAAAGGGCATGTTAAAAACACTTCATTATTGCTTGAACCATAGTCTGTTACTTCGGAGAGAACTGAAAATGTACTTTGATTATTGTCACGTAGAGAATGGGCACAGGGCGAACACTTAATAAACTTGGAAGGAAGTATATGAATATTGTTACTTGGGTAGTAAAATAATAACTAACGATGGCAGAAGGACAAAATAACATGCAGTCTAGCACGAGCAAGGAAGACCTTTCTTACGAAAAGAAATTTACTCACTTCGAACACTGAAATAGGTATTATAAAGATGATGATTGTTTAAAGGGGCATAACCGCTAGGTCATTGGCCCCTAATGGTACGAGGTGCAACAAAAAGCAAATTAAAATTAAAACTTCAAAATGTATCGACTAGAATCTAAAACGAATGGTGATGAAAAGGTCTTTTGGGCATCAGAAAGCACAATAGGATAACTCAAATTTTGTTCAACATTAGATTGACCTTTTAATTCTCCATTAGTTGATGCACTCCCATCTTCAATCTTGTTTCTTCTTTTCCTAGTGGTGTCTAGATTCTTTCTCCTGTTGGACGTTTCACAGGACTTAATCACACTTGAAAGGTATTTCGGAAAATTAGGGAAAATGTGAGACACCGCTCCTGGACGTAATTTCCATCTCACAGGAGACATAACCATTTTTTTCACCATTCATTATAAAATTATCTGATTTTACTATGAAATCATCAGAGAAATGAACTTGACAAATTCTACTATTACGCATTAACACAGTATCCTTTCGTGGAACAGCTCTGGCCCATTTTTCAAATTTATTTATATCCTTCGGTGGTGAAAAGAAATTTAATACCATTACCTACTCTACCATAGCCTGACTTATAGCCAGACACAAAACAGTACGGCATGTTGAACTATTAATTTAATCAAGCCACATAACACACGTGCTTTAAGTGCACAACACACAATGAACTGAGTTTAGGAACTGAAAGCAAAGAAAATTCAACTTATTGACTTGAAATATCTCGCACAATAACATCTCCAGCACTTTCCTACACATGGTTTGCCGGTCTACTGAAGCACGTGTTGGACACCGTCGTTCGCAGTGCTCCCAGTGGCGGGTCCACAAACTACCACGTTATAATGGTTGAGTCATCACACTTGTTATTATATTCGTCATGCTTTCACTAACCTGCCTCAGTCACTTTTGACTTTGGTAATACAGAAGTATGAGCAAAGCTAATAATATTCTTCCCTTTTGCAATAAGTTCCTGTGATGAATAGTAAGGTGTTAGAGAGGCACGTTGTAGAAATTTCAGTGGGTTGGAGAGAAATATAATAGCACAATATGGCAAAAGAAGAAAACAACAGGAAATTATTTTACCCATTTCCCCAGTACGGCATGAGTGATAGCTAGGTTTTCTGGAGTTACTGTTGGGAATCATTAGTTTCATTAGCAGCAAATGGCTTCATTCATTTTTTAAAGGAGGAGAAGGAGGAGAAGGAGGAGGAGGAAAAGGAGAAAGAAAAAACATGTTGCCTCTGAGTTGCAAACTGTGTTGTACCACCCAACTTCTAGGTTTTGATATTTTTCCCATGAATAATAATTTTGCAAGATTTATTAAAGATACCGTTATGATAAGAATACCTGTGATGAGCCGTGTTGTTTCAAGGAAGTAACAACATTGACTTGGTGCCAAAAATCTTTCCCCATTAACCACGTCTACAATAAGAAAGTTTTGAGGATCTATCATAAATGGATAAGAACTATCAGTTTCTTGACCAAAATGACATGCCAACACACAGTACGCCATCTGTCCAAATATCAGTATCATTTTTTATCCTATCCAGCATGCTGGCTGTTTGATGTCATCTTGTGTGATTGAATCCCATTTGGCACAAGGGTAAGATCACAGCATGCCAATGACTGTGTTGCATATATTCCAAAATTTCATCATATAACTCCTGCGTTACACGAGTTAAGTTGGCTTAAACTAAATCATCATCGCTATCATTTGCTGCCTCTTCTCCACTAAATAATATACAAGCACAGGCACCCTCCTATTAACAGATTCTTTCCAGTTGCTCTCAACCATTCATAACATCCCGACCAGAGCTCCAGCTAATGTAACCCTCAAAATACCAAATCATAGATCCACCCTCTACAATAATTCTTTTGTCATCATTACAATTCGAACATGGAATTCATTGCCCAATGACCCTACATGAACCGGTGTTTAAAAAGAAATGTTGGCAGCGGTACTTGGATGGATCAAGTTGAGTGTAAATACATGAATTCTACTTTCCTGTTTTATTTCTTCATTCTGTGTATCACTAAGTTTTACTAAATTTGTTTTTACTGATGCATTAGGAAAATTTTATTTATTCTGGATTATTTTTGATATGTTGATTTTTCTTTCATTTAATTTTTCATAACCATGTGTACAGTTTAGTATTGTAGTGTGTGTGTTTGTGTGTGTAATATGTGTAATACAGTATACTGTCAACTGTATGTACATTATAAGACATGGTCTGGCAGAATAGCAGGCATAATAATAACAATACAGACAAGAAAATGACAGTGATGCAAAAAAAAATTGAGTTTCTGTATCATGTGAAGTTAATAGAATGTCCCTAAAACTATATATGTATGTGTGTGTGTGCGCGCGCGCGCGCTGCGCGATGCGTACGTGTGTAAATAGAGCTGGACAAAATGCCCCACATAGTCGCACAATGCGAGGTCACATTATTTTGAAATGAATAGCATTAAAAATATTAGGATTAAAAGTCAGTAGTGCTTTGAAGTGGAAGATATATGTCGAGGAAATAAGGGCCAAGGCTTTTAGGATTCTTAGATTCTTCTGACAGAGCCTATATATATCAGATTATATATCAGTGGTAAGGCTAGTACTAGTGTACAGTCTTCCTGCCTGGCACTCCACCACTGATAACTATATGAGCAAGCTGGAAAGAATTCAAAGATGAGCGGAGCAACTAATTATCAAATCAGCAAAAAAGTTACAAAATCCAATACCACCCATAAAAATGTCTAAACAGACAAGACACTACATTCCTCCATAAATTTCTAGCCTTTACCTGCTCAAGCTATCTTATCACTCTGCACAGAAAGGACTAGTTACATCCCTGCCCCCAACTTTTATAAGAACAGTAGTGTATCTTACATGATTTTATTGTTGGTCTGCAACACCCTTCTAGCTGAAACGAAACAGCTCTCCCTACCTGAGATCTCTTGAAAAGAGAAGACTACGAGATGGCACAACTG
Source organism: Anabrus simplex (assembly GCF_040414725.1). Taxonomy (NCBI): domain Eukaryota; kingdom Metazoa; phylum Arthropoda; class Insecta; order Orthoptera; family Tettigoniidae; genus Anabrus; species Anabrus simplex. The sequence goes on along the minus strand of NC_090270.1, from coordinate 205,746,098 downwards.
ATAGAATGAAATGAATCATGTTTTATGTTGGATATGAGTATATACTGCAATACCTAGTTTTTTCATGAAGATTGGGACACAAATTTGCAAGTGGAGCTTGCCATAGCTCGCAGCGGCCGAAATTATGTCCAGGACGCGCTGCGGGCATAGCCCGTAGTAAGGTTTGACAATTCGCTAAAAATTGAGAACGAGAGATGCACGCATTCTGGTGGTTACATCATGTTTCCTAATGTATTAGTTATGAGAGTATTTAAGCAGATGGCAGTATTATATGTCTAAGTCAGAGAATTTACGATATATTTGAAGAGCATGCATCAGCAGATGTTGTCACTCAGTGAGCTCTAAGACATGGCTTCTCGCGGCAAACATGTGCTTGACGAAAGTGATATTTTCGATATTTTATGATATATTATAAGTTTATGCGCAAATGAACATATTATTGACATATGAATTCGAAACAACTTCTTGCATTTCATTATGATTGGAGTTCGTTTTACGGCCTAGCTCATGTTATGATATAGATGTTGATTCCCATAGGGAATCTGAAATATTTGTTCCGACTAGCTCATGTTCCCGCGTATTTCATATTTGCGTGAATACGTAAGATTGTCTACATATTTGTAAAGTTGCCTGTTTAGAAGACTGTATTTTCTCTTTCTCAGAAGTCTTTTGTGGTAAATGGAACAATAATTTTACATTTGAGTAACTTTTAACAAAATTTATCAATTAAAATAAAATTTCATAAGAGCACCCATTTTCATTATTGTAATTATTACTATTATTATTATTATTAATATTGAAAAATTATTATTTTTATATCGTACTTATTATCGTTGTTGTTTTGTAATTGCAATGCACATTTTATATTAGCAAAATAGGGTAAATATTACTGTATTTCAGAAAAATGTACTTGCTTCGTTATCCGTCAGACCTTTCGCAAAACATGGTATAATATATAATATATGGTATAATATGGTATAATATATAAACAATTTTAAAATCTCAAGTGATAGTTGACATGATACAAAGAGCGCTTTTGAAAATTAGATGCTCAAACAAGCATAAAGAAAAAAGAATCATGTCAATATCTCCTAAAGGTACAGAGATATAATATTTTAAAGATCCTTAAAAATGCCCAGTTCAGAACGTTTGTTAGGGATATTAAGGCCCAGACTGGAATGGGTTAAGCATAACCTCACATAGCTAGAACCGAATCAATTTAGTCTTGGAAAAGTTAATTTTAAACTTCCATTATACCAAGTTGTCAGCATAGGCGAGACTGTTTACTACATTTCCATCTAACTGATTCCCTACCTGCCACTTTATACCTTTCAGAAGATGATCCATGTAAACTATGAACACCAAAGGTGAAAGTTTACAGCCCTGTCTAAACCTGTAAATACCTTGAACCAAGAACTCATTCTACCATCAATTCTCACTGCAACCCAAATCTCAACATAAATGCCTTTGATTAATCTACCCTTAATTCCACTGTCCCCCAGTACGGCAAACATCTTTTCTCTCGGTACTCTGACATATGCTTACTCTGGATGAAGGAAACATAAAAGTGTATATTCCTCTTGCAGCATTTTACAATTACCTGGCACATACTGAAAATCTGATCCTGACAACCCCTCTGTGGTCTGAAACCACACTGGTTTTCATCCAACTTACTCTCAACCACAGATTGCACCCTCCCTTCCAAGATGTCAGTGAACACTTTGCCTGGTATACTGATCAATGAGATACTTCAATCGTTGTTGCAATCCTTGCTGTTCCCTTTCTTGTAGATAGATGCAATTACCGCTTTTGTCTAATCAGAAGGTACCTTACTAACATACTAAGCTAATCTTATTACTCTATGAAGCCATTTCATCCCTGATTTCCCACTATATTTCACCATTTCAGGTCTAATTTCATCAATTCCTGCTGCTTTATGATACTGTTTGTTAACCATTCTTTCCATTTCATCAAGCATAATTTCACCAATATCACGCCAGCAGAAAGATTTCCTTTTATGTTGAGAAGATTTTCAAAATATTCCTTTCAACTGTCCTGTGATTCTCAGGGAATGAGTTCACCTGAATTATCCAAAACACTATTCACTTCCTTTTTCCCTCACTTCCTAAGATCCTTTATTACTGTCCAGAAAGGTTTCCCCTGCTGCTTGACCTGGCCTTTCCAGGTTATTATCAAAATCTTTCCACAACTTTGTTTTGGATTCAACAAGTATTTGTTTCGCTGTTTCTTTCATGTACGTACAATTCCATGTCTGCATCAGTCCTTGTTTGGAGCCTTTTCTGATACGCCTTCTTTTTATATTTACGAGCTGCTCTCACTTCATCATTCCACCAAGATGTTCGCTTTATCCCAGCTTTACACACAGTTGTTCCTGGGCATTCCCTTGCTGTCTCTACTACAGCATTCCTGTACACCACCCATTTAGTGTTGGCTACTGAATGCATGATTCGAAGCAGTGTATCGATTCATTGAAGTGTCCGAGTGAATTGATTCAGCTCACGGCACACGATTCAGCTTACTCCCAGCGGACAGTGCTGAGTGGGACACTCAGTGGACGTTGACGGGGAGCCGAGCTTGCGCTGCAGCAAGACAGTGAATCATGGCACATCGAAAGAATCGTGAACGAGCGCGGCTCAGTGAGACACATGGTACACACGGCTCCTTATCGGCTCACTGGACACGCGGAGAGCCGAGCTTCTGCTGCAGCGAGACATACAGTGAGCCATGCTACACTGAAAGAATCGTATGCTATAATGGACTCTCGAGCTCAGCTCATTTTAAAATAATACCCATTTGCATTCACTGTCCTCTTCTTACAGGGAGGTTTAAATAATAGATGGATTTATTTGCAGTGTTAAAAAGGTAGTCACAACATAATTCTGAAGTAGCTAGTAAGTAGGTAGGCTATTAGGTTATACTATTTATTAGTTTAATGAATCTTAGTATTATAACTTAGTTGACATTTGACAATTAAACTCGACTCTAGCCTGCCCTATGACTAAGAGTCATGCTCATGACCTTTCAAAAGTACCTGTTTTATATTGGGAAGAACGGCTCAGTATTCTCTCAGTTCACATGTCACATCATTGCACAAGACTTCAATCATATGTGGACAGACGCATTAACAGTATGTTGAATCAGAAAACCAGCAGGCTACTGTACATCCCGGTTAGCCTATACAAAATATGATGATTAAAAAAACCCTCAGCTGATAGAAAAATACATATTTTCAAAAATGACTGAGCGAGTTGTCGTGTGGTTAATATCGCGTGGCTATGCGCTTGCATTCAGGGGATGGTGGGTTCGAATCCCACCGTCGGCAGCCGTTAAGATGGTTTTCCGTAGTTTCCCCATTTTCACACCAGGAAATGCTGGGACTGTACCTTAATTCAGGCCATGGCTGCTACCTTCCTAATCCTAACCTTTCCCACCCTGTGTCGCTGGAAACCTTCGATGTATTAGAGTAACTAGCATTTTTTCTAAGAAAGGAGTTCATAGTATGAAGACCAGATGGCAGTTGCGAGCACTGAATGCTGTTGCTGCTGCCTTACCAGCACATACTACACAGATGCAGTAGGAGTGGTGACCAATGAGCCGTGAATCGGATCAATGTATCGATTCAGTAACGTGAACAGAATCAAATGAATCGATTCAGTAAAATGAATCGAATGTGCCATCACTACACCCATTCTCTTTCTATATCCTGAACCTGCTTACTGTCCATTGTTTGGGACTTTTTGCTAATCATATCCATGTACTTCTGTCTAATTTCCTTGTCAGTTTATAACATGCATATAAAATTATCTTGGGGGTTGCACGTATAAATAGGGGAATCCTTGTTCTGCAGTTGTTTCTGGTATTCATTAGAACATCAGAGAGCATGAGAATGATGTCAGAAAGAAACCTCAGTTCAGGTGTTCTGGCAACTGTTGGAGAGTGTGAGAACATTCCACCTTCACGTTAGGTATATGCGTAGTATGCTCCAGTCGAATCCTGCATGTGATTGGCTGCTTGACTGCCTTGTTCTGGAAAGGGACATGTGCATATGGGGGGTTATAGCCTAAGATGCAAAACTAGCATTGTCGATTCTCTTGGTCCTCTGTCAAGGCGGACGTTTCTGTTCCGAGCTCACACTCCGAGGGGGAGTTCCAGCCTAGGTAACGGGATAATGTAAGTTTTATATTCTTTAACATGTCAACTTAACCTTTCCAATAGTAATTAAATTTGTGAGGCAGTATCGCATCTTTAAAGATTTAATTTAATCGAAGAAGTGCTTTTCAGTGCAATCACGCTTTTATTTTAGGGGCAGGCAACCTTAACATATAACTTGTAAAATAAGTCATGTCACTTGTTTTGTAAGTTGCTACTATTTAACCCTTGCTTCTAAAATTTGAAATTCCTTTGATCATCATCATCATGAATTGCTTTCAGCGAGGCAAGTAGGCTGTTTAAAAACTATGTGCCTCCATTTATTACAGTCCTGGTATGCTTCTTTTCTCTCTAGGATATTTATTGCATGCCAAAAGCCTGGATACATTTCCAAACTTCTCCACACCGCGAGCATTTGATGCCATTGAAGATGATTAATCTGTTGAATGAGGATGTTAATCCTTGAGCAGACCACTTGGAATTATTCGACAGAAATAGGCTATGTGCCTACTCGGTTTCAGCCACCCCTTACATCATCATCATCATCATCATCATCATCATCATCATCATCATCATCATCATCATCATCTCACACTCAAATGCACAGGTTGCCTGTGTGCATCAAATAGAAAGACCAGCACCAGGCGAACCAAACATGTCCTCGGTAACTCCCGACACGAAAAGCCACATGCTTAATAAATAACTGAACATCTAACCCTTACTCCAGTATCTTGAAACAGGGTCAGGATGAGAAAATATGGAAGTATATGGCATGTTTTCATGGCCAGATGCTCTCCATAATGAGAACTTCAGTTCAGAGTTCATAAAGATGAATAATGATGAATAAAATCGGGTAAAGAAGTGGAAGGAATCAAGTGTGGCCTATGAAAGTGAACTGTCCCAGCATTTGCCTGAAAATGAAAATGGGAAACTAAAGAAAACCATTCTTAGGACAGCTGACAGTGGGATTTGAACCCACTCATCTGCTGAATGCAGAGCTTGGTTCCACAGCTGTAGTACGCTACCAAGCATGGCCACTCCATTTGGAAATACAAATAAATAAATGAAAAATAAATAAAAACAACTGCAAGTTTAAGGTGTTCCAGTCTTATAAGCAATGATTTCTGCTTTCTACACAGGTGTATACATTCACAGGACAAAAAATACAACTTGTAATAAATGCTGAAGGAATGTCTTCATTATCCATTTAATCAATGTTTACCACTTTATCCTATATACACTGACTGACAGTGACAATGCAACACCAAGGAGGAGTGGTTTGAAAGGGATGAAAGTTGGGGAAAAAACAGAGACGGCACGGACGAATAATTGATGTTTATTTCAAACCGATATGCAGGTTACACAATGCGCACGGCATTGACCCAGTAGGATGTAGGACCACCGCGAGCGGCGATGCACGCAGAAACACGTCGAGGTACAGAGTCAATAAGAGTGCGGATGGTGTCCTGAGGGATGGTTCTCCATTCTCTGTCAACCATTTGCCACAGTTGGTCGTCCGTACAAGGCTGGGGCAGAGTTTGCAAATGGCGTCCAATGAGATCCCACACGTGTTCGATTGGTGAGAGATCCGGAGAGTACGCTGGCCACGGAAGCATCTGTACACCTCGTAGAGCCTGTTGGGAGATGCGAGCAGTGTGTGGGCGGGCATTATCCTGCTGAAACAGAGCATTGGGCAGCCCCTGAAGGTACGGGAGTGCCACTGGCCGCAGCACATGCTGCACGTAGCGGTGGGCATTTAACGTGCCTTGAATACGCACTAGAGGTGACGTGGAATCATACGCAATAGCGCCCCAAACCATGATGCCGCGTTGTCTAGCGGTAGGGCGCTCCACAGTTACTGCCGGATTTGACCTTTCTCCACGCCGACGCCACACTCGTCTGCGGTGACTATCACTGACAGAACAGAAGCGTGACTCATCGGAGAACACGACGTTCCGCCATTCCCTCATCCAAGTCGCTCTAGCCCGGCACCATGCCAGGCGTGCACGTCTATGCTGTGGAGTCAATGGTAGTCTTCTGAGCGGACACCGGGAGTGCAGGCCTCCTTCAACCAATCGACGGGAAATTGTTCTGGTCGATATTGGAACAGCCAGGGTGTCTTGCACATGCTGAAGAATGGCGGTTGACGTGGCGTGCGGGGCTGCCACCGCTTGGCGGCGGATGCGCCGATCCTCGCGTGCTGACGTCACTCGGGCTGCGCCGGCCTGGACCCCTCGCAGGTGCCACATGTCCCTGCGCCAACCATCTTCGCCACAGGCGCTGCACCGTGGACACATCCCTATGGGTATGGCTGCGATTTGACGAAGCGACCAATCTGCCCTTGAGCCCGATCACCATACCCCTCGTAAATTCGTCTGTCTGCTGGAAATGCCTCCGTTGACGGCGGCCTGGCATTCTTAGCTATACACGTGTCCTGTGGCACACGACAACACGTTCTACAATGACTGTCGGCTGAGAAATCATGGTACGAAGTGGGCCATTGGCCAACGCCGTGTCCCATTTATCGTTCACTACGTGCGCAGCACAGCGACGCATTTCACATCATGAGCATACCTCAGTGACGTCAGTCTACCCTGCAATTGGCATAAAGTTCTGACCACTCCTTCTTGGTGTTGCATTTGCTCTGTCAGTCAGTGTATTTAATCAGAAGACAGTTTATTGCACTAACCTTCATTTTATTGATCAAATAGAATTCAGTGATAGTTTGCGAGTGTGTGCTTGTGCGTGGGAGTTATTAGTTCAAACAACAAAGGCAGAAGGGTGCACAATGGATCCTTAAATTAAGAAGAAACATTCCATAGCAAAGAGAATGAGTGTTCCATAGTAATAATTGTCACTGATAATGATTAATAACCTCTCTCCATGCTCACATCCGTAGTGCTGTGAGAACCTGAAGTTCGCAAGATAAAAAGCCACCTCCACGATCTTTCATTGTCATTTCTGACGGTGTTAATTACAATTCGAGCATACTCCTTCATAAATCGATATTTAATTTTTAAACTTGGGTCATCTAAGAGAAATATGTACTCCGCCTTTTAGAGTTTAATTTAACGAACATTTCCAACCTCCCTAACCTGAAAATGTACTGTCTTCTACTGTATGTTAAAAATATCGTGGAGATCGTTATTTTCCATTTTTTCGATGTGTGCTCAATGGCTAAGTCGGATATTTCACTACGATTATATTACCGCAGACAGTAAATGCCACTAAAATAAACGGATCACTCTTCTTTTTTGTCACTCGCTGCCATACAACGCTTATACAAGGGTCACGGTCTGTATAAGTAATTCAGTGAATAACTATAACACATGTATACATAAGGGGCTTATACACAGTTTATTAGTAACAAATTGTACATAAACAGTGTATAAACCTGGTATAAAAGTTATACACCGTTTATTTGTAACACTGAAAGTGTTCTGCATTTTTGCTCGGCCGGGTAGCTTATCTTTCCTGACTAGTTCTATTGTCTCTCACGTCAAGCAGCTCCTCCAGCTGGCCTCACGAGGCTATGAGAACGTTATTCCATGGATTAAAAGTACTTCGACTAGCCAAGAATCAGACTATGCAAATTCTATCTAACAGAATGAGAACTCCACAAAAATCCAGATTATGATGAAACGGTTTGGTTATGAAATAACATGACATGGTAATAATGAGGAGTGGAAAGGTACGAGTTAAACGGCGAGGAACCAAATTGGTCTGGACGTGGCGTTATTAAGATACGGGACATGTTTATTATGATTAATGTTAATAATGTTATTTGCTGTACGTCCCACAAACTAATTTACAGTTTTCGGAGACGCCGAGGTGCCGGAACTTTGTCCCGTAGGAGTTCTTTTAAGTTCTCTTAAGTGCCAGTAAGTCTACCGACATTAGGCCGACATACTTGACCACCTTCAAATACCACCAGACTGAGCCAGGAACGAACCTGCCAAGTTAGGGTCAGAAGGCCAGCGCCTCAACCGTCTGAGCCACTCAGCCCGCCGATGATTATTTTAAAATCCCATAACACTAGAACTGCACACTGATGATGATTAAAAAAAATCCTCTGGCAAGTAACCAGAAATAAACTCAAGTTTTGCTTAATTACCAATATACAGTAAAGAGCATTAAAACTCACCATATTCTGCTGCCGACGATAGAAACTAACAGTGTGCATGAGAGGTACTTGTTGATCTCCCTCAATCACATGTGTCGGAATAGGTTTCGAAGGACTTGCGGACTTCCCTCTGGTGTATCGGAAGCTCTGCGACTGGGTTGTTGTGGGAGATTCTTTTTTTAAGGGACTGCGATGTGATTTCTGAAAGTTTATACCAGAACAATCTAATCAAAATACATACCTAAAAAACTACTCAAGGGTAATCTATACATTGAAATAAAATTTAAATCTAGTCATACACAAAATTTTCTACATGCTGCACACATTTGAATGTACATTTCCTGGCCGACTGGAATTTATAGAAAGTTAATTTCATCATTCCCAAACCCTTCAGAGATTCTCTGTAGGACAACTACACACAATCACAGAACAAGGCAAGGGGACTGTAACATGCACTTTTTGTCAGAGTAATGCTCACCTTCGCGCGCGCGCGCGCACGCACGCACACACACACTTTAAAGAATTCCCTTATTAAATTATCTTCTCAAAACCTGAATAAGGAATTCTTGAAATATTTCACTGGATGATGCTGTAGTTTGGTTTTGTTTGTTATTAAAATGACTTTTTCCACCAGTGTATTTGAAGATTTTATCAAAGGTTATGTTCTTCAATGCTCATCAAACTGCTTTCTTTCACCAGACATATACACAGTCTCTATTAGATTGACCATAATGGCCACCAATAGTCCGTACTGACTTAATTACTACAATTAATTATGTCTAGGTCTGCCTTGTCGATACAATTCAAATATGTATTATATATTTAAATCATCGCGCGCGCGCGCGCGCGCGCGCACACACACACACATATATATGTTTCGAGAAATATAAAATTCCCCTCTTCAGCTTATGGATAAAATCACATGCATTTGAAGACCTTATTTAACATTATTTTATGCCCTAATATATTGTGGATAAAATTACGATAAAACAACATTTATTAAAAGTTCAAACATAAAAATCGTTCATGGTATGTCCAAATTCTATAAAACATTTGTATGTGGTATGTTATAATTGAGCTGACTGACTGTTGATCTAATGTATTTTGGTGTGGCATTTATGGTGTTTCATAATCCCACCACCCCTTCTTCGGTCTCAAGTTGTTATGCTTAGTGTTAACACAGTCTGCTTATCCAATACAATATCTTAACAGACAATTATATTATTTGTAGATCAAGCCTGCCATGTTAAATTGGACTTTTTCATTTGTCTGTAAGAAAAACTAAATGTAAGGTTACTAAAGGCAACACAACAAAATGAAAAGCCAATGTTGACATTAAAAGTGACTTACTTTGGATGCAAAGGCCTTGCAAGTGTGTGGGCACTATGAGCTCGATCAGCAGACTGTCTAGTTCGTGAACTGAACGTATAGTTTTGTGTACACATCCCAAATATTTTAAGAACACAACTTGATTTTGGCTCAGTTAATCTTTGAACAGATGTCAGCGTATTTAAAGAGCCAGCTTCGATCGCCTATCTATGCGTTACCTACTGCAACCTACGGTTTTTTATTATCAAAAGCAGCTTTCAATATATTGCAGCGCACCAATGTTTTAAGAACCTCTATCAAAAGCAACTCTTTAAAAGCAAGATTCTTTATACAGAAGAACCTTTTCTAACATCACGTTGCACATTCACGTGAACTGAAAGTATAATTTTTTGTACACAACTCAAACATTTGATATCTTAAGAAGATCACTCGAACTTAGAATGGACTGCGATGTATTTGTAGAGCCAACTTCAATCGCATTTCTATGCATGAACTGCGACCAGCATTTTATGACTATAAAAAACAACTCTAACATAGAACAGCAATCCAGCATCTTAGGAACCTCCATTAAAAGGATATTTTTAACGTAGCGCAACGAAAATCTTGAACATTATCTTATTTGTCATATGGTATGTACATGAAACTACACTGTCCTGGGTCATGTCAGGGTATAAAATGACGCTCCTCAGATCTCGGTGAAGAATATCGGCCCATCGCTGTTTGGGTCGTACTTTTGGTCTCTTACCAGCAACTTCTCACATGTAATCCGTCTTCGCGATAGTGTCGGCCCCTGTCCTTAGTACATGTCCAAACCGTTTTAGACGACTCTCGCGCGTTCTGTCTTGAATCAATGCAAGGCCAAATCTCTTTCTGATGTATTTGTTACGGGGTTACCCGCGGACTAGCAGAGGGGAAAGAAGGTGCCGGGATGAATGGGTCTAACTACAAAGTCAAAGTTAATTTAAAATTTTAAGAGAGGTTATATTTTCTTTTCTTTTTTAAAAATCATCAAATAACAATGTAACAGATACCAGAATCAACAAATAGGTCTAGTAAAGACAAGATAGATGGTATAAACAGATCTTGGGCTTCAAGTCCTTAGCTTTACAACATTACAAACACTAATTCGTTCGAAGAGCAGAAATACCCTAATACACGGAGCACTTGCTCCTAATTACAAAAGCCTCCCAGAGGCATTCTTACAATACTTGAAAATAGCTGATGTGCTCTCAGTGTTCCCAGCCTACTCAAGGCAACACAATGTAAACATGTAATAATTACTGGCCTTACCAGGCACTATTTACAAATAACAATCTAATTACACAGATGTATCTAGTACCCAACCTATGGGGCTTTAGTGAAAAAGAACAGGTTCAATAAATGGCCCAAGTACAACTGGAATGGAGTCAAAGATTGAGCTCGCAAAAAGAAATTTAAAACCCATAGGGCACTAGGCCAACGAAACAGGGGCTAATCCCAAACTACTGAGGTTGCACGGATGGAGATAACTTTAGTACATAATAGAAACAAATGCAGAACCTCAAACCCAAAAATGAAGGGGAGCTTGAGAGGGTGTATCACTCTCTATCTCTATTTACAGTTAAAGATTTTATGAAGTTTTTACATAAGCCGGCAGAAATTTACATTTTTAGAAAAGTAGGTTACATGGTAAAAGTTTCGGATCTTTCCCGCTGGTTAAACAGCTGAGCTAACAAGAAATAAAGATGTTAAACGGCCATTACCTTACTGAAGAACTGCTGCCTGAAGAAAGAGACACCTCCCGCCTCCTGCTTTACATGCACACACTTAGTTAGATGTTGATCAAGTGGCCAAGAGCTGTGAAAATTCAGTTTATAAACCCTTGGGGAAAGTTCGAGACCTTTCATGAATAATTAAGCCACAACCTCTTACTTTTGTTGGTTAGCTTTAAGTTACACACCAAATCGAAGAAGAAGAAGCCTGTGATAGGCCGAAAATTAATTACAGAAATTAGGGATTGGCTGAATTCAAAACTGGCGGAAAGAAAACAACAATACTGCCAACCCAAAATTGAAAGAACATAATTTAGTAAAGAACAAACTTATGAATACAAAATTTCTTCAGATAAAGTTCCTTCACTTCGCACCTGGGTGCACGATCAGAGTTTTTGTAGTGACATCTATAACAGAATGTCCACTCTTCTTGATCAATGAAGAAAAAAACAAATAGAAATTCACACAGTACTAGCAACTTCATAATCACTAAATTTTAGTGGTGCCATCTTCAGAGAAAATTTATAAGTTGGTAAAGTTTCAAGTTCACTGTTTCTCCAGTAGTGGAGTTCTTACTGGCGCAACATTTAAATGTGCGGTGTAGAGGTTTACCTCCCGGTACAGTATTCATTGGAGACGTAATCCAGTTTAGTGACGTCAGCTATTCATCTCAGCATCTTAGTCTCCATGACGCCCAATCAACGTTCCCTATGGGAATCAACATCTATATCAATCAACATTGTCGGTCAAAATTCGCAACCATACATTGCCACTGTTCAGGTGATAATCCAACAGATTTTTTATTTGAGATTATCTTTCATCCTGCAGTTGCAAGTGACACCGGTCATTATTTGCCATTTCATCAAGGCTGTGGATATCCTTACATTGACCTCTTCGACAAGTCGGCTGTCATCAGTGATCGTGGAGGAAAGATAGTTGAATCTTGTCACTCAAGACAGGTCCACACCGTCTACTGGAATGGTTACGATTGGTTGTGGATCCAACTTCATACATTCACTCTTCTTTTTATTGAGACGCAAGGTGTATTGTGCAAGTTGATTGCTTCATTCTTGGGTTTGTTTTGCAGATCAACCCGTGTTTCAGAGGCCAGCATGATATTGTCTGTATATAGAAGCATCCATGGCAAAGGACGGTGGAGGTCTGCTGTTACGGTGTCTATCACTAGAACACTAGATGTTTATTTTAATTTTCAACACCAGTATAACAACTCAGCTCCAATTTTAATATTGTATGTGTAACAGATCAGATCCAATTTTAATATTTCAATTGTACATGTATAGAGGTTACTTATTAGTGTTGTTCATTTTAGTTTACCGTATTTACTCATGTATTAGACACCTCCCCCCCCCCCCCCTCCGGCTTTTCTAGATGAAGAAAATAAATAAATAAATCTTGCATACAAGAGCCCCCAACGTAAATTATCAGAGAAGAACAGTGACTCTGCTTCGAAGTGGGTACAAGCCTTACTGCAGCTCTGATGACATCACGCAAATTTGTGAATAGGTCAGTCCGTACGACCCACGCAATGAAAACACGTAACGAAGTCATGCGGTACATCTGTGTTCCGTAGTTAAGAAATGTCCACCGCAGTAGCGTAGACCTACTGCAGCTCTGATGGTGTCGCACAAATAGGTGAATAATTTCGTATACGACCCGCGCATTGCAAGCACGCATCAGTCACATATATATACACACACACACACACACACACACACACACACACACACATGTGTTCTGTAGTTAAGAATGTCATCGTACTGGTTAGAAAAATTAGCTGCGGTTCTCGGGAGTGTGAGTTCCATTCCCGGCACCATATTGCCAGAGATTTATGAAGGGAAGGAAAGTTGATATGCGGTAAAAATGTTACATGCAGCTCTCTTCCACTGGAGCCTGTTTAAAGAGAGTTGCACTACCCCGGGATGTGGAAATGAGTTTACTCTACTTAAGCAATATTCATAGTTGTTCCTATTAATATAGCAGGCGAGATCATGAACAAAGTGATCATTTAATATCTCGTAGCTCAGGCTGATAGAGAGGGTTTTTTTTTGGAGAGAAGTAGGTTCAAAACGTTATCAAAACAATTCAGTCATAACGATTGATTTACTTGCCAACGTACCTCATGAATAATAATAATTTTACACCCCCAGCTAACGATTTTCGGAGATGCCAAACAAAACATGGTACTAGCGTTAATAAAAAAAAAATGGATACAGCAATCATACAAAATTATACATTATGATAATAAAACATATTGCCACACCTGCAGATATCCATAAATGCAGCAAACTTTCTTGTTATTTACTTTTAATCTTCCCATCATTGAACTTCTGGCACTATGCGGCCACTTGATAGCATCCCTAACCTAAACAGAACAGTCCCTCTCATCCCATTTACACCAGTTTAGGTAAATCCTGATGTGATAAATGTGGAGAACAAGCATGAAATATACTTAAAAAAATAAGAGTTTGACTTTCAGCAGCAGCCGTTATCCAAAGAACGCTTCCAGTCACTATGTATTACATTCGGAAGTACAACTCGTAACATATGCTAGTTATCAGCTGGTTGCTTGGCACGCTTTTTACAGCACGGCTTTATTCGGAAGAAGTAGCTTCTGCTACACATACACAAACTGGGAATATCAGAGACTATCTCCACAAACCACTTGGGAATAGATCCTAACAGTATGGACTCTATAGTCGGGAACAAAACAATTTTTAATAGTTTCAAAAAAGACAGGACCTTGAATGCTCTTGATGCGTGACTGACGAGATGGCAGTGAAGATGACGTCATTTGGAATGACGACATGCCGGTAGCAAGGAAGCTGGCTGCACAAGACAATAATTCAAATGAAAGCAGTGATTAGGTTTACTCAAGTTTATTGTGTGGTAGGCCTGCTGCTCCATTGACAGAGACTGCCCATAAGTTCTTTTGTATCAATATTGCATAACATGATAATACGATACCCTTATCCCTCCATAGCGAGTTTTTACGACCGTATGCCCTTCCTAACATCAACCTAATCAGAGGAATTAACGAGATGAAACAAATGACGTTATATGAGTAACTAAAACTGACTGTATTTACTTTATATGCAGGCCTGAAAGTAGTGTCCACCATGTATTGTCTTTTTACATTTAAAAATACTGCCTTCCAACGAAAATAGCCAGTATAACTCAAATACATTCATAAGTTTGTTAAAGAATAGCGTAGAAAGTTTACATGTATAATTTAAAGCTCTTTATAGCTTAGAAGCCATGTGTTCACTGCACAAAATTTAAGGTTGTCGCATACTGCACCCCCCCCCCCCCCTTACTTTTTTTTAGCTGCTAAAATGGGGAGGAAAAAAAAAGTCTAATACGCGAGTAAATACGGAAATACCAGTTTCACACATGACAAAATTCGACTAAAGGACTTCAAATTCGTGAATTATAGTATTATAGCCTGAGAGTTTTTTTTTTACCTCTTTTGTAAAATAATTTGTAATGTGTACATAATATTTTTGAAGTGTTAATCTGATTGTATTCGCACTATACAATATTATAAATTTAAGTTCATGGCTGAAGATATCCATAAATGCAGCAAACTTTCTTGTTATTTACTTTTAATCTTCCTGTCATTGAACTTCTGACACTGTGCGGGCACTTGGTAGCATCCCTAACCTAACAGTGATAAGTGATTTGACATAATATTAAATGGTACTGAATATGAGGACCTTCATTTTAATTTCTTATTAATGTGAACTTTTCTCAGGCCAGCAACTTTGATCAGCCAAGCTCATCAAGGAATATACTCAGTTCAAAAAAAATAAGGGGAACATGTTTCGTAACGTCTGGTATATGAACGTTAATTTGGTAGATGGGGTTCCAATGGTCGTACAGCATACCTTGAGACCTTAGCTACTCAGGGTACGTCAAATCGAAGTTATACTCCATCTGTAGGTGTAGCCATGCATTAAACTTCAGGTGAACCCTCAAAACAAAGTGAATAGTGGTGCGTCCGTGTGTCGTTGTGAGGTACATAGACTGCTGCGGTCATTTGAGCACGTACTTCAACCAGCACACCCCATGAGACATCTTAACGAGGTTCAAGTCGCAAGGGCCATAATTTTGATCCAGGAAGGATGACTTTTCGTTGTGTTGCTGTGTATCTCAATGTCACTCCGTCAGTTATTCACCTCTTATGGATTCGCTACGATGAGACAGGCCCTTTCACACGGAGGGCTGGACAAGGTCGTGGATGCATGACAACCCCACAAAATGAGCGATATATGATCATCTGTGCGTTGCGGCATCGTTCAGCAACTGCCAGAGAACTGTAACTAGACCTCAGGAAGGACACTGTAGTCACGGTGTCTGACCAGGCAGTAAGGAACAGGTTAAGGGAAGTGCCCTTATGACCCCGAAGTCCTGCTCGAGTGCCCCATTTAACGCAGCAACATTGCGCAGCTCGCCTTCTGTCTGCCCGTACCGGCGTCAAGTGGCAACTTCGCCAATGGAGACCTGTGTTGTTCACAGTCGAGTCCAGATTTCCCCTGACACAGCGTGATGGATGTCAACGTGTATAGAGACGCCGTGGTGAGCAGTACATGCCAAATGTCCAGGAAGGCGACTGATTCGGACAAGGTTCTGTGATGGTGTGGGGTGGCATCAGTATTGATAGCTGTATGGATCTTGTTGTCGTCCGTGGTAATCTTACCACTGCCGGGTACATCGAGCAGATACTGCTACAGCATGTGTTGGTTGCTGCACACAGTGTTGGCCCTGAAATGCCAGGACTCACGTAGCGTGCATCACCAGAGCTGTCTTGCGAGAACTGGTCATTCAAGAGCCCTGACCTTAATACCATCGAGCATGTGTGGGATAGGCTTGACAGAAGTGTTCGTGGGCATACTGTTCCACCACAGACTCTCCAAGACCTCGAACGGGTTCTCACTGAAGAATGGGACCTGATACCGACACATGACCTCCGTCGACTTATACGGAGCATACCACGTAGGTGCCAAACTGTGATAAATGCTCATGAAGGACATGCACCATACTGAAGCCCTCCAACTGTGATAAATATCCATCCTGGAGGACTGTTATCACTTTGTCGTCGCCCCTATTTGGACATTTCCGTTTGTGTTCTGAAAATGGACGTGAATCCATCAATGGTCTTTTGTATACTTCAACGGTAAAGAACGAAAGGTTTAGTTGGTAATATACCTGGGAGTGAGGTATTGCTTTGTGGAGCATGGCATACATTTAAAGACATGTTCCCCTACTTTTTTGAACTGTGTACTAAATAACTTATCTGTTATCTGAATCATATTAATATCTAATGTCCTCCTTACTTGAGACATTTTAGATTATCATTTAGATAATGATTACATTTATTGCATTTAATACAATTGCACATTTTCTCTTTTAGATTAATTTTAATCATGTACTCGTTCTCCAAGGCTGTATTCATATCATTCAGCAATTTCTCTAGATCTTCTGCAGGCTCAGACAAAGCTAAATCCACAGATCTTGGATTTCTGACTTCCTCTGTTAGAACTTTGATTCCTTTTCCAAATTTTTTCTTTGTTTTCCATGATGGTGTGTTCTATCTAAACTTCAAATCGATGGGGATAAACTGCAACCCTGCCTAGCTTTTAGCTGATTATATTTCATATCCGTTGACTAACTTTGAGGTGACAAATGTGGTTTACATGACAGGTATATTTACTAGGGTAATTCAAATGAACCTAACCATAGTTAAAAGCATTGCTGAAAACATGTAAATAAGCAGAGGCCATAAGAGTTCCAGTTAAATAATCCCTGCACACATATGCACAATGACACACTAAAACACAAAAAGTCCTGGAAGAAAAAAAATTACAGAAACAGGCATGTGCTCACATAAGACACTTGTTCGTTCCTTTCCAATACTCACACTATTGGGTCATTTTCTCCTTACATGTTTGCACTGTGTTCCTAATCTTTGTCCACCTGTATTTATCTAATGTTTCTTCCCTTTTTCTGTATTTATTTGGGCTTCCTTGTTATTCTGTATGAGCAGCAACAAGACTGAATATCTCTCAAGATGGCCACTCAATGAGTGTTGATGTCTGCTGTCTTGACGAAGCTGGCAAGCAGAAATGAGCTCCTTGGCGGCTGAGAAGAGGTGGCTATAGAACTGGGATTGATGATGAGAGCCTATTTATTCAAAGATGGAAGTGTCTGAAGAGGAGGAGAAAGTCTTTGTTCTCCTGTGTTTTCCGGTTCGCACTTTCTGCCGCTCCTAATAAGAGATCCTTATATTGTTCCTCTCTATACATGGCTTGACAGAGATTTTAAAATCTATGGGACTGACGTTTCTGGATAGTTGATGCGGGAAATAGTTTCTTCAAGGAATGGATAATGCCAGATTTTAATACATTATATAATTAAGAGGCTCACGGGACCATGTAATTGAAATGAATAATCCAGGAAAGTGTTTCTGGGAATGGAAAATCAAGGCTTCACTGTAGTATGTTCTGCCTTGTGTAAAACTCACAATTTGAAGTCTTTCTCTTTATTTTAAACCGAAATGGCAAATAGGCTCCTTTCCACACACCCCTCCACGACAAGAATAGGGACTGGAACTGACTGCATCAACTTAACCCCTTAGGCAGGAAACTCCGTTCCCGTAAACCTTACCTAGGCAGGAACAGTTTTCTTCACAATATAAAATACCATATATACGCGAATAATCCGAGGATACATTTCTCAAAATCTGACGGTGGGAAACTGGAGTGTGGATATTATTTGTTCCAAAGTTCGTACAGGTCACATGACATACAGAAATATGGAACTTAGTAGTTTTCTGGCTGCTTTGTTGGCAACTCTATTACTGCAACAACTGAGAAGTAAAGTGCGTAACGAGTGTATTCCAAGGCTTTAACTTTTACATTTTAAAAAAATCCACATCATTCCATCAACAAGTGGTCTCACTCCCAAACATTAATTTAATGAGAGAATACTAATAATAATAATGTTATCTGCTTTACGTCCCACTAACTACTTTTACGGTCTTCGGAGACGCCGAGGTGCCGGAATTTAGTCCCGCAGGAGTTCTTTCACGTGCCAGTAAATCTATCGACACGAGGCTGTCGTATTTGAGCACCTTCAAATACCACCGGACTGAGCCAGGATCCAACCTGCCAAGTTGGGGTTAGAAGGCCAGCGCCTTAACCGTCTGAGCCACTCAGCCCGGCTGAGAGAATACTATAAAGACTTCTAATTACTATGGTTATTCGTACATACTTTTAATTTTTGTAATATTTTAAACGTATATTCAATACTGTAATGTACCAGATTAATGACAACAAATTTTGAAACCTGTCCTAGCTTGTAAGATGACTGTTTAAATATGAATGATCAGTGTTGAATAGATGGATCAGGAAATGTAAATTCTGTTAAGGAATAAGGTAAGGTGTTTTAGGTGCAATAGATTATAACTGGGCTTACACTGGCAAGAATCCAATCATCTGGAGGGAAAAGAGATGAAATATGCTCAAATTATACCAAAGTTCAAGTGATTAATGATCGTAATCTCCAACTGAGGGAGGCGTTCTAGGCAGATTCTGTAAACGACAATATAATATCCAAGAATTTCTTGAAGTGGGTGCCACTTACAAAGGGATCTTGAACAGCGTACAAAGGATGATAGAGGCCTGTAAAAGGTGGTTTTCTGTTCTTATATAGGGTCTGTGATTCAAACGTTGAGAAAACCTGTTTATGCTGTATTCAAATAAAATTGCATCAGGCAGCGCTGAAGAACTGCTTGGTTTGCAACTGCCGTCTAAACATGAACTGTTTGCAACTCTCATAAAAATTAACAATGTGACAGCTAACATTTCTGGGGAAACCTTTGAAGAAAGGCAAGAATCTAACATTTTTCAACACAACGTTAACTAAGATCCTAATAATACATATTTAACCCTAGAGCATGGTTTCTCCAATTCTGTGTTAAATTTTACTTAAGAAATGTTAACTAACAACTGTTATTAATTTAACACTTTGGTTACAAGTGCCCTGTTTCATGAACACGTTTCCAACATTTGTTACAAAACAATTTTTAAAGACAAATTAACAATTTGCGTGAGATTTCTGAACGCGTTTGGCAGTGAGCATCTTGTTTATTTACAAATAAAGCGCTCCTAGTGCTGGATTGTTATATCGCAAAATTCAGTATATTCTCATATGGGTGCAATCTAAGGCTCCTCCATCACCGGGTAAATGTGATAATTGGTATGTCTTGGATGATTTTCGGGCGTTCTTTTAATGCAGGGAAAATTATGCAATTCTTTGTTAACCCTCCAAGCCGGTATTAAAAGTTGGCCAAGTTTAACTCTACACCAGTAATTAATTTTAGAAAAATATCCCAATTTTACATGCTGTCACAAACATTGCTATAATGTCTAAACAACTTGTCCAATTTTGTTCAAAATAAGTGGACACACAGTTCATGTCACGCAGATGTTGTATCTAAATACGAAAAGGTGGCACGCAAAGTTGCAGACCTGACATGTTTAAGTAAAATGTGTTCACCTTTTAGTGCTCTATCACCTCCACTTGGTCCGAAGCGGATCCTGGCTCATGACCCTTGTCCTCAATTTTTTCAAAAACGAAAGCGTATTGACCTAAACACTTATGAGTTACTGTTGAGTGTCCCCCAACAGGTACATTAAGCTCGTTGAAATTGATTGGACGCAGGGTCTGACCTCTTCTTGTAAAAACTATAAGCAACTGCTGCACTGGAGACACTGATAAGTAATCTGTTGGAAACTTCAACCTATTTTCAATTTCTTCTAGTACCTTTTTCATTATGGCTTTGGTCGCACCGACACAGATAGGTCTTATGGCGACAATAGGATAGGAAAGGCCTAGGAGTTGGAATGAAGCAGCCATGGCCGTACTTAAGGCACAGCCCCAGCATTTGCCTGGTGTGAAAATTGGAAACCATCTTCAGGGTTGCTGACAGTGGGATTCAAACCGACTATCTCCTGGATGCAAGCTCACAGCAGCGCACCTCTAACCGCACGGCCAACTCGCCCATTGTATTTGTTTGTTTGTTTGTAATGTGCTGCACCAAAGAAGGGCTAATGTCCACCATTATTTACCCACACTGTAGTATTTACAATTTTGCAAGTATTAGTTCTTTATTAAGTGAATTAAGTGAGAAGTATTGTATAATAAACAAATACATCATTTAAATACATATTTGAAATTCTTACACATCATTCACACCTTCATTCAGATTCATCCACCTCACTCATACACTCATAGCATATGTTTGTCTTTTGACTGTGTTTTCCATAAACATACAAGTTGCATTTTCTACAAATAATGGTCGATTTTGCTCATTTCTTTACTTTTTCACTCTTGGTGCGACATTTTTTGCTACATGTAAGGCATCTCCCTTTCCCTGATGGCTGCTGCTGATTCTGTGTGTTTTGGTGATTTTCTTCCTGAGGATGGCTTCCATTGACATGATATTGTTCTGCAATCCAATTATGTTTGCAGCACGATGTTCCATATTTCATTTGATTAGTTGTTATCCCAGTTCCTGTAGATAAAAGCACCGCCTGTTTTCTTTTTGTACCAGTCTGGGTATTCATAATGTACAGAGTATAAGAATTTATGCGTGCAAGATCAATTAGGGTGTAAAATATTAACATTGGCCAAAGATGGGTAACTCTCTTAGTAGTATACATCCTGGCCATTTGATCAAGGGTGTCAACAGAGCCTTTGCTCGAGTTATACAATAAATTTATATCTGACTTTTTTTTTCCATCTTCAGAAACTTTGGCATTCTGATGTTGTGATGACAGCATGATTAGGTTCTTCTTAGGTTTAGAAATATAAAACACTAACGTGACAGGTGGTTCTCCAGATGTAGGGTTAGTGTATGTGAACTTGCTTGAGAGCAATTCTCTTCCAGTTATGGTTTTCAGTACTTCAGGAATATGTTTGTGATTAATTTTCATGGTGCCATCTGAAGTAATTTTACACTCGTACCGATCTTCAGCAAGTGGATAGAACCGGTCAGTAGTCACATTTTGACCTGTGTCCTTTATTGGAGCAACAAGTCTTTTGACAAGTTCTCTAGGGCCTCTTGATTCAGGAGTTGTTCCTTCTTGTTTGCCAGCCTAAACTTCCATACTATGAACATATCGACAGTCATAGTCAGCAAGAAGTCTGATGAGGATACCGTATTAACTCAGATTCTCTTTCAAAAAGACTTCAAATGGGCATCTATCTTGAAACAGGGAAAGCATTTCAGTTATGGTAGTGTTTTTACCAGCTGGACAATACTTTGGAAATACTGTATGTCATTCAAAAGTTGAAATATTTCTCATAAAGGAAAAAATTTGTCATTAGATCTCCTAACCAGCTTTGTGTTCTTAATATCAAAACAGATGACAGATCACGAAATCTGTTCCGACTCATGCTGGCTATGTACTGTATACTTACTGACTTTCCAAGCTCTTGCTACTTTTTTTGCTAGTTGCTTTACGTTGCACCGGCACACAGGTCTTATGGCGATGAGGAGTCAGGAAAGGCCTAAAAATGGGAAC
This sequence comes from Anabrus simplex, assembly GCF_040414725.1. Lineage (NCBI taxonomy): Eukaryota > Metazoa > Arthropoda > Insecta > Orthoptera > Tettigoniidae > Anabrus > Anabrus simplex. The sequence continues at coordinate 205,724,118 of NC_090270.1, read as the reverse complement.
GAAGTGGCCGTGGCCTTAATTAAGGTACAGCCCCTTCCAAGCTCTTGGGACCATAAGTCGTGGTAATCTAGGTTGTTGTCATTATTAACGCCCATCGAAATGAGAGTACCTATGATTGCAAGGATTTCAGTTGGACACGTTTCTTTGACACCCTTTCTCTTTTCTTCCCCGTTTGTGAGTTGCACAATTTTAGACAACTTCATCAGTAAAGAACTTTCCAAAAGATTCTTGTATTGTGATTACCTGACCAGCTTGTTTCAATCCAGACTTTCCATGTATTATATTTGCAAAAGTTCTTTGCATGGGGTGAGGCAGATAGGTACATAAACCCTTCCACATTTAGCCACATACTCCACAATTCTTACACTTGCACTATTGTTGTTATCACTAATATTCCTATCAGTTTCACTGTCACTTGCTGTGTATACAGTAAAATTGAGTTCTACATCGTCATCATCATTATCATTATCACAGTCCATGTCTTCAATCTGATGGACTTCATCTTCAGTTTCACTAACACACTCATAAAAAAGATCACATTCTAAAACTGCTTTTGACTCTCTTTCCATGTTATAGAATTATCTGCACATATTTCTGAATTGTACCATGATCAGAGACAGAAAAACACTGTTTATAAAATGAGTATTCAATCCATGCATCAATGCAATATAATGTCAGTTTCCAAATAAATCCATTGTTACATGTGCTTGCAGTTTCGAACAATAAGGGCCATTGCTGTAACATCTATATATTATAACCTGTCAATGGTCTCTAGGTAAAGTATGAAGGAGCCATTGAAAGTTATAATGAATAAATCAACAGAAACTGTGCAGAAGTACATGTCCAGCAAGAATACGTCCAATCTCTACGTCCAACTAGGTCCGTAAACCGAGATAACTTGCTCATTTAAGAGGAAATTTAATGGAAATAAAATGAGGAGAAATTCATAAGCTCAGAACCCCGCGGTGTTCGGATAACTGAGTTAAGAAAGCATGAATTGGGATACGAATAGAGACCAGCAAATAAAAGATCACATCTACAGCTGAGAAGAAGTCAAATCTCGTATGTAACATTCAGGTCCAGGAATATCACACGGCGGAGGCCATGGAATGGTTTTGAATAGTGCAAGTTTAATTATTAAGAAGGCACGTGTGGAGTAATGGATTGTATGCATTAAGAAGATGAATCAATAGCAGAATATGTTCCTTTGCGTATTTTCTTGAATGAAGAGAGTGACCGTGTTAGATAAAATGTTCCTCAAATGTCAAAAAACAGATGGAAGGGAGATTGCAGTATGGTAATTTTGGTAGGAATCATGAAATGCAAACTAATGTGTTATTGTAATATTATAAACATAAGATTTTGTTTTTATGTCAATGAATGAAAAAAAAAAAAACCCCATCGAAGAAGGTTGACTAAAAGAACAGCTCTGGTACACGTTGAGAGAAGGAATTGATGAAATTATAAGGCATTGAAAGATATTGTAAGGTTTCGCCATTGTAAAGGTTTTAAGAGCTCGACAACATAGTGTGTAACAGTAATACGCGAAAATAAGGCAAGTGTCGTAAACAAAATTGACATACTTAAAAATCTTGTTGCACTGTATTAATATTACGTGTATAAGTTTTAGATTGGAAGGACGAAGGACCTGGTTTATCATTATAATGAATCCAAACAAGACAGAGATGTGGGCCTAAATCAAGACTAGTGTCTTGATGGGTCCGAATTCATATGGAATTAGCTGAAATGATATGGAAATGAATGTCCATGGCTACAGCAACCAAGATAATAATAATGTTATTTGCTTTACGTCCCACTAACTAATTTTTAAGGTCTTCGGAGACAGCGAGGTGCCGGAATTTAGTGCCTCAGGAGTTCTTTTACGTCTCCACTATTCGACCCTCTCCCCGCCGAAGAAAGCCGAAGAGTGTTCACGGTTGTCTGCGGTTTAATCATTCCAGGTCTGGAACTTTGGACTGTTAGATAGGCAGCGTAGTCCTGTTCGTTAAAAGTGAGAAAATGTGTGGTGTTTCATTTGAACGAGTATTTCGTAATATGAAAGCATTGCTTTTAAACGCGCCATTCCTATTGACGTCGTATGTTCATTTCAATTGGGAAAACCACTAAGACAGTCTTTCTGAGGATGTAAAAAGGCATTATAACAAAAACATCCCAACCTGATTCTGACTGATGGTATAAAATTGGGTCTACCATTACAGTGAAAATTCCCTGTCTCCATACGAGAAAAGATATTTGGTGACCTCCCGTCGCGTTTCTAGGGTAACATTAAGAGCCATACAGTTGAAGACAATCTTGCTCACAACATGTACACTACCTAACCTAGAATTCTGTAGCGAAGCATGGGTACATCAGCTAGTATTAAATAAGTCAATAAAGAAAGCAACTGTGGAATTACAAATGAAAGGAAAACAGGAGTCTGAGGAAGCCACATTGCTATACACGAACATGGTTAATACGTAAAGAATAGTAAAATTAATATACTTAAAACACAGTGATTGGGAGACACATAATTTCTCTGATCTGCCTGCATTTAATGGAAAAAGAGGAAAAATATACCTGTAGATTACTGTATATGATAGAAAATGATTAGTACCATAAATTACCGAGCTCGATAGCTGCAGTCGTTTAATTGCGGCCAGTATCCAGTATTCGGGAGATAGTAGGTTCGAACCCCACTGTCGGCAGCCCTGAAAATGGTTTTCCGTGGTTTCCCATTTTCACACCAGGCAAATGCTGGGGCTGTACCTTAATTAAGGCCACGGCCGCTTCTTTCCCACTCCTAGCCCTTCCCTGTCCCATCGTCGCCATAAGACCTATCTGTGTCGGTGCGACGTAAAGCAACTAGCAAAAAAAAAGTACCATAAATTCTACTATACCTGGGGAGACTTGGAAGCATCTCTTTTTTTCTTCGGTGGAGTAGGTCCCTCTGATTCAGAACAGGAATTTTCTCCAAGAGCTTCATCCAGAAAGTCATCTATATCATCCAGTACTGCAGATTCAGACATATCACTGTCACTGGAGTCCTGGAGAAAATTATACAATGAAAATAGTTTTCTCCATGTAATACAAATATTTATTTACAAATTCATACAACCTACTTTTTCATGAACTGAATGTTTCAATTAAAATGAAAAGACTAGAAATAACACTACCATGCCATTCACACGTTGGGATTTTTACATAATAATTTGGATAATAGGTTTTATCAAAATCTGATTTTGCATATTTGAGAAAATTAATGAATCCCTATGGAAGATCTTGCTTCTGGCATTTTAGTCAACATTTATCTGGATCATCTTGAACAGACCAAAATAATAGGACAATAGAGGGTCTTACTCTATGGATACGCTTTGTAGACGCCTTTATAGTAATATATCAAAGAGTGAACAATAGTGATAATATCCTCAATATTTTAAATTCATTGGATTCCAGAGTAAAGTTTACTGTAGAAAAAAACAAAGAATGTTCCATAAATTTTTTAGACATAAGACGGGATAAGGAAGAGTATTTTTAAGTTACATAGAAAGCCCACTTTTACTCCTATTACGATAAAGAACCATTCATTACATCCGGAATCACAAAAAAGATAGGCTTACTATAGTCACATGTACAGAGCATTTAATATACCTCTCTCCCACGTAGAACGAGAAAAAGAACTGCTCTTTATCCGTAAACAAGCCCAATATAATGATTTTGGACTTAATATGGTAAATAAAATAATCAGAAAATTCAAACAGAAGTTTCATACTAATTTAACACCTAAAATAAAGAGGATAAACATGCCAGGTTCACTTTCAACAATTGTAATATATATGCAGTAACGAATTTGTTCAGAAAACGTAACTATAAGATTGCGTCCCCCGAAGGTGGAACAAGCTTAGGAACACACACATCATTACTTTACAAGACGGAAAGCTGCATCAGCCGTCGCTCCTCCAAGGACACAGTTGATTCTGTCAACAAGGTATGAGACCACTCCTTTATATACTAGGTTTCTTTTTCTTTATTTTTTTGCTAGGGGCTTTACGTCGCACCGACACAGATAGGTCTTATGGCGACAATGGGATAGGAAATGCCTAGGAGTTGGAAGCGGCCGTGGCCTTAATTAAGGTACAGCCCCAGCATTTGCCTGGTGTGAAAATGGGAAACCACGGAAAACCATTTTCAGGGCTGCCGATAGTGGGATTCGAACCTACTATCTCCCGGATGCAAGCTCACAGCCGCGCGCCTCTACGCGCACGGCCAACTCGCCCGGTATACTAGGTTTCCTCGAGCAGAGTTAAAACACGTTTTTAAAAGCAATCCCCCATTTTATTTCATTTCAGATTTTGGGGAAGCTCTTTTAATAATAGTATGACAGAAATCAGTTTCAGGGATCCTGAATTAATAGAATTCAGGAGACCTATTTAAAAAATTAAAACAAACAACATTCGCCTTGGAAGGTGCAAATGAAGAGAGCATCCTTGTTCAATTATGGAACAGTGACACAAGAAAATTACAGTGGTTGATCATATTATTAGGGCCACTAGGTAAGAATTGAAGAATTTATGTTTGGATCATTATTCCCTTGTAAGTGTTTACTTATTGCTTATTTTTATGGTTGGATATTCTTAATTACACATTTCCATAGTTAAATTCAACAATCAGCCCTACATTAAGAAGCCTAATCATGAAAACTCTGGTCAAGAATTGAGAAAGGCGCCAATTGTGTTACAGTTCCCTGCTGACTGTTGTTGGAGTAACACACGTGATTTATTGTAGATTTGTTTCCTTGCATCTCTTGTGCGAACATTGCTCTCTAGGTGATACAGTGAAGTGACAAGATTAGAATACAGTTAATTATAGTTCAGTATATACTTAAAAATACAGGTATTTAGAAAACAAACATGGGGAAAGCTAAAGACCTTTCTCCCAGTAAAATTTCAGAAATAAAAACACTTTGAAAGAATACGGATTATTCTCATAGAAAAATAGCGTCTAACACTTCTGTTTCAAAGTCAACAATGGACAGAATTAAAAAAAAAATTGACCAAGGCACGAATTTGTCACCTGAACGGTGGGTAAATGAGGCCGCAAAAGAATCACTTCTCAACGAGCAGAGTGCCTGTTAAGAAATATCGTCATTAAACACAGAAAAGTTTCAATGAAAGTAATTTCAACAAAGATTCGACAAGCGGGGATCAACGTATCTTCAAGGACAGCTCGGAGGAGGATCAACGAGCTGGGTTTCGCTTGTCATCGTCCAGCAAAGAAACCATCACTGACACCAACCATGATGAAGAAGCGACTATTATGGGCAAAACAACATCGAAATTGGACTGCTGTTGAATGGAAAAGGGTAAGCTGTTTACAAACATTATAATTTGTTTACTTCCTCCCTGCTATGCTCAACCGCACTTGGCGTAAACAGGTTTTAATACAAAACTACAGTTTTTTCCAGGTTTGCTTCTCGGATGAGTCATCAATACATATCCTTGATGACAGATCTGTATTTGTGAGGAGGCGCAAGGGTGAGAAATACAAGCACCCGTTAAGTGTCGTGGTGTGGTCCGTCATCAGTAGTAATGGAACCGGCCGCCTGTATATTGTCGAAGGAACCATGGACCAACACCAGTACATTAAGGTTCTGGAGAAACGGCTACTTCCACAAGTTCGTGAATGGTTCCCAGATGGCAAATTTGTGTTTATGCATGACTCTGCACCTTGTCACAAGGCTAAAACTGTGACAAAATTCCTTCTGGACAACAAAGTGAAGGTTCTGGACTGGCCTGGCAATTCTCCTGACCTCAACCCAATCGAGAACCTTTGGGGACTAATGAAGATGAAAATTTGTGCTCATAATGTCACGAATAAGATCCAACTGATCGAAAGACTAATCAATGTGTGGCATCATCATGGTGAAATTAAAAAACGCTGCCTCAGATGCATTTGTAGTATGCCAGATAGAGTCGAAGCGGTAATTGCTGCGAAGGGAGGTGTTACAAAATATTAGATTTTCCTAGTTTCCTTAGTTTTTCATGATTTTCATAAATACTTCAAATGTAAAATTGTGTAATATGTTTGTCAAAAGTCAATTTTAGATTAATTAAATGTATAGAAGTGAAGTTGAATTGTGTATGTCTTATCAAGTTTGAAAAATACAACTTTCACCTAGTGGCCCCAATAATATGATCAACCACTGTATTTCTCAAAAACTTTTCATTAGTAGACAAGCAGAATATCATATAACATAGTGAAAAAAGTGCTGGATACAAATAACATTTTTTACAACATCTGTTCAAATGAATAGATATAGTTTTAAAATAGGGTAAATAAGTAAATCCACTTTCCCTCTCATATCACCACCCCATTCAACCATCCACATTGATTTTAAATTATTTTAACTTTTAAATTCACGTAGATTTTCAATAAAACTAGCTGATATACCCGTGCTTTGCTACGGCATTCTCAGGAAGAGTCTCTCTGTGGTTTTCTAACTGAAGTCAACACAGGTCATTACAAAAACGTCTGTATGAAAGTAGTGTACCCGATGCATTTACTGGACGTATTAAAAATGGCGCCTACGGAAGGTAGAGGCCAGCCAAGGCAAAGAAATGTGTAATAGGGTATCGATATTGATGTATGCTAGAAGGCCATGACTAACTTAAACCTACCACTATGAAGGTGGTGTACAATGGTGTAGAATCGATAGAATTGTTTTTAAAAAAATAAGAAGGATCAAACAGATTATTATAAAAACTGACTTAAAATTGACGTGGTAAGGACAAGTTATCCCGAACATCGCTCTCAAAAATAAGCAAGATTTGCAATATCTAACGTGAAATTTTAAGCTGAGAAGACGGAAATATTGAACGAAACGAAGAGATAAACGTTGAAATACCGTAAAGAGGGAATAAAATCCAGAAGTTTTGAAAAGTCCGTCCAAATACTTAGACGCAAAATCGTTTGGAAACAAGAAGTTGATTGAGACGTGAGAGCTCGAGGTTGAGCTATATTAAGTGGAAATAATAGCAAGAACAACCTAAATAAAGAGGCAATCATTATAAAAAATATATATATACTACGCAGAACCATGATGAACTCATATTTTCCAGAATCGACGCATATTGTCTGCTGTGTTCCTGAACAGATGATGGCTTGCTAAATCGGCATAGACCAACCTGGAGGGAGATGTCATCCTGGCTGTTAAAACCACCCGACCCGTGTGGAGGAGGTCACTCTACCTGAGATACCAGAGGTGGAGAACCTGCCCAGTTCTCAATCCAAGGCCTGCGACCAGACCGAAGAGCAACTAAGGCCCGAGATATTGAATGGCGAGCTAAGTAATAGTATTAAGTAGTATAATTTCTTATGTAGAGTATTACCAGTATATGCAATAGATCTGAATAGCCTAAGCGTGAGATAATTAAGTGTGCAGTGAATATAAGAAAGTGCAGTGTGAAATATTTAAGACGATATCTCGTGACAGAATGGTGACGTGTTTACTACATTATCTTATCAAGGATGAAGGAATACGATTTAAAATGTGACATAGTGTAACAGCTGTTTTCAAAGAATCCCGGTTAGTTAGAAAGATCCATGAGTGATGTAATACCAGTCAAACCCAGTTACGTCACAGAGGGACGCATGTTTGAATTGGTTAAGTTAAGTTAAATTACCATACTCTTTGCTGTGTGAATATATTGAAAGAATAGATACTGAATTTGGGGTTATATGTTGAATTGTATGACAAAATGCGTTTTGAGGAACGAATTCTGCGCTATTGGAGAGATACGTATCGTTGTGTTTAATTAATATTGGAGGTTAAACGCGGTAATTATAGATGTTAAATGAATTAAATATGGGTTGAAACGAAGGTTAATAATGAAATAATGGAAGTACATATGGTATTTTAAATGATATATTGCGCAGATTAACAGGAAGTAAAACGTATATGATATATATAATGTGCGATGTAGGAGCACATGTAAAGCGACTACGGAGTATAAGTATGCCCCAGGGAGGAACTATAGCAAGGTATGGACAATAAAATTACGCATATTTTAATGAAGTGTGAAAGTGGTTTGACAATAATAACAGCAACCGGTAAATGAATACATGATTGTATCATATTCTGAATGAATGGTAATTGCGTGGAAGATCAAACTTGTATGCAACTAGTATGATAATGTAGTGTTGAAATATCTTTATGTAGGCATTTGCACATCTATATATGAAAAATGCTTAGCGACTATGTGCATATTGAACTGGAATACGTTACATAAGAAATTATCTAGCTAGAGTAGGGAAATTATTCGAGATTTACGTAGGATATCATCGATGTTTCGTTAATCTGAAATATTATTAGAGCGAATATTTAGTTAGGAGCCGAAATTTAAGTGGCAATCGAACCGAGAAACTTAGTGCGTCATTCAATATTTCATTTTCTTCACTGTAGTCTGCACCAACGAACTCAGATAATTTTCAATGTAACTTAGGTCACTGATATTTGTATTCAGGTCACTTTATTCAAATTCAGTTCATTTCCGCGATAACTTGAACAATGTAATGGTTGTATTTTTGATGAGGGTGTATAATTAACACCGTGAGTGATGGAATAATTTATTGATATACCGAATTTTGACCGTGGTCTGAAGACTTTGATATAGTACATACTTAAGTGACCAGATGTAAATTTTAATAAGAAGATGAAACAAAGCAACATTTCATTTCAGGAATACGCGACCCAGAATGTTAAGATATGTAAACTTAGTTTAGGAGTAAGGCAGCGCTGATCTAGAATATTTGATTCAGTAATTAAAAATATTTATTTATTAGGTTGATAATTGGAAGATTATGAGCAATACTTGACATTAACCATTTCTTTCGCGAATCTTGATAGTTTAATAAATGTGTTTCTTGATTAATTTTTATAGAATGGAATGAGTTTTCATTTATAATGGTAGTCTGTAGTTGTACGTAGTGAGTAAGGTTCTCATTATGCGGATGTGTTTTTCGAAAGGTTGACTGAAGTTTATGTTCGCAAAATCCACTACTGAGCGTTGAATTACGTAATTCTGAAACGCATATGATGCCGCTATTTTCTCTTTGAACACACGTTAAACCAAAACATAGAAAAATTAACCATTTTTCTGGAGGCATGAATACCCTGAGATATGTAACTGACTAGTTGGGAAAATACTGTGGTCACCCTGACCCGTAGGGTGCAGTAGCAATTAAAAGCAATGTTATCATATAAAATACTCGATCAAATGAAAAACCGCACATTTCCTCACTTTTAACAAACAGTACTACGGTGCCGATCTAACAGTCCCAAGTCCCAGTGCTGGAATGACCAGGCTACAGACAGCCGTGAACACTCCCCTGCCATTATTTATGTAAGTTAAGTGTGTACACTGCTCATTCCAATCAGTGCCACAGAGTAGGGACTGAATAGCTCGAATGCTATGATGAACCAGTGTGTTACATACCAGTAGTATCAAAAATTTATGAACCAGAGGAATGGCATGCTAAAGAAGAAAGTTATCTAACTCCCAAGCTACTTCCTGCCAATATTCAGGCGACCGGGCGAGTTGGCCGTGTGGTTAGGGGTGCGCAGCTGTGAGCTTGCATCCGGGAGATAGCGAATTCAAACCCCACTGTCGGGAGTCCTGAATATGGATTTCCGTGGTTTCCTATTTTCACACCAGGCAAATGCAGGACTGTACCTTAGTTAAGGCCACGGCTGCTTCCTTCCCACTCAGAAGCCTTTCCTATCCCATCGTCGCCTTTAGACCTATTTGTGTTGGTGCGAGGTAAAACAAATTTTAAAAACTACTCCGTACGCAACAGTAATCCCATCTATCGGAGAGGAGAGGCAACAAAAGACACAAAGCACATCACAACAAACAATGGTCAATGTTATGTTAGTGTTGATCAATTTTATGAGCTTTCTATATTGTAGGCCTTCACATTTAGTTTTCTTTCGACTGTGATATTAGGGCGCCTTATAAATTTATTTATAGCATAGACAGTAGTTCCTTATTCTCTGACTTCACATACGGAACAACAGAAATCCAAATTCATGAATATCTCTGTTATCACAGCCGGTATGGTAAAACTATATAACGCGTAAATGATCGAAAATTTAATACCATATAACTTTAGTTATGTAGTATTTATCGACAGGACCACTAATAACATAAATATTTAAGAAATAATTTTAGGCCTTCCCCTAAACTACAATTTCACTCAACGTGAATAAAATTATTTATAGCCTAGATTGTAGCGACTTATTCCCCAACTTTGCATACCGATTTTTATTAAGATAGGACCACTAATAATGTAAATATTTGAAAATTAAATTTTAGACCTTCCTCTAAACTACAATTTCACTCAGCGTGAATAAAATAATTTATGGCCTAGATTGTAGTGACTTATTTTCCGACTTTGCATACCGATTTTCATTAAATTCTCTTTAGCCGTTTTCTAGTGATGCGTGTACATACATACATACAGAAATTATGGAAAATTTAAAAAATGCAGTTCCTTGTTACTGAAGACATGACCGATACAGAAATACCATCCTTTTTAAATTCTGAGCAATGTACAGACAAAACTCTTATTTTATACATATAGACAAGGTATTTGTTAAGATCTTCTTCTTCTTATTTTTAATGTACCATCTTCTAGCGAAAGTTGGCGGTCAACATGGCATATTTGTGATCAAGTCAATACGGATCAAATATCGGCCACTATGGTCAAGATTATTAATACGGAACAGAGACATCGTGTCCAACCCATACCAGTCTACGAGGTTCTTCATCCACAGAGTTTGTCGTCTACCAGGACTCCTACGTCCTTCTATTCTTCCTTGTATAACAAGCTGCAGGATTCTGTACTTATCATTCCGCATTATATGGCCGAAGCATTCCAGCTTCTGCCTTTTAATGCTCTTAAGAAGATAAATACTTTATAATTTCACCTAAGCATTGTAATACAGCTGAAGATGTTCCAAATGGAATGAAACATGTACTGTGTGATTAATTGATTTGTTTAATGCAAATATAAGTATAAAAAAGGTGGAAATTTACTGTTATCGATTCATTGCAAATAGGATTTGATATGGGAAATGAACCTGATTTCTTGCAATACTAATGAGTCCCATAGGGAAGACAGACAAGACGGCCTATAGTAGAGAAACCCCATTGCGTTATAGACTATAATAAGTACATGGGTCCTGTGGACTGGTCAGGCATGATGAACAGTCCTATCAAGGGTGTGGAAAAATCAATGAACCTGTACCCAAAGTTCTTTTTTCACTCACTGGACATCACTGTTCTAAATTCTCATGTCCTCTTCAATGACAAAACTTGACAGAACATCTCTCTAGCAGATTTCCAGCTACAGTTTATAAGGGAACTCATCCAGAAGTACCACGTTTCTAGACAAACTAGTAAATGAGGACGTCCTACATCTGGTGACCAACCAATCAGACTGATGGAGAGACATCCCATGTAGAACCTACTCCAAAGAAGAAATTCCTCACAAGATGCTGCCATGTCTGTTCCAACACAACAACTGGCAAAAAAAAGAGGCGAGAGACCCAGTACATGTGTGTCAAATGTGACGTGACTCTGTGTTCACCCCTGCTTTGAAATGTGCCACACATTAGTGAAGTTTTGAAGATGGACACATTGGAGCGTCTGCTGTAAATAATGAAACAATCTGGTGTAGATTTGTGAGTTGATATTTTAGGACGCTACTTCGTGTTTTCTCTACATTTCTTCTTTTGGCTGACCCTGACACAAATTTAATTTTTCTTAGATTCTTAAATAATGAAATGTTCTTTGACTGCTTTTTATTATGAAATAATTAGTAGAGGCACCTGTTTGTGTTGAACATTTTTGCCTACTTTTGTAAGTTTTAAGTTATTTTGGTATATTTTTAGCTACAGTGAAACTCGGTTAAGAAGTTCCCGCATAAGAAGTTTTCCCGCCTAAGAAGTGTGATATTCTTGGTCCCTTGATCAGTTGCATTAAGACATATGTATATTTTTCCCGTTTAAAGTGTTCTGTTGTAAATATATTTCCCGCTTAAACAGTTCAGATTTTAGAGCCCCTTGAGATAGAAAACGTCCGCTCAAAGCAGCCCGTGGTTAGAACCCTCCAGTCTCCGCGCAAGTTGCACCCTGTGTTAGACCGTGCGCGCGCTCGCGGTGTGTGTCTGGTGTCACGGAACATGTGCGGGCCTGCCACGGCCATATGACGTCGCGCTATGACAACACGGACAGCAGATGCTCACTCTCGACTTGTGGAATCGAATCGAACCCATCAGTCAAAATTTCCACTCCACCGTTCCATCTAGCGGAATAAAATCGAACGGGATTCTCCGTAAGAAACATAAAGTACGCAATGAATGATTTGATAAAACTTTAATGCAGTAATTTGCGGGCCGCGACAGGGTGAAGTCATTAATCGAGGTGGCCTAAACATTAATTAAAAACCGTAAAGTGCATTTGCCCACAACATTACTGTTAACCTACCACAAAACTGAATATTCTAACCTGTCTGATTTTTCATTCCCTTGCTTATTTCCTTCCAGGCATTCTGTCTTACGTTGTTGCAATAATACTTGTGGGCCTTGCCGTAGAGGAAATTACGTTTTTGAACTAAACTGATAAGATTTTCCGTGTCTATTATTAGTGAGATGAATAAAAACAACTTCGCGACTCTATGCAGGAAACAGCCGATTTGCCAGCAGCCAGCTGATACACATGCCGCCAAACAGCCGACCGAAAGATCCCGATCGTGTACGAAGTTGAACGAATGTTGACAGACAACTGGGTGTTGAGGGAGGCACACATAGGCATTGCAATACCACGTGTTGGCATAAAATTGAAAGTTATTTTTAATTTTACCTTTATACGAGCTAAACATTGTATTATCGTGTTACTCGTAATTATTACATCACATTATTAGAACGTAGCACAAGGATGAGGAGACATGAAATAAAATTCTCGCGGGGAAAGAAACTGTTTACGTTTAGATGTGCTAGCGTTGCTACTGCACCTTTATCTCTCCCACGTAATACCCCGGATACATTTCCATGCACTAATTTCTACCAACTTCGAACCTGTGTTTCTTTTCTTCATTACCTATAGCATGAAGAGGATTGAAGCGGGAAAATAAACTCAATACTGGCTTGGCCATGCGGTACTTGTGAAACAGCCAGAAACTACGCCCGTTGCCGTGACAACCAGTAGGAATGCAGGGGCGATTTAGGCCTAGGTTCTAAGAATCTCTTAAGAGTAAGTTGCTAGATTTCCCATTTGCTGCCGTTATCCTTGAAGCAGGTGTCAGGGGTGTGAGGAAGATAGAAAGCACATGCTAACAAACTAGTACACGTCTTGTCTTTGCTTCTTGTAAGCCTAAGCTACGGATTGCTAAGCATAGTGTAGCGTCGTAATTAGTATGAATAGGAGTAGGTGAAGTTAGTTGTACTTGTAATGTCAACGTACAAGCTTTTTTTTAAAAGTGAAAATGAGCGCAACTCAGAGGAAAGAGATCAAGCGAAAGGCACTAACAATAAAAGACCAAGTGGAGATTATAAGGAAAGTGGCGTCATCTACACTTTCTCGTGTTGCTTTGGCAAAGGAGCTGGGGATGCCGCCGTCTACTTTGAACGATATTATAGCGAAGAAAGAAGAGATATCTGCTTCTGCAGGGAATACTTCAGCAAATTGTAAGGAAGTTAAATCTGAAAAGTACGATGAAATAGAATAAGTTCTGCTAATATGGTTTAAACAACAGCGAAGTTTAAACATACCTTTCAGTGGGACTATTGTGCAGGAGAAAGCCTCATGCAAATTAAGGGTACCTTTTACCGCGTCGAGCGGGTGGCTGGAACGCTTTAAAAATCGAGCCGGCATCGTTTACAATGCCGGCCCCGTGGTGTAGGGGTAGCGTGCCTGCCTCTTACACGGAGGCCCCGGGTTCGATTCCCGGCCAGGTCTGGGATTTTTACCTGGACCTGGTTCGAGGTCCACTCAGCCTACGTGATTAGAATTGAGAAACTATCTGACGGTGAGATAGCGGCCCCGGTCTAGAAAGCCAAGAATAACGGCCGAGAGGATTCGTCGTGCTGACCACATGACATCTCGTAATCTGCAGGCCTTCGGGCTGAGCAGCGGTCGCTTGGTAGGCCAAGGCCCTTCAAGGGCTGTAGTGCCATGGGGTTTTTGGTTTTCGCTTACAAAACAATTTGTTGCGAAGCAGAGAGTGTAAGTTCGGAGGGAAGGGAAGTGTGGAAGGACATGGTTCTGCGTGCTAAAATAATCAAACCTTGCAACGTTTTTATATAACTTAATATGTTCCCTTCTCTTATCAAATATATTTATAATATGGTATGTTCAATTATTTTACTTTATCTCTAAAAATATTGTCATGATAATCAAATTTTTATATTGTGGCTTTCTGTAAGCAGCTCTTATATATCGGCCTATTTCGGTATTGTTCACAAACAAGGAAATCTGTTGGCTGTGTGTTTCACAGTACAGAATAAGTTTTTGGGCATTACCCCTTTTAAGAAGTTTCCTGCTTAAGAAGTTTTTTTTTTGCAGTCCCTTGAAAAACTTCTTAACAGAGTTTCACTGTATTTTTATTTTATTTCATCAATAATTTTGCTTAATTCTATTTCCAATTTTCAGCAATAACAGGTAAACCAAGAACTTAGTTGATAACATATTTGCAGTATAACAACGTTGTATTTTTGCATAAGTACATATACATGAGTTATGCTTCTGCTTAGAACTCATACATAGAGTTCGTGGTTTATAGCATTTAAAAATCAGAGATTTAGCGTTTTGATTTTCAAATTTAGCATTTTGTAGCAAATTGGTTAAAAATATGCATAATTTGATAATCAAAACCGACTTTCAACCTATTAGCTCGTGTTACGTACATTTAGTATGTGTTGAAGAGATGTTAAGTACAGAACAAAAATGGCCAACCGGACCCCAGTGGGATTCGAGCCCACAACCTTTGAATTCACTATAGAAAAGATAAACATCAACATAAGACTGCAAGAAGTATTAACGCACACACACGAATATGCCTATTTACAAATTTACAAACACAATTTTAAAGTGAAAAATACTATTCTGAACGTATTTATTTATCACAGTACAACACACCTACAAGGAACAGGAATTTCAATGACAACATGCCATTTGTTTAAACAGTGTCCTCCTTCATTCGAGACCGCCTATCAGTTACAATTATCTTGTACTTGCTAAAAAAAAAATTCCTCATCGACACTGTTCGTGGAGGCCTAAATAAACAGCAGTGCTGGCGAAGCAAAGGAAGGACTGCAAAACATTTTTTTTCTTCAAGTCTTTGATTGCAAAGTTGGCACATCAATATAGGCCTATCTGTATCGCTTACATAAAACTGTCCCGATTTGTGACTCTCAGCATGCTGTTTGATCATCACTTCACTTCTACCCAGGGTTACCAGACAATAAAATAAATCGCTACCATACTTTAAAACAGGAACTACTGCTCAACACCAATGTCAAGAATAACCGACTATGATCAAGGGTCAACACAAAGAGAATGAACGTGTGTGCTTGAAAGTGTATTTTGTCGTTGCCGGGACAAAACCTCCTGTGTGATAATATTTTTGGAGATATACTGGCCCGATGCACATACATCATGAAGAGCGAGAATGCCTTGACAACATTCACACAATATTGCACCTTAGCTGACAGAACCTCACCGGCCAAACTTCTGAGCTAAAATATTATCACATAGGAGGTTTTGTCCCGGCAACGACGATTTGCTGTTTGATTGATTGCTCTTTGCAGTGCTCTTCGGCCAGTGAAACATATTCCACACATTGAATGATTTAACCCTTTGGCCCACCATTACTTGTGAAAGGAAACATTCCCTTGCGTACCATTTATGTATTTTTTCGTCACTTTAACATAAATTTGACTAATCACATACATAAGAATACACTGAGCAAAGTGAGCTTTTAGCTCGTCTATAGTAACAGGAAACTAATGTTTTTGTTTGTAAGAATTAGTTTCAAGGGAAGCAGATAAATTAGCAAGAAATATAGAGGCATAGGCATTGGTTTCCTTAGTAAAATGATCCCAGAGCTGTGGGGTTAGAAATTCATTCCCTGCGTCCATTTCTTTCGGACTATTTTCCAACGCTCCCCCCCTCACTATAGAGTGAATTTCAGAAACTGGTTTGCATGTTACAGAAACAGGCTTATTGTCAACAAGATCATAATTCCAAGTATCATTTTACTAGACTTTTCACCCGTTCTTGTTGCATTCTGGTTTTGTCAGGTAGTTTCAATTGGCACTATCATCTCGAAACTCAAATCAGAATCACTTTCATCACTGTCAGTTGAAGAAGTATTTTCACTCTCCAGAGAATCATTTCTACTTTCAACATCACTATCTTCAAGCCAGTTACGAATAACCTCATCCATGCCGCAATGGATGCCGCCATGATTGTTTACAACAAGCGGCAAACTGAGGTGATTGTTATTTTCCGTACTTAACCTCAGAGGTACTATGTTCACAGGGAAAATAGCTTCTGGTATCATCTGACATCAATCAGGTAGGCTGCAAAATAAACAGAATAAATCTCTCTGACCACCTAACCGTGATAATGAACTTATAAATGTTCCGTGCACCAGGACGGAAGTGTCCACCAGAGTATGTTACCGCCTTATGATCGCAATGGGTGCCGTAATAATTCTTTCTCCTGAAATAAATAACAAACATATATCGCATTTTTAAGAAAAATGCATCGTTTTTTAAAAGATATATGTTTATTTCGTATAAAACCGAGAATTTCGCATCTATTTCGCATTTTGAACAAATTTTGCATTTTATCGCTAATTCAAAATCACTAAAAACCACTCATATGGATCATATAAGAAGAAGGCACATACACTGACAAAGTTTCAACGTATTTTGCATTTATTGCAAATGCTAAAAATCACAAACTATACTCATACAGTATTACACATTATATCAAAGCATGGAAATTTTAAAAATTGTATAAGCTGTCACTTTAACAAGTAGGGCCTAGCCTAAGTTTTTAATTTAAGCATCAGTCTTAAAAGAGAGAGGTATCACGAGTTCCATATTACTGGGAGTCAGAGCTGTTCTCCTGGCAGACATTACATTACAATACATTGAGAATAGCCTCTCACTATCAACATTACTGACTGATCACGAAGATACTCTCCACGGTACTCAACACTTTTAAACCATGAGTTCCACCCGGTGATCACAGGAATAGGGAAGAGTTTAGCTTTACTGGGTTTGTCTTCTTATTTCTGTTTCAAGAATTGAATGTATGCATGCTTTCTCTTCCGTGTATTAAGGAAGATGTGTTTTGCCCGTACAACACATTGGTTCAAAGCACTAAGCTCCACTGCCCATGCACTGCCCACCAAATTCAGTTTACAAGCCCAGCACTGCATGTGCGCTAAACCTTCTGAAACTAAAATCGTAACTGCATTTATGCACTTGCCTATGTAACGTGCTGAATCTGAAGTTACAGAAACTACATTCTGGTACTGAATTTCAAGTTTGTGAATTACATTCATAATCGCCTGTGAACAAGCTGTAGCATTAGCATTTGCAATAACTTTCACTACCCCTACAAATAACTTCTGCACTGTTCTATCTCCACAACTAAAAACTTTTACCAGAACTATAAACATACAATGCCCCTTTTGTTATCAGTCGTTTCATCATACAGAATTG
Organism: Anabrus simplex; assembly: GCF_040414725.1. NCBI lineage: Eukaryota > Metazoa > Arthropoda > Insecta > Orthoptera > Tettigoniidae > Anabrus > Anabrus simplex. The sequence continues at coordinate 205,706,325 of NC_090270.1, read as the reverse complement.
AAACTCTCATCTTTCACGGCTTCTTTTAATCTTTTCTCCTCTTCTTTGATGCTTCGAGGTAGAGAACCTTCCCACAGTCTTCCAGCTGTGGGCAAGTCTCCAGCAATAGGCCTAATATTAGAGGGCTCTTTAACATCATGTGAATGAATTAAACGATTTATAATTTTAAGTAAATGAGGGATCCAGCATGCATTTTCTAGACCTAAATGTCATTTAACGAGAAAACTAGCATAACCGCACAAAGTTATTAGAAAAACATAACCTCAAATTTCTTCCTCAGAAAAATTGTATAGTATTGCACAAACGTGGTATATATTTCTCCACCCACTCTCTCATCTTTGAATGATCAACTTTTTCCAGTGGGATATTTGCCTCCATAAAAACTTGAGTTATAGATAAAATGAATTCGTCTTGAATGAATATTAAATTTTCACGACCACATTGTAATTGAAACAGACTTTCAATGTATTAGGTCGTGTTACGTACATGTAGTACGTGTCGAAGAGATGTTAAGTACAGAACAAAAATGGCCAGCCGGACACCAGTGGGATCCGAACCCACAACCTCCCGATTTCGCGTCGGTTGCTCCACCAATTGAGCTATGGTGGCCTAGGCCATCTTTATTCTGTTTGAAAGGATCTGAGCTACAGGTCTGGCACTGCTGCTAGCACACTGTAGAGTGCGTTTAAGTCGCCCGTTGTGGGGCATGTCAATGAATATTAAATTTTCACGACCGCATTGTAATCGAAACAGACTTTCAACGTATTAGGTCGTGTTACGTACATGTAGTACGTGTTGAAGAGATGTTAAGTACAGAACAAAAATGGCCAGCCGGACACCTCCTGTTGTCTTTAGTGCCTTTTCCTTGTTCTTCTTATGTGAAAATCTGTCATTCAAGTGTTTCAGACACAAGTCCTTGCTCTGCCACTCAATTCGCACATTGCAGTATTTGCATATCAGTATCTTTCTAGTTTTGCCAAACACGTAATATCTTTCCGATGCAAATTCTTCTTCTCGATCAAAAACTGTCACAACCATTTTAATAAACTGAGCAAAAAATAGGAAATTAAACACACCGACCAGCAGCGATTTTCAACAGGCAAGAGGACACCATCACTCAGTCACGTAATTATGAATACGATAAATTTCTCGCTTCCCAGGAAGCTAATGTAGTGATAATCGGTATACTATATCTCAGCTCTTGATACATATCGAACAGGTACACAGTCGATTGTGGCACCGATTATCGGATTTTATTGCCACAACTCACCTCAAATCTCCGTAGTTAACTTCAAAAGATGCAATCCCGAATAATTTCGTACATTATGTCACGATTTTGCTTAAATGCAAATAGTTTCATGTTTTTGAGCCAAATTTGTAAAATTTTGCAAAAAATTTGCGATTTCATGCTTTGCAAAAAACAGGTGCCTCTAATAATTAGTCAAACCCGATCTATTCAAGGCAATGACCAGTGAGTACTTTGGGTATTAAGGAAATTCTGATTTGTAAAATAGCTAAAATGTGTGACTTTCGTAATTTTTGAAAGAGCGTTGGGCAATTTGGAGAGAATTTAGCACTTAGGAATATCAAACTTTTTACAGAAAAGAGTATTTTTAGCTCCTATGTACAACCCTAATTGTCATTGTTCTTAATTTTTGTGAAATAAACAAAAACACAAACGGAAAGCTGTTCTAGAATTCTTTTGCCAGTTCATATGCAAGTTATCATTTTTGCACTCTTTTTATATATTTCATGTATTTTGAGACAATATATTTTAAAAAATAATTCAATATGGAGGGTTCTGATAGTCACTCACAATATTAGCAGTGAAAAGGTTATATGAAACAGCAATAATATCATCTAAAATTTTAGTCAGATCAGTTGATCAGTCCATGGCAATACAGTGGTTCCCATTGCACTAACATTTTAAAAATCTTGATCAAACTGCTACTAGCCCTGAATGATCAACACACATTCCATTTTGAATCTGCCCTATTGTTTTCTTTCGAAGCACTCCGAAATTTATCCCGTCTTGTCAGTAATAATAGACTCGCGTCCAGTGACATGCTTGCCGCTTGCTCCAATGAACTGTAATAAACACCGTCACGTCCTTGGTAAAGAGCAATCAAAATTTCAATACCGTACAGTAAAACTCTGTTAAGAATTTTTTCAAGAGACAACTCAAAAAGAAATTCTTATGCAGAAAGCTTATTAAAAGGCTTTCTAGACCGGGGCCGCTATCTCACCGTCAGATAGCTCCTCAATTCTAATCACATAGGCTGAGTGGGCCTCGAACCAGCACTCAGGTCCAGGTAAAAATCCCTGGCCTGGCCGGGAATCGAACCCGGGACCTCCGCGTAAGAGGCAAGCACGCTACCCCTATACCACGGGGCCGGCTGAAAAATTCTTATACAATTCCTTAACAGTTGTATAGTTAATACACTGACCGTCTTACTAATAAAATGTCCTTATACAGTTGTTTAACACTTGTATAGTTATAGAGTGAATAAACCCTGTATAAGCATTGTATATTTTTTTTTACTAATGAACGTGGTTTACACATTGTATTACTAAACAGCACCTATACATTCGTTAGAAGTTGTAGGAATCTCTTCCTGCAGTTCACTGACGTATTTTGAACGTTCACCACCTTTATGATATACAACCTGTGACAAAATTCAGTGAATAGCCCTGTACTATCAACATAGATGAACGATGCACGACAGTGACCGCAATGTCCTTCGAAATAGTCCCCTCCCATAACTATGCACTGCTGAGATCGGCGATACATCCTGGAAACTTTGCAAGGCGGCTTTTTTTGGGATGGTGGAGCTGTTTGACAATATTGGCTGTGGGTGGGCGAGCGCTATCGTGGACAAAAACCATCAAGCTTGTTGTGCATACTGGGGTCGTACCCTGCGTAGACATTTCATGAAACAGGTCAAAATTCCCTTGGGTAGAAATTCCTTGTGGATAATGCCTTGACTATCGAAAAAGGTGATGAGCATCGTTTTGATGCGTGACTTTTCTGCTCTGACCTTTTTCCGACGAGGGGATCCTGGAGAGCGCCATTTCATGCTTTGCCGTTTCGTTTCACCGGTCCCAATAAACAGGTTGTAACTACTTTTTACTACGGAGTATTGAAAGGTGGATCCTTCCCTATAATATTGTACATCTTCTTATTTCTCGTTTCACAGGGTCGTACCTCTGAGACACCACGTTTCATCCTCAGTGACAATACAGTTCAAGAAATTTGGTGTCGCATCTGCCGTTTCGACAAAATCCTGTGAAGCCTCTAAACGTACCTGCTTCTGATCGTCAGTCAAGTGATGTAGCATAAGACGAGAACACGTTTTCCTCTTACCTAACTTCCGGGTAACGATTTGACACACAAATTCACGGTTAATCTGCAGTTCATCCGCTATCGTGTGCACTGTTAATTGCCAATTGTTCGTGATTAATGTCTTCGCCTCCTCAACGTTTTCGTCACTGACGGCGGTCGCTGGTATTCCCCTATGGGCGTTGTCAGAAACACTTTCCAGGCCTCCTTGAAAACGGGCGAACCACTCGTACACACTTCAAGGACAGTGCTTGATCTTCATAAACACGTATAAGCATCGCATGTGTTTCTTTCAGTGTCTTGCCAAGCTTAAAACAAAACTGTACATTGATCTTTTGGTCATTCATGTTCCTGTTCGCCGTTCTGAACCAACGCACTAAACACGCACTGTGTCAGACAGGTCTTACACGGCACATACATCATGCTCAACTGAACACCTTTGGGAGCAGGTGGTCAAAACATGCTGCTACGCCAGTATTGCCAGATCGACCCGTTCTGACTTCAATCACCGAACTTTATTGTTCACAGGTTGTACATTTAATTTTCTGATACTTAAATCTTACTTCCTTCTTTCCTATATTCCACTCTTGCCATGATTTCTTCTTTTGTTCAACAACCTCCTTCACCTTTTCATTCCACCAAGGTGTCTCCTTTTCCTTCACTCTCGCCAAAGTTCTGCCAATATTTGTGAAGTCACAGGTCTCTAGCGGTGATAAGTTAACCATCTAATCTGTGTCTGAATGCTGCCGACATCTTCTGAGCCTAGCAGTAACTACTGCCGTGAAAATTGGCTCGAGGATATATCCGTGTTCCGCTCGGGAATAATAAAGTGTCACATTAAACTTTTAGAAAACGTACACTTCCTATCACATTTAACTTTTAGAAAACAGACTTCCTATTGACACAAGTTTTATAAAAACAGTACCATTTAAATTAGAGATAAGATGTTTATAAAACTTAAAATAGCAGTATTTAACATTATAATACAGAAATCAAAAGAATGTGTGTGTGACTGAATATAAAGATCAGTGACATCATAATGAACTGTTGAACAATTTTAGACTTTCACATTTCTCATCCAAGCACATTTTAACACAACACTGTATCAATGTAACTTAGAATTAGTCATCTCAAATTAGATTAAGTAATATTTTAACATTATATGTTATTTTTTAAAAAGATAAAGGTTCTTCAGCAGCTGAAGATTATCCATACATAAGGTCAAAACCGGTACTGCAATGTAAAAGGTTTTAAGTACCTTATAATAAATAATAGTACTGATTAGGTGGAAAGTCCAATCTTTATACTTGTTATCAAAAAATGTTATCTCATTATCTGTTTCTGAGGAAGGTGTTTACGAGGGATACTGCCCAGATGGTGAAAGGAATGTCCCACCACATCCCTGTCTTCATATAGCCAGGCAGTGTGCTTGTGTAAAATACGGTTACCTGATTATCTGTTAGTCAGAAAGTTTCTTACAAGGGATGTCCAACACGCAGGCAAAGCTAATTTTGCTTGAGATGTTTAAAAATTATACTTAATTTCAAATGTATGTGCTGAAATATGCTGCTATGCCTAGAATATGCAGTAAATCCAATAAACCCACAAAATATGCATTTGTATATGCATATGCATTTTCAAAAAATCCAGTCTCTGCATATCAGTATTAGACTTGTTACTCAATATCTGCAGTTTTGGTACACAATGCCTCTGCAAATAATATGAGTTATGGTTTTATTGATCATTAATTCGTTGCTGCTCTTTTCTTATTTCCAGGCTTGACACTGTCTGATCAATACTGCCTATACTGAACGTTATTATCATAGCATCAAAATATTTTGTGACTTTAGTATAGACATCCACCACAGCCGGGAAACTGGAGTTGGGGAATGATGATGATGGGTATCGACATCAAAACATCACATCGAATGTAGTATCGCAAAGTCTGTCTTTGTGTGTAAGTGAGTGAAAAATAGATCTGGTGTAGGTGTCATCTCAGCGTGACATCCCGTAGCCTTGGTAAGGACAGACTGGCTCGGTGATGTTAGTGACTCGCTGCAAGCGGGCGAACGATCAAACAAAGAGTGTAACTTACGTGGAGACAGGAGAGTTCTAACCATGAGCTGCATTGTGCATCAAGGGGCTCTAAAACTAGAATGTTTAACTTGGAAAGCTTTTTATACCGGAACACTTTAAACGGGAAAAATATATGTATATCTTAATGCGACCAATCAAGGGACCGAAAATATCACACGTCTTAGGTGGGTAAACTTATTATATGGGAACTCCTTAAGCAAGTTTTACTGTATGCAATATTAGAGAATAAGGATGGGCAAGTCAACCAAACATTTTAGTAATTATTATCGGAACTGAAACCTAGGAATGCAGTTCCAGGCAGATACCTTGTGTTTAGTGCTGGCATAATGTTACTCATATGTGTAAGCGTGTTTCAGTGTAACTCAAATATCCGAGTAGTTAATGGTGCTGCTATTCTTTTACGAAAGGTATTCAACTTTATATTTTTGTTTCTCTTTAGTTTATCCAGCTTTCTTCTTATCCAACACTCATCAAGAAGGAAGATTTGTCAAGACTGCCCTTCAATGACTGTTCAAGCCTACCCTTCTGGTGAAACTGTGAAGCAGAAACTAGCTTGTCGGTGGGCAGAGAAGAAATCGGTGGAAGATACGGGACTGATGAGGAGAGAGACCACCTACTTGTAGATGACAATGTGTGTGAAGATGTGAAGATTGCCCTCTTGTGTTTTCTTTGTAATTCTCCCTTTTTCCACACTGACCTGTCATTGTTTATTCCACTTACCCTATCTTTCTATATGTATCTTAACTATATGAGTGTTCTACAGCGTGCCAAAAGAGTGTCTTCCCATTTTACTTTCAAAAATAAAGAAGATCAAAGCAAATGAATGTTTTCCCCACTTACAACAAACATTTCATACAGTATATTCAAGTTGTCCTTCATGTTGATTAAAAGCAATTTGTGACTGAAATATAAATACATGCACCGTGAATTCATTCATATATGCCTGAAAATATTTAAACAGACTGAAATAAATTATAAATAAGCTGTACCTGATTTTCTGTTTGTGAAATACTTGGTGATTTATGAATACCCGCAGCATGTAAAATGTCTCTTCCAAAGCTGCTATCCATGTTGGAGCTGGAATCCATCTCTTCAGAACTAAACAAGAAAAGAACAAAACAAAAAATTTACTTTCCATGGAAACATCAGAAATGTCCAACCATTTTTAGTCCCAAGGCTAGCTATCTGAAAAGTACAAGGTTGCTCTGGAAAGATCTGAAGCAACCAATATAAGATTAGGAAGAAGATAGAAATGTACAATGACCAGCAAGGAAAGAGAAAGTAACAAAAATAAAGAAAGAATATACACATTTGACATACATTTCACAAATTCTTCCAGAACTTACTCCCTTCTTCCCACCCTCTTGCCCTTACAGAATCCAAAGTTGAACATACAATGGTGCTCAAGTTTAGGAAGTCACCTGGCCTTAACATAAGACAACTGCTCCTTTTTTGCCCTTCTGTTGCCTCATCTATCTTCCTGCTTACTTTAACTCACAAGAGAATCTATTTTTCAACAATGGTCATCACTAGGGATAGAATTTTACATTAACCATTGAAGAGGGAGAACAAAATGGTAATCACATTGTGAGAAGGAAGTATATTGTGGAGAAGTTGCACTGGTGGCTGTGTAACAGGACATCACTTCATTCGCAGGAGAATCAACGAGAAGTAGATAAATCCAAATCCTTTAAAAAGCTCCAAAATTACACCACTTGAAAACGTACCCTGGTTATGAATGAACTCTGCAGTAGAAGCCAGATATTTATCCACATACTCAAGGTTAATTCGATGGAGTGGAATGTACAGGTTAGGAAAAATCAATGAACAACAAGAATTGCAACGGTCAACAATATATATTACAAATTGAATCTTTGGTAATATCATACTGATTCACAGTTTCTTTAAATACCACCCTCTTGTTTTACATATATATTGAATAAAGATTACCCTTTACGATACTTGACCAATTACAGTTTCATGCTATCACTAACCTCAACAACATAAGTAATCACAACTTGATTTACAAAAAAAAAGATCTTTAAATACTAAAAAAATAGATCACTAATATCCATTGGTTATATTTATAGTCTGTTTCCGTGACCTTTCTAGTTTGACTACTCCTTGAGATTACATTATTTAACCCTTATCATTTTGACAAGTTGACTCCTTAATGGCCGGTTTCACCAAGCTTCATTTATGAATTTGATGACCGTTTAACTTTGACGATTCGTTTATCATCCATTTTTTTCATTTCTTCGATGTCTGTCTACTTTGACGATCGTCAAACATACTGTCAATTTTGCAGCGCCGATTTACAACCTTCAAACTCGACGATTCGTTTAAACTGATGTCACTGAGTTGTAAACACTGTAGTATTCAGTAGTAGTTGGAAATTACAGATCTATTTTAAAGTGTTTTAAGCATTTTGGCATTTTACAGGAAGTGTTAAAGCATTTCACAGAAAGTTATCTAGAAGATCATGAATGTGGGAGACAAATTTAATGCTGAATATAGAATGGAAAATCTGGGACCTGAACATGCAATTCCTGACCGTAATGATCATTTCTTCTCAATAGATGACTTCAGTTTTGTAACTAGGTACAGACTTTCCAAGAGAGTATTATTTAAACTTTTAGAGCAAATTGAAAATAGAATGGAATATCTTACTAATAGAAACCGTCCGTTAACACCCATACAACAACTACTTTTAACTCTACGTTTTTATGGTTCTTTTCAATTGGTACTAGCAGATGTGAATAGTGTACCTAAATCAACAATTTTTGCTATATTAGGAAAGTTTCTGAAGCAACTGGTCCTTGAGACCCCTGTATGTGAATTTTCCTGAAGGTGATGAAGCTCGTTCAGTTATTCGCGATTTTTATATGATAAGCAACTTCCCTGAAGTAATAGGTGCCAACAACTGTACACATATACCTGTACTGTCTCCTGGTGGACATAATGCAGAAGTTTTTCGCAACAAAAAGTCCTATTTCTCAATTAATGTACAGACTATTTGTGATGCTAATTTCCTAATAAGGAATATTGTTGCTAGAGGGCTGGATCGGTTCATAACAGTTTTATTTTTGATAATTCTGAAATAAGAATGAAATTTGAGATGGGAAGAATCCAAGACGGACATCTCCTAGGGGATAATGGATATCGACTTACACATTTTCTTCTTACGCCATTCTTAAATCCACGAAATCAAGGCAAGGAAAACTACAACAGAGGACATATTAAGACAAGAAACACTGTTGAATGACAATATGGAGTATGGAAAAGGAGATTTCCGGCCTTATCACTGGGTTTAAAAACAAAAGTAACGACATCTTCGTCTGTCACAGTGGCTACCGCTGTGCTACATAATATTGCTATGCAAACAAAGGAAGATGATCCCCCCCCGCAAGATGAAGTACTCCATCACTACCTAGAAGAAAAAAACGACTTAACAGGAATTATTTAGTCTTTGAGGAAATTAATGAAGGCCTACCTGGCTTAGCTGATCAAGATGGACCGCCAGTTGTTAATCGGAACAGAATAGTTGAAAACCATTTCCATTAAGACACTGCTTTAAAAGTGGTATAAATTTAAAACATAAGAGTTCTGTATCACTAATCTATACATATAAAGCAAGATGTACTGACTGACTGACTGATAATCAATGCACAGCAAAACCTACTGGAGATAATTGCATGAAAATTTGAGGACATGTTCCTACCGTAGTGAAGATGCGCACTAAGAAAGGATTTTAAAAGTTCCTATTTTAAACGAGTGAAAAGGGATGAAATGTGGTTTTACATTTCTGTTCAATATATCCGTTTTTGTGAAAAATATCGTACATATATATTCATTCAATCTTCCAAATCGTCTCAATAGTCAGCAAAAATCTTGCATTTGTTGGAAAGTCAACAGAAATATATTTATTTTCAAGATTTTCCAGATGAAATACTTCCCTTGCTTGCATGAACATTTGGCTTTTGCCAATCAAAATGGCCGCAGCACTTTTCAACATATAAGTGTACGTGCCAATTCACTCCGCTTTTGTGTATTTCAAGATGGTAATCAACCAAGTCCTTAATGAAAATAAAATACAATTACAGTAGAACCTCGATAATTCAAAATCGGTTAATTCAAAATCTCGCCTAATTCGAAGCAGCTCTCATTCCCGGAAACATGAGGCACGGTTTTGCATGTTATTTAAATCGTTTAATTCGAAATACGCATAATTCGTAATTCGAAGAACAATGTCAGTCCCGTTACCGAAATTCAGACTTTTAATTCAAAGCTGCCTTTACATTTTGAAAAAAGAAAAAGTATTTTACGGAGTAATTTAAACTAAAAATTTCTCCGCGTCATGAAAGAACGCGTCTTCCGGAACGTGAAGGGGTAACTTTGCGCGCTTTCACCCACTTCGGCGTGTCTACAGTGTGCTTAATATCTGCTATGTTCGAGCAGAATCGTAATTATTTTGTATTCGGAGTTTTTAGGAATGCCATAATTCACAATATCACGTAGCAGGCAGTGTGCGGAGAGGTAGAATCCGCGAACTCTGGCGATGCAGACAGTTGGCGAAAAAGTGTGGCTTATAGCCTATAATCAATTCGTACGCACCAATATTGTCAATGCCGATGAAACTACATTATTCGTTTGTTTTATTTTTTTAAATGCTGAGGCCAAATGGACTTATGGTTTTAAAGGAGAGAATTGCCAGCCGGCAAATGTACTTTGTTGCTATGCAGTGCACAGTGCACACGGAAGCGAGAGACTTCCTTTCCATCATAGGAAAGTTCTAAAAGCCACGATGTTGAAGGGAGTCGGGCACTTTCCATGCCAGTACAAGGCATCTAAAAATGCAGACAGTACAGTAGGCCTAATCCAAAAAGTAAAACATTTGCGCAGGGTAGCCAGCATAATTTTTCCTCGTCTTTGAATCGTGTTTTCTTCCTTTCGTTGCGTGAGGTTATGTTTGTCATTGTTTTATACAAGAGCATTATCTGAATAATGTAAATGCACCTTGTTGGATAAATTTCTGAAATAGTGATTGCCATGGCATTTGAAAAGTTTAAACTGAGAACCAAGATGATTGCATACATTAATGGGTCTTAGAAATGCCATGGCGAGAAATCATACAAGTATAGTCACTGTACTGTTGTTGTAATGTGGACAGAAGCGAGAGACTTTCTCCCCTCGTCATAGGAAAGTTCGATAAGCTGCGATGTTTTAAGGACATCGGGTACAATTCCGTGCAAGCACAAGGCATCAAAAATGCATACAGTACAGTAATCCATTTAATAAAGCACTTGCACAGGGGAGCCAGTATAGATTTATCCTCGTCTTTCAATCATGTTTTCTTTCGATTTGATTGTGTGAGGTTATGTTTGCCGACGAGTTATCCAAGTGCATTATTTGATTACTGTAAATGCACCTTGTTGTATACATTTGGAAATAGTTTTTTTCCATGATATTTGAGAGCTTTAAACTGTGAATCAAGGTTAACTGCATGCAGTAACGGGTCTTAGAATATATTGTTAGGCCGCAAGGGTTGGCATTTCCGAAGTACATGTTGGCGGTTAATTCGAAATCACGTAATTCGAAGTCCGATTTTTACATCCCAACGACTTCGAATTAACAAGGTTTTACTGTACCAGTATATAGGCCTACATATACAAATGTTTGTGAGTGAATTAATGAGCGGCTACTTCACGCAGCGCTGATAGCGCAACGGTTAACTCAACGGACTGCAGATTGCAGGGATGCAGGTTCGAATCTGCCTCTTGACAGCTTTTTATCACACAGGAATATTGTTTTATTAAGGAGAATTATTACCGTTTTATATTTTGTTAGTGAGTTATGCAGCCGCTTACAGTTAAGAAACAGGCTAGGCGAAAGCAATACCAGTTCTTCCTTCAACATGACCGGCGTGCAAAAGAAATTTAATAGAAGCTACTATTATTACAGGGTGTGCTCGAGGAGAACCAGTGCTCATTCCACAAATACCACTTATACCATCAGATTCTCCATTTGAGTTTAAAAAACTGCAATTTCCAATTAGAGTATGCTTTGCTATGGCAATTAATAAATCCCAAGGCCAGAGTTTAACATTTGCAGGAATCGACCTACGCGAAGGCTGTATTTCCCCACGGACAATTTTATGGTGCCTGTTCCAGAGTAAGTTCTCCAAGTAGCTTAATACTTTTGGCACCAGAAGGAAGAACTGCTAATATTGTACATAAAGAAGTTCTAAACTGAATAATTATATTTAGAATTCTTTTTATTTCTTTTTATGTGATACGCATGATTTTACGTTGCTTATTCATTGGTTAAGATTATTAAAATTCATATTTTCTAAAGACATTTAAGTTATTTGATGCTTAGGTTTTATAGGGAGCGTGCACGGCCGCTCTTAGCGCCTCTCGCGGAAGAAATCGGTAACATTTCGGTGATCTTGTCCTGAGCGGTCAGTCCAGGCTGTGTAACTATGGGTGTGAAATTGTGGTAGTAGTAATGTATCAAAATGCCTAAATCAAACAGAAACTGTTGTGCAGTGAACTGCCACAACACAAAAAGAAACACGGATGGAAAAGGAATTACATTTCACACATTTCCTGGTCGTCCATGGGAATCCGACAGACGCAGGAAGTGGATTTCGGCTGCAGGAAGAATAATGTAAGTACAGTACCTTATTTCATTTGTAACGTAAATCACACATTTCATATCACACAATTCAAACATACCAGGTATGCCAAGTCAAGAACACGTTCATTTAAGTACACTTTGAAATAGTACATTTCATTTCAAGTATGCAATGCAGCAGGTTCGTATATTTACATTCATGTCCTTCCATGAGCACGTGTCTTCACTACGCCGAATATTTACAATAATAATAATAATAATAATAATAATAATAATAATAATAATAATAATAATAATAATAAATGTTTTCCTGCATTTCAGTGTAGATGGAACTCCATGGGAACCCACCAAATGCTCCATCATTTGCAGTGAACTTTTTTTTAGGAAAGCCAAATAATATTGAAAATCATCTATCATATATACCATCTGTGTTTCATAAGAGCTATAAGAAGAAACCGAAAAGAGAATGTGATGTATCCTGGTTTGAAAGAGCGAGTAAACGAACGAAATTCTCAAATATGCATACGTCTTCTAATTAGGAAACTCATTAATTTATTGTGAAAAATGAGTGTGAAAAACTACATAAGTCGGTGCAAGCAGCATTTCAGATTGAGGCAACGACTTTCAAATTCACTTGTGTTTTAGTGGGAGTGATGTAGGCACACAGTTCAACTCAAGCACAGTACAGCCAAGTATTTCGGAGAAGGTGGATAAAAGTTGTGGTCCCAACACACCCCTGGAAATACACAGAGGATTTTCATGGATACCAGAGCATAAAAAGAGAGGCACAGTTGAAGGATTTAACAAGTGTTTCATTTAAAACATTCAATTTTTTATTTTCTTTCCTTCTTTGTTTCTAAAGTGTCTATAAATATAGGTAATAGCGATGTTTGTTTACTCTTTTTAATGAAAATGAAATTGGGTATAACCTTTGCTGCCTTGGCAGTCATATTTGTTGTACATCGGACTACTGCTGCGCGGAGTAGTCAAGAAACGCACTTATAATTTTATTTTCTAGCCTAGCAAACTATCCGTGCAAAATACCTTGCCTCGCGCTTTTAAAACATTTTATCCTGACGCACGAGTTATAATAGATTGCACAGAGATGAAATAAGAAACGCCAGCAAGAATAGATGAGAGATGTTACATGTATTCTTCGTACAAGTCATGTTATACATTAAAATTTTTTATAGCTGTGGCCCCAAACGGAACTATTGTTTTTGTTTCCCATTGTTATGGTGGAAGAACTAGTGATACTCTTATTGTTAACAATTCAGGCTTCCTAAATCTTTTGAGTGAAGGGGACGTTATATTAGCCGACAAAGGATTCACAGGTATTAAAACACAGTCACCTCATTCTTTACTTGTTACGCCGCCTTTTCATGTTGAAAGATGCAAACAGAGGGTAAAAATTTTCAAAATCTTGAGAAATATTCCTAAAGATCTGTTTCCGTATATCAGTGACATTGTTTACGTAGCTTGTGTGTTAGCGAATTTCTTGCCACCAATAATAAAGAACGTAGAACTGTAAAACACGGCCACTGTCAACTAGTTTCTGAGCTTTATTCGCTGTTGATTTGCGACTATTTTGGAAGTGTATGTACTCAAACCCATATTGGGTTACAACTTCCATAGGACTACTTCATATCTTGACGACAAGATGCAACGATATTTTTTGCCGTAACTATGACGCAAGTCTTCACTTCAGCGGAACACACTCTCACCGTATTAATTCTCAGAACTCCGCCAGAGCGCTCTGTTACTAGTACGGTGCACGCTCCCTATATATAATTATAATGAGTTTCTTTAAATTATAATTTAGTTCGATAGCAAATATTTGTATTTTAACTCTGAATATTGATTTCATAATTAAAAGTTATTTTTTAAGATTATAACGATTTAAATAAGCTCATTCATATCTTTAATATTTCATTAGTATTTCATTCCATTCATAAAGCTTGCAAAGAAATTGTTACAAAAGAAGTAATGTAAAATAATAATATATTTACATTACAAGATCACAGGGAATTTTAAATTTCATTTAACAGCGAACTTGGAATACACGTGAAACTTTTCAATTCCGGCCGAAGCCGGGACGGGAAAACACATCATTTACGTTCACGTCTTAAATTTCTTACGAAATGGGAAATAAAAAAATATTATGTGGCATAACTCATCTATGACGCGAGCGAAGCCGCGGCCAAAGCGTTAGTATTATATAAACAAGCACACACTTTGTTTTCTATAGCACACAATAGGCAGTATTTAATGTGACTGTATGTTTGTTACTAATAGGTCATTGGTTAATGTTACTACAGTTTATAGGTTAATAAATTCGTAGAAGTGTGAAATATTAATTAAAAGTGGTTACAGATATGTTTTCACTATATTTCAAAAGGAACCTTGGGACAGCATTAAATTTAGTCTATTGTTTCTTCAAATAAAAGGAAAGTTTTGCCCCTAGCACTGCACTTCTCAGTTTTTCATTTCCTTGCTTAATTTTTTCAGTTTCATTTTTCATGTGTATTAAGGCTAGTTCTTTGTCATGCCTTAATTGTAGCATGTCTAATTCTTGCTTGCAAAGATCCCTTCTTGCTTCTGACAATTCAATAACTTTTTCACAAGCTTTCAATGCCTCTGATTTCTTTTTCTTAAAAGAAGGCCGGTTTCTTGATGCCCACAATATCTTGCTACCGCTAGTTGATGGTGGAAGGTCATGGATTGTATTCGGGACCGTTTCTTCACTGGTAGAGATAAGGATCTCCCTACTTAGTTCTTCTTCAAACGTTGCCAGTACATTGCATGGTTCAATAGTGTTGCTACTGGATGCGGTTAGGCCCATGTATGCAGAATCGCTAGCCAAGTTGTTGGGAAGAGGCTCTACTTGGTCCCCGATTACTTCTAGCAATTGTGATGATATTTGGTCTAATGAAGGGGTTACAGCAACTCCACCTCCAGTTTTAAACATATTCACCTTATCCTGGCATCTTTTTTGCTTAGCCCTTCTTTTGAAGTTGTCATAAAACATTTTCAATTGTTTCACTGACTGTTACTGCACATATCGCATTGACAATTATATTTAAGTAATTATATAATTTATTTGTGTTTTAACTTAACAATATTGTAGTATTTTATTTATGTAATGTATTTGTTGATGAAGTTGTGTATAGGGGGCAGCACTTCGCTTCCAGGACTGTTTTCTGGCACAAGTGACTGGCTAGGGACGCGGGGAGAAGTGCGACAGACATGCCGCGAGTAACACGTGGAGACAGCAGTCTCATGAAATAATGTAAATGCACAACAGTGCTGACATTTTTCAGTTCAGCCAAACCATTGGCACAATTTCAGTTACGTCTTTTCAAGTGTAAATAATAATTCTAGTGTTTTTAGTGTCAGTGTGTACCTCATATGTACAGGCAGTACACACAGTCCTGGTGTGTTTTAGTTCACGTATAAGTGAATAAATCAGTGACTTGTGCGCTCTTTATTTTTTACAACCAGTATTTTCTTAATAACATTTAAGTGGTTCTCCGAAAGTGTACTTTCTATGTGGTTATTATATGCGAGCACCGGAGGTAAGGTTAGATCGTGAACATATAATAATTTCATTTCAGTCAAACACTGACCTTTTACAAACAAATTCCTGAGAATTAAAACAATTTGCAAGTTCTGTCCATGCTTTCTCTTTATCACGCAACGCTTTGCCATAGGTTTTCTTGTTTTTCATTGTCTCTTTCCTTTCGGCAACAAGACTCGCCAACAAACTCTTCTCGTCTTCAGAGAATTTAGATCCTAATCTTCTTTGATGAAATATTATTATCTTCCATTTTTGAGACCACTCTTATAACAGAAAATTAAATTAAAAACCAAGCCTATTTTCAACCACGGCTCAGTACTTCAATTATTAATCGAGAAATGGCAACCAGAACGTACGATAAAACTTGATATATCGCGATATAACGCTTTGAAATACGAGATCGTATCAAAATAAATGGAACGTCTATTCCACCTCACTAGTAATGATGAAATGTAAAAGGTGTTGACGAAACATAAAAAAGAAACGGGACGACATTTCTGACAGGTGTCAAGCATATTAGGACAAAGCTTGGTGAAACCGGCGGTAAGAATATTTATTTCAGTAATTTTCCCGCCTTATGTATGAATTTTTTTTTTTTCACTAGGGCAAAGTTAATATGAAACAAAAAAAGTCAAAAAGTCTTCCATGATCAGTTCTGCTAGTTCATCAGAAAAAAATTGTTGATAATTTCTTCTTCATCATCGTCATCCTCATTCTGCATTGGCCTTTGCATAGTGTAACATCCAGATGTTCAAAAATACCTATAGGTTCTCCTCAAAGTGTACATGCAAACCAGCATCGGTGCTAAGCAAGACCCTTTCATCCTATTCTAAACTCTGCCGATATATTTTAATATCTATAATGTCAGTGTCACCTGCACCACCTTTTGCATCATTGCAACACTTAGATCACTAAAATAACTGTCCCTATCAGCATCTAAATCTAACAACATAAGTGCACCATAATTTTAGGCTAAATCCTTCAATTTGTTCTTGCCTCGAGAACCATTGTAAATAGCCATGTTGACAGAACTGCTTACTACAGTAGAACCTCGATAATTCGAAATCGGTTAATTCAAAATCCCGCCTAATTCGAAGAAGCTCTTGTTCCCGGAAACATGAGATACAGTTTTGCATGTTATTTAAATTGTTTAATTCGAAATACGGATAATTCGTAATTCGAAGTACAATGTCGGCCCCATTACAGAAATTCAGACTTTTAATTCGAAACTGCCTTTACATTTTAAAACAATAGTATGTCACAGAGTAATTTCAACTCGAAATGTATCCGCTCCGCGTCATAATAGAACACGCGTTCTGGAACGTGGAAGGGCACCTTTCCGCACTTACACTCACTTCAGTGGGTCTACAGTGCGCTTCATGATTGTTAAGTTGAATGAAATCGGAATTCTTTTGTATTCAACCTTTTAAGGAACGCCGTAATATCACGCAACAGGCAGTGTGCGGAAAAACAGAATCCGCGAACACTGGCGATGCCGACAATTGACGAAAAAGCGTAGCTCAGATAATAAATTCGTAGGCACCGAACGGTATTGTCATTGCTGGTGAAACTGCATTGCTTTATTTTAATGCAAGCCCAAACGGTCTTATGGTTTTAGATGGGTCATAGTAGTACGTTGCAATGCACAAGGGATGGAAGCGAGAAACTTTATCCCCTCGTCATAGGAAAGTTCGATAAACCACAATGTTTTAAGGGCGTCGGGCACTTTCCAGGCCAGTACAAAGCATATAAAAATGCAAACAGTACAGAAATCCAAACAAAATAATGCATTTGCAAAGGGGGACCGGCATAATTTATCCTCGGCTTTGAACTGTGTGATTTTTTTTCTTTCGTTGCGTGAGGTTATGTTTGTCAGTGATTTATCCAAGTGCATTATTTGAACATTGTAAATGCACCTTGTTGGATACATTTCGGAAATAGTTTTTCCATGGCATTTGAAAGGTTTAAACTGTGAATCGAGGTGATTGCATGTATTAATGGGTCTTAGAATACTTTGTGACGCGGCAAGTGTTTACATTTCTGAAGTATGAGAGAAGTGCCATGGCGGGAAATCGTACAAGGATAGAGTCATCGAAAAGTTCGATTTTAGGGGCATCGGGTACTTCCTTTGTAAATACAAGGCATCTAAAATGTGTAAAGTATAGTAATCCAATTAATAAAGCACTTGCACATGGGAGCAGCATAGATTTCTCCTCGTCTTTGAATCATGCTTTTTTTTTCTTTTTTTTCGTTGTGTGAGGTTATGTTTGCCAGTGAGATATCCGAGTGCATTACTTGAATACTGTAAATGCACCTTCTTGGATACATTTTGGAAATAGTTCTTTTTTCATGGCATTTGAAGGGTATAAACCGTGAATCAAGGTTAACTGCATGCAGTAACGGGCCACAGAATATGTTGTAACGCGGCAAGGGTTGATACTTCTGAATTGCGAATTGGTGGTTAATTCGAAATCACATAATTCGAAGTCCGATTTTTTAGTCCCAACAACTTCGAATTAACGAGGTTTTACTGTACATGCATGAGCAGTGTGCCTGAGGCGAAGATCCTGAAGGCAATTCCCCACTCTCCAAACTTGAATTCTGCGATCAGCAAGATGTGCAATCAATATATGGCAAAAGGTTCAGAAAAGCTTTTTACAGCTTAAGCGGCTTGCGCAACGTACAGTGACAAACTTTCAAATTTGAAATGGCTCGATACTTGAAAGCGGTTCACACAACTAACAGACAATATTCCATTACAAGTAATAAACTTCATAGCGAGGTCTGTATTGAACTGCATATAAGCTTATGAAAGAAGTATCTCTTGGACACGGGACATGTTTCGCCTAAATGTAGGCATCATCATCCATGCTATTCTTAAAATTAAGGTTAAAATTGAGGAAGAAGAAATGACTTAAGCCTAAGCTTAAGGATATTATGTAAAAAGGCTTGCAACATTTTAAAAACACAATCACACATATTAAGATAAAATGAACACTTGGGTGAAAATGACATAATATTAAGTCATAAAATATCATGGCAAATAAAATAACAAAGATCATATATAGTAGTTAATATTTGTGAACATTCAGTTTCTTTTTGTATTATGTTCTTAAAACTTGTTTCTTCTTGAAAAGAAAGTGCTACCACTTGACACCGTAGTTGTGGCTGTTTAAAATCAAAGTAGGCTTGACTTGTAAGCTTCATGTGGACAAGGTGGAAGAGGGAACTTCCAGAGAAGTTTCTTCCTACAGCTGAATGTTATATTTAGCTACTAGAAATTCTGGTTGTGGTATGAAGTTGTCCACTTGTCGTCCACACTTCGCTGATGACAGCCTAGGTGCCGGAGTATGTTGATGCGGCCCTTTGAATTTATTAATAAGCAGTTAGTAGGTTGCCTCGGCCGCATCAACATACTCCGGCATTCTCGCCTCCTTTTGGCTTTCTGTCAGGGAATGTGGCACCCAACGGGCACATCTCTTGGTAAGGTCTAAATAATTGTGAATGATGGTCTGCTCTGCTGTTGACCCAATATTTAGGGTCCCTTCAATGTATGATGTGGATCTTCTTTGATAATTTTCCTCACAGCATCGATGTTTCCCTGAGTCACGGCTGTTGCTGGGCGACCGGGACAAGGTCCATCTTCAACTGCCTACCGACCCCTTGAAAACTCGCAAACCAATTTCCAACTGTGGCCCTAGAAGGGAAAACCTCACCAAAAACACGTAGCAAAGAAGAATGGCATTTTTTGGCACTGAAAATTTTTATAATCATAAAAATCGCGGCGTGACAGATCCATTTTGCACAGTGTCTGACTCAGCACTGCCTGCATTTTCTCCTCACGCTGGGAGGGGTTGCGCACGTTCCAAGGTTGAGAAACATCGCTCTTTCAAATTAAAAGAATCCCATTGTCCTCAGAATTACGGTTTACGGTCTGCTAAAAACTTTTGGCATAGCCTTCTTAGGCGAGTGAAATACGACAAAAGCATAGATAAACCAGACCATAGGATGTGAATAGAAGTTTAGGCAGGAGCTACAATTAGGGAGAAAATAACGCTGTCTTGAACAAATGTAACACCACACATTTTGCAAGGGGTAGAGTGAAGTTTCAAAAAAAAAAAAAAACAACAAACAGGACATGCAAATGTACGACTGGAAAGAGACAGTTTGGATTTTCGGCCATGACTGAAATGTGTTAGTTGAAACGTATAGCAAGAGAGTTAAAAGCTGCGGGTTGTAAGGCTAGTCATGCGTGTTTTTGAGAGAAATAACTTCAGTTCTCATAAGCAACCTAGCAATCTGCAAGGTTTCGCAGACAATTATGAAGATAAGGTAGTAAATTCCACACATGTATTATCAGTTTGTGTTAGATATATCCGTATTTACTTTCACAAATTGATAACGCAGACCAGAAGCCAGTATATTTAGAAGATTATAACGTGACAAGTTACTTTATAATTTTATAATTGATTGTACTGCAGAATTTACAGTTTTCAAATATTTAACTATGTTATACAAAAGAAAAATTAAAAATTCAACATTTCCCTTTGTAAAATTAGGATGCAAGAAGGTACAAAAAAGCAATATGAATCAAGGGAATCTGATATAAATGAAGAAGACTGAGATTACTCCTTTTAATCATTACATGACAAATGTGTGTATGAAAATCATGAGATACGTATTCACCTAGAAGAATAGCGCTCTTCCTCCTCTGGCATTTCACTCTCCGTCTCAGTAGTAGTGCCTTCTATATCAGAGAGACATGGGTATAGGCGACCAGGTTTTGGTGGCGAAACCTTTATTTTCTTAATGTTGCAAAGTGATGAATATTTAGGAGTGGTCGGTTCTGCAAAGTAGAATAGACTGGAATTAATTTCCAATTAAAAAATTTCATCAAAAAACAAAGACAGTTGGTACAATTTTATATAAAAAAATATCAGTTCATCAAAAGAAAATTTAAAAAATCCTAGAGTTTACAGGTGCTCATTGTCACTGTGTCTGCAAAAACTACTATGTTAAATATTACAATTTCTGGCCAGAGTACGTCTGTCATTTCCACCATATTGCTTAGTGGTATAGAAAAGCAAACCATAATATTACCACTGTAATTATACAAACAGAACATTAAACTGAATAATGAACATAAAATAATAGTGGAAACACTTCTTAATAATATTAATTCATAAATTTAGAAAAAGGTGTGATTTGACAGAATCTGTTCTTTCAAAAACGAAACATTACATTCTAATTTAATTAAGTTATTGGTAGGAAGACCTAAAACTAGCTGGATGTAGGGTCAAGACTGATACTGCAGCCAGGGAAAGGACACTGGTTGATGCCATAAAGAACAAAGACATTCTTGAATAGAGGAGAGTGGAAGAGGCTTATCAACAATATATACGAAACTGGAACTGTAAACCGATGATTATGACTAATAGCACATAGCGGGGTGTGTTCCTGGAATGAAAGATGAAAGGGAAAATCGGAGTGTCCAGAGAATAACCTGTCCCGCCTCTGCTTTGTCCAGCACAAATTTCACATGGAGTGACCGGGATTTGAACCACGGAACCCAGCGGTGAGAGGCCGACGCGCTGCCGCCTAAGCCATGGAGTCATCACAACACAAACTAAAACACACAAAAAAATACAAAGACTAATACGAAACGCTATGTTTATATGCGATAAAACAAACCACTCATTATCATTATCATCATTATCATCATTATCATTTCCCAACTCCAGTTTCCTGGGTGTGGTGTACAAACGCTTGCCATCTCCTTCTGTCTTCATACATCTTCTGATCCAGTACATCCTCCCATTTGTATCCTCTCTCCTCCACATCTGATCTTACAGTCTCTATCCAACGTTTTCTTGGTCTTCCCTGTGGTCTTCTTCCTAAGAGATTAAGGTCGAAATATTTTCTGGCAGGTATTTCCCTGTTCATTCTCATTATGTGCCCATACCACTGAAGTCTGCGTTTCTTTACGACACTGATAATAGGAACCTCAATACCAGCTACTTTCCTATTCATTTCTGATCGTGTCCTTTGTGATTGTTTGGTTCATGGTTCTAATGAATCTCATTTCAGTTGTTTGGATTCTGCTGAAGTCTTTGTTTAGTAGGGTACATGTCTCTAAACCGTACGTGAGGATTGGTATGAAGTAAATGTGGTAGATGACTGTTTTCGCTTTCTGTGGTATTTTGCAGTCCCAGAGGAGATTCCTGACTTGACTGTAGAAGTTTGATGCTTTCTGTGTCCTGCTGAGTATTTCCTGCCTAACAGTGTTGTCTTTCGATATTGTGCTTCCGAGGTACTTGAAGTTAGAAGCTGATTCTATTTTTGCTCCTTCCAGAAATATATTTGAGCTTGTTCCTTCCCTGTTGATGGTCATTTCCAATGTCTTTGTTTTGCTCATCTTCAGTCCAAAACGTTTGAATGTGTTGTTCCATTCATTAAGTTTCTTCTGAACTTCAGCTTCTGTCTCTCCCCATAAAAGCACATCATCAGCAAATACCAGGGCGTTTGGTTCACTGTCCATTTTCTTGATAGATTTGATGACCTTGTCCATTACTATTACGAACAGGAGTGGTGACAGAGCACTTCCTTGTTGGACACCTCTCTTTGTTTCAAACCATTTTGATCGTCCGTTGGCTACCTGGACACAGCTGTAGCACTTCTGGTATACCATCTTGACTTTGTCAATTAAGTACTTTGGCACCTTTAGGTCTTCCAGACATTCCCATATCTTGTTTCGAGGAACACTATCATATGCTTTTTCAATGTCCACAAATGCAATCACAAGATTTCTTCCGTATTCCCAGTACTTTTCTGTCAGCATCTTTACTGCAAAGATAAGATCCACAGTACTCCGACTTTTCCTGAACCCATGTTGTTCTTCCTCAAGCAAAGGTTCCACTATCTTCCTAAGTCTTGTTTCTATGATCTTTTCCAGCAGCTTCAGTGAGAGTGACAACAGCGTGATGCCTCTGTAATTTCCACATTTCCGTTGTTTCCCCTTTTTGAACAGTGGGATGATGACTCCTTTACTATCCCTCATAAAACGGATGACTAGGTCTGCTGACTGCTAGTCAACTTGCAGGATGAGGGAGATGGTACTTGGAAGTTTTAGACTACGGCGCAGATCAACTCCGTAAGGATGTCTACCATGATAGGATGATCGCCGCAAGTATACACCAGAAGTGGTTCTTCTTTCAGTAAATAGGAGTGCGTTAATGTATCGTGGCCAATCCGAATACAACATAATACACTGCTTCCCTCCGAGAAGCCCGAAGGGAAGTCCTCCATACCTCTGTTGTACATTTTATCGCTCTGAACTTATTTGGTAGTGGAGTGGGACATAACCAAAGGTCTCAGCTGGGAGCGAATATCACTTGCTGGAATCTTGTAAGGATACAGGGGCAACGTAACAGCCTACTTGGCAGCCTTACCATGTTAACTCGTTTCCCTCTGTACATAAAAGTGATTCTGGTGTCAGCATACGAACACCCAGCCAGCAGGTCCTGGATCCGCTGCACCAGAGGGTGCCAAGGGAAACATGTATCAAAAGACTGTCGCGAGCTCGAGGAGTCAGTACAAGGCAGAAAGTGTTGGTGCTCATCGGACAGGGCGTACTGCAGCGCTTCACAGATAGCAAAGAGCTCTGCTGTGTACACACTACAGGTTTCAGGGAGAGCAAAAAGAAACCTATCATTGTCAGCAACGAATGCACAGCCCACTTTCGTTTATGCACTCGACCATCCGTGTAAACGACTGAATCTGGATACCGGCCAACAACAGACAGGAAGAGCCTCCGATAAATCGAGGAGTCTGTGTTTTTCATCGGGTCTGTGTGCAGATCCAGAATTCGTTCAGGTCACAGTAAATTAAATTAAATTCTTTCAAGGTCCACCTATTCAATACAATGACGTTTTATTGTGATTCAATCACATGTCAAATGGTCAAATGGTGCTAGTTTCGGCATGTATGTGCCATCATCAGCCTTAAGTACAAATTAAACAATTATATATATTCCTAGAACTATGTAACGAACAGCTGGAATTTTAAGAATTTTATACTACAGCAATTAATTGCAACATAATTTTAACTTATCTCATGTATCACCACAGTAATTGTATTTTATAATGTGTTCAAATGTGTTTCAGATGTTTTGTTGACTTTCAAGGACAGAGAAGCAGATGGAGATCACAGAAAAATGGATTGCCCCAAGGAAGTGTACTGGCTCCATTGCTATTTAATATTTATACCAATGACCAACCACTCCCTAACAAAACAAGAAGTTTCATATATGCAGATGACCTTGCACTAGCCTGCCAGAGTGCAACTTTTGAAGAGGTAGAACTCACTCTTGATAGCGCTTTGAAGGAATGAGGCAAATATTACAAGGCTTTGTGTTTTGTGCTTTCCAGCTCAGGAACAGAGAGGCATGAAGGAAATTACATGTTTCCTGGAACGGAACCCCCTTGAAACATTTTTTCACCCCAAAGTATCTAGGGATAACGCTGGACCGCTCCCTCACTTTCAGAAAACACTGTACATCAAACACAAAAGTCAGTGCCAGAAACAACATCCTGAGGAAGCTGAGAGGTACAAACTGTGGTGCAAAGTCACAACTTAGAATCACTGAATTGGCTCCGAGTTACTCTGCTGCAGAATATGCATCCACTGTGTGGCATAGATCATCCCACGCCAAGACTGTGGACCCTACCCTGAATGAAGCTTGTAGATTAATCACAGGATGCCTGAAACCTACCTCTGTTGAGAAGCTATACTGTCTTGCTGGCATTGCACCTCCAAGTATTCGTCGAGAAGTCGCTGCCGATCAAGAACGACTGAAGGCTGAGAACGTTGAAGCTCACACGGTGTTTGGTCATCAACAATCTCAATCTAGGCTGAAATCCAGGAAAAGCTTCCTCCAGACATCAAAGTCCTTGAAAGGACCACCAGATAAGGCAAGACTTTCCTTGTGGAAATCCCAGTAGCAAGAACGGATGGAGCCGCGTGAATAACTTCCGGCTGGCTACAATGAAGACTGGAGTGTTTGGAGGTCCCTTAACCGATTAAGAACTGGTGTTGGCAGGGCTAAGTCCTCACTTAAGTTATGGGGCTTCACATCAGAGGACAGCAAGTGCGACTGCGGTGAAAAACAAACAGTGAATCATATGTATCAATGTCCTCTCTGCCCATTTTCATGCTCAGAGCATGATTTAATGCTTGCTGATGACAACGCCCTAGGTATGGCTCAGTTTTGGAAAAACACCATCTAGATGTACAGTAAATTTGGTCAATTTCCTTTATCTGTTAATTTTTGTAAGTAGTTTAATTATTTTATTTTTAAATGTATGATTAAGTATGCTTCTGACACGAGTAAATAAAAACCTTGACTTTCTCTGGCAACACTGACAATTTGAAGGAGACTATGAACTACACTAGTTGATTCTCTTGTGTTCTCTCTCTTCCTTTATGGTTCCGAGACCTGGACCCTCAAGGCAAGAGATAAGTACCGTATCGACGCCTTTCAGATGTGGTGTTGGAGAAGGATGCTCCATGTACCTTGGATGGATAGAAGAACTAATGCATCTATTATTCAAGAACAGAATATCTCCGAACGTCTCTCCTCTCGCGTCATAAAGAGAATCGTCCAATTCTTCGGACATATTGCAAGACGTGATAGTGAAAATCTGAAGAAATGTATCATGGAAGGCAAAGTTTTGGCAGAAGACCACGAGGAAGGACATTGAATAGGGGGATTGATCAAGTTCTGCGTACCACTGGTCTGACTCCTCAGCAGGCTTTAAGAGAAGCTGAACATCGTCAAAGTTGGCGCCGCTTAATCTAGAATATTGTGTGAAGTAAAATGGGTTCACGACGCTCAGCAATGAGTTACACGACTTATGATGATGATGATGATGATGATGATGATGATGAACGCACCAGTGGTACGTCTTCATTGTTGAATTTGTGTGTGATGCGCCGGATGTGTCTCACGCAACCGTGCTTCATGTCTTCCATCAATCCATCGTCAGTGTTCACAATGAGATCATAGTGGAAGATAACTCCAAAAACATGATTCAAGGTTCTGTGCTCTTCCACTTTCACGGGGATTTTGCTAAAGCGGTTGCACTTAAGCAAACGATCTGCTTGGAGCGCAGTGCTCGTCATAAGAAGCAAATCACGACTGTACATTTTCTTAAGATCCTCCAGTTCGCCGTATACACCTATGTGTCGACTGAAAAGGATTGATTTGATCAGCTTGAAATTTTGCCCATCGGTTCTGACAGCAACCTGGAACCTAGGGAAGCTGGAACCCGAACTAATACACTGCTCTTGTTCCCAGCAGTTTGCCCCCATCGCGAATCAAATGTTAAAGACGACCCATGGCAGACGGAAGTTGTTTCGATGCCATGCCCGAAATCATTCTCCCCGAATGCCACTCACTCCGATCTGGGGCCTCTGTAGCTGAACCAAGCAGCCAAGGCAATATCTACCTGTATGTAACAGGTATTGCACAGGGTTCGATGTAAGATGATGCCTAACACGTAATTACTGAGGCAGTGAGCACTAGAACTTGCTTCCTCCAATCACCCGTAATAGCATGTACCCCATAGGGTGTACGGAGTAATAAATATAGAGAAAAAATAATAAACAATTAATAATATGTCCTTCTGGCATTCGGCTGTGCGGGGACCTGTCTTGGCAGGCGGATACTACTGCATGGGTACATGGCGCTCCCACCTGAAGGCTTCCCGGGTCACCAGCGGGCTTTTGAGCATAATCATACACGTAAGAGGCACACACATCAAGAATTTTGAATCGGTCTACACAACTAACTATAAAATAATAAAAGATTAAAAAATAAACAGGGGACTGATGGCCACATGATCCTACGACAGGCAGGCTTACCTGCGAATGTATTCAGCCCCTCCCATCCACAGGGAGTCCAACACATTATACCAAACTACAATCCAAGTCCACGCCTAGGTCACCCCTTTTGGTCGCCACTTACGACAGACAGGGGATACTGGGGGTTTATTCTGCATCTGTGTCCCCCACCCGCAGGAGGTGTAACCCTTTTAGTTGCCTCTTACGACAAGTAGGGTACACAGTGGGTGTATTGTTCGTCTGTGTCCCCCACCCACACGGGGTAGCTGCTTCTGTGATAACACATTCGTCTTCATGGCTTAACCTCTCAGCGTGGGGTGACTTTCACCACCTGGCTACCCTGTGCTGCAGGAGGAATATAGCACCAAGCACACAAACAGCATAATTTACTGGAATTACCTACAGGTCAGTGAAGTGGAGCAATCTTCTGATGCTTTCAAATCGAACAAGATATATAGTTGAACCAAATATAGGAGTAGGTAGCACCTAATATATATATATATTTGTTTGTTTCTCCAACCCTTATCCCGTTTCCCTACGGGGTTGGGTATGAGGTGAGATGAATCTGTCGTGGCAGGTTTTTATGACCGGATGCCCTTCCTGACGTCAACCGCTTCAGAGGAGTTAATGAGATGAAATGAATGACGTGATATATGATAGTAGGGAGAGGGTGAAACCCGGTGCCAGCACAGCCTACTCCTGTCGAATAGCAGCAAGGGGGTCTGCCCAAGGCTTAACGTCTCCATCCGACGGACGAATCACCATTAACAGCGTCATATGCCCTCACTCTATATGAGCACTGCGGAGAGGTTTGGAATTTAATCCAGACTTTTGGCACGCAATATAGTGATTAGAAATTGTATACCACTACCTCCCCTACCCTGCCAGCCAACATTCTGATGGTGAAATTTTTTTCCACCAACGGGACTCGAACTGGCTAACCTTGGTGTCAGACCGTTTAGACTTCAGCGCCTTAACGATCATGGCCACCAGGCGGGCTATATATATATATATATATATATATATATATATATATATATATATATATGTATATATACACACATTTTTTTTTAGAAGTAAGATCTCCATACAGGTTTCTGCACTATGCTCATTAACATACACAATGCAAGAACTACATACATTTCCTCCACAACCGCTACACATACACATCCTCGATCAGAACAGAAATAACATACCGTGTGACTGCATCTCTTTTCAGCTTCCTACATCTGTGTCTCACACAGCCACATGTAGTGTGTAATTAGGAAGCATCCAGTGCACAAGCAGGAAAGAAAATGAGCAAGAGAACAAGTTTTACAGCAGCCTTCAAGTTGAATGTGTAAGGATATGCTGCAGAAAGTGCAGTCATGTATGATTCGTAACCAGAGAAATAAATTATTGGGAGCAAATATGAGTGCTAGAGCGGGTCAGAGAAGCAAGAGAGAACCGCAATGTTATAAATAACTTAATGATGCAGTTTAATGCACATGAAATGGTACAAAGTCTTGGTAATGCGGGAAAGGATTTTAAATCAAATAGAGGTTGGTCAGAATGCTTCAAGTGTCAGTAGAGAATTACATAACTGTGCCAGCAGCTTCTATCAGATTATACCGACAAAGTAATTGTGTTTCACCGCTTTGTCACAAGACTTCCAGAGACTGCAACGCTGTGCAGCCTTGAAAGTCGCACGTCAATGAGCAGCTGAGCCACTTGTTTGAGCATGTGACCAGTCAGCTATTATAATACGGGAAGGAAGGGTGGCTAATACGAAACTGTTTGAATATGCTAATATCAATTTTGTGTAAATTAAGTGCAAGTGTAGTTACTATTAAGTGGGTTTTTATGAATATTAATAAATGCAAAATAGTTACTGCTCTTTTTATTCAAATACCAAGATAGACCATTATATTTCACCAAAAAAAAAAGTGGGGGAGTACATACTATAGGTCACAGCACCCTCATTCCATTACTGTCATAATTTCGGATCCAGATTCTACCAGATTCTAATACACTCACCACTTTCTTGCTTCATATTAGGTTTGTTTCCATAGTTGGAAGTCTTTGCTTGACTACAACCACTTTGAACAGGGCTTCTAGGTGAAAGAGTTTCAATTTGAACAACAGGTTTAGATGCAGGTTGCAAATTACATTGCAACTTCATCTGTTGATTCACTGCGCTGGATGACTTCTTGGTTGGAGAAATATCCACTGAAAGCTGGGGGAAAGGAGGTGGTGGCGGGGCCTTCGACTCCTGAAACAAAAGAAAAGATAGAACTTCCTGAGCATGAAACCAATGATACAGTCGAGGATACTCTAAATGAACCTCAAAGTACTGATTCCGTAACCAATAAGGAAATCCACGGTTCTAGCTCTTTAGGCAACCAACTCAATGCTGAAAACATCTTACGGATATGAATTACGAATTTCAGGTAAATAAAATATAATGAAGAATGAGAATATAGCAGAACATCGATGCACTGTTCCCGAAACTGTCGTTTTCCTGTCTCCATCGTTCAATTTATTCAGTCCCAAAAATGTTCCACATAAACCAATATTAAATTTCCCCTCATCTATCGTTCCTCGAACTATCATTTTATCACATCGATCGGCAAAAAAGTCTTTGTCCTCGGACACAAATTTCCCGCATGGTTCGAACGTACGAAAGAAAAATACAAGCAAACATTTTTGAATTTAAAGAGACAGCCGAGTACTCTAGCATATAATAGCGGCAACCTGTTATGCAAGAATATACAAGCGATTACGAGTTGCTAGTCTTGAGCAAGGATCTCGTATGCTGGAGTATTGTGCGCAGATTATTCACGTGCAACCTCACTACGAGCCTCCTGGCGGCAACACTTCTCCTAGACCCATTAACCGGCCCCTAGAAGTGTTCTCATTTACAGGAATTAAAATGGACGCATTGTAAAACTCAAATTTGCCACCATTTCCTGTGTTGCTATTAGCTGGCTAGGACTGAGAGCTTCGTTGGAAGTGAGAAAAGCGTGCAGTTTAAAATAGTCAGGGCGTCTGTCAGGTACGATTTAATTAGTCATAGGGTTATTAATCGCGTCATACCTTGTTATGTGTGTGGGATGCTAGGAGCCTGTTGACTATTTTGTTGTCCCCTGCCCAGTTGTCTTGTTACAATCAGACCTAACTAAGCCAGACCAATAATCTTTTCACTAGCCTGGTCTTGAAACCAATTCCTAAGTTTGCAGCATTACTTAGCCTGCTGTGGTATTGTCCTAGGCGCGCCATCTGGGATATCTAACCTATCGTTCGCGAAAGCTCTACAGAATCTTCACTAAAATACAGGTCATTGCCGTATTATCCACGTATATCATTAATTTGCAATAAGAGAAATGACCTTGAAGATTTTCCAATTACTACGAGATGTAAGGAAAAGTGAAACGAAACGGCGTAAAAGTATATCATGATTGCAAAAGTTTGATACCGTTATGTATAGTGTGAGCATGTCCAGCTCCATGGCTAAATGGTTAGCACGTGTTGGCGTTCAGTTCAAGAGGTCACGATCGGGTCGGTGATTTTAACTGTCGTTGGTTTAATTCAGACAGTTTGGGGGCTGTGTATGTGCGCCGACTTACGCATTAGGATTCATCTTAGATAGAGCCACATTTTCATAAGCGCGTAGATCGCCTATCATGCGACAACTCGAAAGGTCTGCACCCGGCTTTGGAGGTCACACGCCATCATCATCATCATCATCAGTATATTTACATGACAAAAATGTCCAAATACAGTATCCATATTTTATTATTTTTGCTTTCCCCCAATTTTATGTCACTCACATTTATAATTTCCCCGCATTCATCTTCATTCCCCCCCCTTGAAAAATGATGCATCAAGGTTTTACTGTATATTCTTTATTTATTCCTAAAAATTACAATCCTTTCCTTAATCATCATTATCCGGTCGATTAGATTAGCCGTTTGCCTTCAACAAGCGCTAATGTACGTCAATACATTGTTTTACTTAAGCACCACTAC
Organism: Anabrus simplex; assembly: GCF_040414725.1. NCBI lineage: Eukaryota > Metazoa > Arthropoda > Insecta > Orthoptera > Tettigoniidae > Anabrus > Anabrus simplex. The sequence continues at coordinate 205,675,769 of NC_090270.1, read as the reverse complement.
GAATGCTAATGTGAGTCAATGCAGGGCAGAGTTTCACTTAGCCCTTATAACTACATTCGTTGTGGAAATTTTTCAAAAATTAAAAAATGCCTGAGAGTATTGAACCAAGGAACACATTACAGAAAGAATTATGTAACTAAGTTTGGCTAGAATTTGAGTCGAAAAGAAAATGAGTGAAGAAACATGGGCTGTTTTCCACAACTGCATTTAGGCCACAGGTGATTTTTGAAATTTTTTGTTTGTTTGTTAGAGCTATCCAAAACTCTCAATTTGAAACCTTTTCAGACCCGTTAGCCATTCAACTTTCGGCACAATTGAGAAAATTGCTTAATTTTATGTTTTTCATAATATGGCGACCTATACTTTGTCTGCTAAGACATATTTTCAACATTAAAAAACAATGAAGGAGAACAGCTCTCATACTGGAGAGGTTAGAACATATACAGGCAGGACTGCAAGTCAGTCCACATAAGTTGCTTCGGAGAGCAGCTCAGGAAACTGGTATTTCACACGCGTCAGCATGTAATGCGACAACATTATTACATTTACGATCTTACTGGACTCATTCAGTCCATAACATGCAGCCTTTAGACTTCATTGCAAGAATAAAATTTTGTAATTGGCTGATGAACAGTGTCCGGCCCTGTAGTCTAGGGGTATCGTGCCTGCCTCGAAACTGAATGCCCCAGGCTCGATTCCCGGCGATGTCAGGAATTTTTTCTTGATCCTGAAGATTGCTTCCAGGTCCTTTTTTTTGCTAGGGGCTTTACGTCGCACCGACACAGATAGGTGTTATGGTGACGATGGGATAGGAAAGGCCTAGGAGTTGGAAGGAAGCGGCCGTGGCCTTAATTAAGCTACAGCCCCAGCATTTGCCTGGTGTGAAAATGGGAAACCACGGAAAACCATCTTCAGGGCTGCCGATAGTGGGATTTGAACCTACTATCTCCCGGATGCAAGCTCACAGCCGCGCACCTCTACGCGCACGGCCAACTCGCCCGGTGCTTCCAGGTCCACTGAAACACAATTACAATTGAGGAGTTATCTGACGGTACGATGGTGACCGCAGTCTAGAAAATCAAGAATAACGACAGAGAGGATTCGTCACATTGGCCATGTGTCACCTTGTAATCTGCAAGTCATCAGGCTGAGCAGTGGTCGCTTGGTATGCCAAGGACCATCAGGGTTGTAGTGACATGGTATTGTGGATTCAAACTTTTTATGAGTGACCAAACATGTCAATATATCAATTCACGGAACATTAGGATCTGGGTTACAGAGAACCAACACATTTTACAGCCGAGACCTCTGCGCGATATGAAAGTGGGTGTATGGTGCGCCATTAGTGCCCGACGAATTACTGGTTCAATATTTTTTCAGGACAATATTAATTCCGAACGTTATATTCACAACATTCTCTAACCATTTTTTGCTGAACTGACTGAAGAAGAAAACAAAGCAGGGCTATTTCCAGCAGGATGGTGTGAATCTATGCGACGGTTACAGGAAGTTTTCGATGATTAGATCATTAACAAAGGCCTACTTCTCCCTCATTTGCCTGATTTACGCACATGCGACTTTTATCTATGGGGATATCTCAAAGGAAAAAGTTTACAGGAATAATTCTCGAACTGCAGAAAAATTAAAAATCTAGATTATGATCACTGTACGTTCCATCAGTGTTCACGAACTGCAAAGTGTGTTTCAAAATCTCATTATAAGATGTGAAACTTGCATCAAAACTCAAGATCACTTTTAACATTTTCTGTAAATACTGGCAAGTTCAGTTTCAATTACTAAGTTGGTTTATTTATTTACTTGTCCTGAACATGTATACTGCTGGTGAGTTCAGTTGTGTTCAGTTTCTATACGCATGATCATGCCGCTTTGTTGAGACAAGCATGTTTGCTTGCCATTGCGGGCACTGTGCTTGCTGTCACCGGTTTTCTGCGCTTCTATGCCTCTGTACTCTGCAATGCAGTCTTAAAATATATTCCCTATATAATAGGATAAACACAATGATAAGCCAGTGTTGACACTCGCTTGTTCCTCTCTGTTACATGTATTATTATTTATCTAAAAACTAGTGAGAGAGGACATTGGAAGAGGGTATTATACTGTTTAATTAAATATTAGTGTAGTTGAGCTTTGGACCAGTCAAATTTGTGTGATTTTATAATGCTGGGTCACTCTGTCTCCAACGGTCTAAAACTTGGATGGCTTGACCTCAGGGCTGCAACTTAAGACCTCAATGATTAACTCAGCACAGAAAATGGACTTTGATAAAAGGAATAAAGGGGGAGGTACTGTTTTTTAATGTAAGTAATTCTGAACACTTTGTAAGATACAGTATTGATTAGGTGAAAAACTAATCCTTCATACTTGTGTGCTTAAACCAGCTAGCCCCCTACATTGCAGCTTGTGTATGGACAATGCAATAAAATGGCAAAGTCAAGCACTGATGATTGAGCAGGGCATAAAACATTGAAACACCAACACCAGTAAGGAGACTAGGAAGATTAGGATAATGAAAAACGCTAATAATTGCACAGACCTTAATGACTGTGAACACAACATCTACCGATGTGTCACACATCACCGCAAAACTGACATGATAACCAACATCGCTACAGCATTAACAAGAAAATAGCAAATTAACATACATACATACATACATACATGCATAATCATTATAGACTGTTATGCCTTTCAGGATTCAGTCTGCAAGCCTCTGTCAATTTACTAAACGTCGCCACAATCCTTGATTTGCAACTAGTGTTGTGGCCTCATTCAGCTCTATACCTCTTATCTTTAAATCGTTAGGAACCGAGTCTAACCATCGTCGTCTTGGTCTTCCTCTACTTCTCTTACCTTTCACAGCAGAGTCCAATATTCTCCTAGGTAACCCATCCTCCTCCATTCGCCTCACATCACCCCACCACCGAAGCCGGTTTATCCGTACAGCTTCATCCATTGAGTTCATTCCTAAATTAGCCTTTATATCCTCATTCCGAGTACCCTCTTGCCATTGTTCCCACCTGTTTGTACCAGCAATCATTCTTGCTACTTTCATGTCTGTTACTTCTAACTTATAAGATATCCTGAATCCACCCAGCTTTCGCTCCTGTAAAGCAAAGTTGGTCTGAAAACAGACCGATGTAAAGATAGTTTGGTCTGGGAGCTCACTTCCTTGTTACAGAATACTGTTGATCGCAACGGCGAGCTCACTGCATTAGCTTTACGACACCTTGATTCAATCTCACTTGTTATATTACCATCCTGGGAGAACACACAACCTAAATACTTTAAATTATCAACATGTTCTAGCTTTGTATCACCAATCTGACATCCAATTCTGTTGAATTTCTTACCTACTGACATCAATTTAGTCTTCGAGAGGCTAATTTTCATACCATACTCATTGCACCTATTTTCAAGTTCCAAGATATTAGACTACAGGCTTTCAGCACAATCTGCCATTAAGACTAAGTCGTCAGCATAGGCCAAACTGCTTACTACATTTCTACCTAACTGAATCCCACCCTGCCATTTTATACCTTTCAGCAGACGATCCATGTAAACTATGAACAGCAAAGATGAAAGATTACAGCCTTGTCTAACCCCTGTAAGTACCCTGAACCAAGAACTCATTCTACCATCAATTCTCACTGAAGCCCAATTGTCAACATAAATGCCTTTGATTGATTTTAATAATCTACTTTTAATTCCATAGTCCCCCAGTATGGCAAACATCTTTTCCCTCGGTACCCTGTTATATGCTTTCTCTAGATCTATGAAACAAACACAACTGCCTATTCCTCTCGTGGCATTTTTCAATTACCTGTCGCATACTGAAAATCTGATCCTGACGGCCTCTCTGTGGTCTGAAACCACACTGGTTTTCATCAAACTGATTGAACGACTGATTGTACCCTCCCTTCCAAGATGCCAGTGAATACTTTGCCTGGTACACTAATCAATGAGATTCCTCGATAGTTGTTGCAATCCTTCCTGTTCCCTTGCTTATAGATAGGTGCAATTACTGCTTTTGCCTTCCCACTATACTTCACCATTTCAGGTCTAATTTCATCTATTCCTGCTACCTTATGACAATGGAGTTTATTTACCATCTTTTCCACTTCCTCAAGCATAATTTCACCAACATTTTCCTCCTCCCCATGAGCTTGGTTGTTCACAACACCACCAGGATGATTTCCTTTTACATTGAGAAGATGTTCAAAATATTCCCTCCACCTCTCCAGTGATTCCCTGGGTTCTATTATGAGTTCAACTGAATTACTCAAAACACTGTTCATTTCCTTTTTCCCTCCCTTCCTAAGATTCTTTATTACTGTCCAGAAAGGTTTCCCTGCTGCTTGACTTAGCCTTTCCAGGTTGTTACCAAAATCTTCCCATGACTTCTTTTTGGATTCAACAACTATTTGTTTCGCTCTGTTTCTTTCATCTACATACAAATCCCTGTCTGCTTCTGCCCTTGTTTGGAGCCATTTCTGATAAGCCTTCTTTTTACGTTTACAAGCTGCTCTCACTTCATCATTCCACCAAGCTGTTCGCCTTTTCCCATCTTTACACACAGTTCTTCCTAGGCATTCCCTTGCCGTTTCTACTACAGCATCCCTGTATGCCACCCATTCACTTTCTATATCCTGAACCTGCTTACTGTCTACTCTTCAAAACTTCTCACTAATCATATCCATGTACTTCTGTCTAATTTCCTCATCCTGAAGACTTTATACCCTTATTCGTTTGCAGACAGATTTCACTTTCTCTACCCTAGGCCTAGAGATACTTAGTTCACTACAGATCAGATAGTGGTCTGCATCATCAAAAAATCCCCGGAAAACTCATACATTCCTAACAGATTTCCTGAATTCGAAGTCGGTTAAGATATAGTCTATTATGGATCTGGTACCCCTAGCCTCCCACATGTAGCGGTGAATAGCCTTATGCTTGAAGAATGTATTCGTAACAGCTAAACCCATACTAGCACAGAAGTCCAGCAAACGCTTCCCATTCCCATTAGCTTCCATATCTTCCCCACATTTACCAATCACCGTTTCGTATTCTTCAGTTCTATTCCTAACTCTCCCATTGAAATCGCCCATTAGCACTATTCTATCCTTGCTGTTGACCCTGACCACGATGTCACTCAGTGCTTCATAAAACTTGTCAACTTCATCCTCATCTGCACCCTCACATGGTGAATACACGGACACAATTCTAGTCCTAATTCCTCCAACTGACAAATCTACCCACATAATTCGCTCATTTACGTGCCTAACAGAAACTATATTGCGTGCAATGGTATTCCTGATAAAAGAGCCCTATCCCAGACTCTGCCCTTCCCTTTCTAACACCCGTCAAGTACACTTTATAATCTCCTGCCTCTTCCTCGTTATCTCCCCTTACCCGAACATCACTTACTCCTAGCACATCCAGATGCATCCTCTTTGCTGACTCAGCCAGTTCTACTTTCTTTCTTCCATAACCCCATTAATATTTATAGCTCCCCATCGAATTACATTTCGTTCGCCAAGTTGTTTCCAAGGAGTCCCTCGCCTGTCAAATGGGAGTGGGACTCCGTTACTCCCATAGGTCCGAGGCTTGCTTAAAATGTTCTGAGCTCGGTAAATTCATGAAGCAGGATGCTACCCTACTTGCACATAGTCCAAGTGAGGATCTCTCCTCTAACAGGTTATGGACCACCGGTGGATTGTATAGTCCTTGCCGCCTGAGCACAAGGAGGGCCACGACTCAGAATATGTCCGAGATGCCCACTCCCATTCCATAGCAACTGGTATCCCGACTCTCAGGACCACTTACTAGGTCACTCAGCCGTTGCTCATGGTTCACGAACTAGGACGTGACTACAGTAACCCACAAACATGAACAGACTCATTAAAAAAGAAAATGCAGGCAGAGCTACTGAGCAACTGGACACAGTAACCTTGCAGTAGAACTGCAACAGACTGGTTAACAATAAGGAAATATCTGTCAAATGTGCTAATAACTGCTAAGCAATAATGGTCTGCAAATGTGTTTCTGACAAATAGATTAGTAAAATTGTCTAAATGTCTAAAAACCAGATTGGATATGTAAAATATTACACCACAATTGCATGGCTCCTAGAGAAACGCACAGAGAAGAGGCTCCTCCGATTTCAATCTTTTGGACCTCAAGAAGGCCTCTGATCACGTATCACACGACTGGATTTGGACAGAACCTCTAGAGAATGGTGACCCAGACAAACTTTCCAGTTGACTTCAACAGCTTTATGCAGTGCTAAGATGCTACGTCCAAGCCATTGAAAGAGTATCAGTGTAACTTACCCACTACAATAAGCAAACATCATCACGTGATGGAAACTTATGGAAAACCTACACCAATCAATATATCTCGGACACTTCTCTATTGTGATATCTTGCTGGCTGCCAAAAGCAAGCTCAATCTTTGACAGCAAACTTGGATATGGAATGACTGATTGGCACTACTTGGACCGAATCTCAACACCAGCAAACAAATATATCATCAGCCTACACAAGAATGGAAAAAATACAAACTGATAGGGACAACCTGCTTTTGAGTGATGAAGTTAAAATATCTTAGGTTATTGACGAAGGCCAGGTGAACATAAGGATCAATGCCGCCAGGACAAAGTGAAAAAAGGTGACATGAACAATCTGCAACTGCCAAACAAAAGACCAAAGACGAAAGACCAACTCAGGTCAAATGTCTACCCCACTGGTGTTCACCCAGCCACATGTCTCACTAGGTTGGTGTGCTTTTCCAAAACAAGACGTAAGAAAACAATTGCCAAGAAAATCTGCAAAAGTCAAATACTAAGGTACAGACATGTGCAGTGAGCAGGAAGCATAGCAAGCTTGTAATTCTACATGACTCAATGATACGATCATAGCTATGCGACCGGCAGTTTCACATAGAATATCAACCTCAGGGACATTACCTCCCATCCCAAAAATTCCACATGCCTTGTCTGGTATTCAAACCACATCCACCTTTGTAAGAAGCCCCATGATGTCTTTTGGATATCATGATACGCTTATGAACAGAACCCGATATGACCACAAAGATGGTATATATACTGGAAATCAATGGAAGGAGACTCATGTGACAAGCTGAGAAAGAACGGGCCGACATGCTACACAACTAGGTGAACTTAAATCTACATTTTGACATGGTCCATGACTGTATCAAATGGGGACAGACGAACAGAAAACCACTTGGCAGTACAGATGCTGAAGGAAATTATTGAAAAACGAAATGTATTTTTTAGTAGCGAGAATGTGGAAGGGGTTATCACAGATGTTTGCAAACTGGACAGATTTGGTGTACCAAAATGCATTCATTATCTAGAAGGAACAAGATGGAATATTTCTGACTGAATTTTCAACCAAAACTTGCTCTAGTATATATCCTTGAAGAATGGGTACATCCTACAGCCTCCATGACTGGTAAGTCACGTTGTCACGGAAATTCTACTTATCTCCAGTTTCAAGGAACCCTCACAGGAGATAAAATGTTTTTTCAGCTAGTAAGAGGAAAAGTAGGGACATGAACAGTGCCTTTCAATAGGTCTTGTGTATTAGTGTATACCTTGCTTCTCCTGGTTAATTGTTTGGGGACATACAATATACATAGAAATATAAATAATGCTTGGAAGCCATTCGTCAAATGTAATAATTACATCACAACGTAAACAAATTTCAGTACAAAATAGTTATAACATTCAATTAAAAGTTTATACTTCCATAATCAATGACTAGTTAGCCATGAAAACCACATCTGAAGTATGATGTAAAACTAATACATACTTTGGCACGCACCTGAAATGAGCTCGTAGCTTCCTGCTCTTTACAGGCATTTGTTAAATCTGGTACTTCCTTTCTACCTTCTTCAGAAGATATCTGCTTGTTTTTGTTCCATCTATTAAGCAACAGTTCCATATCTTTTTGACGCTCTAACTGCAAATTGTGATTTACAGACCTGTCATGACTGGCCACTGTACCACTTTCAAATAACTTGCGATGAGCCATCACCACATTTGGAGCAGTATTTTCTGTAAAATAAATTTTAAGTTGAAAATTCATGTCAAAAAACAAAGAACGTGTGCCATGTAAAATGAAAATTTAAACATGCAAGAGAGTTCCTCTCTGATGTAGTGATACTTTCAATTCCCTCAAAGCTTTAATACAAATCATTGTATACAAACATCAATACATTTCTTTCAAACCAAATTTAAAGTGCTGCGAATGGAATGTGAACTATTTCAAAGGGTCGATGATGATATCGTAAGAAGTGGAATTAGAAGAAAAATTCAATTTTTTTGTTATTGGAATGAACCACTTACATTATGCAAAGTATTACACAGTGTGAATAATGGTAACTCTTTACCCACTTTCAGTTTAACTACACTGTATAGGCTTTTCTAAGACATAGGCATCTAATTGTTAAAAAGGAACATAAACCTCTACTAATGGATGGGGAAGGTATTGTGTTATGGAGAAGGAAATATTAGCGTGAAGTTAGAAATTATTGTCCAGATGGTCACAAAATAATTATTTGGATAAAACGTGGCTTAATGAAGGACACACACTTCATAGCTATACATGAAAATAATAATAACAACAACCATAATCGTAAAATAATAATAATAATAATAATAATAATAATAATAATAATAATAATAATCATGATCATTAAAAAAAATCATAATAACCATAATAATTAAAGCTCAATTTCTGCATTCGTTACCCATGAGTGAGATACTATTGTTTTCAAGTTATAGCTGTTATCGCACTTGCATCAAAGTATGAAAACCAAAAGAAACTCCAAAGGTAGATATTTCCTTTTTAGAAATATAACTGAAGTTGCCGACGAGATATCTCGGGCACAGCAGTGTAAGGGTTAAGCGTGTATACAATCTTATATGAAATCTTAACTTATAGAAGTTACTGGAAGTGTCATCCCTCAGAATGTCATAAACACCATTAGGATTTTCTGCACACCAATAGTGATAGTTACAACTGTTCACACGACTATTAAGATGAAACCCGTCCTCATCCGAAAAGAACACAAGTCATGGGTCGAATAAACGATCATTCAATGATGCAAGATACCACTCTCAATATCTCATTCTTGTGGCTGGATCAGCAGGTTTTAAACAATGGGCCCGTGTAAACCTGTATGGTTTGATGTGTAACAGCTTTGTAGGTCTGTGTGCAGAAGAAACCGAAACCCCCACGTGTGCTAATGTTGGGAGTGATTTAATCGGCGACCGTTCAAGATTCACACCAATGTCATCTAGTCTTTCCTCTTTTAATACTGTTTGTGTGTGCTCAAGTTTTTCATTGAGCAGTGAGCCAGAAGTTTCAAATTTATTTACAATTACGTGAATCTGTGCACATGAAGAGCATGAAATTGCTTAACAAATGCAATGTGCCCCGTCGAGACAACATGAAATTAAAATGACTTTTACATATGAAAATACGGTGTTGCAATGATAACTGTCTGACCATGTTAACAGCTGAGATTCAGACTGGGTATTGATGCTAGGTCGAATACGTGCACGCTCCTTGCAAGGTCAAGAACTAAGCATGCACCTGCCATACGCTGCTTGGGTCTCAGAGTAGAAGCGCCACTGGATGGTCTGGGTTTATAAGAGAGACCCTGTAGATAGTCTGGAATCTTAACCTGCCAGTGACAACAGCAATGCTTTACCTCTTAACAGAGTAGCACAGTGGTAATTTTACATAAATATATATGAAAATGATCAGAAACATACTAAAGATAGGAGCACTTCTATTTTTTGCCAAACAGAGGAATGTCTTGAAAGACAGAAAAATATTTATGAGAACTTATGGCAATATTCTTTAGCATGAAGATTTAAATATTAAAAATATAAACAAAACTTACGTGTCTTTGGGGATTCCTTCACAGGTTCCTGCTTGGTTGGAGAAGTTGACAAGTATCCTCTAATTCCACCAACAAATGATCTCTCAGGGAGTCTTCCTCTTTCAGGTGATTTATTTATAACAGGTTTCTTGTTAGGACTAACATTTCCTAGGCATCTGGCAGGAACTGGCATGGAGAATGGAGCTTTTGGTAACAGTGCTTGACCTTTATTGCGCTCGAAGAGAGCTAACCTTTCCGAAACAGACAATTCTGCTGGATCTTTGCCAGATCTCTTTGTAGGACTTGTTTCAAATAAAGAAGCTTTATTAAGTACTGATCCTGACTTAGGTGATCCATGTGCATTAAACTTTTGAGGGCTCGTAGCACTTCTTATACCCATGTGAGGAACATGTTTCCATTGACTGTCTCCTTTCCTTGATGCTTGAACATCAACACTTGCTAAATGACTGGAAGAGCTACGTAGACCTGTTGTACCCATTACTGGACTTCCCGTTCTCTTACTGCACTCCGTATTTTGAGGTAAATATTTCTTTGGAGAAGAAGGTTCCACTTCCTCTTTGAGGCTAGTCACTTTTGTAGGCACAGACGAATTCTCGGTAGATGAGGAAGTTGCCTCTTCCTTATCCTGTGAAGAATTTTTGGAATAATCATATACGAGACGGGAATTAGATACAGTGCGTGAAAATCCTTGGGCCTCCTGTAAAACCAGACAGATGGGGGACACTGTTGTAGCTGTCCCTAGCAAAAAGCACAACAATATTTATAAGAAAGAGAAAAATAGTACAACAATTAGTCTTAAGAAAAAGAACCACCACCACATAATATTCATTCACCATTCCACAAATAGTCTATTCTCTATCGATAGAAAATAAAGGATGAATAAATCAAGTGCATTAAAATTGCCCTTTGGGAGTGGCCATCTCATCATAGTAGACTAAAAAATGAAAATTGCACTTTTAAACTAGCCTTGAAAAAGACTAGGGAATTCCCTAGAAGTGATGCACAGTTCTTTTGCAGGGGGAGCTGTGGGAAGTGAACAATAGAGAACATTAAGAAAGTGGCAATTATCAACCTCGTATCACTGACTGAAACGTCAGAAGAGGTGATTGACTTTACGGAGATGGAGAATGTAGCTACGATGTGATTAAGATTAACTGGAGAGGAAAAGGAAAGAAGTTGAAGAAGGGATACAGTCTCTACTGGAGTAGAGGACATAAGGCAAAGAATGGACAGGGCATAGTAACCAACAAGATCTTAGATGAGTATGACTGAGCGAGTTGGCCGTGTGGTTAGAGGCGCGCAGCTGTGAGCTTTGCATCCAGGAGATAGTGGGTTTGAATCCAACTGCCGGCAGCCCTGCCCATTTTCACACCAGGCAATTAAGGCCACAGCCGCTTCCTTCCAACACCTAGGTCTTTCCTAACCCATCATCGCCATAAGACATATGTGTCAGTGCAACGTAAAGCCACTAGAAAAAAACAAAAAAAAAAAAAAAAAAAAAAAAATTTAGTATGAAGATAACGTGGACATGTAAGTAATATAATAATCGAGATACAGTTAAGGACATAAAATGGAGTAAAGGATTTTGTGCAACTGTATGCACTCCAGAATAGATGAAACGATGATATGGACAAATACCTGGACACACTTGAGAGAGAAATAAAGAATATGGAACTGACCGTCACAGACTTTAATGCAATGGCAGGTTGCGACAGAAAAGGAACGGAAGAAGAAGCTGGACCTCTTGAAAATGGAAAGAGGAATGAATAGAGAGAAAAGTTGGTGGATTTTTGTGTGAGAAATTAGTTAAATGTGGACAATAGAAAGATTGCAAGATATGAATGAGGAAACAGAAGGATAAAGATAGTAAGCGATTACTTCTTGGTGGAAAGGGCAAACTGTAGCCAAACTGTAACAACCCCATCACAAGTAGCCTTTAATGAAGACCACAGAGTAGTGGTAACAAAAAGAAATAAGAGAAAAAAATAAAGGTATGGAAATTAAAAGATAGGGAATTAAAACAAAAAATACAAAATGAATTGAAACAACACATACCCGGACCTGAGGTGGAGAGTGTAAAAATGAAATAGTGCATATTCAAGAAGGCATTCGTAAGTCGTGCAGTGTGGCTGTGGCAGAATAACTAAAACAGTGAAATACCCCCCCCCCCATGGTGCAATGAGAGGGTAAAGGATGCAGTACAAAATAAGAAAAGGCATGGCAATTACGGAATAGGGATAAAATGGAAGTAGAATGAAGTATCATCAGTAAATGAAGAGTAGGTACAAGGAAGTAATAAGTGAAGAAAAGTTGGGAAGGATTAACACAAGAGTTGGAGGAGGATGTGTATACCAGTAAAAGGATCGTATATGGACTTTTAAGAAGGGAGAGAGAAAGTCAATACTAAGCAGGTCAAAGGGAAAGGACAGATAATAACACAACCAGAAGAAATACGGAAAAAATTGATTACTTTGCAAAACTCCTGAATATGAGAAGGGGAGTAAATGAGATGATAGAGGTAGAGAGTGAGAAGACAGAATCTGGGAGCGAACTCACAATAGAAAAAGTGGTAACTACTGTTAAACGAATGATAGTAAAATGTACATTCCCACCATTAAGGGAATCAGACCTAGATTTTCTATGGTTATTCACTCCAAGATCCAGACATTCAAAATAACTCTCAAAGATATTCTTAATGCAGCAACATGGTGATACCGTATAATCCTGAATACCACCCGCCACCGAATAAGACCCGCACCCTAAATTAGAGACGGCAAAATACGGGGGGGGAAAAAAACCTTGCATACCTATTTAATTTTCTTCAAATATACCACAAACATAAATTCAAACAGCTTGCAATTAATAAAATCATCACAAAAATCTTAAATAAAATCGGTCCAATACTCAGATCATTCACAATTCACCGTCGTCATCAGAAGTTTCACCATAGGAACTTTCCTCGCTGGCATCTTTCCACAAATAATCGTCCTCACTACTGTCCACTGAATTTGAAATTCCACATTTCTTAAAGCTTTTGTACACTAGATCATTGGGAATGCGCCCATGCGGTCTTGATCCAGCTGCATATTAGTCCCACATTAGGCCGCTTTACTTGTCCAGTTGGTGTTAATGTGTGCTCACCATCAGACATCCATTCGGTGTACAACTGTTTCATTACAGTTTTGAAAGGCCGGTTCACGCACACATCCAACGGCTCTAGAATAGAAGTGAGTCCTCCGGGAATTATCGCAAGATCGGTTTTTCTTTTCCTCATCATATCTTTTACGGCGTCAGTTGTATGTCCTTGGTAACTGTCCAGCACAAGCATGTTTCGATTCTGTAACAAAGTTCCCGGGCAACGTTGCCAAATGCACTTCACCCAGTCCTCAACTAACGCACTGACCATCCAGCCGGACTCGTGTTCTAACAATAACACCGGATGGCAAGTTTCCTTTCGGAAGAGTTTTCCTTTTCAGAACCACATCAGGAGGGAGTTTGGTTCCATCCGCTAACACGCACAACATTACCATGCATCGTTGCTTTTCGTTACCACCGTTCTGATGAATACACTTTTAGAACCCTTCGTATCCACTGTATTTTCCAACAGCATTTCAAAATAGACAGGTGTCTGGTCAGCATTCCCAATTTGCGACAGCAAATAAGAATTTTGCTTCCACAAATGAATAACGTGGCGCTGAAAGGCTGTTAATTTTTCTTCATATGCCCCAGGGGGACGTTGTGAAATAGACGTACTTCTCCAAATGCACAATCCTTTGCTCTGATAAAAGTTTCGGATCCATCTGCGGCTTGCAGTAAAACCCTGTGTTTTGAATTCTTTTGAGATCTCTAGTGCATTCGATTGACACATTTTACTAGAAACACCATATCGTAACTCACGTTTTTCTATCACAAATTTGTGGAGTCGTTCCTCAATCTCCGGAAACACTGTACTCCACCCGCAGAACGCTCTGCGATCGCCGTTACTTTATAGAAGTTTTCCTTCTTCTCATTCTTCTGCCACTCACGAATATGCGATTTATCAATATCGTACTTTCAGCCAACGATACAACTTTCGTGTATTTCAGCTTCACTTACAACTTTAAGTTTCTCACGCACAGTAGATGACCGCAGATGCCGTTTTGAATCCATCGCTTACTATTGAGACAGTACTTTCACGGGACAGATACGGAACTAGAATGTGAGCGAGGCAGACTTCCATAACCAACAGTCTCGACTCTCACAAAGTACGATATCCCGCAAGATCAGCTACTCGCGCACCCAGCATGCCAGCAACACTTGTGAAACAAATGACGATCAAGCATCTGAGGCAGCGGCTTTCATATTTACAGCATATTTACCCATATTCTTTGATTTACCATATTTCATTACCTTACATTTTGCGTTTAGATGCCACAGTAACCATATTGAGAACAAATCTATCTTGTTTTCTAGAAGGCAACTAAAACACAATAAGACCTGAACGCCAGTTTACATGTGGTATATTGAGTAAGGTAACCATATTCAAATCTATTTCAATACTCCATGTAAACGTAGTAAATATTTACGAGAATGAACGGCTTGAATACGACCCGCACCCAAGATTTAGAACCAAGATTTTGTGGGAAAAAGAGCGGGTGGTATTCGAGATTATACGGTAATAAAAATTTGTTTAAAATCTTGAAATGTGTGAAATACGAGTAAAATAAACAAGTCATTTTATGTCTTTCTGAACCTTCGAAGTACATGTAGTAAGACATCAGGATCAGACTTCTCATTTAGAATGACATTTATTGGACAGAACGCAGATCATAGTAGACTAGAGATGCAGCACAGTATTCTATAGTGTATTCAGGTTGCAAGTCCATAGGCCAGATCACAGACTAATCATTTTTATGACAGAGAGCTTGATGAGAAGGGAAGAGGGATTCAACTGTGCCACAAGTCTATTGATGTGCACTATATTACCACATTAACGGGAATAATCCCTGCACCCTAATTTTAGGATGGTCCATTTTGAAAAGGAAAAAAACAAGTAAATAAACTAAAATTCCTTCCACTGAAAGGGTAACAAAGGCATAAACAAACATTACATATCACTCCGAGTCCCACGTTTTCTTTAAACAAATATGAATATGACGGATATAGCTACTTTGCCTAACATATCTTGAGATAATAAAAATGCATTATCACTGCTATAAAATATATTTGCAATGAAAATTAGCAAGTAGGCCTTCTTATGTGACAAGTATTTCATTAACCTGAACTTGCAACAGGCTCGATTCGCTGTAGATCGGAAGATTCTGTCTCTTGCATCACTAGAATCCTCTCCTAAATTACTTACAAATTCGTCACACTCCACGTCTAAAACACTTCTCACATGCGGTCTCTTTTTACTCTGATAGTAACACGACCAATGGTGAATATTTCTTTTCGTGCAATGTAAACACGCGAAACAGACACACCAGCGACACAGTAAAACCTTGTTACTTCGAAGTCCAAGGACGCAAAAATGTGATTTTGAATTACGTGATTTCAAATTAACCACCAACTCATAAGTCAGCAAGGCCAACCCTTGTCGCATCACAAAATGTTCTAAGGCCCGTTACTGCATGCAATTACTATTGATTCACAGTTTAAACCTTTCAAGTGCTATAGATGGTGCATGTACAGTATTCGAATAATACACTTGGATAACTCACTTGGAAACATAACTTCACGCAACGAAAGAAAAAATTAATGATTCAAAGACGAGGAGAAATCTATGCTGGCTCTCCTGTGCAAGTGCTTTATTCATTGGATTACTGTACTATATGCATTTTGGATGCCTTGTACTTGCATGGAAAGTATCCGATGCCCTTAAAACATCATGGCTTATCGAACATTCCTATGACGAAGGGAGGAAGTCTCTCGCTTCCGTGTATATTGCAACATAGGACAGTGATTCCATCTCCTTAAAAACCATTAGTCTGTTTGATCTCGGTATTAAAAAAAAGCTGTTTCATCGGCATTGGCAATATTATTCGGTGCATATGAATTGATTACAATTATGAGCCATGCGTTTTCGCAAACTGTTGGCATCGCCAGTGTTTGTGGAGTCTGCTTCTCCGCACACTGCCTGCTACGTGATATTGTGGCTTTCCGTAAAGTGCTGAATACAAATGAATAACGAATTCACTCAAACTTAGCAACTATGAAACACACTGTAGGCACACAGAAGCGAGTGAAAGCACAGAAAGCTATCCCTGCACGTTCCAGAAGACACGTTTTATGGCGACGCCGAGAAAATTCAAATTTAAATTACACTGTAAAATAACTATGTTTTTAATGTTAAGGCAGTATTGAATTAAAAGTCTATGTTATTTTCTATTTTCTTTCAACTGCCGTTACACAAAGCATAACTGTATACCCAACATCGGAAACTATGTGAACCAGGAGCATGTTGCCAACCTTGGCGCAAATAAAACCCGCACCCCAATTTCGTGCCTCAATTTTTTTTTTAATATGCAGGGATTATTCGCGTAAATACAATATTAGTGCCCTATATTACGTTTGCAATAATTACAATCATTTCCACTTGAAATTTGTGCCAAAAATCTTGCATTTTATAACAAGATCATCCAAACTGGACTACAGCAAAACAAATTCTGGACACCATTTCCAAACTAAAAAATTAACAATACCTAACAATAACTCTCCATAGAGGCAGTCACTGTAGCTAAATGATAGACTGTTCACAAGACAGTAAATGAAAAAAAAAGAAACATGTCGCTACAAGAATTAACAAATAAATATTTGAGGTATTGTTAGACTATCAGTTAAGTCATGAGCCTAAGGAACAAAAGGCTAATTCTCTACCATCAAAAAATGAATTAAAAAATATCTATTCACATAGAGTCCCTTGTGATGTACTGCTGTGTAAAAATACGAAATGATAAACTTGTCAGAGACCATAATTTAACATTTAAAATGGTAAAAAATGAAATCTTAAGATTATATGATCAACGATCTTTAATGCTTTCTATGAGTTTAACCAATTAAAAGCCCTACGTATCTGTTGCATTGAAACTGCACTGGGAGTGGGATGAAGGAAATACAGTGACACTGCACACGATGATAAATGTTTTACAAGAGCATTAAAGAGTTGAATATACATAAATACAAAATATTATGAATTAATCAATGCTACATCAAAACCTATCATTCTTCTCATTAGCTCAAAAGTTAGTGGAAAGCCTAAATGCAGTGAAACCTGATATTTTTGGCACAACCACCTCATGTCAGCTCTTTTTGTGTGTGTGTGTGTGTGTGTGTGTGTGTGTGTGTGTTTTGTGCACACCATTACAGGCTCTGGAGTGGAACTGATTTGTTGCAGTGAGCAGAATAGCAGTAGGGAAATGAACCCAGTTCCTGGATTATAACCTAACAGGGTCATCAGTCAGTGAAGGTCTCCCTGAAATTCACTTCTCTAGAAGAATGACACTGCTGGTAATTCCTTCAGCTACATCTGCTCTGAAATCAGTGTAGTGTATTTTGGTAAACAACATAGGAATTGAATAAGGTCATGTCTATTGTCGCGGCCACGAAATTAGGTGGGTCAGAGAAATTACGCTGTTGCCAAGGTTATGTAGCAACTGGCGAAGAAATGCCTAACTGAACACATCATTTCGGAGCGCGAGGTAAGTTGTTCTCTCTCAAGCTTCTGATGTTACTTCATACAATGTTTCGAGACAAATTATACCACAAGCTTCAGAAAAGACTGCTGATTCCAGTGGTATAACTATTTTCCATATAAACCACTTTAAATAATTATGAAAAAATCTTGAACGAGTAAGTTTAAATCCGTAGAATCATGTATTGAAAATTTCAGTAAGCGGCCAAGTTTTTATTTCTTCAGCCAATAAAATTTTGTCTGTGGGAAAAATATAAAAAAATCGCCTGACTTATATTTTTTATCCGAAACATATTTCCGTCAGTCTTGTAATTTTCCTGGAAAATTGCCCGGAAAGTGATCATGTAAATGTCGCTAGCTGAGGCAGTTCGGGGCGCGTGCACCAGCACAGGCTGCAGGACCCCGGACCCCGTAAATACTTTCGGAGTACATATTCATCCGTATCAGTTTTATTACAATATTATAAATATTTGAATACTGTATATTGTACCGAGTAATATAGGAAAAGAACTACTTTGAAGAATAGGTTTACATTAATTTACAATGAAGTAAGAATCGGTTTCTGGCTTCAAGGCAATCTTAGTCACTGTCATCACTCATCTCACTATCTGTCAAGTCGTCTTTTACACTGATGATGAATGGCTCCTTTCTTTCGTCCCTTACTATTTCCTTGGCCCAATCGTCTGTTTGAACATCTTCCGCGCGACTGAAGCACTTTTCCCAATCTGCAGCAGTCGCACGGTCGATGGCTTCTGACGCGAGTTTTTCTACGCCCTTTATTTTGAATGTCTTGTTCCTCTCTGCCACTTCTCTCTTGACTTGAGCCCAAATCAATTCACATTCACTATCCATCTTTAACTGCCTTTACGATGCGAGCTCAACAGCTGCTTGACAGGGAATGACTCGGGTAAGGTGGGCTGGAGCGGATGAGCTTCAGTTTGACAGCACTGCACGATCAGCGTTGCCAATCCATGCCCAGGGGTAAGCGACTCTCGACCATCTGTCGCTTTGCCGTTCCCATATCTGACGACAGCACAATTTTCCTCACCCACCTAATTTGGTGGCCGCGACAGTAATGATATTCACACCATGAACCGTGGAACAAGGAATAATTTTTAGATTATTAGCACTCAGGTCCATATCCAGTCTGCCTGCTGAGCTGTAATATTGTTATCTCCTGCACTTCCTCTTCGTTTTCCACATCACTATATTCATCAGAACTGTTCGTAGTAGTACATAATCACACTACTACTGCTATCACCGAAAATACCATATTCCTGATCATCATCACTTTCTAAGAGGGATTGTATTTCGGTAACTTACAGTCGTTTACTTGCAGCCATGTTGTTTACAAACAAATTTCAAAGTCGAAAGATAGCCCATTTCAAACCAATATTACCAAGAACACAATTGATAAATGTTAGCAGAGATCACATTGGGGGCAACGAGTTTCAACAGAAATCACAAATGCGGCTCACTTTGCTATATCTAGAGGGAAAGTTTAATTTCATGGTAAAGTGAGATGACAAAACAGTTAGATGGTCTTGCACTTAGTCCACCGTCGAATCAGAGAACTGTTCCGTGGCTCAGGCCCAATGAGTTAAACACAGAGTAAACTAACATTTGCACATTATTTGACATGAAAGCACGTACACTAAGGGTACAACCTTACTCTTTCTCCTCTATTAATACTGAAGGTAGTGATTTATAGTTATTTTTTAACTATTGGGTTTGATTCAGTGACACTAACCATACAATTTAGGGACCCTACTCACCGATATGTCGTCTTACAGTTACCGTTCATCATGCATAGTGGCACTATGTAGTCATAATTTTGTCGTGACTTGTGAGATTATATGTACTGCCACTTCCGTGTTGTAAAAAGTCACTACTGTTACATTTGCGAGAATAAGAATTGCACTTTTTTTTTTTCCATAGGATTGTAAATCAATCTGGATAATAACAGGTTAGTAGAATTGTGGTATGTTCGAATAATGCATTTAATAACATAATTGGTATGAAATGACAAATGCACAACTTTATTAATATACAAGAACCTCATTTATCCAGCCCTCATTAATCCAGATCTCCGGTTTATCCCGATCAAAAATAATATTTATTTTTTACTTGTACAGTATTTCTTTTATGTGGTCGACTCTTCTTGAATGTCTTTTTCGCCAACGATAGTTAAGGAGAAGAATTGGAAGTAATTTGGCCACGGTCTATCAAAGGTACAGTCCCGGCATTCGTCTGGAATTGAGAATGGGAATCTGTGGAAAACCATTCCCAAGACGGCCGAGGTGAGATTCGAACCCACGCCCCATGAATGCAACGCACTAATTCGCTGATGTTGAATTCGAAAATGAAACCGGCACTCCATCAGAAGAAGCAATGACTCATGGAGAGGCAACAATGCAGCTGGACAACCTGATGGCCTATTTAGAATTCTTGACTGAAACCACATTTCTTAATATCCTAGAAGAAGATAATGTCCACAACAGTTAATAGATAACAGAGTAAGTCGGGGAGAGATGGCACACATTTTCTAATGATCGTGCAGCAAGTCTTCGCCAACATTTCGATTAGCTTATTTTTATGCTAGACGTCATTCCTTATATCTCTCCTCACTACCTTTTGAAGGAAATGGTCTGAATGTAAGTAGATTACAGAAAGAGATCGTTTATTTGAAAGTGTGTCACCTGCGCCATCTCTCCCGTAGTGTCCGGGTGAGATGCTAAGGAGGGAAGAAATGAAGAAGTAAACTATGATTACAGGTTTAATACATTTATTTACCTTACTTACATTCACTTGTCTATTATTTCTTGGTCATTAATAAATCAATTAATTATTTAAAATTCAAGATGTATCCCTGTCCTTTTAGGATACGTTTTTGCTTAATCTCTCTCGTCCACAATCATTACACAAGTTCTTATACACTGAACACAATTCATGCAGCCACTTGTTGCAGACGGTGCACTTAATCCAATCATCCTTCTTTTTTATCAAATTAACAATAGTTCTCCCAGCACTCCACACACTTGTTGCAATCATCGGATATTGGATTATTTTGCCCATCTTGAATCAGTTTGGCTGCTTCATTGGAATGAGGTTTTTCTCATTTCCTACTCTTTCCCGTTGTGGCAGTGGTTGCAATTTTTCTTTGCACTTTATTCTTTTCGTTCACTGAAATTTCTCTTTTGTTGGAAATGTTACGCTTTAAAGTTTCATTAAAGGCATGTACCACAAACTTCGATTAGGCTGTAGCTGCTTCCTCTTCTCCACAATTAGTATAATTTGACACAGAATAGGCATATAGGCTATATAATATATTTTATATTTTATTAACAAACTGATCGGAGGATGGAAATACATTTTATACCTAAATGGAAATTAAAAGAATACCGTGCCATCTCTCCCGGAAATGTAGCGCGCCAACTCTCCCGACATTTGGGGAGAGATGGCGCACCCCTGCCCCAGGAACTGCGTTGGCCCAACATGGCGTATATCACACCAGCAGTCGTTGACTAACCTAGTCACCCGCCTGTGCAAATGCAAAGTTAATTTAACTTGAACAACCCAGTCAGTGGGCATTTATATCATGCCGTAGCAAAACTTTGAAGGTAGAGAAGACGTACTTGCCAGAAATATCCAGAATTTCAGGCGAAATCACTCGCACCATGTGACATCCAACAGATAGCTTTTGTTCTCACGTACACACGAGAAGCAGTGGTCGAGTGATCTAGCGAGCGACAGCCGCACTGGCCTACCCTGCGCCATCTCACCCGGTGCGCCATCTCTCCCGGAATCACTATACAACATGTACAGTGACAACCTAATTGCAATAAAGTTAGATAATCATCAGACTGAATGGGAACTAATCAGCAGAGGTGTGAGAAGAGGTTATGGACTTTCTCCATTGTTGTTTCATAATCTATATGAACAACATAATGCAGAAATGGAGGCATGAAAGGCATGGATCAATCTCAGTCAGCAGATATCTCACACATCTAGATGCCATACTCTTTGTTGATAATGTTGCATTGGTAGCATCATCAGAAGATGATCTTCAGTGGTCAGTACATAATCTCCAGAAAGTCTCTTCAAAATTCGACACGATCATTTTGCCACAAAAGAGCAAAATAATGGCCTTTAAGGGGAAGGACCCTATCCCCAGTAAAATCTGTTTAGATAATAAAATTTTGGAAAGAGTCAACAAATTCAATTATCTGGGATACAATTTATCTTAACAAGGGGAAATTGATTTCTCTGCAAAAATAACCAAATTTACCAGAACAGGAATCATAAATCATATCATGAAGCCATCTCTTTTCCAAAAACACACTCGCTTACGTCTTTATAACACTTTAGCCAGACCAAACCTTTGCTATGGCAGTGAGGCATTGACAATAAGAACTCAAGACATTTCCAGAATTACAGCACGTGAAATGACGTTCATGCGCAGAACAGCAGGCTACCCAAAATGGGATTGTATAAGAAATGAAGATGTGCTGAAGGGACTGAATGTGAAACCAGTAATCAATTACATCTATGATTACCAAGAAAACTGGAAACGTCACGTTCACAGGATGGAATCTGGAAGACTGCCAAGGGAGATCCTACGCTATCAACCAAGCGGACAGATATCTATAGGACGTCCATTGAAGCGATGGAAAGAAAATGCAAGACCGTAACGGACCACATGGCCCAATACTTGGAAGGATGATGATGATGACATAACCTCTCCCGCTCAAATGCCAACCTCACCTTCCCGGGAAGAACAAACCTGTTCCCACAGGCGAGGTCCTGTCAACCGAGTCATGGCGGTATAACCATTACATCAATTACGGAGGAAATGCTGTAATTTTAGCTAGTCCATTAGCTGAGAGGTGGCAGCCCCACCAATGGTCTTACTTCCTTCAAGCTAGCAACCTGTCGGAAGGACATTTGATTACTTTCAAGTCTTGTAAAAAGAAAAATGCAAGACCATAATGGGACACGTAGCCCAATACTAGGAAGGAGGATGATGATGATGATGATAATGATGACTGAAACCACACCGGCAGAACTGTTGTTAGCAAAATGTCTTTGCGATCGTGCTGCGCACAAATTACATAAAAATGTAAAACGGAAAAAACATGCATTATTTTAGTGCATTAAAAAGGAGTCGTAAAAGTAAGAAAAGTGTTCCTATATTCCTTTGTACAATTGAAAAAAATGTATTAACTTACTGTACAACTTTTGTTAATAGATTATATAACGTTGTTTGAGTCATCAGTCCATAGACTGGTTTGATGCAGCTCTTCATGCCACCCTATCCTGTGCTAACCTTTTCATTTCTACGTAACTATTGCATCCTACATCTGCTCTAATCTGCTTGTCATATTCATACCTTGGTGTACCCCTACCGTTCTTACCACCTACACTTCCTTCAAAAACCAACTGAACAAGTCCTGGGTGTCTTAAGATGTGTCCAATCATTATCTCTCTTCTTCTCGTCAAATTTAGCCAAATCGATCTCTCACCAATTCGATTCAATATATCCTCATTTGTGATTCGATCTATCCATCTCACCTTCAGCATTCTTCTGTAACACCACATTTCAAAAGCTTCTATTCTCTTTCTTTCTGAGCTAGTTATCGTCCATGAAGATTATCGCGATATCTTAGCCCCGGAACAGCCTATCCCACTCCCTCATCAGTATCAGGAAGTGACAGGACCTAAGCATATGCCACCACCGAATTCCGCTCCTATTTCATATTTCAATTTGGTTTTTTACCTCCTTTCTTTTAATTTTAAAGTGTTAATAGGGCCTACAGACAGAATCAATTGAGAAAATTTGGTTAAAATTATTTTCCTAATGAAATTTTTGTTTTCCAATATTTTTACTTTTTTCACATTCAAACCAGACGGTATAGATGTCCAACACATTTTCAGTGATAATAAGTGATTCATTTTCTATAGGTCAACTGAATTGCATGGTAATATCTTCATTGGTTAGTCTTTTATATTAGATTTAAGAAATGTGTGTTTTATGCAAAAATGGCTGACATTTTTCAGTGTTACATCACTTTAAACATTTTAATCTATCCTTGGATGTAATGGACATAGAATCGTCATATTTACCATGATAGTAAACAATAATATAGCCTTCCTACCGACATGAATAACAAACTCGGATTGTGCATACTATTTCCTAGAATTACTTCCAAACTTTCAAAATCTGAAATTTATAACTTTGCTTCTAAGTTTATTGTTTTTTAACATTAAACGCTTTTGGTTTAGGGAAATGACTTACATGCAGTGATACTAAGTGATGTATATTCTATAAGTTTGCCAACTTTCATGTTGATATCTTCATTGCCTTCTATGCAATTTTAAAAGAAGTGTATGCATAGTGTGCTAAATATGGCTGTCAGCTTTCACATATCCATCAGCTGAGAGCTTGAAAGCGAAAGGGTTAAGCGTTGAATGTTCAGTTGTCTTTAAATATTTTAGTTCATTTTACATTCACTGTTTTGAGTGTTAAATGTGTGACAATTCATAAAAATACTTTACTTTATTAAGTAGGCCACATGTCAGTACCAGTATCTGAAGTTATATACATTACTCTTCTTCTTCTTCTTCTTCTTCTTCTTCTTCTTATTATTATTATTATTATTATTATTATTATTATTATTATTATTATTATTATTATTAGGAGAAATGAAGCTTGTAGTTTTATGTGACCAATAATCTCAGTATCATAAGCCATGGGACCTCATTATTTTTACACGAAATCCGAAATATCGGGCGCGACCTTCAACTCGAAAATAACATGTGCATTAATCAGGACTCAAACCCAGTCCATCTTGATGGTTCTAAGCAGCTTGAGCGCTGCACCATCATACCCCTTCTTTATATTACTTCCTGCAATATTAAATATTACATACTATCATTCAGTGATCGTATTTGACACAGAGTTTAAGATTTATTAGCCCCTCATGCCATGTTGCCATAGCACTGATTCGCATGTGTAATCCTGCGGCGCTGTCAAGTAAACACGCGAAGATCGCCTTTAACTATATTACGCAGACATTATGCAACTTACACATTTGGGTTTTTTTTTTTTTCTTCCAGAAAATGTACCTTTGTCCTTCTTGTAAACAATATCTTGACATTATCAATAAAAGTAGCCACAATTCGCAGAACTTAGAAAAAAACGTTAAGGTATGTAAAGTCAAAAGTCCATTCCATGTAAACATCAATCACTATGTTTAAAATTTTATAAAATTGCATACATCAGGTTTACAACAATGAAATTTATGGAGGTTGTTAAGTATCTTCTAGATGTTATTATGCAAAAATCTCAATCTGTTTAGATGGTAAGTTTTATATATATGTTACAAAGTAATGTACAAATGTAAATACACGACACCTGGAATTGGCCATGGCACTTTATTTCTTAAGAGTACACAGTACCCCCTTACCCCCACCTTATGCCAATATGCCAATTTTAGGGTGCACAGCTTACATACATAACAATGAACATGTAATCAAAGACTGAGAATGAACTATTAATAGAAAGCATACACAAAACCATACATACCAAACATTCCAAGATGGCTCTATCCCAGACAACCTTTTTAGGAGCATTCTTATTCCCTAAAGGCTTAGTTTGTTCAGAGATTTTAACCGACTCTTCAACCTCTGTTGGAACTGAGGTATTCCTAGTGGCATTTCCAGTCTTCAATGACGTGGTGAAATCAGAATTTGTTTTATTTCGTTGCTGAAAATAACATATCAAACAATAATGTCTCAAACTATCAATAATAATACCTTAAGTTTTCCAGTGTGTTGAAACTAATGCTAAATAATAAATTATTATGTATTATTAAAATAAAAGTCATATCAGCACACAAGCGTTCAGCTCAAAACCAGTTTTAGAACATTTAAGGTCCATCATCGGTGATTAAAAATTATTAAAACATACCAACTTACTCCACGTAGGCAGTACTGTTACATTATGTCCCTTCTAATGTTTATTTCATCTGGGCTTCATTTTATCTTGACGACAAATCTATGTGGAATAGTTTTAAATAATTTTTAATCAATGATGATGACCCTTAAGCACCCAAAAACTAGTTTTCATCTGAATGCTTGTGTGCTGATACGACCATTTGATTTTAATAATAACTAGCTGATGTACCCGTGCTTCGCTACGGGATTCTCAGAAAGACTGACTATGTGGTTTTCCTAACTGAAGTCAACATAGGTCGTTACAATAACGTCAGTAGGAATGTAGCAATTAAAAGTAATGTTATCACATAAAATACTTGATCAAATGATAAACTACACATTTTCTCACTTTTAACGAACAGTACTACGGTGCTGATCTAACAGTCCAAAGTTCCAGAGCTGGAATGACCAGGCCGTAGACAGCCGTAAACACTCCTCTGCCAATATTCCGTTAAATATGCACACTGGTCATTCCAGTCAGTGCCACAGAGTAGGGACTGAATAGCTCGAATGCTATGATGAACCAGTGTGTCAATTGCCAGTAGTATCAGAATATTTATGAAACAGAGGAATGGCATGCTAAAGAAGAAAGTTACCTAACACCCCAGCTACTTCCCGCCAATATTTAAGCAGACTGTTACACTCGTACGACTGGGCGAGTTGGCCGTGCGGTTAGGGGCACGCAGCTGTGAGCTTGCACCCGGGAGATAGTGGATTCCAACCCCACCATCGGCAGCCCTGAAAATGTTATTCCGTGGATTCCTGTTTTCACACCTGGCAAATGCTGCAACTGTACATTAATGGAGGCCAAGGCTGCTTCTTTCACACTCATAGCCCTTTCCTATCCTATCATCGCCATAAGACCTAACTGCTTCGGTGCGACGTAAGGCAAATTTAAAAAAATACTTGGTACGGAGCAGTAATGCTATCTATCGGAGATGAATGGCAACAGAAGACAAAGCACATCACAACAAACAATGGTCAATGTAATGTTATTGTTGTTCTATTTTATGAGCTTTCTACATTGTAGGCCTTCACATTTAGTTTTCTTTCGACTCTGTGATATTAGGGCGTCTTATGAAATTATTTATAGCGTAGACTGAAGTTCCTTATTCTCCGACTTTACATACCGATTTTTATTCAATCCTGTTTGCCCATTTTCTCGTGATTCGGCGCCGATAAGGACTTAGTAACAAAAATCCAAATTCATGAATATCTCTGATCATACCCGGTATGGTAACAATGTATAAGACATAAATAATCGGAAATATAATACTACATAACTAAAATGTTATGTAGTCTTTATCGATACGACAACTAATAACATAATTATTTGGGAATTAAAATTTAGGCCTACCCCTAAACTACCATTTCATTCAGCGTGAATAACATTATTTATGGCCTAGATTATAGTGACTTATTCCCCGACTTTGCATACAGATTTTCATTACGATAGGACCACTAATAACATAAATATTTGAGAATTCCATTGTAGGCCTTCCTCTAAACTATAATTTTTCTCAGCATTAATACAATTATTTATGGCCTAGATTGTAGCAACTTATTCCTCGACTTCTCCTACCGATTTTTGTTAAGATACGACTATTAATAACAAATATTTGAGAAATAAATTTTTGGCCTTCCCCTAAACTACCATTTCACTCAGCGTGAATAAAATTATTTATGGCTTAGATTATAGCGACTTATTCCCCGACTTTGTATACTGATTTTCATTAAGATATGGCCACTAATTAAAAAATTTGAGTATTAAATTTTAGGCCTTCCCCTAAGCTACCATTTCAGTCAGCGTGAATAAAATTAATCATGGCCTAGATTGTAGCGACGTATTACCCGACTTTGCATACCGATTTTCATTAAATTCTCTTCAGCTGTTTTCTCGTGATGCGTGTACATACAGACAGACAGACAGACAGAAATTACGGAAGAGTAAAAAGTGCATTTCCTGTTTACTGTGGGCACGACTGATACAGAAATACCATCCTTTTTAAATTCTGGGCAATGTACAGACAAAACTATTATTTTATATATATAGATAAAACAACCATCAGAACTGTTTTTAACATAATGGCTTTGATATTTTATGATGATTATAACTTAAATTAATAAATACAATGGAACCTCGATAATCCTTTCCCAGAAACAATGTTTTCCTGGACTATTCATTCAAACTGCATGGTCCCAAGAGCATCCTAAATTAAAATCTTGTTTTAAAAATCCTGCATTATCCGTTCTTCGAAGAAACTATTTCCTGCATCAACCATCCAAAAATTTGTCCCATCAAAAGTAAATCCTTCATCGAGCATTTTTCAAGAAACAGTAACTCACGAAGGGATGGCCATGACTTACCTAAGGATCTTGGCACTAACATCCCGTCATTGCGGTAATTAGTTCAGGAACTCTAATGGGAAAGCGATCGTCGAAGAACTTGCATAAGGGACAATCCTAGCCATCGCATTTGGCTGGTAGTGTAGCCACAATAACTGGAAGGAGACAGAGAGCTTTTAGCTCCACCTGAAGACGGAACGACTTTCAACAAATGTTCGTACTTCTGAAATATCTACATTACGTCTGTCTCCACCAAGACAGGTCGATGTACATCGGGTTCCTTAATGCTTCAAACAATGGCCAAAGAATTGCCAATCAGTGACTTCCCCCAGCAGCATGGCGGACCAATACGCGAGCAGCGTACCGTAGCCTGCACTATATAACGAGGTGGAATTACAAAAACACCGAGAGCTTCGCTGCTATCAAAGTCGGTCAGAACACTTGTAAATGCCGAATGCAGTCTTCCGTGAAACTTGCTCCTGGACCATGATCCATAAGCCCGGAAAACACTGACATGATTCGTAGCGCCGGCCATGAAAGCCTTAATTGCTATATGAATCGCCTCTACGGAGTGTAAATTCTGAACCCATTCCATCGCTTCGAGAAACTACACTGACTGACAGAGCAAATGCAACACCAAGGAGGAGTGGTTCGAAAGGGATGAAAGTTGGGGGAAAAACAGAGACGGCACGGACGAATAATTGATGTTTATTTCAAACCGATATGCAGGTTACACAATGCGCACGGCATCGACTCAGTAGGATGTAGGACCACCGCGAGCGGCGATGCACGCAGAAACACGTCGAGGTACAGAGTCAATAAGAGTGCGGATGGTGTCCTGAGGGATGGTTCTCCATTCTCTGTCAACCATTTGCCACAGTTGGTCGTCCGTACGAGGCTGGGGCAGAGTTTGCAAATGGCGTCCAATGAGATCCCACACGTGTTCGATTGGTGAGAGATCCGGAGAGTACGCTGGCCATGGAAGCATCTGTACACCTCGTAGAGCCTGTTGGGAGATGCGAGCAGTGTGCGGGCGGGCATTATCCTGCTGAAACAGAGCATTGGGCAGCCCCTGAAGGTACGGGAGTGTCACCGGCCGCAGCACATGCTGCACGTAGCGGTGGGCATTTAACGAGCCTTGAATACGCACTAGAGGTGACGTGGAATCATACGCAATAGCGCCCCAAACCATGCTGCCGCGTTGTCTAGCGGTAGGGCGCTCCACAGTTACTGCCGGATTTGACCTTTCTCCACGCCGACGCCACACGCGTCTGCGGTGACTATCACTGACAGAACAGAAGCGTGACTCATCGGAGAACACGACGTTCCGCCATTCCCTCATCCAAGTCGCTCTAGCCCGGCACCATGCCAGGCGTGCACGTCTATGCTGTGGAGTCAATGGTAGTCTTCTGAGCGGACACCGGGAGTGCAGGCCTCCTTCAACCAATCGACGGGAAATTGTTCTGGTCAATATTGGAACAGCCAGGGTGTCTTGCACATGCTGAAGAATGGCGGTTGACGTAGCGTGCGGGGCTGCCACCGCTTGGTGGCGGATGCGCCGATCCTCGCGTGCTCACGTCACTCGGGCTGCGCCTGGACCCCTCGCACGTGCCACATGTCCCTGCGCCAACCATCTTCGCCACAGGCGCTGCACCGTGGACACATCCCTATGGGTATCGGCTGCGATTTGACGAAGCGACCAACCTGCCCTTCTCAGCCCGATCACCATACCCCTCGTAAAGTCGTCTGTCTGCTGGAAATGCCTCCGTTGACGGCGGCCTGGCATTCTTAGCTTTACACGTGTCCTGTGGCACACGACAACACGTTCTACAATGACTGTCGGCTGAGAAATCACGGTACGAAGTGGGCCATTCGCCAACGCCGTGTCCCATTTATCGTTCGCTACGTGCGCAGCACAGCGGCGCATTTCACATCATGAGCATACCTCAGTGACGTCAGTCTACCCTGCAATTGGCATAAAGTTCTGACCACTCCTTCTTGGTGTTGCATTTGCTCTGTCAGTCAGTGTATGTAAGAAACAAGCAGCCACCCCTGTCTTCACTCACTATTCTTCTCTGATGCAGAGATTTGGGGATAGTGCCCAAATTTCCGAGAAAGAAGAGACCGTTCAACTCTGCCCAGTCACATCGTATCTATGATAGAACGGAGTGCTTACTGCTGCGGGAACGTGTAAGTTCCACACACAAGGAGCTCGCTACCATCGACCAGGCACTTTTACAGCTATATCATCTTCTGAGAACCACACTCTCACCGCAGGATTGGGAAAAATCAAATGGTACCATGACTTTGACAATCAGTTGACCAACTGGCAGAAGAATAAGTTTGAGCAATATCAGGAGAATCGTCCCACGCCTAAGACTACGCCTGCCTTGGATACCTCTCGACCAACCGTTGCCTGTCAGAAGCAGAAACCTCTCTACTCGATAAAGGAGGAAACTTTGCTGTTACCTCTCCCTCAATTCATATGGGGGAGATGTCGCGAATATCGAAGCTGCTATTCACAATTTACCATCTGACCAGGCAGAAGAAATCCGCCACAAAGCCTCAAGGATACTGAGAAAGGCACCAGCACCGAAGGGCAACCTCACGGTTCAAGAGAGGAAGGCCATCAAAACTCTGAACATGGACGAGTGTACGCATTCTTCCCGCAAGTAAGGGAAATGCCACTGCCATCATGGCTACTAATGATTACACTGCAAAGATATCCAAGATTTTTGACATAGAGGCCTACCGCAGACTACCAAAAGATCCAAACAATTTGATTCTTCATAACACCAACAGCCTTATTAAGGCCTCTTCATTGCCAATGTGAAGAAGGAAACTTCCAAAAGTGAAGTTCTACCTCCGAGACCATATGGCTTACCCAAGATACACAAGGGCAATATACCTCTACGGCCCATCGTGAGTGCTATTGGATCACCGAACTACGATACTGCTAAACATTTAGCTACCTTACTACAACCTTACATCGATGGCACACAGTCATGTCACAGACTCAGGCCACTTCATAGAAAAGCTAAAGAACATCCAGTTATAAGCCGAAGACCCGCTTGTCAGCTTTGACGTGGTCTCACTCTTCACTAAGGTACCTATGAATGAGGCCCTGGACTGCATCACTCAGATTTTTGCCGAGGACATTACCGAATTGTTCAACCATTGCCTCACCACAAGCTAAATACAGAACTGTTAGTACAGAAGATACAGAAAGCAAGACTGAGATGGTTCGAACATGTAAAAAGAATGGGAAAGGAACGGGTAGCATGAAGAGAATTGGAAAGAGACCAGTTGGAAGACTGAGAAGAAGGTGGATGGATCAGATCTGGAAGGACATTAGAGAAGCTGGATTGGATGTGGCAGAAGTAATGGAACAGGAAAAGTGGAAGGACAGAAAGGAGTGGGGGAGGCTTGTTAACCACACCCCGGCGACTTGAGTGGGACATTGATAATGATGATGATGCTATTTCCTGTGGAATGACAATTTCTACGAACAAATCGACGGTGTCGCCAAGGGCAGTCCTCTGAGTCTGGTGATCGCAAATTTCTCTATGGAAAAGTTTGAATAAACAGCACTCGAGACTGCACCACTGAAACCTAAGGTGTGGCTGCGCTTCGTAGATGACACCTTTGTGATCTGGAGTCAGGGAAAGGAACAACTACAGCTGTTTCTAACAGCATCTGAACAGTATTAACACCAATATTCAGTTCACTATGGAGACAGAAAACGAAGGAAAACTCCCTTTCCTTGATGTTCTGGAAATGAAGACTGCCGATTAAAACGTGGGACACACAGTATACCACAAGCCGACCCACACAGATCGCTATCTTCAGAAGACGTCGAACCACCACCCATCACAAAAATACGGAGTGATTAAGATGCTAGCCGACCGTGCTAGGAGAATTTGTCAACCTAAGCACTTAAAGGAGGAATTCAGCCACCTCAACATGGCCCTACTCGCTAAAGGGTACAGTCATAAAGATATCCAGCGAGCACTCCATCCCAGATGTCCAACAACCAGGGAGAAATTAGAGGAGCGGCCGGCAGCTAAAGCCTTTATGCCGTATATTGGAAAAACAACTGATAGAATGGGGAGGCTACTGGAGTTCCATGGGTTAACTCTTTCCCGCAGATTGCGTAGTAAAGCGTACTGGAGTCACACAGTGTCTCCCGCGGGTTGTGTAGTAAAGCGTTCTCGACTTTCAAACCGACTTCCTCTGCCATCTGTCTGCTAAACATATAACTTATTTAAACCAGTGAATTCCCTACGCTTCCTAGATACAACTGGCATGCATGGAATCCTCAAATAAAGTGTTCTTTTCTACATTTTCTTAGATAGAACAGACAGCTAACTGAATTTAAACATTTTGCAGCAAAATGGCTGCACATAATCAGTTGAATGCACAGGATATTCGTTAGGAATTATATTAATATGTTGACAAATGCAATGGTAGTGAATTTAAAGGTATCATAATAAACATGGTGTGGGAAGCAGCTGGGACAGAAGATGAATCTGAAGGAATTCAAAATACGGCACAGGACAGGAAATGTTCATTCAGGTACCGTCTCCTTTTAAAATATTAGGCCTGCTTGAGCAAAACATAATTTACAGTTTTAATCCTCCAGTTAATTCCATTTTGGACTACGGGCCTCTACATAATTACATATTATGCCAATGTCAATTTATTTTCCAATCCCATTCTGTGAAAAATTGTTTATAATTTGTATGTCCACGAGGAAGTATGATTTGCTATCTAAATATCATCTGATCGATCCCGAAAATGAAATAAATTGGGGGTTCAGGGTAAATTCCTGCATTATCTCCGTTATCAAGAAAATAACAGCTCCATCAGGTTGAGCAATTCAGACTGACTTTAAGAACAAGTAATTTAACATTATATATATATATTTTATTAAACACATTGTGTACAAGGTATTAATTAATTAAACAAAATTAGCATCATTTGCATAGTGTGACAAAGTCAATGTCCTCTCTTTGTACTCATTGTCCTCCACATAGGGTGCACTGACATCTGTCGGTGGGGCTGTGGTATCCCTTGGTTGAACATATTCGGTGATGTAGTCCGTGGGCTGCCACTCTCGTATATAAATGTCTCAGTTGGTAGTTGGCCTTTTTTCATTCGTTGCTTGTCATCGCTGGGGTGGTGAGAAGTCCGGGATTGATGTCCCTTGCTTTCTGTCGCCTGTTTTCTAGGAATATGGTGCTTTGTGGTGTTGGTATCAGATTATGAGCTTTCATCAGGTCTTCTATAAAGAAGGTTGTGTCTGCCAGGATATACGTTATTCTGTTTTTCGTGTATTTTGAGACACAGAGCATTCTTTTCAGGTAGGCTGTTTTAATTCCCTCTAATCGCTTCAGATTTGAGTATGTGAGGTGGTTCCATATAAGCTGTATACCGTATGAGGCAATGGGAGCAATTTTTATGTCGAATAGTCTCAGGGCTGTTGTGGCGGATAGTAGATTCGGTTTCTTTATCTCGAAAGCCGCCTTTATTGCTCTTACAGCTCTGTCTTCAATGTTCTTGGAAAAGGCATGTCCTGTCACTTGCAGTGTGAGTCCTAGGTACTTGTAGCTTTTGACTATTTCTAGTACTTCTTCCCCGCAAGTGAATCTATCAGTGTTTGGCAAATTTCCTCCTTTTCTGAATTTCATTATTTTTGTCTTTTCCCTATTTATAACTAGGTCATTTTCTTGGGACCACTCCTCCAATTTGTTTATGGATTCTTGCAGGGGCTCTCTTCTTTCTGAGAGCAGGATCATGTCATCAGCGTACAACCACATCCTCACTTCTTCTGTTTGTATCCTTTGTATCACATCATGGATAAGTACATTAAACAGAATGGAGCTTATAGGATCTCCCTGGAGTACTCCGTTTGTTTGCTGGATTCCTTTGGATTGGATTAGGCCATCGTGGATTCTGATTGTATTTTCTCGGAAGATGCTTGCTATGAACATTATGCATCATACTGGATGATTCTTGATGTATCATTCCGAACAGGTGGGGAGGGACCTTTCGTGTAATTAGGTGATCCCATTGCATCATTTTAGAATAATCATAGTGTATTTTCCATTGTTACAAAATTTGAAAGCAATATCTTAAGTTGTTTTTACAGAATAAATTATTTAATAAAGGTACTCCACAACTATACATGATAAGCAAATTATTACTCTAGGTTTCGCCAGACAGCGAGTTAAAGAAAGTCCGTGGGAAAGGATTAAAAACCATATACACGCCAACGAAGAAAATACAGGAACTATTGAGGTCTGCCCAAGACAAGCGCCATCCTCTCTCCACAGCAGGTGTCTACAAGATCCCGTGCAGCTGCGGCCAGGTGTACATAGGCACTACAAAACACAGCATTGCCACGCGACTGAAGGAGCACAACAGACATAGCCGGCTGGGACAAGCAGATAGATCATCAGATCAGTTGCTGAACACTCGCTGCTAGCAGGCCACGAGATACAGAACAGCAACACCAAGGTACTGTCAACTACTGTGTCTTATCATGCCAGGCTACAGAGGGAAGCCACTGAAATTCTGAAGCAAACCAACAGCTTCAACCGTAAGAAGGAATCTGAACGGGTAAACAAAACCTGGTTCTCAGTCCTGAAAGCCTTAAATCCGGAAGGACATGATGGCCGAGCAGAACAGAAAAAGCAATGGGTGATCAATTGCCTATCTCCGCCAAGGCAGGTCGATGTACACTGGGATACTTAATGCTTCAACCATTGGCCGAAGAACAGCCAATCAGCGACCGCTCCCCCAGCATGGCGGACCAAAAGTCGAGCAGCATACCGTAGCCTGCACTATATAATGAGGCGGAATTACACCACCGCTTCATTCCATTGACAGCTTCGCTGCTATCGAAGTAAGTCGGAACCCCAGACAATGCAGAATACAGTCTTTGATGAAATGCCGGGACAATCACTTGCTCTGGACCACGGCCTTCAAGCCCAGAAAACACCGACATGATTTGTAGCGCCGGCCATGAAAGCCTCAATTGCTATAGCTTCGGAAGTCTTGTGATAGCAGAACAGGAAGCATGATATATTTTATAAATATATACATAGATTACATTATAAAAATTTTTTTGTACATCATGCAGATGTAGATTCATCATAACATGCAGCCATCTTGATTCTTACAGCAGCGTCCCCGATAGGAGCAAAGTCCGAGATAAGAGCGTTAACTGCCTCTCCAACTTTGGCACAGCTAAAGTAGAGAACGTCCTCCCAGACCGCACATAAACGATCGTAGTACACGTTTTCAACCGAACTTCCACAGATCAAGGTGCAAACTGCAGCACAAATTTAAACCACACTTTCATCTGGTTGTCGTAGTACAGGTCCTTAATGAGATATATAACCCACAGCACATTACATGCTTCGCGATTACGGTAGAACTCCTATTTAGCATTTATACAGGGACCCGATTTTTTTAACCTTAGAGCTTTCAGTAGAAAGTACACCTTTTCCACAAATCTTAGCCTGTATTAACATAAACTGCACCATCACACATTACTTACGCAGTGACAGCAATAAAACAAGGAGATATCTTCCCTATACACTATACTGTACTTACAACTATGTATTGTTTGTGCTGAAGATTACCCTCATGTTAAACTATCCCTGCTATCTAAGCAAGAGACCTGTATTGCACTATAACTAACTTTTGCTTAGATTGTTCTTTGTATGTATATACACGAGGCATATTTTTAAGTAAGGGCCGTTTTGTTGTAGACAGTAGTAGTTCGCGTGCACGTCATAACGAGCGCATGCGTCGTGTGCCAGCATGCCTCGGGAACAATGGTGCTCAGTTGCAGCTCTGTTACTAACTTGTAATGGTTCTGTTCTGTACTTGCTCAAATGTTCAAGATTATCGAGTCGCCCGCCCTGTGTGAGGTTCGTGATACGGTTTTTGTCGGCAAGGAACCTGTCTGCTGCAGACATTCACCGACAGATTTGCGAAGTGTACGGTGCTAATGCTATAAGTGAAGGCAAAGTGCGTAAGTAGGTACGACAATTCAAAGATGGCTGTGACAATGTCCATGATGAGGCCCACTCTGGTCGCCCATCTCTGATCACAGTTTGGTGGCTTCAGTTGAAGCAAAGATTAATGAGGACAGACGCTTCACAATAACAGCTTTCTCAGAACGCCTTTCCTGACGCATCTAGGTCAGTGTTTTACAAAATTGTTTCTGAAAACCCAAATTTTAAGAAACTGTACTCCTGTTGGGTCCTTAAACTCCTAACACAGGAACACAAAAACAAAAGATTTGAGTGTTCGATGACGTTTTTGACTCGTTATGCCGAAGAAGGTGATGATATGTTGAGTCAGATCGTAACGGGAGACGAAACATGGGTTTTGCATATCACGCCCGAATCGAAGCAACAGAGCATGGAATGGAGACACACATTCGCTTGTAAAATGAAGGCCAAACAGACTCTGTCCCAGTGCAAGATCATGGCGTCCGTGTTTTGGGATAGGCATGGTGTTTTGTTGGTCGACTTCATGGAACGAGGAACCACTATCAATGCGCAAGCCTACTGCCAAACCTTGAGAAAGCTAAGCAAAGCGATACAAAACAAAAGACCCGGCATGCTGACAAAGGGAACTGTCCTCCTCCATGACAATGCAAGGCCTCACACTGCAGCTCAGACCCAAGAATGAATGGGCATTTCTGGCTGGGAAGTTTTAGATCACCCACCCTACAGCCCTGACCTTGCGCCGAGCAGCGATTACCCTCTGTGCCGCCACCTCAAAAATCACCTGGGCGGCAACTACTACAATGATAACGACGAAGTGAAAATGGCCATCAACTCTTGGTTATCGGAGGAGGCGGCAAGTTTCTATGAAAAGGGTAGACTTATACAAAACTTTAGTGTAAGGTATGATAAGTGTTTAAACAAACTTGCCGGCTATGTTGAAAAATAAAGTATGTGGAATCTGCAAATAAATGTGGTGTTTGAAAATCGTCTCTTATTGTGTAGTTATTTTCAAATGGCCCTTACTTAAAAAACACGCATCGTATATATAATAAAAAATCTAAAAAATCAATGAAGTAAATAATTCATGCATGCATGCTTGGGTACAGCCAAACAACTTTATTTCTTTGCATTATCATCGGTTTAACAGACCTATGCTATTTGCCTCACCACCTGAAAGGGAAATGTGGCTGCTAGAGGGCGGACCAGCCGGGAAGGTGGGACAGCTCTCTGAGTACAGCGCAGAGAGAGACAGAGATACACACGCGCTGTTGCAACTGTTACGGTGGCCAGAGATTTAGTTACAGCAAACGGAGAATGACTGATTAACATTAGCCATTACAGTAGAATCTCGATAATTCGAAATCGGTAATTTAAAAATGCTACCTAATTAAAAGAATCTCTTCTTCCCGGAAACACAAGGTACGGTTTAGCATGTTATTTTAAATTGTTTAATTCGAAATACGGATAATTTGTAATTCGAAGAATGTCGGTCCCAGTATTGAAATTCAGACTTTTAATTCAAAATTGTCTTTCATTTAGTGAAAAATAATATTTTACGGTGTAATTCGAATTAAAAATTATCCGTGTCACAATAGAACGTCTTCCGAACTTTGACTTTGGTGTGCCTACAGCATGCTTCAAAGTTGCCAAGTTCTAGTGAAATCATAGTTCTTTTGTATTCTTGTATTCATTTTACTTAAAGTTCGAGTGTGCAGTTAAAAACTTCAAAGTTATTATATTTTATTAATACTGTGTTTTAGTTTATTGTTACAGTATTTTAGTTTAGGGCACATGTGTACCTTGTTTGTGTTGCGAGATGGACAAAAAACTGAAATAGCTAGAGACTTTGGAATTCCTGTGTCCATGCTTTGAACATTTTTAAAAAATTGTGAGAGCATAGAAGCTCAAGAAATGCAGCAAAGCGAATGCACATTCGAAGAACAAAACACACTGATTTGGAAGTGGAATTGATCGAGTGGTTTCGGCATGTTCGAGCGAACAATATCCCTGTTGATGGCAAGATCATTAAGGGGAAGGCAAATGAACTGGCGCTAAAGATAGGGCTTGAGTTTCAGGGTCAAACGGGTGGCTTCAGTGTTTTAAGGAACAGCACAATGCAGTATCACTTGGCAGGCAGTATGCGGAGAAGAATCAGTGAACACTAGCGATGCAGACAGTTGGCGAGAAAGTGTGGTTCACATAATCAATTCGTATGCAATGAACAATATTTTCAATGCCAATGAGACTGTATTGTTTCTTAATGCCGAACCCAAACGGACTTATGATTTTAAAGGAGAGAAGTGCCATGGCGAAAAAATCTTACAAAGATAGGGTCACAGTCCTGTGTTGCAATGCGGACAGAAGCAAGAGACTTCCTCCCCTCGTCATAGGCAAGTTTGAGAAGTCAAAGTTTTAAGAGCATAAGGCACTTGCAGTGCAAATACAAGTCGTCTAAAAATTCCTGGATGACAGGAAATTTCTTTGAGGAGTGGCTGGTATGCTTTGAATGCGAAAT
The DNA here is from genome assembly GCF_040414725.1 of Anabrus simplex. Taxonomy (NCBI): domain Eukaryota; kingdom Metazoa; phylum Arthropoda; class Insecta; order Orthoptera; family Tettigoniidae; genus Anabrus; species Anabrus simplex. The sequence goes on along the minus strand of NC_090270.1, from coordinate 205,637,263 downwards.
GGTATGCCAGGACAGAAAAATACTTCAGTAGTTGGATCAATGCGCTGCAAACAAACATAATTTAATTTTAAAACATGTGCGTCTTCTTTTTCTGCCGGCCAACATTACGAGCTACTTGCAGCCCCTAGACCAAGGTATACCGTATTTACTCTGTATTAGACCCCCCTGGCTTTTCAAGACGAAGAAAATGAAAAAATTAAATCTCGCCTATAAGAACCCCTAACGTAATTTGTCAGAGAACGATGACGATTCTGCTTCGAAGCGGGTACAAGTCTTCTTGCAGCTCTGATGACGTCGCACAAATAGATGAATAGGCCTAGCTTCGTGTCCAACCCCCGCACTGAAAGCATGCATCAGTCATGCTATATGTTTGTGTTTTGTAATTAATAATGTTCGCCAGCGTAATGGTTAGCACAATTAGTTGCTGTTTTCCGGGGTCTGACTTTGATTCCTGGTACCATACTGCCAGAGATTTACGAATGGCAGGAAGGTTGATATGCGGTAAAATCGGTACATGTAACTCCCCTCCACTGGGGGTGTGTCTAAAAAGAGCTGTACCACCTCGGTTGAGGAAACGAGTTTACTTTAGTTGAGAAATATTCACGGTTGTTGCTATTTAAACAGCAGGCGAGATCATTAACAAAGTGGTCGTTTAATATCTCGTAACTCGGGCCAATACAGGTATATATTTGGAGAGAAGTAAGTTTAAAACTGATAAAAGCTATCCAATTAAAACGATTGTTTTACTCGCCAACGTACCTAACAAATAATAATTTTATGTCTCCACGTACTTTAAACGATTTTCGGAGACGTCAAACAAAATATACTAGGGTATGATTAATTAAAAAAAGAGACAACGAACGTACAAAATTAAACATCATGATAATAAAACGCATTACCGCCACAGCTGTAGATATCCATAAATGCGGTATATTTTCCTGTTATTTATTTTTATTTTTTCCATCGAACTTTTGGCACTATCAGGGGGATAATATACCTAACCTAAACAATGGGGTCTGTCTTATCTCATGGACAATTGTTTACGCAAATCCTGATGTGATAAATGTAGAGAACAAGCATGAAATATACTTAAAAATAAGGGTCTGTGTTTCAATAGCCGCAGTTATCAAAAGAATGTTTCCAGTTACTATGTATTACATTCGGAAGTACAACTCGTAACATACGCTAGTTATCAGCTGATGGTTTGGCATGCCTTCTACAGCACGATTTTATTCAGGAGTGGCTTCTGCTACATGTACACCAATTGGGAATATCAGAGACCATCTGGGAATAGATTTACACTGTTTAGACTCTATAGTCGGGAACAATTTTTTTTTTAAAGGTTCAAGAAGACGGGACCTCGTGTGCTCTTGATTGCAGTGCATGGCTCAAAGAGAATGAAGCATAGCTGACGCGACTGACGAGAGATAGCAGTGAAGATGGCGTCACTTAGAATGCCGACACGCCGGTAGCAAGGCAGCAAAGTTGGTGGCGCAAGGCGATAATTCAAATGAAAGCAGTGATCAGGTTTACTGTGTGGTAGGCCTACTGCTGAACTGACAGAGACAACTGACTGGCCATTAAGTTCACTTGTATCAATATTTAATTATATGATAACACGATACCCTTATACCTTTCTTCTACAGGATCGAATATGAAGTGAGACGAATCTTCGTAGCGAGTTTTTACGGCCGTATGCCCTTCCTGACGTCAACCTCAGCAGAGGAATTAATGAGACGTAACGAATGACGTGATATGAGTAACTAAAACGGACTTTTACACGTACCGTAGGCCTAAAAGCCGTGCTCACCATTTTTTGTCTTTTTACGTTTAGAAATACCGCCTTCCGACGAAAATCGCCAGTACCAGTATAACAAATTCATTCTAAGTTTGTTAAATAATAGTATAGAATGTTTACACGTACAATTTATAGCTCTTTATAACCTAGAAATCATGTGTTCGCTGCACAAAATTTTGAGGTTATCGCATATTGGAACCCCCTTTGTTATTTTTGGCTGTAAAAGTGGGCATGTAAATGCAAGTAAATACGGTCATTTAATCTGTGAAACGTGCCTACAGAAAGCGACTCCGTGAAGCTGCTAGAAATATTTTGGCGAGAGAAATATGCAAGTGGAACGTGACTGATGCAATGAGGATTGCGACAGTTGCCTGGGACGCTACTCCTTCATCGACAATCAAGAACTGCCTCGTCAAATGTGTTTTTGGTTCATTAAATGAAGTACAAGAACGAGAAGAAGAATACAATGAAGATGAAAGGGAGGAGTTACGGCAAACGTCCGATGTCAGTATAACTTTCTCCAAATACATCACCACAGACCATGCAGAGGCTACTTCCGAAGAGCGGGAACCCACCATGATGATCAGCTGTGAACACGTGACGTCAGAGGGAGATGCAACTATAGCAGATGTTGAACACGGCGAAGATACAGTGCAGGCGGCAACTATTCCATCAAAAAATTATGTACTTGCACTCTAGCCGTGTTGTATTCAGTGATAAGTGCAAGCTATGCTGACAATGCTACAATTAAGGCTATGGCGCATATGTAGCAGTTCGTAGCTAGTGTTAATTAAAAAAATAAAAAATAAGAATAAGTAACTTATATATTCTTCCTTCAAAGGCAATAAGCACAATGTGTGACACAAAAAAAAACCCCTACTGGACCATTAAACATTTGCGAACTTTTCAGGTACTGTTCAAAGTTATTTATTATCCTTGATATTTGTGTTAAATATGTGTCTGAGTTTTTAAAGTTTGTTTTGTTGGTATCATATGTTTCCAATTTGGACAGTCTTGTTGGCTCCCCTGTGCAAGTGCTTTATACTGTATGCAAATCAAATAGGTTATAACCTACTTGCTTAAATTGTGTTGTGCGTATACAGTAGATTACGCATTGTCTTTGAGTAGTGTTTTATTTTTCCCGGGTGTGAAGTTACGTTTGACAGTGTATGGCATTATCCAAGAGCATTATTTCAATAAATGCACCTTGATGGATACATTTCGGAAACATTTTTTTCCCCACGGCATTTGAAAGGTTTAACTGGTCCGCACTTTAGATGATGGATCATTATCTCATACATACATCTTCACTGTACACTGTTACACCTTTTAGCATTCAATCTGCAAGCCCCTGCGAATTAACTGTGATTCCATAATCCTCCATTTGTAACCAGCTCTGTAAATTCCTTCAGTTGCATACCTCTTAAAACTTGATCTCCCTCTACGTCTCTTGATCGGTTAAGAAATTGTTTTCAATGTTATTTAGGAATATGTCTGCCATTATGCCAGATGATGGTGAGCCCACGGATGACCCTTTTGAGTAGATTTTTGTCTGTGAATGCAAAACTACTTCAGTTCAAGGTTATTCTTATAACATTATACACAATTTTCCATAAAAGTTGGAAAAGATACAAAAACTCGCACAAAAACACATTAAAATCAAAATGAAACAGCAATCGATTTGTTTTAAAATTTCCACGGAGGTTTTCCAAACAGCGGCTTACTTATTAGGACGGTATTTTCTAATTCCAAGTCTGGACACGCATATTTAGTTTCATGCTTAAAAATTGTAATAGCATTATTCCAGAGGCTTGTGGCAAACGTTTCCATCTTCAAACAGCGTCACCTGACCTTGGTTTACTGCACACGTATTGTGAAAACACATTTCAAGCTCCCTGAAAAGTAATGATATTTACGTGGGAAACAGCCTTTCTGAAATTTAACCAGATGCGGAAAATATATAACCTAACCTCTGAAATTAGTTATGCACACCCCTGTACCCTGAGAAGGAGACTATCACATTCTTATTTTATTTAAGTATCCAGTATTAAAATGAAGCAATCATTTCATTCAGCCTTTATTTGTAAGGAGTTAACAACTGCTGTCAGTGGACTCAATGAAAAAAACCTGTTATCCCAATGTTTATTTACATCATTTATGGGGCATTATTACTCGACATCGACAGCACCTTTGAATGTCGGGGAGAGCTCGCTCATGCATGTAGTGGGGATTCGATCGTATTCAATATAAATGCTGGAGTAGTGTGTATGAATATAACAGAAAAACTATCATGCCCTAATAACAGCTGAATCAGTAAAAGAGTTCTCACTGTAACTGAACGATTTGCACAGATTAATACAGGAATTTTCAAAAGGCATAATATTGTCATTACAACAGTGTTCTCTTGTACTGTAGTAGAGTGGCTGCGGTCAGGTGTGTACTAGTATCCGAGTCTAACATCTCACTTTAACCCTAAGTGCCCACGCTCTAAATTCCTCCCTTGGCTTGAATCATCCTTAGCAAGCTTATGAAGTCTTTTTCATAGGTTCTTAATGTCACATAACCATAACATATAAAAATAAATACTTGAGGATTTTTACATTCCCTTACGTTAAATCGAATATAAAATTGCATTGCACGTATAGAATAATTTTTGGGACTTAAAATTTGTTCAGTTATATGCGGGTTTACGCTAAATCGAGGTTGCACAAAATCGGGGCTATACTGTAGTTCATTTTAGATGCCGAATGGGATGTTCCAAATGTATCAATGAGGATGATTGCATCTTGATAATTTCAAACTTTCTAAACACTGGCAACAAAAACAGTCAGGATATGTATCTACAAGGGTTAATTGCAGCAGGTGACATACGAAAAGGAGGGCAAGAAAAGTTGTCTGTGAAATCGGTAGTGTCAAGAAACTATATTCCTTTGCTTACTATGCTATTTCAAGTGGTGGATGGGTTAGTGTCTACAAACATGTTTTTCTCTGTCTTCATGCCGTATCACAGAAACTTGTTTTCTGTATTTACCTATTACTAATTAAAGGTCAAATACCAAAGGACATGTGTGGAACAAATCCACGCATAACCAGAATTTCTGAAAATGTAATTAATTTGATAAACACATCAGATCTTACCCACTCAAAGAAACTCACTATGCTGGCAAGGAAATGAAAAACAGTAAAAACTTTGAGCAAATATGAAACATTTTTGAACAATAAGTCAGACTAATCTTAAAAATAATGCTATTTGCTAGTTGCTTTATGTCGCACAGACACAGATAGGTTTTATGGCGACAATGAGATACGAAAGGCCTAGGAGTTGGAAGGAAGCAGCTGTGGCCTTAATTAAGGTACAGCCCCAGCATTTGCCTGGTGCGAAAATGGGAAACCACGGAAAACCATCCTCAGGGCTGCCGACAGAGGGATTCGAACCCACTATCTCCCAGATGCAAGCTCGCAGCCGCGTACCCCTGACTGCACGGCCAACTCGCCCGGTTTAAAAATAATGTAGGTTACAACTGACCATGTTAAATGCTATGAATTCCATATAAATTATGGAGAAGAATCGAGACTGAGTACTTGATTACAGTTAAACCTCGTTAATTCAAAGCCGTTGACACACAAAAATCGGACTTCGAATTAAGTGATTTTGAATTAACCGGCAACTCGTAATTCAGAATTGCCAACCCTTGCCACCTGACAAAATATTCTAAGACCCGTTACTGCACGCAGTTAACCTTGATTCACAGAAAACACCATGGAAAAAAATCCAAAATGTATCCAACACGGTGTATTTACATTATTCAAATAACGGACTTGAATAAATCACTGGCAAACATAACCCCACACAACGAAAGCAAAAAACAACATAATTCAAAGATGAGGACAAATTATGCCGGCTCCCCTGTGCAAATGCTTTATTTCGTGGATTCTTCTTCTTTTGAGACTACATAGGATCACTTTAATCAACCCTTTGGTTTGTCGATTTCTTGGTAGGAACTGTCCAAGCTTTTCAGTCCTCTTAAGTTCTACTTCAAAAGTGTTGATATTATTGCCCTTTCTTGGATTACTGTACCGTTTGCATTTTTAGATCCCTTGTAACTGCACGGAAAACATCGTGGCTTATCAAACTTTCCGATGACGTGGGCAGGATGTCTCTCGCTTCCGTGTGCACTGCAACACAATACAATCACCCCCACCCTTGAATGATTTCCCGGATGGCACTTCTCTCCTTTAAAACCATAAGTCCGTTTGGGCTCGGCATTAAAAAAATGCAGTTTCATCGGCACTGACAACATTGATCGGCGCGTACGAACTGGTTATATGAGCCACGCTCTTTCGCCAACTGTTGGCATCGCCAGTGTTCGCAGTTTCTGCTTCTCTGCACATTGCCTGATACGAAATATTGTGGCGTTCCTTAAAACACTGAATACAATAGAATTACGATTTCACTCGAACTTAGCAAATATGAAGCAGAATGTAGACACACCGAAGTGAGTGAAGGTGCGGAAAGCTACCCCTGCACATTCCGGAAGACATGTTCTATCGTGACGCGGATAAATTTTGAATTTAAATTACTCTGTAAAATACTATTTTTTAATGTAAAGGCTGTTTTGAATTTAAAGTCTTAATTACAGTAATGGGACCAACATTGTTTTTCGAATTATGAATCATCTGTATTTCGAATTAACCTATTAAAATAACATGCAAAACCATACCTCATGTTTCCGGGAATGAGGGTGTCTTTGAATTTGGCAGGATTTTGAATTAACAGATTTTGAATTATCGAGGTTCTACTGTACTAAGATGACTATCTCATCTTGCAGATTTCTTGACAGTTTATACATCTGTAGCCATGTTATGAAAGATTGTGGAATAGTTCCCCTGTATGTTATTGTGTCATCTGGCAAACCTGGAATATCCTGGGTCAGATGAAATAAAAAATGAGCCGCGAATCATCCCAGGCAAGACTCTTCTATCACGCATGGCTTTCAATTCAGTGTTCAGCTTAATGTGATTCAACTACAAATTGAGCTATTATATAAAACAACTCACCTCTGGGCTAGTAATCTCTCCAGATCTGGGTAACTGAGGATGACTAAGATCATCTTCCCATTGATTAATACTCTGAGCAAGGGCTTGAAACCTTGCCACACGAACTGCAGGTTTACCGTGCTTCACCTCCTGTTTATCTTCACAGGCAAACTTTAATTCAGTTCGATGAATGGGAGAAGATATCTGAGTATCTAAAACAAAAGTAACAAAAAATACATTATAAATAATAATAATAATAATAATAATAATAATAATAATAATAATAATAATACACTTCACAGGATATGTGCATACTATGACCATTTACTTATCAAATTACTCTGTACAAACACTGGAGTTCAGAATTATTTAATCATACCTTTAACGTGATTAATTTCTTTCACCAAAATTTGTTCTAATTTGATGATATGAGTACAAGCGTAGATATTATATCTAGTCATAAATTTAATCTGTTCTAATTTGTTCTAATTCAACAGCATGAGTAATAGTGTAGATGATATACTTAGCCATAAATTTAATCAATCTGCATGACAAATTGTCCATCCTTATCATCTTTGGTAATGGTCTTAAACTGCTAAGCCGAAGAAACCACAAATTCGATTTTAAAACGTAAGTCTTACTCTCATCACTAGACCTCGGATTCTAGGCAAAAATCATTAATTGAAAAACTGAAGAACTTTGACATCCAACCAAATCATTCTCTCCATTCATTTGACATCGTAAATATGTACCCCAGTATACAGACCTCAAAGTTATTCCCCATCATCGAAAATAACTTAAATACAGTCCCCTAAGTAAACTAGAAATTCAAGACTTTATTTCTATTTTAAAGTTGGTCATTAATAATAACTTTTTCACCTCTGACAATACTACGAGGGCTATTTTTTTTTCAAGGTCCGATTGGTCACGAAATGAAACAGCAGTACAAATTTGACACTTTGGTCACGAAATGAAACAGCAGTACAAATTTGACACTTTTCTATTAGTAACACTTACTGATACATCACACCTATTTTTCAACATAGTCGCCTCGCAGATTGAGACATTTGTCATAGTGTGGTACCAATTTGTCAATGCCCTCTTGATAGAACATCACCACGTGCGCCTGCAACCATCTTTGTATGCCGGTCTGCAGCGCCTCGTAGGTGTCAAAACGCTGTCCTCCTAGCCAGCGTTTCATGTGAACAAAGAGGTGAAAATCTGATGGAGCCAGGTCCAGACTGTATACTGGGTGATCGAAAACGTCCCACTGGAAACGCTGCAGGAGGTTCGTGGTGGCTGCTGCAGTGTGCGGCCGAGCATTGTCATGGAGGAGGACAATGCCTGATGACAACATCCCTCTCCGCTTATTCTGAATTGCCCGTCGTAGACGTTGAATAGTGGCACAGTATGCGGCTGCAGTGATGGTGGAACCACGTTCCATGAATTCCACCAACAGAACTCCTTTCCGGTCCCAGAACACAGTAGCCATACACTTTCTGTTGGAGAATGTTTGCTTGAATTTCTTTGGCTTACTCGGGGAGTGCGAATGCATCCACTGTTTGGATTGCTCTTTTGTTTCTTCCGTTTCAAAATGAACCCATGTCTCGTCCCATGTGACAAATTTGTTCAAAACATCCGGTCCTTCATCATGGTAGCGCTGGAGAAACGCTAAAGCGGTGCCCATTCGCTGTGTTTTGTGACGGTCAGACAGCATCTTCGGAACCCATCTCGCACAAAGTTTGCGGTACTGAAGTGTCTCACTCACAATTGTGTAGAGCTGACCTGGAAATTTCAGGAAACGAAGCACTCAACACAGAAATTGTGAACCAACGATTTTCTCGAATTGCCTGATCCACACGCTGAACAAGATCATCGGTTGACACACGCTTCCTTCACTGGCCGCCTGCATCATGGAGGTCTGTACGCCCTGCTGTAAAGTTCCTGCACCATTGTCGCACTTTGCTGTCGCTCATGCACGTTTCACCATACACACGACTTATTCGGCGATGAATTTCGGCTGCATTGCACCCCTCTGCCTGAAGAAATCAAATTACACCGCGCACTTCACACTTGGCGGGCGAAGCGATCGTTGTAGCCATGTTTACGAGCGCGCTGCACGTTCACTACTGACGGGACTGAGGTGAGGCGCATAACGGTCATTTCAGAGACGTTGCGCAACACATCTGAGCAGCGGTTCATCATATATTCGCGGGCGTTTGACTGTCGCGTCCGATCGGACCTTGAAAAAAAAAATAGCCCTCGTATATATCAGCAAAATGGTTTAGCTATGGGCTCACCGGCCTCGGGCATTTTGGCAGAGATCTATCTTGATTTCTTAGAATACACAAAAATTTATAGCAATGATTTTACTAATATCCTCTTTTGGACCAGACATGTCGATGATACGCTAGTTATTATTAATTAATGAAGAAACTACTAACGCGGCTTCCACACTTTTTCTTCTCAACAACATTGACTCTCATTTGAAATTTACTCTCGAATCTGAAACTAACAAAGCTATAAATTTTTTAGATTTAACCATTAACAGACATCCTTCCTCACTTTCCTACACATTTTTTTAGAAAACCCATGCAAACAGCAACCAACATTCAACAAGACTCTTCACATCCGCAAGCACACAAACGTGCAACTTACAAGAGCCTAGTCTTTCTTGCCTTTAATATTCCTATGTCTAAGAAAGATTTAAAAAATGAATTGAATACTATCCGTGCTATTGCTAAATTCAACGGCTATAACAACTTTTTAATAGATCACATAATTAACAAATTCAAGCACCGTCCCAAAACCACTTTCATCATCATCATCATCATCTTCATCGTCATTTCCCAACTCTAGTTTCGCGGGTGTGGTGTACAAGTGCTCGCCATCTCCTTGTGTCTTCATACATCTTCTGATCCAGGACATCCTCCCATTTGTATCCTCTCTTCTCCACATCTGATCTTACAGCCTCTATCCAACGTTGTCTTGGTCTTCCCTGTGGTCTTCTTCCACTTTAACGAAAGGAAAACTCAACGCTTCTGCATTTTCCACTTTTACTTTTTATAAAGATGTTTTTAAAGTCACCAACATCTTCATAAAGCACAATGTAAAAGTAACTTTTAAAACTAACAACAGGAATGTAGGCAACTTACATAACTCGACCTTGGTGAACAAATCTGATGTTTTTCCTAAATCAGGGGTTTACAGACATAAATGCAACAACTGCAGTTCTTCGTATGTCGGGCAGACCAGGCGTAATTTTACTATCAGATATTCAGAACATGTTAACGCTTTAAATTACAATAGATTCTCTGCAGTAGGACAGCATATACATGATTCTAAACATAATTTTTTTTTTGCTAGGGGCTTTACATCGCGCCGACACAGATAGGTCTTATGGCGACGATGGGATAGGAAAGGCCTAGGAGTTGGAAGGAAGCGGCCGTGGCCTTAATTAAGGTACAGCCCCAGCATTTGCCTGGTGTGAAAATGGGAAACCACGGAAAACCATTTTCAGGGCTGCCGATAGTGGGATTCGAACCTACTATCTCCCAGATGCAAGTTCACAGCCGCGCGCCTCTACGCGCACGGCCAACTCGCCCGGTAAACATAATTTTACCAACACAGAACAGGATATGCAAATACTTGAAATAATAAACAAAGACCCCCTACTTAACACAAGCGAAAATTGTTGCATTCATCTTGACCAGTATTTTAATCCTAATTTCAATTTAAACGACATTTCAGGAAAACCAAATATTTTCAATTTTATTTTCTTCATTTTTAAAAGAGTTAAATCTTTAAACTCAAATTTGACTTTCCACGCCTTGCATAGTACCCATCCACATCTTTTACCCCCATTACCTCACCCACCTGCCCCGCCTTAAGTTCATTCACCTTTCCTCCTTTCACTCTTCCCCACCATCTCCTTCCCCTCTCCCTTTCTCCTCTTTCCCTTTTCGCTCTCTTACACATTTCCAAATTCAGCTCCTCACTGTATTACACTGTGCAACGTGAGTTTTCTCGATCAATTCATGACCTTTAAAATCTTTACCTCACCTAAATTGGCTGTTATTACTCTCATTATGCCTTTCTATTTCCGCATCGAACTGGGAATTAAAATCAACCAGGGTTCAGAACAATATGAACTCAAATTGATATCTTCGTTACCTCAAGAACTACTCTAGCATTTATCTTAGTGATACCTTTGTTTGTCAACTGTGATTCTCAATTGTTCCTATACTGCACTTTGTTTCACTTATTTCTCTTCACAATGGTGTTTAATTTCAATTTTTCTGCATAACAAGACAACTAGCTATTTGCATCTTAATATATCAAACATACAATTATAAGATTTAACATCGAGCTATTTATTCATCTTCACATCAAGATTTTAAAGATATTTAAAACCTAGTGCTTTATACTCAAGTGTCATATAGCTCCACACGAAATTCTGTCTTGAAAAAATCTTTATATCTTCTACGTTACTTGTTATTCATCTGTGCGTTGCTTTTATCTTGTACTTTTTGAACGATCAGCTGATGATGACCCAGATCTGGGGTCGAAACCGGTACCATTTGTGTTCGACTTGTGATGTAACCTTGCGTTACTAAGTGTTATTGCATTCATAGGTGGAACCATAGTACATATTATTAATTTAATTGTAATCTCAGTTCAATACGGACCAAAAATGACATTCTTATCATTCAATATACTTTCATGTACATTTACAGGCAAGCACGCCGCACCCTTCTCTGAAAAAAAGATAAATAAGGTAGGTGACAAGAGCAGCCTATCATGATTATGTTACTATTTTCCCTCTTCAAACATCCTGCCACACCATTCTTTAATCCTACCATTACTAGAGCATTATCAGCACCAAGAGCTAGAGAGTTTATTAAAAGAATGCGGAATTCCTGAGAAGTTGAGAGCAAAAGATTGGCAATGTTAGCTCCAGTAGCACCCCCTTCTAAATTAGGCACAGAGAGTAGACAATTCTGAATTTCACCGAGTTCAGGCTTAAAAAATGTTACAATAGGATATATTTTCAAGTCGATTTTATTGCTAGCATCAGTAGCACCAGAAAATGCATTCATGTGCATATGTGATACAATTTTTGCCCTTCGTTCCACGCACATTTCTGCAATGATAGTCGCTGTTTTCATTCTAGCACACCCATATCGTTTAGCCATTTCCGTATCAGGAAACATTTTGTGAAACAATGGCTCCGCGTGGTGGGCACAATTTACAGGCACGTTATGTTCTACAATAAATGACGTAAATAAAGCCTCGGCATTCATCACAGAATTTACATCTTGGTTTTTACATGAAATGTTCGGTTTCTGCATGCTTTCTACACACTGGACACTCTTCTTATGTTTTAGTTTGCACATGTTTGAGAATATCGTACTTCCCGCCAGGCGCAACTGAAAAATCACACCTATTGTCGGCACAGAAAGTATGTGCGGTCGAGTTTAAACGCTAATAAAATATGAACCAGTCCACCAATCTAAAATATAATCACAATGTCGTAAAGCTTGTTCTATTCTATGCTCTTTGGTGGTATTTGCATATTTTTATTATGTTTCTTGTGAAAGTTATATTAGGCATATTGCAAAAAGTACCTGTTTTCTTGCCCGTTTTTTTGTAAACAACTTTGTAGTACCATTACATGAAAATGCACTGTCTGGTTTTCATAAAATTTTGGTGGATTATGGAATGCATTATCATAAATATATTTCTGAAGTTCAATTACTTTACACACTTTGGCAAAAAAAGTTATTGTTTTTGTGGGTGGTCTTCCGAAATCGAGATTGAATTCACCAGAAAGGTTTGAAGTTTTTTGTTTCAAATAGTTTTATACCAAAAACGTACAATGACTTCTGTATTTTATATCAATTTTTATTTGACAGCGAGCGATAGGCTCTCCGGTGTGAAATCAGATTGCTTTCGCCAGGGGTAGTACAACTAACAGATAATGCCAGTTAGCGCAAGCCTGAATGTGTTCACTTATATTGTGGCGGTCATGTGCTACATTAGTGGAAGTTTCTAATTGACTTGTCTCATATGTACAGTTTTTACATTTCCCATCAGATTTTCACATGAGGGCTTTGGACCTCCAACAGTAGCTTTAAAAATGTTTTCATTTTATTTTTATAGAATTGTTTTTGTTTTTTCGTATTTTGTAGATTTCGAATATTATGTACAATGTATATACAGTACTGAATAATGGTTCTTATTTACAATGCAAGCATCTGTTTGTATAAGTCATTTATTCATCTACTCCGATATATCATCACTGAAGTGGAAATTATCATCGTCACGTCAGGAATCAGAGTCCTCAAGATCAATAATTTGGAGGCTGTGTCATTAACGTATTTTCTGAAAGACAATCTTTCTCCCAATAATGATTCTCAATTTTTTGTACGGGCATTACACACTTTTCCCAAAGGTGTCACGGAATGTAAAGTTTCCTCGCACAGATCTCTGATTACATTTTTACGTTTCCCTTTTTCTTGTGCACTTGCTATTTGCTCTTTTATTTTTCACATAAGCCCACAAGTTCTATGACATTTAACTCGCAATGCGCGACAGCCAACCACACCAATTCAACATCTTGATGCAATTCTTTCGTAAGTTGGTCAAGTCTCTTTTGCGGAATTCCAAAATAAGGCTTAGCGTGATCACTCATAGTGGCTTTTGTCAATATACTGAAGTTGGAGGCATCGGGAGACAGATAAATATTTCTTTTCTCTATTCAGGGAATAATATTAGTGTTCAGCCAAGCCATCGTTGGTTTTTTTAATTTCTGGGTCAAGCATTGTATGGCAAGGTGCCTGATCAATCACAATAGCCGACTTCGGTGGAAGTTTCATAAAAATCTTGCAAAAACATTCCTTAAAATGCTGAGAATTCATCTCCTTGTGATAGTCTCCAGTCCCTTTCTTTCCTACAAAGCAGAGTTCCATCCCTTCCAAAAAGCCGTCTTCACTACTTACTACATGTAGTATAATTACACGTTTTCTGGCACCAGATGGGGTTCTAAAGCCCCCCCCTCTCCATCCAAAAACCTCCTGTAAATGACCACGATAGTAGTCTTAATTTGAGGAATTACAATTCAATGCCTCTATTACGTTTTCTTGACAGGCATATTTAACCAAGTGATTTTGACCCGCACCAAGTCTGATCTGTGTAATAAACTTTATACCCACTTTCTCTGAGCCGTTGTATTTTTCTTAAAAATGCACACCGTGAAGCAGAAACATACACTTATTCCATAAGGACAGGCTTTATGTTTAATATTTTTTAACCTAAAACTCATGCCTATTATCAGTTGACGAAGCTTTGTACATGACATAATCGGGAAGTCCGGCATATTTTTTTCAAGATCGGATAATAGTTGCAAACAGTTTCGCCAGAAAGAAGTCTTCAATAGACCTGCGAATTACTCCAATAGTGAACTGATCCACTTGAATACACGGCCGCCCGCTCTATGTCCTTTTTCCCTTAGATGGGATCGATAAATCGGCACACAAATTTTTTGCATTTTCCGCTTTAACTTTCTGCACTGATAGAAGAGAAATTCCAAGAGACAATCTGTCACTCGTTGGCTTTCTCCCCCTAGAGTGAAAATTTTTAAAAAAGCAAACTGTACTTACAATCATACGTATTTCACCTTCCCTAAAACATGACCTCGGAGGCGTGGTTAACTCTGTCTTAACTGAGCAATACAGCCAGTGATACTGAAAACCCAGATGAATGCAAATAACTCCACCACATGCGTTTGAGCCATCAGTCCATAGACTGGTTTGATGCAGCTGTCCATGCCACCGTATCCTAGGCTAACCTTTTCATTTCTACGTAACTATTGCATCCTACATCTGCTCTAATCCGTTTGTCATATTCATACTTTGGTCTACCCCTACCGTTCTTACCCCCTACACTTCCTTCAAAAACCAACTGAACAAGTCCTGGGTGTCTTAAGATGTGTCCTATCATTCTATCCCTTCTCGCCAAATTTAGCCAAATCGATCTCCTCTCACCAATTCGATTCAGTATTCCTTCATTCGTGATTCGATCTATCCATCTCACCTTCAGCATTCTTCTGTAACACCACATTTCAAAAGCGTCTATTCTCTTTCTTTCTGGGCTAGTTATCATCCATGTTTCACTTCCATACAATGCCACGCTGCACACGAAAGTCTTCAAAAACATCTTTCTAATTCCGACATCAATGTTTGAAGTGAGCTAATTTATTTTCTTAAGAAAGCTCTTCCTTGCTTGTGCTAGTCTGCATTTTGTGTCCTCCTTACTTCTGCCATCGTTAGTTATTTCACTACCCAAGTAACAATATTCACCTACTTCCCTTAGGACTTCATTTCCTAATCTAATATTTCCTGCATCACCTGCCTTCGTTCGACTGCACTCCATTACTTTTGTTTTGGACATATTTATTTTCATCTTGTACTCCTTACCCAAGACGTCGCCCATACCATTCAGCTGCTTCGAGATCTTCTGCAGTTTCAGATAAAATAACAATATCATCAGCAAATTTCAAGGTTTTGATTTCCTCTCCTTGGATTGTGATTCCCTTTCCAAATTCCTCTTTGATTTCTTTTACTGCCTGTTGTATGTAAACACTGAAAAGGAGGGGGGACAAACTGCAGCCTTGCCTCACTCCTTTCTTGACTGCTGCTTCTTTTTCAAAGCCCTCGATTCTTATCACTGCAGACTTATTTTAAAACATATTGTAGATAATTCTTCGTTCTCGGTATCTGATCCCAATCACCTTCAGAATCTTAAATAGCTTGGTCCAATCAACATTATCAAATGCCTTTTCTCGATCTACGAATACCATGTACGTGGGCTTGTCCTTGATTCGATCCTCTAAGATCAGACGTAAAGTCAGGATTGCTTCACGTATTCCTACGTTTCTTCTAAAGCCAAATTGTTGATCTCCCAACTCAGCTTCAACTTGTATTTCGATTCTTCTGTAAATAGTAAGTGTCAAAATTTTGCAGGCATGAGATACTAAACTAATGGTGCGGTAGGTTTCACACCTGTCAGCACCGGCTTTCTTGGGAATAGGTATAACAACATTTTGCTGAAAATCGTATGGCACTTCTCCTGTCTCATACACCTTACACACTAAATGGAATAACCTTGCCATGCTGGTTTCTCCTAAGGCAGTCAGCAATTCAGAGCGAATGTCATCAATTCCAGGCGCCTTGTTCCTATTTAGGTCACTCGCAGCTCTGTCAAACTCTGACCTCAAAAATGGGTCTCCCATTTCATCAGCATCAACAGCCTCTTCTTGTTCCAGAACCAAATAATCTACATCTTTACCTTGATACAACTGTTGGATATGTTCCCGCCATCTTTCTGCTTTGTCTTCTTTCCCTATAAGTGGCTTTCCCTCTGAGGTCTTAATATGCAAACACCTCGATTTCCTTTCTCCAAAGGTCTCCTTGATTTTCCTGTATGCAGCATCTACCTTTCCCAGGACCATACAGCCTTCGACATCCTTGCACTTCTCCTTCAGCCATTCTTCCTTAGCTACCTTCCACTTTCTATCTACTTCATTCTTTAATCGCCTGTATTCTTTTCTGCCCTCTTCATTTCTAACATTCTTGTATTTTTGTCATTCATCAATCAGCTCTAGTATCTCCTGAGTTATCCACTGATTCTTAGTTGATCTTTTCTTCCTTCCTAACATTTCTTCAGCAGCCCTACTGACTTCATTTTTCATGACTCTCCAGTCTTCCTCTATAGTGTTTCCTTCAGCCTTTTCATTTAGTCTTTTTGCAACATGTTCCTTGAAACAATCCCTCACACTCTTTTCTTTCAACGTGTCTAGATCCCATCTTTTTGCATTCTTTCCTTTCTTCAATTTCTTCAACTTCAGATGGCATTTAATGACCAACAAGTTGTGGTCAGAGTCCACGTCTGCTCCTGGGAAAGTTTTGCAATCCAACACCTGGTTTATGAATCTCTGCCTAATCATAATGAAGTCTATTTGATACCTTCCAGTGTCTCCAGATCTCGTCCACGTATAGAGCCGTGGTTTGTGGTGTTTGAACCAAGTATTGGCAAGGACTAAATTATGATCAGTGCAGAATTCAACCAGCCGATTTCATCTTTCGATCCTTTGTCCCAATCTGAATTCTCCTACTGTATTATCTTCTCTTCCTTGGCCTACTACTGCATTCTAGTCTCCCATCACAATTAGATTTACCTTTCAAATATTGTATTAAATCTTCAATCTCTTCACATATTTTTTCGATATCCTCATCATCCGCTGAGGTACTAGGCATATAGACCTGCACTATTGTGGTGGGCATTGGTTTGGTGTCTATCTTGACGACAATAATTCTTTCATTATGCTGGTCGTAGTACCTTACCCACTGCCCTATTTTCTTATTCATCATTAAACCAACACCTGCATTTCCCCTGTTTGATTTTGTGTTGATAAATCGGTAGTCGTCTGACCAAAAATCCTGTTCTTCCTGCCAACATACTTCACTTATACCAACTACATCTAACCAAAGACAGCAAATACTTTTTTCGACATTAATAATTTCATATAGTTATTTTAAAAACATGTTATTTTCAAGATAAGATTCAATCTTTACATATCCATAACTTTCAATACAGCTAACATTTTATGTGACAAATGTAAGACCTTATTGGATTGTACAAATATAGTAAGATTATGACCTATTTTTTCAACAAAATGTCATTTCCGGTATTTTAAGAATTTTTATCTATATTTTCTAAAAACAAGTTTTATATGTGTCAGGTTAACTATATACTTCACGTTTTATCGTTACATAAGAGAGACGAATGTTATGGGCACAACAAGTTTCCCACACAAGGCATTTACATAAAATGGACATTCATTCATTGACCTAGCAACATTTCTGTTAATGTATACTTAATCATGTATTTCTGTCATGTAAACGTTGTACCTTTAACTCTCTTAGTGCCAGAGTCCCTGTAAGCGATCTTCAAAATATGAACGACACTAGCCAGAGTTGCTCTGAGAGATGCTTCATTTCCTTATTCTTTGACCGGCTTCTAGACCGAAAATGGCACCAAATCTTGGCACGACCATTAAGGAGAGTTCAAGGTACTATGTTCTGACAACTTTCTTTTGTATTCTGTCTATTGATAATCTCAAGCAATATTTACATTTCCTTGACATGTTTACATGCAGCTCGTAAAAGCATGAGGAGTGTAAGAAGAGTGGTATAAGAGAGGACATTGCTCCAACACAGATAGGTCTTATGGCGACGATGAGATAGGAAAGGCCTAAGAGTGGGAAGGGATCAGCCATGGCCTTAATCAAGGTACAGCCCCAGCATTTGCCTGGTGTGAAAATGGGAAACCAAGGAAAACAATCATAAGGGCTGCTGACAGTGGGGCTTGAACTCACGATCTCCCGGATGCAAGCTCACAGCTGCGCGCCCTGACTGCACGGCCAACTCACCCGGTAGTTAAGTTTTCTTGTGTAGAGGCCGGTTCTACCACCTACGGGTAAAGCAACACTTGCCCTCCGCGTAAAAGGATATATCTGTTCAACCACTCCCAGGTAGCGCTATCGGCAATATAAATCGTGGTTACTTACCCAACACGTAATTTATTGGCCACTTCGAGGGCCCGATAAGACTTTACCTGCCAGGCAAGATTTGAGACCTGAACATTATTACCTGTATTTCTGGTGACATACAGCTTAAAAGCATGATACCGTAACAATGATCGATATAGTATTGCAGGATTTTGAACATTAATGCTTCCCTTCAGTTTCAACAGTCACACCAGTCTCTCGCATCGACGTCGGGAACACATTTTATACGTCAAGCTTTCGCAAAAAAACATGACAATGATATAAAAGCAAAATATATTTGGAATTCATTTCAAATGGACTTTTAATTTTCTAATTTTGATTTTTCAGTTTTCAGACACTAGGTGTAAGTTACTTACTATATGTATCTCAATTACACTAAGCATTCTCGTAGCGTAATGACTATCGTGCCCACTTCATAATATGAGGTATGCAGGTTAGAGTCTTCATTATGCAGAATATTTTTTTATTTTCATTATCAGTGTTGTATTCATCTGTATGCCTCCTTTCATACATTCTTTTGTTAAAATATTCATTGAAATGTTTAATCACAATATTATGTCTACTAGGAAAATGCTTTATATGTATGGTACTTATAAAAAGCAATGTCATTATTAATTCCAATCATCATAGTAGTAGTAAAGCATATAGCATATAGGACTGTTGCCCAGGTAGCAGATTCCCTATCAGTTGTTTACCTAGTCTTCTCGTAAATGATTTCAAAGAAACTGGAAACTATTCCATTGCCAAATTCCTCTTCCTATGAATGGATATTTACCTCGATTAGTTCTTTATTTTTACAGCATCTTCCAACTTTATCTTCATAAAGTTAAACATTAGAATGAAATGCATTATCAATAAATGGAAGCATATGGAACTAAACATGGTCAATGAGCTAGTTGCAAATAGAGGATCGTGGAGATACTTAATCAATGCACAGAAGCCAGCAGATAGAATGCTCAAAGGCAGTAAGTCCATAAGGAAGCTGTGTGTGTACGTACTGTATATAGAAGCGCATAAAAGAGAGAACGGCGGGGAACAAAAATAAATTTTTAAATGTAAATTAAAAAGATGAAGAGAACCTGCGTACTTCTATTACGGAGCAAGCAACTTGATGAATCTACTACGAGAATACTTTCCAAAACGCTGCCTTACATGACAGGTTATAACTGGTGTAAGAAAATGTAATATCGAAATTTTAAGCCCAATTAGATATTGATTTTGAAGCTCATAGATTAAAAATCACGAAAGCTTGACATAAATCATCCATAACTCTTAAGACTCCCCTTATTAGGCTTTTTGGTGATAATCAGCAGATGCAAGCACAGGAAAATAAGACAATCGAAATGAGTTTCATACATCTAACGATAGATAGCACCTCACTCGAAAGTGAGAAGTCGCTGAAAATCAGTCTAGCCAACCCCGTATATCTGTGTATAACTCCGGGTAACCACCTAGCGCTTGCACGGAGGTTGTTACATTCAAGCCAAAGTACCAGCTGATTTACACCCCCAGGTAGTTTACCTCCCGCGCAGTTGCCAGCCAGTCTACTAGCAGATGGTCAAACCGGCCCTAGGTGGATCTTTAAGTTATGGAGAAACATGGGAGTTATACAGCTGGGTTTAAACTCATTGATAAAATATGCTGAAGAGCAGAGCTAACGGTCGAGAATTCAGTGTTACTGAGTTTAATGTTCACTACTGGCGTACCGTGCTAGCAACCACCAACCGAACACGCAAGGCACTCAGAGGGCCAAAAACTGGTAAGTTTGCTGAGCTGGAAGATAAGTTGCTTCATTACGTTACAGAGCTGTGAAATGATGGCTTGAGTATCTCGCACGAGATGCTACATTTCAAACAGTGCAAACTAGCAACCAAAGGAGGAATCAGGTGTTCGGTTCTGAAAGTGAGCTGGGGTTGGATCCGTAGATTCACGACACGAAAGGGATTGTGTCTGTGAAGGCGAACATCTCCCTGCCAGAGAATGCCAAGCGATTTCAGCAACAAAATCATTCATTGCCATGTGATAGCAATGCAGAAGGAAAACAATTACCTCTTATCACAAATTGGCAATGAAGACCAAACCCTGATAAACTTCGACATGCCATGCAACACCACCATTAACAAGAAGGGAGAATCTAGCGTGCTTGTACGTACAACTGGGTGTGAAAAACAACGCTGCACTGTCATGCTAGTAATGACCGCAGATGGAAGAAAATTACCACCGTACGTTATTTTCAAAAAAAAAACAGTACCTAAAGCAAAGTTTCCCAAAGGCATTCATGTACGGGTTCAAGCGAAAGGATAGATGGATACAGCTCTTGTCCACGACTGATCCGTACGGCGTGAAGAGAACGGCCAGGGGCACTGCTTCGACACCCAGCAATGCTAGTGAGGGACAGTTTCCGCGCACACTTAATGGAAGACACAAAGAAATGTCTTCACAAAATGAAAACTGATCTCATAATTACTGGTAGACTCACACATTGTCTACAGCCCTTAGATGTTTCCCTCAAGAAGCCTTTTAAGGACAACATATGTAAACTGTACATCGAATGGATGGCAGGAGGGGAGCATGAGCTGACGCCAGCAGGCAAAATAAAGAGGCAGTCGAACTCTTGTGTGAGTGGGTTATGCGGGCAAGGGTAATGATGTCGACAGATATTATGGTGAAGAGTTTCTTGAAGACAGGCATTGCACATGCGTTGGACTGAAGTCAGAATGATGCAGTATGGGATGGTGACCAGAATGATGCACGGGAGAATAACTCGGAGACTGAAGGCAGTGACAACGAATAGGGTAAGTATGTCAAATGTCTTGTTTCTATCGCTTAATGCAAATTTTATGGGGTTTTTTTGGGAATAAGACATTTTGCACACAAATCCCCACATATATCACGCACTGAAAATATTCACAACTTTTTTGTCAAAAAAAATGAGAGTTATATGCGAGCAAATACGGTTTATCATCCTTATTTTTAACACACACATTTATAGCTCTCTTTTTTGTGTGTGTGTGTGTCACACCAACACAACCAGGTCTTGAGGCGACAATGGGATAGAACAAGGCTAGGACTCAGAAGGAAGTGACCGCGGCCTTAAGGTGCAGCCTGGTGTGAAAATTAGAAATCCAGGGCTGCCGACAGTGATGATGTTATTGACTTTACATACAACCAACTACTTGTACGGTTTTCAGAGATGCCGAAGTGCCGGAAGTCCTGCAGAAGTTCTTTTACGTGCCAGTAAATCTACGAACATGAGGCTGAAGTATTTGAGCCCCTCCAAATACCACCGGACTGAGCCAGGATCGAACCTGACAAGTTGTGGTTAGAAGGCAAGCACCTCAACCATCTGAGCCACTCAGTCCAGCATAAACACTATTAAGTAGATCTACTTCTAGTTTTTCTTTCTTTGGAAGCTATGTGTTTGAGAAAGAGACTCGAAAAAAGTTTTAAAATATTCAGAAACTCCTATCTTTCAATTAGGCCCTACAAGAGAAGTTTAAATTTTGAAATGGAAGAAAAATGTCACATTGAACTAGCATTAGTGCGTGTCAGTTTATCTGTGCTGTTATCCAAGAAAAGTGTTAACTTTCTTCTGCAATATCAAACAATATTAGGGAAAGACTCAAATACCGTTACTAGTATGAATGCTATAATTTAAAAATTTCTGAAATATGCAAAATTACTAAAACACAGGCCTACAATAATCTTACTACAATACATAAAAAGAAGTAGGTTTTATATCACTAGCATCAAATAATTTCTCACCAGAATACAGTTCACCAAGTCTGCGTAACTGAGAGCGAACTCCATCTCTAATTGAATCACTCTCAGTATTCTCCTTCTCATCACAGAGTTCACTATTTTTCTTGTCGGAAGGCTCAGCTTCTTTCTCTTTTAATTCCTGTCCACCATACACGACTTTTGTAGGACTTATGCTTACTTCAGCCATTACCTGTGGCTTTCTCAGCGTTACTTCCACTATAAAAAACAAAAATAATTCATAGATTAAATAATGATAATATGAATTGTGTATCACGAGAAACCACACAGTATAAAATGTTGGGCTTACCTTCAGTAGTTACCTTTAACGACTGGGTTTGAGTTTCTTGAAGAGGATACCGTTTCTTTGCAACGTCATGGCCAACATTTGACAGCTGACTATCAAGTTTCTGTCTACGTGCCCGAGCACGTTCCAACATTCTCTAGTTAAATAAAGAAGAAATCATTTTAAATAAACAAAACACTTCATAATTTATTTATTTTTTTGCTTTTTAAATGTCACACTGACACAGACAGGTCTTATGGTGAGGACTAGGACTGGAAAGGTAGCAGCTGTGGCATGAACTGAGGTACAGAAAATAGGAAACAACAGAAACTCTTCTTCAGGTCTAGCAACAGTGGGGTTCAAATCCACTATCTCCCAAATTCAAGCCGACAATACACTTCACTATCATATCTGGAAATAGTTTTATCTAAGCTCTAGAAATAGAAGCAAACTGAAGGAAAAAAAAAAAAAAAAAAAAAAAAAAAAAAAAACTAAAAACTGGCAGGAGGGCAAACATGCAACGCTGTTTTAATAAGAGCTTTGTCCAATTAATTCATTAGAAGGTTTTTTATTTGCTTTATGTCGCACCGACACAATTAGGTTTTATGGCGACAATGATAGAATAAGCCTAGGAGTGGAAAGGAAGTGGCTGCTGTGTCCTTAATTAAGGTGCAGCCCCAGCATTTGCCTGGAATGAAAATGGGAAACCACGGAAAACCATCTTCAGGGCTGCTGACAGTGGAGTTCGAACCCACTATCTCCTGGATGCAAGCTCACAGCTGCAAGTTTCTAACCGCACAGCCAACTCGCCCAGTCATTCATCAGTCATGATTGTCAATCGCATCTTTATTTAACACTGGGAGTGGCACCATTCTGTTAAATTTCAGCTAATGGCAGTGTCTATTGATGCATACATACATATCTTTATTACCCACCCTAGTGTACACCATCGGCTTACAGGTAATAAAGACAGAGCGAAACAAGAAACAAACAAACAATAGGCAATACATCTCTCCTAAAACAACTTAACTAAATTAACTCCCTCTACATCTACTCAATATCATCCCCCACGTACGCGGGCAGCCAGCATACGTGCAGGAAGCCACCGCACTACAAACTACCCTCATTACCTACTCCTACCTACCACCTAAAAAATTTAGTAGACTGGTCGCTGCATCAGCCCTGGTATGGAATACATGCCCACCAACCCGTCGACAGCAGCCAACAGCCTCGCCACGTGAGAACTGATCTCTTATCTCACCTACACTTGCTGACAATGTATTCCTTCCCTACCATGTGTAACAAGCCAGACTGGCGGAAACCAGACCCAACGCATGGCCTGCCACACACTTCCACTATGTACGTCACACCTTCTCTATTCATTGTCAGCTCACTACCTTCCCTCCCCTTTTTCTTCCCGTGCAGACATGCTCAAGCCTAACTTCTTTGGGGTGGGTCAAGTCCCAACCCCTCGTCTATTGATGCAGATAGAATGAAAAATGTCATAATTAATAAGACAAGGATTGGGATCATGGCAACTGTTTTTTCTTCACATTTGTACAGTGCTACCATACAATGGTCATATGTCCTGAAAAGCATGACATTCAAAGTTCATGAACACAAAACGAGATGGCAGTGTGTTGTATAAACACCACGTACAAAGCAATTGGACTGCAGTAGTGATTTCAGGTGCCATTCAGAATGGAGGCAAGAACAGCATGTGTATGTGTAAATGGCTGTTTGCTGGGATCACAATGCCAAAGAATGTCATAGAGAGCTTATGCAAGCCATGGGGAATAATGTCCATCCATATCGAACTGTTGAGAGATTGGCAACTACATTTCAACACGAATGTGAAAGAATCCAAAAGACATATTAGTGTCTGGATTGACGTGTCGCATGCAGTAACTAACCAGTGCATGCACATGGACAGAAAATGGACACTAATCAACAATGTCATCCTTCACAAACACAACACCAGACTCCATGCTACTTCTTTTTGTTACCGTAAACTGGGGTTACTTTGTGACAGTTTTCACGATTTCTTCAATATAATCAGAATAATATAATTATATATTAAGGTTTTTCTATATTGTCGTATGCTTCCATCCATTATTCATGTCTTGGAATAATTTTTATTTGTGTATTTGCATTTAATCACTTAATATTTCAAGAAGAACTTGTCACAATGTTACCCCGTTAGGTGGGATTACTTTGTGACACCATCTTTTTACCATTGTATTTCCACGTTTGGTGCAGATGTCACAATGTTACCCCCATTAAGTCGTTACTCAAGACTCTGGCTAAATATAAAAGGAGAATTTCTTTCATAACCATGATAATACAACACACTGTATATTTTTAAACCCTCAGATATAACCACTGCATCATTCAAGAGTGAATAGTTTACAAACTGTTTACTTTTCGCTGTGTTTTGTGAGTTCTGGAATGTCATAGATTTCAAGTTTTCTCCTTTGTATGGTTGGACTAATTTTACACCATATTTTGTCATCTGCATACTATATTTCATCCTTGATATCCGCCCACTTCACCGTGCTATCCATAGCACTGACAACTGCACCTTGATATCCGCCCACTTCTCGGTGCTATCCATAGCACTGACAACTGCACCTTGATTGTATACTTTCGTTACGATTCCTGGACAGTACAGTTACGCGTGTCGCTACAATGTTATCATCGGATTGCAAGATACGATTTTCACGAATAGGAAGTTCTTCAGAGTCAGAATTAAATTCTTCTTCATGCAATGAGTTCTTTTGTTTCAGTACAGATGTCATCTTTGTCATTTTTACTTGAATTCTCGCTTCGGGTGTGTTTAGTGTTCTTTGAGGGACAGTTCCCGTCGGTGCCACTACAGCTAGGAATCTCATCTACATTGTCCAAATCTGAAGCTGTCATATCTCTTCCAGATGGCACATCCATGCATCTTCCCTTTCTTCAGCCATTGTTTGTTACCTTACCTCTTTTGAGATTCAGGTGCTCAATGAGACTTACTTACAGCTTGTTTCACAGTGTCACCTTCCACATCCATTGCCCTGTTATGCATGTGCTTCAGCACTTCTTCCTGGCTTACAGGGCAAATACTACATTTCCTGTAACAAGAACTTTGATTATTCAGACCATTTTCAACTAGTTCTCAATTAGATCTTAACAAGAGATGGACATTCTTGCTTCAGAATAGTCGAACATCGTTTTCAGACTCCACATTACTAAAAAGAGGCAATTTTAGAACACTGGGGTTACTTTACGGCAGAGTCATTGTTGTCACAAAGTTACCCCTTAAACTTCTCCTCTTTATTTTATTTTAACATAAGTAAATGAAAGAAAGCTCAAAGCGACATGAGATTCGCGCATTTTTATCAGGAAACATGAAATTAAGATTTCCACTAACTTTGATGTGTGTACCTCATTAAAGTTTTCTGTCGCCGACAAAAGTTTCCCGCTATGCACAAAATCACTTGCTCAGTACAATACACCAAAAGGCTCTATGTTGCCAACAGTCCAACACTTAGGACATTATCATTGTATACACAGGTAGCAGCATTATTGAGGTGTGAAAACATATAGTGTTCATTGTCAGACCATTGATGCATATCCCGCGAAATATGAAATTATTATTTGGCGCGCACCTGTCACAAAGTAACCCCGGTTTACGGTATTTGCTTTACGTCGCACCGACACAGATAGGTCTTTTAGTGACGATGGGACAGGAGAGGCCTAGGAGTGGGAAGGAAGCGGCCATGGCCTTAATTAAGGTACAGCTCCAGTATTTGCCTGGTGTGAAAATAGGAAACCATGGAAAATTCATCCTTAGGGCTGCCAACGGTGGGGTTCATACAAGTTCACAGCTGTGCGAGCCTAACAGCATGGCCAACTCGCGCGGTCAGACTGCATGCCGTAGAGGCTGTGTCAGAGGCAACTTTAGTGCTGAATACTACTCAACAATGTCATCCTTTAACGCCAGATTGCATGCAGTAGAGGCTGTACGAGGGCTAGGCCGAAAAAAAATTTATTTGTGAAACAACAATTACAACTTTTCAAAATACTCTCCATTAGCACGTATACATTTGTCCATTCTCTGAAACCACTTAGAAAACGTTTCAGTCCAAGCTTCTTTCGGAATGTCACCTAGTGCACTCTCATACGCTGCAATGACCTCTTCATCTGACGAAAACCGCTGCCCACATATTTTTTCCTTGGTCTTAGGGAACACAAAGAAGTCACATGGGGCCAGGTCAGGTGAATATGGGGGATGAGGTAACACACACCTTTTCCCTTTCCAAAAAGTCCATTGTTCTGGCAGCCCTGTGTGCAGATGCATTGTCGTGATGCAGCAGAAGGTGCCCACTCTTGGACTTTGGGTGCTGTGACCTCCAAGGGGCGAGGACTTTGGGAAGACAGTCATTTACCTACCATTCAGCATTGACTGTACGACGTGTGTCAAAGGTCACAGAGGTGAGAAGCCCCATTTTCGTAAAAAAAGTTGCCACCCTCTTTTTTCCGGAGCTCCGACTTCGAACTTTTGTGGGTGGTTCCTCCCATGGAAAGCACCACACAGAAGACTGTCTCTTCGTTTCAGGGTCATAATGGTAGACCCAGTGACGATATTGTAGGAGTCTTCGGACTGCCCTCCATTGAATTTTTCTAGCATGAAAAGACACCAGTCCACTCTCTCCTCCTTTTGGCTTTCTGTCGGGGAATGTGGCACCCAACGGGCACATCTCTTGGTAAGGTCTAAATAATCGTGAACGATGGTCTGCGCTGCTCGACCCAATATTTAAGGTCCCTTTAATGTCACAAAATGTAAAATGTGGATCTGCTTTGATCATTTCCCTCACAACATCAATGTTTTCTTGAGTCACAGCTGTTGCTGGGCGACCGGGACGAGGTTCATCTTCATTTGACTGCCGTCCCCTTGAAAACTTGCTAAACCAATTTCCAACTGTGGCTCTAGAAGGGGCAGCCTCACCAAAAACGCACAGCAAAGAAGAATAGCATTCTTCGGCACTTAATTTCTTTTTATAACCATAAAAAGTCATTGCTTGAAAATCGCGGCGTGACAGATCCATCTTGCACCGTGTCTGACTCAGTACTGCCTATGCTTTCTTCCCTCGCTGTGGAGAAACTACCACTAGGAGGGGTTGCGCGCGCATGTTCCAAGGTCGAAAAACATCGCTCTTTCAAATGAAAATAACCCCATTGTCCTCAGAATTACGGTTTACGCGCTGATAAAAACTTTCGGCATAACCTTTGTACAGAGGTAACTTAAGCGCTGGGGATAAGCAGTACTCGAACACCCACCATATTCACTGAACCTATCTCAGTGCAGAGGTGCCAACCTTTGAAGCGGGTTATCAGTAATCCCACATTTAACACGCGCATCGACCCCTCAAAACGTTTGCGAGTCAAATCCAAAGCACCCCCGTTTGCCCTT
Organism: Anabrus simplex; assembly: GCF_040414725.1. NCBI lineage: Eukaryota > Metazoa > Arthropoda > Insecta > Orthoptera > Tettigoniidae > Anabrus > Anabrus simplex. Next base: position 205,609,299 of record NC_090270.1, on the reverse strand, counting down.
TCCAACAACAATCTATTCTAAAGTATATCATATTACACAATAAAATTTCCTCATTAAGCCTACTATTTATTTTCTTGTTTTATATAGCGGGACTCAGGCTATGAAGCCTGCTATTCTATCTGACCCTACATACATCTACATGAAGTTAAATATAGGGCCTACACTAAATTAATTATCTACAATTTAATATCTTAACCCTTTCAGACCGTGTACGCACAATTGTGCGAGTTCGTATTTTATTTATCTCTGAGCTTATTTGATGTTTTCTTGGCGCTAGACCGGACTGCAGTGCTTGTGCGGGACACGTAGCATGTACTTCAGTTGTTTTTATTTAGCGCTTGACCACCAGGGAGAAGGAAGAAGAGCTTAAAAGTACAGTTCATCGGCAAGATGGCGGGGGAAGCGGTAATGCCTAAAATCAAGTATTATTTATTGCATTCATGTTAATCTAGAAGCTCTACTGAATATCAGAATATAATCAATGAAGTGTGTAAATTGTTTAGCAAACGTAAATTGTGAACTTACAACATCGTACATGATACGCTGAGGTTTCGAATTTTGATACACACAAGTGTGCGGGCTAGGTTTCCCTGCAGGCAATGCATGCAAGAGTGCTGGGTGCTGCCACCAAAACACTATGAAGGCAGAACTCGTACTCTACGTGAGAAATGTAATGTATAAGATTGTAATTGTTTAAAGTACATTGTTCCACACTGTAAAATAGAACATTTGATCATGTACATGTGTATATTCACATGTACTGAGCTGAATTTTCTTATTTTTTGTAAGTAGTGAAATAAGTCCTGACACGCACAATTGTGTGGGTTCTGTTTTCTAGCTGAAAGTTCTCATTTTGTAAGATAAAATGTAAAAACATGTATTTGAGAGCATTTTAGCAAGTTTTTGACAAATTCACACCTCCAGTTTTCTTTCAGATCCGACGACAGGGTGCTGAAGCCAAAAGGGCAGTAAATTCAAAACTCGTCCTCAGTGTAGAAAATGTAATATTTACTTGTGTTTGAACAAAGATTTAATTTTTTTAAATTATTCCCCACTGTAAAATAGAACATTTTATCATATACATAGGTATATTGACATGTGTTGAAGTAATTTTTAATTTTTGTAAGTAGTGAATTAAGTCCTGACACGCACAATTGTGTGGGTGCTTTCTCAGATGTTAATTTTTATTTTGTAAAATAAACTAAAAATATATGTATTTAAGAGAATTTTAGTCAGTTTTTGACGTACAAACAAAAATTCACACTGCCAGTTTTCTTTCAGGTCTGAAAGGGTTAAGGTATCAATTAAATGTTTTTAATTAACCTAAACCGAGCGAGTTGGCCGTGTGGTTAGAAGCGTGCAGCTGTGAGCTCTCATCTGGAAGATAGTGGGTTCGAACCCCACTGTCGGCAGGCCTGAAAATGGTTTTCCATGTTTTCCCATTTTCACACCAGGCAAATGCTGGGGCTGTACCTTAATTAAGTCCACGGCCGCTTCCTTTCCAGTCCCATCATCGCCATAAGACCTATCTGTATAGGTGTGACGTAGTAAAGCAACTAGCAAAAAAAAAAAAAAAAGGACTATTAACCTAGTAACTTAGCTATGATTTAATCCTACGAATGTTATGAATAATTATCATTTATTAACCAGGTTTGACAGTTTCTTAAAGCGGAGGTGGTTTGACACACTCCTAATTTCAGCAGGTAGGGAATTCCAAATTCAGCTGGCAGCGACTACAAATGATCTACTGTAGCCAGTTGAGCGGTGAATGGGAATGCTTAGTACTGAGGTGGTGGATGATCTGGTAGGAATACTAGGTGATGCTAGATAACAGAATTGTGTGGCAAGGTATTCAGAAGTGTTAAGGTTCAGTATACAATGTAACAGAGAAACAGTATACAAATTTTGTCGTTCTCTTAAGCGGAGCCATGAAAGTCTATCAAATGCGGGAGAAATATGGTTAAACCTTTGTATATCTGAAATAAATCTAACACATGCATTATGTGCCTTTGGAAGCTTGATGGAAAGTGAGGCGTTGAGGTTACTGTATACTGCGTCACAGTAGTCGAATGCTGGCAATACCATACTTTGGATAAGCAGTTTTCTTACATGTTAGGGGAGTAAATCTCTGAGTTTCTTAAAGGAATGTAAGGAGTAAAACACTCGCTGACATATACCTATTATATGATCGTTCCCACTAAGGTTTTTGTAAATTATCATCCCTAAGTTTTTAACTGTGTCTCTCCTATAAATGGTACTGAGTGATTATGAACGTCTGTGAGGTGTCCGTGGGTTTTTATGGGTAGCTAAAAGACACTGCGATTTTTGGGCATTGATTGTTAGTGCATGGTCATCAGTCCACTTACATATTCTTTCTAGGTCATCATTCATATTATTTATTGCAGTCAGTAAGTCACGAGGATGTGTATATATTTTTAAGTTGTCTGCGCACACATGATAATGAAAATGTTTAATTACTTGTGTTAGTCCTGAAATGAAGATCGAAAACAGGAGTGGCGCTAGCACTGACCCCTGTTGTATTCCAGTCTCTATAGATTGCCATGAAGAGAAATTTTCACCTACTGATACACGCTGCCGGCGATCAAAGAAATAGGAACACATCCAGGATAGTGTGCTTTGTGAGAAGTTAAGAGCACATAATTTTGCCATGAGTATGTCCGTGTCAACGCAGTCAAAGGCCTTACTAACGGCTAGAAGAGTTAGAACAGTAACTTCTCCCTTATCTATAGCTACTCCTATGTAGTTTGTAACTTTAAGTAGTGCAGTAGTTGTGCTATGATTGCTTCTAAAACCAGACTGATATTTGTCAAGAAGGAAATTGTTATATAAACATGCAGTTATTTGTCTGTGAACTATTTTCTCCAAAATTTAGGACAGAAATGGTAAGATGCAACTGGATCGGAAGTCTTTGAGTTCCATAGGATTCTTTCTTGATCTTTGGGAGTGGGCGAACAATTGCACATTTCCAAAGGGAAGGGAATATGCCGGTTATCAGTGAGGTATTAATGATATCGGTTAGAGTGGGTAGGATTACGTCTAGATTTTTTAAGAGTAACTGTGGAAAAATCTCGTCACATCCCGTCGCAAATGTCTTTATTGATCGTGCAATTTGTCCCACTTCTACGGGAGTTACGAGTGAAAAATATAACTGGTCTCCTCCATTGTTAGTATTGTCATTGTGTAGAATTTTGTTAATCGTCAGTTCTTTTGTTGTCTCATCAGTGTTAACGGGTCTTGTAGTAAAGTATTGGTTTAAATCATCCAATGAGTTTAATGTCAACAGTATGCATTTCATTTCCACTTATGCCCATTTTCTTAAACGGTTTTCCAGATTGTTGCCGTGTTCTGGGTTAGCAAAATGTTCTGCGAATGTCTTATTTTAGCATTCCTTATGGCCTGCGTGGTCCTGTTATGAAGGGTCTTGTACAGGTCAAAATCGTTTGGTAGTTGGCTAGTTTTAGACTTTCTGAAAGCTTTGTCTGTCTCTATCATTAAATCTCGTATTTCCTGAGTCATCCATGGAGCCGCATGGCGTGTTACATGAGCAGTGCATTTTAGCACGTGTTTATTGAGATGAGCTAGCAGTCGTTTAAGAACTCCACTTTGTCATCTATATTACCTAAAATGTGGACATTATGCCAAGGTATGCTTGCAGCATCTTCTAATAGGGTTTAGTCATTTATATTTTTTAGGTCTCAGAATGTAATTAATTTTTTTTTGCTAGGGGTTTTACGTCGCACCGACACAGATAGGTCTTATGGCGACGATGGGATAGGAAAGGCCTAGGAGTTGGAAGGAAGCGGCCGTGGCCTTAATTAAGGTACAGCCCCAGCATTTGCCTGGTGTGAAAATGGGAAACCACGGAAAACCATTTTCAGGGCTGCCGATAGTGGGATTCGAACCTACTATCTCCCGGATGCAAGCTAACAGCCGCGCGCCTCTACGCGCACGGCCAACTCGCCCGGTGTGTAATTAATTTAGGTCTGTACTTGGGGCATTTAAGTGAATAAGCTAAATAAATTACGTCGTGATTGGATAGTCTGCAAGCAGACATCTGCCCGTGGGTCAGTACCCTGTCAGGGTTATTCGTCACAATTAAGTCCAGTAATGTATGTGACATGGGTGTGTGATGTGCTGCGTTAAGTGGCAAAATCTTCATGTTACAAGATTTAAATATATTGACTAGTTGCTTAGTCTCAGTCATTTTGTCATTAAGAACGTTGGTATTGAGGTCAACCCGTAATAAAACATGCTCATACCAGGGTAAGACGTCTAGTAGTATGTCCTAAAGGTCTGTGATGTATCCAATCTTTGGTGGGCGATACACTACACTCAGTAAGCACCTTTCACCTAACGCCTCCATTTCTATGAACATGAACTCAGGCCTTGCGGAGCATTCACTAATAATTGTTTTGTAGATTACTTTATATTTTAGGTCGTTCCTAATTAGCTACTCCGCCGCCGGCTTTACCTGTGCGATAATTTCAGATCATATTTTCGAGGTGGATGAGGGATTCTGACAACTTAGGTTCATCCAGGTTTCCCCATTCATCAAGATGTGAGGGTTGACATTAGTAAATATGTTACGGAGTTCGTGGAAGTGAGGAATTAGACTTTGAACATTAGCAGGTACTACCTGTAAGTAATTTGGGAAGTTGTTACGAGCACGTGTAGGGGGATTAGGGGGTTGGGTAGGTATGGGAGCGGAGATTTCGCTCGGCTGACCACCAGTAACCTTACCAAAAATAGAAGCATGTGCAGCACACTCACTTTGAGTTGCCAACTGTATGCTATCTTGCCTAGTTATTATATGTAAATCTAATGAAGATACAATCTAAAAATAGTAATTATAGTAATACTCTAAAGTCTAGTGTCTAATTTAGTTAAAACTGTAAACTGTGTAATGCTATGTTAATTTCAGTCTGTCGGTTTATTTAATCCTGTCCAATTCCTCTCGGCTCGACACACGATATTTCACACCATTGTGTTTCACAATAACTGTACCGTCCATTGTCCAACAACTGAACACAGAAAATCTAGTGATCGCTTCTTGCAACAGTTTCACTGAGGTGAGGTCTTCTTCTTTGCCCGTTCCTTTCCGTTTCTTTTCAGATTTGAACAGTTTGTTCCGTCTGTGGTACAACACGAACTTCACTATTATCGGACGCAGCTTATCTGTACTCATCTTGCCTACCCTGTAACTTCTGTCTATGCCCTCGTGCGTTAAATGTATTCCATTATTGTCATCTAGCTCAATGACAATTTTGTTTGTGTCCTCGCCACCTGATTCCCGCACTCCAAACACATGCAGTGATTGCTGCCGCTGATATTGCTCAAGAGCTTTGGTCTCAGGTTAGAGCTGTTCACTGAGGTCTGATATTGTCTTGTCTCTGGTCTCGAGCGCTTCCCTCATCTTCTCGATTACTTTGATATTAAAGTCTATCGTAGCTTTAAGCTGCTCTCTAACGGCCCTGGCTACTTGCTTCACATGTTAGTGAAAACCATGGATTCTGCAGTGTGTGTTCGTGTGATTTCTCTGTGGCTCATGGTAGACGAGATGATTGCAGAAGACACATAGAATTCAAGAAACATCACACATACGGTAAATCAAAATTACAAAACCCGTCTGTTTCATCGTTCTTCGTAATAAGTAATGAAACTGTGGTGACAAATGCCGAATAAAATGTGCTCATTAGGCCTACCTATTAGTTCTGTGAAATATATTCAGGGAAAGTATCACAATGGTAAACTGCAAATTCCTCTTCAAGTTTGTCATGTCCACTTTCCTCGACCAAACTTGGGAACCTTCGAACAAAATATTCAAGAGATAAATAGGAAACCTTAAATCTGAGAGAGATGTCTACAATTTCAGCATGATGAAGAAATTCATCAAGGGACACGGGAGGTAGATTTTGACTGAATAAAACATGGCTGAACAAATCTGACCTACAGGTCACTTCAAAGACCAGTAAGTTTCCTCCTAAGAAGATGTATGCTAGGAGCATCTTTTTGCAGAATAAATTCACTGAGTTAAAGATAGGAAGTTCACTCTAAAGAAAGTAGCAAAACAGTTGTGTGTGGGTCTTGTGAGAAAGATTTTACAGTTTCGAACTGCCTGGGGCTCTCATTTTTATGGTGGGGCTCACTACAAAACATAAGTGTCAAAGCTTCCCACCGCTCATGAACTCTATTAAGACTGAAGAAACGAGAGCCAACCAGTACTAACATATTTCAAAATTTTGTGACCCTCTGTGCCACAAACAGCCTGATATCCTTATCAACATGTTTTGCCTTTTAGAACTCTTATCAAAAGTCCTCTAAACTGACTGGTAATTGGGCTGCTGCTCTTTGTGCACAGATGTGTATGAGATGATATGAACAACCTGGGACATAAAGAGATAAATCCCAGTCCTTCACAAATTTGGCAACACCTTTATTTGGCCCTATCATTGAGTATGCATTGTCAGACGAAAAAGAAATGCAATTTTCCCATGGAATGGGTGAAGAAAACAATTCACTATTGTATTAATAATAAAGAAAATTCCCTTGTCTGTCTTGCCAGTACCTACTCTCTAACAATGACAATAGAAGAGTTGATATTCGGCCTCTCTGAGCATTAAAAAAAAAAGACAACTATAAGATAAAGTTTAACTGCATTTGGATCCGTACTACCATCAGCAGCCAAAGAAAAGGACGTTATTAGTAAAAGTTCACCTATTTCCTTTTTTGCCTCAGATGCCATGTACTGAACTAAAGAAGAGGTTTCAGTTCTTGAATGTTGGGTATTCAGCCCAAAGGCTGGTTGGATCCTCAACAGGTTCACCATTAGCTGTCATAGATGGCCTAGGTGTCACTGAAGAGGCGTACTAGGGAAATGAGGAGTGAGGTAGTTTCCCATTGCTTTCCTCACTGAGCCAGAAGTTGCTATTGCACATCAGTCTGCCAAGCCCACTGAAATGTGTGCACCAACCGACCCTATGAGTGACATTTTCACACCATTCATAGCAGGGACTGGCTGCATAAGGAATGGCATTACTAGAGTCACTCATACCTCAGCCACTTTCATATTGTCAAAGCCAAGAATAAGACTGAGACAGGTCAATGAAAGTAAGAATTTTATTCTAGCCCACACCAGAAGAGACAGCGCACTGTAAACACTATACCTTGCCAGTTGCACAACCATATTTCTGAGATATTTTAATCGGGGAACATTGATCTAAATAAATTTGCCGAGTGACCTAAAACTGATAACGGAATATTATGCTCCAAAAGAAATTATGTGAACAGCAATTCGGCATTTCTCAACACAGTTTCATTACTTTTTAGAAAGAACGATGAAACAGGCTCGTTTTGTAATTTTGATTCACTGTATGAGTGATGTTTCTTGAATTCTATGTATCTTCTGCAGTCATCTCGTCCACCGTGAGCCACAGAGAAATCACACGAACACACACTGCAGAACTCATGGTTTTCACTAACACGTGAAGCAAGTAGGCATGGCCATTTTTTTTAGTAACTGTCTCGATATTTCTGTAACACCGCTGTCTTCTTAGAAGAAGATGCAATTTGACAACTGCTCCACGTCATTTTACAAAACCAATCACTTCTTTTCGAATCAACGACTAGGGTAATAAGAATTGAAACGTGCTATATATACCACTCACGTCTACGCACGCAACAAAAAGAGAGCCGAACACGCGTACTCAAGATCAATGAAATTGAAATAATAAATACAATACAAATTCAATTCAAATTCAATACAAATATATACGAAATGTAGAGTTACATTCCTATTTAATTATTAGTGGAAGCGGTACCGGTTTCGACCCCAATCTGGGTCATCATCAGCCGAATAAAACGCAAATAACAATGCATAGGTAAAAAAGAAATTAAAGATCAAGTCCCCACAAAAACAGTTGAAGAGGCAAAATAAAACAACAAGAATAGGCACTGTAAAATTCAGAAGAAGTAGGAGATAAGTCACTTAAAAGAAGCAAGGCACAATCTTCAAAACAGCAGCATAGCACACGCAAAGTTTGGCATTGTCTCATAATGTTAACGAGAATTGGAGAACAGTTAAATAAACCAGCTAGTATACATTATCAGGTGCTAAGTCACAACACAATCCAACAAATGTGAAAGTCCAAAATCATGCAGAAGCCGAAGACAAGTAGCTCAATTGAAGTAAACTGCCAGTTCCCAAAGATCAGCGCGACATATTCAATGTCAGACACTGTGATTTCACAACGCTTGTGGGAAAACAAAAGGAAGCGACGACCAAATATTTTTTTTCCCTTTACGCTGCACCGACACAGATAGGTCTTATGGTGATGACCAAATATTTGTATTGAATAGGTTGAACTACCTTATTTATTATTTCAATTTCATTGCGATACATTTCAATACGGAACATAATGAAATTTTTATCCTTAAATACTCAAAAACAGCAGAGCAAGGAGTAAAGCCTACTTCATGGCCAACTTGATGCGTCATTCTAGCTAAGACAGCAGCGTGTATCTATGTGGCTGTCCGTGATTTCACAACGCTTGTGGGAAACAAAAGGAAGTGACAACCAAATATTTTTTCTCCACGTCGCACCGACACAGATAGGTCTTATGGCGATGACCAAATAACCGCCAAATATATTTAGTTGCCAACTTACAAACATTGAAACGAGGAGGGTTAACCAGTAATGCTCTAAGGGATTGAACATCTTTTACTTCTTTCCTTTTTCGTAGAAATTAATTTTTATCATGATAATGTTGCTTTTCCATAATAATTTCCCCTTTGACTGTAATGCCGTAATCACGAAGTGAAATCCGTAATCATTACGAACAATCCGTAATCGTCGGCACCTCCGTCTGTGCGACATTTACCTAATCCTCAAAGTGAACAAACTATTGCATGGGAGATGGTTTAGGACATGAAAGACACTGCCAACACTGTGAAACATGAAATTGCAAAATTCACAAGATTAGGTGACTCGTATTCAACATCCCCCACATCGTTAGCAATGTGTAGTGGACAATCTACAACAGAAATCAAACCTATTGACGTTTGAGGCGGGTCGGCCTACCCAGCACTGGCCCCTAGCAGCATCTAGTAAGACAGCTGCATTTCCACTCAGACAGGCTATATACTGCCTCTTGTAAAACTAAAATAAAATATCATGAGTGCTCAGGAGAAATGTTTCCTTTTTGGGACTTTGAGTGCAACCAACGTGGATGGGGACATTTTTATAAATATATATAGAAACAAAAAACATAATTTTACGCTGAGTGGTTCGCACTTTATAGTTTGTTACAGAAATTAGCAGTAATCAATTTCTAGGATTATACACAAGTTATTGCAGTTTTGGAATTCATTCTGGAACAAAGTTAGAAACAAACAAACAAAAATGAAATGAATGAAATATTTCCCCATGTTTTTTTTTTTTTTTTTTTTTAAATTTCAACTGCAGGCTAATATCGCAACTAAATTTTACATACCTCCATGACTACTTTCTTTCATATTTTAACAGTAATTAATTGGGAGTACCACATGGCATAGCCAACTCTTTATGTAAACCAGCGGAAGTTACACATACCCTCTTAAAACAAAAGTCACGAAACATGCACAGAAGTACAGAGAGAGGACTGATGGTAATATACCTCAATGTTATGGACATAAAATTCTATCATATTAACGTTATATTCATTCGCACCAGTGTCTTAAAATCATAAATGAATCCACTGGCAGCCGACTCATTACAATCAATCAATCAATCAATCAATCAATCAATCAATCAATCAATCAATCAATCAATCAATCAATCATCACTGATCTGCATTTAGGGCAGTAACCCAGGTAACAGATTCCCTATCTGTTGTTTACCTAGTCTTTTCTTAAATAATTGCAAAGAATTTGGAAATTTATCAAACATCTCCCTTGGTGCCAGTATCCAGTAATCGGGAGATAGTGGGTTCGAGCCCCACTGTCGGCAACCCTGAAGATGGTTTTCTGTGGTTTCCCATTTTCACACCAGGCAAATGCTGGGGCTGTATCTTAATTAAGGCCACGGCCGCTTCCATCCAATTCCCAGGCCTTTCCTCTCCCATCGTCGCCATAAGACCTATCTGTGTCAGTGCGACGTAAAGCAAAATAGCAAAAAAAAAAAAAAAAAAAAAAAAAAAAAAAAAAAAAAAAAAAATCTCCCTTAGTAAATTATTCCAATCCCTTACTCCTCTTCCTATAAACAAATATTTGCCCCGATTTGTCCTCTTGAATTCCAACTTTATCTTCATCTTCATATTGTGATCTTTCCTACTTTTTAAAACACCTCTCAAACTTATCTATCTACTTATGTCCATCCACGCTATATCTCTACTGACAGCACAGAACATACCACTTAATTATTGTAGATAAATGAGGTAATCATCTAATCAATACAATTGAAAATTAGTACCATTATTTCAATTTAGTTTATTTATGGTACTACTTCAGGCCTATTGATACTAGGCCATTATCAGCCATAGGGTTGTAGTTGAGCAGCTCGTCTCCTTTCTCTCAGTCTTCCCAGTCCAAACTTTGCAACATTTTTGTAACACTACTCTTTTGTCAGATATCACCCAGAACAAATCGAGATGCTTTTCTTTGGATTTCTTTCCCAGTTCCCGAATCAAGTAATCCTGGTGAGGGTCCGATACACTGGAACCATCCTCTAGTTGGGGTCTTACCAGCGACTTATATGCCCTCTCCTTTACAACCTTACTACAACCCCTAAATACCCTCATAACTATGTGGAGAGATTTTTACCCTTTATTCACAGCACTGTTTATGTGATTACCCAATGAGAAGATCCTTCCTTACATTAACACCTACGTACTTACAGTGATCAACACAAGGAACTTTCACCCCATCAACGCAGTAATTAAAACTGACAGGACTTTTCCTATTAGTGAAACTCACAACCTGACTTTTAACCCCGTTTATCAACATACCATTGCCTGCTGTCCACCTCACAACAATGTCGAGGTCTTTTTGCAGTTGCTCCCAATCTATGCAGTGTAAAATCATCTGCAAAAAGCCCAACTTCTGATTTCAGTTCTTTACTCACCATATCATTTATATATACATATAAATAAAACAAAAATCCAATACTACTGCCTTGAGGAATTCCCCTCTTAATGATTAGAGGATCAGATAATGCTTCACCTACTCTAATTCTGTGAGTTCTATTTTCTACAAATACACACCCATTCAGTCACTCTTTGGTCTAATCTAATTGCACTCATTTTCACCAGTTGTCTCCCATGATCTACCCTGTCAAATGCCTTAGATAGGTCAATCACGACACAGTCCATTTGACTTCTCGAATCTACGATATCTGCTATATTTCGGTGGAATCCTACAAGTCGAGCTTCAGTGGAAACATTTCCAAAACCCGAACTGCCATCTGTCGAACCAGTTATTAATTTTGAAAACATGTCAATATAATCAGAAACTATGCTTTCCCGAAGCTTACATGTAACAAGTCACATATTAGTCCGACGGGAATATCATCACTATTTGCTTTACGTCGCACCGACACAGATATGTTTTATGACAATGATGGGACAGGAAAGGCCTAGGAGTGGGAAGGAAGCAGCCGTGGCCTTAAGGTACAGCCCCAGCATTTGCCTGGTGTGAAAATGGGAAACCACGGAAAACCATCTTCAGGGCTGCCGGCAGTGGGGTTCGAACCCACTATCTCCCGGATGCAAGCTCACAGCTGCGCACCCCTAACCGCATGGCTAACTCACCCGGTAGGGGATATTATCATAAATGTCATAGGATGTTTACACAGCTGCAGTATTGATAAGGTTATATAAACATCACAGGTACATCGGGCACATCTTGAGAGGCGAATGATATGAACTTCAACTCATAATTGGGGGGAAATTTAAGAAAAACTATCTGTAGGGAGACCGAGTAATTCCCGACTTAAAGACTTGCGCCGCTGGTATGGACAAACTTCTATTGAAATCTTTTGAACTGCTGTTTCGCGAGTTATAAATCAATAGCATCACCAACCTCAGTAGGGAGATGGTGTCCTAAGGACCAAAAACAGATGTCCGTAGCCCAGAGGACCAATAAGTGTTTACTGTAAATAATAACTGAAGATTTTATAGTCAGTTTAGGATACTGCGAACAATTATGTCCCATAGGAAGCCCAGTGCTAGTGAAAGTCATATACTCAGTAGATAAATGAGGAAAGTTCAGAAGATGATGTATAATGTTCATTGTTTCTTCTAAAAATATGCGCTTGAAGAAAACTGCTATAGTGACATAACTTAATTGCTGGAACATGTTGTGTCAACTGTGTCGTGTATACAGAGAAGCTGAAAAGAGAAAAACACAGGGAGCCTTAAAATTATTTGTCTCACCTCAAAAGCACATAAATGTTGCTAAAAGGTGACAAAGTTGAATGATTATGAAAAAGACGTGTGACATACAAGCTTTGAATTTTCCAATGAAGGAGATTTCCCGACAGCTAAGAAATTAATGTCTTCACTCGGTGGAAAGCTGGCTTACAGTGATGTAGTTTTGTCTGCTGAAAGAGTACTGAAACAGCAAAAATTAAGGCACAGAAAATTTTAAGGACGAAAATCCCTTACGGAACAATGTGATATAGTTGCTACAAGACTGAAGTTCTTGCACACTACCCACACCATACGTTACCAAGATGAAACATAGGTCAATCAGAACCATACGGTAAAGTATATTCAGCAGGATTTGGCTAGAAATGAGGGTCTAAAGGGGCATGTGAGGGAAGAGGAGCACATGGCACAATTAGGATCAGCTAGAACAGGTTTCATTCCTGAGACAAAGTAGATGTTTAAAAAAATAACTGGAGATTACCATGAGGAAATAACGTCAGATTCGTTTTAAGAATGATTACAACGGCATTTGCACGTTTTTCTTAGGGGTTATAAATGTATGCTTATACAGTATGTGTACAAATGATGGAATTTTCAGTTATTTGAACATGATTTTTGTGCATATAACTGCATAATGTAGTGATTTTGATGAACGCATCATATTTCAATATTTTATTGCCTCCATATAACATATATTTTAACAATTTTGGGGCTTTCTATTTTATTATATTTTCTTCCGGATCATATTGGCTGTAATGTTGCACGCGATGGAACAACTCATGTGATAGTAAAATAAACTCGTGTCCTCATCCTGAGGTGGCGCAGCTCTTTTTAGGCGCACCCCCATTGGAGGTGAGCTGCATGTACCATTTCAACCACATACCAGCCCTCCTGTCAGTTTTTTAGATTCCTGGCAGTACCGGGAATCGAACCCGGTCCCCCGAGGACGGCAGCTAATAACACTCACTGTTACGCTAGGGAGGCGGACCAACTCGTGTGATGACTATCTATAGTCATCTGACGAGAAGTCGCGTGGAAGCGGGGTAAAAGTGCGAGGGATAATAATGGCTACTGCGCATGCGCCATTCTCAAGGCCTGACAATAAATGTTGGTTCGTTCGCGGTGTGTCTTACGAACTGAGATGATGTCGTGAAGTTTCAAATTGGTAGTACAATTGTGCTTTAGTTACACATTTACTATAATTAATAAGTACTGCTTAAGGAACAGTTTAATAAGGAATATGCAGGAGCTTGCATTGTTTGTCATGACTAATGCTTGTAACTAAGGGTATAGTACCTCTTACTAGAGCTGTACCTACAAGCTGCCGCGACTTCTCGTCAAATGCAGATAGTATATCATGCAGTGAATCCTCTGCTGCATCATTCTTCCCTACTTTGGTTGGCCACTGGCAGTAATGCTGTAATTTGTAACAGTGATGTGAACTGGTTGCGTGCCAGACAAATTATAATAAGTTCTGTGCATAAAGTGTGTTAAAAAATCCTTTAAATGTCAAAAATAAGACAAACTTCAAGTGGCAGATTAACTAATTTACAGAAAGAGTTTTCAGGTGGCTTAATATCTACAAATAATATGGTACTGTTCTGTGGAGTGTGTGAAAAATATGTAGGGAGTGTGAAAAGATTTCAAGTACCATAGCTCAGCACACTAACACAGCAAAACATGAGCATTTAACCAGAAAACTCGCAAATAAAGAGCTGTTCAAAAGCAACAAGTTCAGAAAGTAGGGTTACAGAATTTTCTTATGATCTGCACCGAGCACTTTTAGCTGTTGATACTCCTTGTGGAAATTCAATAATCCCGCATTAAAATGTTTTCTTAGCAAATACACTCAACAACATGTGCCTGAAGAAAGTACATTGCATAAGACTTATGTAGGACATTGTTACAATAACGTAATCTCAAATTTACAGAATGAACTAGCGGATCAATTTGTGTGGTTGTCTGTTGATGAAACTACTGATTCTGAGGGCCGTTTTATTGCTAATATAATTGTCGCCACCTTAAATAAGTAACAAAAGACAATACCTGTTTTTAATATGTATGAAATGCCGGCCACTAACAATGTAACTGTGACTCAGTGTGTGATGGACTCCTTGACATTTTTATGGCCGACTGGTATCAAATACGACTGGCTACTTGTGTGTGTTACATATGCAGGTACTTACATGATACAGTCAGGACAAAAACACTCCAAGGTATTTTTCCCAACTTAATTCACATTACTTGCTTAGCATTTGCTCTTCACGGCATTGCTGAGACAATACACAATTTTTTCCCATTGGTACAGTGACATTATTTTATCTATTGGGGGATGCTCACTCGCCCGGTTGCCTGCGCTGCAAGCCTGTTTCCCGCCAAGCACTTTGCTGTAACACAGTTCTCGGCGCCACAAGTTCCCCTCCAATGTAGTCTGCTGAGCTGTTTTATCAGCAAAAGGTTCAGTTAAATGATACAGATGTTAATTCCCATAGGGAACCTCCACGGTATTCACTAACCATGCATCTTGGTAGGTGTGCTTTTTACCAACTGATGAGCCCAACTTAGCTCACTGGGGTGAAATGCTGGCAACCAGGAATGGGTTAGCTGGAAAATTTATAATGTCCAATAACGAACCAACTATATTGGTATTAGGTTCAGTTTAGTCAAGGGTTCATGTGTTTAGTGATCAGTGTGTTGTTCCAATGCCATTTTCAATACATGAGCATGTGTATATACATTATACCTGCATAAAGTACAGGAAATCTTGTGCGAAAACACGTGCTGGCAGCATTACGGGAAAGTGCTTGACGGGAGACAGGCTCACAGAGTAGGCGATCGGGCGAGTGAGAATCCCCCGAATAGATAAAATAATGTCCCTGTAGACCGATTTGTAGCCTTGACAAATAAAATTTTCTTAAATCTCCTTTGAGAGTATAGTTGTTGTGATCAACAGCACCTAATATCCCACTTCGGGGAACATGACTGAATGCAGCATTGTATTATGCTCAGCACATAGAATTAGTCAAAGAGAATGTTAATTCATTGGTCTTGAATGATGCTTCATCAACAGAAATAGATCAAAATATTCTTTAAAGTATGAAGGCTTTCACGGCCGGTGTCAATATAATAAAATAACGTCTGGAAGAAGCGAGAGGAGTGGACCACGCCATAATAGCCCGGAAGATTTTTATTATATCAAAATATTCTGTTAGGCATCTTGTTTTCATATCCGCCCATTTTTCTTTCTTACTAAGAGCCATAACGTCACTGGAAACCGTAGGATCTCCTTTAAATGACAAAAAGTGAGAGAGAAAGTGAATTATGTAATACAAAATATTCTGGTTATAAACAGATCTGTGATATTCGAGACATTCTCAAAGGAAAACTGCTCGTCATGCGAACTGTCTCTCTGTGGAGCAGTTAACATCGTTTAAACATGTCCCAATAACCTCCTCTGACGTAAAGAGTTTCTCAAATTACAAAAGTGTTTAGCAAACAACAGATAAAGCTTTTCAATTGAAAATTTGTGCAAAGTGATAGTTGTGAACTGCAATGCATCAGTCAACATTGAGAACAGGATCACTTCAACCTAAGAGGAATATTGCAAGTTTATTAATTTAATACTAACTCATATTCTCTACTGCCAAGCGGCATTAGGTACTTCTTTCAATTTAATGGTGCATATTTATGGGCATACATTCAGGTTTTTTACGAACATATGAACATGCAAATTTCCTGGATTTTTAAGGCATGAACCTCCAGGCCCTAATGATAACTGAACAGATTTTTAAATTATTGGGAGGTAGGTAGTATAATATAAAGCACCATTTCATTCTGTTCAAGTGAGTAAAATACCCTATGCTTCTGCAAGAAAACACGATAGCATACAATGGCTCGAATGCCAGGGCATTAATTCTCCTCCCTCAGAAACAAAACTACAACAACAACAATAAATAATAATAATAATAATAATAATAATTATTATTATTATTATTATTATGTCCCACTAACTACTTTTATGGTTTTTGGAGACACTGAGATGCCAGGATTTAGTCCCACTGGAGTTCTTTTACGTGCCAGTAAATCTACCAACATTAGGCTGACGTATTTGAGCACCTTCAAACACCAGCCGGGATTGAACCTGCCAAGCTGGGCTCCGAAGGCCAGCAATCTACTTTTTGAGCTACTCAGCCTGGCCAAAAAAAGAAAGAAAATAAGAAAAACTCAAGCTTTTACAAATGGAACAGTCTTTCAAAGCAAGTGGAAAAATGTACAAACTCTGTCAAATGGCATGAAATGGGGCATGAAGTTGTATGACTTCCACCATATCACTGTCAGTATAATCCTCTAGAACTTGGCTGGGCTCAAATAAACAGAGAAGACGCTAGTAAAAACACTACTTTCAGATGTTGAAAAGCTTGTTAAAAATGAAATTAATTATGTAACTAGGGAAAACTGGATTTCTTGCGTAAAACACACAGAGAAATTGCAAGATGAGTTTACGAAGGAAATAGGACAAGAGAGGGGAAATGAAATGAGTACCATTAAGGGAGAGGTGGCACACACACATAAAAATCTGTCATGCATATATGCCACCTGAAACTCTTCTTCTACTGCATAAGTAACATGCTTCCCTGCTGCCATATATGAAGTTTGCTGTAAATTAGTTGTATCTATAGGGTTGCCTACTTCAGAAAACTAACATCCTACAGTTTCCAGCCAAGCTGACAGAAAATTATGAACATTGGTGAAGTAACTGCACTGATAAATATGTAAAGAATATAAATAAATTAAGAATATTGGTTTTCCAAGATTGGTTTAAGGCTGTCTAAGTGCACATTTAGTAACGACTAAAGCATGGAAAAATGATGTGAAACAATACGTGAATTAGCAGAGAGGAGAGATCGTTCCTTTATGCTTGCCAGGCACCCACCAACTCATCTCTAGAAGCATTCATAGGTCTACTTATAAAATTAAAACAGAGACTATGTAAATCAGCAAAATGCAGCCATTTTCTGTTACCCACTGGCTGTATTGGCCAGCATGTGATGAACAGCAGTTTTCTATTGTCTCCAATAGAGCTTGCATCATGTCTGTCCACAGGGCTGCCACATTCTGCAAAAATAATGAAACTGAGAAGCCTGAAAGTACTGTGGCATGTGCCAGATGTGAGTGTTGTATCCCCAACGAAAAAAAAAAAGTAAATACGAAAGGAGTAAAATTTACCAATTTTTTAATGCTGCATCATAGTGTAGGTAAATGTGTCAATTCAAATTTTATCCACTTTCAAACAGAAAGCACTGAGCTTCAAGGGGATTCTTCATTAATTCAAGTTTTCCAGCTCCATGGCTATGTGGTTAGCGTGCTGGCCTTTCTTGGTTCAGGGAGGTTCGATTCCCAGTTGGGTCGGGGATTTTAACCTTCACTGGTTAATTACGATGGCTCGGGGCGAGCCGTCTTCATCATTAGAGTTCATCATTCTCACAGACGCGTGGGTTGCCTATATTCACAATTAAGTATTTATTTATTTTCCACCTAGTCGATACAATGATTGCTTCAGGCAATTTTTAATGGTCAAAAGTGGTACATGTTTTGTATATTATCAACATTATGTTGTCAATCTTATGTTAATTTTAAGGACACTTCCTCTAAAGCATTACTTTGTCAATTTATATATTTTCCATCTAAACAGTGTTATGTGGCTGAAGATGTTGATAACATACGAAACATGTACCACTTTTGACCATTAAAAATTGCCTTAAGCAATCATTGTATCGACTAGATGGAAAATAAATAAATACTTAATTGCAAATCTATTGAAGTGTGATACGGACCATGAAGCTGATTTTATGGATGCCTATATGGCGTCAAATCGAAAGACCTGCACCAAGCCTCTTTGGAGGCCACATGCCATTATTATTAAAGTTTTGTCCACTGCCGAACATAGAATATGCCGTTTTTTATAGTGGATACTAAGAGCCCTGTGGTCCTGTCACTGGCTGGACCTAATCAATCTGGATCGATGGTTTTGTCACTAGCTGGACCTAACCAACCCAAAACCAATAGTCTTTTCACTGCCAGACCTATCCAAATACAGACCAATGGCCTTATTGTTTCCTATAAAAACATCTTGTGATGTGCAAGGGTTGTCCAGGAAGAGACAGATAAGTAGGTGGCCTGGGTCTTGCTGCCAATCAGCTTCTTAAGTATGCCATTGCGAGCTCGGACCTTCTGTTTCGTGTTCAGAAATTGCTGCCTGTACGAGTGCGGTCTAGTGTGACACGTAGATAAACTGGAGTTGGGCAATGTTTCAGTCGCTCCCCTCGCCATGTGATGTTCAGCTGCCACCGCGCTTGCTTGTTTCGTAGATGAAACACACACACTTGTGTTTTACTGGGATTTGGCTTCAGATGGTTGGCATCATAGTACTTGGAGAGTTCATCCATCAATGAAGTCCGCTTTCCTTCTACTTTTTCAAAGGATGATCCCTCAGCAGTTACCGCTGTGTCATCGGTATAGATGAAGAGCCTGGTGCTCTTGCAGCAGCCATTCCCTTTTATTCTTGATCAGTATGTTGAATACATCAGGCACTATAGCCCAATTTAATTCTCATCTTAAACTAATACAAGAAGAGTTTACATTGCTTTTGTAGGCATTTGACAATGTATAACGTTATAACAGAGAGCAAGAATATGAGGTACTCTTTCAGGCACATTGCAATGGCATTAGTTGTTATACTAAACGCAGAACAACAACGAACATGAGGGGGTCGGATTTGCTCACACACCCACGCCAGCCAAAGGAATTGCAAGTAATGAAAATCATTTTATTTTCCGTATTGAAAGAATCTCAATAATAATAATAATATAAAAGAATTTATTGGACTCCAACCTATTCAATACATTACTGGATGTTAACATTTTTAGTTAAACATCGTTAAAATGGAGACATGTTTCGCCCTCCATGTGGGGCATCATCAGTCATATCAAAGCACCTCAAAATTAAACCAGACGTCTGGTTGGAAATTATGAGCAATATTTGTAAGCAAGAATACATTAAAAACACGTACAAAGTCCTATCCAAAACGAAATAACAACAGACTAGTTACACATAGTAAAATACGCTAGTGGTTTCTTAATATTAAAATGAGGTTATCATATGCACAGTATAAAAATGGAAGTAATCAAAGTCCGTATGATATTGAGTTCGATGGTAGTTCTGCGTAGTATATACAAATGTTGGCAAAATAAAACACAATTTATAATTACTGTACACTTATTTCTAATTGTTAAAAATGATGAGGTAAAACATTCCAATTTGACTATTTGTAATTTGGCTCCAACCAAAATAATTCGCCCTAGGATTCATGAGGTAGTCAAACTCCGTTGGTCACTCTCTATTTGAATGGAGTGCATAGTGCAAATGAACAGCTTTTGTTGATTGTAAACTGAGGCTGTGCTAAGACAGAGTTAAAACAACACCAGCTTCAAATGAAGATAGTTAAAAACATCATTAGGTTCTTCCTAGTTGACTGAAAATCTGCATATATTTTGTTGTTGAAGTGTGGGAAAGTCAGTTGTTGGTTGAATGGGCAATGGTCGAAAATGTTGTGCAGTGCAATCGGTGTTTGAGCTGTCCTACATGTGAGGGAAATCTGAATGAAGGATTTGTCTTAATTAGTTAAGTGAAATGACGGAAAAAGAAAAGAAACGGGAAATCATTGAGAAATGAAAAATGTGAAAGTTAAAAATTTACCTTGAAAGCTGTTGAGCTGTTGCCTAATTGTTAGGAGGTTTGTGGAGCACTGGCTGTCGCTAATGTCCTGCTCCTCGTGTTGTACGTGTGACGTCTTAGAGGAGGGGAGTGGATTTGAGAAGGCGGCGCTGTGGGTATGTGATTGGCGCTTGGGGAGGAGTTGTGTGTATTGGAGGGAGAATAGGGGCGTGATGAGTTGAGCGGCTTAGTGGGGGTGCTTGGAGAGCTTGTTTTGAGGATGTTGACAAGTCTTTTGTCTTTCAGATTTAAACTATTGAGCGAAAATATTAATTGTTCGTAAAGAGGGCTTCGGTTGTCTATTGGATCATTTAAATTCTTATTCTTATTATATTTTTGGTCCAAAAAAATGTATAAATTTTCGAACTCGGTCATGAGCCTGCCTTTATCTAGTCTTTTTAAAATTTGGAGATCCTGTTCGATTGTGGTAAAGCTATGTCCGGTGTCTTTCATATGGATGCTCATGGCTGAGTGTTTATTGTGCTTTTGGGCATTGAAATGTTCTGCATATCTAATTGCAAAGCTCCTACCAGTTTGACCGATATATGAACTGTTACATTCAGCACATTTCAGTCTATAAATGCCAGAGCCCGAAAATTTATTGTTGTCCGAGTTTATCTTATTGTGGTTGAAAAATAGCTTTTGATTAGAATTATGGGTCTTATAGGCTACCCTAATATCATATTTTTGTAAAGGGGTAGCGATTTGATGTATAATGGGGTTAATGTAGGTGAATGATGCATATTTAGGCTTATTAATTTTTATTGGGGAGAGGTTTGTGGCCAATTTCAATTTCACTTTATTGATTATTTTCTGTATGATTGAGGGATTGTATCCATTGAAAACAGCTATTTCTTTTATGGTACTTATTTCTTTTTTTAAATTGACGGTTGACATGGGAATTTTTAACGCTCTGTACACTAAACTGTAAAATGAGGCTTGTTTGTGCGATTGTGGGTGAAGAGAATTTTGTTTTATGGTTGTGGGAGTGAATGAAGGTTTTCTGTGAATCTGGAAATCGAAATTGTTTAAGGTCCTGGTGATTGTAATGTCTAAAAAATTGATGATATTATTATCCTCATCTTCTTTAGTAAACTTGATGCAATTGTCAAGGCTGTTTAAGTAAGTTAGTATGTCTTCACTATTATTGCAGCTTTTGTCTATTATTGCTAGTGTGTCATCGACATAGCGTAGCCAAAGACACAAACCGTTAATGCTGTTTGTTATTTTACTATTTTCGAGGTTGTCCATATAAATTTCGGCGAGTATTCCCGAAATGGGATCACCCATGGCTAGACCTTCTTGTTTGTATATCTTATTATTGAACGTAAAATAATTGTTATGAAGGACGAAAGTTAGTAATTGTAAGCATTCTTCTATTTCTAACTGACTTAAGGTGCTGTGTTTAGAAAGATTAGTTCGTATGATTTCGATAGTTTTTTTAGCGGGAATGTTCGGGAACATATTGGTAATGTCAAATGAGCACATTATGTGGTTAGGCTGCAAATTAAATTTATTTAAAGTTTCGCATAATTCTATTGAGTTTTTAATAGGGTGTTTATTGTGAAATGTGAAGTGTTTCTTAAGGAATTTTTGGAGGAACTGAGAAGTTTTGTACGTTGGGCTATTTCGGCTATTTATGATGGGTCGAATGGGAACATCATTTTTATGTATTTTTGGCAGTGATCTGACGGTGGGTAATTTGGGATTCATATTGATGAGTTTTTGATGTTCGTGTTCATTAAATAAGAAAGGTGAATTTTTTAGGATTGTTTTTAAATTACGCTGAGTTTTTAAGATAGGATCTTTTGAAATTATTGAGTAAGAATTATCGGAAAAGAAATCCTCCGTTTTTTTGACGTAGTCGTGTTTATTCATTAGGACTACGGCATTGCCTTTGTCGGCTTTCGTTACTATAACATTATTGGTGTCTACCTTTTTTTTCTTAATTCGTGGGTTTGTTTGAGAACGGTGAAATTATTGATGTCGGAAACTTCTTTTATAAGGGTGGGTAATTTCTTTTTTATCTCATATCTCACGTCATTTTGTCTGTCGAAGGGAATTTGTTTATTTATATTGGATTCAACTTCGGCTATTGTGGTAATCATATCCTCGGCTTTATTTGGACTAGGCCAATTATATTTTAGGCCTTGGTCAAAGAAATTGATTTCATTATCCGAAAATGTGGTGTTAGATAAATTGATGGTGGTTGGAGTGTTTTTCCACGAGGGGGTGAAAGTTTCTCTATTTTTGTTTTGGTTTATGGATTTAGGTTTCTTTTCTAATAGACATGTCAACTTGTGGTCTAAGGTTTTTTGTTTTTTGTCTAATATGTTCTGCAATTTACGTGCAATGTGTCTTTGGTATGAGCTCCATTCGAGAGGTGATAATGATTGAGCAGTGATCAAATGTTCCCGGTAAAGCTGCAGGTTTAATAGAGATTTTTTTCTATACATTAGTTTAATTTCATTTCTAAGCCAGATTGTGTTGACTTTATTTTGGACGTCTTTAGATTTGAGTGTTGGAATGTTTTTCCTTTGAGTTGATTTTAAGAAATTCGGCACCAGACCTAATCTTAAACATTCTTTTAAGAATAAGATATCTTTTGAAATTTTACCGATTTTGATTTTGAGGTTTTGATATCTATTTTTATTTTTATTAGCCTGGTTGGCTTTATCATTGCAAGTAATGAAAATCATTTTATTTTCCGTATTGAAAGAATCTCAATAATAATAATAATATAAAAGAATTTATTGGACTCCAACCTATTCAATACATTACTGGATGTTAACATTTTTAGTTAAACATCGTTAAAATGGAGACATGTTTCGCCCTCCATGTGGGGCATCATCAGTCATATCAAAGCACCTCAAAATTAAACCAGACGTCTGGTTGGAAATTATGAGCAATATTTGTAAGCAAGAATACATTAAAAACACGTACAAAGTCCTATCCAAAACGAAATAACAACAGACTAGTTACACATAGTAAAATACGCTAGTGGTTTCTTAATATTAAAATGAGGTTATCATATGCACAGTATAAAAATGGAAGTAATCAAAGTCCGTATGATATTGAGTTCGATGGTAGTTCTGCGTAGTATATACAAATGTTGGCAAAATAAAACACAATTTATAATTACTGTCCACTTATTTCTAATTGTTAAAAATGATGAGGTAAAACATTCCAATTTGACTATTTGTAATTTGGCTCCAACCAAAATAATTCGCCCTAGGTTTCATGAGGTAGTCAAACTCCGTTGGTCACTCTCTATTTGAATGGAGTGCATAGTGCAAATGAACAGCTTTTGTTGATTGTAAACTGAGGCTGTGCTAAGACAGAGTTAAAACAACACCAGCTTCAAATGAAGATAGTTAAAAACATCATTAGGTTCTTCCTAGTTGACTGAAAATCTGCATATATTTTGTTGTTGAAGTGTGGGAAAGTCAGTTGTTGGTTGAATGGGCAATGGTCGAAAATGTTGTGCAGTGCAATCGGTGTTTGAGCTGTCCTACATGTGAGGGAAATCTGAAAATGAAGGATTTGTCTTAATTAGTTAAGTGAAATGACGGAAAAAGAAAAGAAACGGGAAATCATTGAGAAATGAAAAATGTGAAAGTTAAAAATTTACCTTGAAAGCTGTTGAGCTGTTGCCTAATTGTTAGGAGGTTTGTGGAGCACTGGCTGTCGCTAATGTCCTGCTCCTCGTGTTGTACGTGTGACGTCTTAGAGGAGGGGAGTGGATTTGAGAAGGCGGCGCTGTGGGTATGTGATTGGCGCTTGGGGAGGAGTTGTGTGTATTGGAGGGAGAATAGGGGCGTGATGAGTTGAGCGGCTTAGTGGGGGTGCTTGGAGAGCTTGTTTTGAGGATGTTGACAAGTCTTTTGTCTTTCAGATTTAAACTATTGAGCGAAAATATTAATTGTTCGTAAAGAGGGCTTCGGTTGTCTATTGGATCATTTAAATTCTTATTCTTATTATATTTTTGGTCCAAAAAAATGTATAAATTTTCGAACTCGGTCATGAGCCTGCCTTTATCTAGTCTTTTTAAAATTTGGAGATCCTGTTCGATTGTGGTAAAGCTATGTCCGGTGTCTTTCATATGGATGCTCATGGCTGAGTGTTTATTGTGCTTTTGGGCATTGAAATGTTCTGCATATCTAATTGCAAAGCTCCTACCAGTTTGACCGATATATGAACTGTTACATTCAGCACATTTCAGTCTATAAATGCCAGAGCCCGAAAATTTATTGTTGTCCGAGTTTATCTTATTGTGGTTGAAAAATAGCTTTTGATTAGAATTATGGGTCTTATAGGCTACCCTAATATCATATTTTTGTAAAGGGGTAGCGATTTGATGTATAATGGGGTTAATGTAGGTGAATGATGCATATTTAGGCTTATTAATTTTTATTGGGGAGAGGTTTGTGGCCAATTTCAATTTCACTTTATTGATTATTTTCTGTATGATTGAGGGATTGTATCCATTGAAAACAGCTATTTCTTTTATGGTACTTATTTCTTTTTTTAAATTGACGGTTGACATGGGAATTTTTAACGCTCTGTACACTAAACTGTAAAATGAGGCTTGTTTGTGCGATTGTGGGTGAAGAGAATTTTGTTTTATGGTTGTGGGAGTGAATGAAGGTTTTCTGTGAATCTGGAAATCGAAATTGTTTAAGGTCCTGGTGATTGTAATGTCTAAAAAATTGATGATATTATTATCCTCATCTTCTTTAGTAAACTTGATGCAATTGTCAAGGCTGTTTAAGTAAGTTAGTATGTCTTCACTATTATTGCAGCTTTTGTCTATTATTGCTAGTGTGTCATCGACATAGCGTAGCCAAAGACACAAACCGTTAATGCTGTTTGTTATTTTACTATTTTCGAGGTTGTCCATATAAATTTTGGCGAGTATTCCCGAAATGGGATCACCCATGGCTAGACCTTCTTGTTTGTATATCTTATTATTGAACGTAAAATAATTGTTATGAAGGACGAAAGTTAGTAATTGTAAGCATTCTTCTATTTCTAACTGACTTAAGGTGCTGTGTTTAGAAAGATTAGTTCGTATGATTTCGATAGTTTTTTTTTAGCGGGAATGTTCGGGAACATATTGGTAATGTCAAATGAGCACATTATGTGGTTAGGCTGCAAATTAAATTTATTTAAAGTTTCGCATAATTCTATTGAGTTTTTAATAGGGTGTTTATTGTGAAATGTGAAGTGTTTCTTAAGGAATTTTTGGAGGAACTGAGAAGTTTTGTACGTTGGGCTATTTCGGCTATTTATGATGGGTCGAATGGGAACATCATTTTTATGTATTTTTGGCAGTGATCTGACGGTGGGTAATTTGGGATTCATATTGATGAGTTTTTGATGTTCGTGTTCATTAAATAAGAAAGGTGAATTTTTTAGGATTGTTTTTAAATTACGCTGAGTTTTTAAGATAGGATCTTTTGAAATTATTGAGTAAGAATTATCGGAAAAGAAATCCTCCGTTTTTTTGACGTAGTCGTGTTTATTCATTAGGACTACGGCATTGCCTTTGTCGGCTTTCGTTACTATAACATTATTGGTGTCTACCTTTTTTCTTAATTCGTGGGTTTGTTTGAGAACGGTGAAATTATTGATGTCGGAAACTTCTTTTATAAGGGTGGGTAATTTCTTTTTTATCTCATATCTCACGTCATTTTGTCTGTCGAAGGGAATTTGTTTATTTATATTGGATTCAACTTCGGCTATTGTGGTAATCATATCCTCGGCTTTATTTGGACTAGGCCAATTATATTTTAGGCCTTGGTCAAAGAAATTGATTTCATTATCCGAAAATGTGGTGTTAGATAAATTGATGGTGGTTGGAGTGTTTTTCCACGAGGGGGTGAAAGTTTCTCTATTTTTGTTTTGGTTTATGGATTTAGGTTTCTTTTCTAATAGACATGTCAACTTGTGGTCTAAGGTTTTTTGTTTTTTGTCTAATATGTTCTGCAATTTACGTGCAATGTGTCTTTGGTATGAGCTCCATTCGAGAGGTGATAATGATTGAGCAGTGATCAAATGTTCCCGGTAAAGCTGCAGGTTTAATAGAGATTTTTTTCTATACATTAGTTTAATTTCATTTCTAAGCCAGATTGTGTTGACTTTATTTTGGACGTCTTTAGATTTGAGTGTTGGAATGTTTTTCCTTTGAGTTGATTTTAAGAAATTCGGCACCAGACCTAATCTTAAACATTCTTTTAAGAATAAGATATCTTTTGAAATTTTACCGATTTTGATTTTGAGGTTTTGATATCTATTTTTATTTTTATTAGCCTGGTTGGCTTTATCATTGCAAGTAATGAAAATCATTTTATTTTCCGTATTGAAAGAATCTCAATAATAATAATAATATAAAAGAATTTATTGGACTCCAACCTATTCAATACATTACTGGATGTTAACATTTTTAGTTAAACATCGTTAAAATGGAGACATGTTTCGCCCTCCATGTGGGGCATCATCAGTCATATCAAAGCACCTCAAAATTAAACCAGACGTCTGGTTGGAAATTATGAGCAATATTTGTAAGCAAGAATACATTAAAAACACGTACAAAGTCCTATCCAAAACGAAATAACAACAGACTAGTTACACATAGTAAAATACGCTAGTGGTTTCTTAATATTAAAATGAGGTTATCATATGCACAGTATAAAAATGGAAGTAATCAAAGTCCGTATGATATTGAGTTCGATGGTAGTTCTGCGTAGTATATACAAATGTTGGCAAAATAAAACACAATTTATAATTACTGTACACTTATTTCTAATTGTTAAAAATGATGAGGTAAAACATTCCAATTTGACTATTTGTAATTTGGCTCCAACCAAAATAATTCGCCCTAGGATTCATGAGGTAGTCAAACTCCGTTGGTCACTCTCTATTTGAATGGAGTGCATAGTGCAAATGAACAGCTTTTGTTGATTGTAAACTGAGGCTGTGCTAAGACAGAGTTAAAACAACATCAGCTTCAAATGAAGATAGTTAAAAACATCATTAGGTTCTTCCTAGTTGACTGAAAATCTGCATATATTTTGTTGTTGAAGTGTGGGAAAGTCAGTTGTTGGTTGAATGGGCAATGGTCGAAAATGTTGTGCAGTGCAATCGGTGTTTGAGCTGTCCTACATGTGAGGGAAATCTGAAAATGAAGGATTTGTCTTAATTAGTTAAGTGAAATGACGGAAAAAGAAAAGAAACGGGAAATCATTGAGAAATGAAAAATGTGAAAGTTAAAAATTTACCTTGAAAGCTGTTGAGCTGTTGCCTAATTGTTAGGAGGTTTGTGGAGCACTGGCTGTCGCTAATGTCCTGCTCCTCGTGTTGTACGTGTGACGTCTTAGAGGAGGGGAGTGGATTTGAGAAGGCGGCGCTGTGGGTATGTGATTGGCGCTTGGGGAGGAGTTGTGTGTATTGTAGGGACAATAGGGGCGTGATGAGTTGAGCGGCTTAGTGGGGGTGCTTGGAGAGCTTGTTTTGAGGATGTTGACAAGTCTTTTGTCTTTCAGATTTAAACTATTGAGCGAAAATATTAATTGTTCGTAAAGAGGGCTTCGGTTGTCTATTGGATCATTTAAATTCTTATTCTTATTATATTTTTGGTCCAAAAAAATGTATAAATTTTCAAACTCGGTCATGAGCCTGCCTTTATCTAGTCTTTTTAAAATTTGGAGATCCTGTTCGATTGTGGTAAAGCTATGTCCGGTGTCTTTCATATGGATGCTCATGGCTGAGTGTTTATTGTGCTTTTGGGCATTGAAATGTTCTGCATATCTAATTGCAAAGCTCCTACCAGTTTGACCGATATATGAACTGTTACATTCAGCACATTTCAGTCTATAAATGCCAGAGCCCGAAAATTTATTGTTGTCCGAGTTTATCTTATTGTGGTTGAAAAATAGCTTTTGATTAGAATTATGGGTCTTATAGGCTACCCTAATATCATATTTTTGTAAAGGGGTAGCGATTTGATGTATAATGGGGTTAATGTAGGTGAATGATGCATATTTAGGCTTATTAATTTTTATTGGGGAGAGGTTTGTGGCCAATTTCAATTTCACTTTATTGATTATTTTCTGTATGATTGAGGGATTGTATCCATTGAAAACAGCTATTTCTTTTATGGTACTTATTTCTTTTTTTAAATTGACGGTTGACATGGGAATTTTTAACGCTCTGTACACTAAACTGTAAAATGAGGCTTGTTTGTGCGATTGTGGGTGAAGAGAATTTTGTTTTATGGTTGTGGGAGTGAATGAAGGTTTTCTGTGAATCTGGAAATCGAAATTGTTTAAGGTCCTGGTGATTGTAATGTCTAAAAAATTGATGATATTATTATCCTCATCTTCTTTAGTAAACTTGATGCAATTGTCAAGGCTGTTTAAGTAAGTTAGTATGTCTTCACTATTATTGCAGCTTTTGTCTATTATTGCTAGTGTGTCATCGACATAGCGTAGCCAAAGACACAAACCGTTAATGCTGTTTGTTATTTTACTATTTTCGAGGTTGTCCATATAAATTTCGGCGAGTATTCCCGAAATGGGATCACCCATGGCTAGACCTTCTTGTTTGTATATCTTATTATTGAACGTAAAATAATTGTTATGAAGGACGAAAGTTAGTAATTGTAAGCATTCTTCTATTTCTAACTGACTTAAGGTGCTGTGTTTAGAAAGATTAGTTCGTATGATTTCGATAGTTTTTTTAGCGGGAATGTTCGGGAACATATTGGTAATGTCAAATGAGCACATTATGTGGTTAGGCTGCAAATTAAATTTATTTAAAGTTTCGCATAATTCTATTGAGTTTTTAATAGGGTGTTTATTGTGAAATGTGAAGTGTTTCTTAAGGAATTTTTGGAGGAACTGAGAAGTTTTGTACGTTGGGCTATTTCGGCTATTTATGATGGGTCGAATGGGAACATCATTTTTATGTATTTTTGGCAGTGATCTGACGGTGGGTAATTTGGGATTCATATTGATGAGTTTTTGATGTTCGTGTTCATTAAATAAGAAAGGTGAATTTTTTTTAGGATTGTTTTTAAATTACGCTGAGTTTTTAAGATAGGATCTTTTGAAATTATTGAGTAAGAATTATCGGAAAAGAAATCCTCCGTTTTTTTGACGTAGTCGTGTTTATTCATTAGGACTACGGCATTGCCTTTGTCGGCTTTCGTTACTATAACATTATTGGTGTCTACCTTTTTTCTTAATTCGTGGGTTTGTTTGAGAACGGTGAAATTATTGATGTCGGAAACTTCTTTTATAAGGGTGGGTAATTTCTTTTTTATCTCATATCTCACGTCATTTTGTCTGTCGAAGGGAATTTGTTTATTTATATTGGATTCAACTTCGGCTATTGTGGTAATCATATCCTCGGCTTTATTTGGACTAGGCCAATTATATTTTAGGCCTTGGTCAAAGAAATTGATTTCATTATCCGAAAATGTGGTGTTAGATAAATTGATGGTGGTTGGAGTGTTTTTCCACGAGGGGGTGAAAGTTTCTCTATTTTTGTTTTGGTTTATGGATTTAGGTTTCTTTTCTAATAGACATGTCAACTTGTGGTCTAAGGTTTTTTGTTTTTTGTCTAATATGTTCTGCAATTTACGTGCAATGTGTCTTTGGTATGAGCTCCATTCGAGAGGTGATAATGATTGAGCAGTGATCAAATGTTCCCGGTAAAGCTGCAGGTTTAATAGAGATTTTTTTCTATACATTAGTTTAATTTCATTTCTAAGCCAGATTGTGTTGACTTTATTTTGGACGTCTTTAGATTTGAGTGTTGGAATGTTTTTCCTTTGAGTTGATTTTAAGAAATTCGGCACCAGACCTAATCTTAAACATTCTTTTAAGAATAAGATATCTTTTGAAATTTTACCGATTTTGATTTTGAGGTTTTGATATCTATTTTTATTTTTATTAGCCTGGTTGGCTTTATCATTGCAAGTAATGAAAATCATTTTATTTTCCGTATTGAAAGAATCTCAATAATAATAATAATATAAAAGAATTTATTGGACTCCAACCTATTCAATACATTACTGGATGTTAACATTTTTAGTTAAACATCGTTAAAATGGAGACATGTTTCGCCCTCCATGTGGGGCATCATCAGTCATATCAAAGCACCTCAAAATTAAACCAGACGTCTGGTTGGAAATTATGAGCAATATTTGTAAGCAAGAATACATTAAAAACACGTACAAAGTCCTATCCAAAACGAAATAACAACAGACTAGTTACACATAGTAAAATACGCTAGTGGTTTCTTAATATTAAAATGAGGTTATCATATGCACAGTATAAAAATGGAAGTAATCAAAGTCCGTATGATATTGAGTTCGATGGTAGTTCTGCGTAGTATATACAAATGTTGGCAAAATAAAACACAATTTATAATTACTGTACACTTATTTCTAATTGTTAAAAATGATGAGGTAAAACATTCCAATTTGACTATTTGTAATTTGGCTCCAACCAAAATAATTCGCCCTAGGATTCATGAGGTAGTCAAACTCCGTTGGTCACTCTCTATTTGAATGGAGTGCATAGTGCAAATGAACAGCTTTTGTTGATTGTAAACTGAGGCTGTGCTAAGACAGAGTTAAAACAACACCAGCTTCAAATGAAGATAGTTAAAAACATCATTAGGTTCTTCCTAGTTGACTGAAAATCTGCATATATTTTGTTGTTGAAGTGTGGGAAAGTCAGTTGTTGGTTGAATGGGCAATGGTCGAAAATGTTGTGCAGTGCAATCGGTGTTTGAGCTGTCCTACATGTGAGGGAAATCTGAAAATGAAGGATTTGTCTTAATTAGTTAAGTGAAATGACGGAAAAAGAAAAGAAACGGGAAATCATTGAGAAATGAAAAATGTGAAAGTTAAAAATTTACCTTGAAAGCTGTTGAGCTGTTGCCTAATTGTTAGGAGGTTTGTGGAGCACTGGCTGTCGCTAATGTCCTGCTCCTCGTGTTGTACGTGTGACGTCTTAGAGGAGGGGAGTGGATTTGAGAAGGCGGCGCTGTGGGTATGTGATTGGCGCTTGGGGAGGAGTTGTGTGTATTGGAGGGAGAATAGGGGCGTGATGAGTTGAGCGGCTTAGTGGGGGTGCTTGGAGAGCTTGTTTTGAGGATGTTGACAAGTCTTTTGTCTTTCAGATTTAAACTATTGAGCGAAAATATTAATTGTTCGTAAAGAGGGCTTCGGTTGTCTATTGGATCATTTAAATTCTTATTCTTATTATATTTTTGGTCCAAAAAAATGTATAAATTTTCGAACTCGGTCATGAGCCTGCCTTTATCTAGTCTTTTTAAAATTTGGAGATCCTGTTCGATTGTGGTAAAGCTATGTCCGGTGTCTTTCATATGGATGCTCATGGCTGAGTGTTTATTGTGCTTTTGGGCATTGAAATGTTCTGCATATCTAATTGCAAAGCTCCTACCAGTTTGACCGATATATGAACTGTTACATTCAGCACATTTCAGTCTATAAATGCCAGAGCCCGAAAATTTATTGTTGTCCGAGTTTATCTTATTGTGGTTGAAAAATAGCTTTTGATTAGAATTATGGGTCTTATAGGCTACCCTAATATCATATTTTTGTAAAGGGGTAGCGATTTGATGTATAATGGGGTTAATGTAGGTGAATGATGCATATTTAGGCTTATTAATTTTTATTGGGGAGAGGTTTGTGGCCAATTTCAATTTCACTTTATTGATTATTTTCTGTATGATTGAGGGATTGTATCCATTGAAAACAGCTATTTCTTTTATGGTACTTATTTCTTTTTTTAAATTGACGGTTGACATGGGAATTTTTAACGCTCTGTACACTAAACTGTAAAATGAGGCTTGTTTGTGCGATTGTGGGTGAAGAGAATTTTGTTTTATGGTTGTGGGAGTGAATGAAGGTTTTCTGTGAATCTGGAAATCGAAATTGTTTAAGGTCCTGGTGATTGTAATGTCTAAAAAATTGATGATATTATTATCCTCATCTTCTTTAGTAAACTTGATGCAATTGTCAAGGCTGTTTAAGTAAGTTAGTATGTCTTCACTATTATTGCAGCTTTTGTCTATTATTGCTAGTGTGTCATCGACATAGCGTAGCCAAAGACACAAACCGTTAATGCTGTTTGTTATTTTACTATTTTCGAGGTTGTCCATATAAATTTCGGCGAGTATTCCCGAAATGGGATCACCCATGGCTAGACCTTCTTGTTTGTATATCTTATTATTGAACGTAAAATAATTGTTATGAAGGACGAAAGTTAGTAATTGTAAGCATTCTTCTATTTCTAACTGACTTAAGGTGCTGTGTTTAGAAAGATTAGTTCGTATGATTTCGATAGTTTTTTTTTAGCGGGAATGTTCGGGAACATATTGGTAATGTCAAATGAGCACATTATGTGGTTAGGCTGCAAATTAAATTTATTTAAAGTTTCGCATAATTCTATTGAGTTTTTAATAGGGTGTTTATTGTGAAATGTGAAGTGTTTCTTAAGGAATTTTTGGAGGAACTGAGAAGTTTTGTACGTTGGGCTATTTCGGCTATTTATGATGGGTCGAATGGGAACATCATTTTTATGTATTTTTGGCAGTGATCTGACGGTGGGTAATTTGGGATTCATATTGATGAGTTTTTGATGTTCGTGTTCATTAAATAAGAAAGGTGAATTTTTTAGGATTGTTTTTAAATTACGCTGAGTTTTTAAGATAGGATCTTTTGAAATTATTGAGTAAGAATTATCGGAAAAGAAATCCTCCGTTTTTTTGACGTAGTCGTGTTTATTCATTAGGACTACGGCATTGCCTTTGTCGGCTTTCGTTACTATAACATTATTGGTGTCTACCTTTTTTCTTAATTCGTGGGTTTGTTTGAGAACGGTGAAATTATTGATGTCGGAAACTTCTTTTATAAGGGTGGGTAATTTCTTTTTTATCTCATATCTCACGTCATTTTGTCTGTCGAAGGGAATTTGTTTATTTATATTGGATTCAACTTCGGCTATTGTGGTAATCATATCCTCGGCTTTATTTGGACTAGGCCAATTATATTTTAGGCCTTGGTCAAAGAAATTGATTTCATTATCCGAAAATGTGGTGTTAGATAAATTGATGGTGGTTGGAGTGTTTTTCCACGAGGGGGTGAAAGTTTCTCTATTTTTGTTTTGGTTTATGGATTTAGGTTTCTTTTCTAATAGACATGTCAACTTGTGGTCTAAGGTTTTTTGTTTTTTGTCTAATATGTTCTGCAATTTACGTGCAATGTGTCTTTGGTATGAGCTCCATTCGAGAGGTGATAATGATTGAGCAGTGATCAAATGTTCCCGGTAAAGCTGCAGGTTTAATAGAGATTTTTTTCTATACATTAGTTTAATTTCATTTCTAAGCCAGATTGTGTTGACTTTATTTTGGACGTCTTTAGATTTGAGTGTTGGAATGTTTTTCCTTTGAGTTGATTTTAAGAAATTCGGCACCAGACCTAATCTTAAACATTCTTTTAAGAATAAGATATCTTTTGAAATTTTACCGATTTTGATTTTGAGGTTTTGATATCTATTTTTATTTTTATTAGCCTGGTTGGCTTTATCATTGCAAGTAATGAAAATCATTTTATTTTCCGTATTGAAAGAATCTCAATAATAATAATAATATAAAAGAATTTATTGGACTCCAACCTATTCAATACATTACTGGATGTTAACATTTTTAGTTAAACATCGTTAAAATGGAGACATGTTTCGCCCTCCATGTGGGGCATCATCAGTCATATCAAAGCACCTCAAAATTAAACCAGACGTCTGGTTGGAAATTATGAGCAATATTTGTAAGCAAGAATACATTAAAAACACGTACAAAGTCCTATCCAAAACGAAATAACAACAGACTAGTTACACATAGTAAAATACGCTAGTGGTTTCTTAATATTAAAATGAGGTTATCATATGCACAGTATAAAAATGGAAGTAATCAAAGTCCGTATGATATTGAGTTCGATGGTAGTTCTGCGTAGTATATACAAATGTTGGCAAAATAAAACACAATTTATAATTACTGTACACTTATTTCTAATTGTTAAAAATGATGAGGTAAAACATTCCAATTTGACTATTTGTAATTTGGCTCCAACCAAAATAATTCGCCCTAGGATTCATGAGGTAGTCAAACTCCGTTGGTCACTCTCTATTTGAATGGAGTGCATAGTGCAAATGAACAGCTTTTGTTGATTGTAAACTGAGGCTGTGCTAAGACAGAGTTAAAACAACACCAGCTTCAAATGAAGATAGTTAAAAACATCATTAGGTTCTTCCTAGTTGACTGAAAATCTGCATATATTTTGTTGTTGAAGTGTGGGAAAGTCAGTTGTTGGTTGAATGGGCAATGGTCGAAAATGTTGTGCAGTGCAATCGGTGTTTGAGCTGTCCTACATGTGAGGGAAATCTGAAAATGAAGGATTTGTCTTAATTAGTTAAGTGAAATGACGGAAAAAGAAAAGAAACGGGAAATCATTGAGAAATGAAAAATGTGAAAGTTAAAAATTTACCTTGAAAGCTGTTGAGCTGTTGCCTAATTGTTAGGAGGTTTGTGGAGCACTGGCTGTCGCTAATGTCCTGCTCCTCGTGTTGTACGTGTGACGTCTTAGAGGAGGGGAGTGGATTTGAGAAGGCGGCGCTGTGGGTATGTGATTGGCGCTTGGGGAGGAGTTGTGTGTATTGTAGGGAGAATAGGGGCGTGATGAGTTGAGCGGCTTAGTGGGGGTGCTTGGAGAGCTTGTTTTGAGGATGTTGACAAGTCTTTTGTCTTTCAGATTTAAACTATTGAGCGAAAATATTAATTGTTCGTAAAGAGGGCTTCGGTTGTCTATTGGATCATTTAAATTCTTATTCTTATTATATTTTTGGTCCAAAAAAAATGTATAAATTTTCGAACTCGGTCATGAGCCTGCCTTTATCTAGTCTTTTTAAAATTTGGAGATCCTGTTCGATTGTGGTAAAGCTATGTCCGGTGTCTTTCATATGGATGCTCATGGCTGAGTGTTTATTGTGCTTTTGGGCATTGAAATGTTCTGCATATCTAATTGCAAAGCTCCTACCAGTTTGACCGATATATGAACTGTTACATTCAGCACATTTCAGTCTATAAATGCCAGAGCCCGAAAATTTATTGTTGTCCGAGTTTATCTTATTGTGGTTGAAAAATAGCTTTTGATTAGAATTATGGGTCTTATAGGCTACCCTAATATCATATTTTTGTAAAGGGGTAGCGATTTGATGTATAATGGGGTTAATGTAGGTGAATGATGCATATTTAGGCTTATTAATTTTTATTGGGGAGAGGTTTGTGGCCAATTTCAATTTCACTTTATTGATTATTTTCTGTATGATTGAGGGATTGTATCCATTGAAAACAGCTATTTCTTTTATGGTACTTATTTCTTTTTTTAAATTGACGGTTGACATGGGAATTTTTAACGCTCTGTACACTAAACTGTAAAATGAGGCTTGTTTGTGCGATTGTGGGTGAAGAGAATTTTGTTTTATGGTTGTGGGAGTGAATGAAGGTTTTCTGTGAATCTGGAAATCGAAATTGTTTAAGGTCCTGGTGATTGTAATGTCTAAAAAATTGATGATATTATTATCCTCATCTTCTTTAGTAAACTTGATGCAATTGTCAAGGCTGTTTAAGTAAGTTAGTATGTCTTCACTATTATTGCAGCTTTTGTCTATTATTGCTAGTGTGTCATCGACATAGCGTAGCCAAAGACACAAACCGTTAATGCTGTTTGTTATTTTACTATTTTCGAGGTTGTCCATATAAATTTCGGCGAGTATTCCCGAAATGGGATCACCCATGGCTAGACCTTCTTGTTTGTATATCTTATTATTGAACGTAAAATAATTGTTATGAAGGACGAAAGTTAGTAATTGTAAGCATTCTTCTATTTCTAACTGACTTAAGGTGCTGTGTTTAGAAAGATTAGTTCGTATGATTTCGATAGTTTTTTTAGCGGGAATGTTCGGGAACATATTGGTAATGTCAAATGAGCACATTATGTGGTTAGGCTGCAAATTAAATTTATTTAAAGTTTCGCATAATTCTATTGAGTTTTTAATAGGGTGTTTATTGTGAAATGTGAAGTGTTTCTTAAGGAATTTTTGGAGGAACTGAGAAGTTTTGTACGTTGGGCTATTTCGGCTATTTATGATGGGTCGAATGGGAACATCATTTTTATGTATTTTTGGCAGTGATCTGACGGTGGGTAATTCTTTTTCCGTCATTTCACTTAACTAATTAAGACAAATCCTTCATTTTCAGATTTCCCTCACATGTAGGACAGCTCAAACACCGATTGCACTGCACAACATTTTCGACCATTGCCCATTCAACCAACAACTGACTTTCCCACACTTCAACAACAAAATATATGCAGATTTTCAGTCAACTAGGAAGAACCTAATGATGTTTTTAACTATCTTCATTTGAAGCTGGTGTTGTTTTAACTCTGTCTTAGCACAGCCTCAGTTTACAATCAACAAAAGCTGTTCATTTGCACTATGCACTCCATTCAAATAGAGAGTGACCAACGGAGTTTGACTACCTCATGAATCCTAGGGCGAATTATTTTGGTTGGAGCCAAATTACAAATAGTCAAATTGGAATGTTTTACCTCATCATTTTTAACAATTAGAAATAAGTGTACAGTAATTATAAATTGTGTTTTATTTTGCCAACATTTGTATATACTACGCAGAACTACCATCGAACTCAATATCATACGGACTTTGATTACTTCCATTTTTATACTGTGCATATGATAACCTCATTTTAATATTAAGAAACCACTAGCGTATTTTACTATGTGTAACTAGTCTGTTGTTATTTCGTTTTGGATAGGACTTTGTACGTGTTTTTAATGTATTCTTGCTTACAAATATTGCTCATAATTTCCAACCAGACGTCTGGTTTAATTTTGAGGTGCTTTGATATGACTGATGATGCCCCACATGGAGGGCGAAACATGTCTCCATTTTAACGATGTTTAACTAAAAATGTTAACATCCAGTAATGTATTGAATAGGTTGGAGTCCAATAAATTCTTTTATATTATTATTATTATTGAGATTCTTTCAATACGGAAAATAAAATGATTTTCATTACTTGCAATGATAAAGCCAACCAGGCTAATAAAAATAAAAATAGATATCAAAACCTCAAAATCAAAATCGGTAAAATTTCAAAAGATATCTTATTCTTAAAAGAATGTTTAAGATTAGGTCTGGTGCCGAATTTCTTAAAATCAACTCAAAGGAAAAACATTCCAACACTCAAATCTAAAGACGTCCAAAATGAAGTCAACACAATCTGGCTTAGAAATGAAATTAAACTAATGTATAGAAAAAAATCTCTATTAAACCTGCAGCTTTACCGGGAACATTTGATCACTGCTCAATCATTATCACCTCTCGAATGGAGCTCATACCAAAGACACATTGCACGTAAATTGCAGAACATATTAGACAAAAAACAAAAAACCTTAGACCACAAGTTGACATGTCTATTAGAAAAGAAACCTAAATCCATAAACCAAAACAAAAATAGAGAAACTTTCACCCCCTCGTGGAAAAACACTCCAACCACCATCAATTTATCTAACACCACATTTTCGGATAATGAAATCAATTTCTTTGACCAAGGCCTAAAATATAATTGGCCTAGTCCAAATAAAGCCGAGGATATAATTACCACAATAGCCGAAGTTGAATCCAATATAAATAAACAAATTCCCTTCGACAGACAAAATGACGTGAGATATGAGATAAAAAAGAAATTACCCACCCTTATAAAAGAAGTTTCCGACATCAATAATTTCACCGTTCTCAAACAAACCCACGAATTAAGAAAAAAAAGGTAGACACCAATAATGTTATAGTAACGAAAGCCGACAAAGGCAATGCCGTAGTCCTAATGAATAAACACGACTACGTCAAAAAAACGGAGGATTTCTTTTCCGATAATTCTTACTCAATAATTTCAAAAGATCCTATCTTAAAAACTCAGCGTAATTTAAAAACAATCCTAAAAAATTCACCTTTCTTATTTAATGAACACGAACATCAAAAACTCATCAATATGAATCCCAAATTACCCACCGTCAGATCACTGCCAAAAATACATAAAAATGATGTTCCCATTCGACCCATCATAAATAGCCGAAATAGCCCAACGTACAAAACTTCTCAGTTCCTCCAAAAATTCCTTAAGAAACACTTCACATTTCACAATAAACACCCTATTAAAAACTCAATAGAATTATGCGAAACTTTAAATAAATTTAATTTGCAGCCTAACCACATAATGTGCTCATTTGACATTACCAATATGTTCCCGAACATTCCCGCTAAAAAAACTATCGAAATCATACGAACTAATCTTTCTAAACACAGCACCTTAAGTCAGTTAGAAATAGAAGAATGCTTACAATTACTAACTTTCGTCCTTCATAACAATTATTTTACGTTCAATAATAAGATATACAAACAAGAAGGTCTAGCCATGGGTGATCCCATTTCGGGAATACTCGCCGAAATTTATATGGACAACCTCGAAAATAGTAAAATAACAAACAGCATTAACGGTTTGTGTCTTTGGCTACGCTATGTCGATGACACACTAGCAATAATAGACAAAAGCTGCAATAATAGTGAAGACATACTAACTTACTTAAACAGCCTTGACAATTGCATCAAGTTTACTAAAGAAGATGAGGATAATAATATCATCAATTTTTTAGACATTACAATCACCAGGACCTTAAACAATTTCGATTTCCAGATTCACAGAAAACCTTCATTCACTCCCACAACCATAAAACAAAATTCTCTTCACCCACAATCGCACAAACAAGCCTCATTTTACAGTTTAGTGTACAGAGCGTTAAAAATTCCCATGTCAACCGTCAATTTAAAAAAAGAAATAAGTACCATAAAAGAAATAGCTGTTTTCAATGGATACAATCCCTCAATCATACAGAAAATAATCAATAAAGTGAAATTGAAATTGGCCACAAACCTCTCCCCAATAAAAATTAATAAGCCTAAATATGCATCATTCACCTACATTAACCCCATTATACATCAAATCGCTACCCCTTTACAAAAATATGATATTAGGGTAGCCTATAAGACCCATAATTCTAATCAAAAGCTATTTTTCAACCACAATAAGATAAACTCGGACAACAATAAATTTTCGGGCTCTGGCATTTATAGACTGAAATGTGCTGAATGTAACAGTTCATATATCGGTCAAACTGGTAGGAGCTTTGCAATTAGATATGCAGAACATTTCAATGCCCAAAAGCACAATAAACACTCAGCCATGAGCATCCATATGAAAGACACCGGACATAGCTTTACCACAATCGAACAGGATCTCCAAATTTTAAAAAGACTAGATAAAGGCAGGCTCATGACCGAGTTCGAAAATTTATACATTTTTTTGGACCAAAAATATAATAAGAATAAGAATTTAAATGATCCAATAGACAACCGAAGCCCTCTTTACGAACAATTAATATTTTCGCTCAATAGTTTAAATCTGAAAGACAAAAGACTTGTCAACATCCTCAAAACAAGCTCTCCAAGCACCCCCACTAAGCCGCTCAACTCATCACGCCCCTATTCTCCCTCCAATACACACAACTCCTCCCCAAGCGCCAATCACATACCCACAGCGCCGCCTTCTCAAATCCACTCCCCTCCTCTAAGACGTCACACGTACAACACGAGGAGCAGGACATTAGCGACAGCCAGTGCTCCACAAACCTCCTAACAATTAGGCAACAGCTCAACAGCTTTCAAGGTAAATTTTTAACTTTCACATTTTTCATTTCTCAATGATTTCCCGTTTCTTTTCTTTTTCCGTCATTTCACTTAACTAATTAAGACAAATCCTTCATTTTCAGATTTCCCTCACATGTAGGACAGCTCAAACACCGATTGCACTGCACAACATTTTCGACCATTGCCCATTCAACCAACAACTGACTTTCCCACACTTCAACAACAAAATATATGCAGATTTTCAGTCAACTAGGAAGAACCTAATGATGTTTTTAACTATCTTCATTTGAAGCTGGTGTTGTTTTAACTCTGTCTTAGCACAGCCTCAGTTTACAATCAACAAAAGCTGTTCATTTGCACTATGCACTCCATTCAAATAGAGAGTGACCAACGGAGTTTGACTACCTCATGAATCCTAGGGCGAATTATTTTGGTTGGAGCCAAATTACAAATAGTCAAATTGGAATGTTTTACCTCATCATTTTTAACAATTAGAAATAAGTGTACAGTAATTATAAATTGTGTTTTATTTTGCCAACATTTGTATATACTACGCAGAACTACCATCGAACTCAATATCATACGGACTTTGATTACTTCCATTTTTATACTGTGCATATGATAACCTCATTTTAATATTAAGAAACCACTAGCGTATTTTACTATGTGTAACTAGTCTGTTGTTATTTCGTTTTGGATAGGACTTTGTACATGTTTTTAATGTATTCTTGCTTACAAATATTGCTCATAATTTCCAACCAGACGTCTGGTTTAATTTTGAGGTGCTTTGATATGACTGATGATGCCCCACATGGAGGGCGAAACATGTCTCCATTTTAACGATGTTTAACTAAAAATGTTAACATCCAGTAATGTATTGAATAGGTTGGAGTCCAATAAATTCTTTTATATTATTATTATTATTGAGATTCTTTCAATACGGAAAATAAAATGATTTTCATTACTTGCAATGATAAAGCCAACCAGGCTAATAAAAATAAAAATAGATATCAAAACCTCAAAATCAAAATCGGTAAAATTTCAAAAGATATCTTATTCTTAAAAGAATGTTTAAGATTAGGTCTGGTGCCGAATTTCTTAAAATCAACTCAAAGGAAAAACATTCCAACACTCAAATCTAAAGACGTCCAAAATAAAGTCAACACAATCTGGCTTAGAAATGAAATTAAACTAATGTATAGAAAAAAATCTCTATTAAACCTGCAGCTTTACCGGGAACATTTGATCACTGCTCAATCATTATCACCTCTCGAATGGAGCTCATACCAAAGACACATTGCACGTAAATTGCAGAACATATTAGACAAAAAACAAAAAACCTTAGACCACAAGTTGACATGTCTATTAGAAAAGAAACCTAAATCCATAAACCAAAACAAAAATAGAGAAACTTTCACCCCCTCGTGGAAAAACACTCCAACCACCATCAATTTATCTAACACCACATTTTCGGATAATGAAATCAATTTCTTTGACCAAGGCCTAAAATATAATTGGCCTAGTCCAAATAAAGCCGAGGATATGATTACCACAATAGCCGAAGTTGAATCCAATATAAATAAACAAATTCCCTTCGACAGACAAAATGACGTGAGATATGAGATAAAAAAGAAATTACCCACCCTTATAAAAGAAGTTTCCGACATCAATAATTTCACCGTTCTCAAACAAACCCACGAATTAAGAAAAAAAAGGTAGACACCAATAATGTTATAGTAACGAAAGCCGACAAAGGCAATGCCGTAGTCCTAATGAATAAACACGACTACGTCAAAAAAACGGAGGATTTCTTTTCCGATAATTCTTACTCAATAATTTCAAAAGATCCTATCTTAAAAACTCAGCGTAATTTAAAAACAATCCTAAAAAATTCACCTTTCTTATTTAATGAACACGAACATCAAAAACTCATCAATATGAATCCCAAATTACCCACCGTCAGATCACTGCCAAAAATACATAAAAATGATGTTCCCATTCGACCCATCATAAATAGCCGAAATAGCCCAACGTACAAAACTTCTCAGTTCCTCCAAAAATTCCTTAAGAAACACTTCACATTTCACAATAAACACCCTATTAAAAACTCAATAGAATTATGCGAAACTTTAAATAAATTTAATTTGCAGCCTAACCACATAATGTGCTCATTTGACATTACCAATATGTTCCCGAACATTCCCGCTAAAAAAACTATCGAAATCATACGAACTAATCTTTCTAAACACAGCACCTTAAGTCAGTTAGAAATAGAAGAATGCTTACAATTACTAACTTTCGTCCTTCATAACAATTATTTTACGTTCAATAATAAGATATACAAACAAGAAGGTCTAGCCATGGGTGATCCCATTTCGGGAATACTCGCCGAAATTTATATGGACAACCTCGAAAATAGTAAAATAACAAACAGCATTAACGGTTTGTGTCTTTGGCTACGCTATGTCGATGACACACTAGCAATAATAGACAAAAGCTGCAATAATAGTGAAGACATACTAACTTACTTAAACAGCCTTGACAATTGCATCAAGTTTACTAAAGAAGATGAGGATAATAATATCATCAATTTTTTAGACATTACAATCACCAGGACCTTAAACAATTTCGATTTCCAGATTCACAGAAAACCTTCATTCACTCCCACAACCATAAAACAAAATTCTCTTCACCCACAATCGCACAAACAAGCCTCATTTTACAGTTTAGTGTACAGAGCGTTAAAAATTCCCATGTCAACCGTCAATTTAAAAAAAGAAATAAGTACCATAAAAGAAATAGCTGTTTTCAATGGATACAATCCCTCAATCATACAGAAAATAATCAATAAAGTGAAATTGAAATTGGCCACAAACCTCTCCC
This sequence comes from Anabrus simplex, assembly GCF_040414725.1. Lineage (NCBI taxonomy): Eukaryota > Metazoa > Arthropoda > Insecta > Orthoptera > Tettigoniidae > Anabrus > Anabrus simplex. Next base: position 205,566,347 of record NC_090270.1, on the reverse strand, counting down.
CAATAAAAATTAATAAGCCTAAATATGCATCATTCACCTACATTAACCCCATTATACATCAAATCGCTACCCCTTTACAAAAATATGATATTAGGGTAGCCTATAAGACCCATAATTCTAATCAAAAGCTATTTTTCAACCACAATAAGATAAACTCGGACAACAATAAATTTTCGGGCTCTGGCATTTATAGACTGAAATGTGCTGAATGTAACAGTTCATATATCGGTCAAACTGGTAGGAGCTTTGCAATTAGATATGCAGAACATTTCAATGCCCAAAAGCACAATAAACACTCAGCCATGAGCATCCATATGAAAGACACCGGACATAGCTTTACCACAATCGAACAGGATCTCCAAATTTTAAAAAGACTAGATAAAGGCAGGCTCATGACCGAGTTCGAAAATTTATACATTTTTTTGGACCAAAAATATAATAAGAATAAGAATTTAAATGATCCAATAGACAACCGAAGCCCTCTTTACGAACAATTAATATTTTCGCTCAATAGTTTAAATCTGAAAGACAAAAGACTTGTCAACATCCTCAAAACAAGCTCTCCAAGCACCCCCACTAAGCCGCTCAACTCATCACGCCCCTATTCTCCCTCCAATACACACAACTCCTCCCCAAGCGCCAATCACATACCCACAGCGCCGCCTTCTCAAATCCACTCCCCTCCTCTAAGACGTCACACGTACAACACGAGGAGCAGGACATTAGCGACAGCCAGTGCTCCACAAACCTCCTAACAATTAGGCAACAGCTCAACAGCTTTCAAGGTAAATTTTTAACTTTCACATTTTTCATTTCTCAATGATTTCCCGTTTCTTTTCTTTTTCCGTCATTTCACTTAACTAATTAAGACAAATCCTTCATTTTCAGATTTCCCTCACATGTAGGACAGCTCAAACACCGATTGCACTGCACAACATTTTCGACCATTGCCCATTCAACCAACAACTGACTTTCCCACACTTCAACAACAAAATATATGCAGATTTTCAGTCAACTAGGAAGAACCTAATGATGTTTTTAACTATCTTCATTTGAAGCTGGTGTTGTTTTAACTCTGTCTTAGCACAGCCTCAGTTTACAATCAACAAAAGCTGTTCATTTGCACTATGCACTCCATTCAAATAGAGAGTGACCAACGGAGTTTGACTACCTCATGAATCCTAGGGCGAATTATTTTGGTTGGAGCCAAATTACAAATAGTCAAATTGGAATGTTTTACCTCATCATTTTTAACAATTAGAAATAAGTGTACAGTAATTATAAATTGTGTTTTATTTTGCCAACATTTGTATATACTACGCAGAACTACCATCGAACTCAATATCATACGGACTTTGATTACTTCCATTTTTATACTGTGCATATGATAACCTCATTTTAATATTAAGAAACCACTAGCGTATTTTACTATGTGTAACTAGTCTGTTGTTATTTCGTTTTGGATAGGACTTTGTACGTGTTTTTAATGTATTCTTGCTTACAAATATTGCTCATAATTTCCAACCAGACGTCTGGTTTAATTTTGAGGTGCTTTGATATGACTGATGATGCCCCACATGGAGGGCGAAACATGTCTCCATTTTAACGATGTTTAACTAAAAATGTTAACATCCAGTAATGTATTGAATAGGTTGGAGTCCAATAAATTCTTTTATATTATTATTATTATTGAGATTCTTTCAATACGGAAAATAAAATGATTTTCATTACTTGCAATGATAAAGCCAACCAGGCTAATAAAAATAAAAATAGATATCAAAACCTCAAAATCAAAATCGGTAAAATTTCAAAAGATATCTTATTCTTAAAAGAATGTTTAAGATTAGGTCTGGTGCCGAATTTCTTAAAATCAACTCAAAGGAAAAACATTCCAACACTCAAATCTAAAGACGTCCAAAATAAAGTCAACACAATCTGGCTTAGAAATGAAATTAAACTAATGTATAGAAAAAAATCTCTATTAAACCTGCAGCTTTACCGGGAACATTTGATCACTGCTCAATCATTATCACCTCTCGAATGGAGCTCATACCAAAGACACATTGCACGTAAATTGCAGAACATATTAGACAAAAAACAAAAAACCTTAGACCACAAGTTGACATGTCTATTAGAAAAGAAACCTAAATCCATAAACCAAAACAAAAATAGAGAAACTTTCACCCCCTCGTGGAAAAACACTCCAACCACCATCAATTTATCTAACACCACATTTTCGGATAATGAAATCAATTTCTTTGACCAAGGCCTAAAATATAATTGGCCTAGTCCAAATAAAGCCGAGGATATAATTACCACAATAGCCGAAGTTGAATCCAATATAAATAAACAAATTCCCTTCGACAGACAAAATGACGTGAGATATGAGATAAAAAAGAAATTACCCACCCTTATAAAAGAAGTTTCCGACATCAATAATTTCACCGTTCTCAAACAAACCCACGAATTAAGAAAAAAGGTAGACACCAATAATGTTATAGTAACGAAAGCCGACAAAGGCAATGCCGTAGTCCTAATGAATAAACACGACTACGTCAAAAAAACGGAGGATTTCTTTTCCGATAATTCTTACTCAATAATTTCAAAAGATCCTATCTTAAAAACTCAGCGTAATTTAAAAACAATCCTAAAAAATTCACCTTTCTTATTTAATGAACACGAACATCAAAAACTCATCAATATGAATCCCAAATTACCCACCGTCAGATCACTGCCAAAAATACATAAAAATGATGTTCCCATTCGACCCATCATAAATAGCCGAAATAGCCCAACGTACAAAACTTCTCAGTTCCTCCAAAAATTCCTTAAGAAACACTTCACATTTCACAATAAACACCCTATTAAAAACTCAATAGAATTATGCGAAACTTTAAATAAATTTAATTTGCAGCCTAACCACATAATGTGCTCATTTGACATTACCAATATGTTCCCGAACATTCCCGCTAAAAAAACTATCGAAATCATACGAACTAATCTTTCTAAACACAGCACCTTAAGTCAGTTAGAAATAGAAGAATGCTTACAATTACTAACTTTCGTCCTTCATAACAATTATTTTACGTTCAATAATAAGATATACAAACAAGAAGGTCTAGCCATGGGTGATCCCATTTCGGGAATACTCGCCGAAATTTATATGGACAACCTCGAAAATAGTAAAATAACAAACAGCATTAACGGTTTGTGTCTTTGGCTACGCTATGTCGATGACACACTAGCAATAATAGACAAAAGCTGCAATAATAGTGAAGACATACTAACTTACTTAAACAGCCTTGACAATTGCATCAAGTTTACTAAAGAAGATGAGGATAATAATATCATCAATTTTTTAGACATTACAATCACCAGGACCTTAAACAATTTCGATTTCCAGATTCACAGAAAACCTTCATTCACTCCCACAACCATAAAACAAAATTCTCTTCACCCACAATCGCACAAACAAGCCTCATTTTACAGTTTAGTGTACAGAGCGTTAAAAATTCCCATGTCAACCGTCAATTTAAAAAAAGAAATAAGTACCATAAAAGAAATAGCTGTTTTCAATGGATACAATCCCTCAATCATACAGAAAATAATCAATAAAGTGAAATTGAAATTGGCCACAAACCTCTCCCCAATAAAAATTAATAAGCCTAAATATGCATCATTCACCTACATTAACCCCATTATACATCAAATCGCTACCCCTTTACAAAAATATGATATTAGGGTAGCCTATAAGACCCATAATTCTAATCAAAAGCTATTTTTCAACCACAATAAGATAAACTCGGACAACAATAAATTTTCGGGCTCTGGCATTTATAGACTGAAATGTGCTGAATGTAACAGTTCATATATCGGTCAAACTGGTAGGAGCTTTGCAATTAGATATGCAGAACATTTCAATGCCCAAAAGCACAATAAACACTCAGCCATGAGCATCCATATGAAAGACACCGGACATAGCTTTACCACAATCGAACAGGATCTCCAAATTTTAAAAAGACTAGATAAAGGCAGGCTCATGACCGAGTTCGAAAATTTATACATTTTTTTGGACCAAAAATATAATAAGAATAAGAATTTAAATGATCCAATAGACAACCGAAGCCCTCTTTACGAACAATTAATATTTTCGCTCAATAGTTTAAATCTGAAAGACAAAAGACTTGTCAACATCCTCAAAACAAGCTCTCCAAGCACCCCCACTAAGCCGCTCAACTCATCACGCCCCTATTCTCCCTCCAATACACACAACTCCTCCCCAAGCGCCAATCACATACCCACAGCGCCGCCTTCTCAAATCCACTCCCCTCCTCTAAGACGTCACACGTACAACACGAGGAGCAGGACATTAGCGACAGCCAGTGCTCCACAAACCTCCTAACAATTAGGCAACAGCTCAACAGCTTTCAAGGTAAATTTTTAACTTTCACATTTTTCATTTCTCAATGATTTCCCGTTTCTTTTCTTTTTCCGTCATTTCACTTAACTAATTAAGACAAATCCTTCATTTTCAGATTTCCCTCACATGTAGGACAGCTCAAACACCGATTGCACTGCACAACATTTTCGACCATTGCCCATTCAACCAACAACTGACTTTCCCACACTTCAACAACAAAATATATGCAGATTTTCAGTCAACTAGGAAGAACCTAATGATGTTTTTAACTATCTTCATTTGAAGCTGGTGTTGTTTTAACTCTGTCTTAGCACAGCCTCAGTTTACAATCAACAAAAGCTGTTCATTTGCACTATGCACTCCATTCAAATAGAGAGTGACCAACGGAGTTTGACTACCTCATGAATCCTAGGGCGAATTATTTTGGTTGGAGCCAAATTACAAATAGTCAAATTGGAATGTTTTACCTCATCATTTTTAACAATTAGAAATAAGTGTACAGTAATTATAAATTGTGTTTTATTTTGCCAACATTTGTATATACTACGCAGAACTACCATCGAACTCAATATCATACGGACTTTGATTACTTCCATTTTTATACTGTGCATATGATAACCTCATTTTAATATTAAGAAACCACTAGCGTATTTTACTATGTGTAACTAGTCTGTTGTTATTTCGTTTTGGATAGGACTTTGTACGTGTTTTTAATGTATTCTTGCTTACAAATATTGCTCATAATTTCCAACCAGACGTCTGGTTTAATTTTGAGGTGCTTTGATATGACTGATGATGCCCCACATGGAGGGCGAAACATGTCTCCATTTTAACGATGTTTAACTAAAAATGTTAACATCCAGTAATGTATTGAATAGGTTGGAGTCCAATAAATTCTTTTATATTATTATTATTATTGAGATTCTTTCAATACGGAAAATAAAATGATTTTCATTACTTGCAATGATAAAGCCAACCAGGCTAATAAAAATAAAAATAGATATCAAAACCTCAAAATCAAAATCGGTAAAATTTCAAAAGATATCTTATTCTTAAAAGAATGTTTAAGATTAGGTCTGGTGCCGAATTTCTTAAAATCAACTCAAAGGAAAAACATTCCAACACTCAAATCTAAAGACGTCCAAAATAAAGTCAACACAATCTGGCTTAGAAATGAAATTAAACTAATGTATAGAAAAAAATCTCTATTAAACCTGCAGCTTTACCGGGAACATTTGATCACTGCTCAATCATTATCACCTCTCGAATGGAGCTCATACCAAAGACACATTGCACGTAAATTGCAGAACATATTAGACAAAAAACAAAAAACCTTAGACCACAAGTTGACATGTCTATTAGAAAAGAAACCTAAATCCATAAACCAAAACAAAAATAGAGAAACTTTCACCCCCTCGTGGAAAAACACTCCAACCACCATCAATTTATCTAACACCACATTTTCGGATAATGAAATCAATTTCTTTGACCAAGGCCTAAAATATAATTGGCCTAGTCCAAATAAAGCCGAGGATATAATTACCACAATAGCCGAAGTTGAATCCAATATAAATAAACAAATTCCCTTCGACAGACAAAATGACGTGAGATATGAGATAAAAAAGAAATTACCCACCCTTATAAAAGAAGTTTCCGACATCAATAATTTCACCGTTCTCAAACAAACCCACGAATTAAGAAAAAAGGTAGACACCAATAATGTTATAGTAACGAAAGCCGACAAAGGCAATGCCGTAGTCCTAATGAATAAACACGACTACGTCAAAAAAACGGAGGATTTCTTTTCCGATAATTCTTACTCAATAATTTCAAAAGATCCTATCTTAAAAACTCAGCGTAATTTAAAAACAATCCTAAAAAATTCACCTTTCTTATTTAATGAACACGAACATCAAAAACTCATCAATATGAATCCCAAATTACCCACCGTCAGATCACTGCCAAAAATACATAAAAATGATGTTCCCATTCGACCCATCATAAATAGCCGAAATAGCCCAACGTACAAAACTTCTCAGTTCCTCCAAAAATTCCTTAAGAAACACTTCACATTTCACAATAAACACCCTATTAAAAACTCAATAGAATTATGCGAAACTTTAAATAAATTTAATTTGCAGCCTAACCACATAATGTGCTCATTTGACATTACCAATATGTTCCCGAACATTCCCGCTAAAAAAACTATCGAAATCATACGAACTAATCTTTCTAAACACAGCACCTTAAGTCAGTTAGAAATAGAAGAATGCTTACAATTACTAACTTTCGTCCTTCATAACAATTATTTTACGTTCAATAATAAGATATACAAACAAGAAGGTCTAGCCATGGGTGATCCCATTTCGGGAATACTCGCCGAAATTTATATGGACAACCTCGAAAATAGTAAAATAACAAACAGCATTAACGGTTTGTGTCTTTGGCTACGCTATGTCGATGACACACTAGCAATAATAGACAAAAGCTGCAATAATAGTGAAGACATACTAACTTACTTAAACAGCCTTGACAATTGCATCAAGTTTACTAAAGAAGATGAGGATAATAATATCATCAATTTTTTAGACATTACAATCACCAGGACCTTAAACAATTTCGATTTCCAGATTCACAGAAAACCTTCATTCACTCCCACAACCATAAAACAAAATTCTCTTCACCCACAATCGCACAAACAAGCCTCATTTTACAGTTTAGTGTACAGAGCGTTAAAAATTCCCATGTCAACCGTCAATTTAAAAAAAGAAATAAGTACCATAAAAGAAATAGCTGTTTTCAATGGATACAATCCCTCAATCATACAGAAAATAATCAATAAAGTGAAATTGAAATTGGCCACAAACCTCTCCCCAATAAAAATTAATAAGCCTAAATATGCATCATTCACCTACATTAACCCCATTATACATCAAATCGCTACCCCTTTACAAAAATATGATATTAGGGTAGCCTATAAGACCCATAATTCTAATCAAAAGCTATTTTTCAACCACAATAAGATAAACTCGGACAACAATAAATTTTCGGGCTCTGGCATTTATAGACTGAAATGTGCTGAATGTAACAGTTCATATATCGGTCAAACTGGTAGGAGCTTTGCAATTAGATATGCAGAACATTTCAATGCCCAAAAGCACAATAAACACTCAGCCATGAGCATCCATATGAAAGACACCGGACATAGCTTTACCACAATCGAACAGGATCTCCAAATTTTAAAAAGACTAGATAAAGGCAGGCTCATGACCGAGTTCGAAAATTTATACATTTTTTTGGACCAAAAATATAATAAGAATAAGAATTTAAATGATCCAATAGACAACCGAAGCCCTCTTTACGAACAATTAATATTTTCGCTCAATAGTTTAAATCTGAAAGACAAAAGACTTGTCAACATCCTCAAAACAAGCTCTCCAAGCACCCCCACTAAGCCGCTCAACTCATCACGCCCCTATTCTCCCTCCAATACACACAACTCCTCCCCAAGCGCCAATCACATACCCACAGCGCCGCCTTCTCAAATCCACTCCCCTCCTCTAAGACGTCACACGTACAACACGAGGAGCAGGACATTAGCGACAGCCAGTGCTCCACAAACCTCCTAACAATTAGGCAACAGCTCAACAGCTTTCAAGGTAAATTTTTAACTTTCACATTTTTCATTTCTCAATGATTTCCCGTTTCTTTTCTTTTTCCGTCATTTCACTTAACTAATTAAGACAAATCGTTCATTTTCAGATTTCCCTCACATGTAGGACAGCTCAAACACCGATTGCACTGCACAACATTTTCGACCATTGCCCATTCAACCAACAACTGACTTTCCCAC